>NC_136431.1:11446250-12812500 GCF_052849685.1 Lactuca virosa | reverse complement strand
TGTTTAGCCGATAGGCAAGTCATTACTTCTTAGGTGTTCCAGTAGAGTTAGTATGCCACCTGAGTTCTATGGCTTCTATATTACTACAGATGGTGACACATTTGTTAGTGATATGACACTGATAAATTTGGGTGAGCCGACTAGCTACAAGGAAGAAATGGCAAGACCTAAGTATGTTGAAGGGAAAGATGCAATAGACAACGAGATCAAGTCCATGTATGACAACCAAGTTTGGAATTTTGTTGATAATGTACTAGGTCGAAAGACAGTTGGGTGTAAATGGATCTTCAAGATGAAGACCTACATTGATGGAATGGTACACACCTTCAAGGCTCGACTGGTTGTGAAGGGATTCATCCAAACCCCAGGGGTTGACTATGATGAGGCCTTCTCATCAGTAGCCAAGATAAAATCTATTAGGATAATGCTCGCCATAGCTACCTTTAATGACTATGAATTTTGGCAGATGGATGTCAAAATTGCTTTCCTTAATGAGAAGTTTGATGAAGATGTTTACATGAGTCAACCATAGGGTTTTGCAGATGCAAAGTTTCCAAATAGAATGTGCAAGCTTGAGAAATCTATCTATGGATTGAAACAAACATCTCACAGTTGGAATCTTTGCTTCCATGAGAAAGTCAAAGAGTTTGGTTTGTCTAGGAGTGAAGATGAGTCTTGTATGTATATCAAGGCTAATGGGAGTATAGTGACTTTTCTGGAGTTGTATGTCGATGACATACTTCTCATGGAAAACAACAATCCAACTTTGCTAGAAGTTAAGTCTTGGCTTGGAAAGTGTTTTTCCATGAAAGACCTTGGAGAAGCAGCCTATATTCTCGGGATAAGAATCTTGAGAGATAGAAAGAGGAGACTAATTGGACTTAGCCAAAATACATACTTGGATAAAGTAATAAAGAGGTTTAGTGTGGAAAATTTCAAGAAAGGAGAGCTACCTATCCAGAGCAATACCGAATAGAGTAAGACTCAAATCCCTAGTACAGATGAAGAGATAGTTGATATGAATCGGGTACCTTACGCTTCGACTGTTGTAGGGTTGATCATGTACGCTATGACATATACTCGCCCTGATGTATCTTTTTCCTTGAGCATGGTCATTCGCTATCAGGTAAATCCCTGTAAAGCACATTAGGCAACGGTTAAAAACATTCTCAAGTATTTGCGGAGGACGAAGGACATGCTTCTAGTCCTTGGTGGCGGTGATACATTGAGAGTGAGTGGGTACAGTAATGCCAATTTTCAGACAGACAGAGAAAACTTTCATTCTTAGTCGGGCTGGGTGTTCACTCTAAATGGTGGAGCAGTAACTTTGAAGAGTTCCAAACAGGATACGGTGGCTGATTCGACTTGTGAATCAGAGTACATAGCTGCAAGTGAAGCATCTAAGGAAGCAGCTTGGTTGAAGAACTTCATCAGAGATCTTGGAGTTGTCCCAACCATTCAAGAGCCAATGAAACTTTTTTGCGATAATGAAGGAGCGGTTACCTTGACTAAGGAACCAAGAGATCATGGAAAGTCTAGACATATCGACAGAAAGTACTATTACATCCGACATAGGGTAGAAGAAGGTCACCTCATCATAAAGAGAGTATCATCAGAAGAGAATCCAACAGATCCTTTGACGAAGGCTCTGAGTAGGGTCGAGCATAGTCAGCATGCCAGGAGCATTGGTCTGGGAGATGATATTAGTTTTAGTAGTTAGATAGTTAGTTTGAAACTTGTAATAAAATAAATGTAATTGATTATTGGTGATTAAATAATGGAGAATTATTTATGAGTTTGTTTACTGCGTTTTGTCAATTATTTAATTTTGTTTTGTTTTGCATGTTTTACTTCCTGAATAATATGATTATTCAAATTCCATAGTCTATCGTACTTTTGGAAATAAGTAGTGAATTAAGACTGTGATGAATTTGATTGTAGATTGTCTAAGGGAGTTAGACATATCAATAGAATTGCTGCAATGTTCATGAGTACTTAGAAATGGAGATATAAGTATTGGATAATCCCACACTCAGAGAACTACTTGGTAATGCGTAAACGTATAAGTAACTTAATGCTATAAAATGTATTGTCATGCATAACTTGATGAGTAAAAGATGCAAGCATACGAGTCAAAGTTTATTCGTTCCTTTTGCTTACCAGAAAAGCGATATATTTGGGCCCCTCGGTGATTTAGTGTTGCTTATAGTGTTGGGTCGAGCTACGAGTAAATTGATGTGTTCGATTGGAAGTCCTATATCATCACAAATCAAAAATCGGGAAAAAAAAGTCTTGCATAATGAGATTTATTCTATTCCATGTTTCGTGTCTAAATGATATCTTGCAGAATGGAGGATTATATGATCACTTATCTTATAACACTTAACTGACTGGGTCAGAGTTCGACAACGACTTTTGGAAGCTACAATTTGCTGATCAATTCAGAAGTTATACTTGCAATTTTAGTTATAGAATTATCCAAGTGGGACACTGTTGGATTAGGTGTCTAAGCCCATAACTAAATATGGTATATACTTGAATTGATATTGGCACAATCCTTTTGGGTTGTCCTCAAACCTAGAAATTAGACATAATGACTTTCAGAGAGAGAGAGATAGAAAGAGAGAGAGAGAGAGAGAGAGAGGTTAGTTTATTATTTGATTAATAAATTGAAATAAGAACTTTATTAATATATTATGAAAATAATATATTAATTAGAAAAGGTATTCTTTAATTAATAATTAATCAGAAATTAATTGGAATTAATTAGATTAATTAAAAGTATATGGACTGTTTGATTATTTATTGAAAGTTGCAGAGGGAAGGGTCTAGAACCTCATGGGATGAGGTGGACGAAAATCCTCTAGGGAAAGCCTAGAATATTTCGTCCAAGGCTCCGTGGATAAGGAGATTGGGCTGATTGGTCAACAAGTAATTCAATCTAGGGCTTATCCCTTAAACCCTAGCTTTGGCCCCAAGATTCCACAACTATATAAAGGACCCCAGTCCTTAGAATTTTGGCCACTCATCATTCCAAGGGAAGAGCCGAAATTTATACCTCCCCTCTCCTCCTTTAAGTCATCTTCTTGCTAGCCTCGGTGTGATTCCATTAAAGGCACGACATTTGTGGTGCTAGCTTCCAAGAGATCTACAACAAGGTATGTAATCCTAAAACCCTTTTTGTGTGTTTTCGAAAATTGCCTAGGGTTTCTAGGGTTTCTTATTTGATGTTCATTGTTATAGGTTCAATAGTGAAAACATAGATCTTTAGTTTGCATGTGAACTTAAGAGTTTTTTGTTTTGCATAAAACCAATCACACTTTTGGGTTGAAGCACTCCATATGGCCTCTCATTTACTCAACATACTTCCATACGCAACCATTCAAAACGAAACACCTTACTTTTGTCGCAACAAACATCACCATTTATATTTTAACTTTCGATTGTCTATGTTACCAACACATCAACACCTCCCACAAACTTCAACCTTTACTAGTTTTCACATGTGAACGTTCGTTTATGTTGTTCGTTTATGTTCTTTCGTTTAAGTTTTTTTATGTTCATATATGTTTAATTTTTTTTATTACATTACTATATTATAGTTCATTTATGTTCTTTCGTTTAAGTTTTTTTATGTTCATATATGTTCAATTTTTTTATTACATTACTATATTATAGTTCATTTATGTTCAAATATGTTCAAATGTGTTTGTTTATCTTTGTTCGTTTATATTCGTTTAGCATGTTCACGAACATAAACGAATGAACATTAACAAGACGATTTGTTAAACGAACGAACATGAACAAGAAAACTCTGTTCGTTTATCCGTTCGTGTCTGTTCGTTTGTTCGGCTAACTTAAACGAATAAGCATGAACAAGCCTTTGTTCGTGTTCGTTCGGTTCGTTTACAGCCCTACTTATGACAATATATTAACTTTGTTCTATATTTGGTTTTTTGTTTGTATCTATTTATTATACAAGAGGGTTGTTTGGTCATTTGTCATAGGTTGATGAATGGCAACTGATTTCTCTTGTTCTTGTTTAAAAATACACAAATCTTTTATTGGGTCGGGTCTTTAGGTTTGATATGGATAAAATCCATATCCGACTTGAGTCTTGTATCCGAAGTATATAATGTGTGTTATAGGTGCTGTTGGTGATTCAGTCTCAATTGTTCTCATTTTACTTTCATTTTGCTCTCGTCTGTTCTTTGTTTTCCTATATAGTTATTAGGGTTCTTAGATTGTTCAGTTGAGTTCTTGTTCATCGTCTATAATATCTAGTTCTCTTAGTCTATTTTTGTTTTATATTAGAGTGAGAGTGTGATTGTAGTGAGGTTTCTATTATAAGTAAAGGTAAACGAACTGGATCATATTTCCATTAATAAAAGATCTGTTGATGTTGTGAATCGTTTTGTGTTTGTATCATGGTATCATAGTAGGTGTGTTCCTGCTTGTTTTTGTTTTAGATTTTAGTTTAGATCGAGTTAGGGTTTCTGTTCGGTCTTTTTTCTTCGTGTTAGATCGATCTCTTTGTCGATCTAGGGTTTATTACTTCAAATCCTTTCTTTTTTCGTTTTATGACCTTCTTGTTAGACCGGTCGTGTTTCTCTGTTGTTTTTGGGTTTTCTGGACCTAGGGTTTGTTGTTTTCTTGTGGTTTGGTTGATCGGTTCTCCCTTCTCTTCAGACACTGTCATACTCTTAAGAGTAAACGTCGGCTTGAGAGTAAACGTTAAATATATTTTATCTTTAACGGCCAACGTTAAGCCCTCGGTCAACGTTAAAAGTGCGCAAACGGTGTAATCTGGAAGAATCCGGTGGTTCAAGCGTCTGAGTGCCCCTAAACGGTAACTACTTTGTTGGTTGCTGTTTTCTAGTTCATAACCCCACTGTAAGTCCTTCTTCTTCCTCTGTTTGTTCAGGTTCTTGGGCATTTGTGTTCTCTAATTAGTTTATGTTGGTTTACTTTGTTATAATCACCATTGTTTGTTGATTCTATTTGTTATTGTTTTTTGTTATATTGTCAGATTCCAAACTATCAATATTTCGATTGTGAGTCTCTCTGTCTGCGCCATACTTGCTCTGGCACTGAAGTATCTACGAATCTGGGTGGTATAGATAGGATTGAGTGGGACTTGTAGTTGTTATACTTGATAACTTAATTTTTTTGGTGGTCTTTCACCATGACTTGTACAGGAGAAACTCTTGAAGGTTCTGGTTCTAAAAACAATGCTGATCAATATAATTTTGATGATCCTTTGTTTCTTCATCCGTCTGATAATGTTGTTGTCTCTATAATTAGTATTAAACTTATTGGTCTTGAAAATTTTAGAATCTGGAGAAGATCTATGATAAGAGCTTTGAAGGGTAGGAATAAGCTTGGGTTTGTTGATAATACATTTCCTAAACTTGCTACTGATGAACTTAAAATACAAAAATGGGAAAGAGTCAATTTGTTGTTTGTTCTTGGATTCTTGGGTCAATTTATGAATCCATTTATGTTAATCATCCTTGTTCATAAGTTACTTCTACTGTCTGGACTGAATTGTATGAAACTTATGTAACACCCAAAAATTCAAGCCAAATTTAAACTTTCAAAACATGTCGAATTTATCAAAACATTATAACTTTGTTTTCAAAATACATTTATATCAGAGTTTTCCCAGAAACATAACATAATAGGAGGAGCTGTACGATCATGCCTTCGCCTTGCCGCGATCCCCTGATGTACCTGAAACAATAAACTGAAACTGTAAGCCCGAAAGCTTAGTGAGTTACCCCCAAAATACCGATACACATACAGTCCACATAACCATGTCACACCATGACATATCATAACAAACTGAGCAGAACAACACATAACGGGTCCACAGCTTTACAGACTGGAATACCACTGGGCCCACAGTGTGAGTCTTGAATGCCTACCGGGCCCTCAGCTCACATCTGGATTGCCACCGAGCCCTCAGTACGAGTCTGGAATGCCTACCGGGCCCTCAGCTCGTATCTGGAATGCCACCGAGCCCTCAGTACGAGTCTGGAATGCCTACCGGGCCCTCAGCTCGTATCTGGAATGCTCCCAAGTCCTCAGTATGAGTCTGGAATGCCTATCGGGCCCTCAGCTCATATCTGGAATACTCTAGGGTTTGTTGGCTACCGCACGGAGCAGTACAACCTCAACCCATCCCACATAACATATCAACATGTAACAGATAATGCACATACAGACAATCAATCAGTATCACAGGTAGTCCTACAGACCTACCCTCTAGCGTATCAAACTAACATGCATAACTAACTCATACTCAACATAATACAACTACTAGGATATCATATCCAATGGGCCGGCCTTGGTGCCTTAGACCCCTTAGTATAGTGAGGATAACTCACCTTGCAACTGTCGTCAGAAATAAGAAGGCTCAACTCCTGGGTCCAACACGAACTCCACCACCTATAGGTACCATACAAACCTTTTTCATAAATCTCCCAATTACCAGAAACCATCAGAAGTCAACTGGTCAACTCTTGGTCCAAGTCAAAGTCCACAGTCAAAGTCAACAGTCTATGTTGACTCGACTCGTCGAGTGCAGATCACCGACTCGTCGAGTCCTTCCTGAACTCGAGAAGTCGTGAAATCCTTGATTGGCTCGTCGAGTTCCCTTTTTAACTCGTCGAGTTCATACGTGGCCAAGATTTGGAAGAAACCCTAGCCAATTCGTTGAGTCTTCTAACAACTCGCCGAGTTCAAGGCAATCTTCAACGAACTCGCCGAGTTGCTCAACCAACTCGCCGAGTTCACGGCTATGTTCATAGGACTCGCCGAGTCCAGCGTTCTACTCGCCGAGTTCATTCAGTCCTTTTTCCATACAGACCTGGTTTGAGCCATGCAGCGGCTCCAAACCACAGATCTAGGCTTCTAGGGCATGCTTATCACGTAAAGTTGCAAACTTTACATGCATGCATAGCTTTAAGGGCTCCAAATGTCAAAACTAAGCTCTTAATGGGGTTCTAAGCTCAAGAGGGACCTCAATCACGAACATAACTGAGACTTTACAACTCTAGAAGGTAATGAGGGTCCAGATCTGAAGTATAGCCCAACCATAAGGTTTCTCTACCAAGGATTTGGGGTTTTAGGGCTTAAAAGCAACAATTTAGGGACAAACAAGATCTAATAGATCAATAATCAAGATGGAAACTTTATTACCAGAATGGGTGACCACAAATGAATGTGTTCTGGATCTAAGTCCCCTTCCTTGAGCTCTTCAACCCCTTCCTTCTTCCACTTGCTCCAATGTGCACCAAAAGTCCCTTCACAAGGCAACAATCACTCAAACTCACCAATGGAGACTAGGATTTAGATAAGGAATGCTCTGAGGGTGATGGAGGCTGAGATGGGGCTATAAGGACGTTTAAATAGGGTGCAAACCCTAAGGATTAGGGTTTCCTCCTGACTGGCCTACTCGCCGAGTCCAGGAGTGGACTCACCGAGTAGATCACTTAAAGCCCGCGTCCAATTCGACATCTACTCGGCGAGTTAGGGCTACAACTCGCCGAGTAGCTCTTACAAAAAGAAACATTTAATCAAATTAAATACGTACCAGGAACGGGGCGTTACAATTCTCCCCCACTTGTCTCAGACTTCGTCCTCGAAGTCTGCTGCTGCTGCATCTGAAAACAACTCCGGGTAATGCCCCCGCATCTCCTCTTCGGACTCCCACGTCCACTCTGAACCCTTCCGGTGCTGCCACTGCACCTTCACTAACTAAACCACCTTGTGCCTCAAGGTCTTCGCCTTTCGATCTAAGATCGCAACTGGTCTCTCGATATAATTCAGGCTGCTATCAACCTGAATATCCTCCATGGGTACTACTGCTGACTCGTCCACAAAACACTTCCTCAACTGAGAAACATGGAAAGTGTTGTGGATCTGGCTAAGCTCTGCCGGGAGATCCAATCGATAGGCGACCCGAACCACCCGGGCCAAAACCCTAAAAGGACCAATGAACCTGGGGCCCAGCTTGCCCCTCTTTCGGAATCTGATGACACCCTTCCAGGGTGATACCTTCAGGAGGACCATGTCTCCCACCTGAAACTCCAACTCGGATCGGCGTTTGTCGGCATAACTCTTCTGCCGACTCTGAGCAGTCTGCAAACGCTGTCTAACCTGCTGGATCTTTTCGGTAGTCTGCAAGACTACCTCCGTACTACCCATCACCCTGTGCCCAACTTCGCCCCAACAAACCGGGGTGCGACATTTCCGCCCGTACAACATCTCGAATGGCGGGGCGCCAAGGCTAGAATGATAGTTGTTGTTGTAGGCGAACTCCGCAAGCGGTAGGTGAGAATCCCAGCTCCCACCGAAATCAATGACACATGCCCGCAACATGTCCTCGAGGGTCTGAATAGTCCGCTCGCTCTGGCCGTCTGTCTGCGGGTGGAATGTTGTGCTGAAGTGCAATCGCGTGCCCAGCTCCTCGTGAAACTTTTGCCAGAAGCGGGAGGTAAACCTGACATCCCGATCAGAGACAATGGAGACAGGAACCCCATGGCGAGACACGATCTCCCGAACGTACAATTCGGCCAATTTCGCGGCCGATGAGCCCTCTCGTATAGCCAAGAAATGGGCGCTCTTGGTCAATCGATCCACGATGACCCATATAGCATCAAACCCCTTTGCCGTCTTCGGCAATTTGGTAATAAAATCCATCGTGATCTGTTCCCATTTCCACATGGGAATCTCTAGGGGCTGCAGCTTTCCATGCGGCCACTGATGCTTGGCCTTGACCATCCTACAGGTCAAGCACCTCTCAACGTACCAAACGATTTCCCGCTTCATGCACGGCCACCAATAGCTCAAACTCAAATCCCGATACATCTTGGTAGCCCCCGGGTGAATAGAGAAATGAGACTTATGAGCCTCCTCCATAACCGTCTGCCTAACCCCACCCGTCATTGGAACCCAAACCCGACCGCATCGGGTTAATAGTCCCCGACTATCCTGCACAAACCGGGTGTTCTCGCCCTTGATCCTCTCCAGCATCCAATTTTCCGGGCGGATGCCCTCAACCTGGGCATCTCTGATCAAACTCACCAGCGGAGAATCCACCGCTATCCTCATACATACCGCTGGGGTGGAAGACCCGGCTGACTTGCGGCTCAAAGCGTCCGCCACTACATTCGCTTTACCAGGATGGTAAAGGATCTCGCAATCGTAGTCCTTGACTACGTCCAGCCACCTGCGTTGCCTCATGTTCAGGTTCGGCTGATCCATGATATGTCTCAAGCTCTTGTGATCCGTGTAAATGGTACAACGGACCCCATAGAGCTAGTGTCTCCATATCTTGAGGGCGAACACCACCGCCCCCAGTTCCAAGTCATGCGTAGGGTATCTCGTCTCATGCGGCTTCAGCTGCCGCGATGCGTAGGCTATCACTCGTCCTCTCTGCATGAGGACCGCCCCTAAACCTGTGATGGATGCATCACAGAACACCACAAAATCCTCGACTCCCTCCGGGAGTGTCAATACTGGAGCCTCGCACAAATGCTGACGGAGGGTCTCAAACGCCCTCTGCTGCTCGGGACCCCATCGGAAATCCACTCCCTTCCTTGTCAGACGAGTGAGGGGCACTGCAATCTTAGAGAAGTCCCGTATGAACCTCCGGTAGTACCCTGCCAACCCCAGAAAGCTCCTAATATCTGAGGGAGATTTCGAAACCTCCCACTGCATAACCGCCTCGATTTTGGCCGGATCGAACAAAATCCCCTCCTGGTTAACGAGATGTCCGAGGAACTGGACCTCCCGTAACCAAAACTCACATTTCGAGAACTTGACGTACAGCCGTTCCCGTCTTAGAACTCCCAACAGCTCTCGCAGATGTTCCTCATGCTGCTCTCGGGTCTTGGAATACACCAAGATATCATCTATAAACACTATGACCGAGCGATCAAGCATCGGTCTACAGACCCGATTCATCAGGTCCATGACCACCGCGGGCGCGTTGGTGAGCCCAAACGGCATCACCACGAACTCGTAATATCCATAACGAGTTCGGAACGCGGTCTTCTCCACTTCCTCCTCTCTGACCCTGACTTGATGATACCCAGACCTCAAGTCTATCTTGGAAAACCAAGATGCACCCTGCAACTAGTCGAAGAGATCGTCTATCCTCGGGAGTGGATAACGGTTCTTCACCGTCAACTTATTCAACTCCCGCTAATCGATACACATCCGGTGCGAACCGTCCTTCTTTCGGACGAAAAGTATCGGTGCTCCCCATGGAGAACTGCTAGGTCGAATGAACTGCTTGCCCAGCAGTTCCTGCAGCTGCGATGACAGCTCCTGCATCTCTGGCGGTGCCAATGGTACGACGCCTTAGCAATAGGGGCCGCACCTGGCACCAGGTCGATCCTAAACTCGACCTGCCTCTCTGGAGGTATCCCTGGTAACTCCTCCGGGAATACGTCTGCGAACTCCCTGACCACCGGTACGTCGGAAACCGAAATCTGATCCCTGGCTCGCGTATCTACCACATACGCTAGATAACCTGCACACCCGTGCTGAATGTACTGTCGTGCCCTGGCAGCTGAACAAAACCTTGATCCCACTCTTGTGCCCTCGCCATATACAATCAGTTCTCCCCCACTTGGGGTTCGAACTACTACTCGCTGCCCCTCACAGTCGATCATGGCACCGAATCGACTGAGCCAATCCATGCCTACAATCACGCATACCTCCCCCATGGGAATCGGAATCAAATCTATCGGAAATGACACCCCGAAAATCTCCAAGTCACACCCTCGATAAACTGAAGAAGCAGAAACCCCGTGTTCGTTGGCGATAGACACTCGCAACGGACACTCTAACTCGCCCACTGGCGCACTGAACTCCCTACTAAATGTCTGAGATACGAAGGACCGACTCGCCCCCGAGTCAAATAAGACCAAAGCAGGCAAGGAGTTCACTAAAAACGTACCTAACCACAGGTGCAACAGATAAGCATACAACAGATATAAGAAAACGAGATAAGGATAGAAACATACCAGCAACCACATCTGGTGCTGCTCTGGCCTCCTCCGCTGTAAGCTGGAAGGCACCACCCTGAGCCTTTGGAGGCTCTGCCCTGACTAGTCTCCCATCCGTGATCCTCAAAGTAGCCGGCGCTGGAGCCTGCGCCGGTTTGGCGGCGAGTAACGGGCAGTTGGCCTTCAAATGGCCAACCTGATCACAATGGTAACATAACCTCATACTCTGAACTGGAGCGGCCTGGCGACAGTCTTTCGCGTAATGCCCCTCCTTGCCACACTTGTGGCATCCACTACCAGCTTGACACACACCAGAATGACCCTTGCCACACTTCCCACATGTGCGGCTCTGCTGACCCCCGGTCCTAGTATCAGCGGTCTTAGACCGCTTCGGCGCCGGCTGAGAATGTGCCGGGGCCTGCCGCTGTTCTCTCAACTGCTGCTCAATCTCCAACTCACGCCGTCTGGCGGCCTCCTGCAACTCTAGAAGAGTATCACATCGCTGGGTAGACACAAACTGACGGATATCCGTCTTGAGCATGCTCAGATAACGGGTCATCTGGGCCTGCTCTGAAGCAAACTCCGGGCAAAACATCGCCCTCTCAGTGAACATCCGGGTGATCTCCGTCACCGACTCCCCATCCTGTCTCAAACTCAAAAACTCCTGTGCCAATCACTCCCGCTCAACCCGTGGAATGTAACGGGCGCGGAACATATCCCTGAACTGTTCCTAAGTAACAGCAGCTCTCTGATCATCAGAGTACGACCCAGTCGCAAGTCTCCACCAGTCCTTGGCCCCAGACCTAAGCAGGTTCAGAGCACACCTGACCTTCTGGTCAGCAGGACACGAGCAGGTGAAGAAACACCCCTCCACATCTGAAATCCACCTCATAGCCTTGATGGGATCCTGCGTCCCATCAAAAGTAGGGGGCTTCGTATTATCGAAGTCCCTGTACTGAAAACCTCTACCAACTCCTCCTCCCGTCGCTGATACAGCTGATGCAGCTGCTGCGGCGGCTGTCTCTGCAAGGGCTGCATAACGCTCATCAAAATACTCCACCATGGCGGTCTTGATCGACCCGAACATCTCCGGTAACTGAGCCCAGAATGCAGCAGCAACCTCATCATGCAGGATCTCTCGAATCCTGGCATCCAACTCCTCTGTACCCATCTGCACCACTGGCTCAGGTGCTGTCGGCCCCTCCTGGCCTCTGTCCCCGGATCCTGATCCCGAACCGGATCCAGCCACGAAGCGCCTCGTCATCACCATACTGAAACATATCACCAGTTATCAGATAATTCATATAAATCACTGGGAGCCAACTCCCTACTAACCCTAGGGATTGCGACTTACTTGACACGCGTATAGGTCTTGTGCTTTCAGTAGCATGGGCCCCTACTACCTTCCACACCTACCCATATTTGCCCCAAGTATCACCACAACACCCTAACAATGTGCACAACATGGCGAGCGCTCAATCCTCACTCCTAGAGGAATGCTAAATATCTTATAACTGACCTCCCGGTCTCACTCAATCCCTCCTATCCATGAAACTTCCACCAACCCTGCAGCACTAATGTATGTTAGCCATGCATAACGCTGGACCCTATAGACTTTAGAATATCCAATCCTACCCCAAGCCCCCAATCAAACAAGAACAGAACATAAGGCCAAATCAAAGATTCTCAGGCTATAAGATCTTAATTATGTACAACTGGGATGCATACATTAGACAACTACAGTAATGATGTCAATCTCACATAAAGGAAACCCTAGGCTAGCAGGCATCATGTATTCAGGCAATTCTATCATGCAATTCCTGAAGATCCCTAGCCTAGCACTAACATGCTGTTCTATCATATCGTATAATCAAATAACTTGTATGGTATTTTGGGGTCTACTTACTGGCTCCGGCTGATCGTACGCCCTGCATCCTCCTTTATTTATTTTGAAAACCTTTTTTAAAAATCATTTTGAAAATCCTTTCCTTGATTTGAGACTGGAGTCACACGAGTGTTCCTCCAATTCACTCAAACCAAGGCTCTGATACCAACTTGTAACACCCAAAAATTCAAGCCAAATTTAAACTTTCAAAACATGTCGAATTTATCAAAACATTACAACTTTGTTTTCAAAATACATTTATATCAGAGTTTTCCCAGAAACATAACATAATAGGAGGAGCTGTACGATCATGCCTTCGCCTTGCCGCGATCCCCTGATGTACCTGAAACAATAAACTGAAACTGTAAGCCCGAAAGCTTAGTGAGTTACCCCCAAAATACCGATACACATACAGTCCACATAACCATGTCACACCATGACATATCATAACAAACTGAGCAGAACAGCACATAACGGGTCCACAGCTTTACAGACTGGAATACCCCTGGGCCCACAGTGTGAGTCTTGAATGCCTACCGGGCCCTCAACTCACATCTGGATTGCCACCGAGCCCTCAGTACGAGTCTGGAATGCCTACCGGGCCCTCAGCTCGTATCTGGAATGCCACCGACCCCTCAGTACGAGTCTGGAATGCCTACCGGGCCCTCAGCTTGTATCTGGAATGCTCCCAAGTCCTCAGTATGAGTCTGGAATGCCTATCGGGCCCTCAGCTCATATCTGGAATACTCTAGGGTTTGTTGGCTACCGCACGGAGCAGTACAACCTCAACCCATCCCACATAACATATCAACATGTAACAGATAATGCACATACAGACAATCAATCAGTATCACAGGTAGTCCTATAGACCTACCCTCTAGCGTATCAAACTAGCATGCATAACTAACTCATACTCAACATAATACAACTACTAGGATATCATATCCAATGGGCCGGCCTTGGTGCCTTAGACCCCTTAGTATAGTGAGGATAACTCACCTTGCAACTGTCGTCGGAAATAAGAAGGCTCAACTCCTGGGTCCAACACGAACTCCACCACCTATAGGTACCATACAAACCTTTTTCATAAATCTCCCAATTACCAGAAACCATCAGAAGTCAACTGGTCAACTCTTGGTCCAAGTCAAAGTCCACAGTCAAAGTCAACAGTCTATGTTGACTCGACTCGTCGAGTGCAGATCACCGACTCGTCGAGTCCTTCCTGAACTCGAGAAGTCGTGAAATCCTTGATTGGATCGTCGAGTTCCCTTTTTAACTTGTCGAGTTCATACGTGGCCAAGATTTGGAAGAAACCCTAGCCAACTCGCTGAGTCTTCTAACAACTCGCCGAGTTCAAGGCAATCTTCAACGAACTCGCCGAGTTGCTCAACCAACTCGCCGAGTTCACGGCTATGTTCATAGGACTCGCCGAGTCCAGCGTTCTACTCGCCGAGTTCATTCAGTCCTTTTTCCATACAGACCTGGTTTGAGCCATGCAGCGGCTCCAAACCACAGATCTAGGCTTCTAGGGCATGCTTATCACGTAAAGTTGCAAACTTTACATGCATGCATAGCTTTAAGGGCTCCAAATGTCAAAACTAAGCTCTTAATGGGGTTCTAAGCTCAAGAGGGACCTCAATCACGAACATAACTGAGACTTTACAACTCTAGAAGGTAATGAGGGTCCAGATCTGAAGTATAGCCCAACCATAAGGTTTCTCTACCAAGGATTTGGGGTTTTAGGGCTTAAAAGCAACAATTTAGGGACAAACAAGATCTAATAGATCAATAATCAAGATGGAAACTTTATTACCAGAATGGGTGACCACAAATGAATGTGTTCTGGATCTAAGTCCCCTTCCTTGAGCTCTTCAACCCCTTCCTTCTTCCACTTGCTCCAATGTGCACCAAAAGTCGCTTCACAAGGCAACAATCACTCAAACTCACCAATGGAGACTAGGGTTTAGATAAGGAATGCTCTGAGGGTGATGGAGGCTGAGATGGGGCTATAAGGACGTTTAAATAGGGTGCAAACCCTAAGGATTAGGGTTTCCTCCTGACTGGCCTACTCGCCGAGTCCAGGCGTGGACTCGCCGAGTAGATCACTTAAAGCCCACGTCCAATTTGACATCTACTCGGCGAGTTAGGGCTACAACTCGCCGAGTAGCTCTTACAAAAAGAAACATTTAATCAAATTAAATACGTACCAGGAACGAGGCATTACAACTTATCATAAAGCTGATGGTTCTGTTGTTTTTAATCTTTATAAGAAGATTAATTATCTGTGTCAAAATGGAATGTCTGTTTCAGAGTATTACAATAAAATAGATGCTTTGTGGAAATAACTTAATGGTTTAACAAATTTGGTTGAGTGTACATGTGATGCCTCTGTTAAGCTTAATGATCATTCAAAGTTAATGAAACTTATGCAATTTCTTACTGGTCAATATGATGTTTTTAATCAAGTTAATAGTCATATTCTACTTATGGAACTACTTCCTAATGTTAGATTTGCTTCTCCAATTATGTCTAGAGAGGAATCCCACTAAAAGGGAGGATCTCTTTCTAGTACACCTTCTAAAACTCAAGGATATGCCTTTGTTGGAAAAAAATTTAATCAAAATATGAATAATAAAACTCGTAGTAATCAGAATTTGCAATGTAAAAATTGTGGTTTAAAAGGTCATACTATTGAAAGATGTTATAAGATAATTGGTTTTCCAAAATATTTTAAGTTTTGAAGTAATGATTCTCAAGGTTTGAATAAGTCTATTTCTGGGAATGTTAGTGTATTGAGCACTCAGACTGATAATCAGTCTGTGAATGGTGCTCAATCCGGTAATACTTGTCAATCTGATTGTTGTTCTGATAAGTTTTACTTGACTAGCGATCAGTATACAAAGTTTTTGAATTTTATAAATGAGAGACAAGGAACTGCGTAGGCGTCTGCTAATATGGCATGTATTTGATGCAATTCTTATGTTAATGATAACAAATGGGTTATAGATTCATGTGCAAGTCAGCTTATGACCAATAATGACTATTTTTTGAAAAATAAAGTTGATGTTTGAAAACTTGATTTACATATGGATCATCCTAATGGATCCTCTACTAAAATAAATCAAATTGCTAATATGCATTTGTCTGAGTCTGTAACCTTATTTGATGTTTTTGTTTTTCCTGATTTCAATGTGAATGTGTTATATGTTCATAAGTTGTGTAGGGATAATAGTTGTAAAGTTGTTTTTGATGAATTTAGTTATGTTGTTCAAGATTCACAGTCCAAGTCCAAGGTGACAGTGGGGACTGGTAATGAATATGGGGGTCTTTGTTACCTTGATAGCTCATGTGCTTCAGGTAAAAGTTTTGTATATGTTAAAAATCAATGTTGTGTTTCTAAGTTGACTTGGCATAATAGACTTGGGCATCCTGCAGATCAGTCCCTGAATGTTCTTAGAAAAATTCTTAATTTAGGTTCTGATAGTATTCCTCCTTGTGATATAAAGCTAAACATGCTCGAAATTTCTTCCAACTAAATGAACATAAAACCACTAAGATAGGAGAAATTATTCATCTTGATGTATGGGGCCCCTATATGGTTGCTACTGTTGATGGATTCAGATTCTTTTTAATTGTTGTGGACGATTTCACAAGAGGTGTCTGGGTATATTTGATGAAGTCTAAAACTGAAGTGTTTTATTGGTTTTCAGTTTTCTTTAATATGCTTAAAAATCATTTTAATGTTTGTATTAAAACTGTAAGGTCTGATAATGGGACAAAGTTTGTTAATAATCAGTTTCATGAATTTTTTTAAAACAAATTGTGTTTTAAATCAAACCACTTGTGCTTATACTCCACAACAGAATGGAATTGTGGAGAGAAAGCATATACATTTGTTAAATGTTTGTCGAGCTTTACTTTTTCAGTCTGGTCTTCCCCTTAAGTTTTGGGGAGAAGCTGTTCTTACTGCAACTTTTTTAATAAATAGACTTCCAACTTCTGTGCTGCATGGAAAGTCACATTTTGAAATGATTTTTAATAAGGTTCCTAAGTTTGAAAATCTAAGAGCATCTCCAACCCACTTCCATTTTCCGTTTTTCCCTCATTCTTCTCCAACCCTCCCCCATTTATTCCCCTATTTTGGGGGATATGAATAGTATGACACCAAATATGGTGTTATACTATTCATTTCTCCCAAAATGGGGATGAACTTTGCCTTGTCGGTTTTAGTCCCTCTGTTTATATATTTATACATTTCTAGTTTATTTTTACCTACTAATTATAATTTAAATGTAATATTTAATACTTATGAAATTTTGTTTTATATATATATATATATATATATATATATATATATTAAATTATATTAATTAATTATAAATATAAAGTTTGTTTTTTGTTCATCAAATTCATATAAAAAGTTAAATACATATTGCAATTTTAAAAACGCTAACGTATTTTACAAAAGCTTATAAGTGTGTTATAAATATAATCTTATTTATTTAATATTATTGTAATGAAAAATATATAGATTATATATTTGTTAAAACCAAATTAGTAGAAGAGGCGTGTTTGACAATCTATGTAAGTTGGAAAATAGAATATACTAGGAATATAATTTTTGGGGTAAAAAATGGAGTAGGGTTGGAGATGAAACACTATTTACCCCATTTTTAGAGGAAAAATGGAAGTGAGATGGAGATGGTCTAAGAGTCTTTGGTTGTCTATGTTTTGCTATTAAGTTGAATGTTACTGATAAGCTATCTAAAAGGTCTAAAAATTTGTTTTAATTGGGTATTCTAATGAGAAGAAAGGTTACAAGCTTTATAGTCTTGACATTCATTCAATCTTCTTTTCCAAGGATGTAAAATTTTATGAAGATGTCTTTCCGTTTAAAATGAAAAAGGATTCTGGTAGAATAAGTATCAATACTTATTTTTTTATTTGACTGATGAGTTAAATTCCATACATTTTGTTTCCTATGATGATTTTTATAAAACTTCTAATATAGTTGATACACGTGAACCTGATGAGACTGGTTCTAGCAACCAGACTGATGGAAGAAGTGCAACCATTTTTCCTGAGCCTGCTGATTCTAGCAGCTAGGGTGGCGAGGTACTTAGTCCTCACTCTTTGGAGGTTGTACCTGGCTCATCTGGTCTGTCTGAGGAAACTAGTTTAAATGAATCTGAATCTTCTGGTAGTAGTCTTGTAGGGGTTAGATCACTTAAAAGGTCTGATAGAGTGTCTAGATATCCTCAAAAACTATCTGATTATGTGATAGAAGGTAAATATAAGTATGGTATTGAAAAAACTTTGAACTATTCCAAGTCATCTTATGAAAATTTTTGTTTCGTTTCCAATCTAAATAAAACTGTAGAACCGCGGAATTATCTTGAAGCTTCTACTGATCCCAATTGAGTAGAAGCTATGAATACTGAAATGGATGCTTTGTATTGTAATAATACTTGGATTATTACTTCTTTACCTTCTAATAGAAAACCCATAGGCTATCGTTGGGTGTATAAAATTAAATACAAAGTTAATGGTGAGGTTGAGCGTTATAAGGCTAGGTTAGTTGCAAAAGACAATAGTCAAAAGGAGGGTATTGACTTCGACGAGACTTTTTCTCCTGTAGCCAAAATGGTTACTGTTTGTGTGGTTATTACTTTAGATGTTAATAATGGATGGAATTTGTTTCAGCTTGATGTAAATAATGTCTTTCTTTATGGTAGTCTAGATAAAGAGGTGTATATGTCTCTTCCAGAAGGTTATCATACCCCCGACGATAATAGAGTATGTGAATTGCTTAAATCCTTATATGGCCTCAAACAGGCGCCTAGGAAGTGGAATGAAAGATTGTTTAGTGATTTATATGAATTTGGGTTTGTTCAAAGTATGAATGATTATTCACTGTTTGTTCGGAATAAAGGGAATTCTATTGTTTTGTTACTTGTGTATGTTGATGATATTGTGTTAACAGGTAGTGATATTTCTGAAGTCAATAAGGTAAAAGATTTTTAAAGTCTAAATTTCTCATAAAAGATTTAGGAAAGCTTAAGTTTTTTTTTTTGAATTAAAGTTATTGATTCTGATGCTGGTTTGTGTTAGTCTTAGAGAAATATTGTCGTAAATTGTTACATGATTTTGGAATGCTTGGTTGTAAGCCTATTAAAACACCTTTAGATATGAATGTTATTGTTCCAAGTAATGGTGTTGATGATAAGGATGTTTTGTTGGAAAATATAACTGAGTATCAGAAGTTAATAGGAAAACTTATTTACTTAATTATAACTAGACCTAATATATCTTTTGATGTTCAGACTCTTAGCCAGATTATGCATTCACCTAGATGTTTTCATTTGTCTGTTGCTTTTAGAATTTTGAGATATTTGAAATTAAATCCTGGAAAAGGCATTAAAATTGTGAAAGTATTTTTCAGTTAAGTGCTTATGTGGATGCTGACTGGGCTAAGTGCTTATTCGGTAGGAGTGTGACTAGTTTTTGTGTATATATTGGAAATAGTTTGGTTTCATGGAAGAGTAAGAAACAAAATATTGTTTCAAGGTCTTCTACTGAGTCAAAGTATAGTGCTTTGGCTTCAGTTTCGTGTGAGATTATGTGGATCTTGAAGTTATGTTTTGATTTGGGTGTTAAAAACTTAATTCCTGTTAATGTCTTTTGTGACAATAAGCCTGCTATTAAACTTGCTCTAAATCCTGTATTTCACGAAAAAAATTAAACATTTTGAAGTGGATGTGCACATTGTTCGTGATAAAGTTTCAAAAAGGGTAATAAAGATTGTTAAAATTGTTTCAGAAAAACAAAGGGCAAACATTTCTACTAAGGGGGTGTTTGGGATTCTTTTTTAAGGGAAAAAATCCTTTTTGTAAAAGGACTTTTTGTAAAAGACATTTTTCCAAAAGATGTTGTTTAAAAAGTGTTTGAGATTTCTTTTGCTTTTCCAGCCTCAAAAGTTCAAAAAGATACAAAAAGTCACGGATGTGTGACTTTTGCAAATGCTAGTTTTTATGCTTTGGTAAAAGTTGGTTTTAAAAATCATTTTCCACTTGCCAAACAACTTTTGGACTTTTCTAACTTTTTGGAAAAGTTAAAAGTCAAAAAGTTGATTTAAAAGGAAAAACAAACACCCCCTAAAGCTCTTACTTCTACTCAACATAATTTTTTATGTTCTGAGTTGGGGTTGTTTGATCTTTTTCAAATATAAAGTTTTAAAAAAGTATGCATATAATTTGTCAAGATTATCATAAAAGAATTTGTTCTATATTTGTCTTTTGTTTGTATCTATTTATTATGCAGGAGGGTTGTTTGGTCATTTGTCATATGTTAAGGGATGACAATTGATTTCTCTTTTTCTTGTTTAAAAACACACAGATCTTTTATTGGGTCTGGTCTTTGGGTTTGATATGGATAATAAAATCCATATCCAATTTGAGTCTTGTACCCGAAGTATATAATGTGTGTGTTACAGGTGTTGTTGGTCATTCAGTCTCAATTGTTCACATTTTATTTTCATTTTTCTCTCGTTTGTTCTTCGCTTTCCTGTATCGATATAGGGTTTATTAGGGTTCTTAGATTGTTCAGTTGAGTTCTTGTTCATCATCCGTAATATCTAGTTCTCTTAGTCTATTTTTGTTTTATATTAGAGTGAGAGTGTGATTGTAGTGAGGTTTCTATTGTAAGTTGAGGTAAACCAATTGGATCTTATTTCCATTAATAAAATAGTTGTTGATGTTGTGAATCGTTTTGTGTTTTTATCAGCTATCATACATGAACGGTTGTCCTTAATCTTAACTTTCTTATCACCTTCACTATTACCATCACCACCAAACTGACCTTAAGCACTAGATTGCCCCTCACTTCCTGACTTAGGTGGTGTTTGTTTTTTGTCTGCAGATCTGTTTGGCCTCTTCTGTCTGCGCCGCGCAGACCACGCGCATACATTAGCCTTCGCAGACTGTTTGTTTTTTTAAAGACTGCAGACCTAAAAATGTCTGCGCGTCCTCTTCTTGGCGCAGATGTGGACCATAGTCTTCTAACATCTTCAGACATCTTCTAGCCTAAAAAAACACATATATCTTTATTTTTTTAAGTTTTTTTTAATTTATATTTTTTACAACTATATTAATGATAAACAATTTGAAAAAAAATTACAAAACTTAAAAAAAAACGTTCGACGATACAAACATGATATTTTTGACAAATTTATAAATAAAGATTTATTACAATAATAGTTGTTGAAGTTGTTTATATAAATATGCAAAAAAAATCATAATATATTATTATATTTTTTTTGCCAAATTTTGTAAAACATTATTTAATACAGTATCGTCAATTTCTCGAGAAAATATTTATGGTGCGTTTCTAATGGATTTAATTGAAAAAATCGAAGTTTATTTCCATCCATTTATGTATCAAATTCTTTGATCCCTAATTATAATGTTAAGTCATAACTTTACAACCAAAGTTGTTGGTTTTTATCAAATATATACGTTAATTCATACCATTTTTATTTTTATTTTCTATACAATAATACATAAAAGTTGATCTAGATCCGTTAATTATTTATAACAAAGTCATAAAAATATTAAAAAATCACTTTGAAGTTTAAAAAAATCAGTTTATTTAGATTTCAGTTTATTTAGATTTCAGTTTATTTTAGTAGCCCGCAGATGTTAAAAAACAAACGGTCTTCTTTTTTCAGACTGCAAACGTTTGGTCCACCTCTTCTACTGCAGAGGTCTACAGATGTGGTCCGCAGGCTGCAGACATTTCGCCTCAGAAAAAACAAACAGCACCTTACCTTCATCAACATACTATTTTTATCCACTAAGCTTGTCATACACGATAATGGCCTTGGAATTCTCAACTCTTGTAGTCTTATTCAACGTGTCCTCCTTTGTAATGTCTTGGCAATTTTCAGCCTCTTGATAAACTTGGACTCCTTCATAGACCATAATGGAAAGGAAATTGTCTGCCTCTTGATCAGTCTGTACTCCTTCATCATTCACTGAACTAGAAACAAAGGGACGAAGAGAGAAATAAAGAGACACAACATGAGAAGACGAAACTACCATAATCTATAAGAAACTAGCGGGAATTAGTGTAAGTGACCAATCATGCTAATTTAGTGTGAAATAGGGACAAAACTTGCAACAATCAAGATAGTTAGACCAAAAGTGTTATGAAAATCGAACGTCAAGAAATAAAAATGTAATTTACTCTTGTTTTAATGCTTAAATATTGTTATAAGGTTTACCATTCATGTTATAATTTCCATTACAATATTAAATGTTATTATAATTTTAAAATCTAAAGCTATTTAAAAGTTTCTATAAAACTTCCAAGCGGGTTTTGTACATCTAAGAATTGCCACATTGTGCATATCTAGACACCATGGTACTCCTAAAAAGGAGAAAAAAAAAAGGAATTTCGATGGAAGAATGTAGAAAAAACTGGCAAGGGTAATAATGTACTTTTAAATTGTATAAAGAGCCGTTGTTACTTGTTAGACAGAATTTTGTGGGCGGTCGCTTTCCACAACGGTCAGAAAGGCCACCGGCTAATTGGCCTCAGCCACTCGTTGCCTTTGCTTTATATTTTTTCTGGTTAGGTTAAATTCTCTCATCAAACGTCATTTTAATTTTATTTCTTAATGAATTTTAAAGCAAACAGAGTGTTTTTGCTATATTATTTTTCAAATATTATTAGTTTTCACTTTTCACATGAAACACAACCCCAATTGTGTTTGGATGAATCGTGTATTTTACCATTTTATTTTGGACAATTCTTCAAATATTCGTTCGGTTAAAATCTTTATATTTTTTTTAAAGAGAAATTAAATTGATTCCTATTTTTTATGACTACAAATGTTCCCACCCAATAAAATTATGACAAGTGTTATGATTCCATATATTTTTTACTAACTCATTAAGACTATATTAGGAATATATCAAATAAAATTAATTTGAATGGTGATTTATCATTAAAAAATAATTTTAATGGATAGAAATAATTATAGTTATAAAAGGTAGGAGGTAATTTAATTTCTTTTTTTTAAAGCTATCTAATTTAAGACTTTATATTTCCATAAAATATAAGATAAGACTTTTAAGGCACTAAAAAAATAACACTAACCGTTTATTTAATGGTTCAATGAAAATATGTTAAGTTTTTCCTGTTTATTTAATGATTCAATAAAAATATGTTAAGTTTTTCCTGTTTATTTAATGATTCAATAAAAATATGTTAAAATATGTTAAGTTTTTCTAAGATCATAAATTCTTAATTTAGACTTTCAGAAAAAAAGTATATGGTTTTAATGTATTAGCAATAATATATATATATATATATATATATATATATATATATATTTTAAATTAGATGAAAATTTGTTTATTTTCTCAAAAAAATAAATAAATAAAAATATGTTGTTTTACCAAGTCAAATGTTTATTATATGAATTAATTTCCAAAGAAAGATAACATTAAATATGCCTCATTATAAAAAATTGGCATAATAATTATGAACAAGGTGATAAAATGACCCACACCAGATCATAATTTATTGAGTTCTAATACTGTTTAAGCCTCCTTTTGTGAGCTAAAATTTCAAAATATTATCTTTTTGATGCATAAAGTAGTAATACTTTGAATATAAAAAAGAAAAGGGTGGCATAATTAACAATTAAACTAAAAAGACAACCAATAATTTGATGACACTCTGTAATAGATAACAACACAACACAACACACAAACAACTCAGAATCTGTCAACATATTTCATACCTCTGCTGTTTCCGGAATAAACAGACTAAATTAAACCACTACACATCATGAAGCTTACATTATCATTATCAAATTAACCAATCATTAATCACAAAATCAACAAAATTATTAAATTAACAAAAATACCCATTAATCCTCTTGACTTTTCAACTATAAAACCACACAACCCCTATCACTACTCCTCACAAAATCACCACTCACTAGAGAGAGAATTAAAAAGAAAAAGCTCCCAGCAACAACAATGGAGGGCAAGGAAGAAGATGTGAGACTCGGAGCCAACAAGTTTTCCGAGAGGCAACCCATCGGAACATCAGCTCAAACCGATAAAGACTACAATGAGCCACCACCGGCGCCGTTTTTCGAGCCAGGCGAGTTGTCGTCATGGTCGTTTTACAGAGCCGGTATCGCAGAGTTCATCGCCACCTTCTTGTTCCTCTACATCTCGGTGTTGACTGTAATGGGTGTGGTCAAATCTCCGACGAAATGTGGCACGGTGGGTATTCAAGGAATCGCGTGGGCTTTCGGTGGTATGATCTTCGCTCTTGTCTACTGCACCGCCGGTATCTCAGGTATGTTTCCACTTTCCACCGGAACCCTAATTTTATCTTCTTTCTTCTTCAAATCGTCTAAAAACTACGTTTCATCTTCAAACAGGAGGGCATATTAATCCAGCTGTGACATTCGGTTTGCTATTAGCAAGAAAACTGTCGTTGACCAGGGCAGTGTTCTACATGGTGATGCAGTGTCTTGGAGCGATCTGTGGTGCCGGAGTTGTGAAAGGGTTTCAGGGTGATGCGCAGTACACGACGTTAGGTGGTGGTGCTAATGTCGTCGCCCATGGTTACACCAAGGGTGATGGTCTTGGTGCTGAGATTGTTGGCACTTTTGTTCTTGTTTACACAGTGTTCTCTGCAACTGATGCTAAAAGAAGCGCCAGAGACTCCCATGTCCCTGTATGCAACTCATTTCATTGATTATTGAATTATATACAGATATTCACTTTAGAGAAAGGTGAGATTTTTATCTTGAATTAATTTTGAATGTGTTTATTGTAGATTTTGGCTCCTCTTCCAATTGGGTTTGCGGTGTTCTTGGTTCATTTGGCCACCATCCCCATCACCGGAACTGGTATCAACCCTGCAAGAAGTCTTGGAGCTGCCATAATCTACAACAAGGGCCATGCTTGGGATGACCATGTATGTATAATTACCTTTAAAGTTCAAATTGTTCATCAAGATTTCATTTTTACTCGATAATATTCATCAAGATTTCATTTTTACAAGACTAGCTAATTTATGGTTGTTTGTTGATATGTCTTTGCAGTGGATCTTTTGGGTTGGACCCTTTATTGGAGCTGCACTTGCTGCTGTGTATCATCAGATAGTTATCAGAGCAATTCCCTTCAAGAGTAGATCTTAAATTCTTTTTTTTATTTCTTTTGATTTGGTTATTTCTTCATAATTATGGTTTGTGTTGTTCTTGATTCAATTGTGGGTTTAATAAATGTGTGTAAATTATTCTCTCAAATCAATGGGTTTAATTTCTTTCTTCTGTGTAAGACAATGTAAGGAAGATCAAGATCATGTTTTTAGATGAATTCCTGTTGGGGTTTTACGAGATTCTCGGTTCCACTTTTCACTATAGGAAATTCACTATTTCACTAACAAACGCATGTGAACTTGTACTAACAGCCAAATAAAGAAATTGATGGATCAATCAAACAATAAATTATATAAAGTAAAGAATCAAACCAGACAATAATAGAGATTTACACTGTCGTTATGATAACAGAGAAAGGATTCGACTTTATATTTAATGTAATCAAACCAGAGGATACTAGAGCTTTACTGTCGTTGTGATAATAGAGAAAAGGATCGACATTATATTCAATGACACGGCGTGTAAAAATTACAAAGCCCTCACACCACCATGTGGCATCTCCAGCATGTTGCCATCGAACTTCAATCTAACATCACTAAATGTGCCCATTTTTTAAAAATTAGGATTTTCTCAATTTTGGAAAAACAAATTCAGAACCTTGAGAACCTGGTTCATTATGAAAAAATATACTAATTGGTTATATATTTCCTATACATTCCTTTTGGTGTATTATATACCCAAAATGGAATTAGAATGAATAATTAATCTTTAAAATGAGGTAATTGGAATAATTGGATATAAAAGTAAGTTGAATAATTATATAAGTCAAAAGGCTTTTTAGGAGCAACATCCTAGAAGTTTAGACAACATTTAGCATATTTATTTTGTTAATCTTGTATAAGACAACAAGTCAATTTGTGTTTCATATAATGTGAACTTAATGAAAAATGGAAATGCACGAGCTTAACTGAAGAATAATGTGTTATAATAGTTGAATGTGTAGTTGAGATGATGCAAAAAGACATTTGGAGTTAAAATGAAAAGTTATGTCATTATGACATGTTAGTTTTTTTATTGATAATTTGATAATTTTGATACCCAGCATCCTATGTTTGAGGATAAATGTGTTATAATAGTTGAATGTGTAGTTTTTTGATAATTTCGATACCCAATAAGCCAATATCCTATATTTGAGTCTATGTAAGTCGGGATTAAACGCATCAAATTGATTGATTCTTGATTTTAAAATGTAGCTAGGATGATATAGACCACATAGCAAAAAGAATCAACCTAAGATGAGTTCGTGTGAGAAAGTTATGAATGTTTGAAGTTGAAAAAAAAATTATGCATGAGCTTAGGAAAGTACGTTGCCTAAATAGGAAAGTCTAGAGCAAAACACGGCCTATGTTTTTCTAGGAATAGAAAATACGGCCCGTGTAACTTGACCAATGAAAAATTAATTGTTAGAAAGATTAATTCGGTCCATGGTGTCCTATAACCTTCTCAAACATTCTCAAAACTCTATCTAAGCTCCAGAGAACAAGGGAGAATGTTGCTTACAGTTCTTGAGCTCAAATTGAAGGTTATTCAAGTAATTTGAAAGGAAAAAAGGCAAAAATTTTCACCATCTACTTGGATGAAGTGTAAGTCACATTTCTATAACTTGAGTTCACTCTAATGGAAGAATTGAGAGGTAACATGTGAACCATGGGTTATATATATATATATATATATATATATATATATATATATATATATATATATATATATATATATATATATATATATATATATGAGTATAAATCTTGTTGATAAAGATGAAATGAGTAGTGAAAACATGTTTTCTAACATTAAATGTTCAAGATAAAGCATATAGTTCATGGTATGCTAAATTAGGAAAGTATGATCTAAATTTGAGTTTTGGTAATTTGCTAGATACTTGAAATTGAATTGTTAATAAATTAGTATACATATAGATAAGTTATCATAGTTATGAGCATGTGCAAGTATGTGATTAGTAGGCAAGTTCATGAGTTGGGAAAAAGGAATGGATAATTAAAAGTTAAACTTGGGTTACAGGTTGGATTAAACCCTTGACATTAGAAATGACTTACTATGAACTAAACAAGTGTGTTATAACATTGAACATGCATGGAGGAGATTTGGTCAAGAAGCCCCAAGTCGAGGAAAAGAAAGTGTAATGTTATTTGACACTAATTAATAATGTAAGTACATGTGGATTTTTCCCAATGTACATGGCTTAATTATGAGTTTTTAACTCTATTGATTATTTTGAAATAATAGATTAATATCCTCCAATGATATAGAAAAGTTAAAATCATACTTTGGGTTTTAGATACTTAATGCTTTTAAGGTAATTTATGTCTAATATTTGTGATAAAACTTGTGAATATTTTACAATGCAAAATTATATATATTGTATTTCATGCATATCATGGAACTTGTGTGATTGAAATGTTAAAAGAAAACTGGTGATTATCTATATACTGAATATGATTGCATAGTATAATGTAGTGTCGGACAATCATGATGTAACATCTTAAAAATCATGATAAAATTTTTCGTTTTTATAAACCATTTCCACAAAACCATAAAGTAGTAAATCATTGTTTTCAAAACAAATCTATAGTATCAAAGTATCAAAATCTCTCAAAATATAAATCAGCGGGAGGATGTATACGTTCACGTCTTCACCTTGCCCTTGTAACATCCGGACTCCCAAGTATATTATTTATATATTTATTTTTGAGATCTATTGAGAAACTCGACGAGTTGGTGCCTCAACTCGTCGAGTACAGACGAATGGACCGTGGGTTTAATAACCGACTCGACGAGTCAGAGAGTTGACTCGCCGAGTTGGCGCTGTGAGATAAAACCCTAAATCTTCGGGGTTGGGGCCTATTTAAAGGAACCGATGTCCTCATTTCTGCCTCACCAGCTACCCAACTCCCTTGTGTGAAACCCTAATCGGCCAATAAACTAAGAGAGAGTTGTAGAGCTAATATTTGAGTGTTGTGGTGAATCATTTTAAAGGGAATAAGTGAGATACAAGCAAGGAACGAGGAGAGGCTGTGGGATCCAGTATTCTTTCACTTGTAGTTTCTGTTGGAAGGTAAAAGCCGTCACCTTGCTCATCATGTTGTTTAGATCTTGTTAATGAGGAACTTTGGGGGCTTTTTCCATATTTCCTTGAGATTTGGTTTGACTTGTGCTTGCCAAGCATTGAGACATCAGATCTTGACCTTGTGAGGTCCATAGAGTCTAAAGGTCCCAGCTTTATCCAACCATAAAAGAGTTATTGTGCTTAAACATCTTAGTTAGAGCTTATAGTGGCATTATGGAGCAAATATGCCATGCATGAACGTAAAGATCGAAACTTTACGCGACATTCGAACCTTGGGAGGCTAGATCTAGAGTTTGGAGTGGTAGATCTGCCTTAAAACGTCTGAATGAGAATTTGACTTAAGGGACTCGACGTGTCAATGAGCTGACTCGACGAGTCGGCTAGGGTTTTCCCCGATGAGTCTGGACAAGGGTAACTCGGCGAGTTGATGAGACAACTCGACGAGTTAAGTTGGGTTTTCGCGATGATGATCTGAGGAACAATGGGGACTCGGCGAGTCACATAGATGCACTCGGCGAGTCAGGTCAACATGGTCAGTTGACTCGAGTGTTGACTTCTGTTGAATTTAGGGTTTGGTCACGGCAAGGATTATAGGACCATGGAAGGGTAAAATGGTCTTTTACCCATCCCAAGAGTTAGAGAGGGATTAGCATGAGTTTATACAAAGTTGTGATCTTTAAGTGTTAAATAGAGATACTTATTGCATGTAGGCGGAGATTAGACTGTTCGAGGGGTATCCAGTTTTCCTTGCTTGCTTACGAGGTGAGTTTTCTCACTATACTTACCATGAGTGGTATCTTTGTGCGACCGGAGGGTCCTATGTGCTTACTTGAGTTATATTATATTATGCATTTTGTCTGTGTGATATATATGCTATATTCTGTGTTTACTGAGATAGGACCGGAGGGTCCAAACCGAGTTGTGGGACTGGAGGGTCTTCACTGAGATACTGGACTGGAGGGTCCAAACCGAGTGTGAGACCGGAGGGTCCTCAGTGAGACACATGACCAGAAGGTCCACACCGAGACGCATGAGACCGGAGGGTCCATGCCGAGTTATAGCCATGAGAGGCTTATTATTTGCGTATATGATATTTTGGGGAACTCACTAAGCTTCGTGCTTACCGTGTGGTGTGATATGTGTTTCAGGTACTTCTCAGGACCGGGGGAAGGCGTCGGCATCATTGTACACACCTGTTCGAGACTACGTTGAGGATTCTGGGATTTGACTTTATTTGTGGATTTATGTTGACATTTGAGACATTTGTGGTTTTATGAAATATAATATATGAGTTTTATGTGCTTTTAAAAATGAAAATTTTGGTTTGAAAATTTACGGTGTTACAAGTTGGTATCAGAGCCTTGGTTTGAGGGATTCGGGTGTACCTTCGGGTATGTCTGAACTCAAACTAAGGATTTGAGAAAAAATTTCAAAAGAAATGATTTTTCTGAAATGAGAAAGAATTTTAAGAGAAAACGAGATGGAGCAGTGTGTACAATTAGCTAGAGCCCGAACGGTGATTTCCCAAAATACCCTTACTTATTTGTGTTATGAGATATTTATGAGATATTAGTGATGCATGCTAGAGAATAGGCTAAGTAATTCATGTTTAGGGCTAGAGATGCCTGATTTGTGATGCCTTAGCCTAGGAGTTGTTGCTATCTGTTATGTGCCTTGAGTATGTGCTTAGTAAGAGTATCTATCAGGAATCACTTAGAGAGAGAGAGAGAGAGAGAGTTCTGAGTCGAGAGATAATCTAGGAGAGATACCTAGATGTGCATATGAGAGGTCTACTGAGAGGGTAGTCTGTTATTCGAGAGAGTTAGAGTACTTGTGAACTGGGATCTTAGGAGGAGGACTTGGGATGACTACAGGTTGGTGTGGAAGGTAGTATTGGGCCCGTACTACTGAAAGCACCGGATCTGTATGCAGCCCAAGTAAGAATCCTCAGGGTACTAAGGAGCATGTAAGGGCGGGAATCGAGTGTGAGTATGCTCGAGCGAGTCTCTGATGATTTTTGTGGTGTGTTTCAAAGACATCATGGTGGGTACACGCCATAACCCCGAGAGCAGTGGGACCAGTGATGAGGAGATCCGCAGGATCATCCATGAGGAGGTGGACACAACCATTCGAGAGGCGATACTGGAGATGTTTGGGTCTATTAAGACCACACTGATTGAGACATTTGACGAGTGATATGCTGCTGTTACTGAGGCTGCTGCTGTTGCAGCTACTGCGGCTGTTGCTGCTGCTAGGCCACAAGGAGGTGACTCATTGTTGTTTCGAGAGTTTAGCAACACGAAGCCACCAGAGTTAGATGGGACGCAGGATCCGATTGCTGCCATGAGATGGATCGCTGACATTGAGGGATGCTTTTATACTTGTTCATGCCCAGAGCATCTGAGAGTCTGGTTCGCCCTGAACCAGCTACGCTTGGGAGCGAAGGACCGGTGGAAGTTTGTGACGACTGATTTTACCCCTGCAGATCATGCTGTAGTGACTTGGGAGAGGTTCACCAAGTTGTTTCGAGATGAGTATGTTCCCCAGGTGGAGAGGGAGCGTTTGGCACAGGAGTTTCTATCTCTCAAGCAGAAGACAAAGTCAGTGATTGAGATTACGAGGATTTTCCATGAGAGGGCGTTGTTCTGCCCTGAGCACGTGTCCACTGAGTAGGCACGTGTGAGTCGGTATTTGAGCATATTGAGGAGAGACATTCGGGAGTTCGTGGCGAACTCGTCTTATCATACATTGGTTGAGTTGCAGACCAATGCTAGGAGGAGGGAGATTGAGTTGGAGATTCAGTCCATAGAGGAGGCAGAGCAGTAGGGGAGAGATATGAGACCGACACAGTCGTAACCGGCGGCTAAGCGGGCTAATTCCGCTGATTCGAGGACTGGAGGCCAAAGGGGCCGCACTTGTAGCAAGTGCGGCAAGATCCATGAGGGATCTTGCTGGACAGGGATTTGCTACAAATGCGATAAGGAGGGGCATATGGCGAGGGACTGCCCCAAGGGATTTTCTTTTTGTTTCCACTGCAACCAGACGGGCCATCGGAAGGCCGAGTGCCCTCAGCTCATTCAGGGATCAGCCCACGGTTCTGCTCATGCTGTTATTCGTGCTACTGACAGTCGGCCAGTGAAGGCCGAGACACCGAGGGTTCGCGGGAGAGCTTTTCAGCTGACAACGGAGGAGGTCCGCGCAACACCTGATGTCGTAGCTGGTACGTATTTCCCTCTTTTCATGTTATTTTGAGATTTATGCATGATTATATTGTGTTATATATATATATATATATATATATATATATATATATATATATATATATATATATATATATATATATATATATATATATAGGTACTTTTCTTGTGAGTTATGTACCTGATTTGGTGTTATTTGACTCGGGTGCGAGTCGATCCTTCGTGTCCTTAGCTTTTAGTCGTCACATTAGTGTCGAGCGAGAGGCGTTGAGTCGACCTCTGAGAGTTTCTATAGCCGACGAGCATGCTGTTTATGCGACTGAGGTATTCTGGGGGTGTATATTGGAGATTTTCGGTGTGGAGTTCCCGATAGATCTGGTGCCGATAGCGATGGGTGACGTCTGTGTCATTGTGGGCATGGAATGGTTGAGTCGATTTGGAGCCATGATCGACTGTGAGCGTCAGATGGTGACTATACGAGACCCCAGTGGGGGAGTGCTTACTGTGTACGGCGAGGGTACCAGACCTGGGTCAGCTTTCTGCTCTGCTGCCAGGGCGAGACAGAGTATACAGTAGGGTTGTATGGGCTTTTTAGCGTATGTGATGGAAACGCGGAATGCTACAGATAGACCGAGTTCTATCTTCGAGGTTCCGATAGTATGCAAGTTCCCAGACGTGTTTCCCGAGGAGTTTCCGGGAGTGCCTCCTGGGAGGCAGGTGGAGTTCCGGATTGATTTGGTTCTGGGAGCGGCGCCTATTGCCAAGGCACCTTATCGCGTTGGGCCACCAGAGATGCAGGAGTTCTCCTCATAGCTCCAGGAGCTGCTGGGGAAGGGGTTCATCAGACCGAGTAGCTCACCGTGGGGAGCTCCGATCCTTTTTGTCAAGAAAAAGGATGGTTCACACCGGATGTGCATTGATTACCGGGAGTTGAACAAGCTGACGGTCAAGAACCGTTATCCACTTCCGAGGATCGACGATTTATTCGATCAGTTGCAGGAGGCGTCTTGGTTTTCCAAGATTGATTTGAGATCTGGATATCACCAGATGAGAGTCCGCGAGGAGGATATCCAGAAGACGGCCTTTAGGACTTCTTTATTGGCACTACGAGTTTGTGGTGATGTCTTTCGGGCTCACCAACGCACTGATAGCGTTCATGGATCTCATGAACCGGGTGTGCAGGCCTATGTTAGACCGGTCGGTGATCGTGTTCATCGATGACATCTTAGTGTATTTGAGGTCCAGAGAGCAGCATGAGGAGCATCTGTGAGAGGTTCTTGGGGTTTTGAGGTCGGAGAGGCTTTATGCCAAATTCTCCAAGTGTGATTTCTGGTTACGAGAGGTCCAGTTCCTGGGACACCTCGTTAATCAGAATGGGATATTGATTGATCCGGCCAAGATTGAGGAAGTTATGAGATGGGAGGTGCTGAGATCCCCATCCGAGATCAGGAGTTTTCTGGGATTGGCCGGCTACTATCGGAGATTTATCAAGGATTTCTCCAAGATTGCGGTTCCTCTCACCAGATTGACCCGGAAGGGTGTTACTTTTGTTTGGTGGCCTGAGCAGCAGGCATCATTCGAGACTCTTCGCCAGAGGTTGTGCGAAGCTCCGGTGTTAGCCCTTCTCGAGGGAGTGGAGGACTTCGTAGTCTACTGTGATGCATCTATATCAGGTATGGGTGCGGTGTTAATGCAAAGGGGTCATGTGATAGCATATGCGTCGAGGCAGCTGAAGCCTCATGAGACGAGGTATCCCACCCATGATTTGGAGTTAGGTGTGGTACTGTTCACCCTCAAAATTTGGCGCCACTATCTTTATGGTGTCCGGTATACCATATACACGGACCATAAGAGCCTGAAGTATCGTATGGATCAGCCAAACCTGAATATGAGACAGAGGAGGTGGTTGGATGTAGTAAAGGACTATGACTGTGGGATCTTATACCACCCATGCAAGGCTAACGTGGTAGCCGATGCCTTGAGTCACAAAGCCGAGAGCGCTCCGCTCCGAGATGTGTGTATGAGGATGACGGTGATGACTCCAGTCTTAGATACCATCCGAGAGGCCCAGGTGGAGGCCGTGAGACTAGAGAACCGCAAGAGGGAATGGGTGATTGGGCAGGTTTCCGAGTTTGAGACGGACAGTCGTGGGCTTATGACTTTCTGAGGGCGGATTTGGGTGCCCTATACAGGTGGAGCTCGGCGTATATTGATGGAAGAGGCACATAGATCGAGATTCTCAGTCCATCCAGGAGCCACTAAGATGTATTTGGATCTGAAGAGAGATTACTGGTGGCCCTGTATGAAGAGGGATGTGGCATGGGTAGTTGAGAGGTGCTTGACCTGTCGCCGGGTTAAGGCGGAGCACCAGCGTCCACGTGGCCCATTACAGCCTCTAGAGATTCCCCAGTGGAAGTGGGATCAGATTTCCATGGATTTCAACACCAAATTACCGAGGACCGCGCGAGGTGTCGACGCGATATGGGTGATTGTGGACCGGTTGACGAAGAGCGCTCACTTCCTTGCTATCAGTGAGAGCTCCTTCGCAGAGAAGTTGGTTGAGATTTATGTGAGAGAGGTGGTGGCTCGGCATGGAGTGCCGACATCGATAGTGTCAGATCGGGATGTGCGTTTTACTTCCAGGTTCTGGAAGAAGTTCGATGAGGAGTTGGGGACCCGAATGCATTTCAGCACCGCATACCACCTACAGACAGACGGGCAGAGCTAGTAAATGATTCAGATGCTCGAAGATATGCTACGTGCCTGTCTCATGGACTTCGGAGGGAGTTGGGACACCTATTTTCCCTTAGCTGAGTTTTCTTACAATGACAGCCACCATTCCAGTATTGGCATGCCTCCCTTCGAGCTCTTATATGGGAGGAGGTTTCGGACTCCCATTTGTTGGGGAAGAGGTGGGGCAGCGAGTGATGGGTGGCACTGAGATAATGCTGAAGACGACCGAGCAGATTCAGCAGGTCAGACAGAGGTTACTGACATCCCATAGTCACCAGAAGAGTTATGCATATCGGCGACGATCCGAGCTAGAGTTCCAAGTTGGAGATTTTGTCCTCCTGAAGGTATCCCCATGGAAAGGGGTGATCCGGTTCAGGAAACGGGGCAAGCTGGTGCCCCGATACATTGGTCCTTTCAGAGTGATCGTTAGAGTAGGTAAGGTAGCTTACCGGCTGGAGCTACCTGCAGAGTTGAGTCAGATTCATAACACCTTCCACTTATCTCAGTTGAGGAAGTGTGTAGCCGATGAGACGGCGGTGGTACCGTTAGAGGACATTCAGGTGGATGCGAACCTGAATTATATTGAGAGGCCGATCGCGATCTTGGATCGGAAGGTGAAGGTTATGAGGAACAAAGAGGTGCCCCTAGCTCAGGTTCAGTGGCAACATCGGAAGGGATCCGAGTGGAGTTGGGAGCCGTAGACCGAGATGCGCGAGCAGTATCCAGAGTTATTTCCGGAGCATGACTTCGAGGGCAAAGTCTGATTCTAGTGGGGGAGAATTGTAACATCCGGACTCCCAGGTATATTATTCATATATTTATTTTTGATATCTATTGAGAAACTCGACGAGTTGGTGCCTCAACTCGTCGAGTAAAGACGAATTGACTGTGGGTTTAGTAACCGACTCGACGAGTCAGAGAGTCGACTCGCCTAGTTGGCGCTGTGAGATGAAACCCTAAAACTTCAGGGTTGGGGCCTATTTAAAGGAACTTATGTCCTCATTTCCGCCTCACCAGCTACCCAACTCCCTTGTGTGAAACCCTAATCGGCCATTGAGCTAAGAGAGAATGATAGAGCTAATATTTGAGTGTTTTGGTGAATCATTTGAAAGGGAATAAGTGAGATACAAGCAAGGAACGAGGAGAGGCTGTGGGATCCAGTATTCTTTCACTTGTAGTTTCTGTTGGAAGGTAAAATCCATCACCTTGCTCATCATGTTGTTTAGATCTTGTTAATGAGGAACTTTTGGGGCTTTTTCCATATTTCCTTGAGATTTGGTATGACTTGTGCTTACCAAGCATTGAGACATCAGTTCTGGACCTTGTGAGGTCCATAGAGTCTAAAGGTCCCAGCTTTATCCAACCATAAAAGAGTTATTGTGCTTAAACGCCTTAGTTAGAGCCTGTAGTGGCATTATGGAGCAAATATGTAACATCCCAAAATTCACGGCCAGAAAAGACCGATTTAATTTATGCTTTTAAAATAATTTCAAAGTAAATCCATTGATTTAAAAGAGTTGCGGAATTTGTCACCAAAACAATACATGATAAAATAAGGTTTATCAAAGAATTTCTTAAAGAAATGTATTTTCATTATATATCAAAACTCGGGATGTCATGTTCTGATATAGACACAAAAGCATAAACAATAAAACATAGATCTTCCACAGTCATATACAACTACTGGTCTATAAACAAAAACATCTTCACAAGTTCTCCAACTTATGCTCTCGCGCCACTACCTGTAATACAAAGAAATTGAGTGGGTCAGACTTGGAAGCCAACAACCAATAACCCGATTATAAAGCAGATAGGGTTTTCAACCCACAATAAATAATTATATTTAATTTCACCAACAACCAATAACCTGATTACCCATTCCCGTTATCCTCACTTTACGTCCCTAAAACAACAACTATCTAAAGGGACCTAGTCTAGGATTTTTCATCGGGATGGACATTACTGCAAAGGGGTTTCCTCGACAATAAATGTCCTAAAGGCAACCATGAGGGGGATAGAGTATACCGGTGAACACATCGTTCACAACACCTACAGGTTATGAACCTGCCAGCGTTCCACTGGACAGTGTAGAAAGAGTCTGTGGTCGTCATCCATACTCCGCTAGATGACTAGATCAACAACAACATCGAGGCCTCTCATCATTTTTATTTCATCACACATCACTATCTACCCATGTTCTACCCAACATATTTGTAGATAAAATATACTTGTTTATATACAGCTTAAAACCTGTATAACATATTCATTCAATACTCATACCACATAACAAATAGTATATAATCACATAGCACGTATTTCATAGAGTATAATTCATATATGTGTATTATAGAAAGCAACTACACACTTACTCATATCATATATATAATACGTTCATGAATACTTGTATTAAAATCATGTATATGAAAGGGACTATGCACTCACTTGATAAGACGATGCTCGGACAGCACTACGGCTCTTAAAGCAGTATTCCTCGGTGAAACTGTGATCTCTCCACACACCGGGCTTCTCGCGGGCAGAGCTTCGGCTCGGAAACTCTTTTCTTCTCGGGATCTTTGGAGCTTCGGGACTCGCTTCAGGTCTCGGGATGATACCGGGGCTTCAGGGGTATAACTTGCATGTAAATCGAGGTAATACGGGTGAGAGGAAAGAAATTTAGCAACAAAACTCGGCTGACCTTGCTTTCTATTTATAGGAGGCTGAAATCCTATGCTCACGTCGTGAGCCACTAATGCTCACGTTTTGAGCTCGATGTCATGGCGTTCGTCATCAGGCCACTTGCCCTGGAAGATGTCTATCACCTTCTCACGTCGTGAGCCACTAATGCTCACGTCGTCAGCTCTGACACAGGGGTTGAAGTTCGTGCCCCGAACTTCAGAAATTCATATCTTTCGCATACGAGCTCCGTTTTCGAGGTTCTTTATATCCACGCGTAGGTGAGATTATGCTCTGCAACTCTCGTTTAGACTCCGTCGGCTAATTTTGACTTTCACTTTTATTATATTATTTTTAGTAGGCCGGGACAGGAAAACTCCGTTAGAAATTCATAACTCCTTTATCTGACGTTAGTTTTCGTCTGTCTTTTTACCGTTGCATTACTGTGACATCCCCATTTTTACTGCCAGAAAAGACCGATTTTTGTTTATGCTTTTTAATAAAAATCAGAGTAACTTCTTGAGAAAAGTGTTGCGGAATTTGTTCCCAAAACAAAATATGATAAAAATATATCAAAACATTTCTTAAAGAAAATGTATCTTCATTACATTACAAAACTCCGGATGTCAATCATCGATACAGACCGTAAGCATAAACTAAAAGAAATAAACATCTTAGGCCACAAAACACTATCTGGCCTCATATCCGTAATCTCTCGTCAAATCATCCAACTATGCTTTTGCTACTACCTGTAATACAAGAAACTGAGTGGGTCAGGCTGGGGATCCTGGTAAGCATATAGGGTTTTCAACCCACAATAATAAGTTCATTATTTATTTTCATCAAAATCATTAACCCGATTACCCGTTCCCATTATCCTCACTTTACGTCCCTAAAGCATTTATTATAAGGGACCTATCCTAAGGAATTTCATCGGGATGGGCACTACTGCTAAGGGGATTCCTCAGCCATATGTGTCTGTAAGGCAACCATGGGGAGGGGGGGGGGGATGGAGTACATCTTCAAAACACCTACAGGTTGCGAGCCTGCTAGCGTTCCACTGGACTGCCTAGAAAAGTCCGTGGTCGTCATCTATACTCCGCTAGACGACTGGATCATCTTAAACATCGTAAACATCAAGGCCTCTCATCATTTTAACACACATCATCTATTTCATCTACCCATTGTTCTACCTAACATATTTGCAGTTATAAATACATACACAGTCTAGATCTGTAAAATAATGTTTACATCTTTCATCCAGCATAACTTTCAAAGCATAAAATATTTATACAGTCTAGATCTGAAAAATAATGTTTACATCTTTCATCCAACATAAATTTCAAAGCATAAAATACATATACGGTCTAGATTTGAAGAAAAAGTTCAGATCTGAAGGAAAGAAGTTCTGATCTTTCATCCAACATAGATCTCAAGATATACAGTTTAGATCTGAAGAAAAAGTTTAGATCTGAGATGAGAAAGTGTAGATCTGAAGGAAAAAGTTTCAGATCTGAAAGAAAGAAGTATAGATCTTCTCATCCAGCAAATATCTCAGGTAAACAGATAACATATATATATATATATATATATATATATATATATATATATATATACACACACACACATAGCACATGATTTATATAAAATACTTCATATCTACGTGTAAGATGAAAGTGACTATACACTCACTTGATACGGCGTGATTCAGACAGCACCTCGCTTCTAAAAATAATATTCTTTGACGAAAATGGGAAATTTGCTTGAGACCGAAAAACTCTTTTTCTCGGAGACTCCGGGAGCCTCGGGCTTCCTTCGGGTGCTAGGGGGTTTACCTAGGCTTAGGAGGGGGTTAGGGGGGTAGTGAGAGAGTGTAGAGAGAGAAAGAGTTGAGTGAATTGGTGAAGAGAAGAGGCTGCCCTCCGCCTCTATTTATAGCCCTATCCTCAGACATACGCTGGGCGTAGTCCTCGGCTACGCTGGGCGTAGTTCGGATAAGAGTTCCAGCTGTCTTCGCACGTGGCAGAATTTCGGTGGTGTAACGTGGACGTCTCGGAACCGCATGAGACCGAAGTACGCTGGGCGTACTCAATTTCGGACGCTGGGCATAACGCGAGGGGCGACGTGTCGCAATCCGAAGCGAGCCCTGATCATCTTCGAACGGCTGGAATTCAGCCACGTCATCGATCTCGCATCAGATTTCGCAAATTCACTTTCCGACTTCTAAAAATCATAACTCTCGCATACGAGCTCCGTTTTTGACATTATTTATATCCACGCGTAGGCGGGAACGTACTCTCCAATTTTCGTTTAGACTTCGTCGGCTAATTTTGACTTTATTTTAACAGTTATATTTTAACAGGCCGGGACAGGATTGGTCCGTTAAAATTTCATAACTTCTTCATCCGACGTCCGTTTTCGTCTGTCCTTTTATCGTTACGCTACTATTAACGAGATCTTCGATTCTCGTTTAGGTTGTGTCGGCTAAATACCGCTCGTTCTAATATTCGAATTCCGGGCTGTACACTGCTAAGCCGAAACTTCGAAAAATCATAACTTCCTCATACGAAGTCAGATTTGGGCGTTCTTTTTATGGACGCTCTTGGTTTAACGTATTCTACGACTTTCATTTAGATTGCTAAAGCTAAAAGTCGCTCTTTCGTAAATTCACTATTTACGCTTCTCGGTGCCGTGCCGGTTCCGTCGCGAAACTTTGACGGGTCATAACTTCTTCGTTATAACTCGGATTTCGGCGTTCTTTGTATCCCCGGAATCCTTGTTTCGACCACTACAACTTTATGTAGAGATATCAGGTTTATCTCACACTTTAATTTTGATGCTTATTTTTATCCTTTATTTATTATACATTTATAAATAAGTAATAAGCACATAATTCACATAATACTCAAATAATTCATCTTTATTACTTTAAAAAGAGATACAATAGTTGAACTAGACTATTACATCATCTGATAATACTTAGCCCCGAAATCCATACGTTACAATTCTCTCCCCCTTAGAATGATTCCGTCCCGGAATCATGCATCAGCAAACAGATGCGGATAACGACTCATCATGTCACTTTCTGTTTCCCAAGTGAGATTCGGCCCATTCGAATGTTTCCAACGGACTAGCACTAAGTCGACCATCTTGCGTGGTAACTTCTTAGTCTTACGGTCAACAATTGTCTCGGGCTCTTCAATCAGCCTCTTATTCTCATCCATTCTTAACTCTGAGATTGGAATTATGTCGGGAACTTCTCCTGTGAATTTCCTCAAATAACACACATGGAAGGTGTTATGAATACCGTCTAGTTCTTCGGGGAATTCGAGCTTGTAAGCTTGGTTCCCAATCTTCTGGAGAACTTTGAACGGTCCAATAAACCTTGGACTCAGCTTTTCTCGTTTCCCAAATCTTATAAGTCCCTTCCACGGTGAGACTTTGAGCAAAACTGAATCCCCAACTTCGAATGTCACCGGTCGCCTCTTCTTGTCAGCATAGCTCTTTTGACGATCCTGAGCTGCTAACATCCTTTCCCTAATCACTTTCAGCTTTTCAGCAGTCTGATGGACTATCTCGGGGCCCATAAACTGCTTTTCTCCAGCTTCAAGCCAACAAGACGGCGTACGACACTTTTGTCCATATAAGGCTTGATAGGGTGCCATCTTGATGCTCAAATGGTAACTATTGTTGTAGGAAAATTCTACCAGAGGTAAGTGTTCATCCCAGTTACCTTAGAACTCTAGGGTACACGCTCTTAGCATATCCTCCAACGTTTGAATCGTTCTTTCGCTCTGACCATCAGTTTGCGGATGATAAGTTGTACTTAAACACAATTTCGTACCCAATTCCTCTTGTAGACTCCTCCAAAACCTTGACGTGAAACGACTATCACGATATGATACAATCGTTAAAGGAACACCGTGAAGTCTTACCACCTCCTTCACGTAAGCATTTGCGAGCTTATCCATCGACCATCTTTCAATAGCTGCTATGAAGTGTGCACTCTTAGTGAAACGATCCACGACCACCCAAATCATGTCGTGACCGTCCCTTGTCCTGGGCAGTTTAGTGAAAAAAATCCATAGTAATGTCTTCCCATTTACCCATGGGAACAGGTAAAGGTTCTAAACTCCCATATGGTTTCTGATGTTGTGCCTTAACTCTCGCACATGTTACACACTCTGCCACATACTTCGCAACATCGAGCTTCATCGTCGGCCACCAGTAATAGGGTTTCAGATCCCTATACATTTTTGTGCTGCCGGGATGAATCGAGTACATGGTCTTGTGAGCTTCTTCCATCAGAAGATCTCTCATTCCTCCCGTCCTAGGTACCCAAATCCTATCTTGGAATACCTTTAACCCTTGATTGTTCGTATCGAACACCAGCGTTCTGCCCAAACGCTCTTCTTTTCGATCATTTTTCTCTGAAGCTTCTTCTTGAACTTTCTTGATACTTTCCACAATTGTCGAGACAACTTCTATTCTCAACGCTCTTGGCCTTTTTCTTTCCAGGTTGACTTTTCAGCTTAAAGCATCAGCTACGACATTTGCTTTACCACGGTGGTAAAGAATCTCGCAATCGTAATCCTTAAGCAACTCTAGCCAATGTCGTTGCCTCATATTCAACTCTTTTTGATCAAAGAGATACTGAAGACTCTTATGATCCGTGAAACGCTTGCATTTCGTGCCGTAAAGATAATGCCTCCATATCTTTTGTGAAAATACTACCGCTGCCAACTCCAGATCATGAGTGGGGTAGTTCTTTTCATGCTCTTTCAATTGCCGAGATGCATATGCTATCACCTTTTCTCTTTGAGTTAGAACACATCCTAACCCAATTCCAGATGCATCGCTATAAACTGCGAAGTCTTCAACTCCATTGGGCAGAGAAAGAATCGGTGCTTCACGCAACTTCTTCTTTAACTTCTCGAATGCTTCTTCGTGCTTCTCACTCCAAGTATAAGTAGCTCCTTTATGGGTCAAAGCTGTCAATGGAGCAGCTATCGAAGAAAAGCCTTGGATAAACCTTCGGTAATATCCGGCTAATCCTAGAAAGCTTCAGATCTCCGTAGGACTCTTTGGTCAGTCCCACTTCATCACAACTTCAATCTTCGCTGGGTCAACCATGATCCCTTCTTGGTTAACCACATGACCCAAGAATTTGACTTCTCAAATCCAAAAATCACATTTGGAGAACTTTGCATACAACTTCTCCCTCTTCAAAACTTCTAGCACCTCTCGTAGATGCTTGCCATGCTCCTGCTCGCTTTTAGAGTAAACCAAAATGTCATCTATGAACACTATCACAGATTTATCGAGGAATGGTTTACAAACCATGTTCATCAAATCCATGAATGCTGCTGGAGCATTGGTTAGTCCAAACGACATACCAAGGAATTCATAGTGCCCATATCTTGTTCTGAAGGCTGTTTTCTCAATATCTTGTTCTCGCACCTTCAGCTGATGATATCCTGACCTAAGATCGATCTTGGAGAAATAACTCGAACCTTGCAGCTGATCGAAAAGGTCATCAATCCTTGACAATGGGTACTTATTCTTCACCGTTGCCTTGTTCAGCTCTCTGTAATCTATGCACATCCTCATGCTTCCATCTTTCTTCTTCACGAATAACACCGGAGCTCCCCAGGGTAATGAACTAGGTCTAATGAAACCGTTGTCCAATAACTCCTAAAGTTACGTCATAAGCTCCTTCATCTCCGTCGGTGCTAATCGGTATGGTGCTTTTGCTATCAGTGTTGTTCCTGGTAACAAATCTATTCGAAACTCCACTTGTCTATCAGGGGGCAATCCAGGAAGATCTTCGGGAAAGACTTTCGGATAGTCACACACCACTGGTATTTGTTGCATCTCCTTCTTCTCTTTCTTAGCATCGATCACAAATGCCAAGTATGATGTGCATCCTTTGGACAAACATTTTCTGGTTTTCATTAGGGAAATGATTCCAGAATTCACTCTACGTTTGTCCCCGTAGACCACAAATGACTCTTTCCCAGGCGGGTTCACTCTTACTATATTCTTCTTGCACAGTATCTCGGCATCATTGGCGCTAAGCCAATCCATTCCCAGTACGATATCGAAACCATTCAGCTCAATAGGTAACAGCTCCTCATGGAATTCGTTTCCGTTTAAGTCGATGACGATATTCCTAATGCAATTGCTAACAGGTATGAATTTTCCACTAGCAACTTCTACAACTAGGGCATCATCAAGTTTTTCTATAGGCAATGCTAGTCTTCCACCAAATTTATGTGATATAAAGGAGTAATTTGCTCCAGAATCAAACAATATATTGGCAGGCAATCCATTTACAAGAAAGGTACCTGAAGCGACGTCCGCTGCTTCCTTCGCGGCTTCCAGGGTCATCTGGAATGCTCTGGCTTTTGGCTTCGGTGGGACATTGGGCCTTGCCGCCTCCTTCTTCTTCGGGCAATCCTTAGCGATGTGCCCTTCCTCATTACATCCATAGCACACCTTCTTGTTGGATGTGCACTCGTTGGTGTAATGCCCTGTCCTTCCACATTTGTAGCAAGTCACCTCCTCGCTACATTTCCCCGAGTGTTTCTTTTTACACTTTTCGCACCACTTTGCTTCGTTTCCTCCTCCTCCAGATTTCTTTGAACCAGACTTGTTCTTTTTGTTAGATTTTGATGACCCCTCAAACTTCCTCTTTTCGCCAACCTCAACCTTGTTGGCGGCTCTCCCCTTGATCATTTCCTCAACAGACTTGGCAGCCCAGATAGCTGCCTCCAGAGTAGGTGCCTGGCGGACTGGCACAGCGTTCTCCCATGGAAGTCCCTTTGCATACTTATCAACTTTCGTCAGCTCGTCTGGAACGATGCGCAAAGCAAATTCCATTTTGTCAGTGAAGGCATTGGTGTATTCATCAATGGAAATGTTTCCCTTCTTCAATGTTAGGAATTGGTTCTCTAGCTCGAGCAGATTTTGGGCTGAGCAGTACTTGCGCTTGAAGTGTACCAAAAATTCTGTCCAAGTCAGCTGCAGTGGCTCATTGGGGCTTAGGGTCTTCCCCAGAGTGTTCCACCAGCGAACAGCGCCTCCTCTGAACTGACGCACTGCAAATGTGGTCTGTAGCTTGCCTTTGTAACCACATGTTATGAAAGCCAATTCCATCTCCGATATCCAGTCCATGACTCCAATTGGATCCTCCTTCCCTATGAAAGTTGATGGCTTGCTGGTTGTGAGGTCCTTATACTTGCATTCGTTCCTCTCGACTCCTTCATCATGGTTGTTCCTCCTGATCACCGGGGGTTCCACCTGACTGACAGTGCGGCTGTTATACCCTTCTTCAGACGCTCCGTCATTCAGTTCTGGTTGCACATCAGTCATCGAAGGTTCACTTATGTTATTCAACAACATTTGTCTCATTTCTTCCCTCTGTTCCGCCATCATAGCCCGAATCATGGCTTGAACTCCAGCCATTGTGACTGGCTCAGGTGCAACTTCGACTATCGGCACCTACTCAATCACTTCGGGACGAGGCCGCTGATTCGTGTTTTCATTTGCGTTTCCAGCTCCACTTCGAGTCTTTGCCATTTCGATCTATACACCAAATTAGGTGAATTTAGTTCTTTATTCACGATAGACGTTTAATTTCCCCTTATCACTCCGAAACGTTACATGCTAGTTCTAATATCATACTCGTACGCTTAGAATCCTAAACACATAAGGTTTCCGGATCTGGTCGGCAACAGACCATAGATCCGAACAAATAATAGCATACAAGGCAAACATAAAGCATTTAGCACATAAAAGCATTTTAGGCCCCTTTCCTAAAATAAACTAGTGCTCGTGTCTAAAATATGGGATACACTCATCTCACGATCATCGCTTAGCATTATAAGTTTAAGTCTAGAAATCCTACAAATTCCTAGTTCACTTAAAAAAATGCTCTGACACCAACTGTGACATCCCCGTTTTTACGGCCAGAAAAGACCGATTTTTGTTTATGCTTTTTAATAAAAATCAGAGTAACTTCTTGAGAAAAGTGTTGCGGAATTTGTTCCCAAAACAAAATATGATAAAAATATATCAAAACATTTCTTAAAGAAAATGTATCTTCATTACATTACAAAACTCGGGATGTCAATCATCGATACAGACTATAAGCATAAACTAAAAGAAATAAACATCTTAGGCCACAAAACACTATCTGGCCTCATATCCGTAATCTCTCGTCAAATCATCCAACTATGCTTTTGCCACTACCTGTAATACAAGAAACTGAGTGGGTCAGGCTGGAGAGCCTGGTGAGCATATAAGGTTTTCAACCCACAATAATAAGTTCATTATTTATTTTCATCAAATCATTAACCCGATTACCCGTTCCCGTTATCCTCACTTTACGTCCCTAAAGCATCTATTATAAGGGACCTATCCTAAGGAATTTCATCGGGATGGGCACTACTGCTAAGGGGATTCCTCAGCCATATGTGTCCGTAAGGCAACCATGGGGAGGGGGGGATGGAGTACATCTTCAAAACACCTACATGTTGCGAGCCTGCTAGCGTTCCACTGGACTGCCTAGAAAAGTCTGTGGTCGTCATCTATACCCCGCTAGACGACTGGATCATCTTAAACATCTTAAACATCAAGGCCTCTCATCATTTTAACACACATCATCTATTTCATCTACCCATTGTTCTACCCAACATATTTGTAGTTATAAAATATTTATACACAATCTAGATCTGTAAAATAATGTTTACATCTTTCATCCAGCATAACTTGCAAAGCATAAAATATTTATACAGTCTAGATCTGAAAAATAATGTTTACATCTTTCATCCAACATAAATTTCAAAGCATAAAATACATATACGGTCTAGATCTGAAGAAAAAGTTCAGATCTGAAGGAAAGAAGTTCAGATCTTTCATCCAACATAGATCTCAAGGTATACAGTTTAGATCTGAAGAAAAAGTTTATATCTGAGATGAGAAAGTGTAGATCTGAAGGAAAAAGTTTCAGATCTGAAAGAAAGAAGTATAGATCTTCTCATCCAGCAAACATCTCAGGTAAACAGATAACATATATATATATATATATATATATATATATATATATATATATATATATATATATATATATACACATAGCACATGATTTATATAAAATACTTCATATCTACGTGTAAGATGAAAGTGACTATACACTCACTTGATACGGCGTGATTCAGACAGCACCTCGCTTCTAAAAATAATATTCTTTGACGAAACCGGGAAGTTTGCTTGAAAACCGGGCTTTGTACGGGCAGAGTTTCAGACCGAAAAACTCTTTTTCTCGGAGACTCTGGGAGCCTCGGGCTTCCTTCGGGTGCTAGGGGGTTTACCTAGGCTTAGGAGGGGGTTAGGGGGGTAGTGAGAGAGTGTAGAGAGAGAAAGAGTTGAGTGAATTGGTGAAGAGAAGAGGCTGCCCTCCGCCTCTATTTATAGCCCTATCCTCAGACATACGCTGGGCGTAGTCCTCGGCTACGCTGGGCGTAGTTCGGATAAGAGTTCCAGCTGTCTTCGCACGTGGCAGAGTTTCGGTGGTGCAACGTGGACGTCTCGGAACTGCATGAGACCGAAGTACGCTGGGCGTACTCAATTTCGGACGCTGGGCATAATGTGAGGGGCGACGTGTCGCAATCCGAAGCGAGCCCTGATCATCATCGAACGGCTGGAATTCAGCCACGTCATCGATCTCGCATCAGATTTCGCAAATTCACTTTCCGACTTCTAAAAATCATAACTCTCGCATACGAGCTTCGTTGTTGACATTATTTATATCTACGCGTAGGCGGGAACGTACTCTCCAATTTTCATTTAGACTTCGTCGGCTAATTTTGACTTTATTTTAAAAGTTATATTTTAACAGGCCGGGACAGCATTGGTCCGTTAAAATTTCATAACTTCTTCATCCGACGTCCGTTTTCGTCTGTCTTTTTATTGTTACGCTACTATTAACGAGATCTTCGATTCTCGTTTAGGTTGTGTCGGCTAAATACCGCTCGTTCTAATATTCGAATTCCGGGCTGTACACTGCTAAGCCGAAACTTCGAAAAATCATAACTTCCTCATACGAAGTCAGATTTGGGCGTTCTTTTTATGGACGCTCTTGGTTTAACGTATTCTACGACTTTCGTTTAGATTGATAAAGCTAAAAGTCGCTCTATCGTAAATTCACTATTTACGCTTCCCGGTGCCGTGCCGGTTCCGTCGCGAAACTTTGACGGGTCATAACTTTTTCGTTATAACTCGGATTTCGGCGTTCTTTATATCCCCGAAATCCTTGTTTCGACCACTAAAAATTTATGTAGAGATATCGGGTTTATCTCACACTTTAATTTTGACGCTTATTTTTATCCTTTATTTATTATACATTTATAAATAAGTAATAAACACATAATTCACATAACACTCAAATAATTCATATTTATTACTTCAAAAAGAGTTACAATAGTTGAACTAGACTATTACATCATCTGATAATGCTTAGCCCCGAAATTCGGGAGTTACAATTACCATCGACGAGATCTTCGATTCTCGTTTAGATTGTTTCGTCTAGAAATCACTCGATCTCATATTCGAACTTTGGGCTGCATACCGCTAAGTCGAAACTTCGAAAAATCATAACTTCCTCATACGAAGTCAGATTTAGACGTTCTTCTTATGCACGCTATCGGTTTAACTTATTCTACGACTTTCGTTTAGATCACTAAGGCTAAATATCGCTCTATCGTAAATTCACTATTTACGCCACGCAATGTCGTACCGGTTCTGTCGCGAAACTTCGACATGTCATAACTTCTTCGTTATAACTCGGATTTCGGCATTCTTTATATTTTCGGAATCCTCGTAACGGCCACTACAACTTCATGTATAGATATCGGGCTTATCTAATATTTCATTTTAACTCTTATTTTATCCTTAATTCATTTAAATCACAACAATTAAGCATTAAACATATAATACTCAAATAATACATTTCTATTATTTCAAAATGAGTTACAAAGGTTAACCTAGACTACTACATCCATATTAATGCCTAGCCGAGAAACATGGGCGTTACAATTCTTTCCCCTCAGGATGATTCCGTCCTCGGAATCACACATCAACAAACAAATGAGGATAGTGACTCATCATGTCACTCTCCGTTTCCCAGGTGAGATTTGGCCCATTCGTATGTTTTCAACGGACAAACACTAATTCGACCATCTTGCGTCGTAACTTCTTAGTCTTTCGGTCAACGATTACCTCTGGTTCTTCAATTAACCTTTTGTTCTCATCAATTTTTAACTCAGAAATTGGAATTATATCGGGAACTTCTCCCGTGAACTTCCTCAAATAACACACATGGAAAGTGTTATGAATTCCATTCAGTTCTTCGGGTAATTCGAGCTTGTAAGCTTGGTTCCCAATCCTTTGAAGAACTTTAAACGGTCCAATAAATCTTGGACTTAACTTTCCCCTTTTACCAAATCTTATAAGTCCCTTCCATGGTGAGATTTTAAGCAAAACCGAATCTCCAACTTCAAAAGTCATCGGTCTTTGCTTGTTGTCAGCATAACTCTTTTGACGATCTTGAGCTGCTAACATTCTCTCCTTAATTATTTTCAACTTTTCAGCAGTTTGATGGACTATCTCAGGTCCCATAACCTGCTTTTCCCCAGCCTCAAGCCAACAAGACAGCGTACGACATTTTTGTCCGTACATAGCTTGATAAGGTGTCATCTTAATGCTCGAGTGGAAACTATTATTGTAGGAAAATTCTACCAAAGGCAAATGTTCATCCCAGTTGCCTTGGAATTCCAGGGTACATGCTCTCGACATATCTTCAAGCGTTTGTATCGTTTGTTCGCTCTGACCATCAGTCTGTGGATGGTAAGCTGTACTCAAACACAACTTGGTACCCAATTCCTCTTGTAGACTCCTCCAAAACCTTGAGGTGAAAAGGCTGTCACGATTCGATACAATCGTTAACGGAACACCGTGAAGCCTCACAATTTCCTTCACGTAAGAATTCGCAAGCTTATCCGTAGACCATTTCTCATTGGCTGCTATGAAGTGCGCACTCTTAGTGAAGCGATCCACGACCACCCAAATCATGTCGTCACCATTCTTTGTTCTGGGCAGTTTAGTGACAAAATCCATGGCAATGTCTTCCCACTTACCCATAGGTACAGGTAAAGGTTCTAAACTCCCATATGGTTTCTGATGTTGTGCCTTAACTCTCGCACATGTCACACACTCGGCCACATACATTGCAATATCGAGCTTCATCGTCGGCCACCAGTAGTAGGGTTTTAGGTCCCTATACATTTTAGTGCTACCGGGATGTATCGAGTACATGGTTTTGTGAGCTTCTTCCATCAGAAGATCTCTTATTCCTCCTGACTTAGGTATCCAAATTCGATCTTGGAATACCTTCAGTCCATAACTGTTTATACCGAACACTAACGTTTTGCCCAAACGTTCCTCCTTTCGGTCATTCTTTTCTGAAGCTTCCTCTTGAGCTTTCTTTATACTCACCACAATTTTCGAGACAACTTATATTCTCAACGCTCTTGGCCTTTTTCTTTCAAGATTGACTTTCCGACTGAGAGCATCAGCAACAACATTGGCTTTACCGGGGTGGTAAAGTATCTCACAGTCGTAGTCCTTAAGTAACTCTAGCCAGCGTCGCTGCCTCATATTCAATTCTTTCTGATTAAAGAGATATTGGAGACTCTTATGATCAGTGAAAAGTTTGCACTTCGTGCCATAGAGGTAATGCCTCCATATCTTTAGAGCAAATACTACCGCTGCTAACTCCAAATCATGAGTGGGGTAGTTCTTTTCATGCTCTTTCAGCTGTCGAGACGCATATGCTATCACCTTTTCTCTTTGGGTCAAAACACAACCCAACCCAACACCAGACGCATCTCTATAGACAGCGAAGTCTTCAACTCCATCGGGTAGAGAAAGAATCGGTGCTTCACATAGCTTCTTCTTTAGCAACTCGAATGCTTCTTTGTGCTTATCACTCCAAGCATAAGTAGCTCCTTTGTGAGTCAAAGCTGTTAATGGAGTAGCGATCGAAGAAAAGTCTTGGATAAACCTTCGATAATATCCAGCTAATCCCAAAAAATATTCGGATCTCCGTGGGACTTTTTGGTTGTTCCCACTTCATCACAGCTTCGATCTTTGCTGGATCAACCATTATCCCTTCTTGGTTGACCACGTGACCCAAGAATTGGACTTCTCGAATCCAAAAATCACATTTGGAGAACTTAGCATACAACTTCTCCTTCTTCAAGACTTCCAACACTTTTCTCAAGTGTCTGCCATGCTCCTCTTGGCTTTTCGAATAAATCAGAATGTCATCTATGAACATTATCACACATTTATCAAGGAACGGTTTACAAACCCTGTTCATTAAATCCATGAATGCTGCTGGAGCATTAGTTAGTCCAAACGACATAACCAAGAACTCGTATTGTCCATATCGTGTTCTGAATGCAGTCTTCTCGATATCCTGCTCTCTCACCTTCAGCTGATGATATCCTGACCTAAGATCGATCTTCGAGAAATAGCTTGAACCTTGTAGCTGATCGAACAGGTCATCAATCCTTGGCAATGGATATTTATTCTTTATCGTTGCCTTATTCAGCTCTCTGTAATCAATGCACATCCTCATACTCTCGTCCTTTTTCTTTACGAATAACACCAGAGCTCCCCAGGGTGATGAACTAGGTCTAATGAAACCTTTGTCTAATAACTCCTGAAGTTGCATCATCAGCTCCTTCATCTCCGTTGGCACTAATCGATACGGTGCTTTTGCTATTGGCATGCTTCCTGGTAACAAGTCTATTCTGAACTCCACTTGTCTATCAGGCGGTAATCCAGGAAGATCTTCGGGAAATACTTCCGGATAATCACACACGACAGGAATGCTCTGCATCTCCTTTTTCTCCTTCTTAGCATCGATCACGAATGCTAGATACGATGTACATCCCTTGGCCAAACACTTTCTGGCTTTCATTAGAGAAATGATTCCAGAATTTACTCTGCGTTTGTCCCCATACACCATAAATGACTCTTTCCCTGGCGGGTTTACTTTTACAATCTTCTTCTTGCACAGTATTTCGGCATCATTGGCACTAAGCCAATCCATTCCCAGCACGATGTCGAAACCATTTAACTCAATGGGCAATAATTCCTCGTGGAACTGATTCCCATTCAAATCAATTAAGACGTTTTTCACACGATGGCTAACAGGTATAAACTTACCACTAGCAACTTCGACTAATAAAACATTATCTAGTCTATCAACAGGCAAAGCTAGTTTTCTACCAAATTCATGCGATATAAAGGAGTAGTTGGCTCCTGAATCAAATAAAATTTGGGCAGGCAATTCGTTTACGATAAAGGTACCTGAAGCAACATCAGCTTCTTCTTTAGCAGCTTCCAGTGTCATCTGAAAGGCTCTCACCTTCGGCTTTGGTGGAATGTTGGGTTTTGCTGCCTCCTTCTTTTTCGGACAATCCCTCGAGATGTTCCCCTCCTCACTACACCCATAGCAGACTTTCTTGGTAAGGGTGCATTCGTTGGCATAGGGCCCTGACTTTCCACATTTGAAGCATGTGGCTTCCCCGCCACATTTCCCATGATGCTTCTTCTTGCATTTTTCGCACCATTTCGCTTTGCCTCCTCCACCTCCTCTCGAACTAGACTTCGAGAATTTACCCTTTTTTCTGGACCCCGAGGGTCCGTCGAACTTCCTCTTCTCACCAACCTCTGACCTCTCCAGACCCTTCTCCCTGATCTAGGTCTCAACATTTCTAGCAGCCCAGATGGCGGCTTTCAATGTGGTTGCTTGCTTAACCATTGGACCAAAGTCCGATGGTAGTCCGAGGGAAAACTTGTTGACCTTAGAGAGTTTTGTTGGAACTGGGTATGGGATAAGCTTCATCTTTTCTATGAAACTTGCAGCGTATTCAATAACGCTCATTTTTCCCTTCTTCAAATTCTGAAATTCATTATTGCTTTCCAGAAGGTCCTGCTCTGAGCAGTATTGCAATTTCAGCTGTTCCACAAAGTCTTCCCAAGACATCTTGCTAGCTTCTCCCTTGGGCATCGAGTCGGCTAATAGCTTCCACCAACTCAAGACTCCAGATTTTAACAAAGGGATCGCAAGAGCGGTCTTCTATCTGTTGCTGCATTCGCAACTTTCAAACATTGTCTCCATTTCGAAGATCCAGTTTATAACTTCTACCGGCGTCGGGCTTCCGGATAGACATGGTGGTTTGGATGCCATGAAATCTTTATACTTGCATCCTCTTTCATCATTTCCAACATCCTGGTTGTTATGTCTAACCAACGATGGGTTGGCTTGACCAATAATCCCACTGAAGTTTCCTCCTTCCGACTGCCCTTCACTCAATTCGGGCTATACAATCGGCATCGAAGGTTCTTCACGATTCTGCTGAAGCAGACGTCTAGTTTCTTCCATCTGACGATCCAACATCGTCTGAATCATCAATTGTACACCAGCTATTGTCATTGGCTCAGGTGCTGCTGCTACAACAGGTGCTTGCTCAATCACAGGTGGTTGATTCCTGTTTTCATCTACGTTTCCAACTCCGCTTCTTGTTCTTGCCATTGTTGATCTATACACCGAACAAGGTGAATTTAGATCCTCAATCACGATAGATAATCAAATCATCCTTATCACTCCGAAACGTTTACATGCTAGTTCTAATACCGTCGTCATACGCTTAGAATCCTAAACACATAAGGTTTTCAAATCCGGTTGGCAGCAAACCGTAGATCCGAACAAATAATATCATATATGGCAGACATATAACATTTAGCACATAAAAGCATTTTAGGCAACTTTCCTAAAATAAACTAGTGCTCGTGTCTTAAATATAACAGACACTCATCTAACAATCTTCACTTAGCATTCTAAGTTTAAGTGTAGATATCCTACAAATTCCTAGTTCGCTTAAACTAATGCTCTGATACCAACTGTGACATCCCCAAATTCACGGCCAGAAAAGACCAATTTAATTTATGCTTTTAAAATACTTTTAGAGTAAATCCATTGATTTAAAAGAGTTGCGGAATTTGTCCCCAAAACAATACATGATAAAATAAGGTTTATCAAATCATTTCTTAAAGAAATGTATTTTCATTATATATCAAAACTCGGTATGTCATGTTAAAAGCATAAACAATAAAACATAGACCTTACACAGTCATATACAACTACTGGTCTATAAACAAAAACCTCTTCACAAGTTCTCCAACTTATGCTCTCGTGCCACTACCTGTAATACAAAGAAACTGAGTGGGTCAGGCTTGGGAGCCTGGTGAGCATATAGGGTTTTTAACCCACAATAAATAATTATATTTAATTTCACCAACCAACAATAACCCGATTACCCATTCCTGTTATCCTCACTTTACGTCCCTAAAACAACAACTATCACAAGGGACCTAGTCTTGGATTTTTCATCGGGATGGACATTACTGCAAAGGGGTTTCCTCGACAATAGATGTCCTAAAGGCAACCATGAGGGGGATAGAGTACACCGGTGAACACATCGTTCACAACACCTACAGGTTATGAACCTGCCAGCGTTCCACTTGACAGTCTAGAAAGAGTCTGTGGTCGTCATCCATACCCCGCTAGATGACTAGATCAACAACAACATCGAGGCCTCTCATCATTTTTATTTCATCACACATCACTATCTACCCATGTTCTACCCAACATATTTGTAGATAAAATATACTTTTTTATATAAAGCTTAAAACCTGTATAACATATTCATTCAATACTCATACCACATAACAAATAGTATATAATCACATAGCACGTATTTCATAGAGTTTAATTCATATATGTGTATTATAGAAAGCAACTACACACTTAATCATATCATATATCTAATACGTTCATCAATACTTGTATTAAAATTGTGTATATGAAAGGGACTATGCACTCACTTGATAAGACGATGCTCGGACAGCACTACGGCTCTTAAAGCAGTATTCCTCGGTGAAACTGTGATCTCTCCACACATCGGTCTTCTCGTGGGCAGAGCTTCGGCTCGGAAACTCTTTTCTTCTCGGGATCTTCGGAGCTTCGGGACTCGCTTTGGGTCTCGGGATGATATCGGGGCTTTGGGGGTATAACTTGCACGTAAATCGAGGTAATACGGGTGAGAGGAAAGAAATTGATACCTAGCCTACAAAGGTTAACCTAGACTATTACATCCATATTAATGCCTAGCCTAGAAACACGGGCGTTACAAAATATGTCATGCATGAACGTAAAGATCGAAGCTTTATGTGACATTCGGACCTTGGGAGGCTAGATCTAGAGTTTGGAGTGGTAGATCTACCTTAAAACGTCTGAATGAGAATGTGACTTAAGGGAATCGATGAGTCAATGAGCTGACTCGACGAGTCGGCTAGGGTTTTCCCCGATGAGTATAGAAAAGGGTAACTCGACGAGTTGATGAGACAACTCGACGAGTTAAGTTGGGTTTTCGCGATGATGATATGAGGAACAATGGGGACTCGGCGAGTCACATAGATGCACTCTGCGAGTCAGGTCAACATGGTCAGTTGACTCGAGTGTTGACTTCTGTTGACTTTAGGGTTTGGTCACGGCAGGGATTATGCGACCATGGAGGGGTAAAATGGTCTTTTACCCATCCCAAGAGTTAGAGAGGGATTAACATGAGTTTATACAAAGTTGTGATCTTTAAGTGTTAAATAGAGATACTTATTGCGTGTATGCGGAGATTAGACTGTTCGAGGGGTATCTAGTTTTCCTTGCTTACTTATAAGGTAAGTCTTCTCACTATACTTAGCATGAGTGGTATCTTTGTGCGACCGGAGGGTCCTATGTGCTTACTTGAGTTATATTATATTATGTATTTTGTCTGTGTGATATATATGTTATATTCTGTGTTTACTGAGATAGGACCGGAGGGTCCAAACCGAGTTGTGGGACCGGAGGGTCTTCATTGAGATACTGGACGGGAGGGTCCAAATCGAGCTGTGAGACCGGAGGGTCCTCACTGAGACACATGACAGGAGGGTCCACACCGAGACGCACGAGACTGGAGGATCCATGACAAGTTATAGCCATGAGAGGCTTATTATTTGCGTATGTGGTGTTTTGAGGAACTCACTAAGCTTCGTGCTTACCGTGTGGTGTGATATGTGTTTCAAGTACTTCTCAGGACCGCGGGAAGGCGTCGGCATGATTGTACACACCTGTTCGAGACTACGTTGAGGATTCTGGGATTTGACTTTATTTGTGGATTTATGTTAACATTTGAGACATTTGTGGTTTTATGAAATATAATTTATGAGTTTTATGTGCTTTTAAAAATGAAAAATTTGGTTTGAAAATTTACGGTGTTACAGCCTCGATCATATGTTGTACATGAAACCATGAAACCAACAACTGTAAGCCAAAGCTTAGTAAGTTCCCCCAAAATACCACACACAACAATACATATACAATGCATGCACACTAGCCCACAACATCAGACTAGATTGCCCCTGAGCACACCACATGAGACTGGATTGCCCGTTCCCGGCCCGCAACTCATGATTGGCTTGCTCCCAAACCCAAAACATAAGACTGGATTGCTCCCGAGTTTGTTGGCTTACAGAACAAAGCAGTACCACCTCAACCTAATATGCAAACATTAATCAAATACCAGAAAATACACATAATCATACAGATCTACCAATCTAACAGATCACTATAACATAGTAGCATCCCATAACCAAGGATAAATAACATAATATAGTGGGCCGACATTGGTGTCTTCGACCACGAGTATAGTGAGAAAAATTCACCTCAACATCTAGAAGATAGCAATAACGATCACTGATCCGATAACCGACTCTACGGGTCACCTATATAACAAAACAGGGACCAAATCTCGATCTACAACTCAAAATACCCAATTTGACCTGAAGTCAAACTTGGTCAAGTCAACGGTCAACGGTCAAAGGTCATCAACTGGTCGTCACGACGTGGACAAGCTAATCCATGTCGTGGGGATAATAGGAAAAAACAGACGCGATTCATCAAAATGCAACGGTGTGGCGACTAATCCCACACGCCGTGACAACTATCCAGACCAGCTTAAATCATTAAGCTCTTAATCCTTTTCGCCACTCATTCAAACTTTCCAGAATTCTTCCATACTCCTAAAAGATCATAAAAATCATAGCTTTATAGACATGCATGTCCAATTCATGTCTTGAGCTCAAGCTAGGTCAAAAAGGTGTAAAAATGGGGTCAAGATCACATGCAAGAGTTCAAAATTCTACCAAACTTCAGATCTATCACTTCAAACTATAAAGGGACTCTGGGGATCCATAAAGTTGGCAACTTTATGGAACCTCAACATTCCAACTAGCCTAAATATGAAGAAAAGCACATGAAAACATCGATCTAAGCACATTGAGTCATAAAGCTTGGGACTTGGGGACTTAAAAGAGTCCAAAAGGTGTGCACAAAGAAGATGGTGAGGCTTGCAAGCTGATATGATGCGCTAAGACTCCTTCTCTTATAATTCAAGGACTTCAACAATGGAGCTAGGGTTTCAATGAGAAAGGAAGAGATGTGATGGAGGCTGAGGGTGTGCAAACCCTAGGGGCATAAACCCCGAAAACTAGAGTTTCCCATTAAATGGTGGCCACGCTGTGGCGCCAACTTAACCTTCATGCAAACTCAGGCCATGGCCACGTTGTGGGGACTCATTCACCTCACTGTGGCCACCGAGAATCCAACAACTTTAAACAAGAATTTTAAGAAGAACATACCAGAAAACTTGGCATTACACATGATATCCTAAGAACGGGATAAAGGAATACTTTATTAGGAATGTACATCCCTTCAAGAAGTAGATGTTTAGCGATAACTTAATAATTTGATCTGTTCTTCCTATTTTGTTAAGGTTGATAGGGTTTCATTCTGATAATAAATTATGCCCAAACCCATGTAGCAAACAATACAACTTTATCTTATGTATTTGTTTATGCCATGTATCTCACGTTCAATGATAAAAGGTCAGAAGATGCTAGCCTTAGAAGTGGACTTTTGAAGGACTAAGAGCATCTCCAACCCACTCTCATTCTCCATTTATTCCCACATTTCTTCCCCCATTCTTCTCCAACCCTCCCCCATTTATTCCCCCATTTTGGGGGATATGAATAGTATTACACCAAATATGGTGTTATACTATTCATTTCTCCCAAACTGGGGATGAACTTTACGTTGTCGGTTTTAGTCACTCTGTTATATATTTATACATTTCTAGTTCATTTTTACATACTAATTATAATTTAAATATAATATTTAATACTTACAATATTTTGTTATATATTAAATTATATTAATTAATTATAAATATAAATTTTGTTTTTTGTTCATCAAATTCATATAAAAATTTAAATACATATTGAAATTTTAAAAAACGATAACGTATTATTTAGAAAAACTTATAATTAAAATATATACTAAAAACATGATAACATATGCTATTGAACATGTAGTTAACCTATATATTACTATAATAATCTAATAAAAACCAACAAGTGACAATACTATTATTTATTTATTTAATATTTATTTAAAAGTGTGTATGTGTAATATTTTTATAAATGCATGTATAATATTTATTTATAAGTTTATTATAAATATAATCTTTTGTATTTAATATTAATGTAATGAAAAAAATATAGATTATATATTTGTTAAAACTAAATTAGTAGAGGGGTGTGTTTGACAATCTATGTAACTTTGAATAATGGAATATACTATGAATATAGTTTTGGGGGGTAAAAATGGGGTAGGGTTGGAGATAAATACTATTTGCCCTATTTTTTACTCTATTTTTGGGAAAAAATGGAGATGGGATGGAGATGGTCTAACATAGTTTTTTTTATGTAATTTATTTCTTTACCATGGTTTTGGTGTGATAGTAAGTTGTAACACTCAATGCAGGTTGTATTTTGAAACAAAATGATGTTGTTTTTGTGCGGGACCGTACTTTGGTAAATTATGACTTTTTATCGCAAAATATTTGAAAACCTAGTTTTTTTAAACCATAAAAAATGGGGTGTTACCCTAGCCTTGTAAGGCTTGTAGCATAAATGTCATGTCTTTTGTACGCAAAAGGGAGGGGTTGTGCAAATGCGAACACAAATGGATTGGGAAGGGGTTCAATAAACTTGCGAGCGAGCACATCCTATGGACATGAATGAACTACTGATTGACTAAAAAATCTTACAGGATTTTTGGTAAATATTTCTTTGCAACTGATTTACTTTTTTCCTCCAATTTTGGTTCGACCGGACTACAAAAAAGAGCGTCTAGCGGTTGTATCAATGATACAACTAGCCACTGCACTACATATGGTCTCATTCCTAATGTTCTTGCCCAAATTAATTTCGTATCATGAGAATATATACAACCACTTATTATAGAAGATTAGTGGATGTCGTCAAATGTAACTTTGTGTCACCTTTATCGGTTGAAATAGATAGATACTTTACACTATCTCATTTGATTGGTATACCCTGATATAAACTTTTAACGCATACTTTTGGTTTGTTGAAAAATTTAAAGTTCGTTAGACTTTTCCGTAGTTTAATCACTAAAATGTTTGTTAAAACTAATTTCTAAAAGTGTTTCAATTCACTATTCCAAACTAATCATACCAGAGGATATCTCTCCCCTTCTAGCATTATCAAAACAAAATTCATCTTTCATTCAATATAAACTTCACAACAATTACAATAAACATCAACAATCATTGTTCCAATGTATATGTACTAAAAGTCTAAAATACAAACACACCAACAAACAAACAAAGAAGCATTATCAAAACAAAAAGCAAGGTACCAAGAAATAGAAACCTTATAGTATTACTTTGATTCAGTCAACTCCAAACTGAAATCCCACAACTTCTTAACCATTTCTGAATCATCAACATATTTGCTTGCTTTGGATATGTTACAATCAGCAAAATACTCACCACTAACACCTTTCACTTGTGGATGCATAGCTACATAGCATGTAGTTGCAGCTCCTTGTGGGATATTTTTCAACAGACTAAAAGCTATCTTGCTTAATATTGAGGCCACAAATCCTTGGTTACGTAAAAGATTGGTTTTAATAACTCCAGGGTGTAATGAATTCACACTCACATTCACACCTTCTTCCCGATTCCACCAAAGTAAAAGTATATTAAATTCATGGGTCAAAAAAAACTTTGTATTTTTATATAAGAAAAAAGTCAAAAGCAATCACCTTGAGGCACCTTGATATCTCCTTAGCATGTAATGAATTAGCAAGCTTTGATTGCCCATAAGCATGAAAAGCACTATAGCTGAAATCAAGAAAATCAAGTGAATTATTTGTTTTATGAATTATGTTATAATAATAATAATAATAATAATAATAATAAAATACCTCTTTTCATCGTTGATCTTGTCAAACCTAATTCCCTCAGGGTATGCCATCTTCTGAAGCTCAGATGAAACAACAACTATCCTTCCTTCTTTTTGGGTTTTACTTGAAGTCTTTTTCATTGTATCCAACAACAAATTTGTCAAAAGAAAATGACCTAAAACAAAACAAAACCATAAGAACAAGGTTTATTAAAGAACATTTTCATTTTACATTATCTTTCTTTTTTGTGTTTAATAAACATTAAGTCATTAACACTAACATACCAATATGGTTGGTTGCAAACTGCAATTCTATGTTGTCTTTTGAAAGAGTGAATGGAGGAGACATGATTCCTGCATTGAGACTTATAAAAGAGACATAAAAAAAAAGTCAAAAATGCAACTTTCAAGAATTGGAATCTTGAAATCTTGATGAAGGAATTGGTTTTATACATTAGGATGTTTAAAGGAAGATCCTTTGAAATGTATTGAGATGCGAAATCCCTTACAGATGCATGTGAGCTTAAATCTAACTCCATTACATCGATTTTGGCATTTGGGATTTTCTCACAAATACTTGCTTTGACTTTTTGACCAAGTTCCACGTTTCTGACTGGCATCACCACGTGGACCCCACGTAAGGCAAGAACACAGGCTGTTTCTAAGCCAATACCACTTGAAGCTCCTAAATATTCACAAATTTATTGCAGGGTTAGTGATATAACAGAAGGAATTGGTGGATTTATATATTATAAGAGTCTTGTTATGTCAATGATTTGTAAAGTTTATTGTTAAAAGATAGTTGAAAAATTGTCATCATGAATTTAATAGGTTAAAAGAGTCATCCCGTGACACGTGGTATCAGAGCCAGAGTTCGTACGAGCAAGAGATCGTAGCAATGGAAGGAGGAAGTGATGTAGCTAACATTCCCCCTGTCGTCGAAGAAAAAGGAAGGAAGTCCAAGAGGAGGGACTAATTCGTTGACCCTTTGGCAAGCTTAGAAAACAAGCTTACAAAGGTGGAGATTAGCGTCGATGAGATCCTTGAGTGGAAGGATATCGTCGATCAGTTCGTTGCAGAGATAAGTGACACGAGCGATGGATTAAAGGAGACCATCGGTGTCATCAAAGAAGAAGTCCTTGGACTTATCAACACCTTGCGGAATGAGTTCCGTGAGAAGGTAGCTACGCTGGAAGCCGAAGTAAACTTGTGCAACGAAGCAATCGTCGGAGGAGCCGTTGTGAGTAAGTTTCCACACACGGACACACTCAAACCATTGAAGTATGGAGGAAAACGCGACCCTAAAGAACTTGGCGAATTCTTTTGGTCGATGGAATGTTACCTCAATGCTAGTCAAGTAAAGGAAGATAAGAAGAAGGTCGACACGGCAATCCTTTACCTATGTGAAAGTGCAGCTCTATGGTGGAGAAGGAAGCACGGAGACATTGAAAAGGGCTTACACACCATAGACACCTGGGAAGAGTTCAGGAGGCAACTTAAGAGACAATTTTGCCCACATAATGCTGAAGACATAGCGATGAAGAAACTTCATGGGTTAAAGCATAGTGGATCCATCCGAGACTACATAGTCGAGTTCACGAGCTTGATGCTAGAGTTACCCGACATGCAAGAGAAAGACAAACTATTTTATTTCATGGATGGACTACAATCTTGGGCTTATAATGAGCTCAAGAGGAGAAATGTTAGAGACATCGACGAAGCTATCGCCGTGGCAGAAGATCTAATGGAATTTCGGAGAGAAAGCACGATTAAGAAGAATGGTGGGGGAAAAAACTATGTCAGAAATGGAGCCAAAACAAGACACACCCCAACCTTTGAATAAGAAAGGAAAAGCAATAGAAGGAAGATACCGAAGAGAAGAACGGAAGGAGATCAAGTGCTACTTGTGTGATGGTCCTCACTTGATCCGAGACTGTCCGAAGAAAAAAACCTTCTATGCGATGGTGTTGCAAGAAGAAGAAGACAAAGCACAAATAAGCTCAATGCGTTTTTTGAACTCAATATCGAAAGATGAGATAAAATCGTCTAAGAGGGAAGAAAATAAAGGAGGGAGTCTTATGTTCGTAGAAGCCAAAGTGAATGCAAGGAACACTAAGGCGCTAGTAGATTCCGGAGCAACACATAGTTTCATCGCAGAGGAAGAAGCAAGGAAGTTGGGTATTCATTATACAAAAGAGTTAGGTCGGTTGAAGGTTGTCAACTCTCCATCTAATCCGATCCTCGGAGTTTCTCGTGGAATACCCATGAAGATTGCAGAATGGGAAGGGACCATCGACTTGATAGTGGTTCCGATGGACGACTATCGCATGGTACTAGGAATGGATTTCCTGGATATGGTATGTCCTTGGTCGTTCGAAAGAGACAACACGATGCATATGACCAAGGGATCAACTATCCATATAATTCCCTTGGAAAGAAGAAAGACAAAAGCTCGATCCCTTTCAACTATGAAGATGTGTTATGGCCAGAGCAATATAATCAAGAAGAATATGAAGCCAAAAAGGGAAGTTCGAATAAAGGAGGCACGTTTGAAGGAACAGGGATCCATATCCCACTTGATAAGTTACTCAAGGTTTTACGAGGCTGAGAGAAGAAGTAGGGTTCAAAGTACATTGAGAAATAAATGCACACCTTACTCGAAGTGATACTTTGGAGAAAACGAAAACACACAAAGTAGCCCCGTGACAAGATCAAGACATATGTATAGAAGACTTGACGAGGACGTCAAGGGTTTAAGTGGGGGAGGGTGTCACGGACCAAGTTTCTGGAAAATTCTACGATCGTCTAGAGAACTCCGGAACGATCAAGTATACTCAAGAAGTCTCCGGAGAGATCAGAAATGCTCTACGAGACCCTAGAAGATGCTAGAATATTGTAGATGTCTGTGGAACAAAGGAGAACGATCTAGAATAATCAAGAGGACGCTAGATGAAGCTAGAACGACCTGGAAATCTTTGGAAGGATCTAGAACTTGCTAGATCATACAAGAGAAATTTGGATAATGTCGGGACAACCTAGAACCTTCTAGAGCATCGTAGACAAGTATACCATTTTCTAGAGTCTTGTAAAGGCCATGTAAATAATAAGAAGAGTCTAGATTAGTCAAGAATGATCAGGACCTAGAAACTTCCATTTGAGGAGGTGTAAGGTGCCTATAAATAGGAAGGATGTCTCATTTGTAGGAATCATTGAGAAGTTGCCTTGTAAAGTAGTCGAGTCTTATATAGAAGCTTTATTTCTTACTTCGTAGCATTCCTTATTGCATCTCTTGCTATCCTAGTCGTTAGTACATCGTGAGGAAGCGTTCCACGCCTGACTTCGTCGAAGAAGCACTAAGTGGCACACGGTATTGACTAGTATAAAAGAGTCATCCCGTGACAGATGGCACCAGAGTGCACTTTGACACGAATGCTTTCAATCTTTTAGGAATTACGACTTCTTGGATCCACATGTCAGTAGCAAAGTTATAGTATTGTAAAATCATAATCATCATGTCTGTAAGACTTATCTCAAAGACAATTTCATTTGTCTCTTTTATATAACACAGAGGATAAGTAATGTTTTCTAAGCCCATGATTGTATATGGCTTCCAAGAGTTGACATCTGTGAATTTCTCCAATAACCATAATTTGTAATCTTTGAACAGTGACAGTTTTCCCTGAATTACAAGCATTCTGATATCCTCTTCTGCGCACCTATCGCTGACATTTATCTGATGTGGAAATCCTAATTGTTCGAATGATTCTTTCGTCAAATCAAAACAAGCTATAACTGGCTCCAGTTTTGGATTAATAACAAGTATCCAGTGTAACTGATTATTCAGAAGTACACCATGGGAGGCCCTATTCAAATTCCATGGTTTTGGAGTTGGTATTGAATAAGCTTTGTTCAATGTGAGGTAGTAGACTCTAATATGCATGTTGTTGGTTTTCTTCTCCTCCTCCTCCTCCTCCTTACTCTTTTTTACAAAATAGTGAATAGTTACAACTTTATAGTGCCCAGATGATGCATCACGACCAAATCCTAATGACATCCTTGAATAAGCATTTTTCAGAGATTTGGGAGCGTCAATGGGGTGTTTGAACACCTGATTCTTGATTGGGTTAATAACATAGAATGAATGTTCGTCTTTCATGGCAAGTACCAACCCATTAAAGGCACCAACGAGCTCAAGCGGTTCTGGGAATCGGTGGATTGGAGATCGCAATCGGGGTTTCAACGAGTCAATCATGTAGTACGTATTTCGTTCGGAATGCATAATATGTGTGGACAGCTTTCGCTTTTTGGCGTGAAACTTCACAAATTGGTCGTTGGAGATGACCCGACCCCATTTCTTTGAAACCTTTGTAAACCGGCCTAGATCTTTGATGGGAACTCGAACAAAGCATTCTTTCAATAGTTCGTCGGGGAGGCGTTCGATGGAATCAGCCGGCAAGGACTTAACGGTTTCGTCAGAGAAATATTGATTGGAAGGGAATAAGGTAGGAGGCGACGAGGATTCGTCGGTAAGGTGTTGAATGGAGGTCAAAAGGGGCGGAGGCGAGGAGGTTTCGCTGATATCGTCCGAAAGATAGGAAAAAGGCGGCAAAGAAGCAGCCGGAAAGGACTTAACGGTTTCGTCGGAAATATCTTGAATGGAGTGGAATAAGGTAGGAGGCGACGAGGATTCGCCAGTAGGGTGTTGAATGGAGGTCAAAAGGGGTGGAGGCGAAGTGGTTTCGCCAACATCGTCCGAAGGATAGGTAACAGGCGGCAGAGAAGGAGGTAATAGGGCTAGCGGCGACGAGGATTCACCCGAAAGACATTGAATGGATGGCCATAGGGGCGGAGGCGACGAGGTTTCGCCGATCTCATTGGAAAGATACGAAAGAATCGGTGGTGGCTGAGAGCCTGGAGAGTCATCGAGGCCGTCGGAGTGCGGCATTTACACGGCGGAGTAGCTTCTTTAACTGATGCTGTAAAAAGTAAAATAATGTGGGCCTGATTTAACGCTGTATATAATTAAAAAAAAAACTATCCCTATTGTATCTTGGCTAACGGCTAGTTTACGAGGATTTCGCAGAATAGTATAATCATCATCTATCATGTCCTTTCATCACGTCATGCAACATCATTTTCCGATTTTTTACATTTTAGATTTTTTTTACCAACAATGGTTCTTAATTTTACATTTCCGATTTTAATTTTACATTTTATATTTAGTGACACACCGCCATGTGGCATCTCCAGCAAGTTGCCATCGAACTTCAATTTAACATCACTAAATGTGCCCATTTTTTAAAAATTGGGATTCTCCCAATTTTTGAACACAAATTCAGAACCTGGTTTCATTATGAAAAAATATAATTGGTTGCGTATATTTCCTCAGTGATACATTCCTTTTGGTGTATTGGAATGAATAATTAATCTTTAAACTAGGTAGTTGGAATAATTAGATATAAAAGTTGAATGGGTTTTAAGGCTTCCCACATAGTTGCCATGAGGAAAAAGAAACGAGTATATAAGTCAAAAGGTTGTTTAGAAGTTTAGATAACATTTATGATATGAAATGTACGAGCTTAAGTGAAGAATAATGTGTTATAAGGGTGGACGGAATCGTTCCCGTCTAACCTGCTGAAGCCGGTAAAACTGCCAAACCGAAGGCGCAGGCAGGGTCGGCTTAAGTGCTTACCAAACTAAGAAAAGGCTTAGGGCCCCCAATTTTAAATCTTCTTCATTAATTCTTCTCCAGAAATAGTCTCGATCATTCCATTGTTATTCACGCCAGAGGGAAACAACGATTCGATTTCCAAAAACACGCTGAAAAAACACAGCATTCTGTTGATTGATTTGTTCTAGTGTTATTCTAAGTTCTAATCTTCTTCCTTCTTGGCTCGACGACTTCTCCTCCTGTCTTCTACTCCTCCCATCTCTATTTTGGAATCTAGTCTGAAAGTGAAACACATAAACACAACAATCTTCTCTATTCTTCCTTTTGTTCTCCATTCTATGATTTTGTGATTGTGATTCTCCATTGTTGTGGGCGACAAGAGGACAAGACCTCAACTCATGATGAACTGAAAGTTTGCAACGGTATGTGTTCCAGTGATTACAATTTCCATTATCAGATAATCTGATTAATGATTATCTTCAACTTCTAGTTCAAGTTTTGAGTTTTTCCTGTTTTCCAATTTCTATTATCTATTCTAACAAATGCTATATAGTTTTGTTAACAGGTTATATCTTTTTAACCTACCATTATAATGATTTTTGTGAGTTTGAATTGTAGCATTAGTTTATCAATATGCTTTTATGGTATAAAGTTTAACTAGGTAATCAAAGGCTTCTAAAAGTCTATAAGAGGGTGTTTGTTTTAGCTTATTTTTAAGGCTTTTTAGCTTTTGAGCTTATATTTTGGGCTTATGGAAAGATTAGTGTTTGGGTTAGCTTATGAGCTTAAGCTTATAAGCTTATTTTACTTAAAAATAAGCTAATTTTGATAAGTCATTTCATTTCAACCCATTATGTAGCATTATTTCGAGATTATGTTGTTGTTTGAGATATTTCTTGAAATTTCATGGTTCCAACAACTCACATGGCAAGAATTGAGTTCTTGAAATTTCTGATGGAGAAATGATTTCAAAGCTGAGTTAATGGTTTAGTGTTAGATTTTATGTTAGAGCATTATGTTCCTGTTGTCCTTATTATGCACATTTGCATTATTTTCCTTTTTTTTGTCTTGTTTACCTTATGTGACAATTGTTTTATGCATTATCGTTACCGTTATGTTTGAGTTTATGCATTATCTTTAACATTATATTTTGATCATATGCATCATCTGTTACTTGTGTTATATAATTGAAAGTTCTATTAATGATAAAATTATATAATTGTGTAATGTAAGCATGTCCATTTTGGTCATTTTACAAAAAATAAGCTAACCCAAACACTATTTTAAAAGGAGCTTATTAGCTTATAAGTCATAAGCTAATCCAAACACTTTTTTACCTAATAAGCTAATAAGCTCATAAGTTATTAAGCTGTTAAGCTAATAAGCTTAAGCCCAAAAAAATAAGCTTACACAAACACCCCCTAAGTCATATTGATTATAAGCTAAAATCATAACTCAGTCACATCCAAATTTAACTGGATGCATTTTGAACTCGTGTACCAATTAGAAGATAGATAACAATTAGTAAGTGGAGTGATAGCTACTTACTGTGACCTTTACTAGTTGTACAATCAATAGGGACTCCAGATATATATCATCTTGATCATTATAATGGAATCCTAAGCAACAGTGGGTCAATTCTTCCCACATAATCATCGTTTTCTTACTACCAAATCTATTATGATGCAATTTACTGATGCATATATTAGTTGTATATAAACCGATACATTAACCGGTATATTAAATGTCTTTTTGACTTACAAGGTGTTTGGAACAAATTTCAGTTTTTAGTTTTGAGTTTTCCATTTGCCTTAATGTGTCAAGAAGGCTACCAGTAAGTATTACCTTTAATCCATAATCCATTACTTCTAGTTTATTGATTGTTTGTAGTTGTCTCCTGGTGATTGTTATTATTACTAAAATAATCAAGTACAAATAAAGCACGGGGGTTTATAATATTAGGCCAAAGGGCCCCAATTTTTGGTTCGCTTAGAGCCTCCAAACTGCTTGAGCCGCCCCTGGGCGCAAGGAGTCGTGATCTTGCTGAACCCGCCGAAGTCGGATCCCTCTCAACCCCTCTTCCCCCATTTTCCTTCTTTGCTTCAAACCTCCAGCGGTTTCTTGAACCCGCAACACCTCTCTATTTCTTTCTTGCTCTCCTCCCGTCGATCCCTCTCCTCCTCCCTGGTCAACCCCGCTCAACCCTTCATCTCCACCCCGCTATGATACAGTCCACCCTAATAGTTGAATGTGTAGTTAGAGATAATGCAAAAAGACATTTGGAGTTAAAATGAAAAGTTATATCATTATGACATTTTAGTTTTTGATTGATAATTTTGATAAGGTATTCTTAAAGGACCCCCTAATAATTACTCTAACTTTTTTCCTAAAATAAAATAATCATTACAAAATAATTATCTTTTTATTAATTACCATTACATAATATTAGACCCCTCATGATTATTTTATATTTTACTTTAAATAAAACTAATCATTACATAATAAAAAGGGATCAATATAAAAATTTGTTTATAGAAAAAAAAGAATATCATTTTTATAAAAAAGTATTAAAATAAAAATTTATTTATTTTTTTCAAATCTATAAAATAAAATATTTTAAATAAAAAAATTTAATCATTTTTTCTGTTTTTATATGCAATTTATTAAAATCATTTTTATATGAAAGTATAATAATAAGTGACTTCAAATACGATATAATAATAATAAAATAAAATTCCAATGTAATACATAACAAAATAATTCAAATATATTTTCGTACATAAAAATAATTCAAAAATATTCGTACATAAAGTTCTAGTGGAACAATTGGATTTTTTGGTGTGTGTGTGTCTTCGCCTGGTCGAACCAGGGAAGCCACTCATTCGCCACAACCGTCGGACAACCCCAACTGCCGACTCACCACCTTTCTTTTACTCATTCTCTCTTTATTTTCCCGATAGCTTCTAGCGGTGGGAAGAATAGGATTTTTTTGGTGTGTGTAAATTTTCATTTTTCAGATTGGTGTATGCTTGTGTACATACATAAAACAATGGTCGTATATATGTACAATCACTACATTTTCTATTAATAATACTTAGTTTTCATTTAAATATTCAATATCATTTTATTTCTATTTCTTGGTTTATAAAAATATTAAAATATAGAAAATATTAAAATATATAGAAAACGTTGACACGTTGTATTTATTATATGATTATAAAAAAATAAAATATATAATAAATAAAAAGTTGATAGTAATTAAATGATAGGTACGAGTTTCCAAAAAAAAATAGCTTTTAGTAATCATACAAGCTATTGATATTATAAATACACGGAAATTTATACTTAAAAAATTATTAATGAGGGGGTCCCTTTAGAAAATCTGGGGTCCAATTAGTAGGACCCTTTTGATACCCGACATTCTATGTTTGAGGATAAATGTGTTATGATAGTTGAATGTGTAGTTCAGACAATAAATGAGATAATGAAAAAACGACATTTGTATGCCATTTTGAAAATGGCATGTTATTAGGTTTCGATAATTTCGATACCCAACAAGCCAACATCCTATATTCGAGTCTATTTAAGTCGGGATTAATCGCATCAAGTTGATTGATTCTTGATTTCAAAATGTAGTTAGGATGATAAAAAACACATAGCAAAAAGAATATGAGTATAAATCTTGATGATAAAGATGAAAATGAGTAGTGAAAACATGTTTTCTAACATTAAATGTTCAAGATAAAGCATATAGTTCATGGTATGCTAAATTAGTAAAGTACGATCTAAACTTGAGTTTTGGTAATTTGCTAGATACTTGAAATTGAGCTTAAATGTTAATAAATTAATATACATATAGATACTTTTGGTTTGTTGAAAGATTTAAAGTTTGTGGGGATTTTCCGTAGTTTAATTACTTATATAGTTGTTAAAAGTAATTTCTAAAGTGTTTCACTTCACTATTTCAAACTAATCAAACGAGAGAGATATCTCTCCCCTTCAGCATCACATGATCCCCTTCTAACATTATCAAAACAAAATTCTATCTTTCATTCAATATAAACTTCACAACAATTACAATAAACATCAACAATCATTGTTCCAATGTACTAAGAGTCTAAAATACAAACACACCAACAAACAAACAAGCATTATCAAAACAAAAATCAAGGTACCAAGAAATAGAAACCTTATAGTATTACTTTGATTCAGTCAACTCCAAACTGAAATCCCACAACTTCTTAACCATTTCTGAATCATCAACATATTTGCTTGCTTTTGATATGTTACAATCAGCAAAATACTCACCACTAACACCTTTCACTTGTGGATGCATAGCTACATAGCATGTAGTTGCAGCTCCTTGTGGGATATTTTTCAACAGACTAAAAGCTATCTTGCTTAATATTGAGGCCACAAATCCTTGGTTACGTAAAAGATTGGTTTTAATAACTCCAGGGTGTAATGAATTCACACTCACATTCACACCTTCTTCCTGATTCCACCAAAGTAAAAGTATATTAAATTCATGGGTCAAAAAAAAGTTTGTATTTTTATCTAAGAAAAAAGTCAAAAGCAATCACCTTGAGGCACCTTGATAGCTCCTTAGCATGTAATGCATTAGCAAGCTTTGATTGCCCATAAGCATGAAAAGCACTATAGCTGAAATCAAGAAAATCAAGTGAATTATTTGTTTTATGAATTATGTTATAATAATAATAATAATAATAATAAAATACCTCTTTTCATCGTTGATCTTGTCAAACCTAATTCCCTCAGGGTATGCCATCTTCTGAAGCTCAGATGAAACAACAACTATCCTTCCTTCTTTTTGGGTTTTACTTGAAGTCTTTTTCATTGTATCCAACAACAAATTTGTCAAAAGAAAATGACCTAAAACAAAACAAAACCATAAGAACAAGGTTTATTAAAGAACATTTTCATTTTACATTATCTTTCTTTTTTGTGTTTAATAAACATTAAGTCATTAACACTAACATACCAATATGGTTGGTTGCAAACTGCAATTCTATGTTGTCTTTTGAAAGAGTGAATGGAGGAGACATGATTCCTGCATTGAGACTTATAAAAGAGACATAAAAAAAAAGTCAAAAATGCAACTTTCAAGAATTGGAATCTTGAAATCTTGATGAAGGAATTGGTTTTATACATTAGGATGTTTAAAGGAAGATCCTTTGAAATGTATTGAGATGCAAAATCCCTTACAGATGCCTGTGAGCTTAAATCTAACTCCATTACATCGATTTTGGCATTTGGGATTTTCTCACAAATACTTGCTTTGACTTTTTGACCAAGTTCCACGTTTCTGACTGGCATCACCACGTGGACCCCACGTAAGGCAAGAACACGGGCTGTTTCTAAGCCAATACCACTTGAAGCTCCTAAATATTCACAAATTTGTTGCAGGGTTAGTGATATAACAGAAGGAATTGGCGGATTTATATATTATAAGAATCTTGTTATGTTAATGATTTGTAAAGTTTATTGTTAAAAGATAGTTGAAAAAATTATCATCATGAATTTAATAGGTTTAAGAAACTGTCATGGTTAAAAGTTGTTGCAAGAAAAGTAGTTGCATTTCTTATTTGTTCTCATCATATACGATTTTCACTTAAAAAATAGAATCAAACATAAAAATGGCCTCGTGACATTAGTTATGTTTTATATAATTTTTATATCTTTTGGTCAAAAAACTAGTTCTATTTTATACAGTCGCGTTTTAAAAATAAAATAATGAACTACTCATAAAGTAAAAATAACCAAAAAAATTTGCAATCACAATCACCATCCACAAAGCTTCAATTACAGTAAGAAGTTTGACTTGTAAGAAGAAATTTGCAATAGAATCATAATCAGGCCACAAATTGATTCTATAGAAACCATTTCAAAGAACCCTTTTTATGATCCTCGATTAGCTAATTAAACGATCATATAGATTGAAAGATTGACATGGTCCAGAACTGATAACAAGAAGATCTCACAAGAACGCGTTTGAGATATAAATTAACAATGGGAAAGCAAAAAGGAAAATTCTAGAATCACTGTGTAAAGCCAATCTTTGAACTTTTCGAGCTTACCCTTTTGACACATTTAAGAGAAACAAAGCTAGAGAGAAGAAAATTACCAGTAACGATGGCTATTTAAGAAAAGCAAAGCTAGAGAGAAGAAGATTACCGGTAACAATGGCCGTAAGGCCAGCTCCATCGATTCCATTGGTAACATCTTCAGCTTTAGAGTTTGCTGAATACCCTGATGGCCCATTGAATAATGAGAAAATCCAAGTCATTTTCCGCAAAACTTTTGATTAATTGGTCTCAGAAACTTGTTTTTTTATCCAAGATTCAGAAGACCTCAGTCAAAATTGAGTGGTAAAGAAGAAGATGGCGACGAATATTTGAGTAGAAATAATAGATTGAAAATTGACTATTGAGAGAAGGGGGTTTCAGATTTCAATAGAACAATAAGAACACAAAGGCGGCTTGGCCTTTCACGCGATTTCTGCTTAAAAGAAGGAAGTTCCATTTGAAATTTAATTTTATGATGTGAAACCGTTTAATTGAATAACAAATTATGTCCTTGTACTTTACATAGTTGTCAATTTTACACCCTATCTTTAAGTTAACTCCCTTTCGTTTCTAAAAATCATCTATACAAGAATATAATGTTTAATTAGCATATTATTTAATAAACATAATAATAATCACATACAATGATACACTTGCAAATAAGTAAACATACACTGAATAATTTTTTTTCAAAATAGTAAAATTTAACCATTTTAATATAGAAAATTTAACCATATATAATTGATAAATAACTTAAAACAAGATAATGATACAATAGATTATAAAGGCTAACTAGAAGTTTTTATAAAGACCATCATTTAGATGGCATAGTGAGATCTAAGCCCTCTAAAAAAGTTGTTTAGGCTTTTAATCGCCAAAATTAGCTTTAATTTTGTGGTAATGTGCGTTTATATATAATTAATTTTTTTTAAAAAAAGTAGATAGTTGATCTAACAATATATTAAACTTTGAAAAAATAAATGGATTTACGATAATCTCAATCCATCTAAATAAAGAAAAAAAATGTTTTTAAGCAATGACACAAAGGGCTTTTTTGTTTATCTTACTAATATATGAGTTTTTTATATTTATAATAATATATATTTACTATTCTTCATAATCATATCCATTTATATATTATTTATATTCAACAACATAACTTAATTGACCTTCTCTTTTAATCCTGAAAATTTAGTGATCATCTTATTTACAATACAAAAATTAAAAGAACAACGTTGCTGAAGATTTGGTGTTCACCTTATGATCTGCTTTAAGCTCTTAAGCAGTGTATAATTTGGCATTTTGCCATTTGACACGCGATCGCAGAATGGTGATTTTAGGGGCATTGGTGTTATGTTAATTTCCACAATATGAAGGACGTTATTTGTCAGCTCCTGGATGTTGGAGGTTCACGTGTCTTACATGGTCGTTGGTCAAATACGGGTGGCTTTATTTATCATTATTATTATTATTATTTTCAAAATCCTCTTTCTCCAACGTTCAAGCAAATATGTCCAAATCTCCAATAAAACATGGCTTAACTTAGGGTCTAACTGTCTAAAGTTTGACGTTTTGGGTTCATTTGCGAGAAAAACAAAATGACAAAAAAACAAACAAAAGAAAACAATGGGGACACCAATCATCAATAATTTTTATGCTTCGATAAAATTGCAAAAATTGTATATATGTGGTTTGCATTTTTTGGTTAATGTCTAAAAAGTTACTAACTTGTAAAAATAATCTTTAATTGAGGGTTTTATTGTGGGAGTTAGATTCCTACGTAATAGTTTTTCTTCCTACATAATAATTTGTATTTTAACAACTATAGTTTAAGTTTGTTAACTCAAATAAAATGTCAGTTTTTCTTTTTATATAATTATTTTTTATTTTTTCCATTTAATTAATTCCTTTTGTTATCATTAATAACAGAAAAATGGGTCCAAACCCCTTGCACCATATTAATCCTTCCATAACCTTTTTTCCTTTACCTATTTTCTTTTCTTTCCAAAATTAGTAACTCCCTCCGGCAGCAACCTAACCTAGCCAGATAAGCATCGCTTTCGTCATCATCACTACACCAACCACTGCTATCGTCATTGTCATTGTCACTGCACCAAGCACCGACCATCGATATCGCCACTACACAAAGAATCGCCGACAGTGGTGTGTGACTAGTGATTTGAGATATAAGGGATTAGAGATGGTGTTATGAGAATCAAATCGAAGGTGGAGTTCCTCAGTGGTGAATCTAGAATCAAAAACCACGTGGTTCCATATGTAAATGAAACTTAAAAAATATGAAAGAGTAAAAAATACTAATATTTATATATACATGTTACTTTAAAAAAAAGTCCTAGGACCTACCTTATGCCTTACTAACTACGCCAACTGGAGTTCCTCATCTTCGCCAATAGTTGTGGGTTTGTCGAAGTGTATCTTGCGGTGAAACATTTTGACGGAAACAAAGAGAGACGTCTATAGTAGAGTTAGGTGAGAGAGGGTGAAACATCCCAAAAATACGATCCAAAAATTTCATTTTAATCCATTAATAAACCATTAAATAAAACCGTAGTTATCAAATCATTCACCAAAACGTGAGTCAAAGTATTTCAAAACATTATTATCAGAGTTTCCAAATCAAAACATCAGAGTAACATCCCAGGCTAAACATTATGGTGTGTGCAATGCAGTCATCCCGAACTCTTCCTTCCGCTACTGAAAGTACCTGAAACCAAAACTGAAGACCGTAAGCACGAAGCTTAGTGAGTTTCCCATACTACCACATACCATACACATAACACATATACTGGGCCCCCGCCCCTACATCGGGCCCCGCCTAGAATCGGACTCTATCCGGCATCAGGCCCCGCCTGGCATCGAGTCCCACTCGGTATACATATATGTTTCTTTTAGGCCCCTCCTGTCTCTGGGCCTCACCCGCTATACACATACAATCACATAAACATGCTAGTACATAAAGCAAACATGCTCTAAATGTAATTCTTGTTCTAAGGCCTCGCCTAACTTGGGCCCCGCCCCTGTCCTGCTACTGATGAGTCATGGAACCCCGTCCACACTCCCGTTGATAGTGAGATATGGGCCCCCGCCCACACTCACTTCTCTCCTATCACGGGCCTCGTCCCTACTTTGTTAATAATGAGATATGGAACCCCGTCCATACTCAGCTAGTGATGAGATACGGCACCTCGCCCACACTCACCTCCCTAACAGGCACATACAAGTATCACACAGACAACAAGTATAATCTAACATGCAAACATTCCTCGGGCACCGCCCGACATCGGTGTAACACCCGGATTTCCAGGTATATTATTTTAATTGTTTATTTTTTAGAATCATTGATCTACTCGACGAGTTGGTGCTATAACTCGCCGAGTAGAAGCGGGGTGGTCACGTAAGTTTAATGAACTACTCGACGAGTCCAAGCGTAGACTCGCCGAGTAGGTGTTGTGGGTGAAAACCCTAAATCCTCGGGCATGTGCCCTATTTAAGGGACCTTATGGCCCTCATTTGCGGCCACCTTCACCCTTGAGAGCACCAGAACACCTGAGAGCGTTGTGTGTGTGTGTGTGTGAGAGAGAGAGAGAGAGAGAGAGAGAATAAGTCGTTTTCATCATTCTAAGTGTGTTTTTGCAAGAAAGAAGGAAGGAGGGCAAACAAGGAAGATTGAGGAGCTCAGATCTACCACTATTTGATCAGAAGAGGCTGCTAGAGGTATTAATATGTGCTCAATCTCGTGTATTTGGTGATCTACTAGAATCTAGGCTTTTCTTATGCCTTCTTTAGCTTGGATTCGAAGTATGTGAGGTCCCAAGGTGGAGTTCTTCTTAGATCTGGACCTTAAGAGGTCCAGAGAGTCCTATCTACCTTGCTTTATGCCATTCCATTAGAGATATGAACCTAGGTTGTCATTTTAGAGGCTATTTCACCAAAAGAAGCTTTATGGACGTTGCATGAGTGTAAAGGTCGGACCTTTACGTGATTATTGGGTATGGTAAGGTCAGATCTATAGGTTAGAGAAACAGATCTGACCTCAGAAGGTCATTTGAGTGTTTCCATGGAAGGAACTCGCCGAGTCCATTAGTGCATTCGACGAGTCGAGTCGGGGTTGCCCCGCGATTCATGACCAGTGGTAACCGTCGAGTGAAAGGTTAACTCGACGAGTCGAGTGAAGATCTATGAGGATTCGGAAGACGACTGGACTCGCCGAGTCACACGAGTGCACTCGACGAGTCTGGTCAAAGTTTGACCGTTGACTTGAGTTGACTTCAGTTGACCTTAGGGTTTTGGTCAGGCTGGTTCTAGAGAGAAATATGGGAGGGGTAGAATGGTCTTTTACCCACTCCTTAGAAATGAGGACAAGAGAAGTATTGATTAGAGATGTTATTATGTTAATAGGAGGAAGCTAGGTCGGGTTATCGAGCACGAGAGGTTATCCGACATCGTACGAGGTGAGTCTTCTCACTATACTGTACCTAGAGTGGTACCTATGTGTGACCGGAAGGTCTTATATGCTATGAGATGTATGTGTTGTATGCTGTTATATGTTGTGGATGTGTTATGTATGTTATGAATGCTAAGGACCGGAAGGTCAAGATGATATGGACCGGAAGGTCAAGATGATATGGACCGGAAGGTCATTACGGGTAGGCGTGGAAGGTCTACCAGGGTTGTGGGACGGAAGTCCTCTGAGACACAGTGACCGGAAGGTCTTATAGCCTTGAGTGGCGTATGTGCGTATGTGGTATTTTGGGGAACTCACTAAGCATTTATGCTTACAGTTGTTGTGTTATGTGTTTCAGGTACTAGCGAGGATCGCGGGAAGGCGTCGACATGATCCGTACACACTCATGGATTTGATGTCTTGAGATTCTGGGATATGTTTTTTTATGATAACATTGGTTACATTATGTTTTGATATTACCATATGAATAAAAGTATGTTTTAAAAATGAAAAATTGTTTTGGAAATTTACGTTGTTACAAGTTGGTATCAGAGCCTTGGTTTGAGGGATTCGGATGCACCTTCGGGTGTATCTGAACGCAAACTGAGGATTTGAGAAAGTTTTTCATAAAAAGGAACAATTTTTCTAAAAGAGTAAAAGACTTTGAGAAAAGCAGAAAGGAGCAGTGTGTACGATCAGCCAGCGCCCGAACGGTGATTTCCCAAAATACCCTTACATTATGTGTTATGAGTTATGTTATGATATATTACGCATGCTAGAGTAGGCTAGGTATTCATATTAGGACTAGAGTGGCCTGATTTGTGATGCCTTAGCCTAGGAAGATTTCTGCTGCTATGAGATGCTTGAGAGGGAGTAGGTAGCAGTGAGGAGCTTATGAGAGGTCTAACGAAGGGTAGCCTATGCTAGCGAGATGTAGAGTACTTGTGATCTGGGATCCTAGGAGGAGGACTTGGGGTGAATACTGATGCGGTGTGGACAGTAGTATAGGGCCCGTACTACTGAAGACACCGGATCAGTGCACAGTCCAAGTAAGAATCCTTAGGGTACCAGGGAACAAGTAGGGTTGAGTTATCGAGTGCGAGTATGCTCGAGCGAGTCTCTGATATTTTTATGTTGTATTTCAGAGACATCATGGTTGGGACACGCCACAGAGCAGAGGCCAGCGGCGTGAGTGACGAGGAGCTTCGACAGATGATCCACGATGAGGTGGTTGCGGCTATCCGCGCAGAGATACCGGAGATGTTTGGGTCTATCAAGACCACATTGATTGAGACCTTTGATGAGCGGTACGCAGCGGTTACTGAGGCTGCGGCTGCTGCAGCTACTGCAGCTGTTGATGCTGCTAGACCATAGGGGGTGACTCGTTGCTGTTCCGGGAGTTCAGCAACACGAAGCCACCAGAGTTTGATGGGACGCAGGACCCGATTACTGCGATGAGATGGATTTCTGATATCGAGGGATGCTTCTACACCTGCTCGTGTCTGGAGCATCTGAGGGTTCGGTTTGCACTGAACCAGCTTCGCTTGGGGGCGAAGGACTGGTGGAAGTTTGTGACGGCAGACTTCACTACGGCGGAGCTTACTGCGGTGACCTGGGAGAGGTTCACCACGATCTTTCGAGATAAGTATGTTCCCCCTGTGGAGAGGGAACGTTTAGCCCAGGAGTTCTTGTCCATCAAGCAAGGAACTGAGTCTGTGACGGTGATTACGAGGATGTTTCATGAGAGGGCGTTGTTTTGCCCTGAGCACGTGTCGTCTGAGCAGGCACGTATGAGCCGGTACTTGAGCATTTTGAGGAGGGATATTAGGAAGTTCGTGGCGAACTCATCATACCGGAAATTTGCTGAGATCCAGGCAAATACTCGGAAGAGGGAGATTGAGCTGGAGACTCAGGCCCGGGAGGAGGCCGAGTCTCAGGGGAGGGACCGGCGGCCGGCACAGTCTCAGCCGGCAGCCAAGCGGTCAAAGCCCGCCGATTCGAGATCTGGAGGCCAGAAGGGCCGCACTTGTGGGAAGTGCAGCAAGGGACATGATGGGGTTTGTCGATCAGGTGCTTGCTACAAATGTGGCAACGAGGGGCACATAGCCAAGGATTGCCCCAAGGGGTTCATGGTTTGCTTTCATTGCAACCAAACCGGACACCGGAAGGCCGAGTGTCCGCATCTGCGGGGGACAGCACAGGGAGTACCGCAGGGATCTGCCCCTGCTGCCGTGCGAGCTACTGAGGTTCGGCCGATGAAGGCCGAGGTACCGAAGGCTCGCGGGAGAGCCTTCCAGTTGACAGCGGAGGAGGTCCGCTCAGCGCCCGATGTCGTGGCTGGTATGTATTCTTTCATTTATTTATGCTGAGTTTGAGATATTGTGCTTATATTATGATATGCGTAGGAACTTTTCTTGTGAGTTCTGTACCTGCTTTGGCGTTATTTGACTCGGGTGCGAGTCGGTCATTTGTGTCGTTAGCGTTTAGCCAGCACATCAGTATCCAGCGGGAGGCGTTGAGTCGACCTCTACGGGTTTCCATAGCTGACGAGCGAGCGGTGTATGCTACGGATGTGATTCGAGGATGTGTACTCGAGATCTTCGGAGTTGAGTTCCCGATAGATCTAGTCCCGATTGCGATGGGGGACGTGTGTGTCATAGTGGGCATGGATTGGTTGAGCCGATTTGGGGCTGTTATAGACTGCGAGCGACAGTTGGTGACGATACGAGACCCTAGTGGGGGAGTACTTACGGTGTACGACAAGGGTACCCGTTTTGGGGCAGCATTTTGTTCGGCTGCTAGAGCGAGGCGGAGCCTACAGCAGGGTTGTAGCGGGTTTGTGGCTTATGTGATGGATTCACGGGTGGCCGCTGAGGGGCCAGGTTCGGTTAGTGATGTGCCGATAGTGCGTGAGTTCCCGGATGTTTTCCCCGAGGAGTTGCCGGGTGTGCCTCCCGAGAGGCAAGTGGAGTTTCGCATCGATTTAGTTGCGGGAGCGGCGCCTACCGCCAAGGTGCCCTATCGCCTTGCGCCACCAGAGATGCAGGAGTTATCCTCACAGCTTCAGGAGCTGTTGGGGAAAGGATTTATCAGGCCGAGTAGCTCACATTGGGGAGCGCCGATCCTTTTTGTCAAGAAAAAGGATGGTTCACACCGGATGTGCATCGATTACCGGGGGTTGAACAAGTTGACTGTCAAGAACCGTTATCCACTGCCGAGGATTGATGATCTGTTCGATCAGTTGCAGGGAGCATCTTGGTTCTCCAAGATAGATTTGAGGTCTGGATATCACCAGATGAGGGTACGAGACGAGGATATCCAGAAGACGGCGTTTAGGACTCGTTATGGGCACTACGAGTTTGTGGTGATGCCTTTTGGGCTCACCAATGCACCAGCAGCGTTGATGGATCTCATGAACAGGGTATGCAGACCGATGTTGGACAGGTCGGTGATTGTATTCATCGACGATATCCTGGTGTATTCGAGATTTAGAGAGCAGCATGAGGAGCATCTGAGAGAGATTCTCGGAGTTTTGAGATCGGAGAGGCTCTATGCCAAATTCTCCAAGTGCGAGTTCTGGTTACGGGAGGTCCGGTTCTTGGGGCATCTCGTTAACCAGAATGGGATATTGGTTTATCCGGCCAAGATTGAGGCTGTGATGAGTTGGGAGGTGCCGAGATCACCCACCGAGATCATGAGTTTCTGGGGTTGGCCGGCTACTATCGGAGATTTATCAGGGATTTCTCCAAGATTGCCGTGCCTCTCACCAAGTTGACCCGGAAGGGCGTTGCTTTTTCGTGGGGTCCGGAGCAGCAGACCTCGTTTGAGACTCTTCGCCAGAGGTTGTGCGAAGCCCCGGTGTTATCCCTTCCAGAGGGAATGGAGGATTTTGTGGTGTACTGCGACGCATCGATATCGGGGTTAGGTGTGGTGCTTATGCAGAGAGGGCATGTGATAGCGTATGCATCGAGGCAGCTGAAGCCTCATGAGACGAGGTATCCCACCCACGATCTGGAGTTGGGGGCAGTAGTGTTCGCCCTCAAGATCTGGCGTCACTATCTGTATGGGGTTCGGTGTACCATATACACGGACCACAAGAGTTTGAAGTATTTGATGGATCAGCCCAACCTGAATATGCGCCAGAGGAGATGGTTGGATGTGGTGAAGGATTACGATTGTGAGATCCTGTACCACCCGGGCAAAGCTAATGTCGTAGCTGATGCTCTGAGCCGTAGGGCAGAGAGTGCCCCGATTTGAGACACTTGTATGCGATTGACGGTGATGACTCCGGTGTTGGACACCATTCGGGAGGCCCAGGCAGAGGCCGTAATACCAGAGAACCGCAAGAGGGAGCGGGTGATCGGGCAGGTGACTGAGTTCGTTACCGATAGCCGAGGTATGATGACCTTTCAAGGTCGGATTTGGGTGTCGTATACAGGCGGGGCACGTACCATTCTGATGGAGGAGGCGCACAGATCGAGGTTCTCGATCCATCCCGGGGCCACTAAGATGTATTTGGACCTGAAGAGAGAGTATTGGTGGCCCTGTATGAAGAGGGATGTCGCGTGGTTTGTCGAGAGGTGCTTGACCTGTCGCAAGGTCAAGGCTTAGCACCAGCGTCCGCATGGCAAGTTGCAGCCACTTGAGGTTCCCCAGTGGAAGTGGGAACATATTTCTATGGATTTTATCACCAAATTGTCGAGGACCGCGAGGGGCGTCGATGCAATTTGGGTGATCATTGACCGACTGACGAAGAGCGCTCACTTCCTTGCTATCAGTGAGAGCTCTTCCGCAGAGAGGTTGGCCGAGTTGTATGTGAGAGAGGTAGTATCGCGTTATGGAGTACCGATCTCGATTGTTTCAGATCGAGATGTACGTTTCACTTCCAGGTTCTGGAAGAAGTTCCATGAGGAGTTGGGAACGAGGCTGCCTTTCAGTACCGCATACCACCTACAGACGGACGGGCAGAGTGAGCGGACGATTCAGACGCTCGAGGACATGCTTCGAGCATGTGTGTTGGACTTCGGAGGAAGTTGGGACACGTACTTGCCGTTGGCTGAGTTTTCCTATAACAACAGCCACCATTCGAGTATTGGTATGCCTCCCTTCGAGTTGTTGTATGGGAGGAAATGTCGGACTCCCATTTGCTGGGGAGAGGTAGGGCAGCGCGTGATGGGTAGCACCGAGATAGTGCTTCAGACGACTGAGCAGATTCAGCAGGTTAGGCAGAGGTTGTTGACAGCTCAGAGTCGCCAGAAGAGTTATGCGGATAGGCGACGATCCGAGCTTGAGTTTCAGGTGGGAGACTTCGTACTCCTGAAGGTGTCTCCTTGGAAAGGAGTGATCCGATTCAGGAAGAGGGGCAAGCTGGGGCCCCGGTATATTGGTCCGTTCAGGGTGACCGCGAGGGTAGGCAGGGTAGCGTATCGTTTAGAGCTACCTACGGAGTTGAGCCAGATGCATGATACCTTCCACATGTCTCAGTTGAGGAAGTGTATAGCTGAAGAGTCGGCGGTAGTGCCACTAGAGGATATTCAGGTGGATGCGAGCCTGAATTATGTTGAGAAGCCGATCGCGATCTTGGATCGGAAGATCAAGGATCTGAGGAACAAGGAGGTGCCCCTGGTTCAAGTCCAGTGGCAACATCGGAGAGGGTCCGAGTTGACTTGGGAGCCGGAGGCGGAGATGCGGGAGCAACATCCTGAGTTATTTGCGGAGCGAGACTTCGAGGGCGAAGTCTGATTCTAGTGGGGGAGAATTGTAACACCCGGATTTCCAGGTATATTATTTTAATTGTTTATTTTTGAGAATCATTGTAACGCCCCGATTCCCGAGTATCAATTTGGGGTTATAAATCCTCATGATTTCAAGGTCTACTCGACGAGTTGGTGGCCTGACTCGCCGAGTAGCAACGGGGTAGCCCGCGAGTTTAAGTAACCTACTCGCCGAGTCCAAGAAGGGACTCGACGAGTAGGAGCTGGAAGGTAAAACCCTAATTTCCGGGGTTTGGCACCCTATTTAAAGAATCATAAGCCACCTTCAGCCTCTTTACAGTCCCTTGAGAGCTTACCAAACCCTAATACATGTGTGTGTGCTCCATTTGGGTGTTTCAAGTCTTGGAAGAAGATTCTTAGAGAGAGGAGCTTGGAGAACAATTAGCTAGCAGTAAGGAGCTTGTGTGGATCTGAAGTCTACCTCAGTTTAGCATCATTTGAAGGTAACAAGTTGTTACCTTGACCTTGTTCTTTCTAGATCTCTTCATGTTGAAGATTAGGGCTTTTATAGCATGGGTGATAACCATTTTCGGGTATGATCTAGGATCTGAAGTTGCAACTTCAGATCTGAGCTCATCTTGGACTCTAAAGCCATAAAGTCTCCAGCTTTAGCAAGCATGAGCCCTCCATGTTGAGATAAACCCCATTGTAAGCTTGAGTTTGACATTCTAAGCCTATAGAGCCTTGCATGCACGTAAAGGTTGCAACTTTATGTGATAAACATGCATTGGGAAGCTGGATCTACAATTTGGAGCCTCAGCATGGCTTAAAAAGCATCTGTATTGATGAAGGATTGAAGGGACTCGGCGAGTCGCAAGGTCGACTCGGCGAGTCATATGAAGATGGGCATGAACTCGACGAGTTGATGAACAACTCGGCGAGTCCGTTGAAGATTGCCTTGAACTCGGCGAGTCGTTCGAAGACTCGGCGAGTCGGCTAGGGTTTCTCCCAATTCTTGGACACGGATGAACTCGGCGAGTTAAAGGGGAACTCGACGAGCCAATCATGGATTTCACGACTTCTCGAGTTCAGGAAGGACTCGACGAGTCGGTGAACTGCACTCGACGAGTCGAGTCAACATGGACTGTTGACCTTGACTGTGGACTTTGACTTTGACCAAGAGTTGACCAGTTGACTGCTGAGGGTATTCAGGTAATTTGGAGATTTATGAAAAAAGGGTTTTATGGTAACCATAGGTGGTGGAGTTCGTGTTGGAGATCCGGGAGTTGAGCTTTTTAGTTTCAGACGTCAGTTGCGAGGTGAGTTATCCTCACTATATCAACAGGGTCTACGGCACCAAGGCCGACCCTTTATCGGATTTGTATCCGAGTATTTGCATGATTTGTTTATTGATCTGTTAGATCTGCGTCCTGGTAGTTAGGACGGTATTATGTTAGTGACCGGTCAGGTCAGTATCCTGGTTATAGGATGTTGCTATGCTATATGATATGTTAGATCGGTTTGTTGTCTATAGACTGTTATGTGATTATCTGTTATATGTGCACATGGTTGTTTGATTGGGGGTTGGGTTGAGGCGGGTCCTGCTTTGTGCTGTTGGCCAACATACCCAAGGCGGACCGGATAGACTGCAGACCCGGGAAGGGCACATAGTCAGGCCGAAGGCTCGGCGAGCGGTCCGGATAGGCTGAAGGCCCCGAGAGGGCGGTCCAGACGTGCCGAGGCTCGGAGAGTGGGCCAGATAGACTGAAGGCCCGGTGCGGGCGAACCCGTCATACTGTTGACTCGGATAGTGGACCAGGTGGGACTGAAGGCCCGGTGCGGGCGGACCAGTCACACTGCAGATTCGACATGCATGGTTGTTTTGTATTTGTTGATATGATATGATTATGGTTATATGAGGTTGGTATTTTGGGGGTAACTCACTAAGCCTTCGAGTTTACATTTATCGATTATTGTTTCAGGTACAGCGGCCGACCGCGGGAAGGCGAAGGCGTGACCGTACACCGATTTATGATTATGATTTCTGGGAACTCTGATATTAAAATATTTTGGAAAACCTTTTTGTAATAACTATTGGTCTTTTGAATTATTTAAAAGTTTTAAATTGGCTTGAATTTTATGGGTGTTACAATCATTGATCTACTCGACGAGTTGGTGCTATAACTCGCCGAGTAGAAGCGGGGTGGCCACGTAAGTTTAATGAACTACTCGACGAGTCCAAGCGTAGACTCGCCGAGTAGGCGTTGTGGGTGAAAACCCTAAATCCTCGGGCATGTGCCCTATTTAAGGGACCTTATGGCCCTCATTTGCGGCCACCTTCACCCTTGAGAGCACCAGAACACCTAAGAGCGTTGTGAGAGAGAGAGAATAAGCTGTTTTCATCATTCTAAGTGTGTTTTTGCAAGAAAGAAGGAAGGAGGGCAAACAAGGAAGATTGAGGAGCTCAGATCTACCACTATTTGATCAGAAGAGGCTGCTAGAGGTATTAATATGTGCTCAATCTCGTGTATTTGGTGATCTACTAGAATCTAGGCTTTTCTTATGCCTTCTTTAGCTTGGATTCGAAGTATGTGAGGTCCCAAGGTGGAGTTCTTCTTAGATCTGGACCTTAAGAGGTCCAGAGAGTCCTACCTACCTTGCTTTATGCCATTCCATTAGAGATATGAACCTAGGTTGTCATTTTAGAGGCTATTTCACCAAAAGAAGCTTTATGGACGTTGCATGAGTGTAAAGGTCGGACCTTTACGTGATTTTTCGGTATGGTAAGGTCAGATCTATAGGTTAGAGAAACAGATCTGACCTCAGAAGGTCATTTGAGTGTTTCCATGGAAGGAACTCGCCGAGTCCATTAGTGCACTCGACGAGTCGAGTCGGGGTTGCCCCGCGATTCATGACCAGTGGTAACCGTCGAGTGAAAGGTTAACTCGACGAGTCGAGTGAAGATCTATGAGGATTCGGAAGACGCTTGGACTCGCCGAGTCACATGAGTGCACTCGACGAGTCTGGTCAAAGTTTGACCGTTGACTTGAGTTGACTTCAGTTGACCTTAGGGTTTTGGTCAAGCTGGTTCTAGAGAGAAATATGGGAGGGGTAGAATGGTCTTTTACCCACTCCTTAGAAATGAGGACAAGAGAAAGTATTGATTAGAGATGTTATTATGTTAATAGGAGGAAGCTAGGTCGGGTTATCGAGCACGAGAGGTTATCCGACATCGTACGAGGTGAGTCTTCTCACTATATTGTACCTAGAGTGGTACCTATGTGTGACCGGAAGGTCTTATATGCTATGAGATGTATGTGTTGTATGTTGTTATATGTTGTGGATGTGTTATGTATGTTATGAATGCTAAGGAACGGAAGGTCATTATGATATGGACCGGAAGGTCAAGATGATATGGACCGGAAGGTCATTACGGGTAGGACCGGAAGGTCTACCAGGGTTGTGGGACGGAAGTCCTCTGAGACACAGTGACCGGAAGGTCTTATAGCCTTGAGTGGCGTATGTGCGTATGTTGTATTTTGGGGAACTCACTAAGCATTTATGCTTACAGTTGTTGTGTTATGTGTTTCAGGTACTAGCGACGATCGCGGGAAGGCGTCGGCATGATCCGTACACACTCATGGAGTTGATGTCTTGAGATTCTGGGATATGTTTTGTTATGATAACATTGGTTACATTATGTTTTGATATTACCTTATGAATAAAAGTATGTTTTAAAAATGAAAAATTGTTTTGGAAATTTACGTTGTTACAATCGGATCTTAGTCCGGAATAACATACATATAAACCTTCCTCGGGCACCGCCCGGCATCGAACCTTGGTCCGGAATAACATACTATCATACAATGCTTAGGGCTAAGCCCCGGGTCTTCCTACCATACATAAACTAAATGGGCCGGCATTATGGCCGTAGACCCATGCAAACAGTGAGGAGACTCACCTCGTACTGCTGAAATCCCGCAGGTAATCCTCTGGCTGCTAACTGGAAATTCCCTGAACTGCTGCTCCTTCGTCTCCCCGAGCTATCAGTACCAAAATAACACTTAGTCCAAAAACCAATAATCCTCATTAGGGTAAAATGACCATTTTACCCCTGATCTAAACTGGTCAAAAACTAAGGCCCAAAAACCATAATATGAAAGTCCCAATACTAGGTAGACTTCCCAAGCCCACTAGTGGCCCACTAATGGCCCAATTTGCTAAATTGAGCCAAATCCCTCTAATGGGCCTTACCCTAAGCCCAAACATATTCTTGGCCCAAATTATCTGACTTCTGATGGCTCACTAAGGCCCAAAGAACCAAAGTCCAAAGTATGGCCCAATCCGTGGCCCAAAACACGCAAAGCCCACTTCTGCTGAGTACGCGGGGCGTACTCCTCTCTACGCAGGGCGTACTGGGCGTTTGACATGTACGCTGCGCGTACCAGCTTGTATGCCAAGCGTACTCCCTTGTTAAGCTCTTTTTGCTATTAAGCACTTAATGCTTCCAGTCAATGGTCCAAATCATAGATCTGAGTTCCTCTTAACGTCTAAATCCATAAAGTCACAGACTTGGTGACTTTGCATGTCCCACATAAGCTCAAACTCCAAAAATGATAATCTACTTCCATGAAAATGGTCTTAACTCATGCATGAACCCATTAAGACATTCAAGATGGCAACTTTCTGCCGTAGGGACTCATTTAACACTGAGAGTGGCAACTCTAAGCCTAGGAATCGGATTTGAACCATAAAGCTCCATCCTTGGGACCAAAAAGGTCCAAAAACTCAACATAATAGATCTAAGCATTCAAGAGGCAAGTTTAAGACTTTATACCTCAAGATGATATGAAATGAAGCAACAATCTTAGATCTACAGCTTCTCCTTTGAACCAATACCTTGTTTTGCTCTTCACTTGCTTGGAAAATGGATCAACAACACCAAAATGCTCTCAAATAGCCTTCTAAGCTCCAAGAACACTCAAAGAAGAATTAGGGTTTCGTGGTGGCCGTCTAAGGATGAAATGGAGGCTAACCATTGAGGCATATTATTCCTTTTATAGTGGCATATCCCTAAAATCAGGGTTTAGAAACTCTGAGCGTACGCTGGGCGTACGCTTCCAACACCCACACCCACTTTACACCCCTACGTTGGGCGTACCCCAGCTTACGCTGAGCGTACTTCCGCGCCTACCACCTTGCATGCATGGTACCTTCTTGCCACTTTTCTCCATTAGGGACCAATATTACCAATAACTTCAAAGTGCTATAACGTCTTCGTTCTAAGTCCGTTTCCGACGAACTTTATATCCACGAAAGGTGGCGAGAAGCCCTACGCTCATAGCTACACCCCAAGTCTAAAAACCTTTCGAATAAAACCCGAGACCCATAAAAGACCAGATCGTCATATTACGCTTATGCCCTTGGCCTCTGAAGCCACAACCGAACACTTTCAAAACCGGTTGTTACAGAGGGGGAGGTACGAGCGATGAGAAAGTTGGTATGTGGTGATACTAGCGATAGTTGTTGCCATGTCTTCATTTCTTCGCATCACATGTTTTCATCTCTTCTCCTCCAACATCCTTAATCAACCATCAAGACTACCTATTATCTCAAATCTTGCTGCAAATCAGGTCCCCATATGCGGGTGGATGGAATCCAATGTGGCTTGTGTAAAATCAGTCATCTAGTTTTTTTTTTTGGTTGACTTCTTCTTCTTCGACCTTTAATTTGTAACTTTTATAGCTTTTGAGGAACCATCTGTGGGTTTATTTTAATTTGCCGATTGAAATTCACTATGTAGGTATATTTGTTGGTAGTGTTGTTCTAATCATTGCAAATGATGTTCAATGGTCTTTTGGTCGGAATCTTACAAGAGAAAATGAGGTTGTCGAAGGGAGGTACTAGTCGGAGGAAAGGATAGAATGTATAAGGCGGGTGGCCAGAAGAAATGATAGAGAAGTGGGGTGAGTTGGTGGGGTCTACAGGTAACATAATTATAATAACAAATAGATATAGATAGAAAATAGAAAATAAAGGTAAATTAATAATTTTTTTTGGACTTAACAAATACTGGTTAGTGGTGTTAAGTTTAAGGACCAAAACATTGTCATAGAGACTATTTTTGCAAGTTAATTTTTTTTTTGGACTTTAACCAAAGAAAAATATAAATCATATAGACCGTTTTTACGGTTTTTTCTTATGCTTCTAAAACATAATTTTACTAAAAAATTATATTAGTTTTAGTTTAATGAAAACTCTATAATATCATATAGATACTTCAATAATGGAAACCTCTATTATGTTTTAATTATTTTTATATATTTTATTGATATATAACAAATATACTAAAATGTTATTTAAGTCATCCCGCGTGTTGCGGCGGAGAACTCGTTTGCAATTAATAAAAATGAAAAATATAAAAAGAAATCATGTAACAAAACAAAACATAACTTTAATATGAGGGTAACTCTTTTGCAATTCGTAAATAGAATATGATTTATAAATGTTAACAATCGATATATAGTACAATGACGATTATATCATATCAAATAAACCATAAAAATAAAAAAGAAGTTTTGATCCAAACAATTATATATGGAGGCGACGGACGAATATAAGGCTTGAAAGTGTATTTTAAGAAAACTAATAAAAAGGAAAACTATAAAAATAAATTATATAACTTGACAAAAACGTAACTTTAAAATATAATAAGGGACCAAAATCATAACTTATAATTTGTATATAAACATGATTTTCAAATGCTTACGGTTCTTATAAGAACCTTATATAGAACGGTGACCATATACCATATTAAGTGGATCACAAAAATATTAAAATAAAGTTGTAATCTTAAAACACATAAAATACCATAAATATCGTCTATATAAATTATGAATAGAGATTAAGAATGTAAATTAATACTATGAAAATTTATTAGGTTTAAATAAAAAGTAATGTTAATAAATACGAAAACTATAAAAAAATATAAGGGATTAAAAAGAAACTTTAAAATATAATAAAAGTTTAAAATCACAACTTATAAAATACCGATAATTTAACTTTAAAATTATGAAGAGTGAAAATGAAAAATATTATATCAAAATTTTTTTGAAAGGATAAAGTATAAATATGAGAATATGCTTTCCAAAAAATACTCTTATTTTATATTGTGTATTGTGTAACTTGATTTGGTTTTAACCATTTTGGCTTTAGAAATAATAAAGGAAAATCAAGAGTGCCTTTGAGGGGACACCGTTATTCCAAATTAATACATAGATAATGTTCTTCTTAGAAGGATTTATTATACCAATGGTAGAGATGACATGAACTATATTTTATAATTATTTATAACTATAAGTTGACTTCTCTGTATGGGAGGTATTGGTAATTTTTAATTGTCTTCGGTAACTCATAAGTTCAATATTTGATTTGCCAAAAGGTGTATTCTATAAATTTTCTATTGAAAATGACCATTTTTCTAATTTTTAACACATGGGCTATTTGCTATAAAAAAATTCGGCATAGGAACCTTTTTCAGTGATATTTTGTAATTTATTTTCTATAAAGGGATCAAACCTGCGAACATATGAAATTCTTGTGATAAAAGTGTCAAACTCAAAAAGTATACTATTTAAACACGTAATATATATATATATATATATATATATATATATATATATATATATATATATATATATAAACTGCATATGAACGTTTTCTGTTCATATGGAAAACTTTTGTAATTTATTTTCTAATAGGACCAAATCTACCAACATGTTAACATGTTATGGTCAAAGTTTAAAACACCAAAGTCTACTATTCATAGGACAATTATATTAATTATATATAATAATATGTTATTGAGTATATAATTATTGATATATTAAAATATAATAATATTTTTTTCTCTTTTACACTATGTTTTCAAGTTTAAACTTAAGAGGAATGAAAGGGAAGAGAAGAAAATTAGAGTTCCCCTCCTTTCATTTCTTTCACAACCATCCTATTTTTTGTGGAATACATTTTAAGGGAAAAAACTTCATTTTCTTTCTATTTCATTCAATTTTCTTTTCTTCACATCTTTAAATGGAACTTGAGAACATAATTTATTGTTTTCATTTCGTTCATCTTTTAAAAAAGAGTCAAAAACACAAACTTTTTTTTAATATTTCCTTCATTATACCAAAGGGCTTCTAGCTCAGCGGTATCCGGTGTTGCCCTCCCTCCTTGAGGTTGGGGGTTCAAGTCCCGTCGTGGATATATGTGAATTTAAGGTGTAGTTTAGGAGTAGGTTAGATTTGTCGTTTAAAAAAAAAAAAAAAGGTGTTATGTACACTTCTTTTCATAAATGATTAACCCTAATTTGTGAAAATTGAATATAAACAAGAGGCGATAACTGCGATATTGCAACACCCACTTGTCATTGTCATGACAACACCATACCATCTCTAACAAGATTCCAATAACATCCAATTGTGTTTATGTTTCACACGAACAATATCGTTGATTCTTGGTCTTGGCTTCTTGGTTTTAGATCATTGTGATATTATATAGTTTGTTATTTGGTACTAACCAGTAATTTCTTATTATCTTCGGATATCATTTTGTTAGTTAATGATTATTGAAATCTTAGATTCTTAATATATATTTTTTTGTATTGTTGATAAATGTTTTCAAATCATTTTATTTTTTATATGGAAGAATCATCTCCAATTTTAAAATTCTTTAAATTATGTTGTTTGTGTATTCTAATTTTTTTTTTAGGATAAACAACTTTTTTGATCTTTTTTTTTTTTTTGAATTTTTTTTGTCGTAGATTGCTTAACTTTTTTAGGTTTTCTAAGTTCTTTTAATTTTTTTTACAATTTCATTTTTATAATTTTGTTTTTTTTTATGTTTTTATAATTTCATTTTTATTTTGTTTTTTAATGTTTTACGATTTTTTTAACAACTTCAATCCTTTTTGTTTTTACATGTTTTTTTTAAATCCATTTTTGTAATTTTATTTTTTATATGTTTTTACAACTTTGTTTTGAAGGATAATGACTTAAAAGGGTAATATATTTTTCGATTTGTACACATTTGGTCTGAGTTTTTTTTTTCGTCCACATTTACCTCTTCAACTTGTTAAACTGTATACATTCAGTCCTTATGACCGGCTACTACAGGTTACCCGGTAAAAATGACTTAATAGGGTAATATATTTCTCACTTTGTACACATTTAGTCCTTAATATTTTTGTACACATTTAGTCCTTTTTTTTTTGTAAAATAAGTCATTTTTTTGTACTCATTTAGTACTTATGAATGATTTTTTAGTTTTTTCTCACGAAATCTTACGTGGGACATTCATTAATGAGGTGTATGAGGCTTTTGATGCTTATATTCATCGCGATCTCCACTACTTGGTTGCTTAGGTCATGTGTTCTGAACGTCATAACTTCTTCATATGATCTCAGATTTTAACGATCTTTATATCCATGCGTTCATATTTTAGTCTACTACAACTTTCATTTAGATTACTCCCATTAAAAAATAATATATTTTACTTACGATTTTTATATCCATACGCGGTAGCGGATTTAGTATGGTCCCGGTGTTGCACCGACAACACCTGTTTTTTCTGTTCGCAGTGGAAAATTTTTCGCTTTTTTTTTTTTTCCGTTTATACCTATTTTCCATGTATCGGCAACACCTATTTCATCTCGGCAACACCTACTATGTATTACTGCGTCTTCCCCTGTCCATACGTTTTTTATGAATGCATGTATGTATGTTTTTTTTTATAAAATCGTTAGTAAAAATATATTACATTTTAACGGGAGTAATCTTAATGAAAGTTGTAGTAGACTCAAAAAATGAACACGTGGATAAAGATCCTTAAAATCTGATATCGTATGAAGAAGTTACGATGTTCAAAATACAAGACCTAAGCCAAACCACAAGACTTACGCAACCAAACAGTCGAGATCGCATTGGACATAAGCATCAACAACCCCAAGCACCTCATCAATGATTGTCTCACGTAAGATGTGGTGAAAAAAAACTTAAAGAAATCATTCATAAGTACTGAATGAGTACAAAAAAAGGACTTATTTTGAAACAAAAAAAATGTTAAGGAATAAATATGTACAAAAATATTAAGGACTAAATGTGTACAAAATGAAAAATATATTACCCTATCAAGTCATTTTTCCCGGCTAACCTGGAGTAACAGGTCATAATGACTGAATGTGTACAGTTTAACAAGTTTAAGGGGTAAATGTGGACGGAAGAAAAACTCAGTGACCAAATGTGTACAAATCGAATAATATGTTACCCTTTTAAGTCATTATCCCTTGTTTTGATGGTAAAAGAAGGTCTAGAAGTTAAAGTGATTTAATGTGACTAATGTTACAGGACAAAAAAAAATGTAACAACGAAGTATTAAGTATGATTGTATAAATAAAGTTGCAAAAATGTAAAAATGCAATTGTGAACAAAATGTAAAGACTACGTAAAATAATATGTGAAAGCTGAAAAAGTTAAAAGGACTAAATAAACCTACCATAAATCAATATTGTCAAAGATCATGATTTTATCAAAGATCGTTTTATGTTTTGCAAAATCGGATCGGGATCGGAAGATCCTACCAAAATGAACTTCTATTCAAATTTGCTCGTAAGATCTTATTGATGTCGATTAAGACGTCAATATGAAATCGACTTTATCTTTTTTTAAGATGAATCACATTTTTTGTTGTTGCAAACCATAAAATTAGGAAGAAAACATCTTAATTACAAAAAAAAAAAAATCATTACGATCTACATCTAAAGGCTTATGGTCACAAACGAGATAACATGATTGTAGCTTAATTCAAGATGAAGTGATGAAGTAATGATGATCGATGAGGATATTATAACTTGCAATGCTCGATTTTAAGTTGAATCGAAATTTTTGTGAGGTTCAATTATATAATAAAACTAAAGATGTGAGATCCGATCGTGTTAAGATCTTAAGATCTTAGTCGGGATCCTAAGATCACACTATAGTCTATAGATCTTGATATAGATAGATCCTAGTAAGATTGAAATCATTTTTTACTTCTAGAATCTTAAAATCGTAAGATTTTAAGATCAATATCAAGATTTTAACAACAATGTTATAAATTAAGAGATCTTAAAATGCCAAAAAGGAAAAAAAAATTGTGTATTCTAAAAAAAACTGATATGTCAATTCACAAAAATAAAATGCACACAAACTAAACAAGTTAATGAACTTTAAAACGCAAAAAGTAATAAAGTGGCTAATACAGTATTTTGACCCAATTTCATATTTAACCCTAATTTATATGGGAACTGAAATTAAAATTAAATTAAAAAATATATAATAATCAAAGAAATATATCATGGTGTCCTACTCAGCATTTCTTGTAGGTGCTCTTTGTTAATTACGATTGATAAAGTAAGAACAAAATCTTCCCCAATCATAATTAACATCTGATTAGCTTAGATTAATATAATTTGAAAGAATGTGGATTTTCGGAAGGAAAGGAGAATCAGGATTTTCATCTTCTTCAACAGCAGAGGAAGTTACCCACGGAGTTGATGGATCTCGTCTCACCGCCATTGTTACTGGTACAACCATTTTATTTTGGATAAATCGCATAAATCAATTTGTATGAATTTTCATTTTAGCAAATTTACGATATAAACCAGTTAATAGTTACATATAATGTTTCATATTTTCTTTCTTTTTCAAATTTACTTGTTGATAAATTGTTGATCTTGCATATCTTTATATGATTGCAAATATATTTGTTATATTCAAGAAAGATGGCTTTGAGAATCTTCATAGCTATATATATACGACCACAGTTAATTACTTGTAACTAAGGTGCTGTAATTTTAACTTTATTTATGTTGTTTGATTTATTAAAAGTCAAATTTGTAATTTTATTAGTGTTACATGTGCAAAATTTATGTACTTATGTTTTTATTATTTTTTATATATATCTACTTTTTATGTGTATCCAAGTTGTATAATTTTGTTGTTATACTTATAATTTAAAAAATATATATATATATAATAATAATAATAAATCATAGATACAAGTATAGAAATAGTGATATGTATCTAATTTTAGGAGCTACGAGTGGTATTGGGGCTGAGACTGCACGTGTCCTTGCTTTGCGTGGTGTACATGTAGTGATGGCAGTAAGAAACATAAAATCCGGTAAACAAGTTAGAGAAACTATACTTACAGAAACACCTATTGCTAAAGTCGATGTAATGGAGCTCGATCTCAGCTCTCAGGCATCTGTAAGGGATTTTGCAACCAGATATTGTTCTTCAGGCCTTCCACTATACATTCTAATGTAAGAAAACATATTGATGATTAAATTTATGTCAAAAGCTATATATGACATTTGGTGTATTTTGTTGTAAGCAACAATGCAGGAGTTTTGGCTCCACACTTCACACTTTCTGAGGAGAAAATCGAACTACATTTTGCAACAAATCATTTAGGTATGTTTGGTTGCATTCACTTTTGACTATTGAGTTAAGTTACTGATTTCTTAATCCATGCAAAGAAATCATTTTGCATGCAGAAGTAAAATTAAGAAAAGAACGTTCTTACAAGTTACAACTATATTGTCATTTTTTTTCCTTTTGGTTGGTGCTTGTTTTAAACCATAGAGAGCTTTGTTTAATCGACAAACATGATCGGGGTATCGTGCATCTACAAAGCCCGAAGGTTGCTCCATGAAAACTGTCTCACTCAGATTACCATGTAGAAACGCATTATTGACATCCAACTGATGTAATGGCCAGTTTTTATGAACTGCCAAGGAAAGAATAATGCGAACCGTTGAGGCTTTAACAACGGGACTGAACGTGTGAGCATAATCCAAACCCGGAACTTGAGTGAATCCTTGTGCTACTAAACGTGCTTTGTGCCGATCAATAGACCCATCAGAGCGATATTTGGTGCGGAAAATCCACTTGGACCCAACAACATTAGAGTTTGAGGGTCGAGGCACTAAATCCCAGGTATTGTTGATACGAAGAGCATCAAGTTCATTATTCATGGCATGAACCCACTTAGGATGTTTAGATGCTGTTTTAAAACCTTTGGGATCATGATGAACAAGAAGCGCCATGTGTAGCCTGCTAGGAGAAAAGGTAGCAATATCAGCAAATAAGCACTTTTTAACAATACCATTTTTACCTCGAGTAATCATTGGATGACTGGAGGCTGGTTGAGCAGGTGGTGTTGGCGGAGGCGGAGTTGGCAGAGGCGGAGTTGGCATGGGCTGTGCCAATGACGCATCATCAGATGAGGCATGAACTGCAGAATCCTCGTTTACAGGAGAAGACAAAGATGCGTGGGGATGATCATCAGGACATATAACACATGGAGATGATGGCAAAGATGGACTTGGGACAACAACAGGTGAAAGAACATTTGTGGACGAAGCAGGTGCTGCAATGGGAGCTTCTTCAAATGAGGAAAGAAGAAGAGTAGCAGGATCAATTGATTTAACTTGTCCAGTGAATGGAAATGTGGCTTCATCAAACTTTGCATGGCGTGTGGTGTAGATTTGAGAAGTTGCTACATCAAGACAACGATAACCTTTAAATTTTGTGTTGTACCCAATGAACACGCAAGGAGTGCTTTTTGGTGATAGTTTATTTGCTGCATAATTCTGTAAATAAGGAAACACCCGGCAGCCAAAAGTCCGAAAAACAGAAAAATTTGGTGAGTTGTTGAACAACAGCTCAAACGGGGATTTGTTGTTTAAGAGAGTTGTGGGTAATCGATTGATGATGTATACAGCTGAAGTAAAAGCATCTACCCACAAAGAAGCCGGAGCATTTGCATTAAACAACATTGCTAACCCTGTTTCGGTAATATGTCGGTGTTTCCGCTCAGCACGGCCATTTTGCTGATGTGTGTAGGGACATGACACACGATGATGGCTGCCATTTTTAGTAAGTAAGGTAGTAACTTGATTATTTAAAAATTCTTTACCCCCGTCTGTTTGAAACACTTTGAGCTTGCGAGAAAATTGTGTTTGAACAAATCTAAGAAAAATTTTAAAAACCATCGCAAAATCAGATTTTCTCTTTAATGGGTAGAACCACGTGAAACGGGAGAAGTCATCAACAAAGACAACATAATAAACATATCCGTCAGTAGAAATTACGGGTGCAGGTCCCCATAAATCACAGTGTACCATATCTAAAACATGCAAAGACCGTTTTTCATTAATATCAAATGGAAGTTTATGACTCTTAGAGAGTTCACGAGAAGAACAGGTACTAGGCTTGGGTAAAATAGACGTAACGGACAAATGCCCAAGTTTATTTAACAAAGAAATAGTAGAAAACGACACATGTCCCAGTCGATTGTGCCAGATTTCATAGGATGCACGAAGCTTGGTGGAATTGAGTTGAGACAGCAAAGCTTTGTGAGCTTGTTCCAACACGTATAAGCCATCATCAACCCTGCCCTTGGCCAGCACCTCCTTGCTTTGACGCTTCTGAATTGTAAAGTTATTATCAGAAAATAAAACATCAACAGGTGAGTCAGCTGTGAGCTTGCTAATGGAAAGAAGATTCTTAGTAAGACGAGGAACAACAAGCACATCAGCTAAGTCAATGTTCTTTGTGATAGAAGCATTGCCAATGCGAGAAATATTTAAAATATTACCATTTCCAAACGCAACATGATCATTGTCTGTGTAAGGGATGGAAGTGGTGAGGTTGGAAGCAGAAGAGGTCATATGGGCAGATGCACCTGAGTCAACATACCAATCCGGAGAAGAATCAGTGCTGCGGCATTTGGAGTGAAAAGCATGTGCTAAATTCGCATCAATTGATGGGCCACGGCTTGCAAAAGTGGAGAGATCAGGGCATTGACTGGCATAATGGCCATCTTTCCTGCAAAGTTGACAGTGAGGGGGTCTGCGACCACGTCCCCTGCCACCTGAACGACCACTTCGTCCTCCTCGATTTGAATTTCCACGGTTAGATGAGCCTGAAAAACGGGATGGTTGAGCATTGAAGGCAATTGCTGGTGGGGACGAACCATGAATAGATTTCAGAAATAGTTCGTGTCCTTCGGCTTGAGAGAGAAGATCCCGAAACGTAGGTCTTGGCTTGACAGTTCGGTGAGCAGTAGAAAAGGTTTCAAAACTAGAGCCCAGGCCACATAGAAAATAGTGATATTTGTCATCATCATCAACTGGATGCCCTATTGCTGCAAGTTGATCACACAAGGACTTAAACTTACGACCAAATTCAGAAACAGAGAGAGAACCTTTTTGGAGTTGACGCAAAGAATCACGAAGATTCTGCATCCGTTCAACAGAGTCGTGGCTGTAGGCCGACTCTAGAGTTGTCCATATTTCACGAGAGGTTTTGGCGCCAAGAACTTCTGCCATCGCTTCTTCAGTGAGAGAAGATTGCAAGATAAGAGATGCACGTTGATCAACTTCAATCCATAGACTGTAAGCAGGATTGTCGGTGGATTTTTCTTCCACAGTTATGATTGCTGGAGGAATCACAGAAGTACCAGAGACATGATCAAAGAGGTTTTGGTATTTCAATAAGGAGGTGATCTGATTTTTCCATAATAGATAGTTTGATGATGACAATTTGATTGTCAACAGGTGAAGAATGGTGTTTAGGGAGAGAGATCCATCAGAAGAAGACGAAGCCATTGAGAAAGAATGATTAGGGCCGGCTATAGATTTAGAGAGGGGAAGAGATATGATCGATAGGCTGATACCATATAAAGAATTGATATCAAACTCAAATAATCGGAGTGATGTATATTTATGTAAATATATCTGAGTATAAAGTACAACAGACTTTCCTATGATAATGGATTACATGTATTTAAAATAATATACTCAATATCTACTGAATATCTAATGGGTAGATTTTTCGTTTATAGTTTTCATGAAAACATTAGATCAAAACGCTCAGTTATTGGGATTTTTTATCAGGTCATTTTCTTTTGACGAACCTATTGCTGGAGACGATGAAGATTACTTCATTTGAACAGAAAGTTGAAGGAAGAGTCGTCAACGTATCATCCACTGGTCATCATTTTGTGAACAAAGGAACTTTCTCTGATCAAATTAACGATGAATCGAGGTAAACAATGAAATAATGAAGCCTTTATCAGCGTCACAGACAAAACAGTCTTTTTGCAAATTTAGTTGACTTCAATCCTAAGTAGCGCACAGGGACCGATGCTTAATGTAGTTTTATATATGTGGCTTTGTATTCTGCAGTTATAGCCATATACACGCCTATGGACTATCGAAGTTGGCTAATATACTTCATGCAAATGAGTTAGCAAGGCTTTTGAAGGTGATTTCAGTTTCTTTTTGGGATCTGATCAATTTTCTTGATTAAAATTTATGCTGACAACATCATTAATTTTGATCAGGAGGAAGGGGTCAATATTACCGTGAATTCATTACATCCCGGATTCATTGTCACTGAAATTTTCCGTAATTTTGGTATTTTCAAGGGTACGTATGCAATCCAAGGTTGACTAAAAAGAGATTTTGTTAGTGATTTGTATCACTAATATTATTTAAGTGTAATGAGATTAATTTGTTAACTAATGCAATCTTGATAAATATTAAACTATTAAGGCTGGTACGGAGTGCACACTTGTTTGAGTTTATTCAAAATTTAAAGTATGCTATCATTTAGGGGTGAAACCCCCTGAACCAACAAGGTCTGGGGGTAATGCCCCTTTGTAGCGGGGTCCAAGGGGTGGCATCCCTTGATGGGGTCGAAGGGGCAGACCCCCTGACTGGGGTTGAGCTTACGATTTTGCCCCTGATGTTGACCTTAACGGTTGACCCCTGACATATAACCATTTTTAGTGGCAGTTTTCGTGACAATTTTGAAACTATCTTATGGCAGCTTTGCTGTCAGTTTTCAGAAAAGGGTATTATACCCGTTTTTGGTCATTAATATGGTTCAAAAGATATTATAACCACACACATTCTCTGTTCCAGAACATCACTAAATTTTTTCTAATTGAGATTTCGAGAACCATCCAAATACTTCAATTTGATAGTGCAATCACAACTTTCAGTGAATCCAAGCAATTTCGAAACCCCGATTTTCTAACAGATTTAAATGTTATTTAATGACATTTTCTTACCTCAGTTCTATGCAATGCGATTCTCAGACACTTTGTCAAGGATGTTTCACAGGTTTGTAGTTTAGTTTTGATTTTGTTGAAATAATATTTGCATTTACTAAACAAAATGAATTTCTATTAATCAATTTGGTTTTCAGGGAGCGGCAACCACATGCTATCTGGCGTTGAATCCAAAGGTGAAAGGTGTCACTGGTGAGTACTTTTCTGACAGTAATTTGGTGAAACCATCATCGAATGCTATGGATCCAATGTTAGGCAAGGAATTGTGGGAGTTTAGTTTGAGCTTAACTACCACCAAGTGATTACGCTTGAGCTTTAGGTGCAAGTATATGGAGATATATATAACAAATTTGTATGACATAAATGAATCACTTATAATACTATTATATAAAATTATATAATAATTAGTTCTATAATCAAAAGTTTATAATGTTACTGTGCATGATATTCAAAATCCTCTTCTTTTTGTTTCCATTAAAACCCAAATTTATCAACTTATTTCCACACATAGATCCTTTGTTTTTTCCCAAAAGGTTTTTTCTAGAGACTATTTCATCTTTACTCGTCATACAACCACACATGAAAACTTTTGATCTTACTTCCATATATCACCTTCTTTTTTCATGGTTTGTGTATCCTAAAAAACGACGATCCTTTTTTTTAGATGAAAAAAATAAAAGGGGAATGATTTTTCAGTATGGATAACCCATGACTACCATATACTATAATCATGTATGAGATATTCTGCATGAGTAAGAGTATGCACATAACCATAATATACTATAGTGATACCACTATTCTATTGTCAGTTTGATCCCATTAGGGTCGCTGATAGCTTATTTTATTTCCTTATTTTTATTAGTTTATTTTAGATTTTTAGCTCTTTTTATTAGTATTGCATTGTATATTCTTTATTTTCTTTATCATGGATCGTATCGGGGACTTTTTATTTTGCATGAGGAATTACATGTGTTAGTGTCCGATATGAATATTTTCCTGTAAAGAACAACATCTTATAATGGTTATGAGGAATGAGCACCATGAACTACAAAACATGCCACAATGGGAATGGGTTGAGGCGGACCAAGTCTTTATAAGCTCATACTGTTGGATTAGGTGTCTAAGCCCATAACTATATATGGTATGTACTTGACCCGGTTGTAGCATGGTCCTTTTGGGTTGCCTTCACCAAAGCAACTTGACTGGATGAATAGTAGAGAAAGAGGTTATTATGGTTTATTAATATATTATATGAATAATATATTAAAGAAGAAATCATATTTGTTTAATTAATATTGGTCAAGAACTAATTAGGAATTAATTTTGTGATCAAAAGATATTAATTAAAGCTAAGGGACTAATATTGTAATTATTGGATAGTTGCAAAGTAGGGTAAGGAAACCCTAGAGATAGGGGTGGGCGAATTATTGGGGATAAGGCCTTAGAATTTGTCCAAGGTAGGGATTCCAGAACATTCTTATGGGCTGCTTAGAGCCTAAGCAACCGGATAAGTGTTTGACTGAAACCCTAACTCCTCACCTATATAAAGGGACCCTTGGCCACCTAAAATCGGCTACACATAACCCTAAGAGTTATAGGAGCCGATTTTTAGCCTTCCCCTCTCTCTCTTGCCTACTCCAATTGTTTTGGTGTTTGTGATCTATTAGAGGCACAACATTTGAGGTGCTAAGGTTCTCAAAGGCTCAAGTTCTTCAAGCAACATTCGAGGTAACTTTCTAACTAGTTTATTATATATGATTTCGATTTATATGATATGCTAGATTAGGGTTTTGCAAGTATTGGACAATTATGCATGTACAATTAGAAAAACCAGATCCAAGCATTAGGGTTTGCATGTACACCATAGGATTGTTGTAATGCTCAAAACCCTTCACATACATAGGCAAGAGATGTGGTGTTTGCATCGTCAAATACATAATCCTAGTTTTTCCCTATTTAAAGGATGTGATATGTGTTTGACCTAAGGGCCATCGTGGATGATTTCTAGTTATCAAATTGGGTTCTTGTATTCCTAAGGATGTTAAGTAAAGTGTAGCTTTTATCGCTCCTTACTCGCGGAGCAGCATACTGGAAAAATATGAACCTTTATCTATCTTATCATACGCAATAGCTCAATTAAAAGGGAATTTCATTCTCTCATTCATCATGGTGCAGCTTACACGTTGATGAGTACAATGTAATTCAAGTCACAACCAGTTTCTTGAACTATATTACGAAGCCTTGATCGTCAATTCTAGCAGACTGTCATGACATTGTGATTGTATATGTATGTGTGTGTGAATCTAATGACGAGAGTAAGTATGGTCCTACTTTTTTATGGAATTTAAACCTACATCATTAAGAGTGTACTGCACATAAGTGTTGCATTGTGCTTCTAGTGGTTTTTCTTATACGCTTATATAGTTTAATGGTTGGTAACAATTTCATTTTGTATTATATTTATGATGCATGTTATTAGCGTAATAACTTAATTGAAACCCTAAAGTGGTATCATAGATCCACCTTTTGGGACCATATTTTTGTATGAGTTGACATAAGTGGCAGAGAACATGTAAGTTAATGGTTTCCAAAGTATGTGAGGTCATTAGAATATAATGTCTTGCATAAGTGGAAGATTATAAGAGTTTGAATATAACCATAACACATCAATGTTCCTACTAGATTTTTAATTTAATCCAATAAGAGTCACGCATAAAAAATATGGTGTATAGTATGATCATCATCTTGTGACGAGGGAGTCTAATAGGTAAAAATCGTATATAAACATTTTGTTGGGTCAAAGTCGACGATACGAATGGAATTGTATAACTGGCATGTGGATTATGGAGTTATTATTAATAGGGTTGTAAACGAACTGAACGTTCGGCGAACAGTTCATGAACCGTTCGGCGGGAAGTTCGTTTATGTTTGTTTATTTAATAAACGAACGCACATGAACAAGATATCTGTTTCGTTTAGTTAAACGAACGAATACGAACAATGCTCTCGTTCGTTCATTTACGTTCGTGAACGTTCGTTTACGTTTGTTCATTTACGTTCGTTTGTTTGGGTTCGTTCGTTTATTTTTGTTTACGTTCGTTTGTTTATTGAAGGATTGGCTAGAAGGGAAATGGTTTTTGTCTTTTTGAAGTATTATTTAGTTATTTTTGTATGGAATGACAAACAACTAAGTGAAACTTTATTGTAGTGTTATGTTTTTGTCGAACAACTAAGTAGAACGTTATTATTGTATGGAAATGTTGAACACATGTTTGTTTTTGTTTAAGTTCATGGTTGTTTATTTATGCTCGTTTAAGTTTGTTTGTGTTTGTTAAATGTTCGTTTAAGTTCGTTTGACTTTGTGTTCGTTTATGTTTGTTTGTGTTTGTTTATGTTCGTTTGTGTTCATTTATGTTTGTTTATCAACTAAACGAACGAACATAAACGAACACGAACACATTAAATTGTTTAACGAACGAACACGAACATAAAAAGTATGTTCGTTTAGTTGTTCGTGTTCGTTTGTTGTTCGGTTAAAGTTAAACAAACGAACACGAACAAGCCTCTGTTCGTGTTCGTTTGGTTCGTTTACAACCCTAATTATTAATAATTTGTAATGTTTTTAAGAAAATTATATATATATATATATATATATATATATATATATATATATATATATATATATATATAGAGTCAATATCAAATAAGAAAGAAATTTTTGGTAGGAAGGTAAGAAGTTTTTTTTCTATATATTTTTTTGACGAACAAACAAAATGAATCATTAAATGATTCATTTGTAAGATGATTCACAAGAAAAAATTCTCAAAAAAACATCTCGATGATTCATTTATACAATGATTTTGTTGTTTTTCACTAAAATTGTCATAAAAGTGAATTTTTTCTTAATTTACTTAAAAATGAATCATAAAGATGTTTTTTTTGGGAATTTTTTCTTGTGAATCGTCTTACAAATGAATTATCTAATGATTCATTTATTTTGTTCGTCAAAAAAATATATAGAAAAAAAACTTCTTACCTTCCTACCAAAAATTTCCTTCTTACCGGATCTATATCGTATATATATATATATATATATATATATATATATATATATATATATATATATATATATATAGATCCGGTAAGAAAATTTTTTTGGTAGGAAGGTAAGAAGTTTTTTTTCTACATATTTTTTTGACGAACAAAATAAATGAATCACTAGATGATTCACAAGAAAAAATTCTCAAAAAAACGTCTTTATGATTCATTTTTAAGTAAATTAAGAAAAAATTCATTTTTATGACAATTTTAGTGAATAACAACAAAATCATTGTACAAATGAATCATCGAGATGTTTTTTTGAGAATTTTTTCTTGTGAATCATCTTACAAATGAATCATCTAATGATTCATTTTGTTTGTTCGCGAAAAAAATATGTAGAAAAAAAACTTCTTACCTTCCTACCAAAAATTTCCTTCTTATTTGATCTTGACTCTATATGAATATAGGATATAGATCTGGTAAGAAATTTTTTTTGGTAGGAAGGTAAGAAGTTTTTTTTCTACATATTTTTTTGACGAACAAAATAAATGAATCACTAGATGATTCATTTGTAAGATGATTCACAAGAAAAAATTTCCAAAAAAACATCTTTATGATTCATTCTTAAGTAAATTAAGAAAAAATTCATTTTTATGACAAATTTAGTGAACAACAACAAAATCATTGTATAAATGAATCATCGAGATGTTTTTTTGAGAATTTTTTCTTGTGAATCATCTTACAAATGAATCATATAATGATTCATTTTGTTTGTTCGCGAAAAAAATATGTAGAAAAAAAACTTCTTACCTTTCTACCAAAAATTTCCTTCTTATTTGATCTTGACTCTATATAGAGTCAAGATCAAATAAGAAGGAAATTTTTGGTAGGAAGGTAAGAAGTTTTTTTCTACATATTTTTTTTGCGAACAAACAAAATGAATCATTAGATGATTCATTTGTAAGATGATTCACAAGAAAAAATTCTCAAAAAAACATCTCGATGATTCATTTATACAATGATTTTGTTGTTGTTCACTAAAATTGTCATAAAAGTGAATTTTTTCTTAATTTACTTAAAAATGAATCATAAAGATGTTTTTTTTGGAATTTTTTCTTGTGAATCATCTTACAAATGAATCATCTAGTGATTCATTTATTTTGTTCGTCAAAAAAATATATAGAAAAAAAACTTCTTACCTTCCTACCAAAAATTTCCTTCTTACCGGATCTATATATATATATATATATATATATATATATATATATATATATATATATATATATATATATATATATGTCTCATTCTAATAAAAGAATATGTTTATTCTCCTATTGACAAGTGTCATACTATTAGAACTCCTCATTAATATTATATCTCACCTATCATGCCACTTGTCATTCTATTAATTGTCCATTTCAAATTTAAAATTGTAACATTCCATTTAAAATAATATAAGTAAATAAATAATAAGCCCTAAAACCCTGAGATGTATATGATAGGGAAAATGACACTATAGCACATGAAAGTTTTGGCATTTGGCTAATTTGGTCACTAAAGTTTTTTTGGTACATTAGACCACTAAACTCCATTTTTACCTTTTAAGTACACCATTATCCAAAAAATTAGACAGTTTACCGGTTCCAGTACGTATGTGGCAGGGTGATGTGTCCAATAAGCTTACATGGGATACTGATGTGTCGAAGAAGTTGACTCGTCCAACAACCCTTATTAATTGAAACCCTGAATCATACCATTATTAAAATGTTTCTTACCTTTTTTGAAAAGTCAAATCCTTTCCACCGACTCTTTCCATTCTCAAAAACAATGTCTTAGAGCTCATCCACTTCAAGGAATCAGCTACAAGTGACTCGTGTTCAAGTGTGAGAAGGGTAAAGCTTTGTGATCGCGACGTTCCAGCTTCTTCGACACATCTGTATCCCATGTAAGCTTATTGGACACATCACCTTGCCACATACGTACTGGAACCGGAAAACCGTTTAATTTTTTGGATAATGGTGTAATTAAAAGGTAAAATGGAGTTTAGTGGTCTAATGTACCAAAAAAAACTTTAGTGACCAAATTAGCCAAATTCCAAAACTTTCATGTGCTACAGTGTCATTTTCCCTATATTATATTATTTTAATTTAGCCCTAAATCCGTAATAATTTGATAGTGTTGGCCATAAGGAGTTAAATGAGATAATTTCCAGAATTTGGGGTCTATATTGAAACATTAGGACTTGAAATGTAAAGGATTTTATGAAGCGAGGGCTGTTTAGTAATTATTGGATTTAAATTGAAAAGGAATTGTTGAGGCAGGGACCAATCTCGTTAAAATGCATCCAAGTTTGGTAAAACACGGGACTTGAACTCGTGTTCCTTACCCCTCTCATTTTTAAGAGTGCAACACCCCCAAATCCTAACCCTACATCATCCCCAGCCGCCACCTTATCACCCCCCCCCCCTCATCTCCAGTCGCCGCCGTCAACTACGTCGCTACCGTGAGCCATTGGAGACCATTGCTGCACCGCTGACGTCGAAGCTAGGAACCAACAAGTCGAGGGCCACCGTCGTTGTTTCTTTTGTGGTTGAGGACGAGGACCGACGATGGACGTCGTGGTCGCTGCTGCGATCGGTGTCGAACGCAACCGCCTCTATGCCGCAAACACTGTCCTTCCCTCTCCGCTTTCGTTCAGGCCGCTGCTAGTTGTCGCCACCGCCATTCAAACGACCCTTCTGCTGCTCCGGTCATCATCCATCACCGCCTCCCGCCGCAAGGGAATCTTAGTTGTGTACGCGTTTCAGTGAGTGCTCGTGCTTCACGTATGTGTATGTGTGTATCACTGCTGCAATCGTGACTTGTGTGTGTATTTTGGTTTGCCGGAAGTTGAAGAGAGCCACCATGGCAGCCAACCATGGTGGTTGCCGCCCTTTCTGCTTTTTCTGTCACCACCAACCACTGTGTGTGGGTGGTTGTGTGTGCGTGATATGGTGTTTGTGTGTGTGTGTTCTAATGGTGGATGTTGTATAAGCATTTCTTAGTCAGAAGTGAAGAAAACACACCACCACCTTCTGCCGCCGTCTGCCACCATCTTGGTGGCTATATTGGACATTTTGATATTCTTTTTGGTGTTAATGTGTGTGAATGATGTAAGAACTTGTATGTGTGTCTGGATTGTGGGAGTTATCACTCGAACGACCGCCCTATGCGGGTGGCTGCCGCCGCGGACCGCCGCCAACCACCACTGCCCGAGGAGGCAGAGGATGGTGCCCTATTTATTTATTATATATTTATTTAATTAATTAATCATCTAACTTAAGGATTTGGAAACCCTAGTTAGGGTTTAGAAAGCCATAATGTCAAGAAACCCTAGTTTTTGGAGTTGGCCGTGACCCGCGTTAAAGCTGTTAATTAAACTTTAATAATACTTAATAATGCCCATACAATTAACTTAATGAAATATTGGACTTAATAGATTAATTCCTTAAGGGGATAAGTGTGGAACACTAACCCTAGTTATCATTCTATGTGAAAAACCCTAGAATCTGGGAGTTCTATTTTGGACAATGATCGGGCGTGTAATTGGGCTGTTGATTGGATTACTATTTTACTCGAGAATGACTAAGTCAAACCTTAATCAGTCCTACCCTTAGGTGATTAGGTTCTTAATGGGTTAAGTGTTCTTACTTAACCCTAATCGTCATTTCATGTGAAGCAGTCACTGTTGCAACTGACTATGATCTATGATCGGGTATTGACTCGAGTATCTTCTTGTAGGTGATTGGCAGTGGCGAATCTAGAACCAAAAACCACGTGGTTCCTTATGTAAGTGAAACCAAAAAAAATGAGAGAGTAAATAATACAAGTGGCATGCTGGCGTCTGGTTGAGTGGAGGCAACGAGCTGGTGGCGATGGTCAAACGACGAACGACATAGGGCAAAACTGGTGGCCGGGTGGGAGCGATTATCAGGGTAACATTGTATGATGCTTCAGAGATGTTAATCACACCTCAGCCCAAGCGACGTTTCACATTTCAAGCCATTTTGTTATTTTTTCCTCTTTTTTTTTGTTTAATCTTAAATGGACTAGGCTATTGTCTAATGATTAAATTTTAAGCGGATTGAGTCATTGAGTTATTTTAAATGGATTGAAATATAAACTTTAGGCTTCATACATTTTGATCCATTTTCTTTTTGGCAAAGTTTGTTAGGTAGGTCCTTAAAAAATTTTAAGGTAGTTCCCAATTTTTTTCATACATAACTTATACTAAGTTTTTAAAAAGACAGGTGGGTCCTAGGACCCACCTTCAATGTAACTAGATACGCCCCTGGTGATTGGAAGTGAGTTGAAGCTGTGGAGTTCTTCGTTACTGTTGTGGTTACCTACACTTATATCGAGGTGAGTTTCCTCACTAGGTTTGCGGGTCTAAGGCAACAATTTCGGCCCTTGTTATTATATTAGGATGCTAGGAGTCTGTGTGACCCTTGTATGCGTTATGTACTACTATGTATATCGGGCGTGGCTCGATGTCGGGCGAGGTCCGATGACTGAATTGTACGCTGTTATTTTATGATTGTGGTGCGTGTTAGCAAGATTATGTGATATATATATATATATATATATATATATATATATATATATATATATATATATATATATATATATATATATATATATATATATATATATATGTTAGGTGCATTTCATGCACCCATTTTGTAGCCTTATTTCATAGAAGTGCATTGCATATAGGTTTAAACTCATGCATTTTGCATGTTTTTCGGGATTTTTCATGAGGCTATTTCATTCACACATTTTTGTGATATTTCAGGGACTTTTGGGGGGGGGGGAGGATCTTACTTGAGGAGGTAAATAAGAGATGTGGACGAAATTTCGGGACTTACGGAGCACCGGGGATGAAGATATTACAGAATTGAAGATTTTGGCAATTCAGGGATTTACACGACCGTGTAAACGTAAGGCATGAGTTTACGCGGACCGCGGATTTGAATCTACAAAGGCAGTTTGAGCGTTCTACTTTTTGCGTTTACGCGGGCCGCAGATTTGAATCTACAAAGGCAGTTTGAGCGTTCTACTTTTTGCGTTCACGCGGGCCGCGTAAACTACAATGTTAATTTACGCGGGCCGTGTAAACGCAAACATGGGTTTTAAAGCAGTTTTTCACCTTTCTTAAAGAGGGGTCGATTTTTGGAGCAGAGAAGGCGATTTTCTTGAAGATTTTGGAGTTGATTAACACTTGGGAACATTTGATTTCATTTTGTAAGAACTTTAATTTCATTTTCAGGATTTGTGATCTTGTTCTAGTCATGAGTGGCTAGAACCCTAGTTTCTCCAACTTTATGTCTTGACTTCTTAGTTGTGATTTCAATCATGTGACTTGATGTTTGCTTTCAATTTCTATCTAGTGAATTTGATTTTGTTTCAATCGAATGTTCGATTCTAATTGTGATTCTTATTGGCCATTTGAATTAGGGTTAGGCCATTCAAGTTATCTAATTGCAAAATCCATAATTGTTTTGTAAATTGGACTAGGTGACAAGCACTAAATTGATTTCTATTAAATGAATTTTGTGTAAATCTTATTCACACATTCTTACGCTCCCGAGCTTGTGAGGAGTATTGAATGTTGTTGGGAACATTCACATAAAATTTAACGCAATCTTTCAACCTAACTCTAAGAGCTTGTTTAGATTAGATTTGTGAGGTTAGGATTAATCAAAGAGCTTATTTTGGTTAATCAATGTGGTGAATGGGAAATACTAGAGCTTGTTAGCATTTCCAAGTACCAACTAAGATAGAATTGAACAAATATCATTTCATCCTTGGAATCACATTGCTAATTTGTCTTGCATGGACTTGGAGTACTTACAAATTTTGAGTTTATTTTATTTAATCAATTGCTTAATTATTAATTCAGTCTTTTGTTTGAATCAATGCATATAAATCCCCCTATTTTGTGATCACATTTGTACCTTATGCAAAAAGGTATAATCATTTGTCCCCTGTCTCTGTGGATCAACCCTGCTTACCTTGTATTATATTTTTAGTGCAAAGTAACAGTGTTCTTGGAGTCATTTTGTACCCCTTTATTTGTTGGGTCTGACACGCCTAACAATATCGTATGTGTATAGTGGGCAGGGCCTGATGAGTATATTGTATGCTAGTCATTAGTATCTGTTTTTATGCTTACCGGGTGAGGCCCGATGCCGGACGGGGCTCGATGACTGTATGGTATGCTATAGTCTTTGTGATTATTACATGTGCTAGTAAGGTTATATGTTTATATGTTTATATGATTATGTGTGTATCGGGCGAGGCCCAATGTCAGGCAGGGCCTGGCGACTGACAGATCTGTAATCCGAGCAGGGTTCGATGCCGGGCGGGGCCCGAAGCCTAGCAGGGCTCGATGTTGGGCGGGGCCCGAAGCCGCGTGGGACTCGATACCTGGCGAGGCACAATGGAGGGAGGGGGCCCAGTATGTGATTTTTGTATGTATAGTATGTGGTATCTTGGGGAACTCACTAAGCTTTGTGCTTACGGTTTTCAGTTTATGTTGCAGGTGTTTCTGGTTTCAAAAGTAGGGGCTCAGGATGATTGCAAAGCACACACCACCTCGTTCCATGTATTGTGATTCGCTCTGATTTTATAAGTCGATTGATACACTTGTTTTATCAAGTTTGTATTGATGATGTTTTTGGAATACTGTTTTATTAAATTAAAATGGAATTTTTGGGTCTTTTGTTTGGGACGTTACAAGTTGATATCAGAGCCTTGGTTTGAGGGATTCGGACATACTCTCGGGTGTGTCTGAACTCAAACTAAGGATTTGGTAAGTGTTCAAGAAGGAAAGGAAATGGTTTAAAAAGGGAAAAACAAGTTTTCTAATACAAGAAAGGGTGTGGTGCATGCAATCGACGGAGCTCAAGTAAGTTTCTCTCAAAATACGCACACATGTTATATGATATGATTTGATTTATGAATCTGTGAATCGCATGCTAGTTAGGGATAAGGATTTACTCAGTTTTTTCATAATAGAATTCTAGGATAGATGCCTTTGTATGCCTGTTGTTTGAGCTTGTATACTTGCATGCTAGTCCTGATTAGCCAGTGATAGGTTGGCCTGATATGTGATGTCTTGTAGCCTAGGAAGCATGTGATGTGTTGAGAATAAAGACGAGATGACGAATGCGGAATCTGAAGAACAATCATGAATCAATCACCATAATATGCAAGTAATCTGTCAAAGGTTTTGTGTTATATTGATATTGAAATGAACGTACAAAGAAAACCTTTTTCAGGAAAAAACTTACATCAAAAGCTAACCTCATGATTATTTATAGGGAACATAAAATATTTACCAAAAATATAAAACCCTAAAAAGGCTTCCCTAAATAACCAACAATGTCAAATCAGTTTCAGAATCTCAAAATACTCAACAATCTCCCCCTAGATGTTGAAACTGATGAAGATCACGATTTTCGATCTTCTTGGCATTTCTCCCCCTAAATTGTGAGAGTCATTAGTATATGGGGTCTTCAAAGTGAGAGAAACATAAATCATCTTCCAAATGTGAACCCCCCCCCCCCCCACCCCCCATGAATCTTCAACAAATTTTATGGAGAGAATCTAAAAAGTTAAGAAGAATCACCAACAATCTACGCTATCTCATAGAGTAAGTCTGCGTATAACCTGCTCTGTCATAGGGAGCGAGTTTGCCAAAATAGATGTTCAAAACCCATCAGATTTGAACAAATATTGACATAAATTATTTTTGGATTTTCGTGATTTTCAAAAATTTAAACCGGAAAAATAACAAAAATTATTTTGTATTTTTCGATTTTTAAATTTTAGACAAAAAGAATAAATTAAGAAACAATTATTTAGAAGGGATTTGAAACAGAATAAGAACAAAGAAAAGGATAAGAAATGAAAATATTTTGGGTAGAAGGGGTAAAAGTGGTCAAATCCAAGAAATTGTAAGAAATTAGGAATCTGTGGTAGAAACAGTTAAGTTTGCAAACTTTTGGGGACTGAAATTGAAAATTGTATCATCTTCTTTATTGAATCAGAAGAACGACGCTTCTTTGACTTCTTAAGTCAAAATCAAACTTCCGATCGCAGTCCTCCAATATCGAATCAAATTCCTTCGTTCAAATCATCAATTCCGAAACACCAATTAATTCCGATTTCAATCTTCGTGTAATTCCGAGTTCGGTTTTGATTGCCAAAATTCCGATTGAGATTCAATTCCATGTTCCGAAAGCAGTTTTTTCCGACTTCAAAATTCCGATCCTGATTTACAAGTTCCGATTCCGAATGATATTGTTCCGATGAACGAATTCCGATTGCTGTTTTTGTTCCGATGCAAAATCGATTTCTGAATTTGATTTCATATTTCCGAATTCATTCCGATCACAAAATTCAATTCCAAAGTCTGGAATGAAAATTGATTCCGAAGCCAAATTCCTAAGCATCCGAATACTTCCGACGTTCGGAATGGTTCGTTTTTTAATCCAAAAATTCCGATGAATTCCGATTTGTACCTTAACGATTATCTTGGAAGTTCCGATTCGCAGGAAAGAATCACGACCAATTGATTAAACTTCCAAAAACATTCCTCATGTTTTAATAAAATGGCAGATTTCACCCAAGATTCCGAAATTAACTTATTTTTGTCTCTTAATTCCGAATTCAACCCCTTGACACAATAAAATTCCGATTCTGATCCCTTTTCAGAAAAATCTGACATTTTGCATCCCTTTTTGCTGAAATATGTCAGTTTTCAGCCCTTTTTGCAGAAAAAGTTACTTTTCAGCCCATCTTTTCAACTTTTCAGCTTTTTGTCAATTCCAATCATTTAAAAATCAATCAAAATTGATTTCTTCAACAAGATTTCATCATTTTGACTGAATTTTCGTCAGCTTTTGTCCATTTTATTTTTAAAGAACTTTTATGAAACCTTTGGGACCCATTTTAGATTCAAAATTGAAGTTGGTTTCTTACACACTCATTTCTTTGAAGAAAAACGATCATCTTCTGATAACGATATCCGCTTTTTAGTTGGAAAACAAAATTTTCCAAATATCTCATTAACCCAACCCTTAACCGTTTTCTCTTTTCTCCAACTTCTAACATCTTCATCTGAAGAAAAATGAGAATTAAATTTTCTTTGAACATGCTTGGCTTCAACTTTTTCAAATTTTCCACAAGCATTAGAGACTTGTAATTTTTGCATCCAAAACTTCTTTACTTTACCCTTCTTCTTCTTTCTTTTCAGATTTCGAGACAACGTTAAAATTAATTATGATATAAAAGCAGATATATCTACGACAACGTTGCGATCAAAGGATGAAAGATTTTCCGACGGGTATGATAGAGATCGTGCCGGAAAATCTTGGAGATCAACACCAAGAGATGTTAGGACTCTCTAAGCCTCATGTATATGAGCGAGAGAAAAGGGTTTGTTTAAGGGTTGAATCTATATCGAAAATGGAAAATGAGTTTGATCCACGTTGCTATGGGAAAAAGCTTTTGACTATCATAAGTCAATATTCACACAATAATGTAACCGGGGAAACCTACAAATTTTGAGTAGAATGGTATTTTAGACAGGTAATTTTTGAGTTTAATGGTCTAACAGGTCCAAAAAATATTGAATGGTCATTTAAAACCAAACGTAAAACTTTAATGTGCCTTTATGTCAATAACCCATTTTTAAAATGTTTATAATTATTATTTTATGACTAGAAGTTTACATGCATCTTTTTAGTCATAAAAATTGTCTTAGAAAAACAAAGCGTTGTTTTATATAATTTTGAGTATATAATAATGTATGATACGTATAAACTAGTCAATGACCTTTGTGTTGTTATTTGTATTGATTTGTTGAAAAGGTGGTTATAATATTTATTTATTCATATGGTATGTAATAATTAAATAGATTAGTTTTCTTCATTTACTTTTGTAAGTAATAAATGAATTTTTAGAAATAATTTATTTGTACAAAAATGTAACAAGAAATGAAGATGGAGCTATTTTTTGAAGGCCAAGAGTGAATTTTCGCAACTTATAAGTTGTAGGGAAAATTGTGACACTTCCTAAAACTGTCGCTAAAGCAGTCACTGTTGGTTGTTTCCTTAAGGGCTGTTGGACCTTTTGCCACACTTTCTAAAAGTGTTGCATGTTGCTGAATTATTACTTTCAAGAAACTTTTCAACTTTTTGCAAGCAATGAATGTTTTTTTAAGTGGAAGCTTCTACAATAACATTACTAGAAGATTTTGGTCCCTTTAGGAATGGACTTGATATTTTGATGACATTTTGTGATGACTCACAAAATGTCAATAGTTGGTTGGTTTATGCACATATGTTTTTGACATGTTTGTGTTGTTTAATTTTATATTGTTATTATAATGTTATGGTTGATAAATTATTTTTTCATATGAAAAATAATATTTGAACATAAATAAACATCACAAAGGAGTTTGGTTTTAATGAAATTTACACTTTTAACATAAAATGATAAAATAGTTTTAAAATTAAAACATACTTTATCGTTAAAACCAGTAACGATAAAATTTCGATATTAAAATTATATAAGTCTAAAATAAAGATATGTAAACTTATCAAACTCCAAACCTTATTTTATAAAAAGGAAGTTTTATTAAAAGGTTTATAAATATTCTAAAGCGCTCAAACATCCGACTTAATACTAGCTATTAATATTTGACCGCGTCAATTTTATAAAGTTAGATTTTATCAAAAGAACATTGTTAAAATATGATTTTTACATAAAATAAGTTTTTTTAAAAGTATATCATGGTTTACTGGATATATGAAATAACCATGATATAATATGTTTTTTAAACTATAATTATAAACACATCAAAGACCCTTTACCAACCTCAAATCTATGCAATCATTTTTAAAGAACACTAGCACATCTCTGTATGCACTAGTAGGATAAAGGTCACCTAACCACTTAGTGTTGTCTTTTGATGGACATGGTGTTTTTTCGATTTCTATAACCAAGTTATAGGCTGATTACACAAATTTTTCAAATTGGATGATTTGATTGGAAATCTTTTGTGATGAAAGAGAGTTATGAGACATGGATGAGATCAAACATGTCTTACTAAATTTGTTATTAGCGGATTGGATTCAAATGAATGGGATAAAGGTCACCTAACAATTTATTTGTTTTGCAGCATGGTTCCCATATTGATAATTAATGGTTTTGGAAACTAAAAGGGTATTAATCATTAATGATTAAACATTGAAAATACTAAATGAATTTTGTTAAAATTTCGTAGATATATAATCCACTCTCATAACCATGAACTGTCATTTTCTTTAATGGCTTAATGAAACAAAAACCTTCAAGAGATACAACTTCAATGAATGGGTTCATGTCTTAACAGACAATCTCAGGAGAGATGTGAAATTGTATACATTTAAAGGTCCTAATCCTAAACAACTTGTTTTGAGCAATAGAGCTGAACATGATACCTAGTAAAGGCATCATTGTGATGCTCAACATGTTTCTAGCATCACACTAGGAATAGTTATTCCTGATTTCCAAGAAGTCTTAGATAATTTATATATATATATATATATATATATATATATATATATATATATATATATATATGATATAACATGTTAAGCAATATTAATAAATATAGTGATATTTTTTTTAAACTTGTTCAAACAATGGAATAATGCAAGGATGAGAAGAGTAACTTTGTGTGATCTAAGAAGCCCATGTTTTATGGACCGAACACATTTAAGCCCCAGAAATCCAAGAAGGCCCAGATAGATGGATATTGTTTCTTTTGTGGAGAAACTGGACACTAGAAGAGGAACTGCTCATCTTATCTGAAAGGAAAGTCTGGAAGAGACTAGTATCAAGTATTTACTAGATATAACTCATACTTTTCATTTAACACTCAATTACTTGATACTTAAATGTTAATTTAATATTTGTAACTTGCTTGTAGATATTTACAGAAGAGTAACCAACTGAGCACAAGCAAGTTGTAACTTCACTCTCGGAGTTTAGTTTATTATATATGTTTAGGACATAAATTACTTGTAAAAGAAAACAATGTTTGTTTTGGAACAATGTATGTTTTAAATTTAGCATGCCTATATATATATATATATATATATATATATATATATATATATATATATATATATATATATATATATGTCTCAGTTATTTTATTTAAATGTTTGATTATTTACTTGATCGTTTTTCATAACAATAATAGTCATATTCTGAAATGATTAACTTCTATTTATGAGGCTAGATCTCTTAATAGAATTATAAAGTAAATATCAATGTTTTATAAATAAAATTAAGTTCTATATGTAAGCACTTTTGACTTAAACTTGTTTTAAATCAAACTTATCTATGACATTGTTATCTTTATTATATAAATGAAATACAAATATTCCAACTTCAAGAATGGGGAGTAAGTTTTGTAGAAATGAGATCCAAGCAAAACATAATTGCATAATCTACTAAATAAAAATACACCACTACTTCAGAAGTTGAAATCAAATATGATTAGATGAATGAGTTCATTGGAAAAAAAAACTATGTTGATTTCTACCATTCAAAGATCACATAGAAATATTTGTGACTTCGAGAGTATACTTAATCAAGCTAAGAGACTCCATGTCACGTAAGAACACCAATTGTATTCTCCAAGATATTTAACTGTACCTAGAGTAAAGTCAAATATGGAGATGATGGTATTCGTAGAATTCGCACAAATTAAATTTAGTCAGACCCATTAATAAAGTCCTTCTTTTGAACTAAGTATTAATGGCTACACTTCAGTTGTAAGACTTTATTATTTTAAAAATAGGATTTTGATTTAGATTTAGTATTTGGATATTGGAACATTCAGACAATAACTATTATATATTGTTTTGATATATTGGGATATGATCATCATATCAATACTTGTTACATTCTATATTAACATGTTTAATCCATGAATAATCTTATTATTCTAAAAGATTATAGTCGATTATAATTGTGGGAGCAATTATGAAGAAAGACTAATATGAATTGGATTGGTTGACTCTCATCAGATGAAAGTAGGCAAGTGGTTGTAACCAAGTTTCATAGGTGTTTGTCAGAGAACTAGTACTGAATAGACTCGCATCAAGATCGCCTTATAGATCCCTATTATGAATGATACTTTATTAAAAGGTACTATCTTTGTATCCTTAACACCTGAGATACATAATGAGACTTAAGTGTAGTGAGTGTGGTGCTTTGATATGGTCAAACGTTGATCCTTAACTGGGCAGTTATATAAGCCATTTTTAGGTATGATGTGAACTATGCAAGAGGCTTATGTAGTCAAGATGTGATTTTTTCCTCTTATGTGTTGATAGTTAGACATCTAACGCGGGTTACCCAAAGTTGAACTCCAAATGAGACTGATGTAATCCAAGTCTCATGTTCAACAAGATATATGTAACAAAGGGATAACTTATTAACTTACCTTATACATCAATTGAAGCTTTGAGTTTTTGGGAATTGGATGTTGATAGAATGGCACTAATTCATATATTACTGGGGGTATTGAAATGTTGCTAGACGTTCACCATTGTCTATATCAATCTATGATGAGTCTTGTGCAAGTAGCAGATTGAAAGATATATATGCCCAATAGTCATTATAGAATGATATTGCAAGATAATATATGATCCTAAAGGGTCACACTAACAACAAATTGATGCAAATATATTATTTCTAAGAATTTGATCCTTTATAAATAAATATAATTATTGTAATCAATTGGAAATTACTTATTTTATGGAAATATTAGTTTTTAATTTTAAGTATCAAAACACATCATAATATATCATAAGTTATGATTCATTATGCCATGTACATCTTTTTGGACGAAAAAGGATTTTGTCTATTATATATATATATATATATATATATATATATATATATATATATATATATATATATATATATATATATATATATTGAAACGCCCGTAGATCCGGACTAGTCAATTTAGAGACAATACGCATCAAAAATGAGTTTTTGATGGAAGATTATTTAGAAGTATTAATCTTTTCCAAGTGGTAATATATGTTACAAGGGTTCTGTACATATAAAGAACACCGAAATCCGAGTTATAACGAAGAAGTTATGGCCCGTCGAAGTTTTTCGGCAAAACCGGCACGGCACCGGGAGACGTAAATAGTGAATTTACGATGGAGGACTTTTTAGCCTTATAAATCTAAACAGAAGTTGTAGTATACGTTAAACCGAGAACGTACAAAAAAAAGAACGCCCAAATCTGACTTCGTATGAGGAAGTTATGAATTTTCTAAGATTTGGCATAGCAGTGCACGGCCCGAAACTTGAATTTTAGATCGAGTGGTTTTTGGCCTACATGACCTAAATGAGAGTTGAAGATAACATTAATAGGAACTCAACGGTAAAAACACAGACGAAAACGGAGTCCGTATGTAGAAGTTATGAATTTTACGCGGACATTTAACAGTATAATCTCCTCGTACTGTTAGATCGGTCGAGAATTAGCCAACGGAGTCAAAATGAAAGTTGCAGATCTTATTTTTACCTACGTGTGGATATAAAGAACGTCGAAAACGGATCTCGTATGCGAAAGTTATGAATTTTTGAAAATCGGCTGATTTCCACCCTGTGTGCGATGCCACGTGTCAGCACCAGGCTGTGCCTGGTTGTCTCCAGCTGGCTCACGACGTGAGCATCAAGAAACTCACAACGTGAGTGACCCTCCAGCCTCCTATAAATAAGAGGTAAAGCCTCCATTCTTCCTCACACCTCCCATCACTTCCCTCTCTCTCTAGAACCTCTCTCTAGCCCCGAAACCCCCCGAAAAGCCTAGGGAACCTCCCTAGCACGAGGCGGAAGCCCCGGAGTGCCCGACGGCTCCGAGAAGAAGAGCCTTTCGGCTCGGAAATGCTGCTCCAGCGAAGCTCGGTTTTGAGAAAAACCAGCTGTAAGTGAGCTACGCCTAACCTAACTTTAGTATAACTTATGTTTCAATATAGTAATGTTATTAGGACCTTATAATAAATATTTGGGCTATTATTATGGGTTATATAAGTGTCGTTATAATATCTTTTTAACCACTCGCGATACGGGGAATCTGGTTTAAAGGGCCGCATAGGGTTGTTGGATTTCAGAAGTGATATATGCCAAAATGGTCCTGCCCTCCGGTGTTTTATGTCTGGCCCTGTCTGTACATAGTGGTTGGAAAATATTGTTTAAATGCTTATATAATAATAATAATAATAATAATAATAATAATAATAATAAGACTAATAATTAGTCACGGTAAATATTAGACTAAAATCTAGTGGTAATAATACTAGCTTTCGTCGAAAGAAATTATTTTTAAGAAGCGAAGCGCTGTCTGAGTTCGGAATCACCATCTTACCAAGTGAGTGCATATTTACTTTCATCTTACACATAGATATGAAGTATTTTAATATAAATTTCGTGATATGTGTACATATTGTTTGAATACTTGCTGTCTATGCTGAATGAAAGATTTTATACATGTTTTAAATGATTTAAACTGCATATGTATTTTATATCTATAAAATATGTTGGGTAAAACATGGGTAGATGAAATATGAATTGAATGTTGAGATAAGAGGTGATATAGACCAGGAGATAAGGGTGAGAGGTGAACAATGAGAGAATCCTTTTACCCAAGTGTGGCCCCGTCATCTAGCAGAGTATGGATGACAACCACGGACTATTCTAGACAGTCCAGTGGAACACTAGCAGGCTCGCAACCTGTAGGTGTTGTGAACGATGTGTTCACCCGGTGTACTCTAAACCTTGGCGACTATGCAGACTTAGTGCCTAAACCCCGACGATCACGCAGACTTGGTGCCTAACCCTGGCGACTATGCAGACTTGGTGCCTAAACCCCGACGATCATGCAGACTTGGTGCCTAACCCTGGCGACTATGCTGACTTAGTACCTAAACCCCGACGATCATGCAGACTTGGTGCCTAACCCTGGTGACTATGCAGATTTAGTGCCTAAACCTGGGCGATCATGCATACTTGGTGCCTAAACCCAGGCGACCATGCAGACTTGGTCCCTAAACCCTGGCGACTATGAGACTTAGTGCCTGTTGAGTAAACCCTGGCAACGATGGATTTCGTGTCGATTCCTTAGGATAATTATTAGGAATGAATGAACGAGGAATAACTGATTCTTAGGGTAGATCCTTAAGAGTAAGGAAGATAATGGGGATGGGTAATTGGGTTGATTGTTTGATGTTTAAACATAATAATTATATTATTGTGGGTTGAAAACCCTATGTACTCACCAGGTTTCCCAACCTGACCCACTCAAGCTTATTTGTATCGCAGGTGCCGATACGAAGCTACTTTACACTGAGAGATTTAAAAGAGATGTAGATCACTAGTGTAAATGAATGTAAGTTCTATTTATGCTTATGTTTCTGTATTGACGATGACATCCCAAGGTTTTAAAGAAATAAAAATACATTTCTTCGGAAATGCTTTGATAACGTATTTATAATGTTTTTTAGGAACAATTTGTGCAACGTTTTTATTAAAAGGGTACTCTGATTTTTATAAAGCATAAACAAAATCGGTCTTTTCTGGCTGTGAAAATGGGGATGTCACAGTTGGTATCAGAGCATTAGTTGAAGCGAACTAGGAATAAGGATTTATTTCTAGACTTAAACTTAGAATGCTAAGTGATGATCGTGAGGAGTGTGTCTAATAAACTTAGGCAATACACCTGAATAGACACAAGCACTAGCTTATTTAGGAAAATGCATAACATGCTTTTATGTGCTAAATGATTTATGATATGCATTATATGATCGGATCTATGGTCTGTTGCCGACCAGATCTGGAAATTTTATGTGTTCAGATTTCTAAACGTTTAATTACGATATTAGAATTGGCATGTAACTTTTCGGAGTAATTATAAGGATTACACGCCTAAACCTTCTCTATCTATATTCTCGTCTCGATATGCTGAGCGCATGCTCCCGCGAACATAACATTATGGTGAAGACGCGTAGCGAATGGAGTAAACAGAGGAAACGAGGAGGCTTACGATAGCAAATGACATTTATCGGAAGATATCGTAAGAGATGTATCTTACCTTTAGAATGCGTCTAATAAATAATATGTCTTGTACGGGAGAAGTACACTTTCGATTAGCAGAAAGAAAGAACTTTTGGTATAATCCATGAAGTTATCCCATCGTCTGGCATTTCCACCACTAACCGAGTTGAAGCAGGATTGATGATTGAAGATACGCATGGAAGAAGTCCTAGTAGAGTCTGGTGAAGTTTTTGTGATTATTTGGACACATTCATATGTGTTAAATCGCTTTGTGATTTTAGGAAATAAGAACTTGGGGACTGCGAGACAATACTTGGGACAAGTATGAGTAGGTGTGAAAGGTAGTAGAGGCCTATACTACCGGAAGCACAGGACTCACACTTGGATCAAGGAAAGTCACAAGGTTACCAAAAAGCTAGTAATTGATTTCTTTTTATTCAAGTATGTCGTTACCAATGTTTCGGTAATGACTAAAAAGATGATTGTTGTTTCGACCCTAGTGGTCATATCAAATCGAGTCCGACTAAGATGAGTATGTTACGTGGTTCAGAGAACCAAGTTCGATGTAGCATCTAACTTAAGCCAGAAGATTGAAGTGAAAGATAATCGAAACGATCAATAGAAGTATCGCGCTAGTTAAAGAAGCTGGTAGCTAGAAATGCCACATGTTAAAATGTGATTATATCACATTAGAACATGAACGAATATATATTCCATTCTAGAATTTGACTCTAAGAGACCTGAGTCTGAGCGTTGCAACATACGATGAGAGTTCATTAGGACGTGACCCATCAGTCTATTGTGGAAATCAAATAAACTTAACTTAAGTTTGTTAAGAAGAAGGAGTATCTGATAAAGAGCGAGGTTGTGACATGAAGGTCATGATTGAATGTCTAACAAGACATAGAGAACGGGTACAGGATCAAGCACCGCTTTGAGTCAAGAAGATCAGGAGTTAAATACGCATTCAAAGAAACATAGAAGTTACGAGTACTACCTAGGATGAAGAGATAACATAGGAAGTCATTATACAACCCTGTTTCGTTGATGATTCTGGGACGTAATCATCCTAAGGGGGAGATAACTGAAACGCCCGTAGATCCGGGCTAGTCAATTTAGAGACAATAAGCATCAAAAATAAGTTTTTGATGGAAGATTATTTAGAAGGATTAATCTTTTCCAAGTGGTAGTATATGTTACAAGGGTTCCGTACATATAAAGAACGCCGAAATCCGAGTTATAACGAAGAAGTTATGGCCCATCGAATTTTTTCGGCAAAGCCGACACGACACCGGGAGACGTAAATAGTGAATTTACGATGGATGACATTTTAGCCTTATAAATCTACACAAAAGTTGTAGTATACGTTAAACCGAGAACATACAAAAAAAGAACGCTCAAATCTGACTTCGTATGAGGAAGTTATGAATTTTCTAAGATTTGGCATAGCAGTGCACGACCCGAAACTTGAATTTTAGATCGAGCGGTTTTTAGCCTACACGACCTAAATGAGAGTTGAAGATCTCATTAATAGGAACTCAACGGTAAAAAGACAGACGAAAACGGGGTCCGTATGTAGAAGTTATGAATTTTACGCGGACATTTAACAGTATAATCTCCTCGTACTGTTAAATTTAAGATCGGTCGAGAATTAGCCGACAGAGTCAAAATGAAAGTTGTAGATCTTATTTTTACCTACATGTCATTTTTTTGTAAATTTAAATTAAATTATATCCATGTGTCATTTTGTAGTTTTTTCCATTTTATTAAATTTTATATAATATTTAAATGTAATAAGAATAAATGTATATTCAATTCATTAATACAACTTTCCTTATAATTTCTAAATTTCTAAATTGAATCCAATTATTTTAGTTGTTTATTTATTTAAATTATTAGTTTAAATTTAAAAGATAAATAAACACTTTAATTTTAATAATTAATATTTTACTTTTTTCTTATACATTTAAATTTTCAAAATTGTTAGATCTTTATGTATGTTTGTTTTTTTTAAATAATCTCATGTAATACATGAGTCTCACAACTAGTGTATATATATATATATATATATATATATATATATATATACATATATTGATGTGACCTGGCTCCGAACCACTTGCTGTGAGAGAGATTCGACGTTCTTTATGCCTGAGAGGTCACAAGAAACCCGTTAGCCGTTTTCCGGGAGGGGGTCCCGGAAAGACGCTCCGACGGTCAAATTAGTATGCTGTGGGTTATAGCGAGAATAAGAGGTTGAGGAGTGGAATGACTTGCCTTACCGGGACCAAGGTGAGGTCCTTTTATAGTGGAGATCTTCCTCGGTCCGTACTGGGGACCGGTACTGCAGTCCCGACAGGATCCGTCGCTCTTATTGGGGAGCCCTGCTCCATATTCGTGCTCAGCCCGATGATTGGTCCAGGCGACTGTGCTCTGTTTGGACGCTTTTTCGCCTGGAGCCGTTGTCTCCGGGATGTGGCTAAAAGATAATATTCTGGCGAGGGCGAGACTTCTGTGTGGCCGCCTCGCGGGAGTCCGGGGTAGCTGAGTCGGCTCCCCATCGGAGGCGCCTTGTCGAGGCTCGCTTGTTTCGGGCCCGCTCTAAGGGGCGTGCCATCAAGTCCCCCAGTCCAGTAGTCATAGCGTATGCTACCTAGCTATGATGTTCTGGACTTAACTATTGGTACACGTGCCGTTATCTCACTTGGTTGTCGCTTCATTTCTAGCGATGTGACATTTCGTCGTGTGTGCGGCGGTTACATCATGTGTCAGATATTTTCGCAGACCCCGCCTTTTTTCCTTTTATTGCTCCTCCACCATTTTTTCCCTTCCATTTCCCCTTCTGTCTTCTCAGCCTCCTCTCTTTTTCTCTTTTTTCTTTCCGCCATGGCTGTTGTTCAAGGTTCAACCCCTAGTTCTTCTGAGTTTGTGGCGCTTCAAGAGGCGTATGGTCTTACCCCGGCTGACGGGGTGGAATTTCCTGTCCCCGGCTCTTTGATTACCCGACCTCCTCCTGGAAAGGTGGGTGTTTACCTGAAGATTTTTGACGCTGGTCTTCGTATTCCATTGACCGACTTTCAGGAGGAGATACTCCGCCGTTATGGGTGTAGTGTGCAGATACTAACTCCCGGCGCTGTTCACAAGGTAGTAGCTTTCGAGATGATATGCCGTGCTAATGGCATCATGCCCGATTATTTCGTATTCAAGTACTTCTTCCGGTTTGCTGCCACCAATGACAAGTATACTTTCTCCGCCCGTCGTGGGGGCATAATCTTGTTATTGACAGCAAGCCTCCCAAGAATTGGCAAGACCGGTGGTTGTGGGTTAATCAAGAGTTGCTTGGCGGTGAGCATCCCCGGGCGACAATGCCTTCGGATACTATTCCCAAGTTGTTTCCTCATAACCAGGCGACTGCGGATCTCCTGCGCTCTCTTCAGGTGGATGTTGACGTGATGTCAGAGGAGATCCTTGCTGGTGTTGGGATGAGCCCTAACTGGCGGTACCGGGGGGAGATGCCTGTGTTTTACACCATCTCAAAAGGTGAGTTGTTCTCGCTTTCCTTCTTTCTTTCTCCTTCTCCCCCCCCCCCCATCCTTCTCTTTCTTTTATATATATATATATATATATATATATATATATATATATATATATGTATATATATATATATATATGTATATATATATATATATATATATATATATATATATATATATATGTTTTGCTTGACAGGTGTCGAATGCTCTGTTTCTATGGATTCTGTGCTACGGGGTCGCTACCAGCGGAAGCTGTTGCACCGTGCAGTGCCTCTATATGAGACTTTTCCTCCTCCTTGTCGTTTGTCCGATGTTATCCCGATATCGCCTCAGCCCGTAGGTAGTTCGACCGCGTCGGAGGGACGCCCTGGTTCGCACACTGTTGCTACTCCTGCGACTGCATCTCCTGGTCCTACTCGGTCGGTTGCTGATGATATGGTAGATAGTAAGGTTGGGATAGTGACCAGCACCCGCCGGTTTGCCAAAAAAAGGAAGGTCGTGCAGGAGATGAGTGGACTAGCGCCCGAGGGTAGTTCAGGGCCTATTGGTCGGTGGGTGATGCAGCGTCGTGGTCTTATACGCTTGCTATCTTCTCCTTCCTTCGATCCAGCGGATGTGTTAGTGATACCCGATGATGACGTTCAACAGTCTGAGGGTATTGAGAGGGCATCTCATCAGCCCCTTGTTCCAATTCCAGTGAGTGTTGGTGTTAATCCTCCGTCTCCAAGGGGTAGCTCGGAGCAATTGTTTCAGGGTTCCGTTCCCTCTATTCCTGTGTTCATCCCGTGGTGGAGTTTGCGACCCGATTCTCGGTTGTCTATGCGTTATGCCGCTTTAGATTTTACCCGCCATGCTCTCCCTCCACCCACCTTGGACGACATGGACTCTATGAGCAATGTCGTCTTGGCCCACAACCTTGCATACGTCGTTGTGCAGGCTATGACATATTTAGCTGTCGGGTCCCGTCGTGTGCAACGGTTCGACGATTTGGAACGGGTGCATTCTTCCCTGGTTGAGAGTGAAGCTAGCTTGATAAGTAAGGTGGCGGATTTAAGTGCTATGGTTGTTCGTATGGAGGGTGAGAACAGGTCTTTGGTTTTGGGGAAGTCAGTGTTGGAGGATGTTTTTGGTGTTTTGGAGGGTCAAGTGGAGTCTTTGACCCAGGAAAATGAAGGTTTAATGATCCGAAATGAGAGCTTGGAGCGAGATGTTGTTGACCGTGATCGGGAAGTAGAGGCGTTGAAGGCGGATCGTAGTTGGCTCCTCCAGGTGGGCCTTATACGCGTGATGGACAAGCTTCTTGAGCACCCTGAGTTCACTGGTGGTATTAGTCGCATTCGCCATGCTGCTTTTGTCGCTGGCGAAGAGTCGGGTTGGGCGAATTTGAAAGCCCAGGTTGATGCCGGGACGTATGATCCTTCGGCTAGCGACTCGCGGTCTAGTCATTCTTCAGCGTTGGATGATGCTTTACTGGCTTTCGCAACTATGGACTTCACTGGTTTGCTTGGATTAGGTAATTTGGACGTTGATGGGGTGAGGTCGTTGTGTACTTTTGATGATAGTAAGGAAGGTCTGGGTGAGTTGGGTACAGGTACTGTTGGCGGTGGTGTAGATGGTATTGGTAGGAGTGGCGGTGGCGTGGATGGTGTTAGTGGGAATGGCGGTGGCGTGGATGGCGATGGGGATGTTGGTGTTGTTAGTGATAGCGGTGGCGTTGATGAAACTGTCTAGAGCTACCCTTCTGGGGTGTGAAAGAATCTTGTCGACCTTTGTGTTTGTTGTCTTTTGGTTATTTTATGGCCTCTGAGGCCTTTGTTTTGATGTTCTTAGTTTGCGGCCGCTAAGGCCTTTGTGTGTAAACAGACAATGGTCTATCTGTTATGCTTTTTATCACTTTTATCGAACCCTTTATGTAAGTCGGCCACTTGTTAGGCCTTCTTTTATATTATGTGTTTTTATGTTTGTGTGTGCTATATCTTGGATCCACTGAGTATCCTCTATGCTATGTGTGTTAGATGTGCTCACTGCATTACATACTAAAGACAATGCATGTTCTTTTATTTATGTATTTCTGGTACATGGTTGCTTTGTACAATAATTTCCTATTGGACTTCTCTGAGAGTCCATCTATTGGTCCGCGTGATCAGTCCGGCACTGGGATGTTTTCCCCATTCCCTGCTGTTCGAAGGTTCACGATTTTCCTTGAAGACTGTATGCCTTCGACTTCCCTTCTGAATAGGGTTTTGTCATTTCCTAGACGTGGAACTTCCTTAACTTCCTTGCGTTCCATGTTCTGGGTGTCTGCCTCCCCTCCGGAGTTTCAATGGAGTAGGAGCCGTTGTGGTGCGCCCCAATTACCTTGTATAGTCCTTCCCAGGTTTGACTTAACTTCCCCTGGGGCTGGGCGTGGCTAGCTTCGTTTTTCCGTAAGACATAGTCTCCTACTCGGAACGCCTTGTTTTTTACTCGCTGATTATAGTATCTTTCTACTGCCTTCTTATAGGCGGCTTGGCGTATGCTTGAACGTTCGCGTCGTTCTTCCAAGAGATTCAAGTTTTCTTTTAGGCCTTCGTTGTTTTCCTGTTCCCCGCAATACTCTGTGCGTATCGATCCTACCATTATTTCCGCTGGTAGCATCGCTTCAGCTCCATAGGCTAGGCAGAATGGTGTCTCTTTCGTGCTGGTCCGCGGTGTGGTTCGATATGACCAGAGAACCTCCGGCAGTTCGTCTACCCAGTTGCCTTTTGCTTTACCCAGCCCTTTCTTGATCCCTTGTACCAGTGTTCTATTAGACACCTCTGTTTTCCCATTGGCCTGAGGGTGTGCCACGGATGTGAACCTTTGCTCTATTCCTTTTTCTTTGCACCAGTCTCTAAAGGGGTTTTCAGCGAACTGCAGGCCATTGTCGCTGATCAGGACCCTTGGTATCCCAAATCTTGTCATGATGTTTATCCATACAAACTTGATTACTTGTTTCCCATTGATGCATGCCATTGGCTCTGCTTCTATCCACTTCGTAAAGTAGTCGACAGCCACAATTAAGAATTTTACTTTCCCCGGTGCTTCTGGAAAAGGACCGACTATGTCGATTCCCCACTGGTAGAAAGGCCAGGGGCTAACTATGCTTGTTAACTTTGATGGCGGGACTTCTTGCGTTGGTGAGAAAGTCTGGCACTGCACGCAAGTCTGTGTTAGCTCGACCGCGTCCTGGTGTATATCTGGCCAGTAGAGGCCCATGCGTAATACATTGCCTGTGAGCGCTCTTGCTCCCTCGTGAGCACCGGCCGGCCCTGTGTGGGCTTCCTTTAAGGCCAGCTTTCCTGCTGCGCCATCTATGCACTTAAGCCATGGAGCCGTATGGCCCTTCCTGTACAGCGTCCCTTTTATCATCGCGTACTGTGGGGCTCGTATCCTTGTCTTCCGAGCCTCCGCGTGGTTGTCCGGGAGTATGCCATGCTGTAGGTATTCTATGATGGGTGTCATCCAGTTGGGTTGTGCTACTGACACGGAATTGACCTATCGCGCGTCGATGCTCCTTTCTTTCAGTACTTCCACCAACACCTTTTTTGAGAGATGTCCAAAGCATGTTGACGCTAGTTTGCTGAGGGCATCCGCTCTCTTATTACTTCCCCTTGAGATTTGTTTTATCTCAAAGCTTTTTAGGGTACTTGTGATTTGCTGTACTGCTTTGACATATTTTCCATTCGCTTATCTTTTGCCTCGAATTCCCGTGTCACCTGGTTGGCCACCAAACGCGAGTCGGTCAGGGCTATAACTCTCTCCGCCCTCATTGTTACCGCTAGTCTGAGACCGTCCAAGAGGGCTTCATACTCCGCCTCGTTGTTGGATGTGTGAAAATCGAAACGCAAGGCATATGTGAGTTCTCCCGTTGGGCTAGTTAGGATCAGCCCTGCACCTGATCCTTCTTTGCTAGAGGCCCCATCTATGTGAAGAGTCCACCGCTGGTTGTTCTCTTTATTCGAGCACACTTCATTGACTGACCCGACCCGGCATGGTCCATTTGGGTTGCATGGCATCATGCATTTGGATAGACTATAATGAGAGAAATAATACTTAAGGTTGGTTAATATATTATAAGTTCTAATATATTAATAAGGTTATTTAATTAGTATTGATCAAGAATTAATTTGGAATTAATTAAGTGATCAAAAGGAGACTAATTAAATATATGGGTTGATTGTGTAAATCATTCATTCTTATATATGTGGGCTTGTGATCCAAGATTCCTTATGTTGGACTAAGTCCATGGGGTGACCCATGGATACTCCATGGAGGTTAAAATCCATGGAGCATAAGGAATGGGTAAAGTTATGAGTTACATGGTGTAACCCTAATAGCCACCATATAAAAGAATCCCATGGCTCAAGAAATCGTGGACTAATGTGTGAGTGTGAGGGCTAGACGATTTCAAGGAGTGTTCAAGTTTCTCTCAAGTTATTCCAAGTGTATTTGGTGTTGTGTGAACCATTTGAGGTGTCACACTTGGGGCACTAGGCACTCAAGCTTCATGAAGACATTCTACATCAAAGAGGTATGTATTCTATCTTGTTATATTTATTATTGTGTATGCTAGATTAGGATAATACCTTGGATGTTCATAATTGTATGTATAATAGAGAAAACATAGATCCAAGGTATTTAGGGTTGCATGTACACTTAGGAGTGTTAGAATGCTCATAACCCAATAGTGGTATCAGAGCCTAGGCTTGTTTTCTTGTTATACTTGCAAAAGTAGCTGAAAAATCGAGTTGGATGCATATATTCGATTGTTTTGGCTGGAATTGGACTAGGAACATTACCCTAAGATGTTTTTGGACTTATAAACTTGTTTTTGATGTGGTAATGTTCATGCTAATCCAATTTCTAAGATAATTGTCATAATTTCAAGATTTGTATTAGTTTGTATGTTCATGCTAATTTCTTGAAGATTGATGATTTGAATTATCTTGTTCTTATGAGGTTCTTAGATTAATAGAAAAGTTGTGTGAAATAGTTGTTTTCAATCCATTTTAATCTAAGAGTTGATTCCAAAGTGTGTTTTTGTAACTTGTCCTCAAGTTATATGAAAAGTCACATTTAAGAATCATAAAACTCATAAAAGTTGGCAAAGGTTACAAAATGAAGAGTCTAGTTCTAATTAAATGGTTTTATGACTCCATAACTTGTCCTCAAGTTATGGAGGTTCAAGAGTCTCTTCATTAAATTAAAAAAAAAAGTGTAACCTTAATTAGTTCCATAAGTTACAATAAAAAAAGTTATTTTTTTTAATTAGTTTAAAGTCTTCCATAACTTGTCCTCAAGTTATGGAACTTGAAGAGTTTTTTTTAATTAAAACTACTTTAAACTCATAAGTTATGGAATTAATTAGTTTTGAATAGTTTCAAAACTTGCCCTCAAGTTTTGGAATTTGAAAAGTTTTCACTTATGAATACTTTAATTCCAAGTTAGCCCTTAGAATTTTAAAAGTTAAAATTCAACCCTTATACTTTATAATATTATAAGTTAATAATATTTATATATATGTATAAGAGTAAAGTCAGTCTTACCGTTAGTAGGCCTCATTCACGAAGCCGGTCTATAAGGGGGGTATAAGGTTACTGCCTATAAAATGGCAGTTTAATGGGTGTCCACTCTCACCCACCGCTTCCTTGACTGGTGGAGGGTCGTTAGCCGAACGGGTAGGACAAGGACTATAATTCTCCTTTCATTAAAAGTATTAATGATAAATACTATGTAACTAAACTCTTATTAATACCCAATCTTAGTTACTTAGGAAAATGTGAATTTGGTGCTAACCCATGAAATTACACTTTGCACTTTGCTTAAGTCGTTAGTGGAGCGTGTGTGGTTAACCGGCACACTAACTTGGACTTAACAAGGTAGGCAAAGGGTAACTTAATATTTATCATAGTATCGGTGGAGCGTGTGTGGTTAACCGGCACACTGATTAAGGGGTAAATATTAAGGGTACCAAGTATATTTGCATGGTTATTCACACCTTGTTTTGTGATCCTCGGCATCCCAGTCACAAAACCTGAAGGGCACACTCGAGATTGAAACATGCCTTTGAACAGTTCAATGAATCTCAAAGATCTAGGACTTTCAAATCCAATTAAAACCTAATAAATTATTTCGTTTTTCATGGTGGAAATTGGTGAATCGTCATTCACCTACCTTCAAATATTTTATAGCTTGGATTACGGCATCCCTCTTCTAAGTTATAAAATAGTTTGTTGGGTCCTAGCCTTAATATTTCATATTGGGTGTCATATTAAGGACTTTAAATCAACTATCTTGAATATCTCCCAAAAAGATGTCTGGTCTAGACATTTATGATCTTCCCAAATCTCTTGAAACAAGCTTTCCTAAATGAAGATGATGTCCCATGGATATCATACTTCTTTCACCTCCTCCAATTATTCTCCCTAACCCACAAGTTCCTAAAAAGTTTAAGGTCACTCAAGCCCTATTGGCAAGGCAAGGTCTAGGTGTGATCACATCTTGGAGATGTAGTCACATATTGACAAGCCGGGAGAGTTGGGTGTCAAAGTCTTGAGAAAGTTGGTGGCTCAACTACTTTCTAAGTCACATAGTGAGTTCTTTTGGGAATCCTATGAAACAGACTAAGACAAGACCCTTAATGATCTTATCTATTTGCTAAGATCAACTTCCTAAAACGCTATGGACATTGACAATGATGCCATTGGATATCCAGTAAAGCTCTCTCTTCCCAATGGAAAGGGATCGGCCATAGTCAACTCTGTTGACCCAATAGTAAAGAGAGAGGCGAAGTCTGAGATAGTCCCATTATCAAAGATCCATAGGTAACTATTGCCAAAGGAAGGGGCATTGGTTACGAAGCTGCCAAATTTACCTAAGGATGTTAAAGTCAATAAGTTTGGCTCTACTTCATGTAAAGTCCATTGTCTAACTCTATTAAGTACATGCTGATTCTGATCGCGAAGATGGATTTCAATCGCATGGTTCGGTGATCAGAATTTTGGGCTATTACTTAAGAGTTATGATATTTATATTGCTTAGGAATAGATAACAACAAGGTTTTCATATGGATTGTAAGGATAAGTTTTTCCGCAAAGTTTTAAAATAAAAGAAAAAGGTTTTGATTTTATTTATTTTAAGTATCCTTACAATGGCATTTGTGAAAAGTTGTTGCTTATAAGATTCCATTGATAGCAATATTGGAAAAATGGATTTGATTCTTTCGGTTGTGGTAGTGTCTAATATTACCAAATAAGGAAAGATTTTCATCACCCAAGGTTCAATTGGACCGAAACTTGGAATCATGCAAGTTGTATAGTATGATGAATGAGAACTTTCAGCTTGGAAAATTAAGACTAATTCCTTATGTGAATAAGGAAAGGACTAAGGGATCGAGTACACATTCTTGTGCACTGGTCAAGTCCACCACAAAAGATCAAGAAGACTATTCGTCATGATTTACTTAAGTTCAGTAAATATGGTTATACTTATAAGTTTAAGTATAAGTCTGTAGCATTGGAGAAGTTTCAATGTGAGACAGAACGAATAAGAAGAATCAAAGTATGGCAGAAAGATAAAAGTTTCTCAAATCTGAAAAGATGGGAGAGTACTTTAGTATCATGTTTATGATCATCTTAATGATTAAGATACCATATCACAATTGGTCCTCTAAAGTCAAGAAGAGGAGTCATGAATTGTTGAAATGGTTAAATCAAAAAGATGAGTCATACTTCGTTCCAAAACAATTCTTAGAGTCATACTCCAAGATTGTAACTTGAGTGACATATCTTAAAGAGGGTTTGTTAACACTAGTCAAATGTAAGAGTAAAAGGTTATCTACTCTTGTACATTTGAAATTGGTAAGTTGTGATGTTTTGGATAAAACAGAGACCAACTTAGGCCAATTGTGTAAAGTGTTAGTCTTGATAAAGAATCCGCACTATCTCTTGAATATTTGACAAGGGAGTCTTATATGTCAAGAGGACAGTGGGAGTCTTAAAGCTCTTGAAAGTTTCAAGACTTAATCAAGAATAAAACCTAAAGTCCTTCACTAGCACACGACTTGAGGTTTATAACCTATCGTGTTGAAATTTTTGTGCCTATTCAAGTTGGCTTTGCATAGGAGTTCTGAGAGTTCTCAATTGGTTGCACAACTACTTGGAAGCAATGGCAGGCACCTGAGCTGCCAAATGGCAAGAATTTAAGATTGCACAAGTTTAATCAATATGAGTTTGGATTTGTCACTAACCTTGTCTTGTGATTATGGTTTTGACAAATTCACATGGATAAGAACACATACACTATTAAATCTAAGTGTCATAAGGTTTCTCTCCGATTCATGAAAATGATGGTGAGGAAACACTTTCACTAAGTAGATTTTAGCTAGATAGCAATTGTGATATTTGCATTCTCAAAGTCGTTAGTGGAGCGTGTGTGGTTTACCGGCACACTAACATGGACTTGTGAGAAGTGGCAAAGGTATAAACAATTGAGACTATGATTACGGCATCCCTTTTCATAGTTCTAAAATTGTTTAGACACACATGTGAGCTATCTAAGAGAGGTGTATGATTTTGATAAAGTTTTATCAAAACAATCTAGTATCAGAAATCTGAACTTTGGTAAGAAAGTCAGCTGATTTCTGAGTACATGTCAAAGCTAGTGGGAGCATAAGTGTTATGCTAATAATCATCATGTTAGTGGGAGCATGATAATTATGACAAAGGTTGCAAGTTAGCAATGTTAATTATAGAAAACAAAAGTTTCAATTCGTGAGGTTGCAGGGGTTGAAAAAGTTGTTTTGCTATAATTAAGGGAGAGGAAATTATACTTCATTTCAATTCTAAAAAGCTTATATTGAGATTTTAATCGTATTTAATCAAGGATATATATATGAATTTCATGTTGGAATGGCTCAACATAAGGAAATTCTATATATGGGTCCATTATTTGCGTTCTAAAATTCGATTATGATTACGGCATCCCTTTTCATAATCTGAATTTTGAGAACTTGGCAAATTGAAATGGAAATATTATAGCAAAAGACTGGTTTAGTCTTTATGTGAGACATCATGAATCGTGTCCCATATGCTTCGGCTATAGGATCGATTACATGTGCTATATTCATCCTTTCTAAAATTTTCCAAATGCCTGGGGCATTATGAAGGGAAAAGGTCTAGAATTGGATATGACTAAAATGATTAAGCAATTGTCGAGGACAATCTAAGGTTTACCAAAGATTGGTTGCTCAAGGACAGTTGGAAGTATAATGTTAATTCTGGAAGGACCATATTGACATAATCTGTAAGGAGGCAACTCTTGTTCAGAAGTGATAGTCAAAATGGAATATGGAAATGTTTCAAAGTTAGAAATTATTCAATCTGTGTAAGATTAGGAAACTTAATGAAAGAAGGATGTTTCCAAGGAGCTGATCTCCTTTGGAATGCTCTGTAATGATTGTTGTCAAGTCTTTCTGACTTTGTGCATAATCATTAAGAGGATCAATGCATATAAGTTTAGAATCTAACAGATTTCAGTAAATGGCATGAATTTGGAATTCTTGCATTTGCAGTAAGGATTTGGGACTGTGAAAAGAGGATCATTGGAGTGATGTTCAATTGATCTATTTTACAAAGTAAAGATCATAGACAAACATAGTATGCATACTTGGTGTATGGCATGACTAGTGTTTAGAAAACATAGTGTACATGCTTGGAGCATGGGACAACTATTGTTTTAAATTCAAGTATAAAGTTGATAAAACCGAAACAATGAATAATGAGTAATCAGTATGGTGATAAATAAAAGTGTTTATTTATATTCATAGGGTTTGATACCATATTTGATTCATTTATTCTTGTGTTTCACTTTGCATGTTTTGACTTCCAGAATAACTAAGTCGATCTTCCTGAATGATTAAGTTATTCAAACCATCCACAGTCGGTCATATGTTGGAAGTAGATATGAATCAAGACTGTCATGGGTTGGTTTGTAGAGGTCCAAGTTGGTGGACAAAGTGGTGCTACAACACTCATGAGTGCTCATAAGTTCTGAGTATTGGATTCAACCCGCGCTCATTTGAATCACTTCATGGATTTTATCACGAGTGATCATGAGACGATAATATCTTATATTCTTCAAACCTAGAGATATGAGTTGTTACTATGAGTTGGTTATACATTGATTGCACGAAAACGCATTGGTAACTCGATGTTATAAAACGTGCCTTTGTGTATGATTCAACAAGTGGTAGAACAAGCCATATGAGTCGAAGTTTATCCATTCCTTTTACCTTCGGGATAAAAGCGATATCTGTGGGCCCCTCGATGATTTAAAGATGATACATGTGAGTGCTTGGCCAAGCCAGGACTGATTTGATTTGTTCAATCAGTCAGTCATCATGAATCGGAAATCGGGAAACAACAAATGGACAGAGAGAATGATTGATAATCCATGTCTCAGTCCATATGATATCTAGAATGGAGGAATATACGATCCCTTATCTAATGGACAAGTCATTGACAAAGGTCAGAGTTCATCGACAAGGTTAGAGTTCGACAGAAGCTTTTGAGAGCTACGATTGCTGATCGGTTCCTGAAGTCATACGCAATAATAGTTTTAGAGTTATCCAAGTGGGAGACTGTTGGATTAATGTCTAAGTCCATAACTATAATTGGTAAGACTTGACCCGACCCGACATGGTCCATTTGGGTTGCATGGCATCATGCATTTGGATAGAATATAATGAGAGAAATAACACTTAAGGTTGGTTAATATATTATAAGTTCTAATATATTAATAAGGTTATTTAATTAGTATTGATCAAGAATTAATTTGGAATTAATTGAGTGATCAAAAGGAGACTAATTAAATATATGGGTTGATTGTGTAAATCATTCATTCTTATATATGTGGGCTTGTGATCCAAGATTCCTTATGTTGGACTAAGTCCATGGGGTGACCCATGGATACTCCATGGAGGTTAAAATCCATGGAGCATAAGGAATGGGTAAAGTTATGAGTTACATGGTGTAACCCTAATAGCCACCATATAAAAGAATCCCATGGCTCAAGAAATCGTGGACTAATGTGTGAGTGTGAGGGCTAGACGATTTCAAGGAGTGTTCAAGTTTCTCTCAAGTTATTCCAAGTGTATTTGGTGTTGTGTGAACCATTTGAGGTGTCACACTTGGGGTACTAGGCACTCAAGCTTCATGAAGACATTCTACATCAAAGAGGTATGTATTCTATCTTGTTATATTTATTATTTTGTATGCTAGATTAGGATAATACCTTGGATGTTCATAATTGTATGTATAATAGAGAAAACATAGATCCAAGGTATTTAGGGTTGCATGTACACTTAGGAGTGTTAGAATGCTCATAACCCAATAGGTAAGTGATGTCGTGCTCACCTAGCTCTATGGACCATTTTGCAAGCCGTCCTGACGTCTCGGGCTTCAGGAGAATTTGTTTGATCGGGCAATTTGTCAATACCTCTATTTGGTGAGCCTGGAAATACCGACGGAGTCTCCGTGCTGTGTAGACTAAGGCGAGCACCAGTTTTTCGATGACCGGGTAGTTCATCTCCGGTCCTTGTAGTGCCCGGCTCACAAAATAAACCGGTAGTTAGCGTCCCTGCCTGTCGGCCGTCAGTACTGACGAAATTGCATCTTTTGACGTGGACAGGTACACTTGCAATACTTCTCCTGGTACCGGGCTGGCCAGGGTGGGGAGTGCGTGGAGTGCTTTCTTTATCTCTCGCAGTGCCGACTCGGCCTCTGTTGTCCATTTAAAGTTGTTTTTCTCTATGCACCCTTTCAGCGTGTTGAACAGTGGCATGGCTTTCTCTGCCGACTTGGAGATGAACCGACTGAGTGCGATCAGCTTTCCATTCAGGGCTTGTGCATCCCTCAGCGTGTAAGGGGAAGGTGTTTCCTCTAGCTCGTTTACCTTGATTGGGCATGGCCGTATCCCTTCCTTCGTCACATAGTATCCCAAAAATTGGCCCTCTTCGACTCTGAAGGTGCACTTGGCGGGGTTTAATTCATCCTAGCCTTCTCCAGGGTCTGTAACATTTCTTCTACATCTCGTAACAACATTTTATCGTCCGGGCTTTTTATAACCATATCATCGAAATAGACTTCGATATTCCGCCCAATTTGGTTGGCGAATAGGGAGTCCACGAGCCGCTAGTAGGTTGCCCCTGCATTCTTTAGTCCAAACGGCATTTTTGTATAACAGAAAGTGCCATGATCCGTGTAGAAAGCCATTTTCTCTTCATCGTTTGTATTCATCAGTACCTGGTGGTATCCTTTGTATGCGTCCAAGAAGCATTTCCATTGGAACCCTTGCAAAGACTCTACCTTTTGGTCTATTTCTGGTAGCGGGTAACAGTCTTTGGGACATGCTTTGTTCAGGTCGGAGTAGTCGATGCACATGCGCCAGCTACCATCGCTTTTCCTCACCATTACCGGATTGGCGATCCATGTAGGGAAAATTGTTTCTCTGAGAATTCCTGCGCTGGTTAGCTTTGCCACCTCCATGTTGATTGCCTTATTTCGATCCCCTCCGTGGACCCGCTTCTTTTGCTTTGTCTCCTTGGTTCCCGGCTTTATCATCAACTTGTGTTTTATAATTCCTCGATCGACCCCCGCCATGTCAGCGGGGGGTCCATGCAAACACGTGTTTGTACCTTTGTAGTAGCAAGACCAGTGCTTCTCTTGTTTTTTAGGGAAGGGCCGTTCCCACGGTCACCCGCTGGTCTGGGTGCTCCCTGTCAATCACTTCTCCCCCGTCTGACAGATCTGGTTTTGGCCTTTTGGTTTCTGCTGAGATATCTTTTGGTTGCATGATTTCGTAACATTTGAGTTCCTTCGGTGGTGTGGCCAGAACTATGCCCGGTCCTTGACTTATGCTGAATTTGACTATTCCGTGGACCGTCGATGAGACTGCTCTGAATCTTAATAGGGCTGGGCGCCCCAGTATGATGTTGTGTTCCGAAGGGTGTCGTATGACTACGAAGTCGATCAGGGCAGTCCGTCGTCTAGTTTCATCCTGACTGACTAGTGTTAATGGTAAGTGGATCATACCTAGCGGCCTTAGGCTGTGCCTTGTGAATCCCGTGAGCTGGCCGGTGGCAGGCCTTAAGCCTTCCTTCCACGCGCTTGGCAATAGTCTGAAGCAGTGCCCATAGATGATGTCTTCTGAGCTTCCGGTGTCGATGTATACCCGGTGGATGACTGCGTTCTTGATTGATCCCTGAATGACCAAGGGGTCGTTCCCGTTCCACCCGGTTGGGCGTGGGTCGCGCATGGAAAATGTCAGCCCCTGCATTGCCTCTGTGATGTATCGTGTGTCCTCCGTACGCTCCGCCCTCCCCCTTTTGTGGTGGATTGTTAGGATCTCGAGTTTTTATTCCATTTTCTTGGGAGCGTCTTTTGGGTTGTCTGCGGTGAACTTGGCTCGTAGACTTTTGGCGATTTCTATCACATTGCCTTTCAGCTGCTTTTCTTCGATTTCCCTTTTTATCACCGCACAATTGACTGTGTCATGTGTTCGACTCTTGTGGTACTCGCAGTACCGCATTTTAGTACCTTTTGCTGCTGGCTTCTCATCGACCGTGTATACTTCGGTCCTTCTACCCCGCCTGTCGTCCCTAGAGAACGGTCGAAAACGACTTGGCGGTCGCCTGTCTCGACTCATGAACCTGTTCCCCCCCCCCCCCCCGAGGGTCGAGGGGGATTGTGGTGTAGTTGTTACGCCTACCAGCGGAGGTTGTCATGGCATTGAGGTCCGCCTGCTTTGACGCTTCACCCTCCTCCTTGCGTAGGTAGCGCTCCACTCGTTCTTTTAGTTCGGCTCTTGTTTTGGGTTGTTTACCCATGATTTTTTGGGATAACGATCCCGACAACAGTCCCCAGGTAAATGCGCCTGCGATTAGCCCTTCGTCGTGACCTGGGACATCGCCTTTGTATTTCCGGAGTTGCATGAAGTAATCCTTGACTGACTCTCCTTCCCTTTGTTTACACCCAATGATTGAGTGGCAATCGCCTTTGTATTTCCGGAGTTGCATGAAGTTCGTTAGGAACAGATATTTCAACTGGCTGAAGTTGTTAATGCTGCCCGGTCGTAGCGTTTTGAACCATGTTCCTGCGTTACCGTCCAAGGTGGTAGGGAAGTACGTACACCAGAATCTCTCATCCAACTTGAGAGACGTCATGGTCCATTCGTACGTGTCGATATGGCTGTCTGGGTCGGTAGTTCCGTCGTACGTCTTAAGATGGGGTAGTTTAGCGGTGTTGGGGATTTCATACTCCAAGAGTTCTTCGACGACGGCGACAGAACACTTCGTGACGAGCAATCTTGGGTTGGGATTTGTTGGTTGAAAGGATATACTGGTTGTTGCATTGCCAGGAAAGGTTGTACGAGCATGTTGTTGTAAGCGCTCAGATCTGGTAACGGTAAGCCATACTGTGTGACATCCCCATTTTTCACGGCCAGAAAAGACCGATTTTGTTTATGCTTTATAAAAATCAGAGAACCTCTTTTAATAAAAATGTTGCGGAATTTGTTCCCAGAAAAACATGATAAATACGTTATCAAAGCATTTCCGAAGAAATGTATTTTTATCCATTTTAAAACATTTGGGATGTCATCGTCAATACAGAAACATAAGCATAAACATAACTTACATTCATTTACACTAGTGATCTACATCTCTTTTAAATCCCTCAGTGTAAAGTAGCTTCATATCGACACATGTGATACAAATAAGCTTGAGTGGGTCAGGTTGGGAAACCTCGTGAGTACATAGGGTTTTCAACCCACAATAATTTAATTATTATGTTTAAACATCAAACAATCAACCCAATTACCCATCCCCCATTATCTTCCTTACTCTTAAGGATCTACCCTAAGAATCATCTATCCTGCATTCGTTCATTTCGAAGCCCATTGCTTCCAGGGTTTATATGATAGGCACTAAGTCCATAGCTGCCAATACTTGTTCGTAAAGCACTAATTCCATAGCTGCTAAAGTTCATTCATCGGGTACTAAATCCATAGCTACCGGTGTTCAGCTAATAGGTACTAAATCCATAGCTACCAACGTTTATTTAACAGATATCAAGTCCATAGCTACCAATGTTTATTCTATAGGCACTAAGTCCATAGTTGCCGATGTTATTTGTTAGGTACTAAGTCTATAGCTGCCAATGTTCACTCATATCATCTTTCATCTCTCATCATTCATCTACCCATGTTTTACCCAACATATTCGTAGATATAAAATACATATACATTTTAAATTATTTTAAACATGTATAAAATCGTTCATCCAGCATAGAAAGCGAGTATTCAAATAATATGCACACATACCACGTAATTTATATAAAATACTTCATATCTATGTGTAAGATGAAAGTAACTATGCACTCACCTGCAATGGTGGTGAGTCAGTACTCGGACAGCACTTCGTTTACTTTAAAATGAATTTCCGTTGACAAAACCTAGTATCATTTCCACTAGAGTTTAGTCTAATGTTCAACGAGACTAATTAATAGTCTAACTATTATTACTATTATATAAGTGTTAAACAATACTCTTCACCCATTATGTACAGACAGGGGCCATACATGAAACACCCGAGGGCAGGATCATTTTGGCATATAGCACTTCTGAAATCCAACAACCCAGGCGGCCCTTCAAACCGGATTCCCCGTACCGCGAGTGGTTAAAACGATATTATAACGACACTTATATAACCCGTAATAATAGCTCAAATAATTATTATAAGGTCCTAATAACGTTACTATATTTAAATAAAAGCTATATTAAAAATTAGGTAGGCGTATCTTACCTACGAGGGGGTTTGGCTAGAAGCCGCGCTCTGTAGGGGCAGAACTTCCGAGCTTAAATCTCTTCTTCTCGGAGCCGTCGAGCGCTCCGGGGCTTTCTTCTAGCGCTAGGGGAGTTTTTGGAGGTTTAGAGAGAGAGAGAGAGTAGAGAGAGAAGGGTGGAGGTGTGAAGAAATGAGGGTGGAAGGGGTTGTATTTATAGGGTGAAATATGACTGAAATTAGTGCCACATGTCACCATCTAGTGGCAAGCCTTGGGGAGAAAGCAATGGCCAAGATTGTGCCACGTCACCCCTTTTGCAGCAGCACCCTGCCGACTTCTAAACCCCGTAACTTTCGCATACGAGCTCCATTTTCAACGTTATTTATATCCACGCGTAGGTAAAAATAAGATCTACAACTTTCATTCTGACTCCGTCGGCTAATCTCGACCGATCTTAAATTTAACAGTACGAGGAGATTATACTGTTAAATGTCCGCGTAAAATTCATAACTTCTACATACGGACTCCGTTTTCGTCTGTCTTTTTACCATTGAGTTCCTATTAATGAGATCTTCAATTCTCATTTAGGTCGCGTAGGGCAAAAACAGCTCAATCTAAAATTCGAGTTTCGGGTCGTGCACTGCTATGCCAAATTTTAGAAAATTCATAACTTCCTCATACGAAGTCAGATTTGGGCGTTCTTTTTTTGTATGTTCTCGGTTTAACGTATACTACAAATTTTGCTTAGATTTATAAGGCTAAAAAGTCCTCCATCGTAAATTCACTATTTACGTCTCCCGGTGCCATGCCGGTTTTGCCGAAAAACTTCGACGGGCCATAACTTCTTCGTTATAACTCGGATTTCGACGTTCTTTATATGTACGGAACCCTTGTAACATATACAACCATTTGGTTAAGATTACTCCTTCTAAATAATCTTCCATCAAAACTCATTTTTGATGCTTATTGTCTCTAAATTGACTAGCCCGAATCTGCGGGCGTTACATACTGGTTAAGTGGTTGGTTCAGGTTTGGGAGATTGTATGCCAAAGGGATTTGTTGCTGGATTAAGGGCGTCTGTTTTTGGGCCATGGGTATTGGTTGCTGGAGTATAGGCGTTTGCTGTTGGGCCATAGTTATTGGCTGTTGGGCAATAGGTGTTTGTCGGTAAAAAGGAGATGGCATCGTTGGTGTGGCGGCTGATGTTAGTAACTAGTGGTTTCGTGGTTGTGCTGCAGCGCTCGCATTAAGCATGGTCCCGTGTGCGTATAGGTTATTTGTGGAGGGTGTGACGGGTGTTATTTGGGTTCCATGAGGGGTGACGGTGTTGAAGAATGGAAAGGGCGTGGTGAATATCGGCCGGTTTTGGGGTAAGGTAGTATGTGTGATGGTGGTGATAGGAGTGAAGAGTGGGTCTCGTGGCATATCTATTGTAATTTGTGGTGGTAGGCCGTCGGGACTTGGTATGGTTTCAAGGTTTGGCGATGGGTCCCCTGAAGACGACGATGCTTCGAGGAATGGCGGTTGTTCTCCGGTAAGGGAGACGGTTGGGGTATCAGCTGGCTCCAGCGGTCCCATTTGAAGTATCGGACTGTGTGGCGTTTCCGATGGTTCTCCGGTTGCATTTTCCGCCATGATTGGTTGCACAAGGGGGACAAAGGGTGAAGGGTTTGTGTATTTGTTGTCACACAAACAGATGGCGCCAAATGATGCGACCTGGCTCCGAACCACTTGCTGTGAGAGAGATTCGACGTTCTTTATGCCTGAGAGGTCACAAGAAACCCGTCAGCCGTTTTCCGGGAGGAGGTCCCGGAAAGACGTTCCGACGGTCAAGTTAGTATGATGTGGGTTATAGCGAGAATAAGACGTGGAGGAGTGGAATGACTTGCCTTACCGGGACCAAGGTGAGGTCCTTTTATAGTGGAGATCTTCCTCGGTCCGTACTGGGGACCGGTACTGCAGTCCCGACAGGATCCGTCGCTCTTATTGGGGAGCCCTGCTCCACATTCGTGCTCATCCCGATGATTGGTCCAGGCAATTGTGCTCTGTCTGGACGCTTTATCGCCTGGAACCGTTGTCTCCGGGCTGTGGCTAAAAGACAATATTCTGGTGAGGGAGAGCCTTCTGTCTGGCCGCCTCGCGGGAGTCCGGGGTCGCTGAGTCGGCTCCCCGTCGGAGGCGCCTTGTCGAGGCTCGCCTGTTTCGGGCCCGCTCTAAGGGGCGTGTCATCAATATATATATATATATATATATATATATATATATATATATATATATATATATATATATATATATATATATATGACTTATCAAAGATGGAAAGTTTTTTTTTTAAAAACTCTTCACTTTTTTTATACAATCCTAACAGTAAGGGGAGATCAGAGCTAGTCTTGTTTTGATTAGATTATTCCATGTACCATGCTTTAGAAGCATGGCTTTGATTTGATAACGCATGGATCTTAAAGTGATAAGACCTAGGGGATAAATGCTTAAATTAAGGACTTAAAAGAACTAGTTTTCTACCTTCTTTCATAAGCCAAAGCCCACGAAAATTTTGGCTTCCCATATTCATATTCTTTCTAGTTTTTGCCTCTTAAAGTGTTAAGAACATAAAGATGAAGATGATACTTGAATATTCTCTTTTAAGGCAAACTAGTTTCTTTGTCTTAAGAGCTTAAGCGATTCTTTTATTATAAGAAGAAGACTAGCATCTTATCATGTAACACCTGATTCCTAGTATGTATTTTATTCAAGAATTGTATGTATTTTCTGGGACTCGACGAGTTGGAGGCCCGACTCGTCGAGTAGAGTCGAAATCCGCGGACAGTTTAAGTGACCTACTCGGCGAGTAGGTGCTGCTTGGGTAAAACCCTAAATTTAGGGTTTACACCCTATTTAAACACCTTATCTCAGCCTCCATCGTCCCTTATACTCCCAGAGGACATCATATCGAAACCCCAACCGCTTTTGTGTGTTGTAAGGACATTTTGGTGCTTTTTGGTGGGCTGTGAAGCTTGAGAAGAGGGAAGGAACTTGTGAGACCAAGGGGAAACAAGAAGATCCAGAGTTTGAAGCTCATTTTCAGCTTATTGGAGGTATGAAGCTGAACCTTTGTTTATAGATCTTGATTTTTGGGCCTTTTCCTTCATCTTTCTAAGCCCTAGAGAGGTGTTATTCGGGATTTAGTGTTGGAAGTCAGTGTATGCTTTAGATCCATGTCTATTGGGGGGTTTTATGGCACAAAGGTGCCCATTTTGTTGCCATGAACACCCCATGCACTTTGGAGGCCATCTTTTATGGCTTTTTGGTCCAAAGACCCCTTGCATGTGTACCAAGTTTGGAACTTTACGTATGAAATGGACATTAGGGGGCCATATCTATGGTTTTGAGGTGTTAAGACCCATTTAAATCGACTGTATAGTGTTGGCCAAGGATGGACTTGACGAGTTGTTCTTGGAACTCGGCGAGTCGCGGTGTATTGACCACCAAATCCTTTCTGTGGATGGACCAGTTGTTAGGGAGAAATTCCCTTAGTTGTTTAGACGCGTAAAGGGACCTGGGAATCATAGGACTCGGCGAGTGTATGAACAGACTCGGCGAGTCCAAGGCAATCTCCCAATCTTTGAAGATGGACTCGACGAGTTGTTCATACAACTCGACGAGTCATAGACTGGACACATTCTTATAAGGGAGATGAACTCAACGAGTTCAAGGATGAACTCGACGAGTCGGATGAAGATGGTCCCTATGGGTTGAATGAAGGAGAATCTGTCGAGTTCTTGCTAGACTCGACGAGTGGAGTCGGGGTTGGATCGGGTTAGTGGAGTATGGACTCGACGAGTTGGTAGACCAACTCGGCGAGTCAGGTCAACTGGGTATAGACTTTGACCAATGTTGACTTGCCTGGTTTTGGTATTGACCCTGGTTAGGGTTGTATGTTCGGTTTGATGACTTGAAGGTTGTCGTGTAGGGATTGAGGAGTCGAGGAGAGCCGAACTTCACGCAGAGGACAGTTCAGACACTGCACGACATCGAGGTGAGTTACCTTCCAGTAGTGGTGGGTCTACGACCACAATGTCGGCCCACTAGTAGGAGTTGTATGTTAGATGATTGTCTTTGTGATATTCATCTAGGTTTGCTACTACCTGTTATGTTTTATGTGCTAGCATGATATGATGTACGTGATGATGGTAGTAGTAGGGGGAGGTAGTCCCCAAGTTACCGGCCGATAGGGCCGAAGGGGTAGTTTAGTACCCAGCTATGTTAGATTATGATTACGTGACTGTATGTGATAGATCGGTCGAGAGGGCCGAAGGGGTAGGCCAGCACCCACATATGCTAGGCAAGGTCACCGGTCGAGAGGACCGAAGGGGTAGGCCAGCACCCAGATATGCTAGGCAAGGTCACCGGTCGAGAGGACCGAAGGGGTAGGTTGGGCACCCAGATATGCCTGGCAGTATGTATGTTATGTATGGTATATGGTATGATGAGGGAAACTCACTAAGCTTCGTGCTTACAGTTTTTAGTTTTGTTTCAGGTACCTCTTCAGCGAATGGGAAGGAGTCGGCGCGGTAGCGGCACATCATACTCACGCATGGTTTCCGCATTGAGTTTTCTGGGATTGTACTCTGATTATTACTATTATCCGATGATATGTTTTGAGACACGACGTAATGGTTTTATGAATTAATATAATATTAGCAATGCTTGATAAATGATTTCACATGATTACTTAATTAAAAATGAAATTTTTAGCCTTGAAAATTGGGATGTTACATATCAAGTTGATTTATTGTTGGTGGATATCTCTAGAGAACTTCTACCTTGAAGTTTCATTCTACACTTGGTCAACTTCCAATCTCCAATGAGAATCAAGGTCTTCAAAGGTTGTAACACTTTTCTTTTTATTCTTATTTTTATCTTTCTAAGTCTTGCAAAATGATCTTTTGGTGGTGATAAAACTAGTTTTTTTTTGTCAAAATCAAGGTCTTCCGTTGCCATATTTGTGTTTATGAAACAACTTTTGAATAAAAACCCAACAATGTTATCTTAATCCACATGAATATTTGATCGGAGGTTTACTGAGATCGATGCTTTTGAGAAACGAAAAAATTCAAAGAAATGAAGTTGAGACTTTTGAATTTCATTTTCAGCTTTTTAATTATTGTTTTAGGATTTAAATTATTGTCTTTGAATTTTTAATTATTTATCATTTATTTACCGTTTGTAGCAGTTTATGTTTTATTTTAATGAAATGTTATTTTTGTATTTAGTTTTAATTTTAAATTTTAAACTTTAAATTAGTAATGTTCAGTTTCAAAAATATACAAATTAAAAATAAATTGAGAGAGATGAAGTTTCATCTGTTATATGCAATATTCTAAATAACGTTAGACGTAGACTTGACGGCAATGTGAAGCCTCAAGCTTTTAACAAAGTTAATATCATATTATTTCCGTTTAATTTCGTTTAATATGACATTAATTCTGTTTAATTTATTTTATAGAAATATATAAAATATTTTTATTTTCTGTTAAATAAAATGAATTAAACAAAATTAATGTCATATTATTCATATGGTTAATTATCTTAACATGTGTAGCAGCATAATTAAGTATTAGCTACCACCCACTTTTTTAAATTTTTTTTGAAAAGTTTATGTCTTATTCAGAAATATATTCAAAATATGATAAAACCAAATAATTTTTTAGAATTAAATATCAAAATTTTTATATCAAAGCAGTATAAAATTTATTGTGCTTATATTATGAAATCAAAACTGAAACATATTTTTATCTTTAACTCAAAACCATATATTTATATTTTTAAAATAAAATAGCAACATACTATTATTTCTGTAATAATGTATTTTTTTTATAATAACACATCATTTTTTTTTCATATATATATATATATATATATATATATATATATATATATATATATATATATAATGAAGATAAATCTAAAAATTAAAAAGTAATGAAGTTATATTTTTATGCTTCAAATGTTTTTAGATAAAAATTAGAAAAGGAAATATTTAATTATGTATTATAGTTTGAATATTTTAGATAAAGTCTAGATAACAAAATTATTTAAATATTTAAAAAATATATAATAACAAACTTGTGAAAAAAGATAGTCAGAAATGTAAAAAGAAAAAAGTGAGAGACTAACATTGTAATGTTTCAAATGATCATTGTATAAAATTTCACAAATGATTTTTAAAGAAGTTTCACAAAATGACATAAATTATCGGAGACATTCTATCCGCACCATTATAAAAACCATTTGTAAAGGTCAAAACCCGTTAATCAAATCAATAAAAGTAAATGTTAAAAAATATATTGACTATCTAGTAATGATACCTAATGTATTTTCTGTGATATCTGATATAATTAATTTTGTTTATTTTTACTTTTTGGTTGAAACTAATTAACTTTTTGCCTATGTTTATAATTATAAAATAAAATTACACGATTGATCATCTATTTTTCAAAACAAACGTAATAATTAAAACTTTTACACGTTAGTTTCAGTGGTTTTAAAATTTGCATGTCATAGCCCTTTCTTTTTCTTTTTTTGCCATAGAAAAACTTTTTTACATTTTTTTTTTAATTTTATATTGTTATTTTAATTAAAATTTATTTATATATATATTTTTAAATTTTATTAAGAATCTCTCTTTCTCTCTCCAATAGGTGGTGTAGTTAGTTGATTATTAATCTTTATATATGTGATTAATAAAAAATATGATATTAGTCATTTGGATGGGATCTAATTTTTTTTTGCATTATTAATAACGTCACACAAAAACATATTTAAAAAAAAACATATATACAACTATTTTGTTTATCAAGCATGTGTACAGTAAATAAAAATTACAAATACTCATTGTAACATTTGTATGAAAATATGAGCTACTCCAGAATTATAGTAATGTCAAATTTTAGTTGAGAGGCTAATTATGGTATAACAGTTTTATAACAAAATACCATAACCAGGGACAAATCCATGATTTAAAAATGATATGACAAAATAAACTATTTTTTTTTGTTATGACTTTAGGTTATTGATAATATCATCTAATATAAATATAGTATTAACTTTTAGGCGAGGGCGTAATTATGGTACTAAATTAATCAAATTATAAACAAACAATAAAGTTTTTGAGTTTTTATTGTCAGTTTCATGTCTAATAATATTGGCATGAGACTTTTCAAAACTGTGGAGTTGCCTCTTATTTGTGAGCTTGCTTTGTAATTTACGAAAATATGAGTTGAATAGTTTTTTTTTAATTTTTTATATTACCTAGGTAAATATCATATTTTAGTGTTTGAAAAACACATATTATATGAAGTTCTAATAAATTAAAACATTAATTAAAAAATAAAATATAATTTTATAGATTTATATAACTTGAAGGGTATAAAGTAAAATATGATTAACTTTGGAGTATATATATGGACATCGTTTTATGTGACAAATAATTTGATATATTAATATTAATAAAAACTTTATTAATAATTGTAATTGATTTCAGGTTTTGACAAACAAGTTTCACACAAACATAGGGTGATTTTTGGCTTTATTAAAATGGTTTTTGGTGTGAATAACAACACCCAGATTGTCGTTATCTAAAATTCTGCAACTTAACAGATTCATCTAATGGACATCCACGGTAAAGACAATTTGTGTGTAAGGTTTGCTCCATAGGAACCATCCTAGAGGAAAAAGTTTCGTAAGGACCATCTCAAGAAAAATCTGTAAAGTTAAAGTACCATTAGTCAAATTTTTTCAAAAATATATAAATATCCATTTGGACTATTTTTGTAATTTATGTTAGAATTTTGAACCCAAAATCAATAAACAATACTCTACGGACTATTTTATACTTTACTCTAGTAAAATAAAATAAAAAGCACAAAGGAGGATGAGATGGCAGAAAATAAATGGAGGAAATAAAAAACAATGGACAAAATTGCAAGAATGGTCCCTGTGGTTAGGTCGAAATTGTTATTTTGGGTCAAACAGGTTTGGACTAGTACTTATGGTCCAAAGATTTTCATTTTCTTGTCATTTTGGTCCAATTTACTTTAAATTTTTTAATAATGACCATTTTGCTATTTGTTTTTACTTTTTCAGTTTTTTTATTTATTCAAATACTTTTACAATTAAAAGAAAAATAAAAAAGAAAATTTTTCTCTCCCATCTCTCTCTCTCTCCTCCCTCTCTCTCCATTAGAACCTGAAGCTTTCTGCATCTACTCCGAGCATCTAAATCACCACCCTCCACTATTCTTTCCAGAACCACCACCTGCAGCTACTATCACCCCCTCCTGTCACCACCACCATCAGATTCCACCATTATAAAGAATAAAAAATTAGAAATCATTTTTGTTTCTTGTTTTATCTTCTTGTAAAAGAAAAGTTGATCAACTATGAATCATCAAATATTAAACATTGATAACCAAAATCAAATTAGAAATCAACAATCTATCTTTGAATGTTCATCGATTTTAAAGCACATAAAACATTCAAAATCATATTACAAAAGCACTAATCTATCCAAGAACATTCATAAATCAGTTTTCAAAACTAGATGCAAAAGTCAGATGTTAAAGCAAGCCCTAGCGCACACGATGCATCACCACCAAGAAACCCTAGCCGCCATGAACATCCCAGATTTGTACAAAAATCATATTTTCCATCCTCTATTTCAGTAAGCCAATAAACCCATTTCCACGAAGCAGAAGATACTGATTACAAAAGGAGATGAGAAGGTGGAGAAGACGATGAACAGTTCCCGTATAGAGCTGGTACTAATTTTAAAGATATGGACTGGAGAGTCACAAACACCAGAGAAAACACACACACAATGTATTGAAGATCTGAATCGGAGGGAAGCCGACATAAAAGATCGATAAAAACCACAATACAAAAACGGGCTTAAAACTTGGATTTTCCGGTGTATCTGAGGTCGAAGATGTTGGTGGTAATCAAACCACCGATCTATTTTTCCCGGCGCTCTGGTCTCGTGGATGGTGGAGCTCGACGGAGATGTTTGGGCTAGGGGAGAGGATCGATGGGTGAGAAAGGAAAAGGGTGGAGTTGGGTTTTGAAGAAGATGATGGTGATGAATTGAGTTCTTGGTATTAAAACAAAAGTTTCCATTTTATTAGAGAGAGAGAGAGAGAGCGAGAGAGAGAGAGAGAGAGAGAGAGATTTTCTTTTTTATTTTTCTTTTAATTATAAAAGTATTTGAATAAATAAATAAAAAAAAGTAAAAAAGTAAAAACAAAGGGTAAAATGGTCATTATTAAAAAATATAAAGTAAATTGGACCAAAGTGACAAGAAAATGAAAACCTTTGGACCATAAGTGCTAGTGGCAAATTCGACCTAACCACAGGGACCATTCTTGTAATTTTGTCAAAACAATGTTGGTTTTTGTATGGGTATGTAATAAACTAATAAAGATAAAGGGAAAACTACAATAAAGTCCTTACATATTGACCTCATAATCGATTTAATCCCTATATATTTTTTTTATGCAATTAAGTCCCAAATACCGGTAATCGTATTCAATTTAACCCTTTGACCGGGTCAACAGGTCATCTAACTTTAAAAAATTACATTTTTGGCCCAGATTTCAAAATTTATTACAAATTTGGTCCAAAATTTACACTTTTGGCCCAGATTTTAAATTTTGTTAAAAATTTGGTCCAAACTTTACCCTTTTTGCCCAAATTTTAGAATTTTATTATGAATTCATCCTAACTTTAGTTTTCTTTACAACTTTTTTTTCTCAAAGAATTGTTTCTAATATGTTTTTTCTTTATAAAATCATATTTATACAAAAAAAAACGTATTTTCACTTAAAAATCTTATATTTTCTATATAAAAACTTTTTTTAAAAAGTTTTTATAGAAAATATCTAGTTATAAAAATAAATATTTATTAAGTATATAAATATATACAAATCGGTTTTTATAAAAAATGTATACAAAAACGTATTTTACAAAAAAATGTATACAAACACCTATTTTATCTATATATATTTTTTTATAAAATCGTGTTTTTTATATTTTTTTTATAAAAACATGTTTGAATATATTTTTATATAATACATGTTTGTATACATTTTATAAAATATATACAAACACGATTTTATAAAATATATACAAACACGTATTATATAAAAAATTATTCAAACACGTTTTTATAAGATGTATACAAACACGATTTTATAAAATGTATACAAACACGTATTATATAAAAAATTATTCAAACACGTTTTTATAAAAAAAATATAGATACACACCTATATATATATATATATATATATATATATATATATATATATATAGGTGATAGGCGTTTGTATACATTTTTTTGTAAAATACGTTTTTGTATATATTTTTTTTATAAAAACAGATTTTTATATATTTATATACTTGGTAAATATATATTTTTATAACTAGATATTTCATATACAAAAACTTTTTAAAAAAAAGTTATATAGAAATTATAAGATTTTTATGTGAAAATACGTTTTTTTTGTATAAATATGATTTTATAAAGAAAAAACATATTTGAAACAGTTTTTTGAGAAAAAAAGTTGTAAAAAAATTAAAGTGAGGATGAATTCATAATAAAATTGTAAAATTTGGGCAAAAATGGTAGATTTTGGACCAAATTTGTAACAAAATTTAAAATCTGGGCCAAAAGTGTAAATTTTGGACCAAATTTGTAATAAAATTTGAAATTTGGGCCAAAAATATAATTTTTGAAAGTTGGATGACCTGTTGACCGGGTCAAAGGGTTAAATTGAATACGATTACTGGTATTTGGGATTTATTGAATAAAAAAAATATATAAGGACTAAATCGATTATGAAGCCAATATATAGGATTCCAAATAAAAAAATTTGAATTGTTTGAGTTCCTCGTTGACCACTATTGAAAAAGTAAGAACACTATTTTCATTCTTCCCCATCGATTACATCTAATTAGACTTTGTAAGAATGTGGATTTTCGGAAAGAAAGGGGAATCGGGATTTTCATCTTCTTCAACAGCGGAGGAAGTTACCAATGGAATCGATGGATCTCGTCTCACCGCCATTGTTACCGGTACGACCTTCCTATCGCTTTCTATTTCAAGCTTCACTTCACTTCAATTAATGAAGTCAATAATATCGTTAGGGTTTTTTTTTATTTATTTATTAATCTCAAAATTCTTACTCCATTGATGTCAAAAACTGAACTATGTTCATCAACTAATTTGTAAACCATACTTAGGAGCTACCGGTGGTATCGGAGCTGAGACAGCACGAGTCCTTGCTCTACGCGGTGTACATGTAGTTATGGCAGTAAGAAACACCGAAATCTGTAGAAAAGTTAAAGAAAATATACTTACTGAAACACCTGATGCTAAAGTCGACATAATGGAGCTTGATCTCAGCTCTCAGGCATCCGTACGGGATTTTGCAACCAGATATCGTTCTTCAGGCCTTCCCCTACACATTCTAATGTAAGAAACCATACGCTACATTGACTTTCTCTCGAAATCTATGAAAAATTTAGGGTTTTTTGTTTGTTGTTGTAAGTAACAACGCAGGGGTTTTGGCGCCAAAATTCACGCTCTCGAAGGACAAAATCGAACTACATTTTGCAACAAATCATTTAGGTCTGTTTGGATGCAATTGGATGTTTACACCATTTCTACGATACCGATGATTATTGCGAACGTTTCAATCCCTGGTTTTCTTGGTTCATTCAGGTCATTTTCTTTTGACGAATCTGTTGCTGGAGACGATGAAGATTACTTGTCACGAACAAAAAATTGAAGGAAGAATCATCAACGTATCATCCGAAGGTCATCGTTTTGTGCGCAAAACAACTTTCTCTGATCAAATTAACAATGAATCAAGGTAAACAAAGAACAAAATTCCAATTTTTTTCATCATAGAAGACGAGGTCGATGGTTAATTTATTGCAATTTTATGTGCGATTGAACTTTGCACTTTGCACTATGCAGTTATAACCATATATATGCTTATGGATTATCAAAACTGGCTAATATACTTCATGCGAAAGAACTATCAAGGCTTTTGAAGGTGATTTTGGTTCTATAATTAACTAGCTTTCTATATAAAGTAATCACGTTTGATTTGGGATTATGCTAAGTGCTAATCACTCAATTCCAATCAGGAGGAAGGAGTCGATTATATCACCACAAACTCATTACATCCAGGATTCATTATCACCGATCTTTTTCGTAACTATAGTATTTTGTCGGGTATGTATATATAAAATCCTACAATATATTTTAACCAAAAAAAAAATGTTTTATATATCATTTTTATTCACGCAGTTATCTTCAACTCTGTTCTCAAATACCTGGCAAAGGATGTTTCACAGGTTTGTAATTCAAATTTGATTTATTGAATTTGGATTTTTTTTTTTTTTTTTTTACTTGTTACTCGATTTTGTTTTTTATAGGGAGCTGCAACTACATGCTATCTGGCATTGAATCCAAAGGTGAAGGGGGTGAGTGGTGAGTATTTTTGTGACAGTAATTTGGTAAAACCATCGTCCAAAGCTGCGGATCCTGAGTTAGCAAAGGAGTTGTGGGAGTTTAGTTTGACTTTGACCGCCTCTAAATGATTTACACTTACTCGGTTTTTTTTTCATAAGTTTGGGTACATTGTTCATTAAACTATTGGTCCATGGAACAAAGGTTTGAGCAAATACAATTTGTATATAATTGATTAAACTATTTGTCTATTGTAAATTGATGAACTAAAGGCAAACTATAAAAATCTTTAAAAGAGGTTACAAAATTGTCATATCTTAAAGATCATGGTGATGATTTATTTAACAAACTGAAATTGTTACAAATTTTTTTTTAACCAGTTAAGCATAACACAATTAATGCATTAAATTTTTTAAAACTGATAATAAATTATCTAGTTTCTTGTCTAACATATAAAATATTGCTGATTGTTCCCATGACCATTGCCGCAATGGAAAGAAGGGTTTAAAAATTAAAACCGTTAAAATCTTATTTGCAATTTATCATGTCTCAATAGTGATTAAATGTTTTGACTTTAATTTCAATTGAGAAAGAGTTTCTTGAAAATATTGATTATGAAAGTATAGTACTTTGTTGCAGTTTCAATTTAGTATTTAATGAGTGAATATGTGCATAAGGTGCTCCGGTAGAAAATTCACAAGGTGTTTGTTATCAACTTTAATTTTTAAATTTAGCGGAACGAGTGTACTTCATAACATTTTACACACATGCATATATATATATATATATATATATATATATATATATATATATATATATATATATGTGTGTGTGTGTGTGTGTGTGTGTCCTCAATTTGATTTCCGCACAAAGCCTCTGAAATGTCACTGTCGGGTTTGGTTTGGGGATGACAATGAGACTTGTAATAACGATCCTAGACGAATATCTATTATAAGGTTGTATCCAAAATGGTCTCGTCACGTTAGGTGCTCGGTTAGTAAATAATCGCCAAGTTCAAGGTTATACCCTCAGCTATCCCATTTATGTTGTTAGTTGTTCGTCATTCTAGCTATGCAGAATATGCAAGATTACATGTTGTAATCTTGCAATCTGACTTGGTTTGTTATTTCTTCATTTGTTGGTATGTTATGTCCGCTACTAATATCAAAACAACTATGACGGTATCGATTTTCGGGTAGATTGTTTTGTTTTCTGTTTTTAGATTTCAATATGTATTGCACTTTTTTGTAAATTGAAATAATAATAATAATAATAATAATAATAATAAATATACAAAAATGGTGTTTTTTCCAAACTCAGCTTCATCAAATCCGATTTTGATCCATCCTATCTTGTTCCTATACATTCAAATTATTTTCTACAAGTCCGGTTTGGCTATAATTCGGTTTGACTTTCTTTGACCATTATCCAATCCGGTTTTGAAACCGATCCGGATTCCAAAAAAGTCCGCACGGTTTGTGGACATGTACATTGAAGACTGCTTCAGCCCACACAAAGACTCAAGCCGGATACCATGATTTCATTACCAACACCTAAGCAACCCTCATGTGAAGCGGTGAATATCACTTGAAACTCGTCACAATCCAATTTCATTCACCGGTTTTTTTGCAACTTTATTATTTTCTCGGATATGCATGCAATCCGACATATATGTTGACTATAAACATGCTTCAAAAATCGTTTAGTTTAGTTTGATTTGGCCAACTTAAGTGATTATTTCACTTGGTACTTTTTAACAATTTTGTTTGAAATAATGAATCAATTATATTAAATATATACAATGACATTTTATACACAAAGAATCAAAATCCTTTTCTTGAGCTTTCCCAAACTTCCACGGATTGTTGATCTTTTCTAGTCACAAACATTTTGTTTCCACTAAAACCCAAATTCGTAACCCTATTTCCTCCCAAATCCTTTGTTCTTCCTAAAACATTCTTTCTAAAAACTCTTTCATCTTTGCCATTTTTAGAACCACCCATGAAAACTTCCGACCATACCTCCAATTCACCTTCTTTACTACAAAACACCTGATTTCCATGGCTTTCAATCTTGCAACCAAACCCTTCTTTCTTCCCTTTAATTGTCTTCTTCGTGTCACCAAGACAATTCCATGAATTATCAGAATCAATGTGCCTGAAATCAATGTATGACACATCACCTGAGTTTACCCCAATCTTGAAAACAGCCGAAAGGGTGTCTGAAACTGTGATATCTGAAAAACAATCGGATTTTTCTTTGATTTCCCACACGATGTTGCCAGATCTAATGTCCAAAAACTTTATGTTTCCAGAAACCCCAGATGCCCCACTATGAGATCCTGACGCCATTAACAGATTAAGGCTAGAAACCCAGCTTAACTTTGTCGATGGAATCGCGGAATCAAGATCAGCACCAAAGATTTCATTACGTGCAATCTCGGAAACGACTCTGAAACCATCGTTTATGTCATAAACCATGATGGAATTTGAATTCCTACGACCTGATTCGAAACTTGTAAATAAGAACTCAGGGGAACTCCCGATTGCTTGAACAGTTGAGCTTGATCGAGTCATGTTTTCCCAATTCAAACTTTGCACAACAGAACCCATATCAAGGTTTATAACTTGCAGCCCGGAGAAATCAGTCGCGCCTGCTGCAACTACGTTCGATGATAACGATAACAAAGAATCGATAGCTGTGAATGGGGTCAAAATTGTTGACTTTCTTCGCAACGACCAATCAAAAGACGTGATTTTGCTTCCATGCGCGACATGAGCTGAGCCATAAGGTGTTGTCGCGATAACTGAAGGTGAATCTCTGCCACTAAGAGGCAAAATTGTTGATTTTTCGAGATTGAATGCGTCGAATTGAGACGGGTTTGAGTGAGATTGAACAAGAAGATGATCAATCCCGTAAAACTCTGCTTCAGAGATGATATCTTGGATGTCGAAAGATTTAGCTTTCGATGGGAAATTACCAGTTCGTAAAACGGAAAGAAGGATTGAGAAAAGATCAGGGTCTCTGTCGATAAACGGGATTTGATCGTAAGAACTGAAGAGATTGGAGAAGAGGGTGTTGGAGCCAGCTAGGGTTAGGGTTTGTTTGGTGGTTTGAAAGAGCTGACCTCCGACGTCAATTGTGACGACATTGGTGGATGAATGGTGGTTGGGTTTGTCAAATTTGTGATTATTGTGGGAAAACGCAATCGAGAGAGGGCCTGATTGTGAAAAAGGAGGCATATTTCAGAAGAATTGAGTAAAAAGATGTGATTCTTCTTGAAGAATTGAAATGGGGTTTGGTGATGATGCTGATGAAATGGGATTGTTGGGGAGGGGTTTGGTTTTGTAGAGGTGTTTTGGGGGATGAAGGTGCTCTAGAAGGGGGAAATCTAGTGGTCAACAATGGTGGCCTCTGGTTTGTTTTTAATGAGACCCAAAGTAAAGACCAGACTTTTTAGGAGGTTATGTTGACTAAAATTATGCTTTCGATTCGAAACTTCTTGATATTAACAGTCAATCCAAAAGATATTTTTATATTTTTCTAATATTTGCTCAAACATATGATAACGGTAAACAATAGTAAGAACATCAACAATAGATATCGGTAATCTTATTGAGATAAAATAAAGAAAGATAGCTGACATCTATATTTAACAAAAAATCAAGAAAATAAAACCAATATATCATATAGTCTAGCATGAGCTTAAAAACATAAACATGTATACGTATCTATATTTAACAAAAAATCAAGAAAATAAAACCAATATATCATATAGTCTGGCATGAGCTTAAAAACATAAACATGTATTCGTATCTTTTCATTCACATAAATTATCAAATCATGTGGATACATATATTATTTCACTTACAAAGAAAATATACGAAACAATTTAAAAGTATACAATTACCTGGAAAATAAGCATGATAAACAAATGGTATGAAAACTATAAAATGACAAAATAATTACATTTAGTGATTGATTTAACATTAAAAAAAAAAACAGTTTTTTGTTCGGACTACAAAATTAATATGTACGTTTGCATGACTTTACCAAACGATTACAATATTTTTTAACCACTGATTTTGTTTCAAGAGATAAAATTGTAAATAACAATACATATTTTGATTTGTCTCACTTATGTCATTTTCATTAATATAAAAGTCTCAGTTAGCCGTTATGTACTGATAAAATATTTTATATTCAGATTATAAAATGATAAATGTCAGTTATGAAATTAATAATAAAAGTATAAAACTTTAGTCAAATAAAGAAACTTTGAAAGGTTTCTTGAGCAATGGATAAAGAGGAAGCATCATAGAAACTGACCTTCTAGAATTTGGAAAAGCTTCCATTTCACGTCATTAAACTTTTTAAAGACTCTTTAAAGTAATATATTTACGGTCCATGACATGTTATGCATTCACATCCATTTTTTGGCTTCCACCTAAGCTTCATATAGAATGGATATAAAATTTGGCTATGGTTGGCGTACTAGCTGAAAAGCTAGCTGTTAAATAAAAAACTAGCTGATAGCTGGAAAGCTAGCTGATAAAAAATAACGTTTGATAAAACTAGCTGAAAAGCTAGCTGAAATATATAAAATTACATAAAAGGACATGTAGGAGTATGTGTTTCTATAATTAATTAAGGGGTGTATTTGGAAAATTTTAAAAAAGCTCCTAAAAAGCTAGTCTAAGTAGCTTTTCAAAAAGCTAGCTTATAAGCTACTTTTTGGCTTGCCAAACACGACAACATAAAATAGCTCGAAAAATAAGCTAGTTTATCAGCTAGCTGTGGCACGCCAAACACAGCCTTTATCATGACATCAACAGGGGTGACAAATAGATGAAAAAGTAAAAATGGAAAAAATTAGATTCTCTCTCACTCCCCCCCCCCCCCCCCGCGTCACAAAAATGTCGTTTTATCACCTCCTCCTCGGCATGTCGTCGTCCGGGACGGTGTATGCCACCATTATCGAGCAAATGACAGCTCTACTCCTCTTAGTGTAAGGCTAGAAGGAGTTGTGTCATGTTTCCCAAACTAAAAGTGATGTTACATAGGCGTCATCATATTTTTGTCACACATCTTGTCATTTAGGAACGGTGGGTTGTCACACTTTTCATCAATTTAAATTTAACATTTTTTTAATTGCAACAAATAATAATAATAATAATAATAATAATAATAATAATAATAATAGTAAAAAAAACTTAAAGTCTTAACCTTACACACTTCAAAATGAAAATAAACGTATAAACATAACTAGTTAAACACTTAAAAAAAATAAAAACGTAAACCACCATAGTTACTACAAACTAAAGGACATATTCAACAAAAAATTGGTCTTCTAAATCATCGATCGGTTCTGCGTTAAGACCAACATGGTCAACAGTGCAAATATGTTTCATCGAGTCTTTGCAAAAATCACGATGGATCTCAACATCATGAATTATTTCTCTTCTTGCCAAGTACTCTTCGCTTCCAACCTCAAATGCGTGCGTCGGTGGAACGATCTCGTTTACATTATACTCATATATTGCATTTCCCTCATCTTCGAGAATCATATTATGCAATATGATACAACTATACATCACCTCACCCATTTTCTTATTTTCAACAAAAGTCGCAAGGTATTTTAGTATATGCCAACATTTTTAAGAGCATTAAACTCTCATACAACATCTTCATCGCCTTCTCTTGAGCTCTCTTAAACTTCAACCTCTTTCGATCATTAGGACAAGACAATGTCTTCACAAAACAACAATGCTTTAGATAGATCCCGTCCATGTAACACTCCAATTCAGGTATTGCCATTATAGACCTGGAAGTTTTTAATATATCATTTTATGTCCCTTAAGTACGTTGGGCGTACTTCATGAGTACGCTTAGCGTACCACGAATCAATGAGCGCGGAGGGTTAGCACGTACGTTGGGCGTACCAAGAAGACGCGGGGTGTATGTGACGGGTGTGCAAACCCTAATATTCCGGACTTGAGACTTATATAAGCATCCTTATCTCATTGAGCTCCACCCTAACCAGCCTCCCTCACCTTCAAACGTCCCTAAAAACCCTAGAATCATTTGAGAGTGTGTTTTGAGCTTAAGGAGTGCATTTGTGGCCATTTTTGTGTCCATTCAAGAAGGAGGAGTTGCTAAAGCAAGCTTGGAGTGACTTTGGGCTTCAATAATCTGCATCTAGTTCACCTTGAGGAGCTTCTAGAGGTATAAAGCTTTGATCTTGCCATCTTATTCATTAGATCTAGCTAGGGTTTTCTAGTTTGTCCCTTTAGTTGGTTTTGGACCTCCTCTTAAGAGTTGAGCGACTCCATAGGCTGAAAAGGTTAGATCTGAGGTCCTTTGGTCCATTCATAACATAAAAATGAAGTCTTGATGGGTGTTTTGACCTCATGCATAAATTAAAACCCTTGGAAAGGTCTTAATGGGTTGTTGGGAACATATGAGACATGCAAAGGCATAAAGTTGCCAACTTTATGCCCTAGGTCGTCTTAATGAGCTTAGATCTGACTATTGAACGTGAGAAAATCTAGTATTAAGCACTTAATGGAAGAAAGTGCTTAATCTGTTAGTACGCTGGGCGTAACTTAGCGTACGCAGCGCGTACGACCCAGGGACTCAGTACGCTGCGCGTACCAGGGTGGTACGCTAGGCATACACACAGTAGATGGATTTGGTCTTGGTTTGGGCTTTTAAGCTTTTGGGCCTTGATTAGTCATTGGACCTGGTCACGTTTTGGATTGGTAGGCCAACTTATCTGTTTTGGGCCATGGTTTCTAGGGTTGGGCCTTATCGGGCCATGAGGCCCATTAATGATAATTAGACATGGACTTTGGGCCCAATAGCAAAGGAAGGCTTTTGGGCCATTGAGAGAGGACTTGGGGTTTGGACTCTTCAATTGGATTGTGTTCAGTGCTAACCTTGAGTAATGTTATTATTGTTCAGCACGGGTGGTTACGGACTGTTAGGAGAGCAACTTTCGGATTCAGCAGACAAGGTGAGTCTTCTCACCATACCCATGGGTCTAAGGTACCAAGGCCGTCCCATTTTATGTGATGTGGATTGTTGATTGATTATGCGATATGAGACTATGACATTTGCATGGAAGACCACATGGGGGTTCCCGTGGCATTTGGTATAAGACCTTGGAGGGTTTCCATGGCATCCTAGTATATATGTTTGTATAGTTTGCATTATGTCTTGTTTGGTAGTGAATACCTTGTGGGGGTTCCCAAGGCAGGAAGACCTTGTGGGGGTTCCCATGGCAGTTAAGACCATGTTGGGGTTCCTGTGGCATTAGGTGTAAGACCCTAGAGGGTTTCCATGGCTTCCTTATATATTGTATGCATGACTTATGTGATATGTGTAGCTTTATAGCTAATATGATATGTGTCATGTGGATTGTGTGTAGGGTATGCTCTGGGGGACTCACTAAGCATTAGCTTACAGTTTGTGGATTTGTTTCAGGTACATCTGAGCCCAAGGGAAAGGGTAAGGCTTGATGGCGCGGCGTGCACTCTCACTCGGGCATTTTATGGGACACTCTGATATTTTGAAATAAAGTTGTATTTGATATGGTTTTGAAAATAATTGTAACAGGTTTTTGTGGATGATGAAATTGTGTTTTGGATAATTAAAAATGAAAAATTTCTTTTGAAAAATTGGGTCGTTACAAGTTGGTATCAAAGCCTTGGTTTGAGGGATTCGGGCACACTCTCGGGTGTGTCAGGACTCAAACTAAGGAAATGGTAAAAATGTTTTCAAAAAAATAAAAGTTAAAAATTTTGAGTCTGGAAAAGAGGAGAGTGCAAGGCGCGTGATCGGCCTATCCAAGTAAGTAGTTCCCCAATGTGTTAGCCATGTTATACTGATATTTGAGCTTTGATAATCGTATGGATTTTGCTATCTGTATGCTTTTAAAATTATATGCGATTAGGAGCTTATAGCCTTAGAATGATTGATTTGGCCTTATTTCCTGTTCCTTGTGTGGTTGTGGTCCTAGGGTAGAATCTCTTATTCGAAAGTCTATTTGATCCTTTTCTGTGTATAATTTGCATGCATAAAGGCAACCTGTTATGAATAGTCTGTTTGATGTGGGTAGGGCAAATCTTAGGACAACCTGGGATTTGGGTTATGCGGTGGCTTGTGGTATATGATTTATTTTTGGGACGAATTGGAGTTATCAGGTAGAGCTTTGGGGAAAGGTACAGGTAGGTGTGGAAGGTAGTATTGGGCCCGTACTACTAGAAGCACATGACATGTACCTGAACTAATGTTAGATCTGACAGCTCTAAGGAGGACTGGTGTGGGAAGATCCCCTATATAGATGTCCTAATTATTATGGTTTATGACATTTCAGTTCAACATGGTGATGACACGATTTGGGACAGGGGAATCAGGATCGGGATCAGGGTCTGGATCGGGATCGGGCAGCGGTACCGAGCCCATTGATGAGAGGCTGCGCGAGATCATTGCAGCCGAGGTTACGAAAGGCATCCTTGATGCTACCCCCGTGATCTTTGGGACGGTCAAAGAGGGTATGATGGAGATCATGGAGGAGAGGCTCAGGACATTCAAAGCCGAGATTGCTGCGGGTCAGGTAGGGGCCCGAACTCCCTCGTTTCGGGAGTTCAAGGCGTGTGGAGCGCCAGAGTTTTTCGGGGTCCAGGACCCCATTGTTAGCCGACGTTGGGTGGCGGACATTGAGAACGCCCAGTGCACGAGTTCTTGCCCTGATGCGGCGAAGGTGGGTTTTGCTTCCTATATGTTGAGGGATAGAGCCCGGAATTGGTGGGGAGAGGTGACCAGTCAGGTGGGAGCAGCCGGTGTGGCTGAGATGACATGGGCCGAGTTTGTTCGGCGATTTGACTTGGAGTTTGCACCGGCTATTGAGGTGCAACGGATGGTGAGGGAGTTCCAGGAGCTCCAGCAGACTACCGAGACTGTGGCGGAGATTACCGCCAAGTTTCGGGAACGAGCATTGTTGATTCCACAGTATGCTACCGATGAGGACATGAGGAGGACGAGATATCATACTATGTTGGGGGATGATATCTGGGAGTTTGTGAGCTTTACATGGTTCAAAACCCTGAATGAGATGGTGGGGAAGGCCCGTGAGTGGGAGATGGAGTTGGATTTCCGCACCAAGCGGAAGCCTGAGCAGGCACAGGAAGCAGTAGGTCAGGCTAAAAAGCCTAAGACCTCGGATTCATCCAGTAGGGGCCAGCAGGGTTGTGGTCGGTGTGCCAAGTGTGGGAGATCTCATGGGGGAGCTTGCCGGGGGACGAACCCGGCGTGTTATGCGTGTGGTCAGTCGGGCCACGTGAGCAGGGACGGCCCCAAGAAGGGCTTGATATGTTTCCACTGCAACCAGACTGGCCATAAAAAGGCCGATTGTCCGAGGTTGCAGGGAGGGGGGGAGCAGTGGCGGCGCCTGCGACCGCTACGATGAGGATTTTAGCTAACTACCGAGGAGGCTCGGGCAGAGCCAAACGTTATGCCTGGTACGTGTTTATCCTTCTCTTCTCTCTATTTATTTGTATTGCTTATATGTGCATTGTGTTTATGTATAGGGACCTTTTTGGTCACCGGTATGTCGGCTCATGTTTTGTTTGATTCGGGCACTACCCGATCGTTCGTGTCTCTTGCACTTAGCAAGAAGTTTCGGGATACGCCGGGAACCTTGGATTCCCGCTTGAGGTAGAGATTGCTGATGACCGCACTGTGAGTGTTGCGAGGGTGTATGAGGACCGTGTCCCGAATGTGCTTGGAGAGAGGTTTCGTATTGACTTGGTTCTGATACCGTTGCGAGGGCTGAAAGTGATTGTCGGGATGGATTGGTTGGGGACCAATGGGGCCATGATCGACTGCGAGCGCCAGTTAGTGAGGGTTCGAACCCCAATTGGGGGAGAACTCGTTATACATGGTGAGAGGGCCTCGCAGGGGCCGACCCTCTGTTCGGCCTGCGAGGGCAAGGAGATTTCTGCAGCAGGGATGTACGGGATTTCTGGCTTATATCTCAGATACGAGGGTTGAGACTACGACAGATGTGGGCAGCATGCCAGTTGTACAGGAATTTCGGGATGTTTTTCCAGAAGAGTTACCAGGAGTGCCTCCGGAGAGGCAGGTTGAGTTTCACATTGATTTGGTGTCGGGTGTCGCTCCGATAGAGAAGGCACCATACCGGCTAGCACTGCCCGAGATGCAGGAGCTATCTATGCAGCTTTAGGAGCTGCTAGACCGGGGGTTTATCCGTCCGAGCAGTTCCCCGTGGGGAGCTCCGATCCTGTTCGTGAAAAAGAAGGATGGATCACACAGGATGCGCATTGATTATCGATAGCTGAACAAACTAACGGTGAAGAACCGATATCCGCTTCCGAGGATCGATGATTTGTTCGATCAGCTACAGGGTGCGTCTTGGTTTTCCAAGATTGACCTTCGGTCGGGATACCATCAGATGAGGATTCGGGATGAGGATATACTGAAGACAACTTTCAGAACTCGGTATGGGCATTATGAGTTTGTGGTGATGCCATTTGGGCTCACCAATGCCCCAACAGCATTCATGGATCTCATGAACAGGGTGTGTAGACCGATGTTGGATCGGTCGGTGATCGTTTTTATTGATGATATCCTGGTCTACTCTAAGACCAAGGAGCAGCACGAGCAGCATCTGAGGGAGTTATTGGAGAGCCTGAGGGCGGAGAGGCTGTATGCCAAGTTCTCTAAGTGTGATTTTTGGCTGCGGGAGGTACAGTTTTTGGGGCACATCATCAACCAGGAGGGTATTTCGGTTGATCCAGCTAAGGTTGAGGCAGTAATGCAGTGGGAAGTACCGAAGAATTCTTCCGAGATCCGTAGCTTTTTGGGTCTAGCGGGCTATTATCGGAGATTCATCCAGGATTTCTCCAAGATTGATGTGCCCTTGACCCGCTTGACCAAAAAGAATGTAACATTTCGATGGGGTACATATCAACAGTTGGCTTTTGAGACCCTGAGACGGAGGTCATGCGAGGCTCTAATTCTAGTACTACCCGAGGGGTTAGATGATTTGGTGGTGTACTGTGACACATCGATTTCAGGGTTAGGTGCGGTACTGATGCATAGGGGGCATGTGATAGCTTACGCCTCGAGGCAGTTGAAGCCTCATGAAGAGAATTACCCCACTCACGACCTGGTATTGGGGGCAGTGTTGTTTGCCCTCAAGATTTGGAGGTACTTGTATGGAGTGAGGTGCACCATCTATATTGATCACAAGAGTTTGAAGTATTTGATGGATCAACAAAACCTCAACATGCGACGGATGAGGTGGTTGGACGTGCTGGAGGACTATGATTGTGAGATCATATACCATCCCGGGAAGGCCAACGTGGTGGCCGATGCTTTGAGTCGCAAGGCGGCAGGTTCCCCGATTAGGAATGTTTGTTTAACGATGACTGTGATCTCTCCATTGTTAGATATGATCAAGGAGGCTCAGGTCGAGGGGGTGAAGAAGGAGAATTGGAAGGTAGAGCGGATTCGGGGACAGTATCCTTTGTTTGTTAAGGATAGTCGTGGCCTTTTGACACAATGTGGCCGGGTATGGGTACCGGTGACTGGAGGGGTGAGGCAGAAGATATTGGAGGAGGCGCACAAGTCCAAGTTCTCTATACATCATGGGGCTACAAAAATGTATATAGATTTGAGACAGAGTTACTAGTGGCCCTGCATGAAGCGGGAGATCGCCTGGTTTGTGGAGCGGTGCTTGACCCGCAGGAAGGTCAAGGCCGAGCATCAGCGGCCTCATGGAAAGGTTCAGCTACTACCCATTCTCATGTGGAAGTGGGAAGAGATCACTATGGATTCATTACGAAGTTACCAAGGACGACAAGGGGTGTGGACGTCATATGGGTGATCGTAAACAGACTGACGAAGAGTGCCCATTTTATTCCGATCTTCGAGAGTATATCCGCCGAGAAGTTGGCGGATATTTATGTGCGAGAGGTGATGGCTAGACACGGGGTTCCGATATCGGTAGTCTCTGACAGGGATGTTTGGTTTACATCCAGGTTCTGGAAGAAGTTCCACAAGGAACTGGGCACTCAGCTGCATTTTAGTATAGTGTACCACCCTTAGACAGATGGCCAGAGCGAGAGGACGATCCAGACACTGGAGGATATGTTGCGAGCATGTGTGTTGGATTTTGGAGGGAGTTGGGATACATACCTTCCACTGGCAGAGTTTTCATACAATAACAGTTACCATGCCAGTATCAGTCGACCTCCATTTGAGATGTTGTATGACAGGAGATGCAAGACTCCGGTTTGCTGGAACGAGGTTGGACACCGAGTCATGGGGAGCACTGAGGTGGTGCTCAAGACTACCAGATTGATTCAGCAGGTGTGCGACCGGATGCGAGTCGCGCAGAGCCATCAGAAAAGTTATGCCGACCGGCGGCGATCGGATCTTGAGTTTCAGGTGGGGGATTTCGTGCTATTGAAAGTGTCACCCTGGAAGAGGGTCATCAGGTTTCGAAAGAGGGGCAATTTAAGGCCACGATATATAGCCCCTTTCAAGATTACGGCCAAGGTGGGCAAGGTAGCATATCTCTTGGAGCTGTCGGATGAGCTTAGCCAGATTCACAACACTTTCCATGTGTCACAGCTTCGGAAGTGTGTCACGAACGAGGCTGTGGTCGTCTCTCTGGACGACATTCAGGTGGATGAGATCCTGAACTACATTGATAGGCCCGTTGCGATTTTGGATAGGAAGACCAATAGTCTTCGGAACAAGGAAGTGAAGCTTGTAAAAGTGCAATGGAAACACCGAAGGGGCTCCGAATGGACATGGGAGCCGGAAGATGAGATGCGGGAGCATTACCCTTATCTATTTGCATCTGCAGACTTCGGTGACGAAGTCTAGTCCAAGTGGGGGAGAGTTGTAACACTCCAATTTAGGTATTTCCATTATAGCCCTGGAAGTTTTTAATATTGCATTTTATCTCCCTTAAGTACGTTGGGCGTACTTCATGAGTGCGCTTAGCATACCACTAATAAATGAGCGCGAAGGGTCAGCACGTATGTTGGGCGTACCAAGAATATGCGGGGCGTACGTGACGTGTGTGCAAACCCTAATATTCCAGACTTGAGACCTATATAAGTATCCTTATCTCATTGAGCTCCACCCTAACCAGCCTCCCTCACCTTCAAACGTCCCTAAAACCCCTAGAATCATTTGAGAGTGTGTTTTGAGCTTAAGGAATGCATTTGTGGCCATTTTTGTGTCCATTCAAGAAGGAGGAGTTGCTAAAGCAAACTTGGAGTGACTTTGGGCTTCAAGAATCTCCATCTAATTCACCTTGAGGAGCTTCTGGAGGTATAAAGCTTTGATCTTGCCATCTTATTCATTAGACCTAGCTAGGGTTTTCTATTTTGCCCCTTTAGTTGGTTTTGGACCTCCTCTTGAGAGTTTAGCAACTATAAAGACTGAAAAGGTTAGATCTGAGGTCCTTTGGTCCATTCACAGCATAAAAATATAGTCTTGATGGGTGTTTTGACCTCATGCATGGATTAAGACCCTTGGAAATGTCTTAATGGGTTGTTGGGAACATATGATACATCCAAAGGCATAAAGTTGCCAACTTTATGACCTAGGTCGTCTTAATGAGCTTAGATCTGACTATTGAACGTGATAAAATCGAGTATTAAGCACTTAATGGAAGAAAGTGCTTAATATGTTAGTACGTTGGGCGTAACTTAGCGTACGCAGCGCGTACGACCCAGGGACTCAGTACGCTGCGCGTACCAGAGTGGTACGCAAGGCGTACGCACAACAGATGGATTTGGTCTTGTTTTAGGCATGTAAGCTTTTGGTCCTTGATTAGTCATTGGGCCTGGTTATGTTTTGGATTGGTAGGCCAACTTATCTGTTTTGGGCCATGGTTTCTATGGTTGGGCCTTATCGGGCCATGAGGCCCATTAATGATAACTAGACATGGACTTTGGGCCCAATAGCAAAGGAAGGCTTTTGGGCCATTGAGAGAGGACTTGGGGTTTGGACTCTGCAATTGGATTGTGTTCAGTCCTAGCCTTGAGTAATGTTATTATTGTTCAGCACGGGTGGTTACGGACTGTTAGGAGAGCAACTTTCGGATTCAGCAGACAAGGTGGGTCTTCTCACCATACCCATGGGTCTAAGGTACCAAGGCCGGCCCATTTTATGTGATGCAGATTGTTGATTGATTATGCGATATGAGAGTATGAAATTTGCATGGAAGACCGCGTGGGGGTTACCGTGGCATTTGGTATAAGACCTTGGAGGGTTTCCATGGCATCTTAGTATAGCTGTTTGTATAGTTTGCATTATGTCTTGTTTGGTAGTGAAGACCTTGTGGGGGTTCCCAAGGCAGGAAGACCTTGTGGGGGTTCTTCAGGCAGGAAGACCATGTGGGGGTTCCCATGGCAGATAAGACCACGTGGGGGTTCTCATGGCATTAGGTGTAAGACCCTGGAGGGTTTCCATGGCTTCCTTATATATTGTATGCATGGCTTATGTGATATGTGTAGCTTTATAGCTAATATGATATGTGTTATGTGGATTGTGTGTAGGGTATGCTCTGGGGGACTCACTAAGTATTAGCTTACAGTTTGTGGATTTGTTTCAGGTACATCTGAGCCCAAGGGCAAGGGCAAGGCTTGATGGCGCGGCGTGCACTCTCACTCGGACATTTTATGGGACACTTTGATATTTTGAAATAAAGTTGTATTTGATATGGTTTTGAAAACAATTGTAACTGGTTATATGGATGATGGAATTGTGTTTTGGATAATTAAAAATGAAAATTTCTTTTGAAAAATTGGGTCGTTACAAGTTGGTATCAGAGCCTTGGTTTGAGGGATTCGGGCACACTCTTGGGTGTGTCAGGACTCAAACTAAGGAAATGGTAAAAATGTTTTCAAAAAAATAAAAGTTAAAAATTTTGAGACTGGAAAAGAGGAGAGTGCAACGCACATAATCGGCCGAGCCAAGTAAGTAGTTCCCCAATGTGTTAGCCATGTTATATTGTTATTTGAGCTTTGATAATCGTATGGATTTTGCTATGTGTATGCTTTTAAAATTGTATACGGTTAGGAGCTTATAGCCTTAGAATGATTTATTTGGCCTTATTCATCGCCTTCTCTTGAGCTCTCTTAAACGTCAACCTCTTTCGATCATTAGGACAAGACAATGTCTTCACAAAACAACAATGCTTTAGATAGATCCCGTCCATGTAACACTCCAATTCAGGTATTGCCATTATAGACCTGGAAGTTTTTAATATATCATTTTATGTCCCTTAAGTACGTTGGGCGTACTTCATGAGTACGCTTAGCGTACCACGAATCAATGAGCGCGGAGGGTTAGCACGTACGTTGGGCGTACCAAGAAGACGCGGGGTGTATGTGACGGGTGTGCAAACCCTACTATTCCGGACTTGAGACCTATATAAGCATACTTATCTCATTGAGCTCCACCCTAACCAGCCTCCCTCACCTTCAAACGTCCCTAAAAACCCTAGAATCATTTGAGAGTGTGTTTTGAGCTTAAGGAGTGCATTTGTGGCCATTTTTGTGTCCATTCAAGAAGGAGGAGTTGCTAAAGCAAGCTTGGAGTGACTTTGGGCTTCAATAATCTGCATCTAGTTCACCTTGAGGAGCTTCTAGAGGTATAAAGCTTTGATCTTGCCATCTTATTCATTAGATCTAGCTAGGGTTTTCTATTTTGTCCCTTTAGTTGGTTTTGGACCTCCTCTTAAGAGTTGAGCGACTCTATAGGCTGAAAAGGTTAGATCTGAGGTCCTTTGGTCCATTCATAACATAAAAATGAAGTCTTGATGGGTGTTTTGACCTCATGCATAAATTAAAACCCTTGGAAAGGTCTTAATGGGTTGTTGGGAACATATGAGACATGCAAAGGCATAAAGTTGCCAACTTTATGCCCTAGGTCGTCTTAATGCGCTTAGATCTGACTATTGAACGTGAGAAAATCTAGTATTAAGCACTTAATGGAAGAAAGTGCTTAATCTGTTAGTACGCTGGGCGTAACTTAGCGTACGCAGCGCGTACGACCCAGGGACTCAGTACGCTGCGCGTACCAGGGTGGTACGCTAGGCATACACACAGTAGATGGATTTGGTCTTGGTTTGGGCTTTTAAGCTTTTGGGCCTTGATTAGTCATTGGACCTGGTCACGTTTTGGATTGGTAGGCCAACTTATCTGTTTTGGGCCATGGTTTCTAGGGTTGGGCCTTATCGGGCCATGAGGCCCATTAATGATAATTAGACATGGACTTTGGGCCCAATAGCAAAGGAAGGCTTTTGGGCCATTGAGAGAGGACTTGGGGTTTGGACTCTTCAATTGGATTGTGTTCAGTGCTAACCTTGAGTAATGTTATTATTGTTCAACACGGGTGGTTACGGACTGTTAGGAGAGCAACTTTTGGATTCAGCAGACAAGGTGAGTCTTCTCACCATACCCATGGGTCTAAGGTACCAAGGCCGTCCCATTTTATGTGATGTGGATTGTTGATTGATTATGCGATATGAGAGTATGACATTTGCATGGAAGACCACATGGGGGTTCCCGTGGCATTCGGATAGATCCCGTCCACAAGATAATATACATACCTATAAGATGTTTCATGCACAACAAACGAACAATATGGTGCAGTCTCGATATACATGTTATCGAATATCGAAGACATGTTAAGAACATTTATGTCATTCAGGGAACCAGCAGGACCAAAGAATGCATGTCATGGCTTCATGTGAGGCCACGACTTCATGTATGATAGTTGGATAACCATGATCACTTCGAGCGTATTGGCTTTGATATGCATTCAAGAAACTGCCCCATTTCCAGTTGAGGCAATCTAGGCTTCCTAACATTCCAGGGAAGCCATGCATATTTTTATGATGAACATATAATTGTTGGTCGTCACTACTGTAAGAACCTGAAAATTTTTGGTATAAAGTATTTTAGATAGTATTATGTGTAAAAGGGCATTTTGGTCTATGTGAGAAAACATGAATTGGGAAATGGTATTAAGTGCCTTTTATATGTTTATTTGATGTTTGAAGTAATGGTATATGTTATTATGTATGGAGAAAAGAGTTGCAAGTTATATGTATAAGATATGGGTAAAGAAGTGTTTTTAAAAAGATCAAAAGATTGCTTTAAGATCTACCGCAACGCGGTGGCTAGGGTGTCACGACGTGGTTTCCGAAGCGGTAATTTGGGCGAGATTTTGACATAAGTCGAGGGCAGTGTACTTTGCACTGCAGCGTGGTAATATGAGTCACTGCAATGTAGTGGCGAAAGTAGGATGCTATTATGAATTGACATTGTGGCGCTATTTGGAGAGACTGCATAGTCACTTGAAGGCACCACGACATGGCGAGGGTTTTCCACGACACAGTTTTGAACAGTGATTAATATTTTGATAAGCTTCATTCTCACACAAAAACACCGCCAAAATTGAGAGAGGGCTAATGTGGCGATTTTTTAAGGAGGAATATCAAGAGGCGATTGGAAGTATAAGTTTCAAGGATTGAACCAAAAGAACTCCTAAAGGTAACCTCTTCTTCCTCATCCAAGCTTTTGAAGCTTTAATGGTAATTTTGTGGTATGAGTTGGATGATACATATTTCTCTTAAATAACTTGGTCTTGACGTTAATACAAGTGTTTAAAAGCTTAATACAAACTTTTTATGGCGATTCCATGGTTGAATCCATACATTGATTGTTAGGGTTTCAAACCCTAGTTTTGTGATAATCATGAAATGGTAAAGATGTGTTAAGAACTTTATAAAATAAGTGTAGAAAAGCTTAATTTAAGGAGTTTAGCAAGTTTATTGACAAAAAATTATCAAGACAAAGTTTTACCCAAAGTATGAGATTTTGGCTAGAATTTCTATTAACCTCCTAATTGTTCAAAACATATTTAAAAAAGGCTTAATATGGAAATGATATAGGTTGTGGCCAAAGGGGAGTTGAAGTTCTCCAAAATAAGACTTGAAGAAGTTTTGAAGTAAGTTAATATTCGCTTCAAAAAGGTGGGTTACAAATTCCTGGTATTAGAGCTTACAGAGGAGAAAGTTGCAGATGTTAATATGTCTATAACTTGCTCAAATGGAATTATATGAATGAAATGTTAGATTGTGTTAATATATAAACATGTATTTCATTGATTAAAAGATAAAAATGAGAAAGATAAGTTACTTAAGTTAAAGGATCCAGGAGGGATACCAATGCTCACCAAATCGTATATGACACCATGTTTTATAACATCATGTTACTGATGCGTTTTCGCAATACCAATGCACAATCGATTTGTAAATTACAACTCATATATCTCCATTTTAAGAATAAAAGATATTATCATCTCAAAATTACTTGTGATATAACCATGAAGTAATTCTCTAAGCATGAGTTTGTCCAATACTCAAAATCCCAATTTTCTAAGTACTCATGAACATTGTAGCAAATGTTATTGCATTGTCTAACTCCTATAGAAAATCTACAATTCAATTCATGAAATTCTTGATTCACTACTTACTTCCAAAAGTATGAATGACCGTGGAGTTTTGAATAATCAAATCATTCAGGAAGTAAAACATGCAAAGTGAAACACAAGAATAAACAATCAAAAAAGGCAGTAGCCATACTCATAAATAATCTCTATTATTTAATCACCAAAATCAATTACATTCATTTTGTTACAAGTTTCAAACTATCAACTAACTATTAAAACTAATGTCATCTCTCAAACCTGTGCTCCTAGCATGTTGGTAATGCTTAACCCTACTCAAAGCCTTCGTGAAAGGATATGCAGGATTGTCTTCTAAAAATACCCTCTTTACCAGGATATGGCCTTCTTCAACTCTATGCCTGATGTAATGGTACTTTCTGTTGATATGCTTGGATCTACCATGATCCTTTGGTTCTTTGGGCAAATCAACCACCCCTTCATTATTGTACAAAAGTTCCAATGGCTCTTGAATGGTCGTGACTACTCCGAGATCAACGATGAAGTTCTTCAACCAATCCGCTTCCTTTGAATCCTCGCTTGCTATGATGTAATCTGATTCACAAGTAGAATCAACCATCGTTTCCTATTTGGAACTCTTCCAAGTAATTACTCCTCTATTCAACAAGAACACTCAGCCCGACTGAGAACATAAGTTGTCTCGATCTGTCTGAAAGTTGGAGTCATTATATCCACTTATTCTCAATGCATCACTGTTACCAAGGATTAGAAAAACTTCCTTTGTCCATCGTACATACTTGAGAATGTTCTTCACTACTGTCCAATGAGCTCTGCCAGGATTTCCTTGAAATCGACTAACCATGCACAAAGCATAAGATACATCAGGGTGAGTACATGCCATAGCATACATGATCGAACCTCCAGCCAAAGCATATGGGACTCAACTCATGTCGACCATCTCTTCATCCGTAGTAGGGATTTGAGTCTTACTCAACTTAACAATACTATGAATAGGTGTAGAGTCGAAAGTATTTGTGAGTAGTCGAAAGTTTTGTCTTTATGTTTCGCGTCTGTAAATAGCGAAAGTTTAAGGACTTTCGTTACCGTATCTATTTACAAGGCTTTTTCAAGTTTCACATTGTATTGTCCAAGTCCTTGTATTTTTTGGTCTATGATGTACCCTATAAATAGGGTAAGTACTTAGGGGTTAGGGTAACGAACACTCTCAAAATATTTCTTGTACTCTAAAAACTTTGTACTCTTCCATACATAATCTAAGCTAAACATATCTTATTTAGATCTTGGTGTTCTTTAGTGCTTTCTTTGATTCGATTGATTCAAACACATTTGCAAACACTCATCAATTGGTAACAGAGCAGGAATCACCACTTTGATGGAAGAATTTGTATCTCGTTTTTCAAATTTTTGAGTTATTCTTTTCAATTCATTTTTCCGCAAATTTGAAAGAGTGATTCTTCGTTTAATCAAGCGTGATTAATCGATTTTGTTGTTGTTTTTGTCAATCGATCTTATAATCATCTCAATTTCTTTTCAACAAATTCTTCTATTCATCAAATCAAGTGGCTAATATCAATGTGAACACAATGATGAACTATACGAATCTTCTTGGATCTCCAACTAAGATCTCGATGTTGATCCCAGTGTATTATGATTAGTGAGCTGATCGATTGGAGGATTACCTTAAAGGAATCGATGATGATCTATGGAGATCAATTAATAAAGGACCTTATCGTGAAGATCTAGTTCAATCCGTTGGTAATGCTAGAACAGCTGAAGACATGATTGTATAAGGGAACAAGTGGAAGGTTAATGATAAGAAGTGTCTTCGTGAGTTGAGAGGAGCACTTCCTCCTGTCGTCTACAACTATGTTCGTGGATGCAAAACTGCTAAGGAAATTTGGGATACGTAGAAAGAAAAGTATCAAGGCAATGAGAGGACAAAGAAAAGCTCGGCGACAAAATGTTAGTCTAAACTTGCTGATTTCAAGCAAAAAGAAAACGCAAACATCGAGGCATACTACGGCAGGATGAATGATTTGATCTTTAAGTGCAATCAATATGGCCTAAATCGTACTTCTCTAGAATTCAACCTTACTTTCGTTTATGGACTTAGAAAATAATGGCGAAACATGTGCTTGATGATCAAGACACAGGAGAATTTTGATACTCATTCACTATCAAATTTGTACAATATTCTTAAAACGCATGAATCAGGGGTAATGGAGATTGCTGAGGAAAACAAGATGAACTATGGTGGTCCAATGACGCTGGTTTCGAAAGCAAATGTGAAGGAAGATGAGTTTGAGGGTGATGCGAAAGAAGACGATGAAGGATTTCTGCTAAATTCTTATGACGAAGCAGTTTGCTATTACTCAAACAATAGGGTGAAGAAGTTTTTCAAGAAACCAATAAGTGGAAATTTCAATAATAGTTTTGAAAAGAAACAAGTGTTGAATGTTAGTGGAAGTCAAAATGTGAAGACGAAATTTGAGAAGAAAGAAGAAGAAAAAAAGTTAGAGGTTAAACAGAAAGGAGCTTCGAGCTACAACTAAACTGTAATGGCCACAATCACTTGGCTAAGGATTGCATGTTGAGAAAGATGGAAGAGGAGAAAGAGAAGGTGAAAGATGAGGCATATTACGCAAAAAGACTTGAAGAAGTTCGTGCTCAAATGAAGAATCTTTCGCTAATGGCTAAAGGAGGTGATGAGAGTGATGGGACTTAGCAAATTTTTTCGGATGGATCTAATGATGAACAAATGCGTCATCCTACTCATGGTGTGTTATTTGAAAAGTATGAAGAAGGTGAATCTTGTGAGAATAGCATGTTTGGGAATGGTGAAGATGACAATGGTGATGAATCAGAGCAGATTGAGAAAGTTGAGGGAAGTGACAAAGAGGATGTGAAGACCATTGGGAGATGTTTCATTTTGATGAATCCAAAATATCTAATGACTACTAAGGTGTGTGATCTTCTCGTCTCATTTAATATTCCTTTTGAATTCTTATCATACTGTTTTATGTGAATTTGACTAAACTTGCTCTTACTTGAATGACATGCTTATTTCGATGAGTAGTGAAGCAGAGAAAGCTAAGGCGTCCCTTTTTGAAGCTCGTAATAGGTTCTAAGAAAAGAAAAGTAAAATAGAGAGTTTAGAGCTTTTTATCACGAATGTTGTGTGTAATAGGGATACACTTAGAATGGACAATAAAATATTAGTCAAACAACGTAATATAAACAAATAACAACATGCATATTGATGGGTTTTGAGCATTACAACATTCCTATGGTGCACATGCAACCCTAATTGCTTTGGATCTAGGTTTTTCTCAAGTTATACATGCAAATCAATTATCCAAAGCAAAACCCTAGATCTAGTATATACAATTCGAAATTCACTTATATATTAGGGTTAGAAGATTACCTCACTTGTTATATTATAATAACAAGAACAATCCTTGAAGTCCTTGACTCTTGAAAGCTTAGTTCCCCAAGTGTTGCACCTCTAATGGAGTCACAAACACTCAACACAACAAGGATGACTTGGAGAGAAGAAAATCGGCCAGGGAAACTCCTAGAAGCATTGGGGCGATTTCCTTATGGTTTAGAGGCTTGCTAGGTTGCTTAGTCTTCAAGCTGGGCTTGAATAAGGAAACCCTATTTCCAAACTTAAGCCCAAAGCAATCCATGGACCTCCTTGGTAAGCCCTTGGACGAAATCTTATGGGGTAATCCATAAATTTCGTCCACTCCACTTACAAGGAGTCCTAAGCCCAGTTTCACAACTATCAACGATTTGCAAAACAACCCCTCCATTATTAATCAGTTCCTTTTGATCCCAAAATTAACATCAAATTAATTTCTGATTAATTACTAATTAATAATATGATTTCCAATTTATTATTCATATAATAAATCCTACTCTCTTTCTCCTCTAGTCATCCTATCAAGTTGCATGAGTGAAGGCAACCCAAAAGGACCATGCTCATAATCAAAACAAGTACATACCAAATATAGTTATAAGCTTAGACACCTAATCCAAAACATACTGGGTCAACAGCTAACAGACTGGATTACCCCTGAGTCCACAACATGAATCTGGCTTGCCTTCCGGCCCACAATTCATGTCTGGCTTATTCCCGAGCCCACAACATAAGTATGGCTTGCCTCTCGGGCCTACAGCTTATGCATTGCTTGCTCTCAGGTTTGTTGGCTTCCACACAAAGCAGCATCGCGTCAACCCAACCACACTATGTCGACATATACATAACATATAACATATATCCACTAAACATATAATCATATAACCAATCAACAGACTAACAGGTAGATCTACAAATCACTTTCGCATAACAACATCCTATATACTAGGACTCAGCTCTAACAGATCAATACAACATAGCAACATCGTCTAAACAATGACACATAACCCAGTGGGACGACATTGGTGCCTTCGACCCACAAGTACAATGAGGAAAACTCACCTCTCAGTTTGAAAAGATAGTTGAACAGGTCACTGCTCTGAATATCAACTCTACCAGTCACTTAGACATCAAATAGTGATCATACTTAACTACAACACAAAATACCCAAAATAACCTTTGTTCAAACTTGGTCAAATCTTGGTCAAAGTCAAAAGTCAAAGGGGTCAACCAAGTCAACTCAGCTGAGTACGCCCAACGTACTCAACTTGTACGTGCGGTCTACTATGCATCTTAATCAGATTACGGGGAATTGGCCACGTACACATAGCGTACCATCAGGTAGGCCCAACGTACATGTATGTCAGCTCTCCTTTCTAATAAGTGCTTAATCCATTAAGCCCTTTCGTCCAAAATCCAGATCTAGTCCTCAAATGATGTTCTTAATTATAACATTTCATACTTTATGATCTTGCATGGCTATTAAGTTCCCAATACAAAGACCCTAACTTAGCACAAAGTTCTAAACCACTAAAGAGCATGCATGGAGGGATATGAACAATCAAGATACCATTTTTTTCACTCTAGACACCCTAAAATGTCAAAAAAGACAACTCATTTGGTCTAGAGTAGCTCATACTCAAATGGACTAAGGATATGGGACTAATAAGCAGAAAACTCCACCTCTAACAAGATCTAGAGGAATAACCATCAATTTCAGAGCTTTATACCTCCAAATGAAGTTTAATGTCAAGATACTTCTGGATCCAAAGTGCTTTACTCTTCTATGATGGTCTCCTCTCTTTCTCCTTCCTTCAAGAACACCACAAAGCACACTTTCAAGCTCAAAATGTGCACACAAGGAAATAGGGTTTGCTTGGGACGAAAATAGGGATGGAGGCTGATGAATAAAGGGTTCTCAATGATTTAAGGATGTTTAAATAAGGTACATACCCTAAATATTAGGGTTTGAGTCTCTGTCACTTACGCCTAGCGTACCAAGCGTACGCCCAACGTACCTGATTAAATATGGAATTTTCATTTAAATGCCATTTGTGACCAATTTGCAAACTATTTTCATACCAAGGGTCAAAATGTAAATACTTGGAAATCGAGATGTTACAAATTAAGCAGCTTATTGGCCAGATTTCATCCATTGGGAATCTCAGGGGTCGTTTAATATTGCTTCTAACTGGGTCCAATACAGGGCCCGATATGAAAAAGATCAATCGCCATGTTTTATTTCATTTTAAAATCAAGGACTTAGTCCATGTTGTGGACTCAGTCCAAGAAATAGGGCTGATTCGATCCTTCACTTTCAATTGATGGACTGGGACAAAAATGTGAGTCGCCTTGCCATTTCTAATTTTTCCCTACGCTTTGTGACAACCCTCACAAAAAAGGCAGCGGCGTCGTTCCTCCCAACCCTGACCTCCTGCTCATCGACTGCTTTCTTCCTTCGACCACTCAACCAGAGACGGCGCACCTGCTGAACATGTTAGTTTTTCGTGCCTTTTCTACTTTGGTGTCCTTCCTTTGTTCCTTTTATTGTTATTGTGCTCTTGCTTTGCTCGAATTGTGCATAATGTGATGTTATTTGCTTTTTTTATCGATTTTTACTGTTATTGTTGTTGTCCTTCCTTTTCAATTAAAATTGAATGACAATCTATCCTTTTCAATTCAAATTGAATATGTTGGAAGTTGTCTGAATGCATATTAATGGGCACTTCTTATCTGCTTATGGCCTGTAATTATTTAAGTTTCTATATGGTATTTATATTTTTCAGGTCCCTTGGAGCATGATTGGTCAATAACCAGTTCTGGTATAATTGGACCGTATATATTTGCTGGTTGAACCTGAAACCCAAGTTAAATGGCATAGTGCGGATGTTGTTCAGAATATTTGCATGTCCCTTCTTTGATTTGGATTGCATATATCCTCTAAACCTATGATTTTACATTTGTAACTTTTTACCTGGTGCCATACTTTTTTAATTCACTTTGCGCTAGTTATACTAATACTGGGCGATCGAAGGTATGTAGCATAAAAATGTTGTACAGAAACAGCCTAGCTGACAAGAATAACAATCACTGACGTCTCGACCTTACCATTCCAATGAAGAATCATAAATCACCTTTAAAAATTCAATTTAATTGTATGTTAGTCGATCAATTTAATAGATAAATTACTTAAAATGCTAGGATCTTGATCTAGGGAGCTAATGAGAACGCCTTTTCCGACTTCAATAACACTTTGTTTTGTCAGGTTACATGCATACTTGAGGTCCCCCACTTGTAAGCAATCAATCTCATACACTTGATCTTTCATTGTCTTCAATTTAATCTCCTTCTTAAGCTTCTCAATGAGAGCTAGCGACAAATCCATATTATCAACAAGTTCAGTCTCTAAAACTTCATTCTTAACCGCTTCTGTAAAGCAACCAAAGGGTCATCAATCAAAGCAAAGTTTTTATTTGTTCTTGAATCAATCATCAATGGTTGGTCCTGTAAATAAGGTTCCTTATGGTAAATAAACCCATCACCACCACCCTTTTGTTCCATTTTATGTTTAATAAACCGATGAGCAAATTTATACTAATAAGATGCTCCTTATTTACTGATTTTCCCAAATTACCCTTATCTCAAATATGTGCTTAAGGTGGATACATAGCAAGTTCCACTCTATTTTGTTTTTAATTAATGACTCTATCTCTTTTATTCATTATTGATCTTATAATTTGTTTCTGTACTTTTAATTATGTGTGATGTAGCTTAGTGAAACAGTAAAAAGAATCGATCAAGAGCTTGAAAAAGCTAAATCTGATGTTAATGAAAAGCAAAGTGAGCTAAATGTGACCCCCCTGACATAATGAAAGATAACATTTTCACTTTTGTAGGTTATTTCATTGAAAGATGAACATAGTCAAGCACAAAGTGAGCTAAATGCATCCCATAAGAAGGTCAAGGATTGTGATTCACAAATCAGTAGTATTCTTAAAGGTCTATAAAAACTTAGAAATAAAATAGGTGAGAAGTATCTTGCAAGAAAAAGTTAGAAAATGAGGTAAAACTATTGATTCATGTTATGCCTTTTTTATGTAAAATTATTATTTTTGGTGCTGAAAACTCAAAAGCTTATGGTTGTTTGTATGCACAGGTGAAACATATGGAAATGGAACAGAAAGAGTGTTCATCAAAGGTTGATAGATTGATTGAATAGATTTATTAATTGAGATACACAAGGTCAGTTTACTATCTTATGCTCTTCCTAGGTTGCAAATAGGAATTAAGGAAATGGTTTCTTTTGATGGTACATTTATTGTATAAAATGGATTTTTCTTTTTATGAAATACAAAGTAGATTAGATGAATGAATGTTGGTACATTTATTGTATGAAATATATTTTTTTGTTATATAATGTATTTTATGTTGTGTTATGAGACATTAAATGTCATTTAATTTGAAAATTAGTAAACCTATAAAATATATATTTTAAAAAAATTAAAAACATTTAAAATTATGACATGCAATGTATGTCGTAAATGCACATCATAAGGTTACGACACACAAATGCATGTCGTCTTCCTTTATGACAGGGGCTTCCATGATATGTATTGTGTGTCATCTATGCGTATCGTAAATGTACGTCATAAGATTACAACACACAAATGTGTGTCGTCTTCCTTTATGACATGACCTTCCTTGACACGCATTTGCATGTCATATGTGGGTTTTATGACACACAATGCATGTCATTAAAGGGTATTTTTGTAGTACTGTGTACAATTGTTTTGTAACCTAAACTCCCCAATAGGTAACACTCTTAGATCTAGAAATAAGATGCACAAAAGGTGCTTCATGTAACGTGCCGAATTTCAAGGAAAATTTTTTGTTTTATTTATTAAAATATAAGTCCTACGACCCATTACAAAAATCATTGACATACATTTATTTGAAAAGAGAGTCTTAGCAGAAGTCTTAAAATGTTATTTATTGCCTTCGATGCAAATATAGTCATGAATGAGCCTTTCCTCGATCTGAAGAACAATCTAAAAATCAGTTATTCAAAAACTATAAGCCTAGGCTTACTCATTCAAGATACCACATACCACAGCATATATACAATGCACACACATATTGGCTTTCAACTTATAGTTGGTCCGCACTTTGGCCTTCAACATATAACTAGTCTGCCCTATAGAGCCTTTGACATGTAGCTGGTTCGCTTTCTTTTGGCCTTAGCATAAAGCTAGTCCGCCCGAATCTATTGGCCTTCAGCACAGGGTTGGCCCACCCTCAATTCAACATATATAACAACATACATATAGCAACACTCCACATAACAACCAACTAACTATCGTAGTCTAATTACCTAATTGCATACAATATGGAAACTATATCCTTGCATACAAAGGATACATACTGGAGTATACAATATAGTGAGAAGAACTCACATTGATAGTTTCTCAGATGGTTTACAGCTAACCGGAGAATTCAATTGACGAGAAACACGCCAACGGGGACTAACCTATATTACTATAGTTTATTAGTTCCTATGGAAATATGGTAATATAGGATGGGTCTATTAATAATCCCAATAAACATTGATAGTTCTATCAAATAAGGATCAGCCAGGCCGGAGAGTTGGGAGGCAAGACCATTTCGGCATATATCCTTTCTGAAATCCAACAACCAAGTTGACATAACTATTCTAGACACCTCTCCCGTAAGTAGATCAATCAATATAATGACTTGGAATCATTAATAAATCTTATTTACAGGTTCATAATAATGACTTATGATTATAAATATATGTTACACTGAAATCAAAAAAGTGTAGGTTAACTTACAGAGAGTTTCTAGCGAAAAAACGGGATTTGCGCTGGCAAAACTTTGATATCGGGTACTTCGATTAGCCGAGCCTTGTGGCAACCTAGAGAAAACGTCACCAAATGCCTTTAATATTTAACGATATGATGTAAAAATGTAATAGGGACATCCTTGTAATCACACGATATATTTTAATATATTCGAATTTTCCGTCCCTAATTACGTCAAGCATTAGGCTCAAAAATAAGTATGCAAAATACCGCGTCACTTTGAGAGCAGGTTAACATCTTTAGACTCTATAGGTTACCGTGATTCCATAAATATAAAATTCATAAGAATCGGAGACAGTATGGGTGAGATGGCATTTATGGTAAATAAATATCTACCGTACCTAAAAAGTTACAACGACAAAAACTACAAGGAGATTGGTCGACTTTTGGAAAAAGTCACCAACTAGGCAATCATAGTACTACTTAAAGTAGGAATTATGAGGCAATAAACGCCTAAAACAGACGTCATTTGAGAGAGTTATGATTTCAATAAAATCATAACGGTAATAAAAGCACGTCAAAAAACGAAAGTCAAAACTAGACAAGACAACCAAAAGGAAAGTTGTAGAGAATGACGAGACCTATATATATATATATATATATATATATATATATATATATATATATATATATATATATATATAAAGGAAAGTTGTAGAGAATGACGAGACCTATATATATATATATATATATATATATATATATATATATATATATATATATAAAGAGTCGTTGAGAATGGAGTTCGTACGTATGTGAGAGTTATCAAATTTCAAAGTTGAAATTTTATCGTCGTGCGCGCTCGCGCGCACTGACACCTGATACGTCAAGATACGTGATGACTTGGCCCACTGAGATGAGGACACATGGCAGCATCGTACGGTTCACGTGCAATTACCCGGCGCACGCTCTAAAACATGCTATAAATAATAGGTTTCAACAGCTCACTTCCTCATCCGTCTCTTCCGTTTTCTCTCTATATTATTCTACGTTCCACTGTCCCGAACATCTCTCAAAGTGCAAACTTTTGATTTCTAGCCTACCGCAACGTTTTCATAACTCACATGTGAGTTCACCGCCCCATTTTCCAAACCTTTTTCGGGGGGGGGGGGGAGGGGGATACATATCTAAAATGTAACTTTACATAGTTATTACTAATTGTAGCTATATAACTATGCTCATAACATTAAGATGATATTATATCTGGTAGTTACTCTGCCCAAACTCTTTAGCTCATATTATGACTAGTTGTTATGCTAAACCACTATGGTAGATAAGATCATACCTAGTTTTCACGTTGGCCAGTTGATAGGAAACGCTGAAACTCGTTATTTTAGCCATCCTTTGGATAAGCTTACTACCTAGTGTTACTCTGTCCAAATAATCGGCTACGCAAAACACACTAATTATATATATACATATCTGATACATAATATATATATATATATATATATATATAAAGTAAAACTGTATAAATAAAATGCGAATAACAACACGATCGACCAGGGGAGGCCTCCACAACAAGAGTTAGATGAGACACGATTCATCAACACACTAATAGATTTTCAGCTAGCTCCCGACCTATAATCGTTAAATCTTAAGTGAGTGGGAAATATATATATATATATATATATATAGGGTTGACACCCCCACCTGTGGTTGCTAGATACAACTCGACGGCATGTTGAAGCAGACATAACTTTCTAAACACAACGACTTCTAATGAAGCGTCGCAGATTTTCAGGATCACCAGTCATAACTCTGTTATATGAACTCATTGTAACTTTGTTAAACTAAAACTAGATATCATAAACTACTACTAGGAACCAACCTAAGAAAGTAGCAATAGTACACACGAACTTGAGGAAGCAAGTTTATGATAAACAAGATAAACTAAAACACCCACACTCTAAAAATCATAAACATTTAACCCTTGTTTTTTGAATGATTTTCAAAACTAGTCCCTAATGGCAATTTCATAATTTTTAGACATGCTTACATACGTTGGGCGTTCGTGGCCAGGGTTAAAACCCTAAATTTTAGGGTTTGGACCTTATTTAAGCATCATTATAGCCCCATATCCCTCCTTAACTCCAACCTCCATTCCTCATTGACCTCATTTCAAAACCCCAAAGTGTGTGAGTGCATTGTGAAGCTTGGAGTGTCTTTTTGGTGCCATTTTTCTACTCTTGTTGGTGAAGGAAGAGCTTTGAAGTTGTAGTGTTTCACTCAAGGCCTTAGATCCAACATTTACACTCCCTTGTGTACCTTCTGGAGGTATAAATCTCCAACCTTGATGAGTATATCATTTAGATCGATTTTTAGCTTAAAATTGGCACCTTTTTGTCCCAAATCTTCGTCCTTGTGAGTATGGAGTACTCAAAGACATTTGAGTTGTCCTTTCAGATGTTATAGGGTGTGTTAAGTCATAAAAATATGATCTTTGGCATTATTTTCTTCCCATGCATGAAATAGGTTGTCTTAATGGGTCAAGAAGCTAGGGTTTTTGATGTTAAGTTCTTATTAGTCATGCAAAACCATAAAGTTGGGTTGAGCTTAAGGATTAAGCACTTAATGGGTTTTTGATCTTGGACATTATTTTGGAAGAAAGTGCTTAAGGATTAAGCACTTAATGGGTTGAGCTGGTGGCAGTCGCGTACGCTACGCGTACCAAAGGGTACATTATGCGTATGTGGTCAACCCTTCGTGGTTTGGTCAAACACTCAGTACTCCCCGCATACGTGTTAAGTACGCCCAACATACTCACTGAGTTGACCCGGTTAACTCGGTTGACTTTGACAACTTAATAGAAAAAACATTGCAACTCTCATTTCTTTGGTAATACTTTTTACTTTTCTAGCAAAAATATACAAAATTTTAGTAAAAAAAATAGAATTTTGCCTTGTAAAATTCAATTTTTTCTAAATTGTAGATTTCTTTAAAAAATTATATCGTGTATAAGTGGTATTCACAGTTTAAAATACCATATTCACAGTTTAATAATTATATTAATTCACTAATATATAGTTTAATATTTTCATGCATACCTTCATTCATATTTTAACACAAAATTTATATAAAATATACAACTTAATACAGTCCATTTTTAGTTTAATACATACAATTCACAACATAACATAATACAATCCTTTAGATTAATTCACATATTTAAAGAAGTCAAATCCAAACTCTAACACCACCACCACCAACTATCAAATGCCACCACCAACCATATGTGACACTATTGCAATCATCTTTATTTCTAAATTAGATATGTATATGAAATCATTAACTAAAAGGTTAAATAATATTCACAATTTAATAAACCAATTAATTCATTTATGTAACGCCCTGTTTCGAATCGTTTCTCATTGCGGGGTGGTGATCAAGGAGTGGGTATTAGCAGACTTAGAACCCTTGAAGAATTGATTTTGGGCTCATTTGGAGGTGGATGATGTAGTTTGGATGACCCGGGTATTCGGTTTGTGTATTGGAGCCCAAGGGTATCGGTAAATGCGTTGGTTCGGGCCTTTTATGAATTTGGATTTCGGTAGGTTTTCAGACTAAGTAAAGTTTATAGAAGTGTAGGGCTTCTCTTTACCTTTCTGTGGATATAAAGAACGTCGAAAACGGATATAGGATGCAAAAGTTATGATCATTTGAAGTTAGAAGGGTTTGGACCAAATCGGGTACGCATGGCATACAAGGGAGGTACGCATGGGGTACAAGGGAATTTGGACGCGGGTGCATTTGGAAAAGCCCTGCGTTCACCAAGGGAATGCTCTGCGTTCTTCAGGTCAGATGGAAACCCTAATTTAGGGTCTTGGACCCTATTTAAACACCTTAACTCACCTCCAAACCTCATTTCCTCCAGCCTCCATCCTCTCTAACCCTAAGAATGAAACCCTAGCCTCCATTTGAGTGATTCTTGAGCTTCAAAGTGATTTATGAGTATTTTGGTGCTTGAGTAGGAAGAAGGAACTTCTTGAAGAGTCATTACTTGACTTGGAGCTTTTGGATCCAAGCTTTGTGCACCTAGATCTATCTTTTGGAGGTATAAAGTCTCAACCTTTAGAACTCTTTCATGTAGATCTATCTAAGTGGTATTTTGTTATGAATTTGGTCCCTTTAAGGTGGTTATTGTGAGTAGAAGTTACTCCAGAACCTTTGAGCTTCATATTTGGTCCTTGTTGAGGTTATGGGGTCATAAAGTTTGGATCTTGATGGGTAAAAACCTTCCATGCATGATTTGGTAGTCATTTGATGAAGTTTGGGGACTTAGGGTTTTGATTTAGGTCCCATTGGGTTATGCTAAGTCATAAATTTGGAAACTTTATGGCTTAAGAAGTCCCTTAAAATCAGATATGGTAGTTTGGATTGAGGTCTTAAGGTATTAAGAAGTTTTAAAACATTTTAGAGTGACTTGGACCCTTGAAGTTCATTTTTAGTGATTGGGCATCATTAAGCCATGCAAAGGCTTAAAGCCTTCGAATTTATGGGTTAAGTCACTGTTATGGGACTATTCTGGGGTTTTAGACGTTGGACTTAATGGATTAATTCCTTAGAATGAGAATTTGGAACTTAGCCGCGAACGTCGTCCGTAGCTCATGGGAATGCAACGCGTTCCGTCTTGAGTCCCCATCAACTTGTCCGACGACGAACGTTGTGAGTTCAGCCCTTGAACGTCGTGCGTTTGTCTGATCAGTAGAGTTTTTGGTTGTTAGACTTGGACTTAACTTTGGATGTGGGCCTTGTTGTTTTGGGCCTTATTGGGCCTTGTGGTGTCATTTCGGTTTTGGGCTACCTATTTTGGGCATGGTTGCTTGGGGCATTGTTGAGCCGTATTAGAATAAGTGTTTTTGTTTAACGGAAATTTTATTGGGCTTTAGGGTAAGGTCCATGTTAGGGTTTGGGCCCAATTTTCCATAAGTGGACTTCAGATGATTATTGGTTTGTGGGCCTTTATGATTGGGGGTTTGGGCCTTAGTCTTGGACCAAAATAGGTGAGGGGTAAAATGGTCTTTTTACCACATATGTGGATTGTTGGCTTTGGATTGGAACCCAGTTGTTAATTGGGTGTTGTTTGTTTGATGGTGCGGGAATTCTAGCGGATCTGCAGTCATAGATTTATTCGTGGGTTCAGCTGTCGAGGTGAGTTTCCTCATTGGGTTTAGCGGGTCGAAGGCACCAGTGCCGGCTCATGTTTATGTTATGTTAGTATGCTAGCTGTTTTCGTGACTCTTGCACGTGTATGTGTTTATATGCTTTCCGGGCTAAGGCCCGATGTCGGGTGGGGCCCGATGACTATTTGTATGCTATGTATCTATGTGATTATTGTATGTGTATGTGTTTATTTGATATATGTTATATGTATGCTGGGCGGGGCCCGATCTATTACCGAGCAGGGCTCGATGTCGGGCGGGGCCCACTATATGTTTATTTTATGTTTGGTATGTGGTATTTGGGGAACTCACTAAGCTTCGTGCTTACAGTTTGTGGTTTATGGTTTCAGGTACTTCTGGTTCGATAGGGAATGACCCGACTTGATCGCAGTGCATACACCCGTGTTTTCCGTAATATGTGATTTGGGAATGAACTCTGATAATTGTTTTATTTTGAAATGCTTTTAAATGTTTGGTTAAAAGTACCTTAATGTTTTGGTTATGATAAAAATGAAATTTTTACCCTTGGTTTTCGGGATGTTACAATTTATTATGAGTTTAATGCTAAATAATTATAAATACCAATACACTCTTACATATTTATACAACACAAAAAATAAATATATTCACAAGAAAATTAACACAAACATTCATACATGAATCATTTATATTTTAACACAAAATTTATTAAAACTTCACAGCTTAATATAGTTAATTCACATTTTAAACAGAAAATTCACAGCTTAATGCATCAATTTAAAATTTTAAACACAAAAATCACAGTTTAATACATAAAATTAACAGCTTTATATAGTCAATTCATAGTTTAAACAGAAGATTCATAGTTTAAAACAAACAATCAAAGCTTAACACATAAAATTCACAACTTATAACAATAAATGCACAATTTAATAAATATATCATTAATACTATTCAATGGTTACATAAACGAGTAGAGAGGAAAGAGATAAAGATACGGTAAGCATTGAGCTTTTGAGAGATTAAAAATAAGTAAGAGAAAAAAGCTCAAGATGCAAAACCTTAATACATACTATTTATCATTTTGCATGCTCCTAACACCATCAAATGTAGAGCTATTATACTTTAGCAAGCTCCAAAAATCATATTTGGATTTAAAAAAAATCATAATTCACAATTTAATATACTAATTTGATTATAATTCCCAATTTAAAATACTAGTTTAGATACTCATTCATAACTTAAAAAGACTAGTTCATAAATCTATTCACAGCTTAATATACAAGTACAAATACTCATTCACAACTTAAAAGATACTTCCTTTCATTAAGACATTTGATCAAACACCTTTTGTGAATCTAATTTAAAAAGCTTTTCTATCTGAACATTATTATCAGAGATCCAACCAAAGAAAAAATACACAAAGAATAGAAGAGGAGGAAAAGGTACAACAAATCTGATATGTGGCCACCTTGAAGTGCATAATAACCACCAGATCTACATCTAAAATACATCAAACACATCATATTTGGTGGTACATCACCGAACATCATAAATAAGAGTTGAAGGCTACCTGACGGAGTTACACAGAGTGACAAGCGACAGAGTTGGTGGAGATTGATGATGTCAGTGGCGTTCGTCGGTGTTAAAGCTCAAAAACACGTTAGATCTGATGTAGATTTACTTGTTTTTCACCTGAGACCACAAAGAAAGAGGTGTATACAAGCTCTTCATGTTTCACCGGAGCAAAGAGGCAACAACTATGGTGGCAGTTGACGGTGGTGGTGGTGTTCGTCGGTTTTAGATCTCAAATACATCATATCTGATACAGATCTACTTGTTTATCGTCGTAGATAATTAAATCCTAGATCTAGATGAGGTCGTTTGAAGAAAGAAACAGATATGGACATGGTCGATCATTTGAAGACGATGAAAAATTTCATGCTCTAGGTGTTTGGTGAAGCAGATCAGAAAGGTTTTCTAGTGCTCCGTCAGATTCAGACGCCGAAGATCCGGAGTGTGGTGCTTCCGGCGAAGCAAAGTGGCTTTTTTCAGACGTCATCTGGAGGTGGCGAGATCGACAACGGTGACAACAGGCGGTGGCTCGACGATGATGACAATTCTGAAGGTTGAAGGTTCCAGATCTGATGGTGGTGGTCTACTAGCGACGGTGGTTTTTCTGGCGGAGAAGGTTGTCGGTAATGGTGGTGGTGCAAATGACGGTAGTAGACTAGAGAGGGAGAGAGGGAAAATTTGTGTCTTGTGAAAAAATAATGATAATGTGTAAAATACATATATGATGAAATGTGTTATAAACATTTATTGACAAAAATACCCTTTTAAGCTTCAAAAATATATATTTGAGAAATAATATATGTGTTTAATTATAAGTTAAAAATGGTTTTTAGGGTTCTTAAATTTTAATGGTTCTTATTTGATCTTTTATATATATATATATATATATATATATATATATATATATATATATATATATATATATATATATATATATATATATATATATATATATATATATATATATATAGGTGAGGTTCAATAGAGAACCATAATTAACCAAGGAACCAATCTTTTTTTCAACTTTTAGAACTTATTTTTATCAAAAAAAAAAAAAACTAAAAATACAGAAATCATAACTTTTTATCTTTTTTCCAATGATATCAAATTCGATTTTTTTTTAATGTCAAATTCACAATGTGAATCTTTGAAAATTCACAATGTGAATCCGGATTCACACGGTGAATCCGAAAAATATTTTTTACATTCACAATGTTAATATATGAATTTAGATATTTTTAGATTTTTTTTTTCGATAAAGAATAAGCTCTAGAAATTGAAAAAAAGATTTGTTTCCTTGAAGAACCAATAATTATGATATCCTATTGAACTTTTCCATATATATATATATATATATATATATATATATATATATATATATATATATATATATATATATATATAACGCCACTATCCATGTATATTATAATTTGTCAAATTCCAGAATATAACGAATAGAATTTTGGCCTATTTGGAGTGTTCTTCTTGTTTGAAAGGAGTGAAATTCCTAATTTGTTTGTTTTAAAATACTCCCACGAAACATGTATTCGGTCTTTATTTTGGTTCATGCGTTAAGTTTAATTATTTTATTATTAAAACACGTTCTTAATAATATTGTAAAAGATGTTTCAACATATGCTTCATGCTTGCACATTTGATGGTACTAAGGGTGTTTAGTTAATTCATAAGCATTTTTCAACTTATAACTTATAAATTATAAGCTAATAAGTTAGGAGGGAGTTACTTATAGATTTTGACTTATTTCCGGTATGTCACCTTGATAAGTTATTTCTATCTGAACACTCATTTTAACTTATATCGATGTCGAACTGGTAATAAGTTAAAAAAGGTGCTAAAATAAGCTTAGCCAAACACCCTCTTATCATTTATGCCCATATTTTGCTCGAGATTTGCTCTTAGTTGTGAAATTTTATGGTTAAAACTTAAAAGGGTATTTGAGCTTCTTTATATATATATATATATATATATATATATATATATATAATTATTAAGAAATATTGGAAGTTAATTTTTATGGCTACGAAGATGAAATATTTGTTAACATTGGTAAAAGATATTTTATGAATATAGGCTAGAGAGTGTGGTTTGATGCCATCCAACGACACATGCTTATGTGGACTTGGCATACCATGGGAGCACTACCTCTTGACCATGGCATGACACAAGTTCGACAACAATTTATAGATGGTGGAGAAAGTCAAAAATAAATATTTCGTCATATTTTTTATTAATATTTCAAAATAAACATGTAATGTTGTAAAGCTGATGTGACATGTAAAATAATAATGTGACATTGAAACATGCATATCACCACTTCTTCTAGCTTTAGGCCGAAAGGTATACTCTCTACGATAAGGAGCGTGAGAAGCTTCCAGATTAGCCAAGAACATCACCACAATGTGTGGTCAGTGTACTCCCAACGAAGAAAAAGACAAAGAGAGAAGAATGTGAAGCAATAAACTAAGACAGATAGAGAAAGACAAAAAAAAAAGTTAGCCCTTGATTGGTCATTGCCATGTGTCCTTAACACAACAAACCATCATGGTCGTGGCACCCGGGGTAGTGTGTACGCCCGTGGTGGCGTTGCCACCTCAGCCACGGCCGCCCACGGATGGATCCATAAGTTGTATACCACACGATATTACAACAAAAACAAAGACAAGATTGGAATGGAAACGAATGCCAATGCTAGTAAAATCCTACGGAACTCGTGGAACTTATGTTTCTTCATTACATTTAAGCCGTACAATCATTAACCCTAGATTGGCAAATATCTCGATCTACCCTTTTTTGTTTATTGTTTTTTTTTTCATTAACTTTTCATTTGAATATAAGTAAACAATTACAATGAAGTTTGTTTCGCATGTATGTCTTTCAAATAATTAGGTCATTAAAGTCGAAAGACAAGATGATACAGAAAGATAAGTACTTGCACAATTGATTGTAGCACTGATGTTAACTATGAAGCTTTATTAAAATCTAAAAAACAAAAAATATCTTTCACATATTATATGCAACTAACAAAGGTTATGATTTGAAGAATAAATAATATAAACTTTTACCTATACCTATGGAGCTTTTGATTATTCATATTTTTTTCTTTTCATTTATCGAATAACTAGCTAACACTCGGCTGTATCATTGGAAAGAAAGCCCAATTCTTAATGGGCCCAGGACCGGTTTCTTTTTCAAGAATCTTCTCACCGGCTTCGGCACACCTATTCGACTCTCCTTCGCCACCATCGGCGCTGTCAAAGTTGAAATCTTTTACAGATCCAAAGGTGACGGTTGATCGATGACCCCTACTCACGTCATCGGAGAAACTATCCCGGCCGTTTGCCACATCAGCAATAAGTCTCCGTTCGACTTCTTCCGGCGTGATCTCGAAGGAGACTCTATGATGAATCATATTCTGATCATCGTTCGAGAAACTGGTGAGTGGACCCACATCGGAGTTTTGCCGGTCTAGATAGGTCGAATTGGGGGTAGTAGTTCCAGATTCTTGTTGTGATTCCCATCCCCGAGGCCATAGCTTTGCTCCGGTTGGGTTCCGGAGGACGACAGGACCTCTATCCGGGAACGGAGAGGAGGTGCCGGAATTGGAGACACCGGAACCGGGTGATATGAGTTGGCCTATCGGACTTCCTGGGTATAGCTGAAACAATTGCGATTCGTGGTGGGATGATGTAAATTTCCGATCGACTTCGCCGTTTTGGTTACCGGAACCTAGAAACCGAGCAAATGGCACCTCCGGGGATGAAGGTGTGGTCAGATGAACAGATTCCGGAGGAGGAGTGAACGGAGCAGTTGATGGCTCGGTGGTGTATGTCGAGAACACCGGTGGTGAAACCAATTGTCTTTCATGGGCGTAAGGTCCCACTGCAAACATGTTAGTCGGATCGCTAGGTGAATACATACCGGAGGATGCGGCGGTGAAGGAAAGTAAACCGCCAGGTGATTGGGTGGCAGACGGTGGTTCTGATTGAAGGAAAGAAGCCGGAGAAGATGGAGGCGCCATGAATGGAAGGACTATTGATGATGGTTGAGGCAGGTTTTCTATCGTCGGAGCTTCCATTGTTGAAGAACGAGGTTCGGAAACAAGAACAGCATGGCCGATCTTCTTGTTTCGTTTCTGAGATCCAAAACACGATGTAATATTCCAAAAACTTCCCCATCTTCGTTTCTGTAAAGGCAATCATTATTCAGTAACAATCAATATACAAATTACAGAATGTTATGAAAAACAGAAAAAATTAACAATCAGCATACGATCTTGAGAAACCTAAATTGGATTCTTTTCATGAGACAAATCATAAGCGTGTTGAATTCGAAGCATTCAACATTTGTGATCAAAGTCATCAAAATTTGACATTTAAGATTGTTGAAACAGTACCTTTCTCTCATTGATCTAATTACGTGATGAAATATATATTGGATTAAGAACCCTAATATCAATTCCAACAAAATTACTTCAAAACTGCAAAAATAGAACACCCGGAGAAAACACAAAAGATCAGTTCTATCATTTGAAAATGGAGTTTCCATGTAAACACAAATCATTGTCACATAATCACACACGTTCAAATGAAACAGAAACAGAAACCGTGATGTCTGATTCAACAGTGATTAAACGATGAACACCAGATCTTATATACGAACGAATCAAATTCCAATAAAAAAAACCATATAGCCGATTAAGAACAACGAAATCAAAACAAGAAACAGCAAAACGATCGAATATAATCACCTGAACTGAAGAAGATTGATAAGCTCTGTTCTCCACCGATGCAATCGCCGTCGCGGCGGCGTTGATCGTGTCCCTAGTGCTATCGACACCTCTCATCTTCAAAAAATCTCACAAGTCACACTTTTGTTCATGGTCTCGCAATTTGATGCTCCGTAGGTGTATATGAAGGCGAAGGCATCACATTTGTGGTCAAACACGGCAACGACTTGAGATTTTGTTATTGGGAATTGGCAATGTAAACTTTTAGTTTTAAAGGGGACTTTTTATGATTTTATAAGGGAGGTTATTGTAATATCTGTTAAATTTCTAAAAGACTAAAACACCTTTATTATTAATTTTGAATTTTATTATGTTAGCCATAGTTTTTTTTTTTTTTTGGAAAGGGAAATTTCTTGTTAGTTTTCGGCTTACGCGCACAACTAATTCATACAATGAGTGGTGCTACATGGATCAATAAGTTACTAATTATATCTTCCATGTACCTTATAAAATTACTACAACCGGAATATGGTTAAATATTTGTCACGGTTTTTACTTATTGTTTGTTGAATTACATGGCCAAACAACAACAAAAGTTTCAGGAGGTAGAATGTTATAATTGATTATCTCACATAAGGAAACATGTAGTCCAAACAAATTAAGCTTATTATAATAATAATAATAATAATAATAATGATAATAATAATAATGATGGTACATTTGAAGAAGAGAAAAAGTAGAAAATATTTATAGAATGTTCAATAAAAGCTTATTTAAAAAAAAAATGTTTTTTATATTTTGAACTAACCGGTTTAGGCAACCGAGGAAGTGGTAGTCATTTCCAAGACAAGACAAGTGAATAAGAGCTTTCCTTATGAGATACCGCCATGGTTCTAAAAAACGCGTCATGGCGCACCTCAAGGCGTGCCATGGCGCGAGGCGTGGTGTAGCCGTTACGAAAACGTCCAAGGTGGGTTTGTTAAGCATGACGCCCAAATAACGTGTCAAGGCGCGCCTTATCGCGATATGGCGCGAGTTTTTTTCAAGGCGCGAGTATTTTTTTGTTCTTTTTTTCGATTTTTTTTTATCGTGCCTAAAATAAATGAGTTTTTATTAACTTTTTATATTAAATACTAATATAACACTTCTAAAAACTTGATATACTTGATAAAAATCAATAATTATATGATTTATCATTTTTAATATATATAAAATAGTCACGCCTTGAAAAACGCCATGGCTCGCCAAGGCTTGTCATGACTTAACTTTTACATTGCCGCGAAGTCACGCCTCACGTTATTTAGAACCTTGGATACCGCACATAATTTGCTCCATAAGAAGGCCTAATAACTTTATTCAGATAAATGTATACAAAGTTTGGGATCCAATTGTAGTGTCAAAGATGACAAGTGAATAAGAACTTTTGCTCATGTGTATAAGTCAAAAAATATTACATTTAACGGTAAAACAGGATACCCATAGCCTGCAATAGAGGAGGCAACCATTTATTTAAAAATGTGTATAAGGTAGAAAATATTACATTTAACGATAAAAGCAGTAAGAATGTTGCTATTTCAAATAATATGCGCAAAAAAAAATCCTCTCATAGCCTTTTTTTTTCAATTATGCTTATCTTACATTTGAACTAAATATAAATGAAGGTATTACTTCAAAGTTTCAAATTAACTACACAATGGACCTAAACATCTTTAGAAAAAAAAATCAAGTAAAAATTGATATATAAGTATTGGTCAATGGTTATTCAACTATAAGCACTCCTAAAAATACCAATAAAAATTTTCATTTTTAAACCACCAAATCCATACAACCATTTGTTCTAATCCAATCATAGTAAAATGTATCTTTCAAACATAAGACTATAACAATAACAATCAAAGTGGAAAAACCACCAGAGAATGATGTGCAGTCAAGTTGGACCCTTCCTTTTGAAACTGGAAGTACCTGAAAATGTTTAAATCATAAAATCGTAAGCACAAAGCCTAGTGAGTTCCCCAAAATACCACATCTCAAACATACATTGTCATGGGCTACCAACATGGTCTTACACACAAGTGTCATGGGCTACCCCATGGTCTTTTCTTGCCACACCAGGAGCCAAATCTTGGTCTTACGTACAAGTGCCAAGAGCGACTTCATGGTCTTCCATGCATGTATTACATAGACAACTAGCTTCCTAGATAAATCTGTCAGGGCCAAACCCTGGTCTTGAATACAATTGCTAGGAGCCACAACCTGGTCTTTCATACATATGCTAGGGGCCGCCACCTGGTATTCCATGCAGGTATCACAAAGACAACTAGCATCCTACATAATATAGTGAGAAGACTCACCTTGCCAACTAAGTTAACAACTAACAACTGTCACATCCAACGAATGAGTGTTAAAAACTGATGTGCACAAAAGTACCCACTATTTTTATATTTATAACCTAACGAACCTAACTAACTAAAATGCACCTAGGCAGTGTACCTAGTCGAATTATAGAATAGTTGGGTAAGTCGGGTGTCGATCACAGGGAACGGTGTTAACTAATTAATCTATTTACTATTAACCTAATTATTAACAAAGGAAGAGGTTTTATCTAATTTTTCAAGTTTAGATGAACTTAATTCTTTAACACAAATTCAATCAATAAGCAAACACTTCTGTTAGTTTGAATCCACTTTCACTCAATGGATTATAAATTAGCTATGACAATTACTGTTGGTTACCAATTAAGACAGTATTAGCAATTTAGTTCTAAATCTACTATCATTAATCAATTCATGTAAATCTATGCATGGTCACACAATAGTTAACACAGAATCAATTATTAAATGAAATTGGAGCTATGTAAGATTGGTTTGATAAAACACAATTACAGTCATAATTTGAGTTCTCTAGCACAACCTAATTTAATAATTAATTGCTTAACTAAGATTGGTTTAATCCTAGCTCCAATAATTTAATATTCACTAAATTACCAGGTATTCTAATTCATGCAATTTGATGGTCATCAACTACACAGAATAAGACATCAAAGCAATCAACTACTAAAACAAACATGCTAGGTAAAATCAATCCAACACAAGTCTTAACCAACTAGTAATTCAAAGCTAAAGTAAATACTCCATGAGTTCCAGCTTCATCTAGCTAACAGAAGCAGCTAGATTTAGCTGGACATCCTAGCAACTAAGCAAACAAAATCCATAATCAAAAACATAATAAAAGTGTACCAAACTATGAATCAAAGTATGAACTTCTTCTTCCTTGGTGTTCAAAGCCTATTCCAGAACTTCTCTTCCTTTCAAAATCGTCTCCAGGAACCCTCCAAGGCAGCAAAAAGTTTTCCAAGTCGTAATGGACAAGGATATATATAATTTCTGATTTTTCCCCGTTCACTTCGTGAGCCAATAAGTCTCACGTCGTGAATATTAGATAAGCGTATTTGGCAATGACTCTTCTTCCATCCGGTGCATATCTTCTAGAATTCTCCACTCACGTCGTGAGTCATGAACTATTCACGTCGTGAGTATGTCATTTGCTGAATTTTCCATTCTTCTTTCCTTCAAGCCTCCAAAGTTCCATGTTTTGTCAATTTCAGTCCCTATCTTCGAAAATGCTTCTATTTGGCTGCAAAAATATAATTTTAGCTTATAGGTACCATTATTCTATGCAAATAACCAAATTATTAGTAAAAATGTAAATAAATATTGCCTAAAAATATGTATAAATATGGCAATATCAAAATACCCCACACTTGTGCTTTGCTTGCCCTCAAGCAAAACTGATTATTTTTAAATTAAACCTTTATCACCAACATCACATAGAACGATCCAACTCAAACTCATCCATTATGCCAAGACCTCAACGTGTGCATTTGTGTCTAAAATTTTTCCTAAGTAACCCCCCCAATTCTAAATACTCACAATCCTCATAAACACTCGCCCACTTCTTTTGAACAATGCTCATTTTATGCGTCCCTCCGAATCCATCTGCAGAAAATCTTTTTAACCTCAAGGTATTTTTGTGAAGCCACCCAAGCATACATAAACTAGAGAATTACAACTTTAAGATACCATAATGGAGCTCTTGAATTCTTCTTTCTTTGACATTTGATCTTCAATTTCTTTGAATTCACAATCTTTGTGTAATTTTTGGTATCTTCAACTTTTAATTTTTCTTCAGAATTTTTGATCTTTGATCTTCAAACTTTGATACTTCTATAGCTCCAAAAATTCTTCAAACTTTCAGTAATTCTCTTTTTTTTTTAAAATATCTCACTTTTTCCACTCAAAACCTACATGCTTAAGCAGGGGCGCGTAACTTCAACCTTTATTGGTTAAAGATATTAGTTTTCCTGGATACATTTCAAGTACAGGCTGCTAAACATATTGCATCCCTCAAACTAAGTGAGGTTGTGTTTTTGTCCCATGATTTCACTAGAATAAAGGGGGCCACAAATGCACTATAACGTATATTGGCTCAACTAAACATTTGAGCCCTCATCGGATCATCCCACACAACACTAGCAACTTAAGTTTTTAGATTATCATTATTACTAGAATTTTTATTTAGATTATTATTTCAAATCTATATCCAAATTTTTAATTCTACTATATTCTAGCAATTTACTTTTAGCAATCTAAGCAATTACTTTTTCGACCTCCTACCCCACACTTATTACATACAATGCCCTCATTGTATGCATAAATTAAATAAAAGCAATAAAAGGGAGAAAAAGGAACAGCCTCCCCTGGTATAGTGGCGCGATCGAACTCCATAAGTGTGGATAAAATATGCATCTCGAATATGAACCTCTTCTGAATAAGAACTCGGACTTGAACTCGCTAAATATGAAAATGAGCCAACAAGCGACGAATCGAAACTTCAATCTTCAAGAAAGGTGGATGCAAATCTTCAAAACGTGTAGAATAATGTGGGAAAGCATACGTCACATTAATAGTAGAGGAAACGAGCCATAATAATCGTCATAAGAACTCCAAATAAAATGGTGGTGAAAACAGAAAACTCACGACGTGCGTAAGATGTTCCACGACGTGAGTTCGCTGAAATGCGTATTCCGAAATACCTCGTGACCCAACTCACGACGTGAGGATTATAGATTCACGACGTGAGTACTGAGCAACTGAAAATTAAAACTTCCATTTCTTCTTAATAATTTTGGCATTCCACCCCAATATCCTAATGGATACAGACACTTCTAATTGCAGAATTTCTATGACGTTTCGCTAAATTCATCCTCTATCTCGACTCACCCCACACTTATTTTCAATTGTGGGTCTCGACTCGTGACTCTAGACTCTAGACAACCCTTGGCTAGACACATACGCTCTCGACCTTCCTTTCCGAGACTCCATAGCAAATCTGAAATAAAGCCACCAAAAGACAACTAAAAGTAACATAATAGTTTAAAAGTCTTACAAACCATAACAAGTTCAAAACCACAAAAATCTAAAATAAAAACTAAATAGGAAATCAATCGTCATCTTCTTCATCCTGTGCTCCACTTGTACCAGCTCCATCTCCCCTCGAATGTTGATAAGAGCTCCACGTTGGGCAAATGGGGTAGTGACCCAAATGTGGTGGTTGCTCAATCTGGAAATGTCGGACCATTCTCCATTGTACCACCAATCCAATTAGTACTCAAAGACAGCTGATCAAAATAACCAGCCATATCACCTCCAAAATTTGGTCCTCCCATGGATGCGGGCTGATGCACCGGTTGCCCTCTCTCTCCTCGTCCTCGCACATTCCTCCTCCGAGGCCTTGGCTGTGGTTGTTGCTCAGACTGTGCACCAGGATGCTCTCCATCATCACCCTCATCATCAGTATGAACAAGCCCCCAATAGGACCCATAATTCCGAACAACCCTCAATGTCTCAAAGTATCCCATAGTGAACTCGTTACCCTCCATACAAGTCAACGAGCGGGTAATGTCGGGAACAATTAAGCCATACGAACGGGCCAATCTAGTAATGAAGTGGCCACCACAGATAGGGCTTCCAGGGCGGGGACTTGCAGCAGAATCAGCCAAGAAGCGAGCCAGAAAATATGGAATGTTACAACACACTCCCGGCTGTAAGATGCACCATAAAAAGAACAAATTTTGCTTCGTGACCTTATCCCCATGGCGCCTATGATTTATGGAGAAAGTGATGAATCGGTGTATCAAACGGTGAATGGGGGATCTTATGCTGCTCTCGGGTGACACTCCGGAATTGAATATTCTGGATGCAATATTGTTCCAAAACTCAAGCCCCGATGCCCCATTTTCATATTCTCGAGCCGCCTCCCCCAAAAACATAACAAATTCTGGAGTCATAGCTTCCTGGGCCGTGTATAACCCCATTCTCCAGGAAAATTCAACCAAACTGCATTCACGATATTCACCCCCGAGTCTAAAAACTAAGGCTTGCGGGAACGTAGGGTCTTGGACATTCTCATGGAATGCCACAGTTGCAAAGAATTTCACGCATAGTTCTTTATAAACCCTCTCTTGGATACCAAATAAATTAAGCCAGCCCTTGCACGTGAACGAAAATCAATTCCCCAAAAATATCTTCGTGAGAAATGGAGACAACCGATCAAAGATTCCGACCTCCCTTAATCTTGCCCAATGAATTGTAGGAGCAAGAGCAATTTCCCTATTGTACAACCACCCTAGCCTATTGTTGCAACATGTCAAAATATCTCGTGGCATGGTGGTCGGAAAAGCGTAAAATGGTGCAAACGTGCCACCCCTGTCGGAACTTCTCTTCTGGGAGCCATTGCTGCAAAAATAATCATAAAAGAAAACCAACAAAAACATCCCAAAAGATTAATATTAAACAGAATCCAAAACTATAAGTTTCCAGGATTCACGACGTGAAACCAAAGGGGTTCACGACGTGAGTTCGTAATCAGAAGTCAAATGCGGGCAGAGCAGAACTCAAATCGGGTCAACAATGTCAATAGGGTTTATTCCTAGGGCAATTTCAAACTCATTACAAGCATATGCAGCAAAAACTTCACTTATTTAGGGTCTCGATTTTGATATTTAAGTGAAATGCAAACCCTAACCCCTAAATCTAGTAAATAAGCCAACAATAAACAATGTAAAGAAGATTAATTTACCTAAATTGGAGGATTACGTAAGCACAAGAGGAATAAAAGGTGGAATCGGCCGAAATCGTGAAGAGGGGGGACCAGAGGGAACACGTTCACTTCGTGGGGAATAAAGAATGTGAATTAGGTCAAATGGGTTCTGTCTTTAATCTGTGGTCCCGTGTTATTCACTATTCACGTCGTGAATTTGCAAACACTCACGTCGTGAGTCCGTTTTGGGCTGAAAATTTGGGCCATTCAATTAAAGATTAAGTGGGTCGGGTAATATAATGGCCTAACAATGGTGTCCGTAAGTCACACTAGACTCACGTCGTGAACCATAATGAGTCACGTCGTGAGTTCGTCTGGATCTTCAAACTTTAAATTTTAATTAATTAAACCACCTAATTTTATTACCACTAAATTCTACTGACTCCACACTTAATATCCTATGTTGCACAAAGTGAATGATACGATCGACTACTTCAAAAACTAAAAATAAAAATAAAAAGAAAGAGAAAGAAAAGAAAAAAAAATCAAACCAAACTCGGGTTGCCTCCCGAGAAGCGCTTCTTTTTGATGGAGTCGTGAGCCGGACTCCGTGCCTCGCTACGTTGAATCTTCAGATGAGTCCATCACCAGCTGGATTTTCTGGTCCTTCCATCGCCTCTTGTATGCTTGCACACGTCGAATGTATGCCTTTTTTGAATTTTCCTTTTTAGCCTTTGTCTCGTCTATGTCAAGTTTCCTTTTGGTCCCTTTTGTTTCCAATTTTTCTTCATTCTTCTTTAGCTCAATAGGAACCTTCTCTTCTTTTACCACTGGAACCGTTTCCTTGGAAGTAGCCTCGTCTTCATCACTTGATAAATCATCGCTTTCCTCACTCATCAAAGTTGTCGGTTTTGTGTACGCAATGACTTCAACGAAAAACGGGACGGATGCTCTCGGTTTTGTGCGTTTGACTTGATTAATTGTCTTGATTTCTTCCTCCATGAGCTTTTCTAGTTCTTCAAGTTCATTATCTTCATCAATATTGAAGACCTCATCTTGAACATCAATTCCTTGAAACCCATCTTGTATTCCAAAATCTTCCTTATCATCACCAACCCGCAATGTAAGCTTGGATTCACGAACATCAACTAAAGCGCCAACAGTATTTAGCAAGGGGCGACCAAGAATGATTGGGACATTTACATCCTCCTTCATATCCATGATCACAAAGTCAACTGGAAAAACAAACTTCCCAATTTTAACAAGGATGTCTTCTACAATTCCCCTTGGTTGCGTCACTGAACGGTTGGCCATGTGGATTGTCATCTTTGTTGCCTTCATTTTCTGAATGTTCAGCTTTTGATAGAATGAAAATGGCATCAAATTTATGCTAGCCCCAGAATCGGCTAAAGCATAAGTCTTCAAATTGTTACCAAACTCACATGGAAGAGTGAGGCGGCTAGGATCTCCCATTTTCTTAGGCAACTCTCCCAATACAGCTCTTGACCGTTGTTCACTAAGAATGACCTTAGAATTTTTCTTTAGTTGTTGACGAGTGTTTACAAGATCTTGTAAGAACTTCGCGTATTCTGGAATTTTGGATAGTGAATCTATAAAAGGAGTATTAATAGGAATACCCTTTACTTGCTTGATAAACTCCAGATGTTCTCTTTCCAGTGGACTGAGATTAGCTCGGGATGGAAATGGAAAAGGTGGTCGGTAAGCCGGAACGGATTCTGAATTTTTCTGTTTAGACTGGGCCCACGACGTGAGCATGGCGGGCTCATGACGTGAGTCTGGTGTTTCAGCAATATCTTCATTTTCGAGCTTCGGCTTCTTCGGCTTTGGATCGGGCTTCTTTGGTTCCGCTTCTAGTGCCTCCAAAAACTCATAGATTTCCTCTTCTTCAGTATCAATAGCCATAACATGAGGTTGAGCTTTCTTTTCGGGAAGTTGTGAGGATAATTTGTTGTTCACCAAAGTAGTGAGTTGACCAACTTGGACTTCTAAACTATGAATCGATGCTTGATGATTTCTTAATGAAGCTTGCTGGTCAATCATCATTTTGTGCTGTTCTTTCATCATATTCATGTGTTGCTTTAGCACTGCATCGGTATCATCATGCCTTTTCTCGGATGCTTCCATAAATCAGGTCAAAATATTTTCCAAGTTTACTTTGTTCTCGGCTGGTGGTTGCTCTTTTTGATAGAAGCCTCGGCCTGTCTGCGTAAATTTCTCTTCCTTTTGCTTCTTGTATTCATCATATGGTAGCCACTCTTTCTTTGGTTTTCTCCAATCCTCATCATACTTATCCCCACTCGAGTAGCAAACTTGAGCCCTTTTGTTCCCATACTCATCCAAGTTGCAATCTTTAGTCAAGTGTGGTTCATTACATCGTTCACACCCAACTTTAATTGCATGAATTGATTGGTCCATTTGTGTCAATCTCCGGTCCATAGTATTGAGCATCGCCATCATAGCATCCATTTCTTCAGAATGTGTACCCCCACTACCTTTTGCTCCATCTTGTCTTGGGTTGTGGTACTCACGAGAGTGTCTTGCGAATTCTTCAACTAACTCCTTGACCTCTCTTGGATTCTTCTTTGTCAATGGCCCTTGAGAGTCAAAGAGTTGTCTTTTCATAACATTGACCCCATCGTAGAAAATAGACATCTCTTGTTGAACATTTAGATCATGTTGAGGACAATTCCTTAACAACCCCTTGTAGCGCTCCCAAGCTTCGTATAATGACTCCCCCGGTTGTTGCTCAAAGTTGGCTATTGCCTTCTTGAGTTTAGCTATCTTGGAAGGTGGGCAAAACTGATCTAGAAATCGCTCACGCATTTGAGCCCAAGTAGTGATTGTACCCGGAGGAAGTGCTTTCAACCAGTCTTTTGCAGCTCCCTTAAAAGTAACGGGAAGCATCCTTAATAAGACGGTATCTTTATTCACATTCGGAACATTAAAATAATCCTCAATGTCATTAACTTCATCTAGGTGCTTAAAAGCATCCTCATGATCTTTTCCATAGAATGGAATATCCTTCAGTGCAGTCAAGATATGTCCCTTCAGCTCGAATGTAGCAATGGCAGGAATCGCTGGTTGTACTAAACCGGGACCAACATCGTCTCGAATTTGCTTCTTATAAGCTCCCATGGACATTTCTTCAATGTTTGCCATCTCGTCTCTTTGCTCGTATTCGGGTTCACTTGTAAATAGTCCAAACTCGGTCTCAGATTCGTATTCGGATTCGTTTGGGATCGGTATTTGATTGATGCTCTCAACTTTGCTCTTGTCCTTTGAAGATGAACTTGACTCTCCCGTTTTCTTCCCCGACTTCTTTGAGAACACTGACTTGAGTTCTTGTAAGGGTGTCTTCTTTGGTGTTTGATCTTCTTTTACGTTCTTATCTTTCTTTTTGTGAAGGGCAGACTCTGGATCTTCAAGAGGTGGCACCAAAGGTGTGTTGGATTCTCTGGTCATGTACTTCTGTAACATAAACAAAATAAAAAAAAAACGTAAAACTGAACTAAAAAAGACAAACTAAAAACTAAGAAAATGAGGATCACAGGATTCACGTCGTGAGCCTGTAACGCTCACGTCGTGAGTTCTGTAATGCAGAAAAAATTTGAAACTGAAAAAAAAATAACTCTTTGCAGGTTTTACCCCACAAAAAGGATCGATTAATTTAACGCAAATAAATTAGCAATTACTAAGCCGTTCCCCGACAACGGCGCCAAAAACTTGATGTGCACAAAAATACCCACTAATTTTATATTTATAACCTAACGAACTTAACTAACTAAAATGCACCTAGGCAGTGTACCTAGTCGAATTATAGAATAGTTGGGTAAGTCGGGTGTCGATCACAGGGAACGGTGTTCACTAATTAATCTACTTACTATTAACCTAATTATTAACAAAGGATGGGGTTTTATCTAATTTTTCAAGTTTAGATGAACTTAATTCTTTAACACAAATTCAATCAATAAACAAACACTTCTGTTAGTTCGAATCCACTTTCACTCAATGGATTATAAATTAGCTATGACAATTACTGTTGGTTACCAATTAAGACGGTATTAGCAATTTAGTTCTAAATCTACTAACATTAATCAATTCATGTAAATCTATGTATGGTCACACAATAGTTAACACATAATCAATTATTAAATGAAATTGGAGTTATGTAAGATTGGTTTGATAAAACACAATTACAGTCATAATTTGAGTTCTCTAGCACAGCCTAGTTTAATAATTAATTGCTTAACTAAGATTGGTTTAATCCTAGCTCCAATAATTTAATATTCACTAAATTACCAGGTATTCTAATTCATGCAATTTGATGGTCATCAACTACACAGAATAAGACATCAAAGCAATCAACTACTAAAACAAACATGCTAGGTAAAATCAATCCAACACAAGTCTTAACCAACTAGTAATTCAAAGATAAAGTAAATACTCCATGAGTTCCAGCTTCATCTAGCTAACAGAAGCAGCTAGATTTAGCTGGACATCCTAGCAACTAAGCAAAGAAAATCCATAATCAAAAACATAATAAAAGTGTACCAAACTATGAATCAAAGTATGAACTTCTTCTTCCTTGGTGTTCAAAGCCTATTCCATAACTTCTCTTCCTTTCAAAATCGTCTCCAGGAACCCTCCAAGGCAGCAAAAAGTTTTCCAAGTCATAATGGACAAGGATATATATAATTTCTGATTTTCCCCGTTCACTTCGTGAGCCAATAAGTCTCACGTCGTGAATATGAGATAAGCGTATTCGGCAAGGACTCTTCTTCCACCCGGTGCATATCTTCTAGAATTCTCCACTCACGTCGTGAGTCATGAACTATTCACGTCGTGAGTACGTCATTTGCTGAATTTTCCATTCTTCTTTCCTTCAAGCCTCCAAAGTTCCATGTTTTGTCAATTTCAGTCCCTATCTTCGAAAATGCTTCTATTTGGCTGCAAAAATATAATTTTAGCTTATAGGTACCATTATTCTATGCAAATAACCAAATTATTAGTAAAAATGTAAATAAATATTGCCTAAAAATATGTATAAATATGGAAATATCAAAATACCCCACACTTGTGTCTAAAATGTTTCCTAAGTAACCCCCCCCAATTCTAAATGCTCACAATCCTCATAAACACTCGCCCACTTCTTTTGAACAATGCTCATTTTATGCGTCCCTCCGAATCCATCTGCAGAAAATCTTTTTAACCTCAAGGTATTTTTGTGAAGCCACCCAAGCATACATAAACTAGAGAATTACAACTTTAAGATACCATAATGGAGCTCTTGAATTCTTCTTTCTTTGACATTTGATCTTCAATTTCTTTGAATTCACAATCTTTGTGTAATTTTTGGTCTCTTCAACTTTTAATTTTTCTTCAGAATTGTTGATCTTTGATCTTCAAACTTTGATACTTCTATAGCTCCAAAAATTCTTCAAATTTTCAGTAATTTGTCTCTTTTTTTTAAATATCTCACTTTTTCCACTCAAAACTTACATGCTTAAGCAGGGGCGCGTAACTTCAACCTTTATTGGTTAAAGATATTAGTTTTCCTGGATACATTTCAAGTACAGGTTGCTAAACATATTGCATCCCTCAAACTAAGCGAGGTTATGTTTTTGTCCCATGATTTCACTAGAATAAAGGGGGCCACAAATGCACTATAATGTATATTGGCTCAACTAAACATTTGAGCCCTCATCGGATCATCCCACACAACACTAGAAACGTCGTGAACACATCTGGGAAAAAAGTTGAGGAGTCCTCCATCGTCACATCGTGGTACTCTCCATGACACGGGGTGACCACCGGCTGGGGAAACATCTTTATGGATTGAGTCATTAATCCATTGAGCCTTCAACTCTAACTTTTTAGAAATATTCTAAGGGCTCTAAAGGCTCATAAAAATGTCAACTTTATGGACATGCATGAACCATGCATGTCTTTTACCCCAACTAGGTCAAAAGGCAAGAATATGACCTAAAACGCATGCAAAGCTCCCAAATCTCAACCACATTCTATATCTGAAAGATGTAAGACATACAAATGGACTAAAACATACAAAGAAAGCTAAATCTACAAGGAAGAGATCATAAAGGTAGAAGCTTTAAGGCTCACAAATGGTCCAAAGAATGATTCCAAGGGTGAAGTAGAGTGGATTGCTTGATCTTTGCTCCACAACCTTCTTCTTGACACATCATTTTTGGCACATTACATCATGACCTCCTTATGGTCACTTCGTGACACATTAAATTTCCTAAAAACCATGCCTTTGACTCCTTTTTGCCCTACACTGATCCAATATGAAAACAGTGTTATAACTCTCCCCCACTTAAATTAGATTTCATCCTCGAAATCATTCCTTACGATTTACTCTACTACACCAACCGAACTTGTTTAAACGTTTATGAATCCAAAGCAGATATGAGAAATCATCTCATATAGAAGAATACCTTTCGATACTGCTACTGAAATCCAATCTTTGTAGAAAACATGCGTCCTGATGAAGAAACAAACATTTACTCGTCACACCCAACTAAACAAGAGAAAGTCCAACCACTTGACCTAAAATTTAAAAACCTTATACCATGCCAGAATTCCATACAGACATGACCATTCAAACCACATCCATAATGAATCTAATCTGCAACCCTGAACTGACCAAAACCTCTCTGACCCTGCATTATCTCACTGATAACTGGGACCATTCACCGATACTGATAACTTTCCACTCGAATACGAAGACGACACCCAACACGAGTCTCAACCATTGGTGTCATACCAACATATACATCGCATACTTCTAACCAAAAATTCGCATATTCGATCTATCTGAGATCTCCCTGGTTTTGTGCTGCCCTGCTAAATAATTGGAATACATAATTCCCAGCCGACTGTTGAAGATGACAACTTCACTCATGGCCACACATCAAGACTCCAACCAAAAGTCTAAGCGACAAAGGCTATCCTAGCCTACCTGTCGACATGGCTCCAACAACTCTCCTGCCCATACAATGGGCAACTGACCAATAAAGCATTAACTAGTACAAACTTGCCACTAGCAATCTCTACTAATAAAGCATTAACTAGTCTATCAACAGGCAAAGCTAGTTTTCTACCAAATTCATGCGAAATAAAGGAGTAATTGGCTCCAGAATCAAACAAAATTTGGGCAGGCAATTCATTTACGAGAAAGGTACCTGAAGCGACATCGGCTTCTTCTTTCGCAGCTCCAAGTGTCATTTGAAAGGGTCTCGCCTTCGGCTTTGGTGGAAGATTGGGCTTTGCTGCATCCTTCTTCTTCGGACAGTCTTTCAAAACGTGCCCTTCTTCGTTACATCCAAAACATACCCTCTTGTTGGACGGACACTCGTTGGCATAATGCCCAGCTTTTCCACATTTGTAGCAAGTCACCACCTCACTACATTTCCCAGAGTGCTTTTTCTTGCACTTCTCACACCATTTCACTTCGCCTCCTCCTTTTCCTCCAAACTTCTTAGACTTTGAAAATTTGCTTTTCTTGTTGGAACCTGAAGTTCCTTCAAACTTTCTATTTTCGCCAACTTCTGCCCTCTCCAGACCTTTCTCTCTGATCTGAGTCTCAACATTCTTAGCAGCCCAGATGGCGGCTTTCAAAGTGGTTGCTTGCTTGACCATCGGACCAAAGTCCGCTGGTAATCCGAGGGCAAACTTGTTGACCTTGGAGAGTTCAGTTGGAACTAGGTAAGGAACAAGCTTCATCTTTTCCGTAAAACTAGCAGCGTATTCAGTAACGCTCATCTTTCCCTTCTTCAAATTCTGGAACTCATTGTTGATTTCCAGAAGATCCTGCTCAGAGTAGTATTGCAATTTCAGTTGTACCACAAAGTCTTCCCAAGACATCTTGCTAGCTTCTCCCTTGGGCATCGAATCAGCTAGTAACTTCCACCAGCTCAATACACCAGATTTTAACAGAGGAATTGCAAGTGCGGTCTTCTGTTTGTTGCTGCACTCATAACTTTCAAACATTGTCTCCATTTCGGAGATCAAATTCATGACTTCCACCGGTGTCGGACTTCCAGATAGACACGATGGTTTGGATGCCATGAAATCTTTGTATTTGCATCCACGTCCATCAACTCCTCCATCCTGGTTGTTTTGTCTAACTATCGGTGGGTTGGCTTGACCAAGAGTCTCACTGTAGTTCCCTCCTACTGATTGCCCTTCATTCAATTCGGGCTGTTCAACAGGTATCGTAGTTTCTTCCCTATTCTGTTGTAGTAATCGCCTTGTCTCCTCCATTTGGCGATCCAACATCATCTGCATCATTTCTTGTACCCCAGCCATCGTCATTGGCTCAGGTGCAGCTCCTACAACAGGTACTTGCTCAACTACTTGGGGTTGAGGTTGTTGATTCCTGTTTCCGTTTGCATTTCCAACTCCACTGCGAGTTCTTGCCATTATAATCTAAATACCGAATAAGGCGAATTTAGGTATTTATCCTCGATAGATATTTAAATTCTCCTTATCACTCCGAAACGTTTACATGTTAGTTCTAATATCGTAATCGTATGCTTAGAATCCTACACACATAAGGTTTCCAGATCCGGTCGGCAACAGACCCTAGATCCGAACAAATAATGGCATATATGGCAAACATATAACATTTAGCACATAAAAGCATTTTAGGCATCTTTCCTAAAATAAACTAGTGCTCGTGTCTAAAATATGGTAGACACTCATCTCACAATCATCACTTAGCATTCTAAGTTTAAGTTTAGAAATCCTACAAATTCCTAGTTCGCTTAAACTAATGCTCTGATACCAACTGTGACATCCCCTAATTTATCGGTCAGAAAAGACCGATTTAATTTATGCTTTTAAAATAAAGTCAGAGAAATCTTTTTAAAAGATGTTGCGGAATTGGTCCCCAAAACAAAACATGATAAAAATTTATCAAAACCTTTCTTTAAGAAAGTGTATATTTTCCTTTTATATCAAAACCTCGGGATGTCATGTTCCGATACAGATCAAAAGCATAAACAAGACATTATAAGCTTTTCAACAGTTATTTACAACTACTGGCCTATAATCCAAAAATCTTTCATCATCCTCCGACTATGCTCGGGGTCCACTACCTGTAACATAAAAAGCTGAGTGGGTCAGGCTTGGGAGACTGGTGAGCATATTGGGTTTTCAACCCACAATAATAATAAACTTATTAAGTTCATCAATCAACAATAACCCTGATTACCCATTCCCGTTATCCTCACTTTACGTCCCTAAACACCTATCACAAGGGACCTAGCCTAAGGAATATCATCGGGATGGACACTACTGCTAAGGGGACTCCTCAGCCATACATGTCCTAAAGGCAACCATGAGGGGGATGGAGTACAACAAATGAACACCCAAGCTCATTAACACCTACAGGTTGTGAGCCTGCCAGCGTTCCACTGGACTGTCTAGAAAAGTCTGTGGTCGTCATCCATACTCCGCTAGATGACTGGATCACAATAACATCGATGCCTCTTATCATTTTATTTCATCACACATCAACTATCTACCCATGTTTTACCCAACATATTTGTAGATAAAAATACATATACAGTTTAAAACTTGTATAAAACATCTATTCAACAGTCACCTCAATTAAACAATTAATATAATTACACATAACACGTATTTTATAGAAAATACTTCATATCTAGGTGTAAGATGAAGGTGACTACACACTCACTTGATTTAATGATAATCGGGCAGCACTTCGTTTCCTAAAACGATCGTTTCTAATAAAACCGGGAGTTTTATTGAGAAACCGGGCTCTGCGAGGGTTGGGCTTCAAAACCGAAAAGATAAATTTCTCGGGCTTCTCGGGCACTTCGGGGCGTGTTTCGGGTGTTTGGTATAATATTGGGGATTTGGGGGAAGTTGGAATGAAAGAAATATGGGTTTAGGGGTGTAAAATGTCAAATTTCCAAAATATACCCGGGAGGTCTCGCACCCTCCACGCGGCTTCTGATCGGACGGCTGAGAGGACTCCACGCGGCAGCAGATCCGAAGAGAAGGCACATGGCTCGCACGTGCGAGGGTCCAGCTGTTGGCCTCTGATTGGACCGACGTCTAGGGTCCGAGGGATGGGAGGTGGCGCCTGCGAAGCTCGGACAGCTGGTGCGACACGCGTCGGTGCGAGGTGAGGCGGCTTCGGATGCGAGGAGTCACCTGGGCACGCGTCGGACCGCGGTTGGACCAACACTTCGGATGCGAGGGTTGCGACACGCCTCGCCAGCTGGCCTCGGTGACTCAGCAGTTCGGACACGTGGCGATCATAGAGCGAAGGTGACGTGGCCGAAGTATGACTATGCGAATTTTCTCGATTTTTGTGCAAAAACTTCTAAAATCCATAACTTTCACATACGGGCTCCGTTTTTGACGTTCTTTATATGCACGCGTAGGTAAAATTACGCTCTATAACTTTCGTTTAGACTTCGTCGGCTAATTTTGAATTTAATTTTTATATTATTATTTTTAACAGACCGGGATAGGAAATCCATTAAAAATTCATAACTTCTTCATCCGACGTTCGTTTTCGTCTGTCTTTTTACCGTTGTACTACTATTGAAGAGACCTTCGATTCTCGTTTAGGTTGTGTCGGCTAAAAATCACCCGATCTAAAATTCGAGTTTTTCGCTGTCTACTCCTAAGCTGAAACTTAGAAAAATCATAACTTCCTCATACGAAGTCAGATTTGGGCGTTCTTTTTATACATACTCTCGGTTTAACGAACACTACGACTTTCGTTTAGATCACTAAGGCTAAAAAGTAGTTTATCAAAAACTCACTTTTTACGTCATTCGGCACCGTGCCGGTTTTGTCGCGAAACTTCGACAGGTCATAACTTCTTCGTTATAACTCGGATTTCGGTATTCTTTATATATCCGTAATCCTTGTCACGCCCACTACAAGTTTCTTAATAGATATCGGCTTTATCTAATATTTATTTTCGACGCTCATTTTTATTCTTAATTAATTAAATCCTAATAATTAAGCATAAAACACATAATTCACATAATTCCTTTTCATTTCTTCAAAATGAGTTACAAAGGTTAACCTAGACTAACACGTCAATATAAATGCCTAGCCTAGAAACACGAGCGTTACAATTCTCTCCCCCTTAGGATGATTTCATCCCCGGAATCACACATCAGCAAACAAATGCAGGTAGCGACTCATCATGTCACTCTCCGTTTCCCAGGTGAGATTTGGCCCATTCGTATGTTTCCATTGTACAAGCACTAAATCGACCATCTTGCATCGCAACTTCTTAGTCTTACGGTCAACGATTGCCTCAGGTTCTTCAATTAACCTCTTGTTTTCATCCAACCTTAATTCAGAAATGGGAATTATGTCGGGAACATCTCCCGTGAACTTTCTCAAATAACACACATGAAAGGTATTATGAATACCCTCTAGTTCTTCCGGTAATTCTAGCTTGTAAGCTTGATTCCCAATCCTCTGAAGAACTTTAAACAGTCCAATAAACCTTGGTCTCAACTTTCCCCTTTTACCAAATCTTATAAGTCCCTTCCACAACGAGACTTTAAGTAAAACCGAATCTCCAACTTCGAATGATATCGGTTGTCTTTTCTTGTCAGCATAGCTCTTTTGTCGATCTTGAGCTGCTAACATCCTTTCCCTAATCACTTTCAACTTTTCAACAGCCTGATGGACTATTTCGGGTCCCATAAACTGCTTTTCCCCAGCTTCCAACCAACATGACGGCGTTCGACACTTTTCTCCATACAAAGCGTGATAAGGTGTCATCTTAATGCTCGAGTGGAAACTATTATTATAGGAAAATTCTACTAGAGGTAAATGTTCATCCCAGTTACCTTGGAATTCCAGGGTACATGCTCTCAGCATATCCTCCAACGTTTGAATTGTTCGTTCCCTTTGACCATCGGTTTGCGGATGGTAAGCTGTACTCAAATACAACTTGGTACCCAATTCCTCTTGTAGACTCCTCCAAAACCTTGAGGTAAAACGGCTGTCACGATCGGATACAATCGTTAACGGAACACCGTGAAGCCTCACAATTTCCTTCACGTAAGAATTCGCAAGTTTATCCATAGACCATTTCTCGTTGGCTGCTATGAAATGTGCACTCTTAGTGAAGCGATCAACGACCACCCAAATCATGTCGTGACCGTTCTTTTTTCTGGGCAGTTTAGTCACAAAATCCATGGTGATGTCTTCCCATTTACCCATGGGTACAAGCAAAGGTTCTAAACTCCCATACGGTTTCTGATGTTGTACCTTAACCCTAGCACATGTTACACACTCGGCCACATACTTAGCAACATCGAGCTTCATCGTCGGCCACCAGTAATAGGGTTTTAGATCCCTATACATTTTTGTACTGCCGGGATGAATCGAGTACATGGTCTTGTGAGCTTCTTCCATCAGAAGATCTCTTACTCCTCCCGTCTTAGGTACCCAAATCCTATCTTTGAATACCTTCAGTCCTTGACCGTTTGTATCAAACACTAACGTTTTTCCCAAACGTTCTTCCTTTCGGTCATTTTTCTCTAAAGCTTCCTCTTGAGCTTTCTTTATACTTTCCACAATTGTCGAGACAACTTCAATTCTCAACGCTCTTGGCCTTTTCTTTTCAAGATTTACCTTCCGACTGAGAGCATCAACAACAACATTAGCTTTACCAGGGTGGTAAAGTATCTCACAGTCGTAGTCATTGAGTAACTCTAGCCAGCGCCGTTGCCTCATGTTCAATTCCTTCTGATTAAAGAGATATTGAAGACTCTTATGATCAGTGAAAAGTTTGCATTTAGTACCATAAAGATAGTGCGTCCATATCTTTAAGGCAAATACTACCGCTGCCAACTCCAGATCATGAGTGGGGTAGTTCTTTTCATGCTCTTTCAACTGCCTCGATGCATACACTATCACTTTATCCCTTTGGGTCAGAACACAACCTAACCCAACTCCAGAGGCATCACTATAAACTACGAAGTCATCAACTCCTTCAGGTAACGAAAGAATCGGTGCTTCACACAATTTCTTCTTTAACTTTTCAAAGGCTTCCTTATGCTTCTCATTCCAAGTATAAGTAGCTCCGTTGTGGGTCAAAGCTGTTAATGGAGTAGCGATCGAAGAAAAGCCTTGGATAAATCTTCGATAATATCCGGCTAATCCTAAAAAGCTTCGGATCTCCGTAGGACTTTTTGGTTGTTCCCACTTCATCACAGCTTCAATCTTTGCTGGGTCAACCATTATTCCTTCTTGGTTAACCACATGACCTAAAAATTGGACTTCTTGAATCCAAAATTCACATTTGGAGAACTTTGCATACAGCTTCTCCTTTTTCAAAACTTCTAGCACTTCACGCAGATGCTTATCATGCTCCTGGTTGCTTTTTGAATAAATCAAAATATCATCTATGAACACTATTACGGATTTATCAAGGTATGGTTTACAAACCCCGTTTATCAAATCCATGAAAGCTGCTGGAGCATTGGTTAGTCCGAATGACATAACCAAGAAATCATAGTGTCCATATCTTGTTCTGAACGCAGTCTTCTCAATATCCTGCTTTCTTACCTTTAGCTGATGATATCCTGACCTAAGATCGATCTTCGAAAAATAGCTCGATCCTTGCAACTGATCGAACAGGTCATCAATCCTTGGCAACAGGTACTTGTTCTTTATTGTTGCTTTATTCAGCTCTCTGTAATCGATGCACATTCTCATGCTCCCGTCCTTTTTCTTTACAAATAACATCGGGGCTCCCCAGGGTGATGAACTAGGTCGAATAAAACCTTTTTCCAATAACTCCTGAAGTTGTGTCATAAGCTCTTTCATCTCTGTTGGTGCTAATCGATATGGTGCTTTTGCTATTGGCGTCGTTTCTGGTAACAAGTCGATACGAAATTCTACTTGTCGATCAGGGGGCAATCCAGGAAGATCTTCGGGAAAGACTTCCGGATAATCACACACCACCGGAATATTCTGCACCTCCTTCTTTTCCTTCTTAGCATCGATCACGAACGTTAGATATGATGTACATCCCTTGGCCAAACACTTTCTGGCTTTCATTAGGGAAATGATTCCAGAGTTTACTCTGTGTTTGTCTCCATACACCATAAACGACTCTTTTCCTGGCGGTTTTACTTTTACTATCTTCTTTCTACAAAATATTTCGGCATCATTGGCGCTAAGCCAATCCATTCCTAAAACTATATCGAAACCATTTAACTCGATATGTAATAATTCCTCGTGGAACTTATTCCCATTCAAGTCAATGAGGATGTTTTTCATACGATGGCTAACAGGTACAAACTTGTCACTAGCAATCTCGACTAATAAAGCATTAACTAGTCTATCAACAGGCAAAGCTAGTTTTCTACCAAATTCATGCGAAATAAAGGAGTAATTGTGTCACACCCCCAAACCAGAATGGCGGAAACATTCGGGGGTGGGTGACTTCACGTAGTATCATAACAGTTGAATATTGTAAAGAAAGTAAACACAACCATCATAAATATAATAAAAACTTACATTGTTGTGTGTAATACATGTTTCAAAAGAATATTACAAATATGATGATTTAAAAATGTTTTGATAACAGACGCCTTAGCGTTCCTTCTCCAAAAGCTGATGGTTACCTGTATTACTGATTCCCTGAGAAATACAAGTAGTTTTGAAAAAGTGTCAACAATTAAGTTGGTGAGTTCATAAGCATTTTTGTACTGAAATTTGTATGTCCTTTAGTAAAAATAATTGAACGTGTTTTCCAGAAAATCCAATATTTTCTACATATAGTTTAAAAAAAAAGTTCCAAAGGCTGGAGTGCAATAGTATCTTTCGTGCTCAAAAATGGTGAAAGTGTATTTATACTCAAATAATGTATTTACTGAATGCATTCAAGAGTCTCGTAAATCAAACTTATTTTAATACTTCCGTGTGAGTTTTATAACCATGCTATTGACCCAGACTGCCTGTAACAACGTTCTTCAGGCGTTGTAGTGTTATGATGTTTGTCACCCCAGACCTGCCGGTCTAACTGTAGCTAACAGTTTAGGTGCGGGATTGTCAATCCCGTATAGATCTATACACAAGTATCACGCTCTCCCTCCAAGAGATTATGGTTTATAATACAGGACTTGAAATGCGTACTTGTGAGTACGTTGAAGCTGAATGTCTCACAACACTTAGTATTAATAGATTTACGAAAAGAAACGTCCATATTTCATGTAGATGAAAGTATTTCATTTTCACAGTGTTTACGTAAAGATGTAATGAATAACCCGTGAACTATACCCATTATAGTTTTTCCAAAAGTGTGTTCCATTTGATGATAAAAACTTGGTGTAATATCAACTTTGCATGTGAAGTGTAACATTGGTATTAATGTTGTTTAACATCCATAAACAAAATCTAGATAAAGTAATTGAAAACATTTCTAACGATGTGTATTTTAAGTGTGGGTTTATCTCGTGTTTCACTTGTATTTCCCCCCCTAAAACATGAAAAAGACATGAAAATGTGGGGGTATGAACTCACCTGGAAAGTGTGATGATTCGAAGGAAACGAGATTTTTCTCGGGCAGCACTTCAACCGGGAAGTGGTAAGTTTCTCGGGATTCTCGGCGCTTCAGACCTTCGTCGGGACTGAGGTATGAAACCGGGAAGTCGGGATCGTCTCGGGGTGCTAAACGTGGAGTAGAGGTGAGAGGGAAGAGTGAAATGAGCAAGGAAAGTCGGAAGTCTCGTATGCTATTTATAGGGTGAATTCTTGGGATTCACGTCGTGAACATGAGGTAGTTCACGTCGTGAGTCCGGTCTGTAGACGCGACGCCTGGTGGTCTAGTTCTGGCACACATCAGTCATAGACTCACGTCGTGAGTCTCTTGCTCACGTCGTGAGTTTCGGATAAGGTTGGTGTGCGTGCCTCGAACTTCAGAAATTCATATCTCTCGCATACGAGCTCCGATTTCGACGTTCTTTATATCCACGTGTAGGTGAGAATATACTCTACAACTTTGATTTAGACTCCGTCGGCTAATTTTGAATTTAATTTTTAATATTATATTTTAAATAGGCCGGGATAGGATAATTCCGTTAAAAATCCATAACTTCTTCATCCGATGTCCGTTTTCGTCTGTCTTTTTACCGTTGTACTACTATTGTCGAGACCTTAAATTCTCGTTTAGGTTGCGTCGGCTAAAAATCGCTCGATCTTTATTTCGAGTTTTTAGCTGTCTACTGCTGTTCTGAAACTTAGAAAAATCATAACTTCCTCATACGAAGTCAGATTTGGGCGTTCTTTTTATACATGCTCATGGTTTAACATAATCTACAACTTTCATTTAGATACTTAAGGCTAAAAAGTATTTTATTGAAATTTCACTTTTACACTTGACAGTGTTTTACCGGTTTTGTCGTGAATCTTCGATTAGTCGTAACTTCTTCGTTATAACCCGGATTTGAGTGTTCCTTATATTTTTGAAAACCTTGACAATATATCTAACATTTTATGCAACCCAATTGAGACTTTAGAACACTACATTTTTTTACGCTATTTTTATTGATTCAGAAATAGTTTATAATATTTGACTTTTTGAACATTACATTGACTCGGAATATCGGGTTGTCACAAATTGGCTCCAGAATCAAACAAAATTTGGGCAGGCAATTCGTTTACGAGAAAGGTACCTGAAGCGACATCGGCTTCTTCTTTCGCAGCTCCAAGTGTCATTTGAAAGGCTCTCGCCTTCGGCTTTGGTGGAAGATTGGGCTTTACTGCATCCTTCTTCTTCGGACAGTCTTTCAAAACGTGCCCTTCTTCGTTACATCCAAAACATACCCTCTTGTTGGACGGACACTCGTTGGCATAATGCCCAGCTTTTCCACATTTGTAGCAAGTCACCACCTCACTACATTTCCCAGAGTGCTTTTTCTTGCACTTCTCACACCATTTCACTTCGCCTCCTCCTTTTCCTCCAAACTTCTTAGACTTTGAAAATTTGCTTTTCTTGTTGGAACCTGAAGTTCCTTCAAACTTTCTCTTTTCGCCAACTTCTGCCCTCTCCAGACCTTTCTCTCTGATCTGAGTCTCAACATTCTTAGCAGCCCAGATGGCGGCTTTCAAAGTGGTTGCTTGCTTGACCATCGGACCAAAGTCCGCTGGTAATCCGAGGGCAAACTTGTTGACCTTGGAGAGTTCAGTTGGAACTAGGTAAGGAACAAGCTTCATCTTTTTCGTAAAACTAGCAGCGTATTCAGTAACGCTCATCTTTCCCTTCTTCAAATTCTGGAACTCATTGTTGATTTCCAGAAGATCCTGCTCAGAGTAGTATTGCAATTTCAGTTGTACCACAAAGTCTTCCCAAGATATCTTGCTAGCTTCTCCCTTGGGCATCGAATCAGCTAGTAACTTCCACCAGCTCAATACACCAGATTTTAACAGAGGAATTGCAAGTGCGGTCTTCTGTTTGTTGCTGCACTCACAACTTTCAAACATTGTCTCCATTTCGGAGATCCAATTCATGACTTCCACCGGTGTCGGACTTCCAGATAGACACGATGGTTTGGATGCCATGAAATCTTTGTATTTGCATCCACGTCCATCAACTCCTCCATCCTGGTTGTTTTGTCTAACTATCGGTGGGTTGGCTTGACCAAGAGTCTCACTGTAGTTCCCTCTTACTGATTGCCCTTCATTCAATTCGGGCTGTTCAACAGGTATCGTAGTTTCTTCCCTATTCTGTTGTAGTAATCGCCTTGTCTCCTCCATTTGGCGATCCAACATCATCTGCATCATTTCTTGTACCCCATCCATCGTCATTGGCTCAGGTGCAGCTCCTACAACAGGTACTTGCTCAACTACTTGGGGTTGAGGTTGTTGATTCCTGTTTCCGTTTGCATTTCCAACTCCACTGCGAGTTCTTGCCATTATAATCTAAATACCGAATAAGGCGAATTTAGGTATTTATCCTCGATAGATATTTAAATTCTCCTTATCACTCCGAAACGTTTACATGTTAGTTCTAATATCGTAATCGTACGCTTAGAATCCTACACACATAAGGTTTCCAGATCCGGTCGGCAACAGACCGTAGATCCGAACAAATAATGGCATATATGGCAAACATATAACATTTAGCACATAAAAGCATTTTAGGCATCTTTCCTAAAATAAACTAGTGCTCGTGTCTAAAATATGGTAGACACTCATCTCACAATCATCACTTAGCATTCTAAGTTTAAGTTTAGAAATCCTACAAATTCCTAGTTCGCTTAAACTAATGCTCTGATACCAACTGTGACATCCCCTAATTTCTCGGTCAGAAAAGACCGATTTAATTTATGCTTTTAAAATAAAGTCAGAGAAATCTTTTTAAAAGATGTTGCGGAATTGGTCCCCAAAACAAAACATGATAAAAATTTATCAAAACCTTTCTTTAAGAAAGTGTATATTTTCCTTTTATATCAAAACCTCGGGATGTCATGTTCTGATACAGATCAAAAGCATAAACAAGACATTATAAGCCTTTCAACAGTTATTTACAACTACTGGCCTATAATCCAAAAATCTTTCATCATCCTCCGACTATGCTCGGGGTCCACTACCTGTAACATAAAAAGCTGAGTGGGTCAGGCTTGGGAGCCTGGTGGGCATATAGGGTTTTCAACCCACAATAATAATAAACTTATTAAGTTCATCAATCAACAATAACCCTGATTACCCATTACCGTTATCCTCACTTTACGTCCCTAAACACCTATCACAAGGGACCTAGCCTGAGGAATATCATCGGGATGGACACTACTGCTAAGGGGACTCCTCAGCCATACATGTCCTAAAGGCAACCATGAGGGGGATGGAGTACAACAAATGAACACCCAAGCTCATTAACACCTACAGGTTGCGAGCCTGCCAGCGTTCCACTGGGCACGCGTAAGGGCCCTGTTTGTATATTTATATAAAAAATATATATTTAATATAAAAATATATATAGACAATAACAATACATTATCTAATTTTAGGGTTTGTTGGATTTGTCATTTTGTAATTTTGGATTTTTAATTTTTTAGTTGTTAAAAAACTAGATTTTAAGCTTTTAAAGTTATGAAAAATAGTTTTTTTTAGCCCAAAATATAACAAATTTTTTAGCAAAAAAAGTCAATTCTATCCTACAAAACGGGGGAACGGGGGAGGGATCGGGGGTGATGAAGGTATTTGGGGGCGGGATCGGGGGCTATGTAAACAAGGGATTCGGGGGCGGGGGCAATAACTGATTTCGAGGGTGGGGGTGGGGGCAGCTGTTTCCGCTCCCGTTTGGTCTCGTTGACATCCCTATGTAGAAGATTTAAGTCTTACAAGTGGTCCAACAAATGATTCGAAGGGTGGAGTAAAGTGGCTTGCTTGATCTTTGCTCCAAAACCTTCTTCTTCTCCTTCAAAGTGTACCAAGAGCACCCAAATGAGCCAAAATTTCCAAAGGGAGGCCAGGGTTTCGTGATAGATGCTTGGAGGCTAAATAGGGTGCTCTAATCCTTGGGGTATGATGCTTAAATACGAGAGAACCCCTAAAAGATCATGGGATTGGGTTGTAGCTATTGTCACGTCGTGACCACACTCATGTCACGTCGTGACATGCTTCCAGATACGCGTTCTTATTTTTGGCATGTCACGTCGTGACCTCCCTATGGTCACGTCGTGGCACATGATTTTTTCCAAAAACATCCAATCTGAAAAAAGGGTGTTATAGTACCACCATATCTGAAAGCCATTATTAGTGTTTATTTGAAGAAATAATTTATAAAGGTTAAAAAGAGATAAAAATGAAAAAAATGTAATCTCACCTTGAGAATTTGAGAACCAAAGAAGCAATAAATCAAGATAATATTGGTCTTTAACTCTTTACTTGCCTAATTTGGTGGTGAAATGATATCTAAGTAATTAAAGTGCTCCAAGTGTTATCTTCTTTTCAAACTACCATGCTAATTTTAAAAAACTGATTCCTTACAAGCTAGTTGATCAAATGATTTGTAAAATGCCAAATAAAAAGAAACGAAAACACAAATAAGATTAGTCATTTGAAAAATGAGTAGAGCTCAAGATTGGTTGAGTTGGGGCTTGTCCCGATTCGTTTAACTGAACTTGCAACTATTAAAAACAAAAAAGTATAAGTTGAAAAGGTACCGCTTTTTGTTGTTTAATATAGTATTATTACTGTTGGGCCTCACATTCAATCAAGTTGATAGTCTTGTACTCTTGTCTTATGGAAGAGCATGACCCAAACATCTAAGATATCTTCATCGACTCTTGATGGGGACATCGAGATGTCCCCATTAACTTCAAATGTCCAAAAATAACAAAAATATTGTGTTATTTCCATTTAAATAATAAGATGGAAAATAGATGGAAAAAATAACCAACCTTAAATAGACGACATTTTTCTTTGGATCGCCGACTTGTAGCTTCATATACAAACTCGCTAAATCATTCATAGAAAATAATATTGTTAATTCAGCTGGCGGTACCAAAACAAAATCACACCATATCTACCTTGAATGAAGCTTTTAAAGAAGGGAATTTCTCAACACTAAGAACAAATATAATGTTGTTATTAACAGGTACTTAAAACATAACAAATAGACTTTATTAGGTAGTAATTGCCTCATTTTGTTTAGTAATGGGAACCCCTATGTCAGGTTTGTTACTTCATTTGACACAATGAGTTCCTCCACGGATGCCTTCTCTTGATACATAATCATAAATTATTCAATAAATTTGAAATTTAAAATATAGTGATGATGGAGCACAAATTACCTCAGGTGCCATCTTGTACGCACTTCATTTTAAAGAAATATAACATATCCATTTAGAGATTCTCCACCTACTATAACTTAATACTTAGGTTATTCACATGATTATGACATGGTTAGCAGAATCAAGACCTTATACAAACCTACTTCCCCATCCCCAGTTCATGAGCCTCTTTTACCTGTTCGTTACATCTAAAGGGACTCTAACCTTTTGGGCTTAACATACCAAGAGGGTTCATATACTTCGCTAATAAGATCATAGAAGGGTTCACAAAATCATTTAATAACTTACCTCAAGCTTAATCACCAGGTCAAGCCCTTGACCGACATTGATTTCACAGTTCACTAATTAAACATAGTAAAGAGAAAGTAGAGACCTAAGACACTGAAAATACTTATCATCGGTTAGAAGCTTCATGGAAGTCAAGCAATTCAATGTTGAAAGAAAAAACAAATAAAAGCCTACATACGATGGCATCTGATTACGATGAAGAAAACCAAAATCCTGAGAAAAAATTTAAACCGGAACGGAAGTTGATATTAAAAAGTAATAACTAAAGGTAATTTTAATGTATTATCAATCGAACTAAGTGCTAAATGTAACAAATTATCAAAAATCCTTAAATGGATTCAATTAAGTGATTTCCTATGTCGGTTAACTAATACATCATCCGAATCGTAATCCAGAAACTCATACCCATCATCATCATTATCGATGATCCTCACATCTCACTATAATAATCCTCTTCATAAGAATTGACATCGTTCCGATCGTGCATATCATCTTCCGAATCTATCGTGTGAAAAATCCTACAAATTTTTACAGTAGGGTAGGAAAAGATAGGGTTTTTATATGGTGATAAGTTGATTATACAGGTTCAACATAGAGGGATTTGAGAGAAAAAGTTGATCTGGTATATTTTGTGGGAACTAAAAATGAATCGTCTAACAAAGAGGATGGGTTGGGATGATTAAATCGTTAGTGATTTGGTGCATATTAAAATATGAATTAGTGGTTTGGTTTCCAAAAGCGATAGGAGAAATTAAAAGAGATAGAAGCATGATTGGAAAAGGAACCCAGGTTTTCGGGGATACGATCGACCTTAATCAAGAGTAAAAATTGAGCGGGAAAAAATAGCTTGTAGAAACTAGAAACTAAGGTGTTGTTTGTTTTTTCTGTTAGGGTGCAAAGTCACACTTGGATGTGGAGTGTTAGTGCTTACCCTCTTGTATGTGTAAATGGGTTGAGTCTTTCCTATAAATAGGAAGTGAGTGACTCCCATTATGTAATGATCATTTTTGGAGTATTAGACTAGAGAGAGAACTTGTACAAGACCCACTTTGTATGTTCTTTCTAGATCTAATGAGATCTTAACAAGATTTATTTACTCCATGTGTTCATGATTTGTATGATGATTCACTAGATCTTTCTTATTCCGCACATGTCATCATAATCAACACCACTACATTTTCAAAGCGAAACTTCATGAAGTCTGCGGACCACCTCTGCAACCCTTTGCAGCAGAAGAGGTGGACCAATCGGCTGCAACCTGTAATAAGAAGCATGTTTTTTTTAATATCTACACGTTGCTGCAATAAACTGAAATTTAAATAAATTGATTTTACAAACTGAAAAAAGTTCTCAACACCAAAATTTTAATATTCTTAGGCTTAAAACATTGAAAGAATACTAAAAAGAACATGTAAAAAAATATAATTTTTCCAAAAAAAAATGTAAAAGAAACTATTAGTTTTTTTTCTAGAAAAAACTAATTTTAAAGAATATAGTGTGTATATATATATATATATATATATATATATATATATATATATATATATATATATATATATATGTGTGTGTGTGTGTGTGTGTGTAAATTTAAAAAAATATTGCAAACAATTTCTAGAAAATCCGTAAAAGAATCACACATGTTAAAAAGATGCAACCGAAACTGAAAATATTATTAAAAGAAACAGTAAAAAAAATTAAAAAAATCAAGTTATAAAAAATTATGGAAACTATAAAAAAGAAATTGTATCAAATCCGTAAAACAAAGTTTCAAAAAAAAAAAAATCAAAGTTTAAAAAAAATCAAGTTATACCAAATTTCTAAAAAAATCACTTGGAAAAAAGGAAAACTAAAGAAGTTTGAAAATGCAACTCAAATGTTGCGCCGCGCAGAACACTTGCAGAGGTTTGTAGTCTAAAGTCTTCCAAAAAATAAATTGTTGCGAGATGACAAAGTATTACACATATGCTGTGTTGCGTAGCAAAAAGTGGTATGAAGAGATTTTTCAAAAAAACAAACAACCTCTAACACGTATATAATATAACTATTATTTTTATTAGAATAGGTAGATATGTAATACATAATAATCTTGTAATTATTAGTAAAAGATTAATACCATAATATACATAATTCATAAGTTATGTTTATCATAAGGCGTAATAATCAACAAAAGAACTATAACAAAATCATTATACTGGTGTAAATATCATATGGAATACAATAAATATGTTTTAAACCTTAAAATGGTAGGAAATATTTTTGTTATTAATTAGTTTAACATAAAATTTGCCATTCATTTTAATAATTTTTCATAAATACACTCACATTATTTTTTTTAACTATATATTTAAATTTCCGTTCATGTAATTTTATATTTTTATATAGTTTATAATTTATTTTTTTATCCAGATACCATTGTTTTATCGACTAACTTATTATCTATTAGATAGTTTATCATGCAAAATCTAACTTTTCAAATAGTTTTTCAAACACAACATTAGAATTAAATGTAGAAATGGTTCGCAAGGTTCAAAATTTTCTTTGATCTGTATCTAGTTTCATATCTGTATTCAGTTTCAGTTTGGTTTATAATTTTCTATGGTATGTATCTAGTTTAAGGTTGGTTTATATGTTTTGTTCTAAATCGATCATCATTTTTTGTTAAATTTGAAACCTTATAAATATTTTTTTTACATTTGAAATCGTATAAATATATATTTTTTTCATTTAAAAACCATATTTTTTATATAAACTCAAGGTTTTTTACATTCAAACTATATGTAACGTACTAACGTCCCAAAAATACCGAGTAAAATTTTCATTTTTAAATAAGTCAAAATCATTCATTCATTATCCCAAAAGACGAACAAAATAGAACTATTCTCAAAACATCAAAGTAAAATCATAAACAGTCATTGCAGAATAAATCTGTAGGGGATGTAGAGCGATCAATCCGTGCTTTTCCTTTTGAAACTGGAAGTACCTAAAAATGTTTAAACCATACAATTGTAAGCACAAAGCTTAGTGAATTCTCCAAAATACCACATACAATCACACATATATAAATATAACAACACGTGACTGTGTCGGGTCCGTATCAGCCCTGAGTCCATAATGACTCCATGTAACAACATGTAGTTGTGTCGGGTCTGTATCAACCCCCGGGTCCGTATCAACCCCGAGTCCATAATGACTCCGAGCCCAGATTGACTCCGTGCATATAACATACAATCATGCAGTAATAGTCATATAGACAATCAAGCACATATAGACATCTTAGCAAGTGTCGCAAAGACAACTATCATCCTACAACCATAATCCAGTGGGTCGGCATTGGTGCCTTCAACCCACGAGTATAGTGAAGAGACTCACCTGAATCACAAAGTCGGCTAACACCCAGTTCAATGTCGTTCTAACCACATCTAACAACTCTCACTGCCAAATGATGGGTGTTAAACACCTCCTAACAATCCACATAAGGTATATCTTAACACTTCCTTCTAAAAATAGAAATTTGATAAAAAGTCAATCCATACCAAAAGTCAACGGTCAAAGTCAACGGCCAACGTTAATTTTAGTCAACCACCACATTGTGGCCTTCCTTGGACACGTCGTGGCCCTTATACGACCAAACAGACGATAAATTCCCAATTGCCACATCATGGCGACCTATGGCCACGCCGTAGGCGCTGAGTTCCCAACAACTTAATAGATTAAGCCGTTTTCTTCGATTTCAAGAGCTCCAAAGCTCATATCTGGTCCATTCTATGGTCTAAATGGATAAAGTTTCCAACTTTATCCATTAAGACACCCAAGGAGATCAAGATCTCCAACCCTAGGTCCAAAATAAGCCAAATACCACCATGTGTTAACCATTAAGCCCTTAATCTGTAAAGACCTTAACCAGACCACTCCAAAAGGGTTTTTAAATATCAAATCTATCATAGAGATGAAAGCTTTATAAACATGCATGCCAATACATGTCTAGAATCCATTTTAGGTCATAATAAGCTAAAAATTCCCAAAACCTCAAGCAATGATAAGAACTCCATCCAAAGTCTAGATCTACAACATATGATGCTCTTGGGACTCAGGAGAGTCATAAAGTTGCCAACTTTATGAGTTCCTTCCTTTCAAATTTTCTCAAACATGAATATCATGAGAAAATATTCTAGATCTAGCCACCTTAAGCCAAAAAGATTGAGCCTTTGACACTTACAAAGTTCCAGAAGCTATGCAAGATGATGATGATGGTGTTGCTTCCTTGTAAGATCCGACAATAGATCACCTTCTTCCCTTTGTCTCTTCTTCTCCAAGCTATCAAATGCTCCCAAAAGGCCACAAATCTCCAATGGAATGGGGGCTAGGATTTCTCTGAGGTATAACGGGGAGTTAGAGGCTGGAAATGAACCTTAGAAATGGATTAGAAAGGCTTAAATACGAAGGAAACCCTAGAAGATCATGGGCTTGGGCCAGAACAACTGCCACGTCATAACCTTCCTTGGCCACGCCATAGTGTTCCAATAAAACACACGATCATGTAATTATTTCCATGTCATGGGCATCCTTGCTCCACGTCGTGGCACATAATTTCCTCCAAAATTCCATCTTCGGTCCTTGATAGAAATAAGCGTAACCATTATGGAACACGGGTGTTACAACTCTCTCCCACTTAAATTAGATTACGTCCTTAAAATCACTTCTTACTACATTCCAGACACCCCAGATGATTCGATCAATTTTTCGAGAACCCTGATTTGAATTAAAAAGTTGACTCTTACATACTACGACCTACCATTACTACAATCGAAACCCAACTTAGCGGAACTCCCATACCCTGACGAATAATGAACCCTTGACCCACTAACTTTAACCAATTGAAGGATAACCATCACTACTCTGCCCAAAATCTGGAAACCCAAAACCTTTTTTGACTTCCCGATAGACAAAAAAACCATTATGAAACACAACCAATATGACTCCACTTCACAACCCGAACGAAACCTTTCCGACGCTGAATTATCTTGCTAACAACTAGAAAACAAAATTCTCGACCATCCATTTCTACTGAACCCTTCACTCGAAAACAAGGTGACTCCCAACACAAGTCCCATTCATTGGTGCCCTACTAATGTTTCATTCTCCTCTTGCTGACCAATAATCACATTTTTGATCTAACCGAGACCTCTCAGGCCTCATACTTACCTACCAATTAACTGAAGTACCAGATTTCCAACCGGCTGTTGAAGCAGATAGCCTCACACCCGACCGTATCACGAGACTCCGACCCAGAGTCTATCTGAAAAGTGATATCCTAGCTTGTTCGTCATCATGGCTCTAACAGTCCTCATGGGACGACATAACCGATCATCACTCAAACATAAGATAATCCATTTCGCTCCAGGTGAATGTTATCGTCCCGACTGTAGTCTTACTTCATGATCAATCTCAAATCGGCCTACAACCTTCCTTAATCCCTTGATTGTTGTAGTCTTCCCACAATCTCTCAACCCTTCCCGCCATGGGCTAGTTCTACCTAGTGAAGGCTACGAACCAAATCGTAGATTCACAACTGCTCATCGAGCTGGTGGATGCTACGGGTCACACCGCAGTCTTACAACACCTCCATACTATTTATCATTATAGTGAATGCTACGGGCACCCCGCAGTCTTACAGCACTTCCACATCAGCCTATCAACCCTGTGAATGGTACGGCTACCCGTAGTCTTCCAACACTTCCACAACAGTCGTGGATACAGCCCATGGTCTTGCCAATTATCCACGAGAAAAATTTAACTATGAAACAATTCCAAGCTGGAACTCCAATCTGATGAATCCCCTGCAAGCGTTCGATTCGTGCTTCGAACCTCAAAGCCTTCATCAGACAAGCACCTGCAGAGTGAGATCCTAACACAACACTTAAACCGAAACTAACCATGAACCCAGAATGAGCCACTAATGACGCTACACGTCGTCGGACGAGATACCCTGATTCCCAAACCGTGCTTCTCTGATTACAGCTGTCCAACGGAAATTATCTACGACGTAAGATTTTGGGCTCATTCCACGATCAGAACTAGCTTTCCCACTTTCCCTTAGCATCCCATTCCAAGTTGATTCGCATTGGAAATATTTCCATTAATCACAAGCGATTCTCCCCCACTTGGAATCATATATAACCTGACAGCCTCATACATATTCGAATTCCCAATCCTTTCACGGTTTCATTACTCAGAACTACCGCCGTCCTGAAATTTGATAGAATTCACATTTCTTGACAAACCGACGTAGCGTACAAACACATCCCAAAAATCCATATGAAAACATGGTCACACACCACCAGAGAATGAGATAGGTAGTCGTACTCTTGTTCATATTCAAAGGTTATAACCCAAATAAGAACCTTGATAATAACTCATACCGAGTGTTCCTTTGCTATCTTGTTCAACCCACAACACCCCTCCTAACAATATCTAATGAGCTTACCACAATGCATACCCTTAAGAGAAACCAAAACCAACCCTATATCTACTATATTCATTTTTCCTCACACCCTTACCTAAAGGGTTAAGTACTAAAAAAATGACGAACCTTAACCGATAACAGAAACACTGTGATAAATGACTGAAACAAGGTCTTACCCCTTGACTGAAACTGAACAGATTCCACCAATACGTAGTTAACTCGATAAAACTTCCAAAGTTATCCAGAAATGTTGTTAAAACCTTGGTCGGATCAATTCAAAATACCAACCCTTCCGGCGCGACATGCCAAATTGGATTCTATGCATATCCAAAGTCACAACTGGAATAACTAAACAACACTACCCCATCATCTAAACCTCCAATAACCAAGGACATCTTCTAAAATCGATCCGAACTTGATGATAGGTTGACGCATCCATTGAACTTCAACTGATACAACTCAAAACTTTTGAAGAGTCTCCACTATTGATGATGAATGAAAAGACCAACGATCGATGATGCATTGACAACTAATGTGACATCCCCATTTTCACGGCCAGAAAAGATCGATTTTGTTTATGCTTTATAAAAATCACAGTACTTCTTTTAACAAAAATCTTGCGGAATTTTGTTCCCAGAAAAACATGATAAATAGGTTATCAAAGCATTTCCGAGGAAATGTATTTTTATTCATTTTCAAAACATTGTGATGTCATTGTCAATACAGAAACATAAGCATAAACAGAACTTACATTATTTACACTAGTGATCTACATCTCTTTTAAATCTCTCAGTGTAAAGTAACTTCATATCGACACCTGTGATACAAATAAACTGAGTGGGTCAGGTTGGGAAACCTGGTGAGTACATAGGGTTTTCAACCCACAATAATATAATTATTATGCTTAAACATCAAACAATCAACCCAATTACCCATCCCCATTATCTTCTTTACTCTTAAGGATCTACCCTAAGAATCAATTATTCCTCGTTCATTCATTCCTAAGGATCATCCTAAGGAATCGGCACGAAGTCCATCGTCACCACGGTTTAGGCACTAAGTCTGCATAGTCGCCAGGGTTTATACAACAGGCACTAAGTCCACATAGTCGCCAGGGTTTTGGCACCAAGTCTGCATGATCGCCAAGGTTTAGGCACCAAGTCTGCATGATCGCCAGGGTTTAGAGTACACCGGGTGAACACATCGTTCACAACACCTACAGGTTGCGAGCCTGTTAGTGTTCCACTGGACTGTCTAGAATAGTCTGTGGTTGTCATCCATACTTTGCTAGATGACGGGGCCATCATTTGGGAAAGGCTTCTCACATCGTCCACCTCTCACACTCACCTCGTGGTCTATAACACCTCTCAACTCATCATCCCACTCATATTCCATCTACCCATGTTTTACCCAACATATTATGTAGATATAATTACATATACAGTTTAAATCATATAAAACTTGTATAAAATCGTTCATCTAGCATAAATAGCAAGTATACAGATAATATGCACACATAGCACGTAATTTATATAAAATACTTCATATCTATGTGTAAGATGAAAGTAACTATGCACTCAGCTGATTAGGTGGTGACTCGGTACTTGAACAACGCTTCGTTATCTCAAAACAATTTTTCCTTGACCAAAACCTAGTATCAATACCACTAGGGTTTAGTTTTATCGTTAACCGCGACTAATTAATAGTCTAGCTATTATTATTATTATATAAGCGTTAAATAACACTCAATATAACTCATAATAATAGCCCAAATAATTATTTTAAGGACCTAATAAAATTACTATAATTATTTAAAAGTTATATTAAAAATTGCGTAGGCGTAGCTTACTTACAGCGAATTTTAAAGAAAACCGGGCTTCGCTTGGAGCAGCGTTTCCGAACCGAAAGACCCTTTTTCTCGGGACTCCGGGAGCCTCGGGGCTTCCTTCGGGTGCTAGGGGGTTTACCTAGGCTTTTAGGGGGTTAGAATGGGTTAGAGAGAGAAAGTAGTGAGAGAAAGATGTGAGAAATGAGTGAAGAAGCCGGCTGCCTTTTCTGCCTTTTTATAGCTTGCGAGGCCTCGGTACGCTGGGTGTACCTCGGACCTACGCTGGGCGTAGTGCTTCGTTCGTACAACACGTGTTGCGGCTTCGGTGGGGCGACGTGGCTTGCTCTGGTCCGCGGAAGGGTAGAACGCTGGGCGTGCGAGGCTTGTACGCGAGGCGCACACGGTACGCGGGGCTTCCGATGTGAGCGCTGGGCGTCCGAGATGCAACGTGTCAAGATCCGAAGCGAGCACCGTGGTCAGCAAGCGACGGCCCTGATCGAGCCACGTCATCAATTTCTCAACAGATTTCGCAAATTCACTTTCCGACGTTCTTTATATCCACGCGTAGGCGGGACCGTACTCTACAACTTTCGTTTAGACTCCGTCGGCTATCTTTGACTTTATTTTAAAAGTTATATTTTTAAGAGGCCGGGACAGGATTGGTCCGTTAAAAATTCATAACTTCTTCATCCGACATCCGTTTTCGTCTGTCTTTTTATCGTTATGCTACTATTAACGAGATCTTCGATTCTCGTTTAGGTTGTGTCGGCTAAAAATGGCTCGATCTTATATTCGAATTTCGAGCTGTACACTGCTAAGCCGAAACTTCGAAAAATCATAACTTCCTCATACGAAGTCAGGTTTGGGCGTTCTTTTTATGGACGCTCTCGGTTTAACGTATTCTACGACTTTCGTTTAGGTCGCTAAGGCTAAAAGTTGCTCTATCGTAAATTCACTATTTACGCTTCCCGGTGCCGTGCCGGTTTTGCCGTAAAACTTCGACGGGTCATAACTTCTTCGTTATAACTCGAATTTCGGCGTTCTTTATATGTACGGAAACCTTGAGACATATTCTACAACTTGGCTAAGATTATTTACTCTAAATAATCTTTTGTCAAAAAGTCGTTTTCGACCCCTATTATCTCTAGATTGACTAGCCCGGATCTACGGGCGTTACAATTATCTCCCCCTTAGGATGATTACGTCCCGGAATCATCAACGAAACAGAGCTCACATGATGACTCCATCCGTTATCTCTTCATCCTAAGCGATAACCATAACTTCTATGTTGTTTCGAACAAGTATCTAACTCTTGGACTCGTTGACTGTAGGCGGTGCTCAATCTTGCACTTGCTCATATCTCACGTTAGACTCCAAATTATGACCTTCAAGTCACAATCTCGATCCTCACTGGTTACGAACTTAAGATAAGTTCTTTTATTACTACAATGGAACGATGTGTCATATTCTAATGACCTATCATCATATGTTGCAACGCTTAGACTTAGGTCTTAGAGTCAAATTCCAGAACAGACTATACCTTCCTTCATGTTCTAATGGGATATAATCACATCTTCAAAGGTAGCATTCCTAGCTACAAGCAACTATCGTGATACCTCTACTGATTGCTTTGATTGTCTTTCACTTCAAGCTTCTAGCTTAAGTCAGATGCTACATCAGACTTGGTTCTCTGAACCACGTATCATACTCACCGTAGTCGGACTCAATTCGATATGACCACCAGGGTCGGAATAACAACAATCTTCTTAGTCATTACCGAATCGATGGTAACAACTGTTGGATTAATGTCTAAGTCCATAACTATATTTGGTATGTACTTGACCCGACCCGGCATGGTCCATTTGGGTTGCACTTCACCGGCACAATTTATATGGATAGTCTTTTAAGAATAGTATATTTATGATTTATATTAATATATTATAAGTTCTAATATATTAATATGGAATCATATTATTTAATTAGTATTGATCAAGAATTAATTTAGAATTAATTAAGTGATCAAAAAGAACTAATTAAATATGGACTCTTATATATATGGAATGGGCCAAGTTCATTTAGGTTGGGCTAAGCTTTCATGGATGGTCCATGGAGCTTTTAACCCATGGATCCTATGTAAATGAAAGGTCATGGGTATTAGGGTTTACATGGATGTAACCCTAATCCTCCATAATATATAAAGGGCTCCTTGGCTCACAAAATTGATACTAGTGTGTGAAAAAAAGTGTGGGCCGATTTTAGTGAGCATACATATTCTCTCAAGTTCTTCCAAGGTGTTTTGGTGATTTGTGATTCCACTTTAGGCTTCCACACTATTGGGGCTAAGCTCTTAAAGTTCAAGACTTCAAGCAACATCAAAGGTATGTCATCTAACTAGAACTTTGTAGTATAGTTGCTTCATAATATGCTAGTTAGGATGAAACCTTGGAATATTGATTATTTGCATGTATAATAGAGAAAACATAGATCCAAGATTTATAGGGTTGCATGTACACCATAGGAGTGTTAGAATGCTCAAAACCTAACAGTGGTATCAGAGCCATGGGTTGTTTTCTGTTATATTGATGCAAATGTTTTATTTTCAAAGTTGAAAAAAAAGGAAAAAAAAACATGACGTTTGTCAAATTTTAAGATAATTACTTGTTTTGTGAAAAACTAATTATTTGTAAAATTTGAATCATTTGCTATATGAGTTGAATTAGGTCAAATTTAGTAAAAGATAAAATGATATGATTATTTTATTAGTTTTAAAAGTTTGATCTAAAGAGTTTTTTGAAACCTCCATAAGTTATGGATATGAAAAGGTTTTTAAAAAAAATTGATTCAAAGTTTTTTATGGAGTTACAAAACTTGGTCTTAATGTTTTAAAGAATTCCATAACTTGTTCTTAAGTTATGGAACATGAAAAGTTTCATCATAAAACAAGTATTTAACTCCATAAGTTATGGAATCCAAAAGTTTTCAAGAGTTACAAAACTTGCCCTCAAGTTTTGGAATTTGGAAAAAGTTTTTTTATGATAAAAAAAAGAATTGAATTCTAAAACTCTTGGTTTCATAACTTAAACAATTAATTAAATGGTTTTAATTTTGAATTTAATAATTGAAATTATGATGTTTTTATTGAATAATTCAATTAACTCTTATGGAATTTATTAATAGATAATTAAAGTGTTTAATTAAAAGAGAATTAATAATTCCATAATGACATGGTTTAAATTTAATTAAATTAAGAGTATAGTTTAATTAATAGATTAAACCACCAAGTATTTTAAATGTCTAAAATACACCCTTATACTATTATAATATTAAAAGTTTAATATATTATATGTATAAGAGCAAGTCGTCTTACCATTAGTAGGCCTCATTCACGAAGCCGGTCTATAAGGGGGGTATAAGGTTACTGCCTATAAAATGGTAGTTTAATGGGTGTCCACTCTCACCCACCGCTTCCTTGACTGGTGGACGGTCGTTAGCCGAACAGGTAGGACAAGGACTATAATTCTCCCTTCATTAAAAGTATTAATGATAAATACTAAGTAACTAAACTTTTTAAAAATTCCCAATCTTAGTTACTTAGGAAAATGTGAATTTGGTGCTAACCCATGAAATTACACTTTGCACTTTGTTTAAGCTGTTAGTGGAGCGTGTGTGGTTAACCGGCACACTAACCTGGACTTAACAAGGTAGGCAAAGGGTAACTTAATGTTTATCATAGTATCGTTGGAGCGTGTGTGGTTAACCGGCACATCGATTGAGGGGTAAATATTATGGGTACCAAGTATATTTGCATGGTTACTTCACACCTTGTTTTGTGATCCTCGACATCCCAGTCACAAAATCTAAAGGGCACACTCGAGATTGAAACATGCCATTGAAAAGTTCAATGAATCTCAAAAGAATCTAGGAGTTTCAAAACCAATTAAAACCTAATAATCCATTTCGTTTATCTTGGTGGAAATTGGTGAATCGTCATTCACCTACCTTCAAATATTTTATAGCTTGGATTACGGCATCCCTCTTCCAAGTTATAAAATAGTTTGTTGGGTCCTAGCCTTAATATATCATATTGGGTGTTATATTAAGGACTTAAATCAACTTTACGTGAATTTCTCCCATTGTTGATGTCTGGTTTAGACAACAATGATCTTCCCAAACCAAGCTTTCCTAATGAATATGACTTCCCGAGTTTGGCTCATGGAAGTCATACTTCTCTTCCTCCACCTCCTCCAATTATTCTCCCTAACCCACAAGTTCAAAGTCACTCAAGCCCTAATGGCAAGCAAGGTCTATGTGTGATCACATCTTAGAGATGAAGTCACATATTGACAAGCCGGGAGAGTTGGGTGTCAAAGTCTTGAGAAAGTTGGATGTTCAATCACTTTCTAAGTCACATAGTGAGTTCCTTTGGTACTACTATGAAACAGACTATGACATGAACCTTAATGATCATATCTATGTGCTTGGTGCTGCTGAATCAGCAATGATTTGGAACGATAGTAAAGAAAATTTGATTAGAAGATCAACTTCCCAAAAACTTTATGGACAGTGACAATGGTAACACTGGAAATCCAGAAAAAGCATTCTCTTCCCAATAGAAAGGGATTGGCCATAGTCAACCCGGTTGACCAAATGGTAAAGAGAAAGGCTAAGTCTGAGATAGTCCCATTACCAAAGGGTCCATATGTTTATTTTGCCAAAGGAAGGGGCGTTGATTACAAAGCTGCCAAATTTACCTAAGGATGCTAAGGTCAATAAGTTTGACTCTACATCAGGTAGAGCCCATTATCTAACTCTGTTAAGTTCTAGTCTGAGATCCTCATTACATGATGTGACTGGGTCACATGTTGATGTTTTAAGAATCAAAGAATAGAGAGAAATCTTAAAGGAAGTATATGTTGATTCTGATCGCGAAGGTGGATTTCGATCGCATCAGAATTTTGAGCAGTTGCTTAAGAAGTTATGATATATTGCTAAGGAATAGATAACAACAATTTTCCATGTGGATTGTAAGGATAAGTTTTTCCGCAAAGTTTTAAAATAAAAGAAAATTGTTTAATTTTATTTATTTGAAGTATCCTTACAATGACATTTGTGGAAAATTGTTGCTTATATGATTCCACTGACAGCAATATTGGAAAATGGATTTGATTCTTTCATTTGTGGTAGTGTCTAAATTTACCAAATCAGGAAAGTTCCTCATCACCCAAGTTTCAATTGGACCGAAACTTGGAATCATGCAAGTTGAATAGTATGATGAATGAGAACTTTCAAGCATTGGAAAATCAAGACTAATTACTTGTTCACATGGATGTGTGAGTCAAGTGAAGGACTAAAGGGATCGAGTACACATTCTTGTGCACTGGTCATGTCCACCACAAAGCTCGTTAAGACTATTTGATTTACTAAAGTTTAGTAAATATGGTTATACTTACAAGTTTAAGTATAATTATGAAACATTGGAAAAGTCTCAATGTATGGCAGAACGAATGGGAAGAATCAAATTAGGCAGAAAGATAAAAGTTTCTCAAATCTGAAAAGATGGGAGAGTACTTTAGTATCATGTTTGTGATCATCTTAATGATTTAGAAATCATATCACAATTAGTCCTCTAAAGGTCATCTTAGTGCATTCTTATGACTAAGAAGAGGAGTCATGAATTGTTGAAATGGTTAGATCAGGAAGATGAGTCATACTTCGTTCCAAAACAATTCTTAGAGTCATACTCCAAGATTGTAACTTGAGAGACATATCTTAAAGAAATGTTTAAAACACTTGTCAAATGTAAGAGTAAAAGTGTCCTACTCTTGTACATTTGAAATTGGTAAGTTGTGATGTTTTGGATAAAACAAAGACCAACTAAGGCCAATTGTGTGAAGTGTTTGTCTTGATAAAGAATCCGCACTATCTCTTGAATATTTGGCAAGATAGTCTTATATGTCAAGAGGATAGTGGGAGTCTTAAAGATCCTAAAAAGAATTTCAAGAACTAATCAAGAATAAAACCTGAGGTTCTTCACTAGCACACGACTTGAGGTTTATAACCTATCGTGTTGACATATTCTGTGCCCATTCCAGTTAAAGTTGGCTTTGCATAGGAGTTCTGAAAGTTCTCAATTGGTTGCATAACAACTTGGAAGCAATGGCAGGTCGTGTACTGCCAGGTGGCAAGAAGTTAAGATTGCATAAGTTCAGTCCATATGAGTTTGGATTTGTCATTATCCTTGTCTTGTGACTATGGTTTTGACGATTCACATGGATAAGAACACATACACCATAAAATCTAAGGGTCATAAGGTTTCTCTCCGATTCATGAAAATGATGGTGAGGAAACACTTCCACCAAGTAGATTTGAAGCAGATGGCAAAAGGTCTAAACAATTGAGACTATGATTACGGCATCCCTTTTCATAGTTCTGAAATTGTTTAGACACACATGCATGCTATCTAAGGAAAGGTGTATGATTTTGATAAAGTTTTATCAAAGCATCTCGTATCAGAAATCTAAACTTTGGTAAGAAAGTCAATAAAGTATTGATTTCTAGAAGTCCAGCTGATTTCTGAGTACATGTCAAAGCTAGTGGGAGCATAAGTGTTATGCTAATAATCATCATGTTAGTGGGAGCATGATAATTATTGTTAGTGTTGCAAGTTAGCAATGTTAATTATAGAAAACAAAAGTTTCAATTCGTGAGGCTGCAGGGATTGAAAAAGTTGTTTTGCTATAATTAAGGGAGAGGATATACTTCATTTCAGTTCTAAAGGCTTAGATTGAGACCTTAATCATCTTTAGTCAAGAATATATATATATATATATGAATTTCATGTTGGATTGGTTCAACTTAAGGAAATTCTATATATTGCGTTCTCAAAATTCGATTATGATTACGGCATCCCTCTTCATAGTCAAATTTTGAAAACATGGCAAATAAAAATATTGTAGCAAAAGACTGGTCTAGAATCATGTCTTTATGTGAGACATCATGAATCGTGTACCATTTGCTTTGGGTACAGGATCGATTGCATGTGCTATAATATTTGTCATTTCTAAATTTTTCTAAATGCCCAGACGCATTAAGAAGGGAAAAGGTCTACAATTGGATATGACTAAAATGATTAAGCAATTGTCGAGGACAATCTGAGGTTTACCAAAGATTGGTTGCTCAGGGACAGTTGGAAGTATAATGCTAATTTTGGAAGGACCATATTGACATATTCTGAAAAGAGGCATCTCTTATTCAGAAGTAATAGTCAAAATGAGAATATGGAGTTGTCTCCATAGGTGGAAGTTATCTGTGTAAGATTAGAAAACTTAATGCAAGAAGCATGTCCAAAGCAATGTACTTTGAATATGAGACTTAGTTTCCATGGAGTTGATCTCCATTGGAATACCTTATAATGACTGTTGACAAGTCTTTGTGACTTTGTACATATTCATTACAGGAGGGTCAGTGCATATAAGTTTAAAATCTAAACAGATTTCGATAAATGATCGGAATTTGAAATTCTCACATTTTTCGATAAGGATTTGGGAGTGTGAAATTAGAATCATTGAAATTATGTTCAATTGGTTTATTTCACAAAGTAAGGATCATAGACAAACATAGAGTGCATACTTGGTGTATGGCAAAGCTATTGTTTAAGAAAAACATAGTGTACATGCTTGGAGCATGGGACAACTAGTGTATTTAATTCAAGTATAAAGTTGATAAAACCGAAACAATGAATAATGAGTAATCAGTATGGTGATAAATAAAAGTGTTTATTTATATTCATAGGGTTTGATACCATATTTGATTCATTTATTCTTGTGTTTCACTTTGCATGTTTTGACTTCCAGAATAACTAAGTCGCTCTTCCTGAATGATTAAGTTATTCAAACCATCCACAGTCGGTCATATGTTGGAAGTAGATATGAATCAAGACTGTCATGGGTTGGTTTGTAGAGGTCCAAGTTGGTGGACAAAGTGGTGCTACAACACTCATGAGTGCTCATAAGTTCTGAGTATTGGATTCAACCCGCGCTCATTTGAATCACTTCATGGATTTTATCACGAGTGATCATGAGACGATAATATCTTATATTCTTCAAACCTAGAGATATGAGTTTTTACTATGAGTTGGTTATACATTGATTGCACGAAAACGCATTTGGTAACTCGATGTTATAAAACGTGCCTTTGTGTATGATTCAACAAGTAGTAGAACAAGCCATATGAGTCGAAGTTTATCCATTCCTTTTACCTTCGGGATAAAAGCGATATCTGTGGGCCCTCGATGATTTAGCGATGCCACATGTGAGTGCTTGGCCAAGCCAGGACTGATTTGATTTGTTCAATCAGTCAGTCATCATAAATCAAAAATCGGGAAACAACAAATGGACATAGAGAATGATTATAATCCATGTCTCAGTCCATATGATATCTAGAATGGAGGAATATATGATCCCTTATCTAATGGACAAGTCATTGACAAGGTCAGAGTTCGACAGCGGCTTTAAGAGCTACGATTGCTAGTTAGGTTTTGAAGTCATACTCAATAATAGTTTTAGACTTATCCAAGTGGGAGACTGTTGGATTAATGTCTAAGTCCATAACTATATTTGGTATGTACTTGACCCGACCCGGCATGGTCCATTTGGGTTGCACTTCACCGGCACAATTTATATGGATAGTCTTTTGAGAATAGTATATTTATGATTTATATTAATATATTATAAGTTCTAATATATTAATATGGAATCGTATTATTTAATTAGTATTGATCAAGAATTAATTTAGAATTAATTAAGTGATCAAAAAGAACTAATTAAATATGGACTCTTATATATATGGAATGGGCCAAGTTCATTTAGGTTGGGCTAAGCTTTCATGGATGGTCCATGGAGCTTTTAACCCATGGATCCTATGTAAATGAAAGGTCATGGGTATTAGGGTTTACATGGATGTAACCCTAATCCTCCATAATATATAAAGGGGTCCTTGGCTCACAAAATTGGCACAAGTGTGTGAAAATAAGAGTGGGCCGATTTTAGTGTGCATACATATTCTCTCAAGTTCTTCCAAGGTGTTTTGGTGATTTGTGATTCCATTTGAGGCTTCCACACTATTGGGGCTAAGCTCTTAAAGCTTGAAGACATCAAGCTACATCAAAAGGTATGTCATCTAACTAGAACTTTGTAGTATAGGTGCTTCATAATATGCTTGTTAGGATGAAACCTTGGAATAGTTAATATTTGCATGTATAATAGAGAAAACATAGATCCAAGGTTTATAGGGTTGCATGTACACCATAGGAGTGTTAGAATGCTCAAAACCCAACACTTATGTGTTATATGTTGAGATTATGTGCATTATGATATATGTATGCTATGTGTTATATAGACCGGACCGAATGGTCCAACGACTTACGAGGCCAGAGGGTCCTCGAGTAGACCGGACCGGAGGGTCCAACGAGCTAGACCGGACCGGAGGGTCCAACGAGCTACGGGACTGGAGGGTCCCACTGAGACACATCGACCGGAGGGTCGTACCGATTTATAGCCTCGAGTGGCGTATGTGCTGTATGTGGTATTTTGGGGAACTCACTATGCTTCGTGCTTATCGTGTTATGTGTTATGTGTTTCAGGTATCTCCGAGGATCGCGGGAAGGCACCGGCTTGATTGTACACACCAGAGAAAGAGTTATATTTTGAGGATCCTGGATAATTAATGAAGTTGTGCTTGTAAAATGAATAAACGAGATTTCTATACAAAATGTTATGAAAAGTATGTGGTTTTAAAATGAAAAATCTGTTTGAAAAATTACGGTGTTACAGACGCCCTGAGCCGCAAGGCGGTAGCCGCCCCGATCAGGGATATTTGTCTGAGGATGACAGTGATTACTCCATTGTTGGAGCAGATCAGAGGGGCACAGGTGGAGGGCCTGAAAGAGGAGAGGCAGAAGTGTGAGAGGATTGTGGGCCGAGTAGCTTCCTTTTACTATGACAGTCGAGGATTGTTGACCCTTCATGGGAGAGTTTGGGTACCGTACTGGGGAGGAGTACGGCAGGTACTGATGGATGAGGCCCACAAGTCTCGGTTCTCCATCCTGTTGGATTAATGTCTAAGTCCATAACTATAATTGGTAAGACTTGACCCGACCCGGCATGGTCCATTTGGGTTGCATGGCATCATGCATTTGGATAGACTATAATGAGAGAAATAACACTTAAGGTTGGTTAATATATTATAAGTTCTAATATATATTAATAAGGTTATTTAATTAGTATTGATCAAGAATTAATTTGGAATTAATTAAGTGATCAAAAGGAGACTAATTAAATATATGGGTTGATTGTGTAAATCATTCATTCTTATATATGTGGGCTTGTGATCCAAGATTCCTTATGTTGGACTAAGTCCATGGGGTGACCCATGGATACTCCATGGAGGTTAAAATCCATGGAGCATAAGGAATGGGTAAAGTTATGAGTTACATGGTGTAACCCTAATAGCCACCATATAAAAGAATCCCATGGCTCAAGAAATCGGGCACTAATGTGTGAGTGTGAGGGCTAGACGATTTCAAGGAGTGTTCAAGTTTCTCTCAAGTTATTCCAAGTGTATTTGGTGTTGTGTGAACCATTTGAGGTGTCACACTTGGGGCACTAGGCACTCAAGCTTCATGAAGACATTCTACATCAAAGAGGTATGTATTCTATCTTGTTATATTTATTATTTTGTATGCTAGATTAGGATAATACCTTGGATGTTCATAATTGTATGTATAATAGAGAAAACATAGATCCAAGGTATTTAGGGTTGCATGTACACTTAGGAGTGTTAGAATGCTCATAACCCAACAGTGGTATCAGAGCCTGGTTTGTTTTCTTGTTATACTTGCAAAAGTAGCTGAAAAATCGAGTTGGATGCATATATTCGATTGTTTTGACTGGAATTGGACTAGGAACATTACCCTAAGATGTTTTTGTAAACTTGTTTTTGATGTGGTAATGTTCATGCTAATCCAATTTCTAAGATAATTGCCAAAATTTCAAGATTTGTATTAGTTTGTATGGTCATGCTAATTTCTTGAAGATTGATGATTTGAATTATCTTGTTCTTATGAGGTTCTTAGATTAATAGAAAAGTTGTGTGAAATAGTTGTTTTCAATCCATTTTAATGTAAGAGTTGATTCCAAAGTGTGTTTTTGTAACTTGTCCTCAAGTTATATGAAAAGTCACATTTAAGAATCATAAAACTCATAAAAGTTGGCAAATGTTACAAAATGAAGAGTCTAGTTCTAATTAAATGGTTTTATGACTCCATAACTTGTCCTCAAGTTATGGAGGTTCAAGAGTCTCTTCATTAAATTAAAAAAAAAGTGTAACCTTAATTAGTTCCATAAGTTACAATAAAAAAAAGTTATTTTTTTTATTAATTAGTTTAAAGTCTTCCATAACTTGTCTTCAAGTTATGGAACTTGAAGAGTTTTTTTTTTAATTAAAACTACTTTAAACTCATAAGTTATGGAATTAATTAGTTTTGAATAGTTTCAAAACTTGCCCTCAAGTTTTGGAATTTGAAAAGTTTTCACTTATGAATACTTTAATTCCAAGTTAGCCCTTAGAATTTTAAAAGTTAAAATTCAACCCTTATACTTTATAATAGTATAAGTTAATAATATTTATATATATGTATAAGAGTAAAGTCAGTCTTACCGTTAGTAGGCCTCATTCACGAAGCCGGTCTATAAGGGGGGTATAAGGTTACTGCCTATAAAATGGCAGTTTAATGGGTGTCCACTCTCACCCACCGCTTCCTTGACTGGTGGAGGGTCGTTAGCCGAACGGGTAGGACAAGGACTATAATTCTCCTTTCATTAAAAGTATTAATGATAAATACTAAGTAACTAAACTCTTATTAATACCCAATCTTAGTTACTTAGGAAAATGTGAATTTGGTGCTAACCCATGAAATTACACTTTGCACTTTGCTTAAGTCGTTAGTGGAGCGTGTGTGGTTAACCGGCACACTAACCTGGACTTAACAAGGTAGGCAAAGGGTAACTTAATATTTATCATAGTATCGGTGGAGCGTGTGTGGTTAACCGGCACACTGATTAAGGGGTAAATATTAAGGGTACCAAGTATATTTGCATGGTTATTCACACCTTGTTTTGTGATCCTCGGCATCCCAGTCACAAAACCTGAAGGGCACACTCGAGATTGAAACATGCCTTTGAACAGTTCAATGAATCTCAAAGATCTAGGACTTTCAAATCCAATTAAAACCTAATAAATTATTTCGTTTTTCATGGTGGAAATTGGTGAATCGTCATTCACCTACCTTCAAATATTTTATAGCTTGGATTACGGCATCCCTCTTCTAAGTTATAAAATAGTTTGTTGGGTCCTAGCCTTAATATTTCATATTGGGTGTCATATTAAGGACTTTAAATCAACTATCTTGAATATCTCCCAAAAAGATGTATGGTCTAGACATTTATGATCTTCCCAAATCTCTTGAAACAAGCTTTCCTAAATGAAGATGATGTCCCATGGATATCATACTTCTTTCACCTCCTCCAATTATTCTCCCTAACCCACAAGTTCTAAAAAGTTTAAGGTCACTCAAGCCCTATTGGCAAGGCAAGGTCTAGGTGTGATCACATCTTGGAGATGTAGTCACATATTGACAAACCGGGAGAGTTGGGTGTCAAAGTCTTGAGAAAGTTGGTGGCTCAACTACTTTCTAAGTCACATAGTGAGTTCTTTTGGGAATCCTATGAAACAGACTAAGACAAGACCCTTAATGATCTTATCTATTTGCTAAGATCAACTTCCTAAAACGCTATGGACATTGACAATGATGACATTGGATATCCAGTAAAGCTCTCTCTTCCCAATGGAAAGGGATCGGCTATAGTCAACTCGGTTGACCCAATGGTAAAGAGAGAGGCGAAGTCTGAGATAGTCCCATTATCAAGGGTCCATAGGTAACTATTGCCAAAGGAAGGGGAATTGGTTACGAAGCTGCCAAATTTACCTAAGGATGTTAAAGTCAATAAGTTTGGCTCTACTTCAGGTAAAGTCCATTGTCTAACTCTATTAAGTACATGCTGATTCTGATCGCGAAGATGGATTTCAATCGCATGGTTCGGTGATCAGAATTTTGGGCTATTACTTAAGAGTTATGATATTTATATTGCTTAGGAATAGATAACAACAAGGTTTTCATATGGATTGTAAGGATAAGTTTTTCCGCAAAGTTTTAAAATAAAAGAAAAAGGTTTTGATTTTATTTATTTTAAGTATCCTTACAATGGCATTTGTGAAAAGTTGTTGCTTATAAGATTCCATTGATAGCAATATTGGAAAAATGGATTTGATTCTTTCGGTTGTGGTAGTGTCTAATATTACCAAATAAGGAAAGATTCTCATCACCCAAGGTTCAATTGGACCGAAACTTGGAATCATGCAAGTTGTATAGTATAATGAATGAGAACTTTCAGCTTGGAAAATTAAGACTAATTCCTTATGTGAATAAGGAAAGGACTAAGGGAACGAGTACACATTCTTGTGCACTGGTCAAGTCCACCACAAAAGATCAAGAAGACTATTCGTCATGATTTACTTAAGTTCAGTAAATATGGTTATACTTATAAGTTTAAGTATAAGTCTGTAGCATTGGAGAAGTTTCAATGTGAGACAGAACGAATAAGAAGAATCAAAGTATGGCAGAAAGATAAAAGTTTCTCAAATCTGAAAAGATGGGAGAGTACTTTAGTATCATGTTTATGATCATCTTAATGATTAAGATACCATATCACAATTGGTCCTCTAAAGTCATCTTAGTGCATTCTTATGACTAAGAAGAGGAGTCATGAATTGTTGAAATGGTTAAATCAAAAAGATGAGTCATACTTCGTTCCAAAACAATTCTTAGAGTCATACTCCAAGATTGTAACTTGAGTGACATATCTTAAAGAGGATTTGTTAACACTAGTCAAATGTAAGAGTAAAAGGTTATCTACTCTTGTACATTTGAAATTGGTAAGTTGTGATGTTTTGGATAAAACAGAGACCAACTTAGGCCAATTGTGTAAAGTGTTAGTCTTGATAAAGAATCTGCACTATCTCTTGAATATTTGACCAAGGGAGTCTTATATGTCAAGAGGACAGTGGGAGTCTTAAAGCTCTTGAAAGTTTCAAGACTTAATCAAGAATAAAACCTAAAGTCCTTCACTAGCACACGACTTGAGGTTTATAACCTATCGTGTTGAAATTTTTGTGCCTATTCAAGTTGGCTTTGCATAAGAGTTCTGAGAGTTCTCAATTGGTTGCACAACTACTTGGAAGCAATGGCAGGCACCTGAGCTGCCAAATGGCAAGAATTTAAGATTGCACAAGTTTAATCAATATGAGTTTGGATTTGTCACTAACCTTGTCTTGTGATTATGGTTTTGACAAATTCACATGGATAAGAACACATACACTATTAAATCTAAGTGTCATAAGGTTTCTCTCCGATTCATGAAAATGATGGTGAGGAAACACTTTCACTAAGTAGATTTTAGCTAGATAGCAATTGTGATATTTGCATTCTCAAAGTCGTTAGTGGAGCGTGTGTGGTTTACCGGCACACTAACATGGACTTGTGAGAAGTGGCAAAGGTCTAAACAATTGAGACTATGATTACGGCATCCCTTTTCATAGTTCTAAAATTGTTTAGACACACATGTGAGCTATTTAAGAGAGGTGTATGATTTTGATAAAGTTTTATCAAAACAATCTAGTATCAGAAATCTGAACTTTGGTAAGAAAGTCAGCTGATTTCTGAGTACATGTCAAAGCTAGTGGGAGCATAAGTGTTATGCTAATAATCATCATGTTAGTGGGAGCATGATAATTATGACAAAGGTTGCAAGTTAGCAATGTTAATTATAGAAAACAAAAGTTTCAATTCGTGAGGTTGCAGGGGTTGAAAAAGTTGTTTTGCTATAATTAAGGGAGAGGAAATTATACTTCATTTCAATTCTAAAAGCTTAGATTGAGATTTTAATCGTATTTAATCAAGGATATATATATGAGTTTCATGTTGGAATGGCTCAACATAAGGAAATTCTATATATGGGTCCATTATTTGCGTTCTAAAATTCGATTATGATTACGGCATCCCTTTTCATAATCTGAATTTTGAGAACTTGGCAAATTGAAATGGAAATATTATAGCAAAAGACTGGTTTAGTCTTTATGTGAGACATCATGAATCGTGTCCCATATGCTTCGGATATAGGATCGATTACATGTGCTATATTCATCCCTTCTAAAATTTTCCAAATGCCTGGAGCATTATGAAGGGAAAAGGTCTAGAATTGGATATGACTAAAATGATTAAGCAATTGTCGAGGATAATCTAAGGTTTACCAAAGATTGGTTGCTCAAGGACAGTTGGAAGTATAATGTTAATTCTGGAAGGACCATATTGACATAATCTGTAAGGAGGCAACTCTTGTTCAGAAGTGATAGTCAAAATGGAATATGGAAATGTTTCAAAGTTAGAAATTATTCAATCTGTGTAAGATTAGGAAACTTAAGGAAAGAAGGATGTTTCCAAGGAGCTGATCTCCTTTGGAATGCTCTGTAATGATTTTTGTCAAGTCTTTCTAACTTTGTGCATAATCATTAAGAGGATCAATGCATATAAGTTTAGAATCTAACAGATTTCAGTAAATGGCATGAATTTGGAATTCTTGCATTTGCAGTAAGGATTTGGGACTGTGAAAAGAGGATCATTGGAGTGATGTTCAATTGATCTATTTTACAAAGTAAAGATCATAGACAAACATAGTATGCATACTTGGTGTATGGCATGACTAGTGTTTAGAAAACATAGTGTACATGCTTGGAGCATGGGACAACTATTGTTTTAAATTCAAGTATAAAGTTGATAAAACCGAAACAATGAATAATGAGTAATCAGTATGGTGATAAATAAAAGTGTTTATTTATATTCATAGGGTTTGATACCATATTTGATTCATTTATTCTTGTGTTTCACTTTGCATGTTTTGACTTCCAGAATAACTAAGTCGCTCTTCCTGAATGATTAAGTTATTCAAACCATCCACAGTCGGTCATATGTTGGAAGTAGATATGAATCAAGACTGTCATGGGTTGGTTTGTAGAGGTCCAAGTTGGTGGACAAAGTGGTGCTACAACACTCATGAGTGCTCATAAGTTCTGAGTATTGGATTCAACCCGCGCTCATTTGAATCACTTCATGGATTTTATCACGAGTGATCATGAGACGATAATATCTTATATTCTTCAAACCTAGAGATATGAGTTGTTACTATGAGTTGGTTATATATTGATTGCACGAAAACGCATTGGTAACTCGATGTTATAAAACGTGCCTTTGTGTATGATTCAACAAGTAGTAGAACAAGCCATATGAGTCGAAGTTTATCCATTCCTTTTACCTTCGGGATAAAAGCGATATCTGTGGGCCCCTCGATGATTTAAAGATGATACATGTGAGTGCTTGGTCAAGCCAGGACTGATTTGATTTGTTCAATCAGTCAGTCATCATGAATCGGAAATCGGGAAACAACAAATGGACAGAGAGAATGATTGATAATCCATGTCTCAGTCCATATGATATCTAGAATGGAGGAATATATGATCCCTTATCTAATGGACAAGTCATTGACAAAGGTCAGAGTTCATCGACAAGGTCAGAGTTCGACAGAAGCTTTTGAGAGCTACGATTGCTGATCGGTTCCTGAAGTCATACGCAATAATAGTTTTAGACTTATCCAAGTGGGAGACTGTTGGATTAATGTCTAAGTCCATAACTATAATTGGTAAGACTTGACCCGACCCGGCATGGTCCATATGGGTTGCATGGTATCATGCATTTGGATAGACTATAATGAGAGAAATAACACTTAAGGTTGGTTAATATATTATAAGTTCTAATATATATTAATAAGGTTATTTAATTAGTATTGACCAAGAATTAATTTGGAATTAATTAAGTGATCAAAAGGAGACTAATTAAATATATGGGTTGATTGTGTAAATCATTCATTCTTATATATGTGGGCTTGTGATCCAAGATTCCTTATGTTGGACTAAGTCCATGGGGTGACCCATGGATACTCCATGGAGGTTAAAATCCATGGAGCATAAGGAATGGGTAAAGTTATGAGTTACATGGTGTAACCCTAATAGCCACCATATAAAAGAATCCCATGGCTCAAGAAATCGGGCACTAATGTGTGAGTGTGAGGGCTAGACGATTTCAAGGAGTGTTCAAGTTTCTCTCAAGTTATTCCAAGTGTATTTGGTGTTGTGTGAACCATTTGAGGTGTCACACTTGGGGCACTAGGCACTCAAGCTTCATGAAGACATTCTACATCAAAGAGGTATGTATTCTATCTTGTTATATTTATTATTTTGTATGCTAGATTAGGATAATACCTTGGATGTTCATAATTGTATGTATAATAGAGAAAACATAGATCCAAGGTATTTAGGGTTGCATGTACACTTAGGAGTGTTAGAATGCTCATAACCCAACACATCCATCCAGGGGCGACGAAGATGTATAGAGATCTTCGACCCGATTATTGGTGGCCCTGCATGAAGCGGGACGTAGCTTGGTACGTGGAGAGATGCCTGACATGCAGGAAGGTCAAGGCGGAACATCAGAGACCCCACGGCAAGATGCAGCCGTTAGACATTCCCGTGTGGAAATGGGAGGATATCACTATGGATTTCATCACTAAGCTTCCCAGGACCGCACGTGGAGTTGATTCGATTTGGGTCATAGTGGATCGGCTGACCAAGAGCGCGCATTTCATACCGATTCAGGAGAGCATATCGGCCGAGAAGCTAGCCGATATTTATGTGCGCGAGGTAGTGGCACGGCGTGGAGTGCCCGTATCAGTAGTATCAGATCGAGACATTCGGTTCACTTCCAGGTTTTGGAAGCGATTTCATGAAGAGATGGTGACTCGTCTCCATTTCAGCACTGCTTTCCACCCTCAGACGGATGGACAGAGCGAGAGGACGATTCAGACTCTCGAGGACATGCTTCGAGCATGTGTGCTAGATTTCGGTGGCAGTTGGGATACATATCTTCCGTTAGCGGAATTTTCGTATAACAACAACTATCATGCCAGTATTGACCGCCCTCCTTTCGAGATGCTTTACGGAAGGAAGTCTAGGACCCCGATTTGTTGGGGTGAGGTCGGTCAGCAAGTCATGGGGAGTACAGAGGTGGTACTCAAGACCACAGAGTTGATCCAGCAGGTCCGTAGCAGACTACAGACTGCGCAGAGTCGGCAGAAGAGTTACGCCGACAGGAGACGTTCAGATTTGGAGTTTCAGGTGGGCGATATGGTCCTCCTGAAGGTATCACCCTGGAAGGGTGTTATCAGGTTCCCAAAGAGGGGCAAGTTGGGCCCCAGGTTCATTGGTCCGTTTAGGGTTTTGGCCCTGGTGGGTCGGGTCGCTTATCGGTTGGATCTTCCAGCAGAGCTTAGCCAGATCCACAACACTTTCCATGTTTCTCAGTTGAGGAAGTGTTTGGCGGACGAGTCAGCAGTTGTACCCTTGGAGGATATTCAGGTTGATAGCGGCCTGAATTATATTGAGAGACCCGTTGCGATCTTGGATCGGAAAACGAAGACCTTAAGGAACAAGGTAGTCCAGCTAGTGAAGGTACAGTGGCAGCACCGAAAGGGTTCAGAGTGGACATGGGAGACCGAGGAAGAGATGAGGGAGCATTATCCAGAGATATTTATAGATTCGGCAGCAGCAGACTTCGAGGACGAAGTCTAAGATAAGTGGGGGAGAATTGTAACGCCCCATTCCTGGTATGTGCTTTAATAAAGTAATTTTCATTTCTTAAGGGGTACTCGACGAGTCTGTAGCCCGACTCGTCGAGTAGAGACGGGATGATCACGCAATTTAAGTTGGCTACTCGGCGAGTCCATATGAAGGGACTCGGCGAGTCTGCCTGTCTGGATGAAGCTCTAATTTCAAGAGTTTGTACCCTATATAAACGTCATTATAGCCTCCTACCCCAGCCTCCAGCACCCTTAGAGCATTTCCCCTGTAAACCCTATCCCCCATTGTTGAGCTTGAGTGTGTTTGTGCTAGTTTGGAAGCTTTGGAAGAGAAGGAAGGAAAGAAGGTCCATAGAAGAGAAAGGAGATCCAAGAGTTAGCCTCCATCTGTTTCTCATTCAGGTAATAAAGTTATTACCTTGTGTATTCCTCCATTAAACCCTCTTTTATGCTTGTTATGTCTTTCATGGAGCCTTATATGATTCAAAACTTGAGATATGGACTTTCCTTTGGATGGAAACCTTAGATCTGGACTTTATTTAACTCCAGGAGCTCATTATAGCCACCTTTATGCAATCATGGCCTTGTTCCAAACCCTAGGTGCTTAGTACTTGATGATTTTGGGTATTTTAGCCTCATACCCTTGTGCATGCACGTAAAGTTGGAAACTTTACGTGTAAAACCAGTCCTAGAAGCTCAGATCTATGATTTGGAAGAACTGAAATCGATTAGAATCGACTGTATAGTAATAGCATGCTTGGGACTCGACGAGTTGTTCTTCAACTCGGCGAGTTGTTCTTCAGGCTCGACGAGTTGTTCTTACGATTCGGCGAGTCGCAGACTGGACGTGTTCATATGATGAAGGAGAACTCGACGAGTTGTTCATACAACTCGGCGAGTCGGATGAAGTTAGATTTGTTGTATGTGTCGAAGAGGAACTCGTCGTGTCCTTGCCAAACTCGACGAGTAGAAGCGAGTATAGGACTAGAACTGAATGAAAGGGACTCGGCGAGTTGGCGGCCCAACTCGGCGAGTCCGGTCAACCAGGAAGTTGACTTTGACCAGGAAGTTGACTCTGACCAGGGGTAAAATAGTCATTTTACCCTGAGATTAGTTATCTGTATTTGATTTAGTGTTTATGGGATTTGTAGCCGGGGAGTTCCGGAGCAGCAGTCAGACAGTCTCAGATTTAGCACCTCAGCAGCCAGCGTTACGAGGTGAGTTTCCTTCCAGTAGGAACGGGTCTACGGCCACAATGCCGGCCCGTTTAGTTAGCAGTAGTTCCAGACTTCGGTCTGATGCAGTAGTTCAGTGTGCTTGATGTCTTTGTGATTCAAGCATGTTTTTGTGATATGAGTTCCAGACTTCGGTCCGATGCAATATGCAGTATATGTGTTTATGCCAGTAGTTATGATTATGCTATGCTATGTTCAGTTAGTTCCGGACTTCGGTCCGATGCCGGGCGGGGCCCGATGTAGTGGGCGGGGCCCAAGCTAGTTCCGGACTTCGGTCCGATGCCGAGCGGGCCCCGATGTAGTGGGCGGGGCCCAAGCTAGTTCCGGATTTCGGTCCGATGCCGAGCGGGGCCCGCCAGTGGGCGGGGCCCAGTTTTGCTAACATGTCATTGTATGGTATGTGGTAGTTTGGGGAACTCACTAAGTTTTGTGCTTACAGTTTCAGTTTTTGGTTTCAGGTACTTCCGCAAGTAAGGGGAAGAGCTCGAGATGATGGCATGGCACACACCACAGCTTTAGTTTTATCCTGGGAGTTTTATTCAGATATTTTGATATGATTGATACAGTATTTGTTTGACACAGTTACTTGACTTTTGAGTTACTCATTTTATGGTTCTTAGTATGTTTGACATTCGACGATGTGATTTTTAGTAATATTAAAACAAAAAATTTTGGGTCGTATTTTGGGATGTTAAAAAAGAGGTAGAAGGTAACCGCCTGTGGTGGTGGTAACCTGTTATAGAAGGTAAAAATTTGGATGAAGAACAAATATGAACAAGTCTTCCCAACTATTAAGCATTAACGCACCAAAACACGTCACCCGGACAAAATCGACGAAACTAGAAAAAGCATAAGGACTTTTATATCAATAACCCTTATATATATATATATATATATATATATATATATATATATATATATATATATATATATATATATATATATATATATATATATATATATATATAGACACACATTTGGTTAAGTTATTTTGAAAACTCAAATATGCGCGAGAACCCAAGAACTCCTAATCCGCTCAATATTTTTCAAAACGAATACCACGATTAGTCTACAAATGTTGCGTATAAGTCATATCTAAACTAAAAAAAATTTACGAACTTTAATTTTGATATATATATATATATATATATATATATATATATATATATATATATATATATATATATATATATACACAGACACACACACACACACATGGTTAAGTTATTTTGAAAACTCAAATATGCACGAGAACCCAAGAACTCCTAATCCGCTCAATATTTTTCAAAACGAAGACCACGATTAGTCTCCAAATGTTGCGTATAAGTCATATCTGAACTAAAAAAAATTGACGAACTTTTGTTTTGAGATGTGCATATAATGTGCATAAGTGCACATTTTGTATTTTTTTTTTTTCAAAAATTTTCAAATCCAACACACCAATTAGACTCTAATGTCGCCGTTAAAAAGAATTGCAACTTGAAAATATTAAAAAACACAAAAAATAATAAATGTGCATATAGGCACATTTGATGTATACATCAAATGTGCGTACATTCAAATGTGTATATATATGCACATTTAGAAAAAAAAAAGGTTAAATCCTTTTTTAAGCTTGGATATGTTTTAGACGTTGGATTTCAAGTAGATTGGTAGTTTTGGTTTTTAAAAATGTTTGAGTTCACCCCTCCCCCTCTCTCTCTTTGTGTGTGTGTGTATATATATATATATATATATATATATATATATATATATATATATATATATATGTTGCACAAATCAGCATTGACGAACGATTATCGGTCAAAGCATGACAGTTATTGGCGTTCCTTGGCGCTCATAGGCAGAAAAAGTTTAAAAATTTTAAGTTTCAAATTTTCAAATAATACATTAGAATTTACAAAATTCAAAAATTTTAATTTTCAAATATTCAAATATAATAAAAAATATTTCATATTTTCAAATTTTAAATTTTTTAAATGTTCAAATACTTATTTTCTTAAGATATATTAACTTTTTAAAGAGTTTTATTTATAATTTAAGGTCCGGATTAATTTATGTTTATACCTATTAATCTTTTAACCCTAGTTGGCCGTCAAAGTACCACCGAACGTTGTTTACAACCACTATATATATATATATATATATATATATATATATATATATATATATATATATATATATATATATATATATATATATATATATATATATCCATTAAAAAATACACCATTTTGAAAAAAAAAACTTAAGCCTCGTCACTTTGGATCAAATTCATCAAATGTAATTTGTAAGGGTGTTTAGTATTTGTTTATATGAAGTGTTTATTAATTTATTCAGTGTTTTGTTAAAAAGATTTTTATAAGCAAATATTGAATTAAATAAAAAGTTTTTGATAAGTAATTTCTTATTTACTTATTGACTACTTTAAGGTGTTTTAATAAGTTGTTTTACTATTACACATACAATAAAAGTTTGCAAAACATTAAAAATAACATATCAAGTTATTTCGTTTTGATACCAGATAAGTTAATTCAAATATTCTATATATATATATATATATATATATATATATATATATATATATATATATATTAAATCTAAAGGAAGTTAGCAATAATAACTTTTATGTCTTTAGGTTTTTGCCACAAATCTTTAGTAACTTTGACACTTTTCGTCCTTGCAGTGAAAAGTTTTATATTATGGTGTTTTTGCCACAAATCTTTAATGAAATTGACACTTTTCGTCGTTATAGTCAAAACTTTTACATTTTGACATAAAAAACACAAAAAACCTCCTTTAGAATTTTGCCACCATATTTTCTCAACTTTGGCAACTTTCACATTATTGTCACAACATTTTTGGATTTTCTCCACCAGTGTCCCTTCTTTTGGTTGTCGTACACTTTGGACATCTAATTTTAGGGGTTGTCGACTTTCTCTCCTATTTGCGGTGATTTACACTTTCAGCATGTATTTTTTAAAGTTTGCCGATTTTCCTCATATTACCCCAAAAGCGACGTAGCCGCGAGTTCTTTGCTAGTTTTTATTAAACTTCGTTTTAACACCAGATAAATTAAAAACCACTTTTACAAATAAACAACAATCCCAAACTCCGATAAAGTTTAATAACATAGCTATGTAAGATTAATTGTATAGATGGATTTACTAAATTATATTTTTAATAATTTTTAAATTCAAACTTTTAATTAATTAATGTTGAATTTTACTAGATTGGTATGCACAAATTATAAAAATACACCATGGAATAATGTACGTGGCCGTGTCTCTCCTTGAGAAATGAAAAATTGACACATTTCTTTAAAATCGTGGTACCAACATTTTGTTATATCCAATAGATGTTTATTGTTTAAAGGGACAGGTGGTGGAGGGTAACCGGAGAATAAAATATTAAGCGGGCCCCATTTATACCTAAAGATGAAGGAAGGTGAGCATGAAAGGTGGCACACGTGCACCTTATTATTATACTCCCGCACACCGTACAATGTCCTTCTCATTAATTATCAATCAATACTCTTACCAAATTGACTAAATTGTCCTTACAGTTTTGTTGAAAATGTTTAGAGATTATATTTGAGTCCAAAAAATAATTATTATTCAAAGACAAAGTTATAAAAATATCCCTGTTGAAATTGTCATTTTGGTTTAAAAGGTTTTGTAATAGCAATGATTTAAAACTTTGATATTTTTTCGAGTTTCGTCCATTTTATTTTTGATTTTTTTTTATAATGACGGCTTTGTTCTTTGTATTTTAATTTTCTATTTTTCTGTAAAAATGAATAAAAGAATATATATATATATATATATTATCACCACACTCACACCCCCACCCCCACCCTTTCCCTCTATCTCTCGCTACCTTACACACACTCAAACCCAAACCTACAAAACAAATATTCGTCATCACCGGGCCTTCGGCTCTGACGAAGGCGGTGACTCGCTGGAACTTATGAACGTCAGTGCCACCACCGCTGGAAGATATGAATACCAGCACCATCGCTAGTCTATACCACCACCACATGTCAAACTCACTACTACCACTGTTCAACACCACCACCATCACAATCGCTTTTCCAGCAAAGACAAACCAATGGGTAAACAGTGGTGGATGATCTCCGACAAACAGATCTGCAGAAAAGGTCGCTTCTGGCATTGCCTCAGTATTCGATGAGGTTGCGTCACCGCCTGCCAAAGGTTTGCATAGGTGTTAGGGCAACAACGACTAACCGTGCCACCAGATCTGTTTGTCATCGGCGATAAGGGTTTGGCTAGGGTCGTTGCAGCGCCGCCAATGTTTGTGGCTCGAGTTTCCAGCGTCCTCTCCGTCTGTGGTCGAGTGTCTAATTCTGATCTCCGTTTGTAAAGGGTTGAAGCAAGAAGAATGTTGTTGTAAGTGTAGAACTCTAATATCCGTTTGTGGCTTGAGTTTGCAGTGTTACCACCTCTGTAGAACTCTGATAGTGGATGGAGAACTTCGATCTCCGTCTATGGATAGTCGGAGAAGTCGTACGTGTCTCTCTTTGTCTTTATATTTCCAACCGTGTCTCTTCATCTCCCTCCTACCGAATTCTGGTGGTAGTGGTTGTGCTACTGGTGACGGTGACAACTTATGGTGGTTGTTGTTGTGTTGTTGATCGGCAATGTGGTGTTAAGTGATAAAGTGAGTGTTTACAAAAACAAAAAAAAACATATAAAGTGGAGGGGTGTTTACTTTTTTTATTTTAATAAATAAAATTAATAAAAAACTGGAAAAGTAAAATATCAACGACAAACCCAAATATTTTGGACAAAACTCGCAACAAAATCAAAGTTTTTAACCGATGCTGGTAATCTAAATTTTTTTTGGAACAAAGTGATAAATTTCGACAAACTACAGAGACCATTTTTGTAATTTTGTCTAATTCAAATACATAATATTAATTATAAGTCAATTTAATCTACTATTTTTGATAGTTTTAATTTTTAAATTTTAATAAAAAAAAACTTCATTCAGTAATGAAAGCCTTTAAATTTTATTTTAAACATAGTTTTAATTTTTAATTTTTAATATATGTTATCACCACACTCACACCCACAGCCCCACCCTTCCCCTCTACCTCTCGCTACACTACACACACTCAAACCCAAACCTACAAAACAAATATTCGTCATCATCGGGCATCCGACTCTGACGAAGGCGGTGACTCGCTAGAACTTATGAACGCCAGCGCCACCATCGCTAGAAGATATGAATACCAGCACCATCGCTAGTCTATACCACCACCATATGTCAAACCTACTACTACCACTGTTCAACACCACCACCACCGCAATCACTTTTCCAGCAAAGACAAATCAACGGGTAAACAGTAGGGGATGATCTCCAACAAACAGATCTGCATAAAAGGCCGCTTCTGGCAGTGCCTCCGTCTTCGTCGAGGTTGCGTCACCGCCTGCCGGAGGTTTGCATAGGTGTTAGGGCAACAACGACTAACCGTGCCACCAGGTTTGTTTGTCATCGGTAATAAGGGTTTGGTTAGGGTCGTTGCAGCGCTGCTAATGTATGTGGCTCGAGTTTCTAGCGTCCTCTCCGTCTGTGGTCGAGTGTCTAATTCCGATCTCCGTTTGTAAAGGGTTGAAGAGAAGCATGTTGTTGTAAGTGTAGAACTCTAATATCCGTATGTGGCTTGAGTTTGCAGCGTTACCACCTTTCTAGAACTCCGATAGTGGATGGAGAACTTCGATCTCTGTCTATGGATAGTCCGAGAAGTCGTACGTGTCTCTCTTTGTCTTTATATTTCCAACGGTGTCTCTTCATCTCCCTCTTACCGAATTCAGGTGGTAGTGGTTGTGCTACTGGTGACGATAACAACTTATGGTGGTTGTTGTTGTGTTGTTGATCGACAATGTGGTGTTAAGTGATAAAGGGGTGTTTACAAAAACAAAAAAAACATATAAAGTGGAGGGGTGTTTACATTTTATTATTTTAATAAATAAAATTAATAAAAAACCAGAAAAGGAAAATATCAACGGCAAATCAAAATATTTTGGACAAAACTCGCAACAAAATCAAAGTTTTTAACCGATGGTGGTAGTCAATTTTTTTTTTGGACCAAAGTGATAATTTTCAACAAACCACAATGACCATTTTTATAATTTTGTCTAATTCAAATACATAAGATTAATTATTAGCCAATTTAATCTACTACTTTTGATAGTTTTAATTTTTAAATTTTAATAGAAAAACTATAAAAAAAACTTCATTTAGTAATGAAAGCCTTTAACTTTTATTTTAAACAAAAAATAAAGTCCATAAAAGTCACTAAGTTTACACGAAAATTCGGTTTTCACACTGCGTTATTTTTTGTCTCAAATTTGACGATCTGTTTACTAATTTGTTACAATTCTGACAATTTGACCGATCAACCAGGTTGTGTGCTAACGTGACATGATAACGTGACATGCTGACATAGCATGTTGACATGTCAAAATTAAAAAAGAATGGCATAAAACACACTAAATTTTCACTTTTTCAATTTGGCACTAAGTTTATATATATATATATATATATATATATATATATATATATATATATATATATATATATATATATATATATATATATATATATATATATATATATATATATTTCAATTTTGACACTTTATTTTTTTATTTCAAATTGAACATTTTTTCCCAATTTTGTTTAATATTGACCATTTTTCATATGAAATCGTGTAAATATTTTTTTTAACATTTAAACTGTATAAATATATGTTTTTATTTAAAAACCATATTTTTGTATAATATTATAAGGTTATTTACATTAAAACCATATCGTCATGTATAAATATGTATTAATTATATTATAACCGTATTTTATATTAAATACACAAATTTAATATGAGCTTAGAGGTGCAGAGTGCACATTTAGATAAAAAATGTGATCTCGGGAACATAAGGGTTCGGAGGTTGCTTTAATGCCAATGGACCATTCGTAGTATATATGCATGATTTTTGGTCTTACATATATATTTCTTCTTCACTTAACACTAACATGCAAAACTCTTATCTCAAAGAACATCAAACAAAACAAGGTATTCTACGAACATCAAACAAAACAAGGTATTCTAAGTTTCTGAATTTTAGATTTTGCATAAAATCCAAACTAAAATTTCTTGGACTATCCTAAATATGGTTTTGTGTTACTTAATCATGTCACGTCAGCTCCACATAGTCAAATAGTGCATGAAAAATACAGTTATAATATAATTAATGCATATTTATACATAATACTATAACGTAACACCCGTGTTCCAGAATAGTTAAACTCATTTCTATCAAGGACCGAAGAAGATGGAGTTTTGGAGGAAACTATGTGTCACGACGTGGGGCAAAGATGCCCACAACGTGGCAATAATTAAATGATCGCATGTTTTATTGGACCGCCACGACGTAGCTAAGGAAGGCCACGATGTGGCAGCTGTTCTGGCCCAAGCCCATGATCTTCTAGGGTTTCCTTAATATTTAAGCCTCTCTAAGCCATTTCTAAGGTTCATTTCTAACTCTCCCTTATACCTTAAAGAAACCCTAGACCCATTCCCTTGGATATTTGTGGCATTTTGGGAAGAAGGCGCTTTATTGTTGGCACTTTATTGTTGGATCTTGCAAGGAAGCAGCATCATCATCATTCTGCATAGCTTCTGGACCTTTGTAAGTGTCAAAGGCTCAATCTTTTTGGCTTAAGATGGCTATATCTAGAGTATTGTCTCATGTTCTTCATGTTTGAGCAAATTTAAAAGGAAGGAACTCATAAAGTTGGCAACTTTATGACTCTCCTGAGTCCCAAGAGCATCATATGTTGTAGATCTAGACTTTGGATGGAGTTCTTATCATTGCTTGAGGTTTTGGGCAATTTTAGTTTATTGTAACCTAAAATGGATTCTAGACATGTATTTGCATGCATGTCTATAAAAGCTTTCATCTTTATGATAGATTTGATATTCAAAAACCCTTTTGGAGTGGTTGGGTTAAGGTCTCTCCAGATTAAGGGCTTAATGGTTAATACATGGTGGTATTTGACTTATTTTGGACCTAGGGTTGGACATCTTGATCTCCTTGGGTGTATTAATGGATAAAGTTGGAAACTTTATCCATTTAGACCATATAATGGACCAGATCTGAGCATTGGAGCTCTTGGAATCGAAGAAAATAGGTTAATATATTAAGTTGTTGGGAACCCAGTGCACACGACATGGCCATAGGTCGTTACTACGTGGCAACTGGGAATTTCCCGTCTGTTTGGTTGTATAAGGGCCACGACGTGGCCAAGGAAGGTCACGATGTGGCGGTTGACTAAAGTCAACATTGGCCATTGACTTTTGGTATGGATTGACTTTTGATCAAATTTCTATTTTTAGAAGGAAGTTTTAAGGTATACCTTATGTGGATTGTTAGGAGGTATTTAACACATATCTTTTGGCGGTGAGAGCTGTTAGCTGTGGTTGGTGCGACATTGAGTTGGGTGTTAGTCAGCTTTGTGATTCAGATGAGTCTCTTCGTTGTACTCGTGGGTCAAATACACCAATATCGGCCCACTGGATTATGGTTGTAGGATGATAGTTGCGTTTGTGACACTTGTTGATATGTCTGTATGAGCTTGATTGTCTATGTGACTATTACTGGCATGATTGTATGTTATATGCATAGAACCAATCTGGGCTCGAATTTATTATGGACTCGGGGTTGATACGGACCCGTTGGTTGATACGTACCTGACACAACTACATGTTGTTACATGGAGTCATAATGGACTCGGGGTTGATACAGACCTGACACAGCCACATGCTGTTATATTTATATATGTGTGATTTTATTGGTATTTTGGAGAACTCACTAAGCTTTGTGCTTATGGTTATGTGGTTTAAACCTTTTCAGGTACTTCCTGTTTCAAAAGGAAGAGCTCAGTTTAATTACACTGCATCCCCTAGAGATTTATTCCGCAATGACTATTTATTATTTTACTCTGATGTTTTGAGAATACTTCTACTCTGATCGTCTTTTGGGATAATGAATGAATGGTTTTGACTTATTTAAAAATGAAAATTTTACTTGGTATTTTCGGGATGTTACAAGTTGGTATTAGAGCCTTGGTTTGAGGGATTCAGGCACACTCTCAGGTGTGTCTGAACTCAAGCTGAGGATTTCTAAAATCTTTTAAAAGAAAATTGTTTTCCAAAAAGGTTTTTAAGAAGAAGGGATGCGATGCATGCAATCAACCGAGCTAGAGTAAGTATTTCCCAAAATACCCATACACGTGTTATGCTTATTGTTTTTGTATGAGTATATGAGAATTGCATGCTAGATTAGGGCTAAGGATCTGCTCAGGATTACATGATATAATACTAAGGGAGATGCATGTATATGCCTATTGATTGAGCTTTTGTAGCTGCATGCTAGTATGGATTCCAGATGTTGTATAAAAATTACATGATTCGTGATGTCGTGTAGCCTAGGAGGAATTGGATGCAATGTCAGATTTGGAATCTGTGTTGGTGCAATTGATTGCTAAGTGTATTCTTTAAAAATTATATACGATTGGGATCATATAGCCCCAGAAGGACTGGTTTGGCCTTATTTCCATTCCTTGTCTGATTGTGGGATTAATTCATTCGACAGTCTATGTGATCCCGTTTTGTGTATAATTTGCATGCATAAGGTAACCGAAAGTGTTGGTGGAAGTTCCTAGCATCACCGAAGCAAGTTGGTGTTGGATTAGGTGTCTAAGCCCATAACTATAATTGGTATGTACTTGACCCAATAGTAGCATGGTCCTTTTGGGTTGCCTTCACCAGAGCAATTTGATAGGATGGATATTTGAGAAAGAGGTTATTTGTGATTTATTAATATATTATAAGAATAATATATTAATTGAGAAATCATATTATTTAATTAGTATTGGTCAAGAATTGATTTGGAATTAATTTAGTGATCAAAAGAGACTGATTAAATAAACAGGGGTTGATTATGTAAATCAGTGATACATATAGTTTGGGCTAATGATCCATGATTGATTAGTGATGGACTAAGCTTATGTGAGAGTCCATGAAGTGTTAGTCCAAATGATTAATTGTATCAAAAGCCTAAGTGTATGAATTAGGGTTTACAAGTGACCTTTTGAATTCTACACTATATATGTAACCCCTTCAACCCTAAAATGGGGACTTGTGTTCCATGAGGAAACCCTAGCCGTTTTGGTGGTTCATAAACTCTCTCTCACTATCCTCCATTTGTTTATGGTGTTTGTGATACATTATAGACATCACACTTGAGGTGCTAAGCTCTTGAAAGGCCAACTTCTACAAGCTACAACAAGAGGTAATCATCTAACTAATTTTTATGATTCAAATATCAAATTTGTATGCTAGTTAGGCTTCTTGCTTTGGAAAAAGAATTTTGCATGTATAACTAGAGAAAACTTAGATCCAAAGCATTAGGGTTGTATGCGCACCATAAAGATGTTATAGTGCTTAAAACCCAACAGTTAGTTGGAGGATGCCTTTTATGTTTTGTGGCCTATAGAGTGTTACTGCCCGAATGCTGCTTGCTTTGTGCTTTGTGGGACCCATGTGAGCTAACTATTAAATGAATATGTTAAGTTACATGCGGTAAAGGTTAAATATTTTTAGAGTGATTTACTTGGCCCTATTACGTAGCTCTTGTCTGATTCTAACTGTTGTAGGGTTGGGTCTTTTATTCGAAATGAAGTAGTTAGCTGATATTAGTAGGGGTTCTTCAGCAGATGATAGCAGAGCGATGAGGGAATCCTAGGAGAGCCTAGGAGGTGCCTTTGAGGAATTGGTGTGTTGTTTAGCGGTGTGTATTTGTTGAGAGTGGGTATATACGATTGGATCAGACGGTAGTAGACATGAGTAGTTACTTAGAGGATCTGAAACGATTCTTGAGGAGAGTATGGATAAGTGTGGAAGGTAGTACTAGGACCAAACTACGGAAAGCACATGATCTGTACTCAAATAAAGGAAATTTTCGGGGATTCTAAGGAGCTGATTGAGGGTAGATAGTATGGTTTGGAACCATGATTCACTGCAGTGTGTTTCTGTTCTTATTGGTTTATCAGTTATGGTTGTTGGGGCCTTAGTGGCCATGTCAGTTTGGGGTTGAATGGTGCAGAACCATATGGGTTAGTTGATTAAGAGGTCTGGAGGGTCGTGCTCGAGGTAGTGTCAGTTGAGTCATGGGACTCAAGAAGGAAGCAATTGTGATGATCAGATCGAGGATTGCAGCTAGAGGCTGAGTGGTTGGCAAATGGATTGGGATGTCACTATCTTCGATGGGGGCTATTGTTGGGTTTTAAGCACTATAACACTTCTATGGTGCACATGCAACCCTAGATGATTTGGATCTATGTTTTCTCTAATTATACATGCAATTTGAATTTTTCCAAAGCATACATCCTAACTAGCATACAATAGAGGATATACCATATAAAATCAAGTTAGATGAATACCTCTTGATGTAGTTTGTAGTTCTTGGCCTTTCAAGAGCTTAGCACCTCAAGTGTGATGCCTCAAATGGTTCATAAACACCATGAACAAAGGAGGACTTTGAGAGAGAAGTTAAGCACCACCAAAATCGGCTAGGGTTCTCTTAGAACTCTTAGAATGCTTAGGGTTAGCGATTTTGGCTAAGGGATAACATATATATAGTGTAGGATTCCAAGAGTCATGGGTAAACCCTAATCCATACACTTAGGTTATGATCCATATCTCATGTGGGCTAACTCTTCATGGATACTTACATAAAACTTAGCCCAACATAGATCAATAGCCCAAACACTATATATATATATATATATATATATATATATATATATATATATATATATATATATATATATATATATATATATATATCACTGATTTACATAATCAGTCCCCATTAATTTAATTAGTCTCTTTTGATCACTAAATTAATTCCAAATTAATTCTTGATCAATACTAATTAAATTATATGATTTCACAATTAATATATTATACTCGTAATATATTAATAAATCATAAATAACCTCTTTCTCAAATATTCTTCCTATCAAATTGTTCTAGTGAAGGCAACCCAAATGGACCATGCTACTCTCGGGTCGAGTACTTACCAATTATAGTTATGGGCTTAGACACCTAATCCATCAGTCTCCCACTTGGATAAGTCTAATAACTATTATTGCAAGTACGACTCCAAAATCCCGACTAGCAATCATAGCTCTTAAAAGTCGCTGTCGAACTCTGACCTAGTCAATGACGCGTCCATTAGATAAGCGATCATATATTCCTCCATTCTAGATATCGTATGAACTGAGACATGGATTATAATCATTCTCTCTGTTCATGTGTTGTTTCCCGATTTCCGATTTATGACGACCGAATAATTGAACAAATCAAATCAGTCCAGGCTTGGCCAAACACTTAGGGTTGTCATCACTAAATCATCGAACGGGCCCACAGATATCGCTTTTATCCACATTGGGTAAAAGGAACGGATAAACTTCGACTCAAATGCTTGCTTGTACTTACTCATCAAATCACACACAACAATATGTTTTATAACACCAAGTTACTGGTGTGTTTACATATGTCAATGTGAAACCGACTTGTAAACTGCAACTCACATGTCTTGGTTTCAAGAATATAAGATATTATCGTCTCACAATCACTCGTGATAAAATCCATGAAGTGATTCAGATGAGCGTGGGTTTAATCCAATACTCAAATCTTATTACAGGAGTACTCATGAACACCGCAACAAACTTGTGCTATGTCTAAACACCTTTAGACAATCTACAGACCCATTCATGACAGTCTAGCTTCAATACATACTTCCAAAGTATGATCGACCGTGGATGGTTTGAATAACCTAGTTATTCGGGAAGTCAAAACATGCAAAGTGAAACACAAGAATAATCGAATCCAATATGGTGTCAAAACTTTTGAATATAAATAAAACACCTTTTATTTAATCACCATATTGATTACACATTATTCATTGTATAATTTTTCGATTAATCAACTTAATACTTGAATCAAAACAATAGTTATCCCATGCTCCAAGCATGCATACTATGTTTACCTATGGTCCTTAATTTGTGAAATAGATCAATTGTAAACATTTCCAATGACACTCATTTCACAATTCCAAACCCTTATCGTAAGTGTAAGAATACCAAGTCCTTGCCACTTACTTTAATCTGCTAGATTCTAAGCTTATATGCAGTGATCCTTTTGTAATGACTATGTACACAAGTCACAGAGACTCTGCCAATTACGAAACTTTCCATTGGAAATTGTTACAAGACAATTCCATAGATACGAAGTCTCATATTCAAAGCACATTCCTTTGAACATCCTTCTTGCATAAAAGTTTCTTGATATCCAACTCCCATTATGGACACCTTTCCATAATTGCCATATGACTATCCATTCTTAATAGAATCCTATCTATTCAGAATTATATCAATATGGTCCATCCATTCCTATACTTCCAACTATCCACAAGCAACCAATCATTGGTAAACCTCAGATCTTCCTTGACAGTTGTTTAATAACTTCAGTCATATCCGGTTCTAGTCCTTTTTCCCTCCAAATGCCCTAGGCATTTGGAAAATTAGAACAGAAGAATATTATAGCACATGCAATCGATCCTATATCCGAAGCATATGGGACACGATTCATAATGTCTTACATACAGACCTGATACTTTACCAATCTCTTGCTATAACATTTCCATATATAGAATTTCCTTATGTTGAACCATTCAAACATAACATTCATATATATCCTTGACTAAATTTGATTAAAATCTCACAATCTAAGCTTTTAGATTTGAAATGAAGTATGAATTCCTCTCCCTTTGTAACATCCCGTTTAAATAGAGTAATTAAATAATAAATCAGGAACCCTGGGGAGTAATTATTATGATTATTTTATATTATTATAGCCCAAGATCGAATAATAATTAGTGAGGTGTTGGTTTCGGGGTGCCAAATGATATACTTTTGATTTCCGAGGGTTAAAGAGTAAGTATCGGACTTATTCTGGGAAGGATTCTTGAAGCCAGGGTGGAAATGGTAATTTTTGGATCTTAATTGAGAATCCTTTGTAGAGGAGGGATTGTTTTGTAACTATTGGATTTATATTGAAAAGATTTATGAGAGCAAGGGCCAAATGGTAAATGTTGGGATTTGAATTGAAAAGAATAAAGGAGGAGGGACTGAAAGTGACAATATGGGCCAATGTTTGAGAAGTGTGCGGGACTTATAACCCGTCACTCCCCTCGTCCTAACCCTAAACCTAGCAACATACTGTAGCCGCCACCCTTATACATCCCTCTCATCTTCAACAGCCGCCACTTCCATTGCTGCCATGTCCGATAACCTCCCTGCCAACCGGTGTCGCCGATCGAAGCCAACATTTGGGGCAGCCATGACAGCGACGAGAAACTTAAGTGACGTCGGTTTAGTGGGTCGTCGGACCACTTAGTGCCGCTGCTGTCGAATTCGTACTCCGGTGGAGGCGCAGCCTCCATTCTCCATTGCGACTGCCTTCTTCTACGACTTCTGCCGCCACTGTGAAGCCATAAAAAATCACCAAGAAGTCGTCGTGTTGTCTCACCGCATCACCATGGTCGCCGCTGCTGCCATCGTTTCACGCCACCATCATTGTTTTACGCCACTAGATGGGGTGGCTGGGCTCGTGTCCGATCAAAAGAGTGTGCGTGTATGTTCTGGTTGATGGTGTGTGTAGCTGCGTGTTTGGAAACCAAAAGAGACCACTGCCACCACCGTGAGGTGGTGGCTGCTATCGTGAGACAGCCGCTGTCGCCGCCAAATGCCACCAAGAGGGTGGCTGAATCCATTGCAAGCAAGAAATGTGTGGGTGTTTGTTTCTGATGTAGTGTATGTTGTGTGTGTAGTTTATTTGGCTGGAAAACCAAGAACCACCACCACCACCACCATGAGGTGGTGGCTGCCACCATGCACCACCGTGTGTATGTGTGTGTTAGTAGGTGTGTGTGTTTATTTGAGATTTAGCATTGTAAAGTGTAATTACAAATTGGAATAATGAAAGGAAAACTAAAAACCACCACCGTGAGGTGGTGGCTGCCGCCTCCTGCCGCCACCGGCCACCGTGTCGGGTGGCGGTGTGCTTTGATGGTGTTTTGACTCGTTTGGGTGCTTGGACAAGGGACTAAGAAACCCTAATGGGCCCAATGAGACTTAATGGGCTTAATAAACCCTAATGGGCCCAATGAAGCTTAATGGAACTAAAAGCCCAAATAGATGACTAATGGGCCTAGTGAAACCTTAATGAGTCTAATGAACCTTAATTGATCAAAAGACATATCAATTGGGCCTATTGGGCTAAGATGGGGTTGGAAACCCTAATTAGGGTTTAGAAAACCTTAATATTGGATTTATGGGCTTGAATTTATTGGGACCCACTTTTGGGTCATTGGAATGGAATTGTGTGATTAAGCCCAATCACACCATATGACTTATTTAGAAGAATGATGGACTTAATGGATTAAGTCCTTAATGGATTAAGTCTTTAATGGGTTAAGTGAGAAACACTTAACCCTAATCGTCATTTCATGTGAAAACCCTAATTTCACTTGGGTTTATTGTTGGGCCTTTCTATTGGGGCTTGATGATTGGATTATTAATGGGCTATCCAAGAATAATCATATGGACTAGAATATGTTGATGGGCTTAGGGTAAGGCCCATATGAGGGTTTGGGCCCAATTTGGAAAATTAGGCCATAGATGGGCCATAGTTTGGGCCTTTATGATTATGTGATATTGGGCCATTAGAATGTTGAATGTTGGACTGGACTAAGTGGTTAGGCCTTATGGTAAGACCTAATAAAGGTTTGGGCCCAATTTGGAAAATTGGACCATATGTTGGGCTTTGGCCCATTACTTGACTTTTGGGTCTTTGGAGTGTGATTTGGACCTAGGGCTTGGAACCCAATTATTAATTGGGTATTGTTTGATGTTGACATTTCAGGAATCTGTCAACCAGCAGCTGGAGTTTTATCTGCGGGACTTCAGCAATGCCAGGTGAGTTCTCCTCACTATATCAACAGGGTCTAAGGCACCAAGGCCGGCCCTTTATGGATTGTATTCGGATTATTGCATGTTATGCTTACTGATTTATATCCTGGTAGTTAGGATGGTGATATGCTACGCTTTAGTGACCCGGTTGGGTCGGTATCCTGGTATATAGGATGATGCTATGTTAGTGACCTGTTAGGTCGATATCCTGGTTATAGGATTGTTGCTATGCTTTGTGATCTGTTAGATCGGTTTGACTGTTATATATATATATATATATATATATATATATATATATATACATGCTAGTGTTATATGATGTCTATGTGCACATGATTGTCATGGGTATAGGATGATGCTATGTTAGTGACCGGTTAGGTCTGTATCCCGGTTATTGGGATGTTGTTATGATTGGTGATCTGTTAGATCGGTTTGACTGTTATATGAAATGAGCTAGCGTATGATATTTATGTGCACATGCTTGTTTGATTGGGGGTTGGGTTGAGGCGGTACTGCTTTGTGCTGTAGGCCAACATACCCGGCGAGCGGTCCGGATAGGCTGTAGGCCCTGCGTGGCGGTCCAGACGTGTCGAAGGCTCGAAGAGCAGTCCAGATAGACTGAAGGCTTGTGAGGCGGTCCAGTCAGGCTGATGACTCATTATGCATGCTGTTCTGTATTGGTTATATGATATGGTTATGTTTGTATGGCGTTGGTATTTTGGGGAAACTCACTAAGCTTCGGGTTTACAGTTGTTGATTTTGTTTCAGGCACTTCTGATGATTGCGGGAAGGCGAAGGCGTGATCGTGCACCTCCTCATATTTTCATGATTTATTCTGGGGATACTCTGATGTCTGAACCATTTTGAAAACAAACTGTAACAACTTAATGGTTTTAAAATGTATTAAAAAGTTTAAATTTGGCTTGAATTTTATGGGTGTTACACCCTTAATTATAGCAAAACAACTTTTCAAACTCTGCAACTTTGCAAATTGAAACTTTTGTTTTTCTATAATTAACATTGCTAACTCGCAACACTTGCCATAATAATTATGCTCCCACTAGCATAATAATTATTATATTACTAGCATAACACTTATGCTCCCACTAGGTTTGACATGTATCCAAAAATCAACTGGACTTCTAGAAATCAATACTTATTGACTTTCTTACCAAAGTTCAAATTTCTGACACGAGATGCTTTGATAAGCCTTTATTTAAGCTCATACACCCTTTATTAGAAAGCTCATATGTGTGTCTAAACTATTCAGAACTTACAACAATAAGTTCTGAATGTTCAAACTATCTGCCATTTCTCACAATTCGAACTATGAAGAGGGATTCCGTAATCATAATCGAATTTGAAAATGCAAATATCATAAATGCTATTTGCTTAAAATCTACGTAGTGAAGACGTTTCCTCACAATCATTTTCAAGAATTGGAGAGAAACCTTATGACACTTAGATTTTATGGTGTATGTGTTCCTATCCATGTGAGTTTGTCATAACTATAATCATAAGATAAGGTTAGTGACAAATCCAAACTCATATGGACTGAACTTGTTCAATATTAATTTCTTTCCACCTGGCAGCACAAGGGACTACCATTGCTTCCAAGTTGTTATGCAAACAATTGAGAACTCATAGAACTCACATGCGTAGTCAACTTAACTGGAATGGGCATAGAAACAAGAATATGTCAACACGATAGGTTACAAAACTTAAGTCGTGTGCTAGTGATTAATAATAGGTTTACTCTTAACATATAAGATTCTCTTTGTCAAGAAACATTACTTGACAAACAAATATTCAAGATTTAGTGCGGTTTCTTATCAAGACAAACACTTCTCACAATCGGTCTTAGTTGCTCTTTGTTTTATCCAAAACATCACAACTTACCAATTACAAATGTACAAGAGTAGAAAACATTTTACTCTACATTTGATAAGTGTTATAAACCCTTCTTAAGATTATATCACTCAAGGCACAATCTTGGAGTATGACTCTAAGACTTGATTTTGGAACGAAGTATGATTCAACTTTTGATTTAACCATTTCAACAATTCACGATTCCTCTTCTTAGCCATACAAATGCACTAAGGTACCCTTAGAGGATCAATTGTGACATAGTTCCATTATCATAAGGATGATCATAAAACACGATACTAAAGTACTCTCCCTTCCTTTCAGATTGGAGAAACTTTTATCTTTCTGCCTAATTTGATTCTTCTTATTCGTTTTGCTTTACATTGAAAGTCTTCCAATGACTCAAAATTATACTTAATCTTGTAAGCAAAACCATATTTACTAAACTTTAGTAAATCATGACGAATAGTCTTATCGTTCTTTGTGGTGGACCTGACCAGTGCACAACCAAGTGTACCCAATCCCCTAGTCCTTCACTTGACTCTTATATACATGTGAACAATGAATTAGTCTTAATTTCCCAAAGACGAAGGTTCTCATCCATCATACTGTTGGATTAGGTGTCTAAGTTCATAACTATTTCTGGAATGTCTTGACCCGGTTGGCATGGTCCATTTGGGTTGCATGGCATTGCAACATTTGGATAGACTAAATGAGAGAAAAGACACTTATGGTTTATTAATATATTATAAGTTCTAATATATTAATAATATTATTTAATTAATTTTGATCAAGAATTAGTTTAGAATTAATTTGGTGATCAAAAGGAGACTAATTAAATATATGGGGTTGATTGGGGTAAATCATCCATTCTTTTATAGTGGGCTAATGATCCATGGTTTATTGGATTGGGCTAAATCCATAAGGTGCTCCATGGATGCTCTGTGGAGGTTATAAACCCATGGATCATGGAATATGAAAAGCCATGTCAATTAGGGTTTACATGGTGTAACCCTACTTGTGACACAACTATAAAAGGACCCCATGGGCTACCAAAATCGGCACTATGTGTAGAACAAGAGGGCTAGCCGATTTTGAGTAAGTGTGGACTTCTCTTAAAGTTATTCCAAGTGTTGTGGTGTTGTGTGAAACATTTGAGGCATCACACTTGAGGTGCTAGGCTCACAAAGTTCTCAAGGAATCCAAGCAACTAAAAAGGTTTGTTCTTTCTACTAGCTTTTATGTTTCAAAGTTCCCTATGCAATGCTAGTTAGGTTAAGAACCTTGGAAAAACAAATTTGCATGTATCTTAGTAAAAATAGATCCAAGGTTTCTAGGGTTGCATGTACACTTTAGGAGTGTTAGAATGCTCAAAACCCTTCAGTGGTATCAGAGCCAGGTTTGTTTTCGTGATACTCGATGCAAATTGTTGAAAAAACTCAAGTTTTCTGCATTCTGCGACATGAACTCGCCGAGTCCATGGGGGGACTCGACGAGTCCATGTGATAATTCATCCTACTCGTCGAGTAGGTTCTTGCACTCGACGAGTAGGAGGCCCTGGATGCATATTTTCGAGTTTTGCTGCTGGAAATGGACTAGAAACATTACCCTAAACTGTTTTGGTCTTATAAACTTGTTTTAGATGATGTAATGCTAATGCTAATCCATTTACAATGGCTATTATCAAAATTTCAAGTTTTGTATGTGTTATTTATGATTCTTGAAATTGTTGATATGAATGTTCATACACTTATGAGTTTAGAAGATCATATGAATTATTTTGTTAGTTTAATTCTTGATCTTGATGTGTTGTAATGGAATCCATAATTTGTCCTCAAGTTATGGATTGCCAAAAGTCATCATTTTAAAGTCCATTAATGAACACATAGGTTACATAAAATGAAAAGCCTCTCATTTTAATAAACCATTAACTCATAAGTTATGAAAGTTGAAAAGTTTTGAAAGTTACAAACTTGCCCTCAAGTTTTGGAACATGTAAAGTCACCTTAAAAAACTTTAGTTCCAACCCCTAGAATTTTAAAAGTTAAAATTCAACCCTTATACTTTATAATATTATAAGTTAATAATATATATATATATATATATATATATATATATATATATATATATATATATATATAAGAACAAGTCGTTTTACCGTTAGTAGGCCTCATTCACGAAGCCGGTCTATAAGGGGGTATAAGGTTGTTGCCTATAAAATGGCAGCTTAATGGGTGTCCACTCTCACCCACCGCTTCCTTGACTGGTGGAGGGTCGTTAGCCGAACGGGTAAGACAATGACTTTAAATCCTCATTAAAAGTATGATGATTACAAAGTAACTAAATGTTTTTATAAATTCCCAATCTTAGTTACTTTAGGAAAATGTGAATAAGGTGCTAACCCATGAAATTACACTTTACACTTTGCTTAAGTCGTTAGTGGAGCTTGTGTAGTTAACCGGCACACTAACCTGGACTTAACAAGGTAGGAAAAGGGTGGCTTAAGGTTTATCATAGATCGGTGGAGCGCGTGTGGTTAACCGACACATCGATTAGGTGATAAACATTAAGAGTACCAAGTAATTTGCATGGTTAATTCATACCTTGTTTTGTGATCCTCGACATCCCAGTCACAAAACCTGAAGGGCACAATCGAGATTGAAACATGCCATTGAAAAGTTCAATGAATCTCAAAAGAATCTAGGAGTTTCAAAACCAATTAAAACCTAATAATTTATTTCGTTTTTCATGGTGGAAATTGGTGAATCGTCATTCACCTACCTTCAAATATTTTATAGCTTGGATTACGGCATCCCTCTTCTAAGTTATAAAATATTGTGTTGGGTCCTAGCCTTAATATTACATTTGGGTGTCTTATTAAGGACTATCTTTATATCTAATCTAAACTTGTCCTTCTTCTTTTTCAGATTTCTTCCAACAATGTTGCTTCTGGCTCAAACCCTACCGGCTCCTTCTCTCTCATGAACCTTTGTGGGAGAGTCATCTTTGATGGATCCAACTTTATAGATTGGATCAGGAACATCAGGATGGTCACTCGGTATGAGGACATGGAATATGTCCTCGACAAGGAGCTTAAGGAACTTGATGAGTCGTCTGCTACTCCAGAGGAGGTCGCTGAATTCCGAGCACATGAGAGAGATGCCACTAAGGTGGCATGTATCATGTTGGCCATGATGACAGCCGAGCTCCAAAAGTCCTATGAGGACTTTTATACTTTTGAGATGCACCAGGATTTGAAGGACAGATACCATCAGAGTGCTCGTCAAGAGCGATATGAAATCATCTCCTCCATAATAACAACCCGGATGAAGGATGGTGAACCCATCACGGGCTACATGCAGAAAATGCAAAGATTCATGGACCGTTTGCTGAAATTGAATGTGAACTTCCCCGAGGAGTTGGCAATTGACATCATTTTGCACTCCTTACCTTCGTGTTATGATCAATTCCGAATGACATATCACATGAACAAGGAGGAAGTTACACTCAGCAAACTTCAAGGAGTTCTGAAGACCGCCGAAAGTGGTCTTAAAGGTAAATCGGTTGTTACTACTTCTACTCCTACCATCCTGTTCTGGCTATCGGGAAAGGTAAAGGGAAGAAGAGGAAGAGCCCTTCGAAGGGTACCAAGGGAAAGTCCCTTGATGACTCCTCTTCAAGTGGAACCAAAAGAGGTTCTGTTACTCCTTCTGCCAACCCTAATGAGGCTGAATGATTCTATTGCCATGAAAAGGCACACTAGAAGTGAAACTGCCCAAAGTACTTGCAAGATGTTAAGGATGGGAAAGTGAAACCCAACCATACAGGTATTTACACTATATTGTCTAATAACTCACCATATTCTAATTCGTGGGTCCTTTATACAGGTTGTAGTATTCACATATGTTTTGATTTGCAGGGACTAAGAAGAAGTGAGAATGTGGAGCATGGGAAGATAAACTTGATCATGGGGAATAGGAAAGTTACACATGTCACCAAGATTGGAGTTTACTCTTTGTTGCTAAGTAGTGGGTTAACATTAGATTTGAATAAATGTTGTTACTCGTCTGAAATGGCGAGAAATATTATTTCCTTTCATGGTTTGTACAAACAAGGTTTTACCTTTTCGTTTGATAATGAATGTGGTGGTATTAATGCTTTCTTTAATAATGTTATTTATTTTAAAGCATTACGTTGTGATGGTGTATATGAAACTGTGTCGGTTGTAGATAACCTAGGAAATAATGTGTTGTGTATCGATTCTTCCACTAGCTTAGATAAAGCATCATTATGGCATTGTCGTCTTGGACATGTAAGCAAGAAACGCATAGGCCAACTCCAAAAGGATGGAGTCTTGGAGTCATTTGACCTAATGTCGGATGATAGTTGCGAATCTTGTTTACTTGGGAAAATAACAAAGTCACCCTTCACTGGTACGTGTGCTAGGGGTGAGGGTTTGTTGGATCTCATACATACTGATGTGTGTGGACCTTTCAGAACCTCCACAAGGGATGCTAACCGCTTCTATGTGAGTTTTACTGATGATTATAGTAGATATGGATATGTCTACTTAATCAAGCATAAGTCAGAAACCTTTGAAAAGTTCAAGGAGTTTAAACAGGAAGTGGAGAATCAGTTGGGCAGGAACATTAAGATGCTTCGATCCGATCGAGGTGGTGAGTATCTTAGTACAGAGTTCCTTGACTATCTTAAGGAATATGGGATTGTCTCACAATTGACACCTCCCAGGACACCACAGCTTAATGGTGTGGCTGAGAGGCGTAATCGAACCTTGTTGGATATGGTTCGTTCCATGATGAGTCGAGCTTCGCTACCAATCTCATTTTGGGGGTATGCCTTAAAGACTGCCGCCCATATCCTTAATCTAGTCCCTACCAAAAAGGTTGTCAAAACACCTCACGAGATGTGGACTAGAAAAGTCCCCAATCTGGACCACATCAAGATTTGGGGTTGCGAGGCTTTTGTGAGGCGTGAGACTCACGATAAGCTCGGACCTCGAAGTGAGAGGTGTATTTTCATCGGCTACCCACAGAAATCCTTTGGTTACCTCTTCTATAGATCGAGTGATAATGTGGTCTTTGTAGCAAGGAGAGCAGTCTTTCGAGAGAGAGAGTTCATAAGCCAAGGAAACAGTGGGAGGCAAATTGACCTTGAAGAAATTCAATAGTCAAGTGGTGAAGGAACCTCAAACCCTAGCAATCAACCTGAGGAGGAAACTCCTGTTGATCCGACTGACGAGCCCATACCTCTGAGGCGTTCCACAAGAGTTAGGAATGCACCTGAGCATTACTATGGTTTCCATATTACTGCGGAAGGTGATACACTTATCAATGATAACACACTGGTAATTCTGGATGAACCTAATAGCTACACGGAAGCCATAACAGGCCCTGAGGCTGCTAAATGGAAAGAGGCTATGGACAACGAGATACAGTCCATGTATGACAATCAAGTTTGGAACTTGGTTGACAATGTACCAGGTCGTAAGACAGTCGGTTTCAAATGTATCTTCAAGAAGAAGACCGACATGGATGGTAATGTACACACTTATAAGGCGCGACTGGTTGCAAAGGGCTTTTCTCAAACTCCGGGAGTTGATTATGATGAGACCTTTTCACCAGTATCAAAGATTAAGTCTATTCGGGTTATGTTAGCCATTGCTGCATTTCATGATTATGAAATATGGCAAATGGATGTCAAAACCGCTTTTCTTAATGGAAAGTTGGTTGAGGATGTTTACATGAGTCAGCCAGAGGGTTTTGTCAGTACATAGTACCCTAATAGAGTGTGTAAGCTTGAGAAATCCATCTATGGATTGAAACAAGCACATCGTAGATGGAATCTTTGTTTCGATGAGAAAGTCAAAGAGTTTGGCTTTGCGAGGAGCGAAGATGAATCTTGTGTATATGTCAAGGCTAGTGGGAGTATAGTTAACTTTTTGGTATTGTATATGGATGACATACTACTCATAGGAAATGACATCCCAACTCTGCAGGAAGTGAAATCCTGGCTTGGGAAGTGTTTCGCTATGAAGGACCTTGGAGAAGCTGCCTATATCCTAGGGATAAGGATTTTGAGAGACAGGAGTAAGAGACTAATTGGACTTAGTCAGAGTACCTACTTGGATAAGGTGCTGAATAGGTTCAGCATGCAGAATTCCAAGAAAGGAGAGTTACCGATCCAGATTAACGCCAGATTGAGTAAGACTCAGAGCCCGATTACAGAGGCTGAGATAGCTGAGATGAGTCGAGTACCGTATGCTTCCGCTGTAGGCTCGACCATGTATGCTATGACTTGTACTCGTCCTGATGTGGCCTTTGTGTTGAGCATGGTCAGCAGATATCAGGGGAAACCTGACAAGGCTCACTGGACTGCGGTAAAGAACATTCTCAAGTACCTGCGGAGGACTAAGGACTGGGTCCTTACCCTCGGTAGGAGTGATGACTTGAGAGTAGTAGGGTATAGTGATGCTAGCTTCTAGACTGGTAGGGATAATTTCCGCTCTCAGTCAGGCTGGGTCTTTACCTTAAACGGAGGAGCAATTACTTGGAAAAGTTCCAAGCAGGAGACATTGGCTGATAAAACTTGCGAATCAGAGTATATAGCGGCAAGCGAGGCAGCAAAGGAGGCTATATGGCTAAAGAACTTCATTGGAGACCTTGGAGTTGTACCAGCTATAAAGGAGCCTATGGAGATTTTCTGTGATAGTGAAAGTGCAGTTGCCTTAGCCAAGGAACCAAGGGATCACGGAAGATCAAGACACATCGACAGAGAATACCATTTCATCAGACATCGAATAGAAGAAGGGCTCCTCGTGGCAAAGAGGGTATCATCGGATGAGAACCCAGCAGATCCCCTCACGAAGGGACTGAGTAGGGTTAAGCATCTTCAGCATGCGAGGCGCATAGGGATAAAGGATGATATTAGTTTTAGAAATTAGATAGCTTTGAAATTTATAAAGTGTAATTGACATTTGATGATAAATAAAAGTTGTTGTTTATTTATAAGTAAAGTGTTGCTATCTTCTGTCAATCGTTTACTATCATTTCATTTTGCATGTTTTGACTTCCAGAATAATTATGTTATGGTATATCATATTATTCAAATCTCCACATTCGGTAATATGTTGGAAGTAGATATGAATCAAGACTGTCATGAAGTTGGCTTGTAGATGTCTAAAGTATTGGACATAGCAAGAGTTGCTACGACATTCATGAGTGCTCATAAGTTCTGAGTATTGGATTCAACCCACGCTCACTTGTATCACTTCATGGAATTTATCTCGAGTGATCGTGAGACGGTAATATCATATAAGTCTTCAAACCTAGAGATATGAGTTGTTGACTATGAGTTGGTTATACATTGATTGTACGAAAACACATTGGTAACTCGATGTTATAAAACGTGCCTTTGTGTATAATTCAACAAGTAGTAGAACAAGCATATGGGTCGAAGTTTATATGTTCCTTCTTGGATTAGAAGCTATATCTGGGCCCCTCGATGATTTTGTTGTGACCTATGTACCGCGCCCGGTCAGAACTAAATTGATGTGTTTGATTAAGTTCTATGTCAAACAAATCGGAAATCGGGAAACAAACTGTTGGACAATAAGTACGACATTGTTCCATGTATTTGTCCGGCTGATATCTAGAACAGAGGATTATATGATCACTTATCTTAAATGACGTATCATCATCATCTCAGTTCCGCAAGACTTTGAAAGAGCTACGATTGTTGATCAGTTCTTGAAGTCATTCTTGCAGTTATAGTTATTAGACTTATCCAAGTGAGAGACTGTTGGATTAGGTGTCTAAGTTCATAACTATTTCCGGAATGTACTTGACCTAGTTGGCATGGTCCATTTGGGTTGCATGGCATTGCAACATTGGGATAGACTAAATGAGAGAAAAGACACTTATGGTTTATTAATATTGTGTAAATCATCCATTCTTTTATAGTGGGCTAATGATCCATGGTTTATTGGATTAGGCTAAATCCATAAGGTGCTCCATGGATGCTCCATAGAGGTTATAAACCCATGTATCATGGAATATGAAAAGCCATGTCAATTAGGGTTTACATGGTGTAACCCTACTTGTGACACAACTATAAAAGGACCCCATGGGCTACCAAAATCGGCACTATGTGTAGAACAAGGGGGCTAGCCGATTTTGAGTAAGTGTGGACTTCTCTCAAAGTTATTCCAAGTGTTGTGGTGTTGTGTGAAACATTTGAGGCATCACACTTGAGGTGCTAGGCTCACAAAGTTCTCAAGGAATCCAAGCAACAAAAAAGGTATGTTCTTTCTACTAGATTTTATGTTTCAAAGTTCCCCATGCCATGCTAGTTAGGTTAAGAACCTTGGAAAAACAAATTTGCATGTATATTAGTAAAACATAGATCCAAGGTTTCTAGGGTTGCATGTATACTTTAGGAGTGTTAGAATGCTCAAAACCCTTCACGTACAATACATGTTGCATGATTCTAAGTTTCTATTCAATTGAAACTTGGGTGATGAGAATATTTCCTTGTTTGGTAAGTTATGACACTACCACAAACGAAAGAATCAAATCTATATCGCTAAAAATAGAAACATACAAACATCAATTTTCACAAATGCCATTGCAAGGAAATATAAATAAGATAAAATCAAAATTCTTTCTTTATTTATAAAACATGGAAAATATTGTCCTTACAATGCAAGTACATATGAAAACTATGTCGCTACATATTTCTAAGCAATCTATCATAACTCCTAAGCATCAGCTCAAAAATCCGATCATCGAACCATGCGATCGAAATCCATCTCTTCGCGATCAGACTCAGCATGCTTTTCCTTTAAACTTCCTTTGATCCTACAAAAACATCAAAATGTAATCTTATCACATCATGTATTAAGAATCTACAAATAGGAACTCAATAAAGTTAGATAGTGGACTTACCTGAAGCAAAGTCAAACTTTTTGACTTTACCATTCTTGTGGTCCTTCAGGTAGATACGGCAGCTTGGAAACCAATGCCCCTTCTCTTGGCAATAGAAGCAAACAGATTCTTTTGGAATGGTACACGGGACAATCTCAGACTTAGCATTTCCCTTTCCCTTGGAAAGAGAAATCTTTTCTGGACTTCTAATGTTTCCATTGTCAATGTCCATGGAAGCTTGGGAAGTAGATCTTCCAATCAAATTTGCATTACCAGTGCGCCAAACCATTGCTGATTCAGCAACAATTAGCAGATAGTTAAGATCGATAAGGGACATGTCGCGGTCTGTCATATAGTAATCTTTAATGAACTCACCATATGACTTAGGAAGTGAATGAATAACCAAGTCAACAACCAACTTCCTTGACACAACGACTCCTAACATTCCCAGCCTGTCAATATGTGACTTCATCTCCAATACATGTACACACACAGACCTTCCATCTTGGTGTTTGCTAGCCAATAGGGCTTGAGTGACCTTGAACTTTTCAAGTCTTTGAACTTGTGGGTTAGGGAGAATTATTGGAGGAGGTGGAGGAAGTGAAGTATGATTTACGGGAACATCATCTTCATGAGGAAAGCTTTTTCCAAATGGTTCGGGAGGACCATAGTTGTCAACACTAGACATCTATAAGGGATAAATTCAAGTTTAGTTGATTTAAGTCCTTAATATAACACCCAAATGAAATATTAAGGCTAGGACCCAACACAATATTCTACAATTCAGAAGAGGGATGTCGTAATCCAATTGTAAAATATTTGAAGGTAGGTAAATGACGATTTACCAATTTCCACCATGAAAAACGAAAATGAATTTTAGGTTTTAAATGAATTGAAATTCCTAGCTTCTTTGAGATTCATTGAATTTTTCAACGGCATGTTTAAATCTTGATTATGCCCTTCAAGTTTATGACTGGGATGTCGAGGATCACAAATAATGTGTGAATAACCATGAAAATTAGCTTGGTACACTTAATGTTAGAAATCATCCAATCAATGTGCCGGTTAACGACACACGCTCCATTGATCCATGATTAACATCGAGCTACCCATTGCCATCCTTCATTAGTGTCATATTAGTGTGCTGGTTAACCACACACGCTCCACTAACGACTAATAAGGTGCAATGTGCAATTTCTGTTGGGTTTTGAGCATTCTAACACTCCTAAGGTGTTCATGCAACCCTAAATACCTTGGATCTATGTTTTCACTAATTATACATGCAATGGTGTTTCCAAGGTATTAAACCTATGACTAGCATACAATTGACATATACCACATAAGAACCTAGTTAGGATAACATACCTTATAGTGGAGATTGAAGTCTTGATGTATCTAGCCTTAAGAGCTTAGCCCCAATAGTGTGGAAGCCTCAAGTGGAATCACAAATCACCATCAACAACTTGGAAGAACTTAAGAGAATATGGAGCTCACTAAAATCGGCCACCTTTTTCTTTCACACACACTAGTACCAATTTTGTGAGCCAAGGAACCCTTTATATATTATGGAGGATTAGGGTTACATCCATGTAAACCCTAATACCCATGACCTTTCATTTACATAGGATCCATGGGTTAAAAGCTCCATGGACTATCCATGGACTTCCATACACTTTTAGTCCATCCTAAATAAACCTTGGCCCATTTCATATATATATATATATATATATATATATATATATATATATATATATATAAGAGTCCATATTTAATTAGCCTCTTTTGATCACTAAGTTAATTCCAAATTAATTCTTGATCAATACTAATTAAATAATATGATTACATATTAATATATTATAACTTATAATATATTAATAAATCATAAATATCCTTTTCTCATAAGTCTATCCATACAAATTGTTCCGGTGAAGTGCAACCCAAATGGACCATGCCGGGTCGGGTCAAGTCATACCAATTATAGTTATGGACTTAGACACTAATCCAACAGTCTCCCACTTGGATAAGTCTAATAACTATTATTGAAAGTACGACTTCATAATCCGACTAGCAATCGTAGCTCTTAAAGCCGTTGTCGAACTCTGAACAAATCAAATGACGCGTCCATTAGATAAGTGATCATATATTCCTTCATTCTAGATATCATATGGACTGAGACATGGATTATAATCATTCTCTCAGTCCATTTGTTGTTTCCCGATTTTCGATTTATGACAACTGACTAATTGAACAAATCAAATCAGTCCAGGCTTGGCCAAGCACTTAGGGGTGTCATCACTAAATCATCGAGGGGCCCATATATATCGCTTTTATCCCTTTAAGGGTAAAAGGAATGGATAAAATTTGACTCATATGCTTGTACTAACTACTTGTTGAATCATACACAAAGGCACGCTTTATAACATCGAGTTACCAATGCGTTTTCTTGCAATCAATGTATAAACAACTCATAGTCAACAACTCATATCTCTCAGTTTGAAGAATATAAGATATTATCGTCTCATGATTCACTCGTGATAAAATCCATGAAGTGATTCAAATAAGCGTGGGTTTAATCCAATACTCGAATCTTATTCCAGGAGCACTCATGAACACTGCAACTAAGTCTAGCCACCTAGACAAACTACAGACCCATTCATGACAGTCTTGCTTCATACCTACTTCCAACGTATGACCGACTGTGGATGTTTGAATAACCTAGTTATTCGGGAAGTCAAAACATGCAAAGTGAAACACAAGAATAATACTAATCCTATATGGCCCCCAACACTTTGAGTGTAAATGAAAACACCTTTTATCTAAGCACCATATTGATTACTCATTATTTATGTTTCGATTAATCAACTTAATACTTGAATAAAAACAATAGTCATGCCATGCTCCAAGCATGCACACTATGTTTGTCCAAACAATAGATACGCCATACTCCAAGTATGCACACTATGTTTGTCTATGGTCCTTACTTTGTGAAATAGATCAATTGAACATGATTCCAATGATGCTCATATCAGAAGAGGGATGTCGTAATCCAATTGTAAAATATTTGAAGGTAGGTAAATGATGATTTACCAATTTCCACCATGAAAAACGAAAATGAATTTTAGGTTTTAAATAAATTGAAATTCCTAGATTCTTTGAGATTCATTGAATTTTTCAACGACATGTTTAAATCTTGATTATGCCCTTCAAGTTTGTGACTGGGATGTCGAGGATCACAAACAAGGTGTGAATAACCATGCAAATTAGCTTGGTACACTTAATGTTAGAAATCATCCAATCAATGTGCCGGTTAACCACACACGCTCCATTGACCCATGATTAACATCGAGCTACCCATTGCCATCCTTCATTAGTCCCATATTAGTGTGCCGGTTAACCACACACGCTCCACTGACGACTAATAAGGTGCAATGTGCAATTTCATGGGTTAGCATCAAATTCACATTTTTCCTAAGTAACTAAGATTGGGAATTTATGAAAGTATTTAGTTACTTGGTATTTCATTATACTTTTAATGAGAATTATTGTCCTATCTTACCCGTTCGGCTAACGACCCTCCACCAGTCAAGGAAGCGGTGGGTGAGAGTGGACACCCATTAAACCACCATTTTATAGGCGGTAACCTTATACGCCCTTATATTCGTGAATGAGGCCTACTAACGGTAAGACTGACCTTTTACTTATACATATATAATATATTAAACTTTTAGTTTTATATAGTATAAGGGTGTATTTTAAACTTTTAAAATAGTTGACGGTTTAATCTATTAATAAATTATACTCTTAATTTAATTAAACTTAAACCATGTTGTTATGGATTTATTAATCTTCACCTTTAATTAAACACTTTAATTAGTTTAATAAAGTCCATAAGGTGTAATTGAACTATTCAAAGCATCTAGGTTATTAAAAATTCAAAATTAAAACTATTTAATTAATTTTTAAGTTATGAACTCAAGAGTTGCATCTTTTGAAACCTTTTCAATTACTAGAGTTAATGTTTTCATAATTTGAGACTTTTCAAATACCAAAACTTGAGGGCAAGTTTTGTAACTCTTTAAAACCTTTTCATTTCCATAACTTATGAAAACTTATGAGTTTTAATGTTCATGATTGAGACTCTTCATATAACTTGAGGACAAGTTACAAAACTCACTTCAAGAACAACTTAGATCAATTTTAACTAACAACATTATCATATAATTTCACTATTGATCTAATCTAACTCATAGCAAGGCAATTCATATCAAATAATACAAATAATTATATTATTAACTTAAAATTTGACAATTGTCCTTTAATTGGATGAGGATCATCATCACCAAATCAGAAAATACGATTTTTATGATTACAAAACAGTTTGTGGTAATGATCTTAATCCAATTATGGCCAAAAACTCGAAATTCTACAACCAGAGGCCTCTACTCGACGAGTGCATGATCATGACTCGTCGAGTTGCCATTTTAATGAGTGGACTCGTCGAGTCAAGCATTGGACTCGGCGAGTTCATCAGTCAGAGGCCAAAAAATCGATTTTTCAGCTTTGAAAAATAACCAAGCATCAAATATAACAGAAAACAATCTTAGGCTTTGACACTACTATTGGGTTTTAAGCACTATAACACTCCTATGGTGCACATGCAACCCTAGATGCTTTAGATATATGTTTCCTTTAATTATACATGCAATTTGAATTTTTCCAAAGCATACATCCAAACTAGCATACAATAGAGGATATACCATATAAAATCAAGTTAGATGAATACCTCTTGATATAGTTTGTAGTTCTTGGCCTTTCAAGAGCTTACCACCTCAAGTGTGATGCCTCAAATGGTTCACAAACAACATTAACAAAGGAGGACTTTGAGAGAGAAGTTAAGCACCACCAAAATCGGCTAAAGTTCTCTTAGAACTCTTAGAATGCTTAGGGTTAGCGATATTCGCTAAGGGATAACATATATATAGTGTAGGATTCCAAAAGTCATGGGTAAACCCTAATCCATACACTTAGGTTATGATCCATATCTCATGTGGGCTAATTCTTCATGGATATTTACATAAAACTTAGCCCAACATGGATCAATAGCCCAAACACTATATATATCACTAATTTACATAATCAATCCCCGTTAATTTAATTAGTTTCTTTTGATCACTAAATTAATTCCAAATTAATTCTTGATCAATACTAATTAAATTATATGATTTCACAATTAATATATTATACTTGTAATATATTAATAAATCATAAATAACCTCTTTCTCAGATATTCTTCCTATCAAATTGTTCTAGTGAAGGCAACCCAAATGGACCATGCTACTCTCGGATCGAGTACATACCAATTATAGTTATAGGATTAGACACCTAATCCAACAGTTATGTTTTCCCAGATTTATATGTTCGGGGGAAAGAGAGAGCATACATGAGATTTTCAGAGTTGGGATGTAGACACAACATGGGGCTAGATGGTTACAGATTTTTTGGCGGCAAGTATGACAATGTGGGAATACACAAGAGGATTTTTGTGTTATGGTCGCCTTAAAATGAAATCAAGGGCCTGCCTTCTTTGAAATTAGTTAGGTCAGGTGCTAGTTGATTATTTCAGGTGATCAGAGAAGTGAATCGAGAATGACAACTTCTGTTGTCTATGATGTATCCCGACTATGAGAATGATACCTCTTGTATATGAATCATCCTCACGATGAATTTATGGTTGGGGATTTGTGGATGAGGTAAGTGGTAATCCATTTGTTTCTAGATAGAGAGCATATGCTATGAATGGACTGTTAGAAGTATTGCTTGTGCATCTGCATGGGATTCTCGATGATTAGAGGCATTTATGATTGGAAGTTTTTGAGTTCTCCATCTGAGATTCAAAATCTCTTTGAGTTTGCTTGGCCTTTATTTGGAAGATCATCTTGCGTTGTGTTATACATTCCAAGAGTCAGGGATGCTATGTATCTATTTGAGCCGGTTTGAGTCTTGGTTTATTTGAAATGTCAATTGGTGATATTTCTAACCCTAAGTGGGGGAGAACTGGGTATTCTTCTTGTGTGATCATCGATTTGTTCGAGTTTATGGTGTCGGAGGAATGGTTCATACGGATCTGCGGTTCGGGTATACGAGACTTTAGTTCAGGATTTGGTCAAGTCGGGGGTGTGGAGTAAGTTGTTATAAAATGTATGTGCTCAAGAATGCACGAGTTATCTCGTGGCAGGAAGTTGTTGGTCAAGGAGCTCGTTGTAGCCAGTGTTTCCTTTCGGGATGCTAATAAATAGATCAAGAGGCACTAGAGTCGCTTAGGTTAAGTATCAGTTGTTGAGGGATTTGTCAACCCGTTGTATAGATTGCTATCTATAGTCTAGGTCGGGCAGTTATTGATCGATAAACCAGCTTCAGAGTTGGGTATGTTTAGTTCCATGTGGGTTTTGGTTCATTAGTGTATTGGATCATTGGATTAGTTGTAACGCTCGTAGATCCGGGCTAGTCAATCTAGAGATAATAGGGGTCGAAAACGACTTTTCGACAAAAGATTATTTAGAATAAATAATCTTAGCCAAGTTGTAGAATATGTCTCAAGGTTTCCGTACATATAAATAACGCCGAAATCCGAGTTATAACGAAGAAGTTATGACCCGTCGAAGTTTTACGGCAAAACCGGCACGGCACCGGGAAGCGTAAATAGTGAATTTACGATAGAGCGACTTTTAGCCTTAGCGACCTAAACGAAAGTCGTATAATACGTTAAACCAAGAGCGTCCATAAAAAGAACGTCCAAACCTGACTTCGTATGAGGAAGTTATGATTTTTCGAAGTTTCGGCTTAGCAGTGTACAGCCCGAAATTCGAATATAAGATCGAGCCATTTTTAGCCGACACAACCTAAACGAGAATCGAAGATCTCGTTAATAGTAGCATAACGATAAAAAGACAGACGAAAACGGACGTCGGATGAAGAAGTTATGAATTTTTAACGGACCAATCCTGTCCCGGCCCGTTAAAAATATAACTTTTAAAATAAAGTCAAAATTAGCCGACGGAGTCTAAAAGAAAGTTGTAGAGTACGGTCCCGCCTATGCGTAGATATAAAGAACGTTGAAAACGGAGCTCGTATGCCAAAGTTATGATTTTTAGAAGTCGGAAAGTGAATTTGCGAAATCTGTTGAGAAATTGATGACGTGGCTCGATCAGGGCCGTCGCTTGCTAACCACGGTGCTCGCTTCGGATCATGACACGTCGCATCTCGGACGCCCAGCCCTCACATCGGACGCCCCGCGTTCCGTGTGCGCCTCGCGTACAAGCCTCGCACGCCCAGCGTTCTACCCTTCCGCGGACCAGAGCAAGCCATGTCGCCCCACCGAAGCAGCAACACGTGTTGTACGAACGAAGCACTACGCCCAGCGTAGGTCCGAGGTACACCCAGCGTACCGAGGCCTCGCAAGCTATAAAAAGGCAGAAAAGGCAGCCGGCTTCTTCACTCATTTCTCACATCTTTCTCTCACTACTTTCTCTCTCTAACCCATTCTAACCCCCTAAAAGCCTAGGTAAACCCCCTAGCACCCGAAGGAAGCCCCGAGGCTCCCGGAGTCCCGAGAAAAAGGGTCTTTCGGTTCGGAAACGCTGCTCCAAGCGAAGCCCGGTTTTCTTTAAAATTCGCTGTAAGTAAGCTACGCCTACCCAATTTTTAATATAACTTTTAAATAATTATAGTAATGTTATTAGGTCCTTAAAATAATTATTTGGGCTATTATTATGAGTTATATTGAGTGTTATTTAACGCTTATATAATAATAATAATAGCTAGACTATTAATTAGTCGCGGTTAACGATAAAACTAAACCCTAGTGGTATTGATACTAGGTTTTGGTCAAGGAAAAATTGTTTTGAGATAACGAAGCGTTGTTCAAGTACCGAGTCACCACCTAATCAGCTGAGTGCATAGTTACTTTCATCTTACACATAGATATGAAGTATTTTATATAAATTATGTGCTATGTGTGCATATTATCTGTATACTTGCTATTTATGCTAGATGAACGATTTTATACAAGTTTTATATGATTTAAACTGTATATGTAATTATATCTACATAATATGTTGGGTAAAACATGGGTAGATGGAATATGAGTGGGATGATGAATTGAGAGGTGTTATAGACCACGAGGTGAGTGTGAGAGGTGGACGATGTGAGAAGCCTTTCCCAAATGATGGCCCCGTCATCTAGCAGAGTATGGATGACAACCACAGACTATTCTAGACAGTCCAGTGGAACACTAACAGGCTCGCAACCTGTAGGTGTTGTGAACGATGTGTTCACCCGGTGTACTCTAAACCCTGGCGATCATGCAGACTTGGTGCCTAAACCTTGGCGATCATGCAGACTTGGTGCCAAAACCCTGGCGACTATGTGGACTTAGTGCCTGTTGTATAAACCCTGGCGACTATGCAGACTTAGTGCCTAAACCGTGGTGACGATGGACTTCGTGCTGATTCCTTAGGATGATCCTTAGGAATGAATGAACGAGGAATAATTGATTCTTAGGGTAGATCCTTAAGAGTAAAGAAGATAATGGGGATGGGTAATTGGGTTGATTGTTTGATGTTTAAGCATAATAATTATATTATTGTGGGTTGAAAACCCTATGTACTCACCAGGTTTCCCAACCTGACCCACTCAGTTTATTTGTATCACAGGTGTCGATATGAAGTTACTTTACACTGAGAGATTTAAAAGAGATGTAGATCACTAGTGTAAATAATGTAAGTTCTGTTTATGCTTATGTTTTTGTATTGACAATGACATCACAATGTTTTGAAAATGAATAAAAATACATTTCCTCGGAAATGCTTTGATAACCTATTTATCATGTTTTTCTGGGAACAAAATTCCGCAAGATTTTTGTTAAAAGAAGTACTGTGATTTTTATAAAGCATAAACAAAATCGGTCTTTTCTGGCCGTGAAAATGGGGATGTCACATTAGTTGTCAATGCATCATCGATCGTTGGTCTTTTCATTCATCATCAATAGTGGAGACTCTTCAAAAGTTTTGAGTTGTATCAGTTGAAGTTCAATGGATGCGTCAACCTATCATCAAGTTCGGATCGATTTTAGAAGATGTCCTTGGTTATTGGAGGTTTAGATGATGGGGTAGTGTTGTTTAGTTATTCCAGTTGTGACTTTGGATATGCATAGAATCCAATTTGGCATGTCGCGCCAGAAGGGTTGGTATTTTGAATTGATCCGACCAAGGTTTTAACAACATTTCTGGATAACTTTGGAAGTTTTATCGAGTTAACTACGTATTGGTGGAATCTGTTCAGTTTCAGTCAAGGGGTAAGACCTTGTTTCAGTCATTTATCACAGTGTTTCTGTTATCGGTTAAGGTTCGTCATTTTTTTAGTACTTAACCCTTTAGGTAAGGGTGTGAGGAAAAATGAATATAGTAGATATAGGGTTGGTTTTGGTTTCTCTTAAGGGTATGCATTGTGGTAAGCTCATTAGATATTGTTAGGAGGGGTGTTGTGGGTTGAACAAGATAGCAAAGGAACACTCGGTATGAGTTATTATCAAGGTTCTTATTTGGGTTATAACCTTTGAATATGAACAAGAGTACGACTACCTATCTCATTCTCTGGTGGTGTGTGACCATGTTTTCATATGGATTTTTGGGATGTGTTTGTACGCTAAGTCGGTTTGTCAAGAAATGTGAATTCTATCAAATTTCAGGACGGCGGTAGTTCTGAGTAATGAAACCGTGAAAGGATTGGGAATTCGAATATGTATGAGGCTGTCAGGTTATATATGATTCCAAGTGGGGGAGAATCGCTTGTGATTAATGGAAATATTTCCAATGCGAATCAACTTGGAATGGGATGCTAAGGGAAAGTGGGAAAGCTAGTTCTGATCGTGGAATGAGCCCAAAATCTTACGTCGTAGATAATTTCCGTTGGACAGCTGTAATCAGAGAAGCACGACCTGGCAGTACACGACCTGGCATTGCTTCCAAGTTGTTATGCAACCAATTGAGAACTTTCAGAACTCCTATGCAAAGCCAACTTTAACTGGAATGGGCACAGAATATGTCAACACGATAGGTTATAAACCTCAAGTCGTGTGCTAGTGAAGAACCTCAGGTTTTATTCTTGATTAGTTCTTGAAATTCTTTTTAGGGTCTTTAAGACTCCCACTATCCTCTTGACATATAAGACTATCTTGCCAAATATTCAAGAGATAGTGCGGATTCTTTATCAAGACAAACACTTTACACAATTGGCCTAAGTTGGTCTCTGTTTTATCCAAAACATCACAACTTACCAATTTCAAATGTACAAGAGTAGATAACCTTTTACTCTTACATTTGACTAGTGTTAACAAACCCTCTTTAAGATATGTCACTCAAGTTACAATCTTGGAGTATGACTCTAAGAATTGTTTTGGAACGAAGTATGACTCATCTTTTTGATTTAACCATTTCAACAATTCATGACTCCTCTTCTTAGTCATAAGAATGCACTAAGATGACTTTAGAGGACCAATTGTGATATGGTATCTTAATCATTAAGATGATCATAAACATGATACTAAAGTACTCTCCCATCTTTTCAGATTTGAGAAACTTTTATCTTTCTGCCATACTTTGATTCTTCTTATTCGTTCTGTCTCACATTGAAACTTCTCCAATGCTACAGACTTATACTTAAACTTATAAGTATAACCATATTTACTGAACTTAAGTAAATCATGACGAATAGTCTTCTTGATCTTTTGTGGTGGACTTGACCAGTGCACAAGAATGTGTACTCGTTCCCTTAGTCCTTTCCTTATTCACATAAGGAATTAGTCTTAATTTTCCAAGCTGAAAGTTCTCATTCATTATACTATACAACTTGCATGATTCCAAGTTTCGGTCCAATTGAACCTTGGGTGATGAGAATCTTTCCTTATTTGGTAATATTAGACACTACCACAACCGAAAGAATCAAATCCATTTTTCCAATATTGCTATCAATGGAATCTTATAAGCAACAACTTTTCACAAATGCCATTGTAAGGATACTTAAAATAAATAAAATCAAAACCTTTTTCTTTTATTTTAAAACTTTGCGGAAAAACTTATCCTTACAATCCATATGAAAACCTTGTTGTTATATATTCCTAAGCAATATAAATATCATAGCTCTTAAGTAATAGCCCAAAATTCTGATCACCGAACCATGCGATTGAAATCCATCTTCGCGATCAGAATCAGCATGTACTTAATAGAGTTAGACAATGGACTTTACCTGAAGTAGAGCCAAACTTATTGACTTTAACATCCTTAGGTAAATTTGGCAGCTTCGTAACCAATTCCCCTTCCTTTGGCAATAGTTACCTATGGACCCTTGATAATGGGACTATCTCAGACTTCGCCTCTCTCTTTACCATTGGGTCAACCGAGTTGACTATAGCCGATCCCTTTCCATTGGGAAGAGAGAGCTTTACTGGATATCCAATGTCATCATTGTCAATGTCCATAGCGTTTTAGGAAGTTGATCTTAGCAAATAGATAAGATCATTAAGGGTCTTGTCTTAGTCTGTTTCATAGGATTCCCAAAAGAACTCACTATGTGACTTAGAAAGTAGTTGAGCCACCAACTTTCTCAAGACTTTGACACCCAACTCTCCCGGTTTGTCAATATGTGACTACATCTCCAAGATGTGATCACACCTAGACCTTGCCTTGCCAATAGGGCTTGAGTGACCTTAAACTTTTTAGAACTTGTGGGTTAGGGAGAATAATTAGAGGAGGTGAAAGAAGTATGATATCCATGGGACATCATCTTCATTTAGGAAAGCTTGTTTCAAGAGATTTGGGAAGATCATAAATGTCTAGACCATACATCTTTTTGGGAGATATTCAAGATAGTTGATTTAAAGTCCTTAATATGACACCCAATATGAAATATTAAGGCTAGGACCCAACAAACTATTTTATAACTTAGAAGAGGGATGCCGTAATCCAAGCTATAAAATATTTGAAGGTAGGTGAATGACGATTCACCAATTTCCACCATGAAAAACGAAATAATTTATTAGGTTTTAATTGGATTTGAAAGTCCTAGATCTTTGAGATTCATTGAACTGTTCAAAGGCATGTTTCAATCTCGAGTGTGCCCTTCAGGTTTTGTGACTGGGATGCCGAGGATCACAAAACAAGGTGTGAATAACCATGCAAATATACTTGGTACCCTTAATATTTACCCCTTAATCAGTGTGCCGGTTAACCACACACGCTCCACCGATACTATGATAAATATTAAGTTACCCTTTGCCTACCTTGTTAAGTCCAGGTTAGTGTGCCGGTTAACCACACACGCTCCACTAACGACTTAAGCAAAGTGCAAAGTGTAATTTCATGGGTTAGCACCAAATTCACATTTTCCTAAGTAACTAAGATTGGGTATTAATAAGAGTTTAGTTACTTAGTATTTATCATTAATACTTTTAATGAAAGGAGAATTATAGTCCTTGTCCTACCCGTTCGGCTAACGACCCTCCACCAGTCAAGGAAGCGGTGGGTGAGAGTGGACACCCATTAAACTGCCATTTTATAGGCAGTAACCTTATACCCCCCTTATAGACCGGCTTCGTGAATGAGGCCTACTAACGGTAAGACTGACTTTACTCTTATACATATATATAAATATTATTAACTTATACTATTATAAAGTATAAGGGTTGAATTTTAACTTTTAAAATTCTAAGGGCTAACTTGGAATTAAAGTATTCATAAGTGAAAACTTTTCAAATTCCAAAACTTGAGGGCAAGTTTTGAAACTATTCAAAACTAATTAATTCCATAACTTATGAGTTTAAAGTAGTTTTAATTAAAAAAAAAAAAAACTCTTCAAGTTCCATAACTTGAGGACAAGTTATGGAAGACTTTAAACTAATTAATAAAAAAAATAACTTTTTTTTATTGTAACTTATGGAACTAATTAAGGTTACACTTTTTTTTTAATTTAATGAAGAGACTCTTGAACCCCCATAACTTGAGGACAAGTTATGGAGTCATAAAACCATTTAATTAGAACTAGACTCTTCATTTTGTAACATTTGCCAACTTTTATGAGTTTTATGATTCTTAAATGTGACTTTTCATATAACTTGAGGACAAGTTACAAAAACACACTTTGGAATCAACTCTTAGATTAAAATGGATTGAAAACAACTATTTCACACAACTTTTCTATTAATCTAAGAACCTCATAAGAACAAGATAATTCAAATCATCAATCTTCAAGAAATTAGCATGACCATACAAACTAATACAAATCTTGAAATTATGGCAATTATCTTAGAAATTGGATTAGCATGAACATTACCACATCAAAAACAAGTTTACAAAAACATCTTAGGGTAATGTTCCTAGTCCAATTCCAGTCAAAACAATCGAATATATGCATCCAACTCGATTTTTCAGCTACTTTTGCAAGTATAACAAGAAAACAAACTAGGCTCTGATACCACTGTTGGGTTATGAGCATTCTAACACTCCTAAGTGTACATGCAACCCTAAATACCTTGGATCTATGTTTTCTCTATTATACATACAATTATGAACATCCAAGGTATTATCCTAATCTAGCATACAAAATAATAAATATAACAAGATAGAATACATACCTCTTTGATGTAGAATGTCTTCATGAAGCTTGAGTGCCTAGTGCCCCAAGTGTGACACCTCAAATGGTTCACACAACACCAAATACACTTGGAATAACTTGAGAGAAACTTGAACACTCCTTGAAATCGTCTAGCCCTCACACTCACACATTAGTGCCCGATTTCTTGAGCCATGGGATTCTTTTATATGGTGGCTATTAGGGTTACACCATGTAACTCATAACTTTACCCATTCCTTATGCTCCATGGATTTTAACCTCCATGGAGTATCCATGGATCACCCCATGGACTTAGTCCAACATAAGGAATCTTGGATCACAAGCCCACATATATAAGAATGAATGATTTACACAATCAACCCATATATTTAATTAGTCTCCTTTTGATCACTTAATTAATTCCAAATTAATTCTTGATCAATACTAATTAAATAACCTTATTAATATATATTAGAACTTATAATATATTAACCAACCTTAAGTGTTATTTCTCTCATTATAGTCTATCCAAATGCATGATGCCATGCAACCCAAATGGACCATGCCGGGTCGGGTCAAGTCTTACCAATTATAGTTATGGACTTAGACATTAATCCAACAGGATGGAGAACCGAGACTTGTGGGCCTCATCCATCAGTACCTGCCGTACTCCTCCCCAGTACGGTACCCAAACTCTCCGATGAAGGGTCAACAATCCTCGACTGTCATAGTAAAAGGAAGCTACTCGGCCCACAATCCTCTCACACTTCTGCCTCTCCTCTTTCAGGCCCTCCACCTGTGCCCCTCTGATCTGCTCCAACAATGGAGTAATCACTGTCATCCTCAGACAAATATCCCTGATCGGGGCGGCTACCGCCTTGCGGCTCAGGGCGTCTGTAACACCGTAATTTTTCAAACAGATTTTTCATTTTAAAACCACATACTTTTCATAACATTTTGTATAGAAATCTCGTTTATTCATTTTACAAGCACAACTTCATTAATTATCCAGGATCCTCAAAATATAACTCTTTCTCTGGTGTGTACAATCAAGCCGGTGCCTTCCCGCGATCCTCGGAGATACCTGAAACACATAACACATAACACGATAAGCACGAAGCATAGTGAGTTCCCCAAAATACCACATACAGCACATACGCCACTCGAGGCTATAAATCGGTACGACCCTCCGGTCGATGTGTCTCAGTGGGACCCTCCAGTCTCGTAGCTCGTTGGACCCTCCGGTCCGGTCTAGCTCGTTGGACCCTCCGGTCCGGTCTACTCGAGGACCCTCTGGCCTCGTAAGTCGTTGGACCCTTCGGTCCGGTCTATATAACACATAGCATACATATATCATAATGCACATAATCTCAACATATAACACATAAGTGTTGGGTTTTGAGCATTCTAACACTCCTATGGTGTACATGCAACCCTATAAACCTTGGATCTATGTTTTCTCTATTATACATGCAAATATTAACTATTCCAAGATTTCATCCTAACTAGCATATTATGAAGCACCTATACTACAAAGTTCTAGTTAGATGACATACCTTTTGATGTAGCTTGATGTCTTCAAGCTTTAAGAGCTTAGCCCTAATAGTGTGGAAGCCTCAAATGGAATCACAAATCACCAAAACACCTTGGAAGAACTTGAGAGAATATGTATGCACACTAAAATCGGCCCACTCTTATTTTCACACACTTGTGCCAATTTTGTGAGCCAAAGACCCCTTTATATATTATGGAGGATTAGGGTTACATCCATGTAAACCCTAATACCCATGACCTTTCATTTACATAGGATCCATGGGTTAAAAGCTCCATGGACCATCCATGAAAGCTTAGCCCAACCTAAATGAACTTGGCCCATTCCATATATATAAGAGTCCATATTTAATTAGTTCTTTTTGATCACTTAATTAATTCTAAATTAATTCTTGATCAATACTAATTAAATAATATGATTCCATATTAATATATTAGAACTTATAATATATTAATATAAATCATAAATATACTATTCTTAAAAGACTATCCATATAAATTGTGCCGGTGAAGTGCAACCCAAATGGACCATGCCGGGTCGGGTCAAGTACATACCAAATATAGTTATGGACTTAGACATTAATCCAACAATAAGACCCTCCGGTCTGCACATAGATACCACTCTAGGTAATGTATAGTGATAAGACTCACCTCACATGATGTCGGATACCTTCTCGTGCTCGATAACCCGACCTAGCCTCCTCCTATCAAAATGATAACATCTCTAATAAAAATCCTCTCATGTTCTCATCCCTAATAATGGGTAGAAGACCATTCTACCCCTCTCTGACCTCTCTTGAATCAGCTTGACCAAAACCCCAAGGTCAACTGAAGTCAACTCTAGTCAACGGTCAGACTTTGACCAGACTCGTCGAGTGCTCTCGAGTGACTCGGCGAGTCCATGCGTGTCCTCTGAATCCTCAAAAAGCCTCACTCGACTCGTCGAGTTAACCTTTCACTCGTCGGGTTACCACTGGTCACGAACCGCGGGGTAACCCGACTCGACTCGTCGAGTCCCTATATGGACTTGGCGAGTTCCCTCCATGGCAACACTCAAAAGACCTTCTGAGGTCAGATCTGTTTCTCTAACTTATAGATCTGACCTTCTTACACCCAATAATCACGTAAAGGTTCAATCTTTAAGCTCATGCAACACTCTTATGCCCTTATATGAAGAAGCAGCTCCTAAAATGGCAACCTAGATCCATAACCCCAAAGGGACTGCATAAAGCTGGAAGATTGGGACTCTCTGGACCTCTTAAGGTCAGATCTAAAGCTTATTCCACATTGGGACCTCATATGCATCATATACAATCCAAGAAAGGGTAAAGAAAACCCTAGATTCAAGGATTTTACACAAAACAGAAAGAAGGGGCGAAATACTACCTCAAAATGGAGATCCTTGCTTAGATGTCTCAGAATAACAACCTCCTTTGGTCCTTCAAGCTGAATCCCTTCACTTCATTTGAAAAACCACACCAAAACTACTTGATTTCATCACAAGAACTCTTCCTTGGCTCCAATGGCGATTTAGGGTTTCTCACAGGAGATATGAGGCGCACCCAAGGTCATAAGTTCCTTTAAATATGCTCCAACCCCGGAACTTAGGGTTTTCTCTGCCCAGTGCCTACTCGGCGAGTCCATCCTCGGACTCGTCGAGTCCGCTCATTAAACCCACGCGGTCAATCTCGACTCGACTCGGCGAGTTGGTCCCTCAACTCGTCGAGTCCCTCCTTAAAGCTCAATATTAACATACACAATAATGTCCCTGAAAATCCGGATGTTACAATTCTCCCCCACTTGAATTAGATTTCGCCCTCGAAATCGCTCCTCCACAACATATAGATCTAATCCAATAACCAAACAGCACCAACGAAAGGGTCTCATACCACACAACTATTTTCCTCTCTGGACACCTGAATTCTAACAGGAACTCCTCCCTAGAAAAGGACAGACCCATCTGCCACTACGCTACCCCTCCTGACTCTCAAGAGTCTGGAAACTCTAGTATCTCGATACACAGCTAGACCGCTCTCTTCAGGTGTCACCTCGTTATTCGCTCCTCGAATAATAAACCCCGATAGCTCACTGCACCTCTGATTCTCTGGTGGGGACCGATAAAAACAAGTCCATGCCCAAAAATGGCTACCGATCACTCGTCCCAGACATGATAAAGGACCCAGATCATATACCAAGGAATGGAAGGATCACATCACACCAGGGACTTATCCACTGTACTGCAATCAAATCCATCTGAACAATGAATCCTCAACACCCTGACCTCAAACACATATAATGATCATGCTTGTTCTGAAGCGTCCTCCGACATCTAACAAACATAAACCTCAGCTCCCCTCTCAAAACTGAGCACCGGGTCCTCACCCGACCCAGCAGCTGAACCTCTAAAGGTTACCCCTTGCATGTCCCAAAACGTCTCGTCTACTTCCTTTCCACAACCACTATCTCGGCCCAGTGTGACACACACCAGTCACGGAGTTCACTGTACCTCAAGCGAATACTGAATTCGACTCACTCTCGATCTCTGTCGTCCACTACTCATTAGTGATGAGTTTAGGCCATAAGAACATCCTATGTGCTCATACAAACCCTAATGCTTGGATCTAGGTTTCTCTATTGTACATGCAATTCATCCAAGACTTTAAATCCTAGATCTAGTATATGATAATCAATATAACATATGAATGAGGGTTTAGATCATACCTTGATTATTATGTAGCAATAACAATCTCAAATCCTCCTTGTAATGGCTTTAGAAAGCTTAGAGTCACAAGTGTCACTCCTTTAATGGCTCACAAACACCAAGAGCAAGAGGATGAAGAAGAGAAGAGAAGGAGGCTCTCAAAAACGTATGGAAACCCTAGAAGGAAGCTTGTCCACGTTTTTGAGGCATAAGGGCTCTATATATAGTGAGGCTATTAGGGTTATCTAACAAGGAAACCCTAATTTGGATGCTTAAGCCCTAAGCAACCCATAGACTCCTTTCCTTAAGGGCCTTGGACGATTTCTAATGGGTTTCCCCATAGAATTCGTCCACTCCTTAATATAAGGCAATCCATAGCCCAAATTGCAATTATCTTATAATTACAATTCCAGTCCCTTAAGTTTAATTAATCTCTTTTAGTCACAAAACTAATTACTAATTAATTCTTGACTAATATTAATTAAATAATATGATTTCTCCTTTAATATATTCTCATAATATATTAATAAATCATATTTAATCCTTTCTCTCCATAATTCATCCTATCAAGTTGCTTTGGTGAAGGCAACCCAAAAGGACCATGCACCATCGGGTCAAGTACATACCAAAATAGTTATGGACTTAGACACTAATCCAACAGTCTCCCACTTGGATAAGTCTAATAACTATTCTGCGTATGACTTCAGATCCTGATCTGCAATCGTAGCTTTCCAAAGCCACTGTCAACTCTGATCCTATCAGATACGCGTGTCCTTTAGATAAGGGATCATATATTCCTCCATTCTAGATATCATATAGACTGAGACATGGATTTAAATCATTCTCTCTGTCTATGTGTTGTTTCCCGATTTCCGATTTATGACGACTGACAACAGACTACAATTGAACACATCAAATTAGTCCCGGCTTGGCCAAGCGCTTAGTTGTCATCACTAAATCATCGAGGGGCCCACAGATATCGCTTTCATCCTACTTTGAATAAAAGGAACGGATAAACTTTGATTCAATGCTTGCTTGCACTCACTTACCGAATCACACACAACAATATGTTTTATGACACCAAGTTACTGGTGCGTTTACATATTATCAATGTGTAACCGACTCACAAGATACAACTCACACATCTTGGTTTCAAGAATATAAGATATTATCGTCTCACCAATCACTCGTGATAAAATCCATGAAGTGATCCAAGTGAGCGTGGGTTTAATCCAATGCTCAAATCATATTCATAAGCACTCATGAACGTTGCAGCAAACATTTGCTTATGTCTAATACATTTTAGACAATCTACAAACCAATTCATGACAGTCTTCATTCATACCTACTTCCAACATATGAACGACTGTGGACCATTCGAATAATTTGATTATTCTGAAATAATTTAATTATTCAGGAAGTCAAAACATGCAAAGTGAAACACAAGAATAATACTAATCCCATATGGCCCCAAACTCTGGGTATAAATAAAACATTTTATTTAATCACCATATTGATTACTCATTATTTGTTATTTCGGGTAATCAACTTCTTACTTGAATTATTACTACACTTGTCCCATGCTCTCAGCATGCACACAATGTTTACCTATGGTCCTTTCTTTGTGAAATAGATCAAATGAACACATTTCCAATCATATTCATTTCACAACTCCCAATCCTTATCACAAGTATAAGAATATCAAATTCATGTTACTTATGCTAGATTCTAACATTTTATGCAATGATTCTTTCGTAAAGTTACAGCTCAAAATCATCAAGACTTGGCCAATCTCTATCAGAAACAATTCTATAGATATGATGTCTCTCACTCAAAGTACATTCCTTTGAACATCCTTCTTGCATAAAAGTTTCTAATCTAGACATAGATTCTTAATATCCAACTCCCAATATGGAAACATTTCCATATTTGGCATATGACAATTTATTCTTAATAGAATCTTACCTATTCATATTAATGTCATCCAATACCATACTTCCAACTACTCACAAGCGACCAATCCTCAGCGAGCTTTGGATCGTCCTTTGATAGTTGTTTAATTATTTTAGTCAAAACCGATTCTAGTCCTTTTTCCCTCTAAATGCGCTAGACATTTTGAAAATTTTAGAATGGTCAAATATTATAGCACTTGCAATCGATCCTATATCCTAAGCGTATGGGACACGATGCATAATGTCTTACATAAAGATATGATGCTTTATCCATCTTCTGCCATAATATTTTATGTGTCTCGTTCTTACAATTCGAACTATGAAGAGGGATGCCGTAATCATAATCGAAATTTAAGAACACACTATGTATCCTTTGACTAAATTTATTAAAATTTCTCAATCTAAGCTTTAGATTTTGAAACGAAGTACAATATTCTCTCCCTTAATTATAGCAAAACAACTATTCAACCCTTACGACTTTGCAAAGTATGACTCTTGTTTTCTATAATTAATATTGCTAACTTGCAATACTTGCCTTAATAATCATACAAGCACAACATTTATGCTCCCACTATCATGATGATTATTATCATATAAGCATAACACTTATGCTCCCACTAGCTTTGACATGTTTTAGAAAACAACTGAACTTCCAGAAAACAATACTTATTGAATTTCTGAAGTTCATATTTCTAATACCTAATGCTTTGATAATCCTTTATCTAAGCTTCTTAAACTTATACACCTTTTCCTTAGATAGCTCATATGTGTGTCCAAACAATCCAGACTAATTGTCAAATCTCACAATCGAATTATGGAAAGGGATGCCGTAACCATAATAGAATTCGAGAATACAATTTCACAATCACTATCTTCTTAAAATCTCTCTTAGTGAAAGCATTTCCTCACAGTCATTTTCATGAAGGAGGGAATCTTATGACACTTAGATTTTAATGGTGTATGTGTTCCTATCCATGCGAATTTGTCAAAACCAAAGTTTGCGACAAATCCAAACTCATATAGACTGAACTTTCTCAATCTTGATTTCTTGCCTTATGGTAACACGAGTGCCCACCATGTCTTCCAAGTAGTTAAGCAGCTCACCCTTTCATATCAACGTACTTTTCATTGATCAAGGTGCTTGCCTTTTATGCGTTCAAATGAGAACTCATAGAACTCACATGCATAATTAACTTAATTGGAATGGCACAGAAACAAAATAATGTCAACACGATAGGTTGTAAACCTCAAGTCGTGTGCCAGTGATGATCGATAAGGTTTATTCTCGATTAGTTCTTGAAACTTTTCAAGACCATTAAGACTCCCGCTGACTCCTTGACATATAAGATTCTTTTGTCAATAAACATTTCTCGACAAACAAATATTCAAGAGTTAGTGTAGTTTTTATCAAGACAAAACACTTCACTAAATTGGCCCTAGTTGGTCTTTGTCTTATCCAAGACATCACAACTTTCCAATTGTGCAAGAATAAGAAAACCTTTTCAAATTTCACATTTGATGAATGTTATAAACCTTCTTAAGACTTGTCACTCAATTCATAATCTTAAGTCTAAGACTTGTTTTTGGAACGAAGTATGATTGACTTCTTGATTTAACCATTTCTTCAATTCTTGATTCCTCTTCTCAGACATACAATTGCACTAAGACTCACTTAGAGGATCAATTGAGATATGGTTCTTAATCATTAAGACCTATCATAAAACATAATAAAAAGGTACTCTCCCTTCTTCTTAGAATAGAGAAACTTTTATCTTTCTGCCTACTTGATTCTTCTTATTCGTTCTGCTATTTATTGAAACTCTTTCAATCAATTGAGAATTACACTTAATCTCATAAGTATAATCATATTTACTTAACCTTAGTAAATCATGACGAATATCTTTGTTACTCTTGTGGTGGACTTGATCAACACACAACCTTGTGTACTCGATCTCCTAGTCCTTCACTTGACACTTTGTCAATGAATTAGTCTAATTTCCAAATATGAAATTTCTCATTCATCATGCAACCAAGTTGTATGATTCCAAGTTTCTGTCCAATTGAAACTTAGGCGATGAGAAACTTTCCCTATTTGGTAAATTCTTGACCTTTCCACAAATAACATAATTAAGAATCAAATCCATTATTGCTAATAATAGAAATTTACATCAATTTTTCATACACGCCATTGCAAGGATAAATAAATAATATAAAATCAAAATTTATATTATTGCGGAAAAATTTGTCCTTACAATGCAATTCAACTGAAAAACTATGTTGTTAAGCAATCTATTCTAACTCCAAGTAGTAGCTTAAGATTATAATCTTCAAGTAATGCGATCGAAATCCATTTCTTCACGATTAGATTCCGCTCACTTCTTCCCTTAAGATTCCTCTCTTTTCTTCGATCCTACAAGACATCGAAATGTAATCTTATCACATTATGTATTAAGAATCTAGAATAGGAACTTAAAAGAGTTAGTTAATGGATTTTACCTAAAGTAGAGCCATACGTTTTGACTCTCCCATCTCTTAGATCTCTTAGGTAAATAGGGCAACTTCGTCTCCAATGCCCCTTCTCTTGGCAATAAAAGCAAATTGACTCTTTTGGAACAACACACAGAACTACTTCTGACTTTGCCTTTCTCTTATGATCAAACTTTTCGATCATGGCATGCGTTTCGTTGCCATTGTCTATATCCATAGAGGTCTGGAAGGCAGATCCACCAATCAACTTTGCTTTTCCAGTGCGCCAAATCATTGCTGATTCAGCAGCAATAAGCATATAGGTGAGATCGATGAGGGTTACGTCGTGGTTCATCATATAGTACTCTCTTACGAACTCACTATATGAGTCAGGAAGTGACTGAAGAACCCAGTCAACAGCCAGCTCCTCACAAACAACAGATCCCAACATTCTTAACCTATCAATGTGCGACTTCATCTCTAGGACGTGTGTACACACTGACTTTCCTTCTTCATGTTTACTTGCCAAAAGGGCTTGAGTGAGTTTGAACTTTTCAACCTTTTGAACTTGTGGGTTAGGGAGAACAATAGGAGGAGGTGGAGGAAGTGAAGCATGATCTCGTGTTCCTCGATCGAATCGTGGAATATCATCTTCATGTGGAAAGCTTGTTCCACGGGATTTGGGAAGACCATAGTTGTCGAACTTTGACATCTACAAAACGGGAGAAAACAAATTCAAGTTAGTTGATTGATTGAGTCCTTAATAAATCACCCAAATGAGATATTAAGGCTAGGACCCAACACAATACTCTACAACTTGGGAGAGGGATGTCGTAACCCAAATTGCAGAACATTTGAAGGTAAGTGAATGACGATTCACTAATTTCCACCATGAAAACTGAGAAAAAAATTAAGTTTTAAATCTATTGAAAATTCCTAGATCTTTTGAGATTCATTGAACATTTCAATGGCATGTTTAAATCTCGATATGCCCCTCGATTTGTGACTGGGATGCCGAGGATCACAAAACAGGGTGTGAATAACCATGCAAACTTACATGGTGCCCTCAAATGTTACAGTCACCTATTCGATGTGCCGGTTAACCACACACGCTCCACCGAACTATGACAAACAATGAGTCACCCTTTGCTACCTTTGCTTAGAACCATTTAGTGTGCCGGTTAACCACACATGCTCCACTAACGTCTTCGTAAGGGCACAAAGTGTAATTTCATGGAATTGCATCAATTCACTTTTGCCTAAAGTAACTAAGATTGAGAATTTTGTAAAAGCATTTAGTTACTTTTGTACTTCATTATACTTAAAATGGAAGGTTTCTGTACTATCCTACCCTTTCGACTAACGACCCTCCACTAGTCAAGAGTGCGGTGGGTAAGAGTGGATACCCATTCAATCGCCATTTTATAGGCAATTTCCTTAAACACCCCTTATAGACCAGCTTCGTGAATGAGGCCTACTAACGGTAAGACTGACTGTTTACTCATACATATATAATACTAGACTTTTAATGTTATATATAGTATAGGGTGTATTTTATACTTTTAAAATACTTGGTGGTCAAATTTAATAATTACACTTTTAATTTAATTAAATTGTAAACCAAAACTTTTATGGATTTATTAAATCTCTCTTAATTATACACTTTAATTAATTAATAAAACCATAAGGGTGTGAATTGAACTTTTCAAAACAATACTAGGCTTTTAGAATTTAACATTTCTAAATTAAACTTTTAATCAACTTTTAAATTCCAAACTTGAGGGCAAGTTTTGAAACATTTCAAAACATTATGGTTTAGAATTTAAATATTTCAAATCAAACCTTTTAATCAAAATTTAAATTCCAAAACTTGAGGGCAAGTATTTGAAACATTTCAAAAACACAAGGATCAAATAGCAAATAATTTAAATTAAACAATTAATTTAATGATTATCTAAATTTGACCTAATTTCAATTTCTTGCAAGATAAGTTACCCAATTAATACAAATAATTAATCTTTAATCATATAAGGAAGTTATTATCTAATCAATTGGTAATTATCTTTTGTTTAATCAAGGATATACTCAAAATATGTTTAAAATCGGATTTTAATGACCCAAAACAGTTAAGGCAAGTATCCATGAGTAAAACAGCAAGAAATCCCGAAACTGCCTCCTTCTGACGCTCGAACTCGCCGAGTTGGAGCCAACTCGCCGAGTCCACATTGGAACTTGCCGACTTCAGCAGTCAGGGAGCCAAAAAATCGATTTTGCAACAAGAATGAATATGCTAGGCATCAATACAATAGAAACCAATCAAGGCTCTGATACCACTGATGGGTTTAGGCCATAAGAACATCCTATGTGCTCATACAAACCCTAATGCTTGGATCTAGGTTTCTCTATTGTACATGCAATTCATCCAAGACTTTAAATCCTAGATCTAGTATATGATAATCAATATAACATATGAATGAGGGTTTAGATCATACCTTGATTATTATGTAGCAATAACAATCTCAAATCCTCCTTGTAATGGCTTTAGAAAGCTTAGAGTCACAAGTGTCACTCCTCTAATGGCTCACAAACACCAAGAGCAAGAGGATGAAGAAGAGAAGAGAAGGAGGCTCTCAAAAACGTATGGAAACCCTAGAAGGAAGCTTGTCCACGTTTTTGAGGCATAAGGGCTCTATATATAGTGAGGCTATTAGGGTTATCTAACAAGGAAACCCTAATTTGGATGCTTAAGCCCTAAGCAACCCATAGACTCCTTTCCTTAAGGGCCTTGGACGATTTCTAATGGGTTTCCCCATAGAATTCGTCCACTCCTTAATATAAGGCAATCCATAGCCCAAATTGCAATTATCTTATAATTACAATTCCAGTCCCTTAAGTTTAATTAATCTCTTTTAGTCACAAAACTAATTACTAATTAATTCTTGACTAATATTAATTAAATAATATGATTTCTCCTTTAATATATTCTCATAATATATTAATAAATCATATTTAATCCTTTCTCTCCATAATTCATCCTATCAAGTTGCTTTGGTGAAGGCAACCCAAAAGGACCATGCACCATCGGGTCAAGTACATACCAAAATAGTTATGGACTTAGACACTAATCCAACAATTAGTTCCATGCGTTTCACGGTTTTCTCATACCAACGAATTGACCCACTCCGGTCCAAGACACCATATGGGACAATACCCCCTTCCAAATGAAATGCATCTCTGAATCTGGAATCTCATTCTGTCTACTCGATACACCACTAGAATCGAACTCAACCCGAGAGTCTGATCCGACACAGAATTGGAACCACTCGTCCCAACGAACCACTCAACTCATGAGTCATGACCTGCAACTCATGCGTTCTTCACTTATCCACTTCCGTTTGGTTGCGTCAACCATTACTCAATTCAGAATATAACAACTCCCGACAATTATGGAGATCCCAGTCTCACCCCTGATTCGACCACCAGGCTCCCACAAAACTCAAATATTAGGGCTTCCCAAGCCCAAAACTCCTCTATCTCACGCTCTGATAAGAGAGTACTTCGTTCGCAACATTCTCTTGCTGACTAGTGGGTACTACGGCTCCCCGCAGTATCACAACAACCTCTCACTGAATAGTGAGTACTACGGCTCCCCGCAGCATCACAACAACCACTCACTGAATAGTGAGTACTACGGCTCCCCGCAGCATCACCACAACCTTTCACTGAATAGTGAGTACTACGGCTCCCCGTAGCATTACCACAACCTATCACTGAATAGTGAGTACTACGGCTCCCCGTAGCATCACCACAACCTCTCACTGAATAGTGAGTACTACGGCTCCTCGTAGCATCACCACAACCTCCCACTGAATAGTGAGTACTATGGCTCCTCGTAGCATCACCACAACCTCTCACTGAATAGTGAGTACTACGGCTCCCCGTAGCATCACCACAACCTCTCACTGAATCATTGAAACTGCAGCTCCCCGCAGTCTTACCGCACTTACTCTTACCACTTCACAATCTCATCCTCAGGTTGACACCACACTGCGATCATTAACTCATGCTCTGCGGCCCAGCATAGATAGGTACACACACACCCCTCCAGGCTAAGCATCACTACTTCGGACGACCACCTTCGTGACAAAACCTCTTTTTCTCGCTGCAATTCACATTCTCAAATAAATCCATTGATGTCAATTAGCTGAAGGGCCCCCACCAGAACCATAGACACTCGGTACACCACTCGTCATCTCCAACTCAAAACTCAAAATAATCCGAGAATTAGGACATTAAACTTGGATACCCCGGAATACCGTCACAACGCCTCGCAGTGTCTTGACTCTACCACTGATCTCATACTCATGGCATCATATTCAGATACCGCATTTCTTCCTCGGAATCTCGCAACCGGTCTTTCTCTCGTGCCACTTGTATCCCCGGAATACTCCTTCTCCCAAATTAAAACACGGGGGAATTGCCAACGACTCCGAACACGAAGATGACAATCCGAAACTTCCTCCTCTATTGCTCAAAACTCATGCAAGAATACGCATAACGACCCTGAAGTTGGTTGCCCAATCAACTTCTTCCCTTCCCATACTGCATATAATAGCCCATACTCTGAACCAGAATTCCTCAACCGCCGAACTAACCTCACAAGCCAACCACCTCGAATTCACCATTTTAACCTTGAAGGATTCCTAACCACCACAAGATCTCCGACCAACGGACACTTGCTGTGGAGACACTCATCCTTTTTCAAACACGTACCACATGCACTATCTCACTCTGCACATCTCCTTGACCACCAATAACCCTGGTTTCAGGAATCCGCACCGCATGCCATCTCTATCCAGTTCCCTAACCGCTCTCGAACAAATATCTGATCTCCTCAAAAATACCCGGTTCTCCCCCACTCAGGGTTCGAACCATCACCAATTGGTTCGCCAACCATCTAACTCACAGACTGTTTTTACCAATAACATCGCACCTACTCTTGGAAGGTGATACGCAATGCTCGATGATCTCCCCGATGGAGGTCAAGCAATTCCAAATACCCCGAATCTCCGATGAAATCCTCAGAAACTTCTCATCATGACTACCTCTAGTCATTCAGAATCTCGTACCATCCTACTACTGGACATCTCAACTGTCCAGTCGTAACCCTGACTCTCAGTCTGAAAATAACGAACTAACATATTCCTCATCCTCGACTCTTCAACCAACGTTCCATCATGTGGGTTGTAATAAGAGTGGAGTCCTCATTACCACACTCGATACTCATCATAGACAAAAAGAGCCACCGCCCCAATATACTCTTCTTGCTCGTCTGCCGCTGGAGCTAATACATGCCCTACTATGCTCAAATAGGGTGTATCCTTGTCCTTAACCATCTCAGTCCCCGCTGACAACCTGCTCATGCTCTAACATTACCTCTTGGCAGACATACTGCCCAAATACTCTGATGAAAGATCGTAACCAAAGCTAACCCACAGGGCTCACCCCCAACCTTGGAAACCGAAAATCTCAATACCTCTCCTGTTTCCCACAGGAACAGAAATAGTATCGCTCAGGTAACAGAAAATGACATTCCCACCATCGGCCGGTCACTCAGCCCAAATCGTATTCTCCCATAACGCACCATCCCTACTCATCCCTGAGTCTTGCGACTCCCACTGGCATCTCACCAGCAATCCCTCTAGGGCTAACTAGATTTCCCTTTTAAGGGATGCTCCACTAAAACTCGATCATCATGGCCCTCTGGCCCCATATTTTTTTCACATTTGATCTCAGTCTAGACAATCACAACGGAATAACTGGTAGAACCAGTAACACTAACCGCCAAGGGTCATGGTACTCGAACCATGTGGCCACCTCTCGATTAGCTATGAATCATGGTACCCGAACCATGTTATCTCTTCTCAATCCGCTACGACATGGTACTCGAACCATGACATCACCTCTCGATCTGCTACAAATCATGGTACTCGAACCATGAAATCACCTCCTGATCTGCTATAAATCATGGTACTCGAACCATGAAATCACCTCTCGATCTGCTACAAATCATGATACTCGAACCATGAAATCACCTCTCGATCTGCTACTTAGATCCTCCGGAATGTTCCCTGTATCGAGTATGGGTCCTCTGCTTTCAGCAGTACGGGCCCATACTACCTGCCACATCTACCCATACTTTCTGCACGGACCATCCCCGAGTTCCTAAGTAGTTGCTCAGCCTTCTCGATCACCAATCCTGTCACGTGTGTTCGCTCCTCTGCGAAATGCTCTACTCTGTCAGCGTACTCATCTGACTAGGGTCACCCTTTCCTAGGCTCTTCCTAGGTTCTCGCACTTCTCCGCCATCAGCTGCTGAAGAACTCCTTATGATGCCAGCCATCTACCTCCTGAATATCGTCATATTCACTTAGTAGGTGACTCCCATCATCAAGAGTTCCACAAAGCACGAAGCAAGCAGCATTCGTGCATCGAATAATCTCTACCAACATGTAAAACCACTCTAGGTTATTACCCACTTGCTCTCCTCATACTCAAGGGATATCACCGAACTCAAGCAACTTTACCCCACGCGGACATCTGACTACTCTCTCAGTAGGATCCTCAAATGTTCATCTAGGTATCTCTCATAGATTACTCCTCTACTCAGATCCCTCTCTAAAAGGATTCCTGCTGGATACTCATACTCAGCACATACTCGAGGCACATCACATATAATAGCAACTCCTAGGCTAAGGTATCACAAATCGGGCCACTCTAGTCCTAAAGTATGAAATACCTAGCCTATCTCTAGCATGCATAGCATATCACATAATATCTCATAACACATAATGTAAGGGTATTTTGGGAAATCACCGTTCGGGCGCTGGCTGATCGTACACACTGATCCGTTCTGATTTTCTCAAAAATCTTTTACTCTTTTTAGAAAAATTGTTTCTTTTATGAAAAATTTTCCTCAAATCCTCAGTTTGAGTTCAGATACGCCCGAAGGTACATCCGAATCCCTCAAACCAAGGCTCTGATACCAACTTGTAACACCGTAATTTTTCAAACAGATTTTTCATTTTAAAACCACATACTTTTCATAACATTTTGTATAGAAATCTCGTTTATTCATTTTACAAGCACAACTCCATTAATTATCCAGGATCCTCAAAATATAACTCTTTCTCTGGTGTGTACAATCAAGCCGGTGCCTTCCCGCGATCCTCGGAGATACCTGAAACACATAACACATAACACGATAAGCACGAAGCTTAGTGAGTTCCCCAAAATACCACATACAACACATACGCCACTCGAGGCTATAAATCGGTACGACCCTCCGGTCGATGTGTCTTAGCGGGACCCTCCAGTCCCGTAGCTCGTTGGACCCTCCGGTCCGGTCTAGCTCGTTGGACCCTCCGGTCCAGTCTGAATCGTTGGACCCTCTGGTTCGGTCTACTCGAGGACCCTCTGGCCTCGTAAGTCGTTGGACCCTCCGGTCCGGTCTATATAACACATAGCATACATATATCATAATGCACATAATCTCAACATATAACACATAAGACCCTCCGGTCTGCACATAGATACCACTCTAGGTAATGTATAGTGAGAAGACTCACCTCGCATGATGTCAGATACCTTCTCGTGCTCGATAACCCGACCTAGCCTCCTCCTATCAAAATGATAACATCTCTAATAAAAATCCTCTCATGTTCTCATCCCTAATAATGGGTAGAAGACCATTCTACCCCTCTCTGACCTCTCTTGAATCAGCTTGACCAAAACCCCAAGGTTAACTGAAGTCAACTCTAGTCAACGGTCAGACTTTGACCAGACTCGTCGAGTGCACTCGAGTGACTCGGCGAGTCCATGTGTGTCCTCTGAATCCTCAAAAAGCCTCACTCGACTCGTCGAGTTAACCTTTCACTCGCCGGGTTACCACTGGTCACGAACCGCGGGGCAACCCGACTCGACTCGTCGAGTCCCCATATGGACTCGGCGAGTTCCCTCCATGGCAACACTCAAAAGACCTTCTGAGGTCAGATCTGTTTCTCTAACTTATAGATCTGACCTTCTTACACCCAATAATCACGTAAAGGTTCAATCTTTAAGCTCATGCAACACTCTTATGCCCGTATATGAAGAAATAGCTCCTAAAATGGCAACCTAGATCCATAACCCCAAAGGGACTGCATAAAGCTGGAAGATTGGAACTCTCTGGACCTCTTAAGGTCTAGATCTAAAGCTTATTCCACATTGGGACCTCACATGCATCATATACAATCCAAGAAAGGGTAAAGAAAACCCTAGATTGAAGGATTTTACACAAAACAGAAAGAAGGGGCGAAATACTACCTCAAAATGGAGATCCTTGCTTAGATGTCTCAGAATAACAACCTCCTTTGGTCCTTCAAGCTGAATCCCTTCACTTCATTTGAAAAACCACACCAAAACTACTTGATTTCATCACAAGAACTCTTCCTTGGCTCCAATGGCGATTTAGGGTTTCTCACAGGAGATATGAGGCGCACCCAAGGTCATAAGTTCCTTTAAATATGCTCCAACCCCGGAACTTAGGGTTTTCTCTGCCCAGTGCCTACTCGGCGAGTCCATCCTCGGACTCGTCGAGTCCGCTCATTAAACCCACGCGGTCAATCTCGACTCGACTCGGCGAGTTGGTCCCTCAACTCGTCGAGTCCCTCCTTAAAGCTCAATATTAACATACACAATAATGTCCCTGAAAATCCAGATGTTACAGCGTCGGCCACTACGTTGTCCTCGCCCGGGTGATAAAGGATCTCACAGTCATAATCCTTTACCACATCTAACCATCGACGCTGCCTCATGTTCAGATTCGGCTGATCCATGAGGTACCTCAAACTCTTGTGATCCGTGTAAATGATACAGCGGACCCCATAGAGGTAATGTCTCCAAATCTTGAGTGCAAACACTACTGCCCCCAACTCCAAGTCATGTGTCGGATAGTTAGCCTCGTGAGGCTTCAACTGTCTGGAGGCGTAAGCTATCACATGGCCTCGCTGCATCAAAACCGCTCCCATACCTGTGATCGAAGCATCACAGTAGACTACAAAATCCTCTACTCCCTCTGGCAGGATAAGAATCGGCGCCTCGCACAATCTTTGTCTGAGGGTCTCAAATGCTGCCTGCTGCTCAGACCCCCAGCGGAACACCACCGACTTCTTGGTCAGTCGGGTGAGCGGAACTGCTATCTTGGAGAAATCTTGAATGAATCTCCTGTAGTACCCTGCCAGTCCTAGGAAGCTTCGAATCTCAGTTGGAGATCTCGGGACCTCCCACTGCATCACGGCCTCTATCTTGGCCGGATCCACTAGTATACCCTTCTGGTTGACGAGGTGTCCAAGGAACTGCACCTCGCGCAACCAGAACTCGCACTTGGAGAACTTCGCGTAAAGTCTCTCCCTCCTCAGCGTCTCTAGCACCTCTCTCAGATTCTCCTCGTGCTGCTCCTGAGTCTTGGAATAAACCAAGATGTCATCAATGAACACTATCACAGATCGATCCAACATCGGTCTGCATAAACGGTTCATGAGGTCCATGAACGCGGCTGGAGCGTTGGTGAGCCCGAACGGCATCACCACAAACTCATAATGACCATAGCGGGTCCTAAAAGCACATCCTCATCCCTGACCCGCATCTGGTGATATCCTGACCGTAGATCAATCTTGGAGAACCAAGATGCTCCGTGAAGCTGGTCAAACAAGTCGTCTATCCTCGGGAGTGGGTAACGGTTCTTCACCGTTACCTTGTTCAACTCCCGGTAATCTATGTACATACGGTGCGACCCATCCTTCTTCCTCACGAAAAGGATCGGGGCTCCCCATGGTGAACTACTCGGCCTGATGAAACCCTTGTCTAGCAGCTCCTGCAGCTGCATAGACAACTCCTGCATCTCTGGAGGAGCCAGTCGATATGGTGCCTTGGCTATCGGAGCCGCACCCGGAACCAGGTCAATCCGAAACTCGACCTGTCTTTCCGGAGGTATCCCAGGTAAGTCCTCTGGGAATACGTCCGGGTACTCTCGTACTAATGGTACATCATCAACGGTCGCCTTACCCTTCTCTCGGGCATCTATAACATAGGCGACATACCCTGTACAACCCTGCTGAACATAGCGCCTCGCTCTCGCTGCTGAACACAGAATCGGTCCGCGCTGTGGCCTCTCGCCCTGAATCACTAACTCTCCCCCACTGGGAGTGTGAACCCTCACTAGCTGCAGCTCATAATCAATCACTGCCCCATTGGGGCTCAGCCAATCCATACCCACTATAACCATATTCCCTCGCAGGGGAATGGGAACCAAGTCCACTGAAAACTGCTCATCAAATAACTGCAGCGAACACGCCCTATGTACCCTTGCGACCCTGACGGTCCTGTCATCAGCTATCTCAACCTCGAGTGGACAATCCAGCTCCCCCGGAGCTCTACTAAACCTCTTGCTAAGCGCAAGTGAAACAAATGATCGGGTAGCCCCCGAGTCAAACAATACTGTCGTTGAAATGCCGTTCACTAAGAACGACCCTATATGAAAATATATAACCATGAGAAAACAATCAGTATCAATAAAGAGGTACGAGAAAATACATACCCGTCACCACATCAGGAGTCGCTCGCGCCTCCTCTGCTGTCATCTGAAAAGCTCTACTCTTCGCCACTGGTGTCTCACCCCGGCCCTGGCGGCCGTCTGTAATCCTCAAAGTAGCTGGGGCAGGTGCTGCCACCTTCCCTGCTGCTGCTAAACTCGGGCACTGGGACTTTTTATGTCCCCTCTGATTGCAATGAAAGCAAATCAGATCTGATCCTGTGGTGGTGGTAGTAGTAGCTGTACAGTCTCTGCTCATATGCCCAGTCTGGCCGCACTTAAAGCAACCGGGACTCCCTGCCTTACACACCCCATCGTGCACTATCCCACACTTGCCACACCGACTATGGCTCTGCTGTCCGCTGGGTCTGTGATCCGATACCTTGGGCTTTTTGCCGGAACTCCCTGTGCCAGATACCGCCTCTGGCTTCCTCTTCTTCTCCATCTCTAAATCTATCTCTCTCTCTCACGAGCCCTCGCAATCATATCATCCAGCGTTTTACAGCAGGACCGGCTCACAAACTGGCGGATATCACTCTGCAACATCTCATGATAACGGGCCTTCTTCATTTCCTCATCAGCTGCATACTGTGGAACGAGAAGAGCCCTCTCCCTGAACTTGGCGGTAATCTCCGCCACTGTCTCTGAAGTCTGGGTGAGATCCTGAAACTCCCTAGCTAACTGCTGCACCTCAATAACTGGTGTAAACTCGGCTCTGAACCTGGTAGAAAAATCAGCCCAGGTCATCGCATCAATAGCTGTGTCATCTCCGATAACATGCTCAATCTCCTCCCACCAATCTCGTGCCCTATCCTTCAGGAGACAGGATGCTAGTCTGACCTTGTCCCCCTCGGGACATCTGCTGGTGCGGAATGCATTGGCGACATCCGCCTCGTAGTGGGATCTCGCGCCCCATGGTAATCTGGAGCTCCACAAGCCCGGAACTCCCTGAAGGTGAGCGTGCGCGACCCCATCATAGCCGCCACCTCAACACGGAAAGTGCTCAACCTCTCGTCCACCAGCTCTAAAATACCTTCCTTGATCGAACCGAAGATCACAGGAGTCTGGTCAATGATATTGCGCGTAATTCTCGGATGGGATGAACTCCCTCATCTGATCATCAATCTGCCTGGCTCCAGAGTCCGAGCCTGATCCCTCGTCGACGCCAGAACTACCATCTGGTCTACCACGTAGCGTCACTATACTCGGTAATATACCACCACTAACATCACAATGCTCATCAAAACTCGAGGGATCTCACACACTACAAGTTTCCTGGATTCATCTCAGCCTTCCTTGATTCGAGTACGGATCCTCTGCTTTCAGTAGTACGGGCCCATACTACCTTCCACATTTATCCGTACTTTCCTCAAGAACTGCCTTGACTCCACCAAGTCCCTTTTACTGCTACTGCTCTCTGCTACTCTCATCCTAGGCCTACCCTAGGTAAATCTCCGACCCAAACCAGTCCTCAGCTGCTGAAGGCCTCCTTGTAATGCCAATTAGCCATCACCTGAATACCATCACATGTGACGAGGCTCAGATAATCCTTCGAGTGAAAGACTCATCCCCACAACGGTTAGACTCAGACAAGAGCTGCGAAATAGGGCCAAATCCAGCACTCTGAGATTATTCAACCCTGATCACATGTGACGTGACGTATTCACCTAATGGCTAACTCCCATCACCCAGAGTCCTACAAAGCACAAAGCAAGCAACATTCGGACACAGGAAACTACTCAAGCAAATATATTCTCATAACGAGAAACTGTACTAGCTTACAATGCTAAGCTCATACTATCAGGCATAACCTAAACAGGCTATCCTACTACTGTCTACTCAATACTAGCATGCAATTCTCATAAAGCTGAAACACATATAGCAGGCACATAAGGCATCCTCCTAGATCCTTAGTCCTATTCTAGCATGCTATTCTACTGAAACTGAAACTGATAATCATAACATAAACTTGTATGGGTAATTTGGGAGTACTTACTTGAGCTCGGCTGATTGCATGCACCACACCCTTTTTCTCTTTTCAAAGTTCTTTTCTTTCTAAAAATTCTTTTTGCTTTTCTAAAACTCTTTTCTTTTTAAGTTTCTTTTTGCTTTTCTAAAACTCTTTTCTTTTGAAAACTTTATACCACTTCCTTAGTTTAAGTTCAGACACACTCGGGAGTGCGCCCGAATCCCTCAAACCAAGGCTCTGATACCAACTTTTAACATCCCAAAATACGACCCAAAAATTTTTGTTTTAATATTACTAAAAATCACATCGTCGAATGTCAAACATACTAAGAACCATAAAATGAGTAACTCAAAAGTCAAGTAACTGTGTCAAACAAATACTGATCAATCATATCAAAATATCTGAATAAAACTCCCAGGATAAAACTGAAGCTATGGTGTGTGCCATGCCATCATCCCGAGCTCTTCCCCTTACTTGCGGAAGTACCTGAAACCAAAAACTGAAACTGTAAGCAAATACTGGGCCCCGCCCACTGCATCGGGCCCCGCCCGGCATCGGACCGAAATCCGGAACTAGCTTGGGCCCCGCCCACTACATCGGGCCCCGCCCGGCATCGGACCGAAGTCCGGAACTAGCTTGGGCCCCTCCCACTACATCGGGCCCCGCCCGACATCGGATCGAAGTCCGGAACTAGCTTGGGCCCCGCCCACTACATCGGGCCCCGCCCGGCATCGGACCGAAGTCCAGAACTTACTGAACATAGCATAGCATAATCATAACTACTGACATAAACACATATACTGCATACTGCATCGGACCGAAGTCCGGAACTCATATCACAAAAACATGCTTGAATCACAAAGACATCAAGCACACTGAACTACTGCATCAGACCAAAGTCTGGAACCACTGCTAACTAAACGGGCCGACATTGTGGCCGTAGACCCGTTCCTACTGGAAGGAAACTCACCTCGTAACGCTGGCTGCTGAGGTGCTAAATCTGAGACTGTCTGACTGCTGCTCCGGAACTCCCCGGCTACAAATCCCATAAACACTAAATCAAATACACATAACTAATCTCAGGGTAAAATGACTATTTTACCCCCTGGTCATAGTCAACTTCCTGGTCAAAGTCAACTTCCTGGTTGACCGGACTCGCCGAGTTGGGCCGCCAACTCGCCGAGTCCCTTTCATCCGTTCTAGTCCTATACTCGCTTCTACTCGTCGAGTTTGGCAAGGACTCGACGAGTTCCTCTTCGATACATACAACAAATCTAACTTCATCCGACTCGCCGAGTTGTATGAACAACTCGTCGAGTTCTCCTTCATCATATGAACACTTCCAGTCTGCGACTCGCCGAGTCGTAAGAACAACTCGTCAAGCCTGAAGAACAACTCGCCGAGTTGAAGAACAACTCGCAGAGTCCCAAGCATGCTATTACTATACAGTCGATTCTAATCGATTTCAGTGCTTCCAAATCATAGATCTGAGCTTCTAGGACTGGTTTTACACGTAAAGTTTCCAACTTTACGTGCATGCACAAGGGTATGAGGCTAAAATACCCAAAATCATCAAGTACTAAGCACCTCCTAGGGTTTGGAACAAGGCCATGATTGCATAAAGGTGGCTATAATGAGCTCCTGGAGTTCAATAAAGTCCAGATCTAAGGTTTCCATCCAAAGGAAAGTTCATATCTCAAGTTTTGAATCATATAAGGCTCCATGGAAGACATAACAAGCATAAAAGAGGGTTTAATGGAGGAATACACAAGGTAATAACTTTATTACCTGAATGAGAAATAGATGGAGGCTAACTCTTGGATCTCCTTTCTCTTCTATGGACCTTCTTTCCTTCCTTCTCTTCCAAAGCTTCCAAACTAGCACAAACACACTCAAGCTCAACAATGGGGGCTAGGGTTTACAGGGGAAATGCTGTAAGAGTGCTGGAGGCTGGGGTGGGAGGCTATAATGACGTTTATATAGGGTACAAACTCTTGAAATTTGGGCTTCATCCAGACAGGCAGACTCGCCGAGTCCCTTCATATGGACTCGCCGAGTCCCTTCATATGGACTCGCCGAGTAGCCAACTTAAATTGCATGATCATCCCGTCTCTACTCGACGAGTCAAGCTACAGACTCGTCGAGTACCCCTTAAGAAATGAAAATTACTTTATTAAAGCACATACTAGGAATGGGGCGTTACATCTCTATTCCCTCTCCTTTGTTTCTTTCTCTCTCTCTCTCTCTCTCTCTCTCTCTATCTATCTATCTATCTATCTATCTATCTATCTATCTATCTATCTATCTATCTATCTATCTATCTATCTATCTATCTATCCCTCTCTCTTAAGAAACCGTTGCTACCACTGTCCTATGCCACCCTCCTATGTCCATCGAAAAACCGAAAAATTTCGCTATTTTCGGATCTGATCACACCGTTGGAACTACCTTCCATTCTCCATTAAACCTCACCATCAAACCACTGTTTTCCGACCATCGAAGCTACCTTTGCTACCCTCCTCCCTTCGCCGTAAAACTGAAAACACTACCTTTCAGTTGCTACTATGAATCTAGTTTTTGTCGCCAACAACATCTTCATAAACCCTAACCACCTCTTCTACCACCAATACCTTTAGCCTCCACCCCGATGTGTGTTTTGATTTCCAGGTGGGGGCGCTGCCGACTCTGTTCTGTTCGTCGTAAGGGAGATACAAGGGGGGTTGTGGTTGTTGATTATGGTAGCGGTAGGGGTGTGGTGAAACTGAAAGGGATGGATAAAGGGATTTCATTTTTACTATGGGGGGAGGAGGACGTAGTATCTCTAGTGGTCGGAAGACAGTCATGTTTAGTAGGTTTTGATGGCAAAGGAAAGGTGGTTCTTACGGTGTATGAGAAAACCCTAATCCCCTCCTCCTTTGTTTAAGCCTTGTTTTGGTGTTCTTTGAAGCCATTGAAGGAAGAAAGAAGAAGAAGTGAGGTAAGATCCATTAAGCAAGACCTCCTCCTTTGTGGTAGCATTCTTGTGGACCTTTGTGAGTGTCCAAGACTCGATTTTTATCATGATAGGTTGCAAGATCTTGAGTTTTGTCCCTAAATCTTCATGTTCTTGATTGTTGGAAGTGGTGAGATCTCATAAAGTTTGCAACTTTATGAATCTTCATGTCATTTAGGGTGTTTGGTGCTTTGGATCTGGATTTGTAGTGAGTTTTGGTATCATGTGTGGATTTTTGGTCAAAAACCCTCATTTTGATATAATAAGAGCCCAAGACATGCATTGGACATGCATGTATCAAAAGTAAGGGTTTTTATGTTGTTTTATGATGCTAGAAATATTTTTGGAAATGTTGAACTATAAGTCTTCAAGATTAAATGCTTAGTGAACTAAGCCAAGTTGTCTTTTGCCATTTTTGGACCTAGGAGTGAAACCCTTAACTCTTGGAGAGTCTAAAGGGATAAAGTTGGAAACTTTATCCACTTAGACCATGGTATAGACCAGATATGAGCTTTACAACCCTTAGAATCGAAGAAGACGGCTTAACCCATTAAGTTGTTAGGAATCCAATCCCCACGGCGTAGCCTAAGTCTCCACGACATGGCGACCGGGCTAAGACTCTCCTGTTTTGTCATTTAGTGCCACGGCGTGGCCAAGGATGGCCAGGGTGTAGCGATCAGCTGGAGTAACCAAGGAAGGATGAGATGTGTACGATTAGCCAGAGCAAGAAAGTATACCCCGAGTTACCCACATTGTTATTTTCTTATGATGGTTATGATAGAACTACATGATATTAGTAGGCTAGGGATCTTCAGGAATTGCATGATAGAATTGTTTGATGTATGATGCATGATAGCCTAGGAGAATTTATTGTATGTTAGATGGAATTGACATCATTGCTGTAGTTGCTTAGCGTATGGATCATAGTTGTACATAACTAATATTTTATAGCCTAAGAATATTTGATTTAGCCTTATTTCATGTTCCTTGTTTGGTTTTGGGCTTAGGGTAGAATCAAGTATTTGACTGTCTATGGAATCTAGCGTTATGTATGATTAGCATGCACGAGCGGCTGCAGTGTTGGTGGAAGTTCCATGAGTGAGTGTGGTTGTAGCAGGCCAACTTGAGGAGTGATTAGCCACTCTTGAGAGAGTGAGTATAGGATGTATGTGTATCTTAGTTGTTGAGCTTTGCGGTCGGGTGGTCTGTGACGACCCCTTGAGAAAAATACAGGTAGGTGTGGAAGGTAGTACGGGCCCCTACTACTGAAATCATATGACCCGTATGCATAACAAGGAAGTCACGAACCCCGAGGGCATAGTCTTTCTGTAATGATTGTAATAGTACAAATTGTGACATTTCTATATGTTGGTTCATTTTCAGTATGGTGTACACGAGAGGTTCTGGATCAGGAGCTGGCAGCCCGGAGAGGTCAGGTTTGACGGATGATGACATTCACGAGTTAATCTCCATTGAGGTAGTTGCAGCTATTTTGGGTACTATCTCGGAGATTTTTGGGACTATTAAGATTGCGATGATTGAGTTGTTTGATGAAGCGATACGCCGCTGTGTTTGAGGCTGCTGGTGCTGCAGCTACCACAGTTATTGTTGTTGCGGGGGTTCAGGGGAGAGGTTCATTCCAATACCAGGACTTCGGAAACATAAAGCCCCTGGATTTCGACAGGGTTAAGGACCTGATTGTGGCCATGAAATGGATTTCTAACGTGGAGGGCTGTTTCTTCACATGTTCCTATCCGGAGGACTGGAAGGTCAGGTGCGTCGTGAACCTTCTTTGACTGGACGTGAAGGACTGGTGGAACCTGGTGACCAGTTCCTATAATCCTGAGCAGAGGACTGGTGTTACTTGGGAATAGTTCTCGGAGATGTTTCGCACTAAGTATGTTCCCCGGGTGGAGAGTGAGAGGTTGGCTCAGAAGTATCTAACATTGAGGCGGACGATAGAGTCGATGACTGAGATCGCCAAGATGTTTACTGAGAGGGCCCTTTTCTGTCCTGAGTATTCTGCCTCGGAGCAGGCCTAGATGGCGCGGTACTTGAGCATGCTCAAGACTGAGATTCGACAATTTATGTCGACCCAGCGTTACAGTACCCTCTCCGAGCTTCAGGATGTCTCGCGGAGGCAGGAGATTAAGATCAAGACCCATACGAGGGAGGAGATACAGCCTCCGGTGGAGCCACATCCTGAAGCAAAGCGGTTTAAGCCTGCTATTTCATGATCTGGAGGTCATAGGGGCCGTACTTGTGGAAGTGGGGGAAGGCGCAAGAGGGCCTTTGTCGATCATCTACTGGGTGTTACAAATATAAAAATGAGGGATATTTTACGAGGGATTGTCGCTAGTAGGCCCCAATACCGTGCACCAGGATTTGTTACTATTGTGATCAGGTGGGCTACGTGAAGGCCCAATGTCCTTTGCTTGCTTCCAGGTCGGTGCAGGCACCAGCCCCGACTACTTTGAGGATTACATATGGACGAAAGGGGAGAGTTGAGGCCCCAAAGGTCAGGGTTCGTGCCTTTCAACTCACAGCAGAGGAGCCTAGGGCGGCGCCAGACGTCTTTACTGGTATGTTTTCGTTTATGATTCTATCAAGTTATTTTATTGTATGCTTGTGATTGTATTTATGTTAGGTACCTTCTTAGCGAACTACTTGCCTGCTCTTGCGCTTTTTGACTCGGGTACGAGTTGTTCCTTTGTGTCTCAGTCCTTCAGTAGGAGTTTTGATATGTCTCTTGGAGAGTTGGAGTTCGCGTTGTGAGTTTTCATCGCCGACGAGCACGGGGAATCTGCATCGAGTGTTTTTTGGGATTGTACCTTGGAGATTTTTAGGGTGTTTTACTCGATTGATTTGATCCATATCCCTATGGGGGATGTCTGCGTGATAGTAGGGATGGACTGGTTGAGCAGGTTTGGTGCCATGATAGACTGTGAAGGGAAGCGAGTAGTAATTCGAACCCCAAGTGGGGGAGAACTAATAATTTATGGCGAGGGTACCAGGGTTGGATCAAGATTTTTTTCTGCTACCAGGGCTCGACAGTATTTGCAGCATGGGTGTATGGGTTATCTTGCGTATGTGGTTGACACTCAGGTAGAGAAGGGGGTTTCGGTTTCTGTGACATCCCTATTTTCACGGCCAGAAAAGACCGATTTTGTTTATGCTTTATAAAAATCAGAGTACCTCTTTTAATAAAAATGTTGCGGAATTTGTTCCCAGAAAAACATGATAAATACGTTATCAAAGCATTTCCGAAGAAATTCATTTTTATCCATTTTAAAATATTTGGGATGTCATCGTCAATACAGAAACATAAGCATAAACAGATCTTACATTCATTTACACTAGTGATCTACATCTCTTTTAAATCCCTCAGTGTAAAGTAGCTTCATATCGACACCTGTGATACAAATAAGTTTGAGTGGGTCAGGTTGGGAAACCTGGTGAGTACATAGGGTTTTCAACCCACAATACTCTTAAGGATCTACCCTAAGAATCAACTATTTCTCGTTCATTTATTCCTAAGGATTATCCTAAGGAATAGGCACGAAATCCATCGTTGCCAGGGTTTACTCAACAGGCACTAAATCCATTGTTGCCAGGGTTTGCTTATCAGGCACTAAATCCATAGCTGCCAGGGTTATCTCGTTTATCGAGAGTATCGTTTCCGTGAATCCACTCGTAATACATGTCAATGGGTTTTTATCTCGTTTATTGAGAGTATCGTTTCCTAGAATCCACTCGCAATACATGTCAATGGGTTTTTAGAGTACAGCTGGTGAATACACAGTTCAAATAACACCTACAGGTTGCGAGCCTGCTAGTGTTCCACTGGATTGTCTAGAATTGTCCGTGGTTGTCATCCATACTCTGCTAGATGACGGGGCCAACACTTGGGTAAAAGGCTTCTCTCATGGTTCACCTCACACCCTTATCTCATGGTCTATATCACCACTCATCATTTTGTTTTTGTCACACAACAACTATTTCATCTACCCATGTTTTACCCAACACATTTTGTAGATATAAAATACATATACAGTTTAAATCATTTAAAACATGTATAAAAATCTTTCACCCAGCATAGACGACAAGTATATAGACAATATGCACACATAACATGTAATTTATATTAAATACTTCATATCTATGTGTAAGATGAAGTAACTATACACTCACTTGTTAAAGTGATGATTCCAAACTCGGGCAGCGCTTCGCTTTTAACGATTCTATTTTCCTTCGACGAAACCTAGCATTATTATCGCTAAGTTTTAGTCTAATCTTTATTGAGACTAATTATTAGTCTAGATTCATCATTAACTCAAAGTCTACTTCATGATCTATCAAGTAAGGAACAACCAGGTAGGATCATATCGGAGGTAGGGTCCGTTTGGTATACGAAGTATACTGTTTGGAAATCCCCCTTTAATCACCTCACTAAATGACAGCCTAGACATCGTTCCCGTAAGTAGATCAATCAGTATAACAACTTTGAATCACTGATAAATCTTATTTATAGGTTCATAATAACGTTATTATATTTAAATATAAGCTATATTTAAAGTACGGTAGGCGTATCTCACTTACATCGGATTTTTATTAAAAACCGGGCTTCGCTGGAGCAGCGTTTCTGAGCCGAAAAGTTCTTTTTCTCAGAGCCGTCGGGCGCTCCGGGGCTTCCGCCTCGTGCTAGGGAGTTACCCTAGGCTTTGGGGGGGGGGGGGGTTGGGGGGGCTTAGAGAGAGTCTAGAGAGAGAAAGTAGAAGTGGGAGGTGTGAGGAGAAGGTTTCACCCGACACCCTTATTTATAGGCTAGAAGACTGCTCTACTCGTCGAGTAGGAGGACCTACTCATCGAGTCCATGCCACATGTCACCATCTGGTGGCTAGCCTTGGGGAGGAAGCAACAGCCAGGATTTCGCCACGTCACCCGATTTCGCACAACTCATTCCCGACTTAGAAAAATCATAACTCTCGCATACGAGCTTCGTTTTTGACGTTATTTATATCCACGCATAGGTAAAGACAAGATATACAACTTTCCTTTTGACTCCGTTGGCTAATTCTCGATCGATTTTAAATTTAACAGTAAGAGAAGATTATATTGTTAAATGACCACGTAAAATTCATAACTTCTACATACAGACTCTATTTCCGTCTGTCTTTTTATCGTTGAGCTCCTATTAATGAGATATTCAATTCTCATTTAGGTCGCATTGGCCAAAAACCGCTCGATCTAAAATTCGAATTTCGGGTTGTGCACTGCTATGCCAAATCTTAGAAAAATCATAACTTCCTCATACGAAGTCAGATTTGGGCGTTCTTTTTATGTATGTTCTCGGTTTAACATATACTACAACTTTCATTTAGATTTATAAGGCTAAAAAGTAGTTTATCAAAAAATCACTTTTTACGATTCCCGGTGTCATGCCGATTTTGCCGTAAAACTTCGACAGGTCATAACTTCTTCGTTATAACTCGGATTTCGGCGTTCTTTATATGTACGGAACCCTTGTGACATATACTATATATTGGTTAAGATTATTTATTATAAATAATCTTACATTAAAAAATCATTTTTGACACTTATCGTCTCTAAATTGACTAGCCCGGATCTGCGGGCGTTACAGTTTCGGATGTGCCTGTAGTCATAGAGTTTCCAGATGTATGTCCGGAGGAATTACCTGACGTGCCTCCCGCAAGGCAAGTGGATATTATGGTGATGCCGTTTGAGCTCACCAATGCGCCAATGACATTTGTGGATTTGATGAATCGGGTATGCAAGCCGATGTTCGATCACTCGGTCATTGTTTTTATCGATGATATTCTGGTCTACTCCAACACCGGGGAGCAGCATGATGAGAACCTTCGAGAGCTGCTGGGAGTTTTTAGGAGAGAGAGGCTTTATGCCAAGTTCTCAAAGTATGAGTTTTGGTTATGGGGGGTCCAGTTCTTGGGACACCTCGTGAACCAGAACGGGATTTTGGTCGACCGGACCAAGATTGAGGCAATTATGCAGTGGGAGGTCCCGAAGTCTCCTTTGGAGATCAGAAGTTTTCTGGGTTTAGCAGGATATTATCGGAGGTTTATTTAGGATTTCTCTAAGGTTGTTGTATCTCTCCCTCATTTGAAGAGGAAGGGTGTGGATTTTCGCTGGGGGCCTGAGTAGTAGGCTGCGTTCGAGACGCTAAGACAGAAATTATGTGAGTCCCCGGTGTTGACCCTCCCCTAGGGTGTGGATGATTTTTTTTGTTTATTGTGATGCTTCTATTACCGGTTTGGGGGCAGTACTCATGCATCAAGGGCGAGTTATTGCATATGCTTCTAGGTAGCTGAAGTCGTATGAGATTCGATATCCGACACATGATCTGGTGTTGGGGGCAGTGGTGTTTGTCATCAAGATTTGGCGACACTATCTATATGGGGTCCGTTGTACCATTTACAAGGATCATAAGAGTGTGATATATCTCATGGATCAGCCGAATCTAAATATGAGACATCGTAGATGGCTTGACATTATCAAAGATTACGCTGCGAGATTCTATATCACCCGGGGAAAGCGAATGTGGTCACTGATGCTTTAAGCCGCATGTCGGCTAGTACTTATGTTGGGGGCTTATGTATGAGTATTTCTATCGATTCACTGCTTTTGGATTTGATCATGGAGGCTCATGTCATAGGAGTCAAGAAGGAAAACTGGAAGCAGGAGAGGATCAGGGGTGAGATTGATAGGTTTTCTACCGATAGTCGTAGATTGTTGACTCGGTGCGGTCGGGTTTGGGTTCCAGACTTTGGTGGAGTCAGACAGATAGTGATGGAAGAAGCACATAATTCTAGACTTTTAATACACCATGGAGTAACTCTTCCCTAAATCCACAATCAAACAAGAAACAAGAAATAAGGCGGAATCACTCACTCTAAGCCTGCAGAATCTTAACTATGTATGACCCTAATGTATACACGAAGCCATCATAGCTTACCTGTAAGGATCCTTAGTTTTTATATGAATGATGTGTCTTATTCGGTTGAGGAAACAGTTTATGATTTTTAATTTATTTGACAAAGATTTTAGTGGAAATTCGATGTTTAAATATTGTTGTTTGGAGACGTACCAAAAATCCCAGAAGGGTTCCTTGTTGCTTCATCATGTCCTGTTGCTAAACTCCTCCCGCTCCTCCGTCATTCTTCTCTGTTGGACAATCTCTTTTGAAATGTCCCATTTCACCACATAAATAACATACTGGACTTATTCCAGCATTGGGGGTTGAAATGATGTATTGAGCTGGAGTCTTACAGTGGTCGTCGGTGTGCCCCTTCTTGCTGCACCTATTGCAATACATCTCCCGGCAGGCTCCGTAATGGTGGTAGTTGCACTTGTTGTAGTTTGGGAGGTTTCCATAATATGGTGTTGGCGGTGTGGAGGTAGTAGGGTCAGCGGGGGTATGGGTTGCCATTGTCGGTTGCCTTTTGACGGGTCCTTGATTCGAGCTGCCCTTTCTCTTGTTCCAGGGCCTTCGTTTCATGTTCTTAGGTTTGTGGATTGGGGTGCTCTTGCAGATAGTCATTCGTGGACGCCTTTGATTGTTACTACGATTGGGATTGTCGACACCCTTTCCTTCTCTGTTTGTGTCGTTAGTGTTGAATTGTGCCATGACGGCTGTTACAAAGGCTGTGACCGCGGCTTGAAAAGTGGCAGAGTCTATCTGTAGAATTGGTGTTTCGCCGGCTGGCTGGTTATTTCCATGTGAAGGCATGATTTTGTTACAAGGTGTGAAATAAGTTCATAAATAACAATGGTCGTTTCTAGTTGTATTCTATCTATTTATATACACATATAAATTTCGTGTTTTTCTGTACGGTTCGTAATGTTTCGACCAACATCCCTGTGATGTTTTTATGGTAGAGAGTAGAAAATAGGTTTTGTATAAATGTTTAGTTTATCAAAATGGAATGTAGGTGTCAAAACCTTAAGTTTGCTTGGGTTTTATAAGTTTTTGAAATGACGTATCTCACTTGATTTTACTGTTTACTAGTTGCGATGAAAGAGGCGGTAATCCTAACACATCGTGTGAGTAGTGTAATCACTAACTTGCTGGGTTATTTAGTTTATTAAATATTAGTGTGACGAATAAGGTGTTTTGTCACCTCGCACTTGTCGCGGGTGGTTTCTTCTGTTCTCTGTTCTGCTGTGATTGCCTTAGTTTCAGCTGTAAGGATTTGTTGTCTATAGTGGCTATCTCTTTCTCTAAAGGGTGTAGGTGATTCGTATTGTTTTCCTGATCTATCCATATGGTGTTCTTATTTTCCGTAGGTATATTGCATCTTCGTTCCATCATGCTTCGGGTGTTAATACTGATTTTCATTACCTCGTGATGGAGAGTCTGAACTTGAATATTCTTGGGAGGCTCCCTTGTCTGTTCCTGGTAAGGTTCCTTAAATGAACTTCTCAGCTCCTTTCTCTTCGTATGATTCCTCGTCGGAATCCTCTACATGAACTTCTCCTGGTTTTTCTTCGACTTTTCGGTTGATTGTTGCAATGAGGTTGTGGTGTCTGGGTATGTCATTTGTACAGGACTAGGGGTATCTAAAGAATATTAAGAGTTTTTATGGTGATCCTTACCGGGTCCTCCTATAATCACGCAGTGTATGCAAGTCATATATAATCAAGATCAAATAGACCTTCGAATTAGTGATCCTACTCTAAAACCACAACCAAACAAGGAACAGGTAGTAGAGCGAAGATCACAAATTCTAAGTCTATAAAATCTCAATTATATATAACCCTGGGAGCATACACTCCGCAATCATAGACCTACCAGTCAGGGTCTTTTAGTTTTCACATAAGTTATTTATAGTATCTAAAATACTCCTATAGTATTTTAATTGCATGTTTGATTCTAGAGCTTCTTGGTATATGAAGTTAATAAGTTTTTAGAGTGGTTGCTATTGTATAGTATCATAAAATACTCTTATAGTATTTTAAACTTTATGTTTGGTTCTAGTATTCCTTTGTGTAAAGAGTTGGTAAGTTTTAGACTTGTTGCAACACCACTATCACTCCCAAACACATGTTGGTCGTATCTCAAATAAATATAGTTGGTCAGGCTATATTTATCCCAGATATGATTACATAACTGTCTAGGTTTGACTGTAGTGTCCAACATCCAAATACTTTTATATTGTTTTTCTTGTGATACTGATTTAGTATATATGTACGTGTATATACTTTTATAAAATATTAATGTATTAAAAGTATAACTCATGGTCAGAGTGTTTTAGTCCCATTGTATTTATAGTTTGTATATCTTATGTGGTTGGATATACTTAGTTCACTATAAACAATGCTCTGATACCAATCTATCGCACCCCCAAACCGGAACGGCGGAAACGTTCGGGGGCGGAGGACGTCAGGCACAATATCACAACAATTGTAATATAGTAATAAAAGAAACAACAACCATTGTATTAATAATAAAGTGTTTACATTGTATTCAAATCACAACTTGATTGACTCCAAAAGTAAATAGCAAAACAAAAACTTGAAGCTACTATGCTCCGTCTTCACAAAACCTGTGCGTGTACCTGACTACTGTTTTCCTGAGAATACAAGTGATTTTGAAAGTGTATCAGCATTTAAGTTGGTGAGTTCATAAGCATTTTTGTTTTAGAAAGTATATTCCTTGTTCTTTGAAAGTGTTACTGTGTTCCTCCAGACAATCCTATATTTTCTTATTAGTTGAATGGAATGTAGTCTTAGTACCTTAAGACAAAAATTGTATAAGTTTCTTACACTTAAAGAATGATGCTTTGACATTATATAAGTAATCGTATTTGTTTCCAAAAAGTTGGATTGTAAATCGTTTGCTTGTAAAATAATGATGTTTATCCTAGAAAATCCTATATTTTCCATGAGTTGAGTGGTAGTATAATATGATCCAAGACCGAAAAGTACAAGTATTTTCAATACTCAAAATAGTTATAAATAGTTTTATTTGTATATAAAACTATTTGAAGAGATGTGTTTTCACGTAAAAATCCACGTATAGTCGTTTATCATGTGATTTTTCACGTAAAAATCCACGTATAGTCGTTTATCATGTGAGTTTTCATAACCGTGCTAACGAATGATTTGCCTGACACGACGTTCTTCAAGCGTCGTACTGTCTGATATTTGTCACCCATAACCTGCCGGTCGAGCTGTAGCTAACAGCCAGGGTGCGGGGTCATCAATCCTGTATAGATCTATACACAAGTATCAGAAGGAGACTTGGTTTATAAAACAGGACTTGCTGGTATACCTTGGTAGGTACGAGGAAGACATTGACTCACAAATTTCCAATGATTTTACATGTTTTCTACTTGTAACTGCTCGTCTGTGTAATTATTACCCTCTGTGTTGTGTTTATAAAATATAAAAATAACCGTATTTTTATATAATCGTTTCTTTGCCCCGAAAGGGTGGAATAATATGAATGTTCCCCAAACTATATCTATTATAGTTTAAAATATATGTTTAGTTGAGAATGAAAAACCGTTGTGCTTTAACATAGTTTGCATGTAATTATTTATAAAGTTGTTAATAACGTTGTTTCTCATATTTAATAATATTACGTAAAATGCTTATAAAAGATAACAAAGCATGAATAATGGTTTGTATATTTTCACAAGTTTCTTTGTGTTTTACTTGTATCTCCCCCCCTTAAAACATAGAAAAAGTTATTAAAAGTGTAGGGGTATGAACTCACCTTATGTGTGTTTTTGACTAGATATCGAGATGAAAGCGGTGACCTTCGATTTAGAATATGTAACAGTAGTCGTATCCTAATGTTTAAACACATATTAATGTGTGGTTAAGATGTTAATAATCATAAGATGGTTTTGAAAACACTAGGATCTTATATGAAACGTAAATAGGTATTGAGTTTGCAAATGAAAGGAATTGAGTTTGATATTTGAGCTTGCAATCAACTTGAAGTAAAGTATCCTGGAGTAGTTGGAGCTTGCAAATGAAAGGAATTGAGTTTGATATTTGATGGAGAATGGGGAATGTTTTCCTATGCTGGAAGTGTAAATGAAGTATGGTCTCTATATTGTTACTTAAATAGGAAGGAAGATAGGAGGTGAGGTGATGTTTTCGTTGGTAACTGTACCTTATCATATTGGGAAGCTAAATTGGCAAAATATCTAGATATTTAAATGTGTATTCGTTTCTAATGTCAAAAGGAAAAGAGTTTTCGCTCATGGTCTTCTAGAAAGGAGGTGTTTTCGGACCTAGCATCTTAAAAGTAGTAGTTTTCGGATCTATGGGGACTTGGGCTTTGGTGTTTACGGTTCTACCCTATTGGGTTTTCGCCCCAAATGGCCTTGGGGTTGTGTTTTCGGATCTAGGCAAATCGAAAACGCCCTTTTGGTGTCATTTCCAATCCGTAAACCCCTTTGATGAATTGATTCAAATCCGTGTACCCTAAACGAATTAAGTACAAAACCGTAAACCCTATTTCCTTTAATTAGTTTGGGCGAAAACACATATATGAGGGTTATTTATGGTTTAAACCCTTAGTCTTTCAACTTATGTTCATTTATACTACCCTAAATTAGCTTAGGCTTCAATCCATACTTCTTTGTTAGCTCTTTAAACAAGCCCTAAGGCTATAGATGATACAATGCAACAAGGATTGAAATGTAGTATCACTTGTGTTTGGTTAGGGTTTAGGCTTCACTGGGTCTAAAATTTCGAGTTGTGACAGTATTGGTGCGACACCATTTGAGCTTCTTTATGGGAGGAAGTGTCGTACCCCAGTTTGTTGGGAGGAGTTCGGTCACGAGGTCATGGGAAGGACCGAGGTAGTCCTTCAAATGACAGAGCTTATCCAAGAGATCAACCAGATGTTGCAGTCAGCTCAGAGTCGGCAGAAGAGTTATGCTGATAGACATTGATCCGAGTTAGAGTTCCACGTCAGCGATTTGATACTGAAGGTATCACCCTGGAAGAGTCTAATATGCTTCAAGAAGCGGGGAAAGTTGGGGCCCCGTTTTATTAGACCGTTTCGAGTAGTTGCCACGGTAGGTAGGGTGGCATATCTACTGGATATGCTTGAGGAGCTTAGTCAGATTCATAACAGTTTTCATGTTTCTCAGCTACAGAAGTGTGTAGCTAATGATACAACAGTGGTTCCTTTGGACGACATACATTTTGATGAGCGCCTTAACTATATTGAGACACCTGTGAAAATTTTAAATAAGAAGACGAAGGCCTTGTACAATAAGGCGGTTGCATTGGTCAAGGTTCAATGGTCGCATTGAAAGGGTTCCGAATGGACTTGGGAACCCGAGGCTGAGATGCGGGAGCACTACCCCGAATTCTTCGCAACATTAGACTTCAAGGACGAAGTTTGATTCAAGTAGGGGAAAATTTTAACACCTGGATCATGAGGTAATTCAAATTCCAATTTTTAGAATTTTAAAGTTTTCCAGGGCGTATGGGAGGCACCACCACATGGAAAATCAAGAAGCATCGCGGGTTCATTTTAAGCCGCCATGACATGCCAGTATATGTCCACGACATGGTGTAACATCCCGCTGTCAAGGTAATTTCAATTTCAACCCTATGTTTGAATAATATTGCATTTTTGACCCTTGGATTTTAGGAAGGTTGCTAGATTAGCCCATAGTGGCAATATAGCAATTTTGACCACGATTCGTGCGCCGAACGTACGTTGTGTATGCTAGGCGTACTAGGGCGTAGCCTAGTACTCTGGGCGTACATGAAGAAAATGAAAACCTTAATTTTTAGGGTTTGGTTCATATTTAAACCCCATTATAGCTTCACTTCTCATTCCTTCATCAGCCTCCCTCTGTTAAAAATGACCCCAAGCAAACCCTAAGTGAGAAGAGTGCATTTTGAGCCTATTGGAGTGTTTTGGAGGTGTTCTTGAAGAAGAAGAAGAAGAAGAAGAAGAAGAAGAAGAAGAAGAAGAAGAAGAAGGTGAGAAGAGCTTGGAGCTTGGAAGCATCATGGATATGAGATTACCATCTTGTTAGTAACCTCCAGGAGGTATACATTTCACACCTTGATCACTCTATCTTGTAGATCTAGACATTTCTTCCTTTAAGACACTTTTTGTCCCAAATATGGTGATTCTTGAGCATGGCATGTTCTTAACCCAATAAGTCGTCCTTTCAGACCTTATGTGGGGTCTTGAGTCATAAAAATGTGGTCTTGATGGTTGGTTTTGCTCCATGCATGTTATAGAAGGTCTTAAGGCATTAAGACGTTGAGATTTGTGTATTAAGCACTTAATGGGCATTCAAACTCATAAAGTTGGAAACTTTATGACTCTTGTGGGTATTTTGGCTTTGGATCTGACTTTAGACGTGAAGATTTGGAGTATTAAGCTCTTAATGTGGAAAGGGTTGAACTGGTGCGTACGCTGGGCGTACCAAGTGGTATGATGCGCGTACGCGGTCAGTGCCCCATAAGTTGGTCAACCACCGAGTACGCCCCGTGTACAGAAGAGTACGCCCACCGTACTCGACTGAGTCGGCTTGATCGGGTTGGCTCCACTGGGTTGACTCGGCTAGGTGTTGACTTGACTTCTGACTGTTGACCAGGTTTGACCAAGGGTATTTTGGGGGAAATATTATTAATGAACAATGTTTTGACATTTAGGATTTGGGTTGAGCCGGTATTTTGTAGCAGAGTATTGATAAGTTATTCATCAGATTGTGAGGTGAGTTTTCCTCACTGTACTTACGGGTCGAAGGCACCAAGGCCGGCCCACTGGATTGATATCCTGTTATACATTGATTTATGATATGCTGAGTATGGGATAGATCTGTATGATTATATGATAGTTGCTGATATGCGTAGACCAATAGATCTGTAGGACTACCTGTGATATTTTTCTGCATGATTATATGTACGTTGAATATGTTTTTTATCTGTTATATGTCGACATATTGTGATGGGTTGAGACTTTACTGCTATGTGCGTACATCAAAAGACCGGGGGTATTCCAGTCTGATGACTAAGTGGACCCGAGGGTATTCCAGTCCGATGACTGAGTGGGCCCGTTGTATATTGGTATTCTAGTCTGATGACTGAGTGGACCTGTTGTATGTTGGCATTCTAGTCCAATGACTGATTGGGCCAGGGGTAATCGAGACTGATGGCTGTGGACCAGTGGGTATTCCAATCCGACGACTGATCGAACCCATCATGCTTGTTTGTATATGATACGTGTATTGTGTGGTGGTATTTTGGGGGAACTCACTAAGCTTTGGATTACAGTTTTGATTATGGTTTCTGGTACTTCTGAGGATCGCGGGAAGATGAAGGCATGACCGTACACATCCTGATTTTTATGTTGTTGATCTTGGGAAACTCTGTTTTGAATAATGTTTTCAAAACAATGGTTATGTAAACACTTTTATTAATATATGGGTTGTTTTGAAAATTTTAAATTGGTTGTGATTTTTGAGATGTTACAAGTTGGTATCAAAGCCTTTGTTTGAGCGAATTGGAGGAACATCCATGTGAATCTAGTCTCAAACTAAGGAACTGCAAAGGTTTTAAAAAATGATTTTCAAAATTCTTTTAAAAAAATCATGAAAGGATGTGATGTGTACGATTAACCGGAGCCAGTAAGTAAACCCCAAGTTACCACACTCTTATTTGATATTATGTTATGTTAGAACAACATGCTAGTGATAGGCTAGGGGTTTTCAGGAATTGTATGATAGAATTGCTTGATTATATGATGCATGATAGCTTATGGTTCTTCTTTATATGAAATTGACCTAATCACTGTAATTGCTTATTGTATGCATCAAAATTGTACATAACTAAGATTTTACAGCCTCAGAATGTTTGATTTTGCCTTATTTCTTTTTCCTTGTTTGTTTGTGGGCTTAAGGTAGAATCAAGTATTCGATTGTCTATATGATCCAGTGTTATGTATGATTAACATACACGAGTGATGCAGGGTTGGTGGAAGTTTCATAGATGAGTTATATGGGATCAGCCGACCAGCTTGGGAATATCTAGCCTTTCTCATGGAAATGAGAATATGGTGTATGCGTATTATAGTGTGTGTTGTTAGGGTTGTTGTGATGATCTTCTGAGACAAATACGGGTAGGTGCGGAAGGTAGTATGGGCCCATACTACTGGAAGCACAGGACCCGTACGCATAACAGGGAAGTCACAACCCCTAGGGTTTTTTTTTGGAATGTTTCATATGGTATGATATGCACCTCATCTAATATTTCTAGTTTATTTTCAGTATGGTGTTACAAGGTGATTTGAGACAGGATCCGGTGGCCAGGATGGGCCAAGATTGACTGAGGACCGGGTTAGGGAGATAATTCATGATGAGGTTGTTTCTATTGTCTGGGGGCAGATACCAGAGTTGTTTGGGTCTATCAAGACCGACATGATGGAGTTCTTTGTTGGCCGTTATGCTGCACTTTCTGAGACTGCTGCTGCTGCAGCTACCGCGGCCGTCGTCGTGACAGGGATTGGCACTGGGAGAGGTTTCCAGTACCGGGACTTCGATAATACGAAGCCCACGGTGTTTGACGGGGTTCAGGATCTGATCATTGCCATGAGATGGTTGTCAGATGTTGAGGGATGTTTCTTTACTTGCCCCTGCCCAACTGACCAAAGGGTCAAGTGCGCTCTGAACCTTCTTAGGTCCGGAACGAAGGATTGGTGGAGGCTGATTACCAGTTCATACACTCCAGAGCAGAGAGCTACAATATCATGGGATCAGCTCTCTGAGATGTTTCGCTCGAGGTATGTTCCATTGGTGGAGCGGGAGAGGCTGGCTCAGGAGTATTTGGATCTGAGACAAGCGAGCGAGTTGGTGATGGAGATCACAAAGATGTTTACAGAGAGAACTATGTTTTGCCCTGAGTTTGTTGCTTCTGAGAAAGCTCAGATGACCCGGTACTTGAGCATGATCAAGACGGACATCCGTCAGTTTGTGTCTACCCAACACTATGGTACACTGGTGGAGTTGCAGTAGGCCGCTAGACGAGGGGAGATCGAGATGAAGCTCCATACGAGGGAGCAAAGGCAGGCCCCAACGCAATCGCAGCCTGTGGTGAAGCTGTTCAAGGCCTATGATGTGAGATCTGGGAGTTAGAGGGGCCGTACTTGTGGGAAGTGCGACAAGGTTCATGATGGTTCTTAACGATGATCTTCTGAATGCCACAAATATGGCAGTCAGGGCCACACTGCGAGGGACTGCCATAAGCAGGCTCCAACACCCATTACCAGGATTTATTATCTCTGTGACCAGGTGGGCCATGTGAAGGCCAAATGTCCCTTACTTGCTCCTAGACCGGTGCAGGCTCCAACGCCTGCTACTCTGAGGTTCAACGATGGGATCCAGGAAGGGCGAAACCCCCGAGGGCTTGAGGTCGCGCTTTTCAGCTCACTTCCAAGGAAGCCAGGGCAGCGCCAGACGTCGTGACTGGTATGTTTCTATTTATTGTTCTGTCGATTATTTTATGGTATGCTTATGTTCATGTTTGGAATAGGTACATTCTTAGTGAACTCTTTGCATGCTCTTGTGTTATTTGACTCGGGTGCGAGTCGGTCCTTTGTGTCTCGATCTTTTAGTAGGGATTTTGATATGACCCTTAGCGAGTTGGAGTGTCTGTTGCGGGTTTCTATTGCCAACGAACATGGGGTTTCTGCATACATAGTGTATCAGGGTTGATTATTGGAGATCTTTGAGGTGCCTTATCCGATAGATTTGATCCTTATCCCCATGAGGGATGTATGCGTGATAGTGGGGATGGATTGGCTTAGCAGGTTTGGTGCTATGCTAGACTGCAAGGGCCAAAGAGTAGTAGTCCGAACCCCAAGTGGGGGAGAACTGGTTATCTATGGAGAGGGTACCAAGGTTGGATCAGAGTTTTGTTTGGCGGCCATGGCCCGACAGTATATTTAGCATGGGTATGTGGGTTATCTTGCCTATGTGGTTGATACTCGGGTGGGGGAGCAGATTTCGGTTTCAGAGGTGCCAGTTGTTAGGGAGTTTGTTGATGTGTTTCCGGAGGAGTTGCCTGGTGTGCCTCCCGAGAGGCAAGTTGAGTTCAGGATTGACCTAGTTCCAGGTGCGGCTCCGATTACCAAGGCGTCGTACCGCTTGGCACAACCCAAGATGTAGGAGCTGTCCTCTCAGCTTCAGGAGCTTTTAGGCAAGCAGTTCATCAGACCGAGAAGTTCGCCGTGGGGAGCGCCGATATTGTTCGTCAAGAAGAAGGATGGTTCACACTGGATGTGCATTGATTACCGGGAGTTGAACAAGTTAACGGTGAAGAACCGTTATCCCCTTCCACGGATTGACGACCTCTTTGATCAGCTGCAGGGTGCATCTTGGTTCTCCAAGATCGACTTGAGGTCGGGGTACCATCAAGTGAGGGAAAGAGAGGAGGATGTGGAGAAGACCGTGTTCCAGGCTCGTAATGGGCATTACGAGTTCGTGGTGATGCCATTTGGGCTCACCAATGCTCCTGTAGTGTTTATGGATTTGATGAATCAGGTGTATAGGCGGGCATTACGAGTTCGTGGTGATGCCATTTGGGCTCACCAAGATCGAGGCCGTGATGCAGTGGGAGGTTCCGAAATGTCCCTCAGAGATCAGAACTTTCTTGGGTTCGACGGGATATTATCGGAAATTTATTCAGGACTTCTCCAAGATCGCAATACCCCTCACTCGTCTGACGAGGAAGGGAGTGGATTTCCGGTGGGGCCCTGAGCAGCAGGCTGCTTTTAAGACATTGCGGCAGAAGTTATGTGAGGCCCCGATGTTGACCCTTCCAGAGGGTGTCGAGGATTTCGTGGTATTTTGTGATGCATCCATCACTGGTTTGGGTGTGGTTCTTATGTAGAGGGGACGAATGATTTTTTATACTTCTCGGCAGCTGAAGCCGCATGAGGCACGATATCCTACTCATGACCTGGGTTGGGGGCAGTGGTTTTTGCCCTCAAGATTTTGAGACATTATCATTATGGGGTTCGTTGTACTGTTTACACGGATCACAAGAGTTTGCGATATCTTATGGACCAGCCGGGCCTGAACATGAGGCAACGCAGGTGGCTGGACGTGGTCAAGGATTATGACTGCGAGATTCTTTACCATCTGGGTAAAGCAAATGTCGTAGAGGATGCCTTGAGCCGCAAGTCGGCTGGATCTTCAGCTGGAGAGATATGTATGAGGATATCCGTTGATTCTCCACTTTTGGGTTTGATCAGAGAGGCATAGGCAGAGGGAGTTAGGAAGGAGAAATGGAAACAAGAGAGGATCAGGGGCGAGATCGACAGGTTTGTCACCGATAGTCGGGGTTGTTGACCCGATGTGGTCGGGTTTGGGTTCTAGTTTCTGGTGGGTTCAAGCAGATAGTGTTAGAGGAGGCTCATAAGTCTCGTTTTTCTATACACCCGGGAGCCACCAAGATGTATTGGGATTTGAGATTAAGTTACCGGTAGCCGTTTATGAAGAGGGGGATAGCTTGGTATGTTGAGAGGTGCTTGACCTGTAGGATGGTCAAGGCCGAGTATCAAAGGCTACATGGCAAGTTGCAGCCTTTTGAGGTTCCCATGTGGAAGTGGGAACAGATCACCATGGATTTTGCCGAAGACTGCCAAGGGATTTGATGCTATATGGGTCACCGTGGATCGATTGACCAAGAGTGCCCACTTTTTGGCCAACCAAGAGATCTCTTCGGCCGAAAAGTTGGCCGATGTGTATGTCCGGGAGATTGTTGCTCGTCATGGGGTTCCAGTCTCCATTGTTTCAGACCGAGATGTTCAGTTCACTTCCCGATTATCGCAGAGGTTCCATGAGGAACTGGGCACGAGGCTACATTTCAGCACTGCTTATCATCCGCAAACCAACGGTCAGAGTGAACGGACCATCTAGACACTTGAGGATATGTTTCGGGCTTGTGTCATACATTTTGGTGGGAGTTGGGATTCCTACCTACCTCTTGTGGAGTTTTCCTATAACAATAGCTATCACTCCAGCATTGGTGCCCCACCTTTTGAGCTCTTGTATGGTCGGAGATGTCGTACCCCGGTATGTTGGGGAGAGGTTGGTCATAGGGTCATGGGAAGGACCAAAGTAGTACTTCAGACCACGAAGCTTATTCAGCAGATCAGGTAGAGACTGCAGACAGCTTAGAGTCGACATAACAGTTATGCCGACCGGCGCCGATCAGAGTTAGAATTTCAGGTCGGTAATATGGTATTACTGAAGGTCTCGCCCTGGAAGGATGTGATATACTTTAGGAAGAGGGGGAAATTGGGTCCCCGGTATATTGGATTGTTTCATGTGATAGCCAGGGTAGGCAGAGGTAATTCAAATTCCAATTTTTGGCATTTTAAGGTTTGCCAGTGCGTGGGGGAGGCACCACCACATGGAAAATCAAGAACATCGCGGGTTCATTTAGGCTGCCACGGCGTGGCAGTATATGGCCATGGCGTGGTGTAACATCCCGATGTCAAGGTAATTTCAATTTCAACCCTATGTTTGAATAATATTGCATTTTTGACCCTTGGTTTTGAGGAAGGTTTCTAGACTGGCCCATAGTAGCAATGTAGTAATTTTGACCATGATTCGTACGCCGAGCGTATGTTGTGTACTCTAGGCGTACTAGGGCACGCCCTAGTACGTTGGGCGTACACCTCGTACGCAGGGCGTACGTGAAGAAAATGCAAACCCTAATTTTTAGGGTTTGGTTCATATTTAAACCCCATTATAACCTCATTTCTCATTCCTTCATCAGCCTCCCTCTATGAAAAATGACCCGAAGCAAACCCTAAGTGAGAAGAGTGCATTTTAAGCCTATTGGAGTGTTTTGGAGGTGTTATTGAAGAAGAAGAAGAAGAAGGTGGTGAGAAGAGCTTGGGGCTTGGAAGCATCTTGGATCTGAGATTACCATCTTGTTAGCAACCTCCAGGAGGTATAAAGTTCACATCTTGATCACTCCATCTTGTAGATCTAGACATTTCTTCCTTTAAGACACTTTTTGTCCCAAATATGGTGATTCTTGAGCATGGCATGTTTTTGACCCAATAAGTCGTGCTTCCAGACCTTATGAGGGGTCTTGAGTCATAAAAATGTGGTCTTGATGGTTAGTTTTTCTCCATGCATGCTATAGAAAGTCTTAAGGCATTAAGATGTTGAGATTTTGTGTATTAAGCACTTAATGGGAATGTAAAGTCATAAAGTTGGAAACTTTATGACTCTTGAGGGTATTTTGGCTTTGGATCTGACTTTGGACGTGAAGAATTGGAGTATTAAGCGCTTAATATCGAACTGGATGAACTGGCATGTACGTTGCGCGTACGCGGTCATCGCGTCGTAAGCTGGTCAACCATCGAGTATGTCCCGCGTGCAGAAGAGTACGCCCATCATACTCGGCTGAGTCGACTTGGTCTGGTTGGCTCGGCTGGGTTGACTCGGCTAGGTGTTGACTTGACTTCTGACCGTTGAGCAGGTTTGACCAAGGGTATTTTGGGAAATTATTATTATGCATAATGTTTTTCATTTAGGATTTGGGTTGAGCCGGTATTTAGGAGCAGAGTATTGATCAACTATTTGTCAGATTGTGAGCTGAGTTTTCCTCACTGTACTTACGGGTCGAAGGCACCGAGGCCGGCCCACCGGATTGATATCCGGTTATACATTGATTTATGATATGCTGAGTATGGGATAAATCTGTATGATTATGTGATAGTTGTTGATATGCATCGAACGGTAGATCTGTAGGACTACATGTGATTCTGTCTGCATGATTATCTGTCCGTTGAATATGTTTGTTATCTGTTATATGTCGACATATTGTGATGGGTTGGGACTTTACTGCTATGTACGTGAGTCAACAGACCAGGGATATTCCAGTGCGATGACTGAGTGGACCCGAGGGTATTCCAGTCCGACGATTGAGTGGTCCCGCTGTATATTGGTATTCCAGTCCGATGACGAAGTGGACCTGTTGTATGTTGGCATTCCAGTCCGATGACTAATTGAGCCAGGGGTAATCGAGCCCGATGGCTGTGGACCCGTGGGTATTTCAGTCCGATGACTGATCGGAACCAACATGCTTGTTTGTATATGATATGTGTATTGTGTGGTGGTACTTTTGGGGGAACTCACAATACTTTGGATTACAGTTTTGGTTATGGTTTCAGGTACTTCCGAGGATCGTGGGAAGGCGAAGGCGTGACCGTACACATCCTGATTTTTATGTTGTTGATCTTGGGAAACTCTGTTTTGAATAATGTCTTGAAAGCAATGGTTATGTAAACACTTTTATTAGTAAATGGGTTGTTTTGAAAAGTTTAAATTGGTTGTGATTTTTGAGATGTTACACGTGGCAGGTTGCAAATAACCAAAATCCTATTTCTAGGTTTTGCTCCCTATTTAAAGGAATGAGGAGGCTAGGGTTTGCTCACCCTCAACCTCCATCAGCCTCTTTGTGATCTGAGAAAACCCTAATCCCTTCCTCCTTTTTTAAGCCTTGCTTTGGTGTTCTTTGAAGCCATTCAAGGAAGAAAGAAGAAGAGTGAGCTAAGATCCAGCAAGCAAGACCTCTTCCTTTGTGGTAGCATTCTTCTGGACCTTTTCAAGTGTCCAAAACTCGATTTTTATCATGATAGGTTGCTAGATCTTGAGTTTTGTCCCAAAATCTTCATGTTCTTGATTGTTGGAGTGTTGAGATCTCATAAAGTTTGCAACTTTATGAATCTTCAGGTCATTTAGGGTGTTTGATGCTTTGGATCTAAATTTGTAGTGAGTTTTGGTATCATGCATAAATTTTTGGTCAAAAACCCTCATTTTAACCTAATAAGAGCCCAAGACATGCATTGGACATGCATGTATGGAAATTAAGGGGTTTTATGTTGTTTTATGATGCTAAAAACATTTTTGGAAATGTTAAAGTAGAAGTCTTCAAGATTAAGTTGTTAATGGATTAAGCCAAGTTGTGTTTTGTCCTTTTTGGACCTAGGAGTGAAACACTTACCTCTTGGAGAGTCTAAAGGGATAAAGTTGGAAAGTTTATCCACCTAGACCATGGTATGGACCAGATATGAGCTTTGGATCCCTTCGAATTGAAAAAGACGGTTTAACTCATTAAGCTGTTGAAAGTAAACTTTGTTAGGGTGGAGGAAGTAAATCTCTCATAACACACGGCCATATTTCTCTTATTTCTACTATCTCTTCTAATACACAACATAAGAAAATAGTATATTTTGCATCCCACTAAACCCACTTCTTCATGGGCCACTCCGACCACCCTTAAGATAAAGACAACGGTTGGTTTTCACTTGCTCCTTATCATATTTGGTTGTTCCTTGTAAAATGAGTTTGGGTAGGGAAATCAATATCGATATGTTTTGAAACATTTTGTTATAAATTCTCAGTTTAAATTTGTAATATAAACTTTTTTTTGTTTTTAAAATATATCGACTGTAGCTTATGATTTTTAGAAATTAAATTTATTTATTTTTGTTTATTTGATTATATTTAGGATAGCAAAAAACGGTTAAAGTTAAAATATAATTGATTAAACTATGAAGGATTTATTTCTCAAAATTCCTAATTACTTTATGGTTTTTATTTGAAAAGTTTTCTATAAATAAATAAATATACAATATGTATAAGATCCGTAATCCAGTATACCTCTTTAATGTTACAATGGGCCATTAGAGAGCTGGTTTATACTTTATACCTTATACAGATACATATAAAACACTATCGGGCCACACATTATATAATGTACAATTTGTACATTATTGTTTACAAAATTTAGTAAAATTCATTTTCATTTCCTGAAAAATATATTTACATACCCATTTCATCTAGGTTTTAAATTCTAACATGGAACAAAATCATTATAACCAAAATAATGAAACTATTGCCTACAACGCTAGGTTACAAAATTTAAGGGTGAGCGTGGTGTGTTTTTTTACACAAAACTAAACAGAAAACACATAGATTGGTAAAACCGTATGGTTCGGTTTTAGTGGGTGGTTTAATTTTCGGTTTTATCGAGTTTGGTTCAAGTTATAAATCACAGGAGGTATGATGCAACGTTTATATAAGATCGGTTTTAAAAGTCACAAAACCGATATGCTACTGTTTCATTTCTTTTAGGTTGTGAATTTTATTGAACCGTGAATTTATTAAATATGGACACGTCGTTGATTTAACTTAATGGACTAATGGCCATTGTTTTACTTATTAATATTAGTCATGTAGTGTGGTTTTGAGGTACGTTTTATGGATGTAGCTTTTTCAAACCCTACATGGCAGTTTGTCGGTGCAATGCTGATACGGTGTAAAACCGAATACTAAAATTAGTTTAATGTTACACTCGGCCCAACACCCGTCATTAGATTGCCGGTTATTATTGTTTATATCCATCACATTTATTGTTTTATTGCAATTCAACTGTTATGTGTGATGTTACGACTTCGTTTTTAGGAGCTCTTGATGAAGCAACCGTCGTTATTCTAGGTGTTTAGAAGCTTTTGTTAGATGAAGTTAATAGATTGGTGTTGTTTCTAATTGTAATTGCTTTTTAATCCTCAACTAGTCAAAAAATTTGTGCTTCGCAACAAGGCTGATTTTTTTTTCTTCTTTTTTTGTTGTGTGGGATTCACGGAGTAAGTCGCATTAATAAACATGGTTTAAAAAGTTGGAAAAAGAAATTAGTAATTAAGTTGGAGGGTAGAGCATATAATAATAAGAGTTCTTCGGCAAAAGGATAAAATGTCACAGATCTTATTACAAAATACTTGCATTGATAACCATATAACATCACTTGTGCAAAAGATAAAACAAATTGTTTATATAAAGTATAAAGTTGGCAAAGTATGCATATTAGATTCAACGAATGATATTGGAACCTGCAACAATTAAAATATATGCACCTGAACGTAAATTCTAGTATTAAAATGATTAAAATAAAAATAGCCAGAAAAAATGAAAAGATTGGCCGTTTCAGGTAGGGACTTTTACTGTAAATTATAGAGACTGTTTTAATTTATTATATACACAGGGACCAAACCTGCGAACAAAAGAAAATCTTGTGGGCAAAATATGAAAAGTTTATAATAACAACATAATTACGTTTTCAATCCATAATAGCAATATGTAACTAAGAATAGCAACATACTTGCATTTTCTTTGCACATATTACTATTGTAGTTACATATATTATTGATAATAGCATACTGCATTACAATGTCATTATTGGTAGCAAAATGAAAGTACATTGCTATTATATTTTTGTTTTTCTTTTATCTTTTTACATTTTTTTCATTTACTTTGATTTTAGAGTAAAAGATAAAACAAAAACAAAAAGATAAAAGAATTTTTAGGGTAAAATGGTCTTCTTAAATAGACCAAGGATGTGTTGTGTAATTTATTTAAACCATGGGGACCGAAACTGTGATAAAAAAGAGTAATACTTAAAGAATAGTTGTAAATTTTGCCACCAAATAAACGTGGTTCTCAACAAAGCAAAACCTAACTTCAAAGACACCCTACTCACAAAAGTCAATTTTTAATAAACTACAACTGAAATTTGATTACCTAATTTACCAAATGTTTGTATAACATAAACCTTCCATGAATATTATTCATTTATATATAGACACAACTATAATTATATCACGCTTCTCCACAATGTGCACACGGTCAACATGAAGCTTACCTCGATATATGGCAAAAGCAGAACAACATAGTGAGGATCTTTATCAAGCATTAGCACAACTTCTTGATAAAAAAAAAACAAAAATGAAAGTTGCTTCGTTTTATATAATATATTACATTAGTAATAGAATGTTATGATAAACAAACAAAGTAGAGTAGGTTGTTTTTTTTTTTTTCAATTAAGACATACTCTGAAAATACAAAGTACAATACTATTATAGGAAATTATGAAAGTAGGATGTTGTATTAAACAAAACATGAAAGCAGGATGCTAAAACAAAGTAGAGTAGGTTGCTTTTTTTTCAATTAAGACATACTCTGAAAATACAAAGTACAATACTATTATAGGAAATTATGAAAGTAGGATGTTGTATTAAACAAAACATGAAAGTAGGATGCTAATTTCAGGAAAAAAGAATCTGGATCATAGTATATTCTATTATGGCAATGTTATTCCAAATTTTGTATTATTAATACATAGTATTGTAAATACTCTAGCCAACTATAGCATTCTACTTTCATTTTTTTTACAGTATTGTACTTTGGAAAACTACTCAATTATTGCAATGAGAACATTTTTCGTATCTGAATGACAATGCTATAAGTGGGTAGATTTTTCAAAGTACAATGCTATAAAAAGTAAGATGCTAAAATAAACAAATCAATACAAGTATGTTGTTATTTCTTGTATTTAACCCGTTAAAAATGACTTCGCAAGAAAGTGTGTTGTAACGTACCTCACACATAGTTGGATTCTTCATTTGGTTTTTTTATTGTTCCTGCATATTAAAATTTGAAATTGGGAAGGTAGGTTGGGGGCACTTATGTAATTTGAAACCCCTCTAGAAGTGTTACTCTCACCAATATCCTCATTAAACATTGAAAATTCATGTCTTTTATGACCTTTTGACTATGCATTCATTCGGGATCCATTTAATGCCATTTTAGACATTTTTTTGCAGTTGTTTTTGTCACATCTTGTTCATCATATTAGTTGTTGTTTTGAGTATATCGGGTGTGACATTTGGCATACCAGGTTAACGATTAGAGGGGTTTGAAGGACTATTTTTCCACTGGAAGAAAGTATCCATGTTGAGCATTGTTTGAAATTCTTCAGGTTACATATTTTTGATTAAATAAGGGGCTGATTTGACCATATTAGGAGATATTCTTTGGACTTTTCCACCACCCATGGATGGTAGGGTTTCTGGATCCGTTTGAGACATGAAATTCGAATGATCTAAATCCAATAAATAAAAAAAGAAAACCATCAATAGTTGACAACTTTTTGTTGTAATACAAGAAATAAAAGTATTTTTGGAAGTAATGGAATTTGTCATAATTTGTGACACACTTAATTGGCATGGAATATAATGGAATTTAACAAAAATATTTATATTTTTATTTATTTGAAGACTTATATATATATATATATATATATATATATATATATATATATATATATATATATATATATATATATATATATAAAAACTTTTTTTATTATCTATTTCAATATATGTAATGAGGGTATTTTTTATAAATAACGAAAAGTGGTGAAATCATCAAACATTAAATATGAATGATTATGAAACAAATAACAACCAAAGACACCATAAAATGGAATATCCAATTATAATTCCATTGGAATCCACAAACATAAAAAAGAAAATCATCAATAATTGACAAGTTACTATTGTAATTTCAAAAATGAATGTGGCTTTGGAAGAAATGTAATTTGTGGTAATTTTTCCATGCACTTAATCAACAAGGAATGTAATGGAAAGTAATGAAAAAAGTGTACTAATTATATTTTCATTTGTTAAAGACTTTTTTTTAATGTAATCCTTGTACCCTACCCTTAGAATGGTGAAATCATAAAACGTGGAATTAAATCCAAGGCATTGAGCACTTACATAACTGAAGCATCATAGTTTCCCTCGTCAAATGAATGAGAGGTACATCAACCTTGGAAAAATCCTGAATAAATACCCAATAATACCCTGCTAAACCCAGAAAACTCCTGATCTCTGAAGGGGACTTCGGGACCTCCCACGATACCCAGAGTCGTGCCGGTTTAATCGCGAAACTTCGAAGAAGCATAACTTCTTCATACAAAGTCGGATTTCAACGTTCTTTATATGTACGGAATCCTTGTGATATATAATATAACTTTGGTTAATATTATTTATCCTAAATAATCTTCTATAAAAAATCATTTTTAACGTTTATTATATCTTAATTGACTCGCCATAATCTACGGGCGTTACAATTATCTCCCCCTTAGGATGATTATGTCCCCGAGTCATCAACAAAATAGGGCTTGTATAATTACTCTGCACGTTACCTTTCCATCCAAGGCGGTAATCGTAACTCTCGTATCCTTTCTATTGAGTTTCTAATTCTTAGACTTCTTGATCACTGACAGTGTTGCAGCTACTCTTCCTTCTAAATTTGATCTTCATCGGAGACTCCTGCTCTTTCTAGAATAGACTTAACCTAAATTTAGGTCCTTACTTCGACCACCGTAACATACCGATGGGTCATGCATCTAATGACCTTTCGTCGTACGAGGAAATGGCTAGACTCAGGTCTTTTAAGTCGGTCTCCAATATGGATGACACCTTCCTTCATGTTCTAATGTGATATAATCACATTATAGCAAATAGCAATTCTAGCTACAGTCTGCTTAGCTTTACCGACGGTTGTGACACTTCTGTCGATTGCTTTGATTATCCTTTCCTTTAACCTCCTAACTTAAGTCGGATACTACATCGAACATGGTTCTATGAACCTATTAACTTATTTCACAGACTTATTCTCAAGTTGGACTCGATTTGATATAACCACTAGGGTTGGAATAACAGTCATATTTATACTCATTACCAAAAAGATGGTAATGACCGAAACAAACGAAACAACTCAACTACTAATGCCTTAATAACCTTGTGACTTTCCCTGATCCAAGTACGAGTCATGTGCTTCCGGTAGTATAGGCCTCTAGTACCTTACATACCTACTCATACTCGTCCCAAGAGTTGCCTCGCAGTCCCCAAGATCTTATTTCCTAAAATCATAAAATGATTTAACACATACTAATGTGTCCAAATAATCATAAAATTTTCCCTAGACTCTATTAGGACTTCTTTCATGCGTATCTTCAACAACAATTCTGCTTCAACTCAGTTGGTGATGGAAACACCAGACGATAGGACGACTTCAGGAATTACACCAAAAGTTTTATCATCGATATCTTCCAATAGGTATCATTCACTATTGTAAGACTACTTATTTCCTCCATTTGCTTAGTCTAACATGGTTCATATTATTGCCCGAAATTATGCCTTTGTGATAGGTTCGGGTACAGGTGCAACGATCGATGCTTAAACCATCACATGCTTAGGCTCAGGTTGTCGACTTTCGTTAATATTTCCTAGTCCGCTACGAGTCTTCACCATGACTTCTGTATACCATGACAAGCGTTTGGTGTGCCGAGATGAGAATGTTGATAGAGAAGGTTTAGACGGGTAATCCTCCTTATCACTCCGAAAAGTTATATGTCAGTTATAATATCGTAATTAAACGTTTAGAAACCTGAACACATAAAATTTCCTAACTCTAGGTCGGCAACAAACATTAAATATAGTAATATTAATTTAGATAGGCTACCTAAGGCACCTTATAGATATAGCATGCAAAAGTCATTTAGCACCATAAGCAAATTAGGCATCTAATCCTAAAGTAAGTTAGTGCTTGTGTCAATTCAGTTGTACTACCTAAAATACAATAGACACACTCCTCACAATCATTGCTTAGCATTCTTAGTTTAAATCTAGAAATAAATCCTTACTCCTAGTTTGCTTAAAATAATGCTCTGATACCAATTGTGACATCCCCAATTTCACGGCCAAAAAAACCGATTTGTTTATGCTTATTTAAAATCAGAGTAACCTTTTTGAGGAATAATATTGTGGAATTTGTTCCAAAAAAACATTATAATGATATTATCAAAGCATTTCCGAAGAAATGAATTTTTTTTATATTGAAACATTGGGATGTAATTGTCAATACAAAAACATAAGCATAACGAAATATTACAAGCCTTACAATAGTTAAACTAGTGGTGTAATACTCCTCGAATCTTTCACCAGAATGTATCTTTTATATCGCTACCTGTGATACAATAAACTGAGTGGGCCAGGTTGGGAAACTTAGTGAGTACATAGGGTTTTCAACCCAAAATAATATAATTAATATGTTTAATCATCAAACAATTAACCAAATTTTCCATCCCCATTATCTTTTTTATTCTTAAGGATCTACCCTAAGGATCATCTATGCTGACAGTACTAGTTTAAGGATTCCTCAATGGTACTTGTCAGTAGGTTTTCTTCTATATTTATTCCTAAGGATTTATACTAAGGAATAGGCACGGAGTCCATCACCGCCAGGGTTTATCTAATATTCACTAAGTCCATAGCCACCAGTGTTTATCTATTAGACACTAAGTTCATAGCTGCCAGTGTTTATCTAATAGACACTAAGTCCATAGCTGCCAGTGTTTATCTATTAGGCACTAAGTCTATAGCTTCTAGTGTTTATCTATTAGGCACTAAGTCCATGGGAGCATCTTCTTTGTTGACAATATTATTTTAGGAAGTCCACCTACAATACATGTCAATGGGTTTTTAGAGTACATCTGATGAACACATGGTTCACAAATACCTATAGCTTGCGTGTAATGTCCTGAAAATCTAAGGTAAAGTTTTCATTTTTAAAACAATAATTTAGATAACAAATTTTTCTCAAAACCTTTCAAGATAAAAATAGCATTTAAACATCAGGCTAAAATATATCAATGCAGAATTAAACTCTGGGGATGTTCTGCAGTCACGTTGGACCCTTCCCTTTCGAACCGGAAGTATCGGAAACCATAAACATAAACCGTAAGCAAAAAGCTTAGTGAGTACCCCAAAATAACCCATACCATACATATCATGCATACATACATACATTGGGCCCCTCCCGTCATCAGGCCCCACCTGGTACATTCATCAGGCCCCGCCTGGTATCCGACATCAGGCCCCGCTCGGTACATTCATCAGGACTCGCCAGGTACATTCATCAGGCCCCGCCCGGTATACATACAAACATAGACAACACATGTAAGAGTCACAAAGAAAACTAGCATACTGTAACATAATCCAATGAGTCGGCATTGCTTCCTTTGACCCGCAAGTACTGTGAGGAGACTCACCTCAATCCGCTGAAAAATATAGTTGAACATATCACTGCTCCAACTGCTGACTCTACAAGTCACCCATATGTCAACCAAGGATCTATTCTCAAAATTAAAGGTCCAGCAACAACACAAGATGATGGAAATAAGCTTTCTTGCTCCAAACAATACACCAATGGAGTCTTCTTCTTCAAGAAGGAGCTAAAAACCAATAGCAAAGGCACAAATGAGCTCAAAAGCTTCAAAGGAGATCAGGGTTACGAATTCAGAGGTTTAAGGGTGATAGAGGTTGAGGGGGCAACCCTAGCCTCCCTCTTTCCTTTAAAAACCCGAGAAATTAGGGTTTAACGTTTCATCCGATCGCCACGTCATTGCCAACAATGCCACGTTGTGGGCGATCATCAAAGCCCCGATGAACATTCTAGCATGGCCACATCGTGGTGAGCTTTTACTACGTCTTGGTCAACCAAAACTCAAGAATTATTTATAAAAAATTTACCTTAGAGAAACCGAATGTTACAACTCTCCCCCACTTGAATTAGATTTCATCCTCGAAATCACTCCTCACTACCTTCCAGAATCCGGCAACGTGGACGATACTCCCACAACCCCGATACAGACTGAGAAGTTGACTCATACATACAACATCTTCCCTAAACTATAATCGAACCCAGCCTTAGAAGGGCTCTCATATCTTGACGAAGAATGAATCCTTACCTCACTAGAGTCAACCACTAAATAAAAACCATCACTACTCTGCCCGAAATCCAAAATCCCAAACCTTGTCTGACTCCTTGACAGACGGACCATTCTGAATCACTGCCAATTCGACTCCACTTCGTAATCCTAATGAGCATAAACCCTTCCAACCCTGGATATCTTGTTGTTTCCACTGGGAAACAGAGTCTCTAACCATTCATCACTGTCGGAAACCTTTCACTTGATAACAAGGTGACTCCTAACACGAGTCTCAATTATGGGTACCATCTCAGGGTCATCTTGTTGTCTCATAATTACGTTTCTAATGCAACCGAGACCTCCCTGGTCTCGTGCTCGCCTACCAATCTACCAAAATACTGGATTTCCAACTGGTTTTTAAGGTTGATAGCCTCACACAATCGCACTACGCGACTCCTGAACGAGAGCCTATCTGGCAGGAGTTGTCCTAGCTCACATGCCCTAATAGCTCCAACAACCCTCCTGGTCCAACTGAGGATAACATAACCAACCATTCATCACTGATAAATCCTTCAATTGACGTCAAGGGTGACTCCCAACTCAAGTCTCGCTCCTAAGTGCCAAATCAATCTAAAAACTCACATCGTGATAACCAACAAAGATTTCGCAAATAAGATCTATTCGAGATCTCCTGCATCCACGGTGACCTCCCATTGAACTGAGATGTAAACTCCCCAATCAATCGCGGAGAATAATAGTCTTACATCTGGTCCCACCACAAGGCTTCGGCTAAAAAAAATCTAACTGATAAGGGTTACCCAAGCCTAACCATCACACGGATACCAACCACTAACCACAGAGTCATCCCACTCTAAATGTGATCCAATACCTTGCTCAATCCAATTTTCATCGAGTCTCTCCCACTCTATCATAACCAAAAGGGCCTCGTCCACGGGTCTCACCCAATCTGCACAATCAAACGGGCCTCGCCCATGGGTCTCACCCAATCGAGTGATATACATGCCTAACCTCGCCTCGGATCCAACGATCCTCATACCAACACATAGAGAAGTCCTTCGACAATATTGTCCTGCCATGGTCTAATACCACTTAGAGAAAACTACGAGCCAAATCATAGATTTACCATGCTCTCACAGCTAATCAAGAACCAGGTGAATGTTACGGTTCACCCCGCAGTCTTACAGCACTACCATACTACCTGCCATCCTAGTGAATGCTATGACCACCCCACAGTCTTACAACACTTCTATACTACTATGGTCCCAACCCATGGTCTTACCGCTCACTTAACATACCAACCACGGCCATCCTGAGTCGAACCCACATCCAACTATACCCCAATTAGGTGGTTGGGTTATGCTTCGAACCCCAAAGCCTTAATCAGACAAGAATAGGCAGAGAGACTCTAACACCACCCTTAACCTGAATATTCATTCTTGTGCAACCCTAAGACCAAACGATTCTCCCCTACTTGTATTCGACTGCGCTGTTTCCAATCCACAAATTTGATGGATTTCCAATCCACCTTACAACCCCACAATTCAAATTGTCGACCACCTAAAGTTGCAAGAACTAGCATTCCATTACTAGCCAATCTTCACGATCCCACATATTCTAAAACCGGTTAAATCCTTACTGAAATCTCAACGAGCTCTACAACCCCAAGTACTTCCTATTGACTTCGCTACAAGTCCTCGGTGACTTATCGGATGGCAAAGAACAACATCTTAGCTATCGAAATGGGTACCCAACCTATTCCATGACCTACTTGCACTATGAGCAACTCCCATGCGAACCTGCAACTAACCACAATAAGAAGGTATAAACTTGGAAATGACCGATCTTACACCCATGATCAAACCAATTCCTCATTGCCTCGAAGCCAGGAAAACCCCTTACACGTCCTGCATTCGAACCCGGCATGCCCACCTCGCGGATTCCTTGAATTCTTGTTAATACCACCAAATATCAAATCGATTGTTGATCACTTCTCACTTTAAGCTTGTTCCGGTGATGACCGATGCCTCCCATCTTGAAATCCTATACTAGTTCACCCAAATATCCCCTAAACACAACTCTCAGTATGTGAAATGTTATAAAAAGATTCTTAAGATAAAATGTCTAAACCATCATGAAGAAAACTCTAATTTCTAGGTGGAGACTTAGATAAACCACATATAGTGTCTCACACACAATCGCGCTACCATAAGCATTATTAATAAGAGCATGAAGGAATAGAATACAACACATGCCTGTGACATCAACTGATGGGACTCGGATCCCCTCGACCTGTGACTGTAATGCTCGACTCCTCACCACAGGAACCTCCACTCTACCTTCGTGACTATCAGTAATCCTCAGAGTGGATGTAGCATGTTCCCTAGCCGCTCCTTTCATCAACTCCCGACAGTCGGCCTTCTTGTGGCCCACTTGGTGATGGGTTTTGAGCATTCTAACACTCCTACGGTGTACATGTAACTCTAGAAACCTTGGATCTATGTTTTCTCTAATATTCATGTAAATTTGATTTTTCCAAGGTTCTCATCCTAACTAGCATGGCATCGGGTACTTGTAATATAAAAACTAGTAGAATGACATACCTTTCTTGTAGCTTGGATTCCTTAAGTCCTTGTGAGCCTAGCACCCCAAATGTGATGCCTCAAATGTTTCACACAACACCACAACTCTTGGAATAACTTGAGAGAAGAACACTTTCACTCAAAATCGGCTAGCCCTCTTTGTTCTAGTCTTACATGCCGATTTTGCTCCATATGAGGTTCCTTATATAGTGTGTCACATGTAGGGTTACACCATGTAAACCCTAATGTGCATGGCTTTTCATTTCCCCCATGATCCATGGGTTTTAACCTCCATGGAGCATCCATGGAGCACCCAATGGGTCCTAGCCCAATCTAGTGAATCATCGACCATAAGCCCACTATATAAGAATGAAAGATTTACATAATCAATCCTCATATATTTAATTAGTCTCTTTTGATCACAAAATTAATTCCAAATTAATTCTTGATCAATACTAATTAAATAATATGATTTCATATTAATATATTAGAATATATTAACAAATCATAAGTGTCCTCATTCTCATTTTTTCTATCCAATTGTTGAGATGCCATGCAAACCAAATGGACCATGCCAAGTCGGGTCAAGTACATACCAAATATAGTTATTGACTTAGACACCTTATCCAACAGTCTCCCACTTGGATAAGTCTAATAACTATAGTTGCAAGTATGACTTCAGGAACCGACCAGCAATCGTAGCTCTTTCAAAGTCTCGCGGAACTAGAATGATGATGCGTCATTTAAGATAAGTGATCATATAATCATCTGTTCTAGATATCAGCCGGACAAATACATGGAACAATGTCGTACTTATTGTCCAGCAGTTTGTTTCCCGATTTCCGATTTGTTTGACATAGAACTAAACTGAACACATCAATTTGGTTCTGACCGGGCCCGATACATAGGTCAAAACAAAATCATCGAGGGGCCCAGATATCGCTTTTAATCCTCCAAGGATTAAAAGGAACAGATAAACTTCGACTCATATGCTTGTACTAACTACTTGTTGAATCATACACAAAAGCACGTTTTATAACATCGAGTTACCGATGTGTTTTCGTACAATCAATGCACAACCAACTCATAATCAACAACTCATATCTCTAGTTTTGAAGACTTATATGATATTACCGTCTCACGATCACTCGAGATAAATTCCACGAAGTGATACAAGTGAGTGTGGGTTGAATCCAATACTCAGAACTTATGAGTACTCATGAATGTTGTAGCAACTTTTGCTATGTCTAACATCTTAGACATCTACAAACCCCATTCATGACAGTCTTGATTCATATCTACTTCCAACATATGACTGACTGTGGAGAGTTTGAATAAAGTAATTATTCTGGAAGTCAAAACATGCAAAATTGAAACAATAGTAAATAATTGACACAAGATAGCAACACTTTACTTATAAATAAACAACAACTTTTATTTAATCATCAAATGTCGATTACATTTTACAAGTTTCAGAAATAGCTATCTAATCTGTAAAACTAATATCATCCTTCGGCCCGATGCGCCTTGCATGCTGCAAATGCTTAACCCTACACAGTCCCTTCGTGAGGGGATCTGCTGGGTTCTCATCCGATGATACCCTCTTTACCACGAGGAGTCCTTCTTCTATCCGATGTCTAATGAAATGATATTTTCTGTCGATGTGCTTGGATCTGCCGTGATCCCTTGGTTCCTTAGCTAAGGCAACTGCACCCTCATTGTCACAGAAAATCTCCATAGGCTCCTTAATAGCTGGTACAACTCTAAGGTCTCCAATGAAGTTCTTTAGCCATATAGCCTCATTTGCCGCCTCGCTTGCTGCTATGTACTCTGATTCGAAAGTTGAATCAACTACTGTTTCCTGCTTGGAACTTTTCCAAGTAATTGCTCCTCCATTTAGGGTAAAGACCCAGCCTGACTGAGAGCGGAAATTATCCATATCAGTCTAAAAGCTAGCGTCACTATACCCCACTACTCTCAAGTCATCACTCCCACCAAGGGTAAGGACCCAGTCCCTAGTCCTCCGTAGGTACTTGAGAATATTCTTTACCGCAGTCTAGTGAGCCTTGCCCGAATTCCCTTGATATCTGTTGACCATGCTCAAAGCAAAGGCCACATCAGGGCGAGTACAAGTCATAGCATACATGATCGAGCCTACAGCGGAAGCATACGGTACTCGACTCATCTCATCTATCTCAGCCTCTGTACTCGGGCTCTGAGTCTTACTTAGTTTGGCGTTACTCTGGATGGGTAAGTCACCTTTCTTGGAATCCTGCATGCTGAGCCTTTTCAACACCTTATCCAAGTAGGTACTTTGACTAAGTCCAATTAGTATCTTACTCCTATCTCTCAATATCCTTATCCCTAGGATATAGGCAGCTTCTCCAAGGTCCTTCATAGCGAAACACTTCCCAAGCCAGGATTTAACCTCCTGCAAGGTTGGGATGTCATTTCCTATGAGTAGTATGTCATCCACATACAGTACCAAAAAGCTAACTATACTCCCACTAGGCTTAACATATACACATGACTCATCTTCGCTCTTCAAAAAACCAAACTCTTTGACTTTCTCATCGAAACAAAGATTCCATCTGCGAGATGCTTGTTTCAATCCATAGATGGATTTCTCAAGCTTACACACTCTATTGGGGTGCTTTGCATCAACAAAACCTTCTGGTTGACTCATGTAAACATCCTCAGTCAACTTTCCATTAAGGAAAGCGGTTCCATTTGCCATATTTCATAATCATGAAATGTAGCTATGGCCAGCAAAACCCTAATAGACTTAATCTTCGCTACCGGTGAGAAGGTCTCATCATAGTCAACTCCCGGAGTTTGAGTAAAGCCCTTTGCAACCATTCACGCTTTATAAGTGTGTACATTCCCATCCATTTCGGTCTTCTTCTTGAAGATCCACTTACACCCGACCGTCTTACGACCTGGTACATTGTCAACCAAGTTCCAAACTTGATTGTCATACATAGACTGAATCTCGCTGTCCATGGCCTCTTTCCATTTGGCGGACTCAGGGCCTACCATGGCTTCCTTAAAGTTGTTAGGCTCATCCAAATTTACCAGTGTACTATCACTGATAAATGCATCACCTTCCGCAGTAATATGAAAACCATAGTAATGCTCAGGTGGATTCCTAACTCCTGTGGAACGCCTCAGAGGTACGAACTCATCAACATGAGTTTCCTCCTCAGGTTGATTGCTAGGGTTTGAGGTTCCTTCACCGCTTGAATCTTGAAGTTCTTCAAGGTCAATTTGCCTCCCATTGTTTCCTTGGATTATAAACTCTCTCTCTCAAAAGACCCCTCTCCTTGCCACAAAGACCACATTCTCATTGGGTATGTAGAAGAGGTAACCAAAGGATTTCTATTGGTAGCCGACGAAAATACACCGCTCACTACGAGGTTCGAGCTTGTCCTAAGTCTCACGTCTCACGAAAGCCTCGCAACCCCAAATCTTGATGTGGTCTAAATTGGGAACTTTCCCAGTCCACATCTCGTGAGGTGTTTTGGCAACCTTCTTTGTAGGGACTAGATTAAGGATATGGGCGACAATCTCTAAGGCATACCCCCAGAATGAGATTGGTAACGAAGCTCGACTCATCATGGAACGAACCATGTCTAACAAGGTTCGATTGCGCCTCTCAGCCACACCATTAAGCTGTGGTGTTCTGGGAGGTGTCAATTGTGAAACAATTCCACATTCCTTAAGATAGTCAAGGAACTCTGTACTAAGATACTCTCATCCTCGATCGGATCGGAGCATCTTAATGTTCCTGCCCAACTGATTCTCCACTTCCTGTTTAAACTCTTTGAACTTTTCAAAGGTTTCTGACTTATGCTTGATTCAGTAGACATAACCATATATATTGTAACCATCGGTAAAAGTCACATAGAAGCGGTTAGCATCCCTTGTGGCAGTTCTGAAGGGTCCACACACATCTGTGTATGAGGTCCAACAAACCTTCACCCCTAGCACAAGTACCAGTGAAGGGTGACTTTGTCATTTTTCCAAGCAAACAAGACTCGCAACTATCATCTGACCTTAAGTCAAATGACTCCAAGTCTCCAGCCTTCTGGAGTTGGCCTATGCGCTTCTTGTTAACATGTCCAAGACGACAATGCCACAAGGATGCTTTATCCAAACTTGTGGAAGAATCAATATGCAATACATTATTTCCTAAGTTATCTACAACCGACACAACTTTATATACACCATCACAAGGTAATGCTTTAAAATAAAGAACATTATTATAAAAAGCATTAATACCACCACATTCATAATCAAATGAAAAAGTAAATCCTTTTTTGTACAAACCGTGAAAAGAAATAATATTTCTCGCCATTTCGGACGAGTAACAACACTTATTCAAATCTGACACTAACCCACTACTTAGCAACAAAGAATAAACTCCAATCTTGGTGACAGGTGAAGCTTTCCTATTCCCCATGATCAAGTTTATCTTTCCGTGCTCCACATCCTCACTTCTTCTTAGGCCCTGCAAATCAGAACATATATGAATACCACAACCTGTATCAAGGACCCAAGAATTAGTATGCTGTGAGTTATTAGACAATATAGTGTAAGTATCTGCATGGGTAGGTTTGACCTTCCCATCCTTAACATCTTGCAGGTACTTGGGGAAGTTTCATTTCCAGTGCCCCTTTTCCTGACAATAGAAGCATTGAGCTTCCTTTGGGTTGGAAGAAGGAGTGACATAACCACATTTGGTTCCACTCGAAGAGGAGCCATCAAGAGACTTTCCCTTGGTACCCTTCGAAGGGGTCTTCCTCTTTTTCCCTCTACTTTGCCCAATTGCCAGAACAGGGGCAGAGTTAGGAGTAGGAGTAGTAACAACTGATTTACCTCTGAGACCGGTTTCGGCGGTCTTTAAAAGTCCTTGAAGCTTGCTGAGTGTGACCTCCTCCTTGTTCATATGATAGGTCATTCGGAATTGATCATAACAAGTAGGTAAGGAGTGCAATATGATGTCAATAGCCAACTCCTCGGGGAAGTTCACATTCAACTTCAGCAAACGGTCCACAAACCTTTGCATTTTCTGCATGTGGCCCATGATGGATTCACCATCCTTCATTCGGGTTGTTATCATGGAATAGATGATTTCATACCTCTCTTGACGAGCACTCTGATGGTAGCGGTCCATCAGGTCCATGTGCATCTCAAAAGGGTAAAAGTCCTCATAGGACTTTTGGAGTTTAGCTGTCATTGTGGCCAACATGATACATGCCACTTTGGTAGCATCTCTCTCATGTGCCCTAAAGTCAGCGATCTCCTCTGGAGTAGCACGACACTCATCAATTTCTTTCAGCTCCTTGTCGAGGACGTATTCCTTGTCCTCGTAACGCGTGACCATCCTAATGTTCCTGATCCAATCATTAAAGTTTGAACCATCAAAGATGACTCTCCCACAAAGATTCATGAGAGAGAAGGAGCAGGTAGGGTTTGAGCCAGAAGCAGCATTGTTGGAAGTCATCTGAAAAGAAGAAAGACAAGTTTAGATTAGATATATAATCCTTAATAAGACACCCAAATGAAATATTAAGGCTAGGACCCAACACAATACTTTATAACTTGGAAGAGGGATACCGTAATCCAAGCTATAAAATATATGAAGGTAGGCGAATGACGATTCACCAATTTCCACCATGAAAAACGAAATAAACTATTAGGTTTTAATTGGATTGAAACTCCTAGATCTTTTGAGATTCATTGAACTTTCTAATGGCATGTTTAAATCTCGATTGTGCCCTCTCAAGTTTGTGACTGGAATGCCAAGGATCACAAACAAGGTGTGAATAACCATGCAAATTTACTTGGTACCCTTAATATTTATCACCTAATCAATGTGATGGTTACCCACACACGCTCCACCGATCTATGATAAACATTAAGTTACTCTTTGCCACTCTTACTAGTCCATGTTAGTGTGTCGGTTACCCACACACGCTCCACCAACGACCTGGTAAGGTACAAAGTGTAATTTCATGGGATAGCACCAATTTCACATTTTCCTAAAGTAACTACGATTGGGAATTTATAAAAGGTTTAGTTACTTTATATTTATCATTATACTTTTAATGAGAATTATAGTCCTTGCCTTACCCGTTCGGCTAACGACCCTCCACCATTCAAGAAAGCGGTGGGTGAGAGTGGACACCCATTAAGCTGCCATTTTATAGGCAACAACCTTATACCCCCCTTATAGACCGGCTTCGTGAATGAGGCCTACTAACGGTAAGACTGACTTGATCTTATACATATATATATATATATATATATATATATATATATATATATATATATATATATATATATATATTATTAACTTATAATACTATAAAGTATAAGGGTTGAATCTTAACTTTTAAAACTCTAGGGTTTGGAATTAAAGTTTTCTAAAGTGACTTTACAAATTCCAAAACTTGAGGGCAAGTTTTGAAACTATTCAAAACCTTTCAACTTCATAACTTATGAGTTTAAGGATCTATTAAAATGAAGACTCTTCATTTTATGTAACCTATGGTTCTTTAATGACTCTTTAAAGAAGTGACTTTTGGTAATCCATAACTTGAGGAAAAATTATGGAATCCATCAATAACATTTAGATCAAGAATTACATCATCAAACAATTTGCAAATAATTCCTATGATCTACCAAAACTCATAAGCATGAACATTCATATCAACAATTTCAAGAATCATATAAACATATATAAAAACTTGAAAATTTGATAATAACCATTGAAAATGGATTAGCATAATCATTACCACATCAAAAACAGGTTTTATAAGTCCAAAACAGTTTAGGGTAATGATTCTAGTCCATTTCCAGCAGCAAAACTCGAAACTCTACACATAGGGCCTCCTACTCGTCGAGTGCAAGAACCTACTGACGAGTAGGATGAATTTCCTCCTGGAATCGTCTAGTCCCCCCATGGACTCGGCGAGTCCACTGAATAGTGAACAAAATTATCGATTTTTTCAAGCAGTTTGCATCAAATACAAAGAAAACAAGCCTAGGCTCTGATACCACTGATGGGTTTTGAGCATTCTAACACTCCTATGGTGTACATGCAACCCTAGAAAACTTGGATCTATGTTTTCTCTAATATTCATGCAAATTTGATTTTTCCAAGGTTCTCATCCTAACTAGCATGACATGGGGTACTTGTAATATAAAAACTAGTAGAATGACATACCTTTCTTGTAGCTTGGATTCCTTAAGACCTTGTGATCCTAGCACCCCAAATGTGATGCCTCAAATGTTTAACACAACACCACAACTCTTGGAATAACTTGAGAGAAGAACACTTTCACTCAAAATCGGCTAGCCCTCTTTGTTCTAGTCTTACATGCCAATTTTGCTCCATATGAGGTTCCTTATATAGTGTGTCACATGTAGGGTTACACCATGTAAACCCTAATGTGCATGGCTTTTCATTTCCCCCATGATCCATGGGTTTTAACCTCCATTGAGCATCCATGGAGCACCCAATGGGTCCTAGCTCAATCTAGTGAATCATCGACCATAAGCCCACTATATAAGAATGAAAGATTTACATAATCAATCCTCATATATTTAATTAGTCTCTTTTGATCACAAAATTAATTCCAAATTAATTCTTGATCAATACTAATTAAATAATATGATTTCATATTAATATATTAGAATATATTAACAAATCATAGGTGTCCTCATTCTCATTTTGTCTATCCAATTGTTGAGATGCCATGCAACCCAAATGGACCATGCCACGCCGGGTCAAGTACATACCAAATATAGTTATGGACTTAGACACCTTATCCAACACTTGGTTGCAGTGAAAATATAACAGACTCATCCCTTAGGGTCAATCGCTGCTGACATGACCAATCCTGCCACACGTGTAGCAACCCATACCCCTACATCGACAAACCCCATCACTGCATCAAACAAGTTCTGCACTGACATCGGCCCTACTTGCCCCTCAATCGTTGCTCATAAGTCTTGGGTCTCTTCATAGGACCCCAACTGTCTACACCTGCTCTGGCTTCATTTTCCCCATGTGCTCCAAATCAATATTCCGCTCTCGAGCTCTAGCAATCATGCCCTCCAAAGTTCGACAAGCTGAAAAGCTCACAAATCCCTGATATCATCTCGCATCATATCATGGTACCTTGTCTTATTCATCTCCTTATATGCGGCATACTGTGGAACCAAAAGAGCCCACTCCCTAAACTTGGTGATGATCTCCGCCACAGTCTTAGTTGTCTGGCGAAGGTCGTGATACTCCCTCGCCAACTTCTGCTCCTAAATAGTTGGTGTAAACTCTGCCCTAAAGCGGGTCACAAACTCATCCCAAGTCATCGTCTCAATGGCTTTGCCTCCTAAAGTGAAATCAATCTCCTTCCACCAATCTCGAGCTCCGTCTTTCAGAAGACAGGAAGAAAACCTGACCTTCGACCCATCAGGGCAGAAACTTGTTCGAAAAGCATTCACCATAACTACTAACCACCTTCTACTAGCAATAGGGTCCTTCTCCTCAAAGAACTCGGTAGCTCCACAAGCACGAAACTCGCGGAAGGAAAGATTGCGAGCTACCACAATAGCCATAATCTCAATGTGGAATGCGCCTATACGCTCATCCAAAATCTCCATAATCCCCTCCTTGATCGATCTAAAGATTATAGGAGTCTGCTCCAAAATACCACAGGTGATCTTCGACGAGGTGAACTCCCGCATTGGCTCAACACATGCACCATAGCCTGAACCTGAACCTAAACCTCCTCCATACGTGCTCATCACCATTCTTAGAGGCAATCATACAAATAACCAGAACATACTTAAGAATCCTCAATCCATAGGCTTCCTAGATTCTCTGTGACTCTCCTTTATTCGAGTATGGATCATGTGCTTTCAGTAGTACGGGCCCAATACTACCTTCCACACCTATCCATACTTTCCTCAAGAATTATCTAGAATCGTCCAGGTCACTTTCTGAAACTGGTACCCCACAATCCCGCTGAACATCACATCACAACCGGTTACAAAACTTCCTAGGCTCTCCTAGGATTCCCACCTCACCCTGCCATCAGCTACTGAAGAACCCCTATTGAATACAATTACACGCAACTAAACTTAAATAATCTTAGAAATAAAAAACCCAACCCTAGAACGGTTAGACTCAAACAAGAGCTGTGCAATAGGGCCAAATTAATCATTCTAGTATTATTTAACCTTCGCAGCATGTAACTTAACGAATGTATTTAACAGCTAAACCACATCAATATCGGTCCCACCAAGCACAAAGCAAGCAACATTTGGGCAATAACATTCTATAGGCCACAAAACATAAAAAGGCATCCTCCAACTAACTTACTTCTGCAATGCTAGGAATTTCTACCAACATTGCTAATTTTCCGAGATTCTCCTTCTAGAATCCTTCTTTCAAAAAATGTTCACAGAAGCACATTCTAACATTCTTCCTAGGCTTTCCTACGGTTCCCTTGACACTACTCTCCGCCATCAGCTGCAGAAGAGATGTGACAACCGTCAAATTCTGGTCTAGTCAAAGTCAAATAAAGTCAACAAGTCAAACCGGTCAACCCTACTAACACTTGAATACTAGGGTTCACCTTATGTAATTACTGTACAACTCACTATTTTAATAAGAAATCATCACATGAAAAGTTGTATTTTTAGATTTCTTGAACCCTAATCGGGGTAAGTGAGGTAGCAAAGCGATAAAACACTATTATATACCCTTCGGAGGTGTGTAAGACTCTTAATCATGGCTTAACGGGGTTTGTGGACCTTGCGTTTCAAAGCCAAACACTCAAAAAGGTCACAAAAGAAGTCTCTCCCAATCTCTTCCACTCTAACTCTCCCAAAACTCTCTAAGTATGAGAAATCGCTACAAGTGTGTGTAATCTCTCCCAACTCTCTCTATGTATGAGAAATCTCTCCAAGAATGTCAAATCTCTCCCAAATCTCTCCAAGTATGTGAAATCCCTCCTAAATCTCTCTCTGTATGAGAAATTTCTCCAAGAATGTCAAATCTCTCCCAAATCTCTCTAAGTATGCCAAATCTCTCCAAGTATGTGAAATCTCTCCCAAATCTCTCTCTGTATGAGAAATCTCTCCAAGAATGTCAAATCTCTCCCAAATCTCTCTAAGTATGCCAAATCTCTCCAAGTATGACAAATCTCTCCCAAATCTCTCTCAACATCTCTCTCAACTTTTTTATAATCACTCGGGGCATCCCGACCCTCGAATTTGACGAAAACAGCTCGAAAACGGAAGTCTACGCGAAAAACAGCCTTAAGGAGCCGAAACTCCTCTTAGGAACCGAAACTCCTCTTAGGAGCCGAACCTCTTAGAGCCGAACCTCCTGAGAACCGAAACCCTCTCAACCGAAATGGACCGAGCGCTCGGTCTATTTTGGTCCCCTGATCATGCTGAATCGAGACTGACTTTCGGCTCTCCTTCTCACCTTCGGTCCGAGGACTTGACCTTCGGTTCCGAGATGCGAGCCTTGATCGAACCTCGCAGATAGCCACCGAGACCGAGCCTCGCCTTCTGTTCCTTCTCTTCGCACCTTCGGTTCCTCTCCAGCGACCGAACCCTCCTCTCGGCTCCCACCTACTTTCGGTTCTAAGCATCAGGAACCGAACCTCCGGCCCAGACTTCGGATTTTCGCCTATTTTTCCCGGTTTTTGACCATTTTCACGTATTAAGCCCGTTTTTCGTGATTTTAACGCGGGATTTTCTCCAAAAATCATATTTTAACATATAAGACCCTAAATATTCATAATTTAAACATATTTTTATGGAAATCTTTATTTAAGAATAAAATCTAGTGGGTGAATATTTGAGGTGGAGTGTTAACTTTACTTTAGTGTATGACACAAGCAACCACCCCATACCCACTCCATGGACCAGCCATTGTCCTTCCACCATACCTGGTCATTCAAGAGTACTTTCCCCACCATTTGACCAGCCACACTCTTGGTCAAACGCTGAAAACTCTTATCTGTCGTCATCATTCTCTCATTTCTCTCATTTTTCCTCCAAAAGACAAACACCATTTTCTCTCAATTCTCTCTCTAAATTTCGAGATTCAAGGCCATTCTCCAAGCTTTTCTTCTACTATTGGTAAGTATTATCATCCTCCACAAGATTATTTCACTTCTTTCTACTCAAATCATGGATATCTTACATAAATATCATCACATTCATGTTAGATCTTCGAACCTTCAAGGCATCTTCTTAGTGTTCTTGAGTAGAACACTTCTTTACTTCAACATCCATCCACTAAGAACACACAAGGTGAGTTCATACCCCTATCTTTTCATGTTTTTCTTAAGTTTTAAGGGGGGAATACAAGTTAAAACACTAAGAACATAACTAAACTCATTTAACAGCCTCCATCAGAAAAGTTTAACTCCATTCACAGACTGTTTTGGTCAACTTAAACATTTTAGTTTTCAAAACTGTATTAGGTGCAAATAGTTCATGTTCATACCTGTAAAATTACTACTTGCACATCTCCATACGGTTTTTCTACAATTTATGGTGATTTTTACAAAACTGCCTATCATTTCAAGAACAAATCCGGACCAGTCTATGATTAAGGACCTTTTTACACAAGTTGGAGGTCACTAAAAATCATAATAAAATTTATGAACAAACTAGACTCATTTTCCAAACTCTCAGAATTCACAGATTCTGATTTGGATCTTTGATGATTTTTCTATAAAATTTCTAACAATAGAATAGAAATGTTAATACTAGAAAAATGCTATCAATTTCATTTGCACCTTGTAACTTGTTGAGCAAGGTGTGTATCATTATGTGAATATATGTTTTTACATTATATGTCATTTCGTCTTAGTGTAATGACATACACCAGAAAACAAATGGATTTTACCTTCACAAGTATGGTAATTAGTTTAAGGTTATAAACAAAGTTTACATCCATTTCATACAAACATTTGATAAACTACGGAAGAATAATTTATATTGCTTTACATTACAAACGATTATAATAAACTATAATATGTATAGTTTATGTTTCATTACATTTCAAACTCTTTACCAAAGGTTTTCAGTTCACGTAAATCTGTTAATGAATAAATTTGTGAGACATTCGCTTCGTGTTACATCCATGTAACAAAATCAAAAGTCCTGTAAATTGTAACCAGAGTCTCTTGTAGGGAGAACGTGATAGTTGTGTATAGATCTATATTGGGTCTGACAAACCCACACCTGAGCTGCATGCAACAGCTAGACCGGCAGGTATGTGGTGACAAGTGTCATTTAACTTGCGACGCCTGAAGAACGTCGTATTACGAGGCCGTCTGAGTCATAGTATGGTTATAATAACTCACATGTGGTATTAACAAAACATAAGATTTACGGGTTTTACTTCTAAATTTAACGATTTTACGTCGATTTAAACTTGCATAAAATTACTTTAAGTATGGTAAAATACTTGTACACTTCGGTCTTGATTTTTAAGACTACAATGCATTACATAAGAAAATATGGGATCTTTCTTGAACAAACATCATACTTACAAGAAAAGGATTTTAGCATCGCTTTCAAAAGCTTATGAACTCGCCAACTTAATTGTTGACATTCTTTGAAAACTACTTGTATTCTCAGGAAATCAATAAACAGGTAACCAAGTGCTTTTGAGGATGGGACGTAAAGCGTCAAACATTTCATTTTTGTCAACATAATGTAATTGATTTGGAAACATGTAAACGCATACAATGATGTAACTCTTTTAATTATATTTATGTTGGTTGTGTTTACTTTGATCACTATTGCAATTTGTTGTTATGATACAATACATGAAGTCCTCCACCCCCGGACGTTTCTGCCATCCTTGGTTTGGGGTGTGACAGATTGGTATCAGAGCAATGTTTATAGTGAACTAAGTATATCGAACCACATAAAATATACAAACTATAAACACATTTGGGACTGAAAGTCTCTGATTGAACATTTTCAAATGGCTATACTTTTAGAAAGTAAACGGTTTCTTGTTAAAAGTATAAGTACATACATACATGCTCGCATAGTGTCATAGCTAGGAAAAACATAAAGTAAAAGAGGAGGAGTTGTACGTTTCGAGTATGCCTTGGGATATGTGGTCAAGTCTGGGATGGATATAGCCTGATCAACTATAGAGAAGTGACTTGCATATATTGGGGGATAGTCGTAGTGGACAACAAATCTGACAACCTAACATCACCCTATAATGAATACGCTAAGAACCAAACATAACATTTAAAAATACTATAGGAGTATTTTGTAAATTTATAACTCGACAATTTAGATTCATTTCATATCTCTTACACCCCCATTCTCGTACAGACAACATGGCGGGATTCCATCTACCTGGAGATCCTTACTTCCCTAATGAAGGAAACGCTGGATGGCTCGAGGCAGAACCCGAGGAGATGATCGAGGAAGATCCTGAGGAAGACCCCGAAGATCCTGAGGAAGACCCCGAAGAGGTTGAGGAGGAAGAGGAACCCGAGGAGGAAGAGGAAATGGAGGACGAAGAAGAAGAAGAGCCAGAGGAGGAAGTCATCAACCCTCCTTACATCGCCAGGGTGCCTGCGAACCGCTTTGGCTACAACGGGCCCGAACCCCGTTGGGCAACGGTGATCGAGCGATGGAGCCGTCAGCAACGAAAACGATCACCATTTGGCGATCAACGAGGTTACTACGACCTCAGCCACGGGGGAGCGGCTGATAGAGCGCTTCCAGTCATGACTCAACAGATAACAAACATCGATGATCGCAGTAGAGCGACGACGGACCAAATTCGGGAGCTGAGTGCCAATATAGAAGCTACTACTACCCGCACCAGAGACCTAGAGAGAGACTCCTACTTCAGGGACCAACTCATCAAGGACCTTCTCGCTGTCCGAGCAGAAGCAAGGGAGTATCAAGAAAAATACTTGGCACTCGAGGAAAGAGTGATTGCAGCCGAGCGACGATTGGCTGAACTCCAGGGTGCATCGACCTCGTCCCAAGCACCACCAGGAGCCGATCACCGTGAGTAGAACTCATTCTACTCACACGTCCTTGTAGAATAGGTTTATGAGTATGCGTTGGTGCTACTCTTTTTGCATGTAAATTAACCCTGCGATTAAGTGATTACACTACTCAAGGGGCTATGTTATGCCAAAATTTTCCATTACATTAATGTAGACCTGCTTAAAGGTCAAATTCTCCTAAACAATATGTATCAAATTATATCAATGAAATTGGCATGTATTCTATTTCACTACGAGTTTATAATAAATCTCATAGCATGGCAGTGCAAACAATTACTTTTGGTGTTTCTGAGATTCTTAATGTGCACCTCCTGGTTAGTTGTAATTGTGAGACGATCGACTTAGAAATGGTGAGTCCGCCTTAGGTCCTGTTCCTTGTTTGGTTGTGGGCCTAGGATAGACTCATTAAGTTCAACGGCCTATTGGACCATAATCATAAATAACTGGTGCGCATCGAGTGATCATAGGAAAGGACCAGGCATGACCAAAGATTACATAATTACATTTGGGGTCACTACTAAATTCGGGAAGTTCGAGCACAAGAACTTTCTTCATAAATCATTTCTGAATGTTTTAAGTCGGGTCATATAACAAATAATCATATTCAATAAACTCCGACTTACAATAGAAGACTTACCGATTTTTCGTCTTTATAACTTTTGACAGAACTATGCCGCCAAGGAAAAGACCCATACCTTCCGGCAGCACAGCACCACCTCCTCCGCCGCCGCCTCCACAATTTGATTCCGTGATGTTCCAGGCTGCAGTAACAGCAGCCGTGGCGGCCGCAATGTCGCAGATAGGGACAAACGGTGCTGGTGGCTCTGGATCGGGTGCTACGCACTCTAACCACGGGGACAGTACGGGTCGTACAAGAGAGTGTTCTTACAAAGACTTCACGAATGGCAAACCTGATTTCTTTAATGGAAGCGGGGGAGTGGTCACGCTAATGCAATGGTTCGAGAGGACTGAAGCAGTTTTCAAAATTTGCGCTTGCCCCGAAGTAAGCAAAGTCAAGTATGCGGCATTCACTTTCACCGGTAAAGCTCTCACTTGGTGGAATGGCCGAGTTAAGTCACTTACTCCTGCAGTGGCTAACTCTATCAGCTGGGAAGACTTGAAAGCTTTGATGCTAAAGGAGTATTGCCCGAGGGGCGAAGTGCAAAAACTGGAAGAAGAACTCTGGAACCTCAAGATGTCGGGCACAGACCTTGAAACCTATACTACCCGATTCAATGACCTCGCACTCCTCTGCCCAGCAATGGTCACTCCAGAAGAGAAGAAGGTAGAACGATACCTCTGGGGGCTGTCATCCCAGATTCAAGATAGTGTGCTGGCCTCGAAACCCACTACTTTTGACAGTGCCAAGGAATTGGCACAACAACTTATCGATCATAGAGCCAGCCACGGTACTGTTACTACCACACGTGATCAAGCTAAGGGGGGGAGCAATAAAAGAAAATTCTGGAACCACAAAAAGAAGCAGTCGATGCTAGACTCCACCAAAAGGCAACAGACAGTTGTTGTCCGTGCTGCCATTAATCCTGTCACTCCAGCACCACCGAAGCCATATGCGGGAACCCTTCCCAAGTGCAATAAATGCAATTTCCACCACACCGGTGCTTGTCGGGAAATGCACTGCAAAAATTGCAACAAAAAGGGGCATACCGCTCGCTTCTGTAGGACGCCAGCCCAACCAATCACTCAAGTCGCCAATTCGGGGGCAAGTCAAGTCTGTTACGGCTGCGGGGAGACATGACACTTCAAAAGAAACTGCCCAAAAGCACAAACCCCTAATGTTGGTGGCGTGGGGAGGGTCCTGGCTATAGGACATGGAGAAGCAATCAAGGACCCCACGGTGGTTACTGACGTTTCTTCTCAATAACTCATATGCATGCATATTCTTCGATAGTGGAGCGGAGAGGAGTTTTGTGAGCCATCAATTCAAACATTTAGTTAAACAAGATCCCCAATTACTAAAAGACACATACGTCGTAGAAATGGCAAACGGAAAGGCAGAGCGCACTAGCGATATATACTCAGGGTGTACCCTCACTCTAGACAATCATTCATTTAAAATCGACCTAATGCCGGTAACAATAAAAAGTTTCGACATAATCATCGGTATGGATTGGTTAAGTTCTCATCGTGCCGACATTCTATGTTACGAAAGGGCCGTTCGCCTCAATCTGCCAAGTGGCGAAACCTTTCTCGTCTATGGTGATAAACCCAGTGCAAACCTACAAATCATCTCTTGAGTCAAGGCTCAAAAGTATCTCCGAAAGGAATACCACGCCTTCTTAGCCCACGTAGTAGATAAGAAACAAGAGATGAAAGATATCAAAGACATTCCAGAAGTGTGCAACTTTCCCGACGTATTCCCTGAAGACCTTCCAGGCGTACCCCTCGCACGGCAAGTCGAATTCAGAATCGACTTGGTCCCCGGAGCTACCCCAGTAGCCAAAGCTCCATACCGCCTAGCGCCGGAGGAAATGCAAGAATTGTCCAGCCAATTGAACGAGCTGTTAAACAAAGGGTTCATCAGGCCGAGCTTTTCACCTTGGGGAGCACCGGTCCTGTTTGTAAAGAAGAAGGACGGATCTTTTCGCATGTGCATTGACTACCGCGAGTTAAATAAGCTTACCATCAAAAACCGATACCCTCTACCCCGAATCGATGACCTCTTCGACCAACTTCAAGGAGCAAGTTACTTTTCAAAAATCGATCTGAGGTCGGGTTACCATCAGCTACGAGTTCAAGAAGAAGATATCCCCAAGACAGCTTTCAGAACTCGCTATGGGCACTACGAGTTTGTAGTGATGCCCTTCGGGTTAACAAACGCACCTGCGGTTTTCATGGACCTGATGAATCGAGTGTGTCGGCCCTACTTAGACAAGTTCGTGATCGTATTCATCGACGACATTTTGGTTTACTCACGAAACAAGGAAGAGCACCGCCAACACCTGCGACAAGTGTTAGAGACATTGAGAGCTGAGAAGCTTTATGCTAAATTCTCTAAGTGCGAATTCTGGATCCGAGAAGTGGATTTCCTTGGTCACGTGGTCAGTGAGAGAGGGATACATGTGGACCCCTCCAAAATCAAGGCAATCGAGAACTGGTCAGCACCTACAACCCCAACGGAAATCCGACAATTCTTGGGGCTTGCTGGATACTACCGAAGATTCATCCAAAACTTCTCCAAGATCGCTAAACCACTCACCACCTTGACTCAAAAAGGTGTGATGTTTAAATGGGAAGATAAACAGGAAGCTGCCTTCCAAACGTTAAAACAAGCCCTGTGCAGCGCACCGATCCTGTCTCTGCCAGAGGGAACCGAAGACTTTGTAGTCTACTGCGATGCATCAAACCAGGGGCTTGGGTGTGTATTAATGCAGCGAGGAAAGGTCATTGCCTACGCATCGAGGCAATTGAAAACACACGAGGTCAACTACGCCACGTATGACCTCGAATTGGGAGCAGTAGTGTTCGCCCTAAAGATCTGGAGGCACTACCTTTACGGAACAAAGTGTACTGTCTTTACCGATCACAAGAGCCTTCAACACATTCTCAACCAAAAGGAGCTCAACATGAGGCAAAGACGATGGGTAGAACTACTGAACGATTACGAGTGTGAAATTTGTTATCACCCAGGTAAGGCAAACGTAGTAGCGGATGCCTTAAGTCGAAAGGAATACTCGGGACCCCGAGTAAAGTCATTAACGATGACGATCCATTCACACCTGTCCACAAAAATCAAAGAGGCTCAATGGGAGGCCTTGCAACCGGAAAATGTGACGGGTGAGGCATTAAGAGGAATGGATAAAAACCTAGAAGTCAAAAACGACGGAGTTCGTTACCTCATGAACCGAATCTAGACACCGAAGTTCGGTGGTTTCCGAGATGTCATCATGAACGAAGCACACAAGACTCAATACTCCATCCACCCAGGTTCAGATAAGATGTATCTGGATCTCAAGAAGTTGTACTGGTGGCCAAACATGAAAGCCGAAATCGCTACCTATGTAGGCAAGTGTTTGACTTGCGCCAAAGTCAAAGTAGAATATCAGAAACCCTCAGGACTACTACAACAGCCTGAGATACCTGAGTGGAAGTGGGAACGGATAACCATGGACTTCATAACCAAGCTACCCAAGATGACGGGCGGGCTTGATACCATATGGGTAATCGTAGACAGATTGACCAAATCAGCGCACTTCCTGCCGATAAAGGAAACCGACAAGATGGAGAAACTGACTAGGACATACATCAAAGAGATTGTACGACTGCATGGCGTGCCAAAATCCATTATCTCAGACAGGGATAGTCGATTTACCTCGCGATTCTGGCAATCACTTCAGAAGTCCTTGGGAACTAGACTGGACATGAGTACATCCTATCACCCACAAACCGACGGGCAAAGTGAGAGGACTATTCAGACGATAGAAGACATGCTTAGAGCGTGTGTGATAGACTTTGGTAAAGCTTGGGATACCCATTTACCACTTGTCGAATTCTCGTACAATAACAGTTATCACACTAGCATCAAGGTTGCACCATTCGAAGCCCTCTATGGCCGCAAGTCCAGGTCACCTCTGTGCTGGGCTGAAGTAGGTGACACGCAACTAGCTAAGGGACAAGTCCCTAATAGCACCCTCACTGGCCCGGAGATAATAAGAGAAACTACAGAGAAGATTGTTCAAATCCGAGAACGATTAAAAGCTTCTAGGGACAGACAGAAAAGTTACGCGGATAACAGACGAAAGCCTTTGGAATTCCAGGTTGGGGATCGTGTGCTGTTAAAGGTCTCACCCTGGAAAGGTCTAATACGTTTCGGCAAACGAGGAAAGCTGAACCCTAGATATATCGGACCATTCGAAATCCTTGCCAGGATTGGCCCGGTAGCATATAAACTACGTTTGCCACAGGAACTTAATAACGTACATCCTACCTTCCACGTATCGAACTTAAAGAAATGTCTATCCGACGAGACCCTCGTGATACCACTCGACGAAATTGAAATCAACGAGAGTCTCCAGTTCGTGGAAGAACCGGTAGAAATCATGGATCGAGAGATCAAAAGAACAAAGCAAAGTCGTATTCCCATTGTAAAGGTCCGCTGGAACGCTAAGCGAGGACCCGAATTCACCTGGGAACGCGAGGATCAGATGAAACAAAAGTATCCGCATCTCTTCCCAAATTCTTGAAGTCCCAGTCAAAAAGCAAATTTCGGGACGAAATTCCTTCTATCGGGGGGATGATGTGACAACCGTCAAATTCTGGTCTAGTCAAAGTCAAATAAAGTCAACAAGTCAAACCGGTCAACCCTACTAACACTTCTATACTAGGGTTCACCTTATGTAATTACTGTACAACTCACTATTTTAAAAAGAAATCATCACATGAAAAGTTGTATTTTTAGATTTCTTGAACCCTAATCGGGGTAAGTGAGGTAGCAAAGCGATAAAACACTATTACATACGCTTCGGAGGTGTGTAAGACTCTTAATCATGGCTTAACGGGGTTTGTGGACCTTGCGTTTCAAAGCCAAACACTCAAAAAGGTCACAAAAGAAGTCTCTCCCAATCTCTTCCACTCTAACTCTCCCAAAACTCTCTAAGTAGGAGAAATCGCTATAAGTGTGTGTAATCTCTCCTAAATCTCTCCAAGTATGTGAAATCTCTCCCAAATCTCTCTCTGTATGAGAAATCTCTCCAAGAATGTCAAATCTCTCCCAAATCTCTCCAAGTATGTGAAATCTCTCCCAAATCCCTCCCTGTATGAGAAATCTCTCCAAGAATGTCAAATCTCTCCCAAATCTCTCTAAGTATGCCAAATCTCTCCAAGTATGTGAAATCTCTCCCAAATCTCTCTCTGTATGAGAAATCTCTCCAAGAATGTCAAATCTCTCCCAAATCTCTCTAAGTATGCCAAATCTCTCCAAGTATGACAAATCTCTCCCAAATCTCTCTCAAAATCTCTCTCAACTTTTTTATAATCACTCGGGGCATCCCGACCCTCGAATTTGACAAAAACAGCTCGAAAACGGAAGTCTACGCGAAAAACAGCCTTATGGAGCCGAAACTCCTCTTAGGAACCGAAACTCCTCTTAGGAGCCGAACCTCTTAGGAGCCGAACCTCCTGAGAACCGAAACCCTCTCAACCGAAATGGACCGAGCGCTCGGTCTATTTCGGTCCCCTGATCATGCTGAACCGAGACTGACTTTCGGCTCTCCTTCTCACCTTCGGTCCGAGGACTTGACATTCGGTTCCGAGATGCGAGCCTTGATCGAACCTCGCAGATAGCCACCGAGACCGAGCCTCGCCTTCTGTTCCTTCTCTTCGCACCTTCGGTTCCTCTCCAGCGACCGAACCCTCCTCTCGGCTCCCACCTACTTTCGGTTCTAAGCATCAGGAACCGAACCTCCGGCCCAGACTTCGGATTTTCGCCTATTTTTCCCGGTTTTTGACCATTTTCACGTATTAAGCCCGTTTTTCGTGATTTTAACGCGGGATTTTCTCCAAAAATCATATTTTAACATATAAGACCCTAAATATTCATAATTTAAACATATTTTTATGGAAATCTTTATTTAAGAATAAAATCTAGTGGGTGAATATTTGAGGTGGAGTGTTAACTTTACTTTAGTGTATGACACAAGCAACCACCCCATACCCACTCCATGGACCAGCCATTGTCCTTCCACCATACCTGGTCATTCAAGAGTACTTTCCCCACCATTTGACCAGCCACACTCTTGGTCAAAGGCTGAAAACTCTTATCTGTCGTCACCATTCTCTCATTTCTCTCATTTTTCCTCCAAAAGACAAACACCATTCTCTCTCAATTCTCTCTCTAAATTTCGAGATTCAAGGCCATTCTCCAAGCTTTTCTTCTACTATTGGTAAGTATTATCATCCTCCACAAGATTATTTCACTTCTTTCTACTCAAATCATGGATATCTTACATAAATATCATCACATTCATGTTAGATCTTCGAACCTTCAAGGCATCTTCTTAGTGTTCTTGAGTAGAACACTTCTTTACTTCAACATCCATCCACTAAGAACACGCAAGGTGAGTTCATACCCCTATCTTTTCATGTTTTTCTTAAGTTTTAAGGGGGGGAATACAAGTTAAAACACTAAGAACATAACTAAACTCATTTAACAGCCTCCATCAGAAAAGTTTAACTCCATTCACGGACTGTTTTGGTCAACTTAAACATTTTAGTTTTCAAAACTGTATTAGGTGCAAATAGTTCAGGTTCATACCTTTAAAATGACTACTTGCACATCTCCATACGGTTTTTCTACAATTTATGGTGATTTTTACAAAACTGCCTATCATTTCAAGAACAAATCCGGACCAGTCTGTGATTAAGGACCTTTTTACACAAGTTGGAGCTCACTAAAAATCATAATAAAATTTATGAACAAACTAGACTCATTTTCCAAACTCTCAGAATTTACAGATTCTGATTTGGATCTTTGATGATTTTTCTATAAAATTTCTAACAACAGAATAGAAATGTTAATACTAGAAAAATGCTATCAATTTCATTTGCACCTTGTAACTTGTTGAGCAAGGTGTGTATCATTATGTGAATATATGTTATTACATTATCTGTCATTTCGTCTTAGTGTAATGACATACACCAGAAAACAATTGGATTTTACCTTCACAAGTATGGTAATTAGTTTAAGGTTATAAACAAAGTTTACATCCATTTCATACAAACATTTGATAAACTACGGAAGAATAGTTTATATTGCTTTACATTACAAACGATTATAATAAACTATAATATGTATAGTTTATGTTTCATTACATTTCAACCTCTTTACCAAAGGTTTTCAGTTCACATAAATCTGTTAATGAATAAATTTGTGAGACATTCGTTTCGTGTTACATCCATGTAACAAAATCAAAAGTCCTGTAAATTGTAACCAGAGTCTCTTGTAGGGAGAACGTGATAGTTGTGTATAGATATATATTGGGTCTGACAAACCCACACCTGAGCTGCATGCAACAGCTAGACCGGCAGGTCTGTGGTGACAAGTGTCATTTAACTTGCGACGCCTGAAGAACGTCGTATTACGAGGCCGTCTGAGTCATAGTATGGTTATAATAACTCACATGTGGTATTAACAAAACATAAGATTTACGGGTTTTACTTCTAAATAACGAGTTTACGTCGATTTAAACTTGCATAAAATTACTTTAAGTATGGTAAAATACTTGTACACTTCGGTCTTGATTTTTAAGACTACAATGCATTACATAAGAAAATATGGGATCTTTCTTGAACAAACATCATACTTACAAGAAAAGGATTTTAGCATCGTTTTCAAAAGCTTATGAACTCGCCAACTTAATTGTTGACACTCTTTCAAAACTACTTGTATTCTCAGGAAATCAATAAACAGGTAACCAAGTGCTTTTGAGGATGGGACGTAAAGCGTCAAACATTTCATTTTTGTCAACATAATGTAATTGATTTGGAAACATGTAAACGCATACAATGATGTAACTCTTTCAATTATATTTATGTTGGTTGTGTTTACTTTGATCACTATTGCAATTTGTTGTTATGATACAATACATGAAGTCCTCCACCCCCGGATGTTTCCGCCATCCTTGGTTTGGGGGTGTGACAAGAGACTTCCTTTAATACCTTCTAACTACCTCACGAATACAATTACATGTAACAGGCACCAGACAATTATTCGACTGCAAGGTCTCACACTACAACAGTTGGACTCAAACAAGAGATGCACAATAGAGTTAAACTGAACCTTCTAAAATTATCTAATCCCTGCAACATTTAACCTTAAGTATTCACTTAATAGTTAGCCAACATTATTGGAGGTCCCTAAAAGCACAAAGCAAGCAACATTTGATCATCGAGTAATCTAAACTAGTGCCTCACTTAAATCAAGTCATTCTATCAAACAATCTGAAATCCATACTAGCATGCAGTTCCGAAAGCTCAATCAACAACCATATAAAGGCGTCTCTCCTAACATTCTATCATGCAAATCCTGAGCAGATCCTTAGCCCTAATCCATCATGCAATTCTCACATACTCATACCAAAACAATATGCATAACACATGTATGTGTATTTTGGGAAAACTTACTTGAGCTTGGCTGATTGCACGCATCATACCCCTTTTTCTTAGAGTACCTTTTTAGAAAATCATTTTCTTTTACAAGATTATAGAAATGCTCAGTTTGAGTTCAGACACACCCGAGGGTGTGTCCGAATCCCTCAAACTAAGGCTTTGATATCAACTTGTAACGTCCCGAAAATTCAAGGTAAATTTTTCATTTTTAAAACAATAATTTGTATAACAAATTGTTCTCAAAACAATTCAAGATAAAAATAGCATTTAAACGTAAGAGTAAAAATCATCAATGCGGAATTAAACTCTGGGGGATGCTGTGCAGTCACGCTGGGCTCTTCTCTTTCGAACCGGAAGTACCTGAAACCATAAACATAAATTGTAAGCACAAAACTTAGTGAGTTCTCTAAAATACCTCATGTAACAACGCAAATTCGCATCAGTCATCAAGGTTAGCTTTCGTTACTCGAATACTAAATTTTTTTTAGTGAATCTGTTTCTTTTATGATTAAATTCAATGAAAAGAAAAAAACAATAATAATAAATAAATAAATGTTATTTTATACTTAAGAGTTGTTGGTCGGGGTGACTAAGATAATTCTAATAATGAAAAGGGCTTAATATGAATGGAGGGACCAAAGTGTCATAAAAGGAAACTTTAATTGTTAACTAATTAGGGTTCTGTGTGTTGGAAATCTTCTTAAGATTATTGAGGGACTAATTAGGAAATATGAAGTAACCCCCAAGGAAAAGGATTGATCCTTCTCCTTGTGTTCGTTCCATCATCACGTGAGTACAAAAAAAGACAAACTGATCCCTTGTTGTGTCGTGTGCATCGTCAATTAAACCAAGAGAAGAAAAAAAAGAGTCGGCTTTGTGGAGTGAGGGGCTACAACGAACCAAGAGGGAGGAGAGGGAAAGGAAGCCTTACCCTTGTCGATCCTAAAAGGTGTAGGAGGCTGTGATTTTGGCCAAGAATTGGTAACAATTATCTTCTAATCTCTTTTGTGGTGTTAATTTATCAAGTTCCTTGTCAATTGAAGAATGTTGTTGTCAATTATCTTCCTAATTGATGATCACAATCTCATCATCTTCTTCCTAGAAACCTTTGAAAGTTCATATGGTTTAATTTCACTTTTATTGCATGTTTATGATGGCTCAATTGCTGTCAAAATTTCTTTATGAGCACTTTCAAAGGGTCACAATATCTCTTGTTGATTTCTAAAACTTATGTTAACTCCCATCATGAATCAAGTGGGTATTTTTATGTGATAAAACCATGTTTTGAGTCACTTAATAAGCCTAAAAAAAATCTCTCAAAGTCCTTCCATGAGACTTGTGGTGGGAGAAATTCAAATTCCTATTTGTGTAATCTACTTTAGCAATGTATTTTGTTTTCCACCAAATGCTATGTACCTTGAAGTATGGGTTGTGGTTGGAATTGTTACTTCTATTTCTTGACACGTTACTTCTGTTAAGATGTTAGTTTTTACCTTTATGAGTGTTTTTGGTGATGGCTTAATGGGTTAAGTGGCCAAAAAGTCTTTAAAACCCAAAGCTGGAAATTGCAAGAAATTGTCGAATCTGCCCCTGTATTGGAAAAATTATAGAAAAATCACCAGGAGTCAGATTAATGATCCGTAAATTCTCAAATTTTGAAATTTGAGTCTATTTTGTTCTTTAATTTTCCCAGGTCCTGTTGTTGCCTCCAACTCAGGTGAAAATCGTATTTTTCACCAGCTGGTCAGAATATGGCTGCATTGATAGACAGTTTTGTAAAAATCATATAAAATTGTAGAAAAATCGTTTGGAACTTTAAAAGTACTTTCTGAAAAGATAAAATTCTGAAATTCAGGAATATGAAATAAAAATAAAAATTTTACCCGTCCCAAGGATGCTAAAACAGCTCTAAACAGGTAGCTCTTTTAGGTCAAAAATTGAGAACTTTGCTTGATAGTTGATTTATGTGTTTGGGTTATAGATTTGTCATCTTTGGCATTGTAGAACTCCAATAACCTTTTGTTTGTATTGTAATAGGGGCAAGGGTGATGTAGACCGGAACTGCCCTCGCCTACTTGCACTGACTTCCTTGCCTTACGAAAAGCATTTCAAAACTTTCTGTTTTTACTGGTAGTAGTACAAACCTATCTATTGATTAAGGTAAGGAAGGCGGGTTCACATCGCTATCTAAGCGCATACGTTACTAAGCGGCTGCTGGTCTAGGTGTTCGAAGCATGATTCATCAACTGGTAAAGGGAGTAGTTCATCTGAAACCATTCCTCTCTAAAGTCAAGGAAAGCGAAGCTAACCACTTTGAGGCTGCTTTCGAAACATTCTTCATCGACAGGGATTTTTCTGTCATTACAACTTGGGCAAATCTGATTGCTTTCTTCCGGAGAATCTATGGCAACGTGAGAAGCTAAGTTTCTAACTTCAACTTTTACAAGACTTGAAGTGTGAGCTGGTCACATCTTTGGCAAAGGTAAGCCAACTTCGTGGCTTTTAAAAGTATATTGTTAGGAGTATCACATATCTTAGATGGAATGGGATGAACCTAGTTATCTAGGATGCATGTGCCATTTTGATGATTGAGTATTTGTTGGGACAAAACCCTAATTATGATTTGATGAATAACATGCGGAAAATAAGAACGAACACAATTATGAAGATATGTCGAATCATCAATCGATTTATTCATGAACATGAGGATAAAATTACACTTTCAGAATAGACTAAAGAATCTAACTCTACATAAGAAACCTCATAATTTTTGGCGGCTACATTTTGCCTCACTCTTAACCCTAATTATGAATAATACATGACAATATATATGGATTAAGACAAGTCTTGGGCTTTTAACCTAATCTTCATCAAGGGGCCCATTGCCAAAATCCATGGAGTACTTTGAACCCTACATTCTCCCCCCTCAAAGTATGGAATGGATGACAAGGCTTCAACTTCCAAAACAAGCATCTGGCAAATAAGAAAAGATCTCGCGACAAGGAATATCAAAAGCGATCCACGAATCTTGATTCTTCAATAGTCTTCAAAAACGGGTTCTAGGACATATAAATCAAGCACTGAAGTAACGTTTTTAAAATTCATTTTCTAATGTAATCCCAAAGATCTTCAAGAAAGCCAAACCCACCATAAAAACCCATTTCAGAATTAAGAAACAAAATCACTTATTGTCTTTGAAGAACTCCCCCTCTAAGTCACAATGATCTTCAAATAAGCTAATGATATAAGCTACCAAAAAATATCATGTAACAACCCAAATTTTTAAGATTCGTAACGCCACTCGATCGAGAAAATACTAGAAGTCGAAGAAATATCAAGGCTTTAGACGAGCTCGATGAAGAACTACTTCTGTAAAAGCTACTTCTCTGTAAAAGCTTTAGATGAGCTCGATGAAGAACTTCTTCTGTAAAAGCTACCTTCATATTACTACCACAAGCTTCATCAAAAATCTTCAAATTTGAAAAGTCACAATCCAATTTCGAATGGCCATATCAAATTCTCCCCTATTTATAATAAAAAACGTGATTATAAAACTTTCAAACGATCATGAGAATGATCTTGAATGGATAAACAAATACTATGCTCCCCCGCGACAAAATGAAATAAACATTGAAGTTTAAAATCCGAAAGCGTCGAAAAAATTTGACGTTATCGCGAAAAACGACTTTCCGAACCGCCAAGACTTGTTGGAATCCAAAATTTTCTAGTTCACGAAAAAATATGCGCATTAAAAATCCAAATTTGTTCACCATCCCTTAAGTTAGTAAACAATTTCCAAAATTGGGCGGAAACTGCCACTTGCTGAAAGTCAGGGGACCAAATAGTAATTCAACATCATTATCTCTTTAATTTGTAACCAATTCTGAATTTGAATCAAATCTGCCAAGCTTCGAAAATAACAGGGACCAAAAGTGAAACTTTAAGATCTTCTTCCCATTTGATTAAATACGAACGAACAGCAACAACGACTCAAATCTACTCGAAATGTAAAGAACGATTTGGTGATCAAACAAAGATTTCAAACTCCGAACATCCCTTCGTTTCCAATCACAGGTTTGCAATTCCGATTCTGAATCCTAACTACACGATCAATCATTCGTTCCGAGCACATAGTTGCAAATCCGAGTCCCGTCTTATTTCCGATTGCGAGCCGACTGGAACTTCGTTTCCGAGTCCATTAGAAATATCGACTGCGAGATAGTTCACTCCGAATCAATAATTTCAGTGCGAATCAAAGGCAATCCCCGAATCCAAGCATTCCAAACGCCGAACAATGGGTTCCGAACGTTCGTGGGAAAAACAGGTCTTAACTTTGACGTTCGTGGGAAAAACGAGTTCGAGCCCAGATTATCAAGCTCCGGTCGTTCGCAGGTGAGACAGTTCGCAACAATTTTGACTTTTCGAGTTTGACCATCCAATGGCGAACATCCTTAAATCAATCCAGTTAAATTCCAAACCCGATTTCATTCGTTCCGATTGCGAACAGGTTTCAAAGCAATTCCAAATGTAATTTCCATTTTGCGATTGGTGAACTGACAAGCGATTGCAAACAGATACAACCTTTTCGATTTGACTGTAATTCATTGTACGATAACAATTAAAATCAGACAGTTCATTTTAAATATATACAGTGCTATTTCAAGAAAAAAAAAGATATCAAGAACATATATTGTTTTCAATTCCGAGTGGTAATTCCGAAACACCAAATACTTCCACATCAACTACATCATCCCGATTTCAGATGGTTTTGAATTTTTAATTTTCAAGTTTAACCATCCAAATCGAGATACAATATTGTTCATCCATTCATCATCTGTTCATTATAAGACTCTGAGATTGCATTCAACAAACACCCAATCGCCACTTCCAAAAATCGAATTAATTCACAGATAAATCATAACAAAATCATCAGAAATTTTTAAGTTCAACACGAGTCGACTTTAAGAATCTGGTAGAATCGATTAAAAACTTGGATGAAAACTAAAAAGAATCGATTTATGAGACTTGATAAAGAAACGTCAACAACCAATATTCTTAGTCGATAATCACCGATTGTTGATATAGACAAACCAAGAATGATCGAATTATACACATGAAACACAGAACGAGGATGCAAACAGGAACCCGGATATAATATTAGGGCTAAAAGAAAAAAATTGGATCGTCATTAAACATACGGATCATGAACAGTGAAGGACCAAATGTTTGGGCCAGATCAAAAGAAAATACAAACAGATACAATTGGCTCAAAACAAAGGAATAAAATCAATTGATTTTGGATTAAACTAACGAACAGATCCAATCAGAAAATACGAACAGAAAAATGATTCGGATTAAAAAAATACCAGATGAACAGTAACAGAATACATAAGTCTCTATGAATAGTTGCTTGAACAGAAAGCTTGATTCCAAACCGCCAAAACACCAAAAAATCTTCAATAACTTGTGTAGAAAATCATCAAATCAAGAACCGATACTTCAAAAATCAATAGATCTTCAAAGACCCGCTCTGATACCACTTGTTGGGACAAAAACCTAATTACGATTTGATGAATAAAATGCGGAAAATAAGAACAAACACAATTATGAAGATATGTCGAATGATCTGTCGATTTATTCATGAACATGAGGAATAAATTACACTTTCAGAATAGACTAAAGAATCTAACTCTACATAAGAAACCTCATAATGTTTGGCGGCTACATTTTGCCTCACTCTTAACCCTAATTATGAATAATACATGACAATATAGGGATTAAGACAAGTCTTGGGCTTTTAACATACACTTCATCAAGGGGGCCCATTGCCAAAATCCATGAAGTACTTTGAACCCTACAGTATTGTGCCATGATTGTTGAAAATATTTGTTTATAATGTTTTGGAAAAGCATGCTAGTGTTGTAAACAATTATAGAAGTGTTGGGAATGGAAGTGGTGTGTGATGTAAAATGTAATAACTACATAAAATTACATCTTTGCATGAAATGAACCCTTAAAGAGGTAATGTGTTAATAAAAGAAAATTCATAATATTTACATGATTACTTGAAGATTGTGAAAGTGTAACTCCTTAATTAATTAATTAATTAATATTAAATTAAAAAAGGGAATACACTAGCGTTGCTAAGGGTAGTAACCTAGACATAGGTATATACCTTATCCGGATTATTACGGGGACTCGAATGGTTGTATGACACGTATGTGAAAAGAGATTAAGCCAAAGCGGAGTCGAATGATTTTTCTAGGAGATCATTTGAGACATGGTCCGAGCGGTGGGTGGACTGGAGTGATGTTGGTCTAGCGGTTGGGCCGGCGCAAACATCATGTGGGATTGGGAGGTGTAACGCGGTGAAATTGGCAACGTTTGCACCAATCCTTAACGAAGACGCATGTATACGTATGTGCAAAGTTGGAGTAGCGAACGCAGCGCACCGGGAGCAATGATTAAGGGTGAGAGTCGCGCCTCACCTAGTGCATTGGGTCGTGCTGGTCACGTTAGTAGCGAACGGGGTACTTGCATTGGGGGTTTGCTGTGAATGAATAGACCCTAACTAGGAGGTATTACTTTTAATAATTAAAGTGGTGGCGAGAAGTGAGTAATTTTTATAATAAAGCAGAGAAAGAAATATTATATATTATATATATTCATATTTAAGCGGCGAATAGATAAAATAAAATTAGTTACAACAGATTTGAGGAAAGTAACTAATAAAAGAAGCTCTAAAAGAAGAACTTAAATAAATTGAGCTAAACATGTGTTTGTTATGCGGTGTGATGTCATTATGTATTGCTTGTGAGTCTTTGACTGTGTGTGGATGTTTTGTGTGAATCCATCTATGATATGTGTGTTCTCTTAACACCGTACTGTAATTGACTCACTTAGATTATGCTAACACTTGCTCTTTGCTTGTTGGTTTTTGTGTATTGGAACAGGTAGCTTGACATGATGCCTTGGTGAAGATGGGAACCATTGGGTAGTTTTATTTAGTATCTTTAGTTATGATACCATTTAGACATGTTGGGTTTTCATCATTATGTTTTTTTGTGAACTTTAAACTTAGATGGGTTTCTTTTGACATGAAAGTAACATTGGTGATGTTTTTGAAATGATCATAATAAGTCTTCCACAATGTATTCTGTTAAAAAGTGTTTGAATTTTTTAAAAGAATTTGGGTGAAAAATCATAGTGTTACAAGTTGGTATCAGAGCCATGCTGTGAGCAAACTGAATACAGAGGCCGGTGTTCAGACTCACAGTGTAGATTGGCTCAGTTAGGTGCTTATGATATAAAGGGGGGAGGGTGTGTGCTGAGAGTATAGGATAGTTATATGTAACTTCATGAATTTTCTCTTCCTGTAAATGTTATGTGTACTTAAATTTCTTTGTTATTTAGGAACATGTCGCACGCTAAGGGGAATGTCAATGATGGATGAGTTGGTGGGGGCAGGACAACCGCACACTCGAGACGCCATCGTTTATTTTTCAGATCCCACATGTTGGTCGACAGCCACGAGCCCAACCAACCCGTAGCGAGCGCAGCACTGCGAGTGCTGCTATCATTTCAGACCTACGGGGACAGCTTGAGGCACATGATGCTGAGTTACAGAGGCGCAATCGGGCCATGGAGCGAATGCAGCAGGCTATGTAAGATGATGAAATCTTGCCCTTGGAGGACAAAGAGGAGGAGAATAAGGAGCCACAAGAGGTGATAGTTGAGAGTTGCTCAGGTACCCAGGAGTGGAGCAGGGAGCCCACTAGAGAACGTATCGAATGGAGGGGTAGTTCCTATAGAGCATTCACTGACTGGATACCCCTTGTAATTTGAGAAGGAGAAGACCCAACATTATGCATGCAATGGTTGTGCAAGATGAGACAAATTTTCCGTTCAGGTGAATTTACGGAATCACAGAAAGTCAGTTATGCGGCACTGAAGTTGGATGGTGATGCTATATAGTGGTGGGAGGCGTTGGAATCTGTTGTCCCTGAGGTTACACTTCAAGCCATGACCTGGGAGGCCTTCAGCCAAAGACTTCAGGAGCGTTTCTGTCCACTAGGGCAGATAAGGAAGGTCGAGCGGGAGTTCCTTACACTGGAAAAAGGAACTATGTTGGTTGTGAAATACAATTCATTGTTCTCTGAAAAGCTACAGTTTGGAAAAATTTACTGTCCTGCCGAGGAAAAACAGGTGGAACATTATGTTGAGGAATTACTGGCGGAGTATCGAGCCACTGTGAGGCAGCTTAACACTTTAGCGGCTGCCATGGATGAGGCTATTCGGATCGAAGTTGATTTGGCTACACCAGGGTGTACAGTGATCAAGGGTGTGGAGAAGAGGAAATGGGAGGGTTCATCTGAATCCTGAAGGAAGGAAAAGAAAGGTCACTAGGGCAAGAAGACTGATAAGCCAAATTTATGCATAAGGTGTCATTCAGCACACAATGGTCCATGCAGTGAAAGTACTATCAGCTACAAGCGATGTAGAAAGGTGGGACGTAAAATGGCAGAATGCAAAAATTAGCCAATCTGCTACAACTACAGGCAGATGGGACATATGAGTGGTCAGTGCCCAAAATCGAGGGTTGATGCGGGTGGAAGTGGTAAGAAGACGCAAGCGACGATGGTTCAGGCTCAGGATTTTCAAATGACAGGTGAGGAAGCCAGACGCGACGACAAGGTTATTCTCAGAACTTTTACTATGAATGATACGCCTGCTAGGGTACTGTTTGATGCCAGTGTTAGTAAATCTTTTGTGTCTCTTATGTTTTGTGCTCGGTTTGTGTTACCCCGGAGTTCTCTGGGTTATGTGTTAGACATTGAGATCGCGGTAGGAAATGATGTTCCTGTACGGGAGAAGTTTGATGGGTGTACTATAGTTCTTTCCGGTCACACTTTTCCTGTGACTCTGATTTCGATTGGGATCAAGTCGTTCGACGTCATCATTGGCATGAACTGGTTGTCTGCCAATCGAGCTAACATTCTTTGTGCTGAAAAGCGCATTTGTATTCCAATTTTTGGAGGGGAGCCTATCTATGTTCGTGGGGAGAAGTCCTTAGGGTCTCTTCCCCTTATCTCAGTGATGAAGGCACGAAAGTGTATCGAGAAGGGTTGTATGGTTTTCTTGGCTCATGTGGTGGAGATCCCTAAGAAGACTATGAGTCTCTCTGATGTGGAGGTGGTTAGGGAATATGAGGATGTTTTTCCTGATCAGTTGCCAAGTTTACCACCCACACGTCAGGTAGAGTTTCAGATCGATCTCATTCCGGGTGCAACCCAAATAGCTAAAGCACCCTACCGGTTGGCTCTTTCAGAAATGGTAGAGATGATGTCTCAGCTTCGGGAAATTCTAGAGCGTGGGTTCATTCGATCGAGTTCCTCACCTTGGGTAGCATCAGTCCTCTTTGTGAGAAGAAAGTGATGGGTTTTGAGCATTACATCAATCCTATGGTGCACATGCAACCCTAAAGTTTTGGATCTAGGTTTTCTCTAATTGTACATGCAATAATAATCATCCAAAGCTATAACCCTAATCTAGCATGCATAAATCGAAATTCATATCTAAAACATAGTTAGAATCTTACCTTTCAATTGTAGATTGCTTGATCTATAATCTTTGAGAACTTTAGCACCTCAAATGTGATGCCTCTAATAGATCACAAACACCAAAAGCAGGTTGGAAGAATGAGAGAGAGAGGGAGAGGCACAAAATCGGCTGGAGATCCGTCTAGGGGTTGTAGTGGCCGATTTTGGGATGCCATAGGGTTCCTTATATAGCTGAGCAGTTAGGATTTCAGTCAAAACCCTAATCCAGTTGCTTAGTCCTTAAGCAGCCCATAGGATCCTTCCAGAAGGCCCCTTGGACAAATTCTTTGTGGACTCCCACATAGATTTCGTCCATCCCTTCCTTATGGATCCTAAGCCCAACTTTGTAACTATCTTATAATTACAGTACCAGTTCCCTTAATTTAATTAATCTCTTTTGACCACAAAATTAATTCTAAATTAAATCTTGACCAATACTAATTAAATTATATGATTTCTCTTTTAATATATTATTCCTATAACATATTAATAAATCACAATTAACCTCTTTCTCCATAATTCATCTAGTCAAGTTGCTTTGGTGAAGGCAACCCAAAAGGACCATGCTACTATCGGGTCATGTACATACCAAATATAGTTATGGGCTTAGACACCTAATCCAACGGTCTCCTACTTGGATAAGTCTAATAACTATAAATGCAAGTACGACTTCAAAATCTGATTAGCAATCGTAGCTCTCAAAAGTTGTTGTCGAATTCTGACACGTCCTATAGATAAGGGATCATGTAGTCCTCCGTTCTCAAGATATCGTGTGGACAAATACATGGAACATAGTCATACTTATTGTCCAGTAGTTTGTTTCCCGATTTCTGATTTGTTTGACATAGAACTTAATTGAACACATCAACTCAGTCCTGACCGGGCCTGGCACATAAGTCAAAACAAAATCATCGAGGGGCCCAAGATATCGCTTTTAATCCTCCTAGGATAAAAGGAACAGATAAACTTTGACTTATATGCTTGTACTATTTACTCATTAAATCGTACACAACAATACATTTTATAACATCAAGTTACTGATGCGTTTACGCATTATCAATTCACAACCAACTCGTAAACAACAACTGATATATCTCGGTTTAAAGACTATACGTTGTTATCGTCTCACAATCACTCGTGATAAATTTCATGAAATGATTCGTGTGAGCGTGGGTCTAATTCAATACTCAAATCTTATTTCAGGAGCACTCATGAACGTTGCATCAAACTTTTTCTATGTCTAAACGCTTAGACAATCTACAAGCCAATTCATGACAATCTTCCCTCAATACCTACTTTCAAAGTATGATCGACTGTGGATGGTTTGAATAATCATATTATTCTAGAAGTCAAAACATGCAAAATGAAACAATAGTAAACAATTGACACAAGACATTAACTTTACTCATAAATAAAACTCCTTTATTTAATCATCAAATGTCAATTACATTTAATCTATTACAAGTTGTAAAAGCTATCTAATCACTAAAACTAATATCTTCCTTCAGGCCAATACTCCTAGCATGCTGCAAGTGCTTAACCCTACTCATTCCCTTCGTAAGGGGATCTGCTGGGTTCTCCTATGACGATACCCTCTTCACTACGAGGAGTCCCTCTTCTACCCGATGTCTGATGAAGTGGTATTTTCTGTCGATGTGCCTGGATCTGCCATGATCCCTCGGTTCCTTGGTTAAGGCAACCGCACCTTCGTTATCACAGAAAATCTCCATAGGCTCCTTTATGGCTGGTACAACTCCAAGGTCTCCAATGAAGTTATTTAGCCATATTACCTCCTTCGACGCTTCGCTCGCTGCTATGTACTCTGATTCGCACGTTGAATCAGCTACGGTCTCCTGCTTGGAACTTTTCCAAGTCACTGCTCCTCCATTTAGGGTAAACACCCAGCCAGACTGAGAGCGGAAATTATCACGGTCGGTATGAAAACTGGCGTCACTATACCCTGGCACTCTCAAGTCATCACTCCGACCGAGGATAAGAACCCAGTCCTTAGTCCTCCGCATGTACTTAAGAATGTGTTTTACCGCAGTCCAATGAGCTCTACCAGGATTCCCTTGATATCTGTTGACCATGCTCAAAGTGAAGGCCACATCAGGGCGAGTACACGTTATAGCATACATGATCGAGCTAACAGCGGAAGCATAAGGTACTCGACTCAATTCTGCTATCTCAGCTTAGGTACTCGGACTTTGAGTCTTACTCAATTTTGTATTGCTTTGGATTGGTATTTCCCATTTCTTGGAATTCTCCATGCTGAAACATTTCAACACTTTATCCAAGTAAGTACTTTGACCAAGTCCTATTAGTCTCCTACTCCTATTTCTCAGAATCCTTATCCCTAGGATATAAGCAGCTTCTCCGAGGTCCTTCATAGCAAAACACTTCTCAAGTCAGGACTTGACCTCCTGCAAGGTTGGGATGTCGTTTCCTATGAGCAGTATGTCATCCACATACAATACGAGGAAACTAACTATACTCCCACTAGCTTTCACATATACACAGGACTCATCCTCACTTCTTGAAAAACCAAACTCTTTGAATTTCCCATTGAAACAAAGATTCCATCTGCGAGATGCTTGCTTCAATCCATAGATGGATTTCTCAAGCTTACACACTCTATTAGGGTACTTCGCATCGACAAAACCCTCTAGCTGACTCATGTAAACATCCTCAGCCAACTTCCCATTACGGAAAACGTTTTTGACATCCATCTGCCATATTTCATAATCATGAAACGCAGCTATGGCTAGCATAACCCTTATAGATTTGATTTTCGCTACTGGTGAGAAGGTCTCATCATAGTTAACTCCAGGAGTTTGAGTAAAGCCCTTCACAACCAATTGTGCCTTATATGTGTGTACTTTCCCATCCATGTCAGTCTTCTTCTTGAAGATCCATTTGCACCCGACCGTCTTACGACCTGGTACATTGTCAACCAAGTTCCAAACTTGATTGTCAAACATGGACTGAATCTCGTTGTCCTTTGTCTCTTTCCATTTCGCAGACTCCGGGCCTGCCATGGCTTCCTTGTAATTGTTAGGTTCATCCAAATTTATCAGTGTGCTATCATTGATAAACGTATCACCTTCAGTAGTAATATGGAAACCATAAAACTCAGGTGGAATGCTAACTCTACTGGAACGTCTAAGAGGTAAGGACTCGTCAATCGGTTCAACAGGAGTTTCCTCCTTGGGTTGAGCGCTAGTGTTAAAGGTTCCTTCATCGTTTGATTCTTGAAGCTCTTCAAGATCAATTTGCCTCCCACTGTCCTCTTGGCATATGAGTTCTCTCTCTTGGAAAACCCCTCTCCTCGTAACGAAGACAACATTGTCACTCGGTCTATAGAAGAGATACCCAAAGGACTTATGTGGGTAGCCGATAAAAATACACCGCTCACTGTGAGGTTCGAGCTTGTCGTGAGTCTCTCGTCTTACGAAAGCATCACAACCCCAAACCTTGATATGTGCTAACGAGGGAACCTTCCCTGTCCATATCTCGTGAGGTGTTTTGGCAACCTTCTTAGTTAGGACTAGATTAAGGATATGGGCGACAGCGTCTAAGGCATACCCCCAGAATGAGATAGGTAATGAAGCTCGAATCATCATGGAACGAACCATGTCCAACAAGGTTCGATTGCGCCTCTCAGCCACACCATTCAACTGCGGTGTCCTAGGCGGCGTCAATTGCGAAACAATTCCACATTCCTTAAGATAGTCGTGGAACTCGATACTAAGATACTCACCACCTCGATCGGATCGGAGCATCTTTATCTTCCTGCCCGGCTGATTCTCCACTTCTTGCTTAAACTCTTTGAATTTTTCAAAAGTTTCTGACTTATGCTTGATTAAGTAGATATACCCATATCTGCTATAATCATCGGTAAAAGTCACATTGAAGCGGTTTGCATACCTTGTGGTGGATCTAAAGGGCCCACATACATCCGTATGTATGAGATCCAATAACCCCTCACCCCTTTCACAAGTACCAGTGAAGGGTGACTTGGTCATCTTTCCAAGTAAACAAGATTCGCACGTGTCATCAGACCTAAGGTCAAATGACTCCAAGACTCCATCCTTTTAGAGATGGGCTATGCGTTTCTTGTTGATATGTCCAAGACGACAATGCCACAAGCATGCTTTGTCCAAACCATTGGACGAATCGATATCCAACACATTATTTCCTAAGTTGTCTACAACCATCACAGTTTCATATATACCATTACAAGGTAATGCTTCAAAATAAAAAGTACCATTCAAGAAAGCATTAATAGAACCAATTTCATTATTAAGTGAAAATCTAAAACCTTGTTTATACAAACCGTGAAAATAAATAATGTTTCGTGTCATTTCTGGCGAGTAGCAACAATTATTCAACTCTATACCTAACCCACTACTAAGAACTAAAGAATAAACTCCAATCTTGGTGACAGACGACGCTTTCCTATTCCCCGTGATCAAGTTCATCTTCCCATGCTCCACATCCCTACTTCTTCTTAGACCCTGCAAATCAGAAAAAATGTGAAAACCACATCCTGTATCAAGGACCCAAGAAATAGCATGTGATGAGTTATTAGATTGAATAGTATAAATACCTGCGAAGGTGGGCTTTATCTTCCCATCCTTGATGTCTTGCAGATACTTCGGGAAGCTTCGTTTCCAATGTCCTTTGTTGTGACAGTGAAAGCACTCTGCATCCTTCGGATTGGAAGAGGGTGTAGCAGAACCACCTTTGGTCCCACTAGAAGAGGATCCATCATGGGACTTTCCTTTGTGGCTCTTAGAAGGAGCCTTCCTCTTCTTCCCTTTCCCTTGTCCAATTGTCAAGATAGGGGCAGCAGCAGTAGGAGTAGATGCAACAGACTTGCCTTTCAAACTACTCTCAACAGTTCGCAAAAGGCCTTGAAGCTTGCTTAAAGTGACCTCCTCCTTGTTCATATGATAGGTCATACGAAACTGATCATAACAGGGAGGTAAAGTGTGTAGGATAATATCTATGGCCAACTCTCCGTTGAAGTTTACATTTAACTTCAGCAAGCGGTCCACGTACCTTTGCATCTTTTGTAGACGAGCCGTGATGGACTCTCCATCCTTCATCTTTGTAGTGATCATGGAGGCGATGATTTCGTACCTTTCTTGCCTAGCACTTTGATGGTACATTTCCATCAAATCTTGGTGCATCTCGTAGGGATAGTAGTCCTCGTAGGACTTTTGGAGTTCGGCAGTCATGGTCGCAAGCCTGATACACGACACCTTTGTCGCGTCCCTCTCATGGGTATCATATTGAGCGATTTGCTCGGGAGTAGCAGTGTTATGGTCGATCTCCTTTAGTTTCTCGTCGAGAACATACTATTTGTCCTTGTAGCGGGTGACCATGCGTATGTTGTGAATCCAATCATTAAAGTTGGATCCATCAAAGATCACCCTCCCACACAAGTTCATGAGGGAGAAGGAGCTAGAAGCGTTGGAATTAGCAGCGTTGTTTGAAGTCGACATCTGAAAAAGAAAAGAGACAAAGTTTAGTTTAGATAAGAATCCCTAATTTAATACCCAAATGAAAAACTAGGGCTAGGACCCATAACAATTATTTACAATTCAGAAAAGGGATGTCGTAATCTAATTGCAAATAATTTGAAGGTAGGTAAATGACGATTTCCCAATTTCCACCATGAAAAACGAAAAGGAATATTATGTTTTAAATGAATTGAAATTCCTAGATTCTTTTGAGATTCATTAAACTTTTCAATGGCATGTTTAAATCTCGATTATGCCCTTCAAGTTTGTGACTAGGATATCGAGGATCACAAACAAGGTGTGAATAACCATGCAAATGTGCTTGGTACTCTCGATGTCATTTATCACCTAATCAATGTGTCGGTTAACCACACACGTTCCATTAATCTATGATAAACATCGACTACCCTTTACCACCCTTGCTAGTCCCAAATTAGTGTGCCGGTTAGCCACACACGCTCCACTAACGACTTGGCAAGGTGAAAAGTGCAATTTCATGGAATAACATCATTTTCACATTTTTCCTAAAGTAACTAAGATTGGGATTTATGTAAACATTTAGTTACTTTATAAAATCATTATACTTATTAATGAGGAATTGGTTTGTCTAATCCTACCCGTTCGACTAATGACCCTCCACTAGTCAAGAGTGCGGTGGGTAAGAGTGGATACCCAATGACGGTCATTTTACATGCCGCTTCCTTAAACACCCCTTATAAACTAGCTTCGTGAATGAGGCCTACTAACGGTAAGACTGACTTATCTTATACATATATATATAATTATTAATCTTTTAATATTATAATAGAATAAGGGTTAAATTTTAAACTTTTAAAACTCTAGGGTTTAGAATTTAAATATTTCAAAATTAAACTTTTTAATCAAAATTTAAATTCCAAAACTTGAGGGAATGTTTTGAAACTTTTCAAAACCTTTCTAGATCAAATAAAAATAATTTAATTAATCAAATAATTTGTCATTATCTAAATTTGATCTAATTCAATTTATGGCAAGATAATTCACATCAAATAACACAAATAATTATTTTTATCATATAAGCTAATAATTATCTTATAGTTTGACAATTATCTTCTAATTGGGTGAGGATAATCATTACCATATAATAAAATTCGAGTTTTATCAGTCAAAAACGTTTTTGGTAATTATCCCAATCCAATTCTGGTCAAAATCCCGAAAAATCTGCCAACTGATGAGCCGACTCGTCGAGTCAAACTTTGGACTCGTCGAGTAGCCCTGACTCGTCGAGTTCATCAGAGGACTCGACGAGTTCATCAGGCAGATTCGGATTTTTGACTTTTTCAGCTAAGAATAATTAAGCAATGCATCAAATACAATACAAAAACGACCTAGGCTCTGATACCACTGATGGGTTTTGGATCTAGGTTTTCTCTAATTGTACATGCAATAATAATCATCCAAAGCTATAACCCTAATCCAGCATGCATAAATCGAAATCATATCTAAAACATAGTTAGAATCTTACCTTTCAATTGTAGCTTGCTTGATCTTCAATCTTTGAGAACTTTAGCACCTCAAATGCGATGTCTCTAATAGATCACAAACACCAAAAGCAAGTTGGAAGAATGAGAGAGAGAGGGAGAGGCACAAAATCGGTTGGAGATCCTTCTAGGGTTTCTAGTAGCTGATTTTGGGATGCCATAGGGTTCCTTATATAGCTGAGCAGTTAGGGTTTTAGTCAAAACCCTAATCCGGTTTCTTAGTCCTTAAGCAGCCCATAGGATCTTTCCAGAAGGCCCCTTGGACGAATTCTATGTGGACTCCCACATAGATTTCGTCCATCCTTTCCTTATGGATCCTAAGCCCAACTTTGTAACTATCTTATAATTACAGTACCATCCCCCTCAATTTACTTAATCTCTTTTGACCACAAAATTAATTCTAAATTAATTCTTAACCAATATTAATTAAATAATATGATTTCTCTTTTAATATATTATTCCTATAATATATTAATAAATCACAATTAACCTCTTTCTCAATAATTCATCCAGTCAAGTTGCTTTGGTGAAGGCAACCTAAAAGGACCATGCGACTATCGGGTCAAGTACATACCATATATATTTATGGGCTTAGACACCTAATCCAATAGAAAGATGGTTCGATGAGGATGTGTATCGATTACAGGGAGTTGAACAAGGTTACTGTGAAGAATAAGTATCCCCTCCCAAGAATTGATGACCTTTTTGATCAGCTTCAGGGTTCTAGACATTTTTCAAAGATTGACTTGCGGTCGGGATATCATCATGTACGGGTTAGTGAGCAGGATATACCCAAGACGACATTCAGGACACGCTATGGCCATTATGAGTTCTTATTGATGCCCTTCGGATTGACGAATGCCCCAACGGTGTTTATGGACCTGATGAATCGGGTCTGTTATCCATTCTTGGATAAGTCTTTCATTGTTTTCATCGATGACATATTGGTGTATTCTCGGAGTGCCGAAGATCATCAGAGGCACTTAAGAGAAGTCCTAGACACACTTCGGAGGGAGAAACTTTATTCAAAGTTTTTAAAGTGTGAATTCTGGTTGAGAAGGGTACATTTTCTTGGACACATAGTCGGGTCATAAGGAATTAAGGTGGACTTAGAAAAGATTGATGTTACATTCCAAAACTTTCATAAAATTTAAACTTTTCAAAACAACCCTTTTGAAATAGAAGTGTTTACAAAAACCTTTTGTCCTCAAAACATTATTTAAAAATCAGAATCACTTTCAACATATTTTTCAAAACATTCACATTATCAGAGTTTCCCAGGAATCAACAGTTCAAAAAGCGAGGATGTGTACGGTCACGCCTTCACCTTGCTACAATCTACTGAGGTTCCTGAAACCATAAACCAAAACTGTAAGCACGAAGCTTAGTGGCTTCCCCCAAAGTACCAACACCCAAACAGATAACATATACAAATAAAAACATGTAGACAGAGCCTTCAGCATGTCTGGACCGCCTCCCCGGGCCTACAGCCTGTCTGGACCGCTCACAGGACCTTCATCATGTTTGGACTGCCTCACCGAGCCTACAGCCTGTCTAGACCGTGATGACTCCAGTCTTGGATACCATTCGAGATGTGTGTATGAGGATGACAGTGATGAATCCAGTCTTGGATACCATTCGAGAGGCCCAGGTGGAGGCCATGAGACCGGAGAACCGCAAGAGGGAGCGGGTGATTGGGCAGGTTTCCGAGTTTAAGACGGATGGTCGTGGGCTTATGACCTTCCGAGGGCGGATCTGGGTACCCTATAAGGGTGGAGCTCGGCGTATACTGATGGAAGAGGCACATAGATCAAGATTCTCGATCCTCCCATGTGTTGGATTAATGTCTAAGTCCATAACTATAATTGGTAAGACTTGACCCGACCCGGCATGGTCCATTTGGGTTGCATGGCATCATGCATTTGGATAGACTATAATGAGAGAAATAACACTTAAGGTTGGTTAAAATATTATAAGTTCTAATATATTAATAAGGTTATTTAATTAGTATTGATCAAGAATTAATTTGGAATTAATTAAGTGATCAAAAGGAGACTAATTAAATATATGGGTTGATTGTGTAAATCATTCATTCTTATATATGTGGGCTTGTGATCCAAGATTCCTTATGTTGGACTAAGTCCATGGGGTGACCCATGGATACTCCATGGAGGTTAAAATCCATGGAGCATAAGGAATGGGTAAAGTTATGAGTTACATGGTGTAACCCTAATAGCCACCATATAAAAGAATCTCATGGCTCAAGAAATCGTGCACTAATGTGTGAGTGTGAGGGCTAGACGATTTCAAGGAGTGTTCAAGTTTCTCTCAAGTTATTCCAAGTGTATTTGGTGTTGTGTGAACCATTTGAGGTGTCACACTTGGGGCACTAGGCACTCAAGCTTCATGAAGATATTCTACATCAAAGAGGTATGTATTCTATCTTGTTATATTTATTATTTTGTATGCTAGATTAGGATAATACCTTGGATGTTCATAATTGTATGTATAATAGAGAAAACATAGATCCAAGGTATTTAGGGTTGCATGTACACTTAGGAGTGTTAGAATGCTCATAACCCAACAGTGGTATCAGAGCTTTGGCTTGTTTTCTTGTTATACTTGCAAAAGTAGCTGAAAAAATCGAGTTGGATGCATATATTCGATTGTTTTGGCTGGAATTGGACTAGGAACATTACCCTAAGATGTTTTTGGACTTATAAACTTGTTTTTGATGTGGTAATGTTCATGCTAATCCAATTTCTAAGATAATTGTCATAATTTCAAGATTTGTATTAGTTTGTATGTTCATGCTAATTTCTTGAAGATTGATGATTTGAATTATCTTGTTCTTATGAGGTTCTTAGATTAATAGAAAAGTTGTGTGAAATAGTTGTTTTCAATCCATTTTAATCTAAGAGTTGATTCCAAAGTGTGTTTTTGTAACTTGTCCTCAAGTTATATGAAAAGTCACATTTAAGAATCATAAAACTCATAAAAGTTGGCAAAGGTTACAAAATGAAGAGTCTAGTTCTAATTAAATGGTTTTATGACTCCATAACTTGTCCTCAAGTTATGGAGGTTCAAGAGTCTCTTCATTAAATTAAAAAAAAAGTGTAACCTTAATTAGTTCCATAAGTTACAATAAAAAAAGTTATTTTTTTTATTAATTAGTTTAAAGTCTTCCATAACTTGTCCTCAAGTTATGGAACTTGAAGAGTTTTTTTTTTTTTAATTAAAACTACTTTACACTCATAAGTTATGGAATTAATTAGTTTTGAATAGTTTCAAAACTTGCCCTCAAGTTTTGGAATTTGAAAATTTTTCACTTATGAATACTTTAATTCCAAGTTAGCCCTTAGAATTTTAAAAGTTAAAATTCAACCCTTATACTTTATAATATTATAAGTTAATAATATTTATATATATGTATAAGAGTAAAGTCAGTCATACCGTTAGTAGGCCTCATTCACGAAGCCGGTCTATAAGGGGGTAAGAGGTTACTGCCTATAAAATGGCAGTTTAATGGGTGTCCACTCTCACCCACCGCTTCCTTGACTGGTGGAGGGTCGTTAGCCGAACGGGTAGGACAAAGACTATAATTCTCCTTTCATTAAAAGTATTAATGATAAATACTAAGTAACTAAACTCTTATTAATACCCAATCTTAGTTACTTAGGAAAATGTGAATAAGGTGCTAATCCATGAAATTACACTTTGCACTTTGTTTAAGCTGTTAGTGGAGCGTGTGTGGTTAACCGGCACACTAACCTGGACTTAACAAGGGAGGCAAAGGGTAACTTAATGTTTATCATAGTATTGTTGGAGCGTGTGTGGTTAACCGGCACATCGATTGAGGGGTAAATATTAAGGGTACCAAGTATATTTGCATGGTTACTTCACACCTTGTTTTGTGATCCTCGGCATCCCAGTCACAAAACCTGAAGGGCACACTCGAGATTGAAACATGCCATTGAAAAGTTCAATGAATCTCAAAAGAATCTAGGAGTTTCAAAACCAATTAAAACCTAATAATATATTTCGTTTATCTTGGTGGAAATTGGTGAATCGTAATTCACCTACCTTCAAATATTTTATAGCTTGGATTACGGCATCCCTCTTCAAAGTTATAAAATAGTTTGTTGGGTCCTAGCCTTAATATTTCATATTGGGTGTCATATTAAGGACTTTAAATCAACTATCTTGAATATCTCCCAAAAAGATGTCTGGTCTAGACATTTATGATCTTCCCAAATCTCTTGAAACAAGCTTTCCTAAATGAAGATGATGTCCTATGGATATCATACTTCTGTCACCTCCTCCAATTATTCTCCCTAACCCACAAGTTCCTAAAAAGTTTAAGGTCACTCAAGCCCTATTGGCAAGGCAAGGTCTAGGTGTGATCACATCTTGGAGATGTAGTCACATATTGACAAGCCGGGAGAGTTGGGTGTCAAAGTCTTGAGAAAGTTGGTGGCTCAACTACTTTCTAAGTCACATAGTGAGTTCTTTTGGGAATCCTATGAAACAGACTAAGACAAGACCCTTAATGATCTTATCTATTTGCTAAGATCAACTTCCTAAAACGCTATGGACATTGACAATGATGACATTGGATATCCAGTAAAGCTCTTTCTTCCCAATGGAAAGGGATCGTCCATAGTCAACTCGGTTGACCCAATGGTAAAGAGAGAGGCGAAGTCTGAGATAGTCCCATTATCAAGGGTCCATAGGTAACTATTGCCAAAGGAAGGGGCATTGGTTACGAAGCTGCCAAATTTACCTAAGGATGTTAAAGTCAATAAGTTTGGCTCTACTTCAGGTAAAGTCCATTGTCTAACTCTATTAAGTACATGCTGATTCTGATCGCGAAGATGGATTTCAATCGCATGGTTCGGTGATCAGAATTTTGGGCAATTACTTAAGAGTTATGATATTTATATTGCTTAGGAATAGATAACAACAAGGTTTTCATATGGATTGTAAGGATAAGTTTTTCCGCAAAGTTTTAAAATAAAAGAAAAAAGGTTTTGATTTTATTTATTTTAAGTATCCTTACAATGGCATTTGTGAAAAGTTGTTGCTTATAAGATTCCATTGATAGCAATATTGGAAAAATGGATTTGATTCTTTCGGTTGTGGTAGTGTCTAATATTACCAAATAAGGAAAGATTCTCATCACCCAAGGTTCAATTGGACCGAAACTTGGAATCATGCAAGTTGTATAGTATGATGAATGAGAACTTTCAGCTTGGAAAATTAAGACTAATTCCTTATGTGAATAAGGAAAGGACTAAGGGATCGAGTACACATTCTTGTGCACTGGTCAAGTCCACCACAAAAGATCAAGAAGACTATTCGTCATGATTTACTTAAGTTCAGTAAATATGATTATACTTATAAGTTTAAGTATAAGTCTGTAGCATTGGAGAAGTTTCAATGTGAGACAGAACGAATAAGAAGAATCAAAGTATGGCAGAAAGATAAAAGTTTCTCAAATCTGAAAAGATGGGAGAGTACTTTAGTATCATGTTTATGATCATCTTAATGATTAAGATACCATATCACAATTGGTCCTCTAAAGTCATCTTAGTGCATTCTTATGACTAAGAAGAGGAGTCATGAATTGTTGAAATGGTTAAATCAAAAAGATGAGTCATACTTCGTTCCAAAACAATTCTTAGAGTCATACTCCAAGATTATAACTTGAGTGACATATCTTAAAGAGGGTTTGTTAACACTAGTCAAATGTAAGAGTAAAAGGTTATCTACTCTTGTACATTTGAAATTGGTAAGTTATGATGTTTTGGATAAAACAGAGACCAACTTAGGCCAATTGTGTAAAGTGTTAGTCTTGATAAAGAATCCGCACTATCTCTTGAATATTTGACAAGGGAGTCTTATATGTCAAGAGGACAGTGGGAGTCTTAAAGCTCTTGAAAGTTTCAAGACTTAATCAAGAATAAAATCTAAAGTCCTTCACTAGCACACGACTTGAGGTTTATAACCTATCGTGTTGAAATTTTTATGCCTATTCAAGTTGGCTTTGCATAGGAGTTCTGAGAGTTCTCAATTGGTTGCACAACTACTTGGAAGAAATGGCAGGCACCTGAGCTGCCAAATGGCAAGAATTTAAGATTGCACAAGTTTAATCAATATGAGTTTGGATTTGTCACTAACCTTGTCTTGTGATTATGGTTTTGACAAATTCACATGGATAAGAACACATACACTATTAAATCTAAGTGTCATAATGTTTCTCTCTGATTCATGAAAATGATGGTGAGGAAACACTTTCACTAAGTAGATTTTAGCTAGATAGCAATTGTGATATTTGCATTCTCAAAGTCGTTAGTGGAGCTTGTGTGGTTTACCGGCACACTAACATGGACTTGTGAGAAGTGGCAAAGGTCTAAACAATTGAGACTATGATTACGACATCCCTTTTCATAGTTCTAAAATTGTTTAGACTCACATGTGAGCTATCTAAGAGAGGTGTATGATTTTGATAAAGTTTTATCAAAACAATCTAGTATCAGAAATCTGAACTTTGGTAAGAAAGTCAGCTGATTTCTGAATACATGTCAAAGCTAGTGGGAGCATAAGTGTTATGCTAATAATCATCATGTTAGTGGGAGCATGATAATTATGACAAAGGTTGCAAGTTAGCAATGTTAATTATAGAAAACAAAAGTTTCAATTCGTGAGGTTGCAGGGGTTGAAAAAGTTGTTTTGCTATAATTAAGGGAGAGGAAATTATACTTCATTTCAATTCTAAAAGCTTAGATTGAGATTTTAATAGTATTTAATCAAGGATATATATATATATGAATTTCATGTTGGAATGGCTCAACATAAGGAAATTCTATATATGGGTCCATTATTTGCGTTCTAAAATTCGATTATGATTACGGTATCCCTTTTCATAATCTGAATTTTGAGAACTTGGCAAATTGAAATGGAAATATTATAGCAAAAGACTGGTTTAGTCTTTATGTGAGACATCATGAATCGTGTCCTATATGCTTCGGATATAGGATCGATTACATGTGCTATATTCATCCTTTCTAAAATTTTCCAAATGCCTGGGGCATTATGAAGGGAAAAGGTCTAGAATTGGATATGACTAAAATGATTAAGCAATTGTCGAGGACAATCTAAGGTTTACCAAAGATTGGTTGCTCAAGGACAGTTGGAAGTATAATGTTAATTCTGGAAGGACCATATTGACATAATCTGTAAGGAGGCAACTCTTGTTCAGAAGTGATAGTCAAAATGGAATATGGAAATGTTTCAAAGTTAGAAATTATTCAATATGTGTAAGATTAGGAAACTTAATGAAAGAAGGATGTTTCCAAGGAGCTGATCTCCTTTGGAATGCTCTGTAATGATTGTTGTCAAGTCTTTCTGACTTCGTGCATAATCATTAAGAGGATCAATGCATATAAGTTTAGAATCTAACAGATTTCAGTAAATGGCATGAATTTGGAATTCTTGCATTTGCAGTAAGGATTTGGGACTGTGAAAAGAGGATCATTGGAGTGATGTTCAATTGATCTATTTTACAAAGTAAAGATCATAGACAAACATAGTATGCATACTTGGTGTATGGCATGACTAGTGTTTAGAAAACATAGTGTACATGCTTGGAGCATGGGACAACTATTGTTTTAAATTCAAGTATAAAGTTGATAAAACCGAAACAATGAATAATGAGTAATCAGTATGGTGATAAATAAAAGTGTTTATTTATATTCATAGGGTTTGATACCATATTTGATTCATTTATTCTTGTGTTTCACTTTGCATGTTTTGACTTCCAGAATAACTAAGTCGCTCTTCCTGAATGATTAAGTTATTCAAACCATCCACAGTCGGTCATATGTTGGAAGTAGATATGAATCAAGATTGTCATGGGTTGGTTTGTAGAGGTCCAAGTTGGTGGACAAAGTGGTGCTACAACACTCATGAGTGCTCATAAGTTCTGAGTATTGGATTCAACCCGCGCTCATTTGAATCACTTCATGGATTTTATCATGAGTGATCATGAGACGATAATATCTTATATTCTTCAAACCTAGAGATATGAGTTGTTACTATGAGTTGGTTATACATTGATTGCACGAAAACGCATTGGTAACTCGATGTTATAAAACGTGCCTTTGTGTATGATTCAACAAGTAGTAGAACAAGCCATATGAGTCGAAGTTTATCCATTCCTTTTACCTTAGGGATAAAAGAGATATCTGTGGGCCCCTCGATGATTTAAAGATGATACATGTGAGTGCTTGGCCAAGCCAGGACTGATTTGATTTGTTCAATCAGTCAGTCATCATGAATCGGAAATCGGGAAACAACAAATGGACAGAGAGAATGATTGATAATCCATGTCTCAGTCCATATGATATCTAGAATGGAGGAATATATGATCCCTTATCTAATGGACAAGTCATTGACAAAGGTCAGAGTTCATCGACAAGGTCAGAGTTCGACAGAAGCTTTTGAGAGCTACGATTGCTGATCGGTTCCTGAAGTCATACGCAATAATAGTTTTAGACTTATCCAAGTGGGAGACTGTTGGATTAATGTCTAAGTCCATAACTATAATTGGTAAGACTTGACCCGACCCGGCATGGTCCATTTGGGTTGCATGGCATCATGCATTTGGATAGACTATAATGAGAGAAATAACACTTAAGGTTGGTTAATATATTATAATTTCTAATATATTAATAAGGTTATTTAATTAGTATTGATCAAGAATTAATTTGGAATTAATTAAGTGATCAAAAGGAGACTAATTAAATATATGGGTTGATTGTGTAAATCATTCATTCTTATATATGTGGGCTTGTGATCCAAGATTCCTTATGTTGGACTAAGTCCATGGGGTGACCTATGGATACTCCATGGAGGTTAAAATCCATGGAGCATAAGGAATGGGTAAAGTTATGAGTTACATGGTGTAACCCTAATAGCCACCATATAAAAGAATCCCATGGCTCAAGAAATCGTGCACTAATGTGTGAGTGTGAGGGCTAGACGATTTCAAGGAGTGTTCAAGTTTCTCTCAAGTTATTCCAAGTGTATTTGGTTTTGTGTGAACCATTTGAGGTGTCACACTTGGGGCACTAGGCACTCAAGCTTCATGAAGATATTCTACATCAAAGAGGTATGTATTCTATCTTGTTATATTTATTATTTTGTATGCTAGATTAGGATAATACCTTGGATGTTCATAATTGTATGTATAATAGAGAAAACATAGATCCAAGGTATTTAGGGTTGCATGTACACTTAGGAGTGTTAGAATGCTCATAACCCAACACCATGGGCCACTAAGATGTATCTGGACCTGAAAAGAGATTATTGGTGGCCCTGTATGAAGAGAGATGTGGCATGGGTAGTTGATAGGTGCTTGACCTGTCGCCAGGTTAAGGCGGAGCACCAGCGTCCACATGACCCGTTACAGCCTCTAGAGATTCCCCAGTGGAAGTGGGAACAGATCACCATGGATTTTATCACCAAGTTACCGAGGATTGTGCATGGAGTAGACGCGATATGGGTGACTGTAGACCGGCTGAAGAAGAGTGCTCTTTTTCTCGCCATCAGTGAGAGCTCTTCTGCATAGAAGTTGGCCGAGATCTACGTGCGAGAGGTAGTAGCACGGCATGGGGTGCCGACTTCGATAGTGTCAGATCGGGATGTGCGTTTTACTTCCAGGCTCTGGAAGAAGTTTCATGAGGAGTTGGGTATCCGACTGCACATCAGTACAGCTTACCACCCACAGACAGACAGACAGAGTGAGCAGACGATTCAGACACTCGAGGACATGCTGCGTGCATGAGTTTTCATACAACAACAACTATCATACGAGTATCGGCATGCCTTCCTTCGATCTTTTATATGGGAGGAGGTGTCGGACTCGCATATGTTCGGGAGAGGTGGGGCAGAGAGTGATGGGGAGCACTAAGATAGTGCTCAAGACGGCCGAGCAGATTCAGCAGGTCAGACAGCGGTTACTGACGGCCCAGAGTCGTCAGAAGAGTTATTCAGACCGGAGACGATCTGAGTTAGAGTTCTAGGTCGAAGATTATGTTCTCCTGAAGGTATCCCTATGGAAAGGGGTGATCCGATTCAGGAAACGGGGAAAGTTGGGCCCTAGATACATTGGTTCTTTTAGAGTGATCGCCATAGTGGGTAAGGTAGCTTATCGGTTAGAGCTACCTGTAGAGTTGAGTCAGATTCATAACACCTTCCACATGTCTCAGTTGAGGAAGTGTGTGGCCGATGAGATGGCGGTGGTACCACTAGAGGACATTCAGGTGGATGCGAGCCTAAATTATATTGAGAGGCCGATCGCGATCTTGGATCAGAAGGTGAAGGTTCTGAGGAACAAGGAGGTGCCCTTATTTCAGGTTCAGTGGCAACATCGGAAGGGATCCGAGTGGACTTGGGAGCCGGAGTCCGAGATGCGCGAGCAGTACCCAGAGTTATTTCCGGAGCATGACTTCGAGGGCGAAGTCTGATTCCAGTGGGGGAGAATTGTAACATCCGGACACCCATGTATATTATCTATTTATTTATTTTGAGATCTATTGAGCAACTCGACGAGTTGGTGCCTCAACTCGTCGAGTAGAGATGAATTGACCACGTGGGTTTAGTAATGGACTCGACGAGTCAGGGAGCCGACTCGCCGAGTAGGCGCTGTGAGATGAAAACCCTAATCTCTGGGGTTGGGGCCTACTTAAGAGAACTTATGTTCTCATTTCTGCCTCACCAGCTGCCCAACTCCCCTGTGTGAAACCCTAAATGTTTGTAGTGAGCTAAGAGAGTTATAGAGCTAATCCTTGAATATTCTAGTGCATCTTTGGAGGAGAAGAGGAGATTATCCAGCAAGGAGCACGAAGAAACTGTTGGATCTAGTGTTATTTCATTTAGAGCTACTGTAGAAGGTAAAAAGCCTACACCTTTCTCATCTTATTGGTTAGATCACATGATTATGGAAGTTAGGGCTTTTATCACCTTTTATTGGGACTTTGAGTGCATTGAGCTTATCAGGAGGTCTAGACTTCATATCTGGACCTTGTGAGGTCCATAGAGTCCAAAGGTCCCAGCTTTATCCAGCCATAAAAGAGTTCTTGTGCTTAAACACCTTAGTTAGATCTTGTAGTGGCATTATGGAGCAAATATGCCATGCATGCACGTAAAGATTGAAGCTTTACGTGACATTTGAACCTTAGGAGTCTAGATCTAGAGTTTGGAGTAGCAGATTTGCCTTAAAACGTCTGAATGAGAAGTTGACTTAAGGGAATCGACGAGTCGATGAGCTGACTCGATGAGTCGGCTAGGGTTTTCCCGATGAGTCTGGATATGGGTAACTCGGCGAGTCGACTCGACGACTCGACGAGTTAAGTTGGGTTTTCGCGATGTTCTGAGGAACAATGGGGACTCGGCGAGTCACATAGGTGCACTCAGCGAGTCAGGTCAACATGAACAGTTGACTCGAGTGTTGACTTTTGTTGACTTTAGGGTTTGGTCAAGGCAGGACTTATGGAGACCATGGAGGGGTAAAATGGTCTTTTACCCATCCTAGGAGCTGAAGAGGGACTATCATGAGTTTATTTGGAATTGTGATCTTTAAGTATTAATTAGAGGTGCTTTTTACATGTAGGCTAGATTTGGTGATTCGTGTTCGAGGGGTACACATTTTCTTAGCCTACTTACGAGGTGAGTTTTCTCACTATACTTACCATGAGTGGTATCTATGTGTGACGGAGGGTCTTATGTGCTTATTTGAGTTATGTGATATTATGCATTTTGTCTGTGTGATATATATGTTATATTCTGTGTTTTACTGAGATAGGACCGGAGGGTCCAACCCGAGTTATGGGACCGGAGGGTTTCCACGGAGACAGAACCGGAGGGTCCAACCCGAGTTGTGGGACCGGAGGGTTTCCACTGAGACAGGATCGGAGGGTCCAAACCGAGCTGTGAGACCGGAGGGTCCTCACTGAGACACATGACCGGAGGGTCCACACCGAGACGCATGAGACTGGAGGGTCCATGCCAAGTTATAGCCATGAGAGGCTTATTATTTATGTATGTGGTATTTTAGGGAACTCACTAAGCTTCGTGCTTACCGTGTTATGTGTGATGTGTTTCAGGTACCTCTCAGGACCGCGGGAAGGCGCCGGCATGATTGTACACACTTGTTCGAGACTATGATGAGGATTCTGGGATTTGACTTATTTGTGGATTTATGTTGACATTTTGAGATACATGTGGTTTTATGAAATACAATATATGAGTTTTATGTGTTTTTTTTTAAATGAAAATTTTGGTTTGAAAATTTACGGTGTTACAAACACATGTCAACATATACATAACAATTAACATATAACCAGTCTACAGATAAACATGCTAATCATACATATCACTAAGCATAGCATCATCCTATCTACCAGGATACAGATTTAACAGATCATAACAGCATGGCAACATCCTATCTACTAGGATACAGATCTAACATATCATAGCAACATCCTATATACCAGGATACTGATCTAACAGATCACTACAACATACAAGCATACGGTAAACCAGGATAACAATCCAAAAGGGTCGGTATTGGTGCCTTCGACCCATAAGCACAGGTTGGAAGACTCACCTCGAATGCAGAAGCTCCTCGAAAGAAATCCCTAGTTGTAGCCTTGCCAGCTTCCCGAGCTATCAATACCAACAACATACCCATTTTACCCCTGGCCCAACATACACCAAAACTGAGGCCCAAAATCAAAAGATCCTCAAGGCCCACTAATGGCCCAATTTTTCAAATTGGGCCCAACCTCATATGGGTCTTATCCTAACCCCATAATTTCCTCAAATACAAATCAAATTACCACGAACACCTCTTGAGACAAACTTGGTCAAAGACATAAGTCAAAAGTCAAAAGTCAAAGTCAACGATCCAAGTTGACCCAACTCGCCGAGTTATCCTTCAACTCGTCGAGTTCCTCCATCAATCGGAACATATCGAGAAAACCCAAGTCAACTCGCCGAGTTTACCCACCAACTCATCGAGTTCCCCTATTCATCTGTAAATATCGGGGAAAACCGAGCCAACTCGTCGAGTTTATCCATAAACTCGCCGAGTTCGCTCAAAATCCAGTAACTTAATTCATTAAGCACCTAATCCATAAAGGCATGGCCACACAACATAGATCTGACTTCCTTGAGCTAGAAAACCACGTAAAGTTGCTAACTTTACATCCATGCATGTCTAGATGAAGCTCTTAAGCTCCAAATGGTCTTAATACTCAACTTAATGCATGCATGACATCAAGATCCTCCTAAAGTTTTCATCTTTAAGCTCAAGGGTAGAAAATAAAACTCATATCTGAAAGGATGAACCTTTACACCACCTTTCTTATCCATAAACTCAAAAAGGAGGCCAAAATCACAATAAAACCCAAATGAGAAGATCTAAGCTATTAATCACCAAGTTCCAGACTTTTTACCTCAAATGGTTGCCAAAAGTGTGATAGATTCTGGATCCAAAAGCTTCCCTCCAAGCTAAACAACTTCAAGCTCTTCTAAACCTTCACCAAGCACCAAAAGCCCACAAAAATCCACTCAAAACCGCAATATTCCCAACAAGAGGCTCACAACTCGATTTAAGGTTTCAGGAGGACAAGAAGGTTGAACAAGGAAGTTTAAGGCCTTTAAATATGGTGCAAGACCCTAAAATTAGGTTTTCCTTCTGAGTGGCCAACTCGCCGAGTTGAGGCTCCTCAACTCGTCGAGCTGCCTCATTAAACTTCGTGGTCAAGCCAACTTCTACTCGTCGAGTTGAGACTCCTCAACTCGTCGAGTAGACCATTAAATCCTATGATTCTTCATCTTCAACTCGCCGTGTTGGCTCCTCCAACTCGCCGAGTTCAACTTGAAATTGGCCTAATTCCATAATTAACCTTCTAGATTCTGGGTGTTACAATTGAACCAGTAAAGAAGTGGCCGGTACCGAAGACTCCCACTAATATTCAAAGTTTCTTAGGTTTAGCAGGTTATTATCGAAGGTTCATCGAGAATTTTTCCAAGATTGCGTGAAACATCCCAAAAATATGACCCCAAAAATTTCGTTTTTAAATCATTAATAAACTGTAATTATCATAGACCATGTATCTTAAAATAAAGTAATATTTGTCATCATATCAAAATCTAATATCAATTATCAGAGTAAATCTCCCAGGCTAGAAATTTTTTGTGTGTGCCATGCGATCATCTCGAGCCCTTCTCTTTGCTAACTGAAGTACCTGAAACCAAAACTGAAAACTGTAAGCACAAGGCTTAGTGAGCTCCCCCAAACTACCACACACCATACAATAACACTTATAACACATACTGGTCCTTACCCACTGCATCGGGCCCCGCCCGGCATCGGACCGAAGTCCAGCATAAATTCGGCCTCGCCCACTGCATTGGGCCCCGCCCCAGCATCGGACCGAAGTCCGGAATAACTTGGGCCCCGCCCACTGCATCGGGCCCCACCCGGCATCGGACCGAAGTCCGGAATAAACTGAACATAACATAAGCATGAACATATAATATAATCACATATACTGCATCGGGCTTGCCCGACATCAGACCGGAGTCCGGAAACATATACACATATCATAAACATGCACGAATCACGAAGACATCAAGCATCAATAACTACTTCTCGGGACCACCCCGACATAGGAATGAAATCCGAAACTACTATCATCTAACGGGCCGGCATTGTGGCCGTAGAACCGTTCCTACTGGAAGGAAACTCACCTCATACTGCTGAAGTCCTGCTGACAAAACCCTAGCTGCTGGATGACAGATCCCCGAATCTGTCAACATCAAAATAACACCCAATTAAATAGTTGGATTCCGTCACATATACTCATAAGTCCATGCTTGGGGTCAAAGACTACTTTACCCCTAACTTAGCTTGACTCAAGCCCAAGGCCCAATCCAAAGACCCAAAAGTCTAATAATGAACCAAGGCCCAACTATGGCCCATCTATGGCCCAACTTTCCAAATTGGGCCGAAACCCCTTACATGGGCCTTACCCTTAAGCCCATTAAATTATTCTAGTCTATATGATTGTTCTTGAATGGCCCATTATTGGCCCAGTCACCAAAGCCCAATATAAAGGCCCAACTTAAGGCCCAAGTGCAATTAGGGTTTCACATAAAATGACAATTAGGGTTAAGTGTTTCTTACTTAACCCATTAAGTCCTTTACTCTACTAGATAAATGATATGGAATAATTTGGGCTTAATGCACAATCCATCCCAATGGCCCAAAGATGGGTCCCAATAAGTACAAGGCCCAAATACTCACAATTAGGGTTTTCTAAACCCTAATTAGGGTTTCCACCCAAACATGGTCTGTTAGGATTTAAACCCTAATTGTGATTTAATGAACAAGATGCGGCAAATAAGAACAAACACAAATATGAAGATATGTCGAATGATCACTCGATTTACTCAATTATGAGGAATAGATTACACTTTAAGGAATAAGAATCTAACTCTACAAGAAACCTCACAACGTGGCGGCTACATTTTGCCTCACTCTTAACCCTAATTATGAATAATACATGACTATTTATAGGGAAAAGATAAGTCTTGGGCTTTTAACCTACGCTTCATCAAGGGAGCCCATTGCCATCATCCATGGAGTACTTTGAACCCCTACAATCTCCCCCTCAAAGTATGGAATGGATGACAATGCTTCAACTTCCAAAACAAACATCTAGCAAATAAGAAATGATCTTGCAACGAGGAATATTTGAAGCAATCCACGAATCTTGATTCTTCAATAGTCTTCAACCACGGGTTCTAGGATATATATATAAAAACCAAGCACTGAAGTAATGTTTTTAAACTTCATTTTTTGATGTAATCCCAAAGATCTTCAATAAAGCCAAACCCGCCATAAAAACCCATTTCAGAACAAAGAAACCAAATCACTTCTTGTCTTTGAAGAGCTCCCCCTCCAAGTCACAATGATCTTCAAATAAGCTAATGATATAAGCCACCAAAAATTATCATGTAACAAACCAAATTTTAAGATTCGTAACGCCATTTGATCGAGAAAATACTAGAAGTTGGAGAGATAAAAAGTCCTTAGAAGAGCTCGATGAAGAACTGCTACTGTAAAGGATACTTTTCCGCAAAAGCTTTAGAAGAGCTCGATAAAAAACTGCTACTGTAAAAGCTACCTTCATAATTCTACCACAAGCTTTATCAAAAATCTTAAATTTTGAAAAGTCACAAATCCAATTTCGAATGGCCATACCAAATTCTCCCCCGATTTATAATAAAAAACGTGATTATAAAGCCTTCAAATGATCATGAGAATGATCTTGAATGGGTAAAAAATTACTATTCTCCCCCGCGACAAAATGATATAAACGATAAAGTATAAAATCCAAAAAAGTCGTGAAAATTTGACGTTATTGGAAAAAACGACTTTCCGAACCGCCAAGACTTGATGGAATCTTTAATTTTCTGTTCACGAAAAAATATGTGCGTTTAAAAAAAATCCAAAACTGTTCACCAACCCTTAAATTTGCAAACTTTTCATAAGATGTGCTGAAACTGTCACACTCCTGAAAGATAGGGATTAAAATAATAAATCTGCATCACATTCCCTTTCATTTGTAACAATTTCTGGAAATGGTCCAAAACTGCCAAGCTATGAAAACAATAGGGACCAAAAGTGTCAATTCGCTGAAGTTGTAGGGACCATAAATGTAACATTGTGTCTTCATCCCCAATATATGCGACTGAATTAAAGAACACGACCAGAACGGTACCACCACGATTTGTACTTTCGTTCCGAGCACAAGCAACCGAATCTAAGTTCGTTCCAAGATCGTTGATACAAAAATGAAACCATGTTCGGTCCGAGCATCACGATGTGAATCCAATTTCATGACCTTTCGCTTCAAATCAATAGATCACAGAACAAAAGCGAAAACCTTAGCCAAGCCGAATCCAATCACAGGTTCGCTTTCTGTCCTCCCCTCTTTCGTTCCAAGCACAATCACACGAACCCAAGTTCGTTCCAAGTCCGTTGATTATACCCCCAAAGCGAACGTTAGCAGGAAGAACTTTCAAGGCAATTTTGACTTTTCGCTTGACTTGACAGTTGCGAACAGATCCTCAACACATTCCAAATGAGTTCAATTACATTCGTTCCGATTATCACTCACTGATTGCGAATTCATTTGTTTTGATTGTTTGAAGCCCCGATAGCAATACCCGCTTGGTGATTTCGAACAGAACTTCAAGGCAATTCCGAATGCAGTGAACTTCTGATTCTAATAGGAATTCCGACTATGGTTCAAGAGCCGAACACATCCACATCGATTCCGTCATCCCGATTTCAAATGGTTTCGATTTTGACTTTTTCTAGTTTGACCATTCAAATTGAGATACAGTCCAGTTTATTCGTTCATCATCTGTTCATCATACGACTTCAAAGTTTTTTGTTGCATTCAACAAATATACAATCGCTACTTCCAAAAATCAATCACAACAAAATCATCGAAAATTTCAAGTTCAATACGAATTATTCAAATCGACTTTAAGAATATGAAATAGAAAATAGATGAAAAGTATGATCTTGGATTAAAACAAACTCAAATAGATTCATCAAAATTGATGAAGACATATCAATATCCTTAATCGTTCATGATATAAGTAGCGATTATTAAATTTTGATTAACCTTGAGAGAACAACCAAATTGATGAACTGAGTAATCGATACGCAAAGCAGATGACGCACACAAGAACTCGAATATAATATTAGGGCAAAAGGGATGGATCATGAACAGTAAAGTAACAGTAAATGGCCCAATAACAAATGAAGCTGATCCATCGACAATACATTGGATTTGGATTAAACTGATGATCATATCTAATCAGAAAACACATACAAGATATGAATCGGATAAAAAAAATTACCCAGATGAACAGAAGAACACCATAAATCTCCATGAACAGTAACTTGAACAGAATTTTGATTCCAAGACGCCAAAACACCAAAAATCTTCAATAGCTTGTGCAGAAAATCATCAAATCAAGAACCGATACTTCAAAACTCAATAGATCTTAAAAGACCCTCTCTGATACCACTTGTTAGGATTAAAACCCTAACTGTGATTTGATGAACAAGATGCGGAAAATAAGAACAAACACAAATATGAAGATATGTCGAATGATCACTCGATTTATTCAATTATGAGGAATAGATTACACTTTAAGGAATAAGAATCTAACTCTACAAGAAACCTCACAACGTGGCGGCTACATTTTGCCTCACTCTTAACCCTAATTATGAATAATACATGACTATTTATATGGAAAACACAAGTCTTGGGCTTTTAACCTACACTTCATTAAGGGAGCCCATTGCCATAATCCATGGAGTACTTTGATACCCTACATGGCCCAATAGGCCCAAAATTAATCTTTAAGCCCATTAGGGTTTTGCTAGGTCCATTAGGGTTTTGCTAGTAGGGCACCACCCACTACCACCTCGGGTAGTGGTGGTCAATGGCGGCTCACGGCGGCGGCCACCACCTTACGGTGGTAATTATGGTTCTTTTCATTATTCTTTTGCTAATTACAATTACAAGCTTGTAATCCACAAATAAACACACACACTAACTACTCTACCAGAAAGAACCCCTTTCTATACTTTCATATTTCTGAAAGACCCAAACTTTCATACTTGACAATATAGTTACTCCAAAACATGCTACATGCATATTCATAAAACAATATTTTTACATTGATAAAGTCATTACAAAAGATTGGATACAAACCGACTATGTTTTGAGATTTTACATGACTACCCAGGATATTGTAAATCTATACAAACCTAAACCAAAATACAAAAATAATATTACAACTATTCTAAGTCTTCCAACTATACTGGGTGCTTATTGCCGGCATTATGTTAAAACATTGGGAGCGGTAAGCGATAACGCTTAGTGACTTCAATAATAAATACAATATAACGTTATGCCATATATATACCAATATGGCAGAAGCAAATAGGAGCAAGGAACAACAAAGGCATAATGTGATAAGCTTTCCATATCAATCAATGACTCGATTCAAAGATATACAATCAATGAGATATAACAATTTCCATACTTGATAAACATCAATAACGCTTCGGCCCAAATGGCACTGAAGACAAACAATTTCTTATTAACATTAAGGTAGATTTCAGGTTTTCACGCCATGTCTAACCATATGCCAATGCCATAGAATAGAGTCATTCACTTACTGGGGGACATGCTCTACATGGCCAGAGGCTACATACCAGTACCACTATGAATCTGAGTTCTTAAACTGATCACATGGTCAAAGGTATAGCTTTGCTATCATAAATAGCAGAAATAAAAATAACACGGGAAAATACTCAGGAATAACATTCTACCGAAGCCAAAGTGATGCCTATGTCATACACTTCATGGTCAACGGTTCATACCAATACCCAAGTGATGCCTATGTCATACACTTCAAGTCAGAGGTACAGCCTTGCTATAAAAATAGCGGATACAACAACTCGAGATGATAACATGGAAAAGCACATAGCACATATAACACATAACATACAATTGTTTCTACATATTAAACTCACCGTGAATTAACCGGGGGTCAAAATAATAATTTGGGCAGCACTTCGGCTCTAAATATGACTTTCTTCGTTGAAAACCGGGGGTTTTCTTGAAAACCGAGCCCTGCGAGGGTTGGGCTTCGAAACCGAAAAGATAAATTTTTCGGGCTTCTCGGGAATCTTGGGGCGTGTTTCGGGCTTTGGAATAAGTATCGGGGCTTCGGGGAAGTCGGAATGTAAGAAATATAGGCTAAGGGGTGAAAAAGGGCAAAATTCTAACATTTACCCGAGAGGTCTCGCACCCCTTATATAGGTGCGAGCCTCGGATCCGAAGCGAGGGGAAGATAACAGCTGTCTACGAGGCTCCGAATAGGTGGTAGCAGGGCGAGGCTCGGACGGACAGGTGCGAGCCTCGGATTGGTCAGGTGACGCGTCTACAGCTTCGGATCGGGTCAGGAGCCTTGGTCGAATCAGGAGCCAACACGAGGGTCGGATCACGTGTGGCATGCGAGGATCACGTGGCCCTTCGGACACCTGTGCGACACGCGTCGCTTCTCGGACATGCCACGCAGCAGCTTCGGACACGTGGCTAACTCCGAGCGAGGGTGACGTGGCAATCACTATTCATGCGAAATTTCTCGAAAAATGTGCCCAATCTTGTAAAATCCATAACTTTCTCATACGGACTCCGTTTTTGACGTTCTTTATATGCACGCGTAGAGAAAATTATGCTCTACAATTTTCGTTTAGACTTCGTCGGAAAATTTTGACTTTATTTTTATATTATTATTTTTAACAGACCGGGACTGGTAAATCCGTTAAAAATTCATAACTTCTTCATCCGACGTCCGTTTTCGTCAGACTTTTTACCGTTGTACTACTAATGACGAGACCTTCGATTCTCGTTTAGGTTGTGTCGGCTAAAAATCACTCGATCTAAAATTCGAGTTTTTAGCTGTCTACTGCTAAGCTGAAACTTGTAAAAATCATAACTTCCTCATACGAAGTCAGATTTTGACGTTCTTTTTATCAAACTTCTCGGTTTAACGAATACTACGAATTTCATTTAGATCACTAAGGCTAAAAAGTAGTTTATCAAAAACTCACTTTTTACGTCATTCGGTACCGTGCCGGTTTTATCGCGGATCTTCGATTGGTCATAACTTCTTCGTTATAACTCGGATTTCGACGAGGTTTTCGCCTACGTGTTTCTAACGATATTATCTACAACTTTCAATAATAAAACTTTACTTATTTCAAATTTTATATTTTCGCTAAATTTCACTATTTAGCTTTTAATTGGAATCTCATAAGACTTCCAATAGTTTATGAGTGATTCTAAACATAGTTTTACCTTATTTCTTAGTAAAAACTATCTGTTAGAACTCAATACTCAATATCAACTAATATTTCATAATATTATTTATATAAAACACGATCTCAAAACGTGTATGTTACAAATACCTCCTCCTTTTGAGAATTTCGTCCCCGAAATTACATCGATTTAAATAAATGGGGATATTTCGCTCTTATCTCATTCTTATTTTCCCAAGTATAGTTCGGGCCTCGATGGTGTTTCCACTTGACAAGCACCAACTCTACTTCTTTATTACGTAGCTTAGTTGTTCTTTCGTTTACGATCTCTTTAGGCTCTTCTACATAAGTTAATTTATTATCCAGTTTCACCTCGGATAATGGAACTGCTTCATCATAGATGCTCAAGCATTTGCGCAGATAACTCACATGGAAGACATCGTGAATACCTGCCAAATCTTTAGGCAATTCCAAGCGGTATGCTTGTTTACCAATCCTATGGAGGATTTTGAAAGGACCAACAAATCTAGGACTTAGTTTTCCTTTCTTTCCAAATCGCATAAGACCTTTCCATGGGGATACCTTCAACATTACGAAATCCCCCACCTGGAATTCTATTGGTCGTCTCCTCTTTTCCGTATAGGACTTTTGTCGATCCTGGGCGGCTTTCATTCTTTCTCGTACAATTTGAATCTTGTCGGTGGTGTCTTGAATCATTTCAGGGCCTCCAAGGATCTTCTGTCCTATGTCACGCCAACATACGGGTGTTCACATTTACTACCGAACTCTAAGACATATGCACGAAGCATATCTTCTACTTCTTGGATTGTTCTCTCCGTCTAACCATCTGTCTGGGGATGATAAGTTGTGCTGGGAGTAACTCGAGATCCCAATTCACTCTTCATACTCGCCCAAAAGTGAGAAGTGAAGCGAGTATCACGATCGGAAATAATCTTTAGTGGCACACCATGTCTCCCCACAATTTCGTCTAAGTAAACTTGTGCGTATTTCTTCATTAGAACCGTTGTACGTATGGCGAGAAAATATGCACTCTTAATCAGCCGGTCGATAATTATCCAAAGGCTATCATTCACAGTTTTCTTCTCCTCTTTCAAGGTATTAACTGTATAAGCCAGATAAGTAGAATATCCCTTCGACATAAATTTACGAGTTTTTAAGAAAGAAATTTATTATTTTCACCATAGACCTAAATAGAATCTTCCCTTTCGATAGGGATGCATATCATCTCTTCGTAGCACAAGAGATCTGCGTAGTTCTTTAACAACCAATCCATGTCGAGAATAATATCAAAGATAGGAATTAGGTTAGCAGGAAGATTATAACTTTCAATTCCTATAACACTATCTCTATAGACTTTATCAACAAGTAATAATATATTTCCTATGTTATCTATATGAAATGATTGGACAATTGCGTAACAAGCAATTTGAAAAGAATGTGCAAATTTATAATGCACGAAAGAATCTGAGGCATCATAATCAAATAAGATGTGAGAAGATCTAAAGTTTACGAGAAAATTACTAGTCACAACATTCGAGTCCTATCTTACTTCCTCTGTGGTAATCTAAAATGTACGATATTTATCTTTTGGTTTGCCAAACGATTGTCAAACTCTTCAAACTTCTTAATTACTAGCGATGCTCAAACCTGCACCCGCTCATCATTCTCTATTGGGCCTTCGATCCTAATCTTTTAGTTAAAACTCAATTATCATTGCAAACTCCTGCTCCTTCTTGGTTTATAAACTAAACCCAAGATAAGGCCTTTACTTTGGCTATAACAACAACTCGAATGGCCTTATTCTAATGACCTTTGATTTTATAACGCACAGGACACATAACGAATCAAACTCTTGTATTAGAATCAGATCGAATAAATCAAGCTGATGGAATAAAGAAAACAAAAAGAGTTTGAACAACACGTGGATGCTTCGGAATAGAAAGAATAGCACCACGTATCCCTAATTCGTGCTTTCAGACATATACATCTTTTAGCTTTTAGCACCTCCTCCTTTTTAGTTGGAGTACTCTTTGATTGTTGAACGGAAACTTGACTCCCCGTCATTTGACTAGTAAGAGTAGGGCGGAAACATTTCTTGTGGCTAGTAACACCACATAGCCAGACACATCTCTGGCTAATGATTGCTCAATCCTTTAATGAAGATCGTTATATTTCTATCGACTACCTCGACCATTTACTTCTTTAGTATTCCTACTGAAGTTTCGTCACTATATAAGACATGGTTCTCTGAACCAATCAACTCCTTTCGCGGATTTATACTAATCGGACTCGATTCTTTATGACATTAAGATTTGAACGATACTTAATTCCTTAGTCATTACCGAAATGAAGGTAACGACACACATGAATAAAATGGAATCATTTACTAGCTTCTTGGTAACCTTGTGACTTTTCCTGATCCAAGTGTGAGTCTTGTGCTTCCAGTAGTATAGGCCTCTACTACTATTCACACCTACTCATACTCGTCCCAAGTATTGTCTCGCAGTTCGCAAGTCACCATTCAAAAGTTTTCACAAAGCAACTTTTCACACCTGGGTGTGTTCAAACAAGTATATACAACAATTTCTCCTAGACTCAACTAGGGTTTTTGCGTTTCTATCAAACATATATTGGATTACTTATACTCGCCTTCTAAAATTCTTCTCATGCATATGCTCGATTTAATATATCCTAATACTTTTCCATAGGTCGATAGAAATTTTACTTCCATTTCTTCATATAAATTCTTTCGCGGGTAGTGTCTACTCTGCAAGACATACTACACCCAAACTTTCCTCTAGCAGTGTAAGGACAAATAGTTTCCAACTATTTACATCATCTTCTAACTCATGCAAACCATCATGCATATTTGTTGGTTTCATTATCCTTTCATGACATCGTCATTCCTGTATCTGAGTAAGTCTTCTTCTCATGGTTGTATCTTTTAAGTCTACTTCATAGGAGTCTATCCTAAAAAGTCTGCATTATAGCTGCATCTCAGCAAGCTCTACTAGCTTCAACTTGATTCTCTGTCATTCTTAACTACAACATTTCTTCTCATATAATAATATGAGTGTATATCTTCTTCAACTAAGTACTCTACCTTACTCTAACAAGTAAGCCACTCAGCCTTTTCACAACCAAATAACCTATTTCACTATCCCAATCTTGTATGTTAAAGTCGGCTTAACACACAATGGAACTTCCATAAGGATGTGATAGAAATCAATCATCACTCAGTATTATTAAATACTAAGTCTGAGCATCCTGTATAGGGTTACTACTCGAACTACATACTTCATCACAAAGTCTTGGCCTAATAAGTCTAAAAACTTCATTAGCCTTTCCTTTGATCTTCATTTAATTCTTCTAAATCTTGTACTATATTAATTTCAATACTGTTAAAGTATTTATCACCACCCTCGGTTCTTCCGACTCTATAAACAATCACTGCTTTAATCTGGACAGCGGCGGAACAACTTCATCGGTTATGCCAAAACATTTATCTTATCCAAATGTATTTCAAACGCACATCTTTCTTCCAAAGATGTTATTATATTATCTTACATATTTTAAATGCATAATACCACTCTGTTGGTATTAATACACTATTTACGATTACACTTCATATTTATTATTTCACGATATCCTTCGATCGTTTATCAATTATCATAAGTATCTTTATTACTTTGAAAAATTTCATGTAAATTATATTACGAAAATTCTTAGAATTCTAAACATAAAATTTTCTAAACCAAGGTCGGCAACAGACCTTAAACTTTCTCAAATAATAGCAATATAGGTATGAAACCTAATGCATGCTATATTTACTTATCATTTTGCATTTAATAGAATATAAGGCATATCTCCTCTTAATATTCTAGTGCTTACCCCATTAGGTATTCAACCTAAAATATACCAGATACATGTTGTATCATCTTCACTTAACAATTCATGTTTAAATCTAGAAATTCTCAAAATTCCTAGTTCATATATACTAATTCTCTAAAAATTTTGAAGTAACTTAATATCTTAGAATACTAGGGTTTATCACTACCCAATACCCCACTTAAGTATTTCCTATGGTTTGTATCCATATATTTACAATGATTCAGTTCATATATTGAACTTCCAATAGTTTAAGTCTAAATACCAATCCATGGAATTTAGTTCACTTAAACCACTGCTCTGATACCATGATTGAAAGAACCCCTTTCTATACTTTCATATTTCTGAAAGACCCGAACTTTCATACTTGACAATATAGTTACTCCAAAACATGCTACATGCATATTCATAAAACAATATTTTTACATTGATAAAGTCATTACAAAAGATTGGATACAAACCGACTATGTTTTGAGATTTTACATGACTACCCAGGATATTGTAAATCTATAGAAACCTAAACCAAAATACAAAACTAATATTACAACTATTCTAAGTCTTCCAACTATACTGGGTGCTTATTGCCTGCATTATGTTAAAACATTGGGAGGGGTAAGCGATAACGCTTAGTGAGTTCAATAATAGATACAATATAACGTTATGCCATATATATACCAATATGGCAGAAGCAAATAGGAGCAAGGAACAACAAAGGCATAATGTTATAAGCTTTCCATATCAATCAATGACTCGATTCAAAGATATACAATCAATGAGATATAACAATTTCCATACTTGATAAACATCAATAACGCTTCGGCCCAAATGGCACTGAAGACAAACAATTTCTTATTAACATTAAGGTAGATTTCAGGTTTTCACGCCCTGTCTAACCATATGCCAATGCCATAGAATAGAGTCATTCACTTACTGGGGGACATGCTCTACATGGCCAGAGGCTACATACCAGTACCACTATGAATCTGAGTTCTTAAACTGATCACATGGTCAAAGGTATAGCTTTGATATCATAAATAGCAGAAATAAAAATAACACGGGAAAATACTCAGGAATAACATTCTACCGAAGCCAAAGTGATGCCTATGTCATACACTTCATGGTCAATGGTTCATACCAATACCCAAGTGATGCCTATGTCATACACTTCAAGTCAGAGGTACAGCCTTGCTATAAAAATAGCGGATACAACAACTCGAGATGATAACATGGAAAAGCACATAGCACATATAACACATAACATACAATTGTTTCTACATATTAAACTCACCGTGAACTAACCGGGGGTCAAAATAATAATTTGGGCAGCACTTCGGCTCTAAATATGACTTTCTTCGTTGAAAACCGGGAGTTTTCTTGAAAACCGAGCCCTGCGAGGGTTGGGCTTCGAAACCGAAAAGATAAATTTTTCGGGCTTCTCGGGAATCTCGGGGCGTGTTTCGGGCTTTGGAATAAGTACCGGGGCTTCGGGGAAGTCGGAATGTAAGAAATATAGGCTAAGGGGTGAAAAATGGCAAAATTCTAACATTTACCCGAGAGGTCTCGCACCCCTTATATAGGTGCGAGCCTCGGATCCGAAGCGAGGGGAAGAGAACAGCTGTCTACGAGGCTCCGAATAGGTGGTAGCAGGGCGAGGCTCGGACGGACAGGTGCGAGCCTCGGATTGGTCAGGTGACGCGTCTACAGCTTCGGATCGGGTCAGGAGCCTTGGTCGAATCAGGAGCCAACACGAGGGTCGGATCACGTGTGGCATGCGAGGATCACGTGGCCCTTCGGACACCTGTGCGACACGCGTCGCTTCTCGGACATACCACGCAGCAGCTTCGGACACGTGGCTAACTCCGAGCGAGGGTGACGTGGCAATCACTATTCATGCGAAATTTCTCGAAAAATGTGCCCAATCTTGTAAAATCCATAACTTTCTCATACGGACTCCGTTTTTGACGTTCTTTATATGCACGCGTAGAGAAAATTATGCTCTACAATTTTCGTTTCGACTTCGTCGAAAAATTTTGACTTTATTTTTATATTATTATTTTTAACAGACCGGGACTGGTAAATCCGTTAAAAATTCATAACTTCTTCATCCAACGTCCGTTTTCGTCAGACTTTTTACCGTTGTACTACTAATGACGACACCTTCGATTCTCGTTTAGGTTGTGTCGGCTAAAAATCACTCGATCTAAAATTCGAGTTTTTAGCTGTCTACTGCTAAGCTGAAACTTGTAAAAATCATAACTTCCTCATACGAAGTCAGATTTTGACGTTCTTTTTATCAAACTTCTCGGTTTAACGAATACTACGAATTTCATTTAGATCACTAAGGCTAAAAAGTAGTTTATTAAAAACTCACTTTTTACGTCATTCGGCACCGTGCCGGTTTTATCGCGGATCTTCGATTGGTCATAACTTCTTCGTTATAACTCGGATTTCGACGAGGTTTTCGCCTACGTGTTTCTAACGAGATTATCTACAACTTTCAATAATAAAATTTTACTTATTTCAAATTTTATATTTTCGCTAAATTTCACAATTTAGCTTTTAATTGGAATCTCATAAGACTTCCAATAGTTTATGAGTGATTCTAAACATAGTTTTACCTTATTTCTTAGTAAAAACTATCTGTTAGAACTCAATACTCAATATCACATAATATTTCATAATATTATTTATATAAAACACGATCTCAAAACGTGTATGTTACACTAACACACACACACACAGCCACCCTAGTGGTGGCCGACGGTGGCTCGTGGCGGTAGCCACCACCTCACGGTGGTGGTGGCGACTGATCTTGATTTTTCGGCTAGGCAAAAACACTCTAATAAAAAAGGAATACAGCCACACACACACACTAGTACAAAAATGAGATACGGACACACCATAAAAGTGTGACCATATGCGTATAGTGACATTTTATTTTTTCACTGAAAGTGTGACGGAAGGTGACGTCATCGTATGAGTCTTATGGTCACTTTAAAATATAGTGTCCGTATAATATAAAAACATGTGGCCGTATTATAAAAGTTTGGCTGTTAGATATGGAATTTTGTTGCTAAAATCAATCATTTTATCCAATATTGTGGCTTTAAACCGTCAGTAGACACATTTATTTAGTAATTGTAGTGACTGTATATCACCAACTTGCGACATGCATGTTGTTTTAGTGTGGTTTTTTACTAATATATTGTCACACAATTTAAAGTTTATTAAGACTATTGGGTATCTTTTGCAAACATGTAATTACGATGAACAAGACCATGTTCACTAAATGGTCACATGTAATTAATTTCATGAGTGACGATTTGCTAATAATTAGTCACGAAAACAATCAATTATGGTATTTATTTGCAACATGATTTTTTTATATGTTGTTATTATTTAAGTTATAGTCACAAAAACTTTAGAAAAACATGATTTTAAAACAATTATAGAAGCATAATTAATTTCGATTATGGCTATTATTAACCTTTAGTCACATGTCAAAAATGATGTAAAGTCACAATTGTTTAATTTTAGAGACATTGAAAAACTATAAAACATGGCCAAATTTATATTAAAACCACAATAATTCAATTTTTATTGTTACTTTGTCTATATTGTGACACGTCAAAAAAATATAAATGAAAGTATCCAAAACCCAACAATATGAAACAATATTAAAATTCAAAATTCGATATTATTAATAATTGAAATCGAAATCCGTACATTAAATTCGTAATTAAAATACCAAAAAAACAAAAAATTGTACTAATTGCAAGTATTTAAATATGACAAATAAAGCAAAAACATCATAAACCAAAAATTAGACATAACTAGGCATTCATCTTCTTGGTACTGTTCTTTGTCTTCTTGAGAAGGGTATCAGATGAGATATAAGTTGGTTTCTGCCTCTTTGAGTTTTGAAGTTCATGGTCTTGAGGTGATATCATATTTGGTACCTATACCAACAACATTGAAACAATAATGAGTACATTAAAAACTTAGTAGGGTAGTTTATGAAGGAATAAAAGTGTAATGCACAAAGAAGTTGACATAAACAAACTTTTGAATGACTGTCACAAGGTGTTTTGGTGTGAGGAACAGGGAAATATCAGGTCAGTCACTCCAGTGCCAACACCCTTTCAAAAAACATCATTTTCCTTGCTAAAAACTAAGGTCACGGCAGTCGTTCCCGGTTCAAGGTTTAGATGTCCATGTTTTATATACTTTTCATGTTCTATCCATACACAAAATATGATTAATTAATGTCCTATAATAGTTTACACAATTCATATTACTTAAAGTTATAAAAGAAATTATTGAACTTACTACTTTATCCACCAAGAGCTTAACATTAGCATCTTTAAATTCTCCTTCTTTATGTTCACGTCCTTTACACCACATAATTGACCTTGGGGGCATTTCTTCTTTTGCAATCACTTTCTTTTCAATCTTGGTCAAACAAAAAAACACATATACCTATAAAAAATATATCATACTCAATTCTATATCATGGATAAAACTTAATAAGAACATTAATAAACGACATAATGTTAGAGAGAGACAGACTGATCTCAGTTTCTATAAAGGCACATATTCCAAATCAATATTGCATATTGTCTGTGAGCTTCTTATGAATGTATTTCCTTGTGATCTTCTTATCAATACATTGCATGCACACTAGATGAGGTTCAAGAGAGGCAAACACAATTAGCAATTAAAGATTTCTTAAAATTGTTAGACAAAAGATTCAAACTGAGAGGTTTCATGGTATAAATTTTCAACTAAAGAAAGACCAACTCTTTCCTATTTCTGGGAAAAAAGATTGGCATAGTTACATAAACTAAAAATTAGGGGAAAAACTAGTGAGACAATCAAACTGTTGTGCTTACTCTAAACACAATGAAGACAAACACTTGAGGATTAGTCTACATAGAAATTGATCTCAAGAAATCAATCAAAGGGCTACGAAAATTAACAACTTAATTTTACTTGGGTCAAGGTCTCAAAGAAAAGGAAGACAGGAAGAGGGTCAATGACTGATGAAGGTCTCAAATTAACAGGTTGCACCCTGCATCAAAAATCCAAAAGCAAATTAAAACACACATTCAAACTGCTAATTAAATCCAAGAACATCAAAAAAACATACCAGTTGCAAAGAAGGAGCGTGAGAAGGTTCTTTAAGTTCTTTCTTCCATTCCTTGAGCATCTGATGAACTTCTTCCACTCCTTGAAGATGATCAACACGGTTCATAGCCTTGTGTTTGGATATCTTGTATGATTTTTCACCTCTCCTCATTTGAATAAGAGAATAATATGACCTAATTCCTCTCTCTTCCCTTCAAAAATCACTTACTAAAATCAACACACAGTTGAAAAAAAAACTCATTCTCTTCCTAAGCGTTGTCATTTTTCGAGGAAAACATGAAAAGGGAACACAAAGTATTTAAATTTCCATGAAAACCATGACAAAAGTTCAAGAAATCAAGCAAAAAACTAGAAGTTAAATTCAAATTGAAGAATCCTATACTTCAAATCGTTGAAGAAGCAGAAAATCTGTAGAAACAAACTATTCTCTTATTTCCTCTACAAATATCGACATATAATGGCAGCAACATTTTCGTTGCTTCTCCCTCTCTCTCCCTCGTTTGTCTCTATCTCTTCTCATTCTCCTTTTCTATCTTTTCTGATTTTCAGATTGCATCACGTACATACATAAAGGGGAGATGACGATGGCCTCCTTTTTCTTCCTTTCTTGCTTTTGATCGAACACATCACAAGTCGCATATGATTTGTGTTGGAGAGTAGAAGGATGGAAGACGACATGTGGTGTCAATGGTGGAGCGTGAGGAGGAGGACATCTGTGAATCACAAGAACTCGTTCAAGGGGAAGCGTCGAGGAATATGAAGGGCAACGTGTTTAGGGAAATTGGGGCAATTCCGGCCTTAGGTTTTTTTGGGGCTGAGAATATTGAATTTTTCAAACACTTTGAGAGAATTTGAGTTTATTTACAAGAAATATTGAATTTTTTTAAAACTTTGGGGTAATTTGAATCGAAAATAAGTTTTTTTTATAGAGAATTGGTTTTCTTTTTTTTCTAATTAAAATATATTAAATTAATATAAGAAACTCATTTGTCAATGTTAATTTTTTTTTAAATTACATTCTTCTATAAAGGAAAAATGTATTTCGAGCCACCATTAGGGCTAAAAGTTCAATGATATTCCTAAGAAGTAAATAATATTTTTTGTTTTCTTAAAATGATTAAAACACTAAGTCCTAACCTTTAAGCCATACTTCATAAATCATAAGTTATAACCTTAAGCCCTGGGCTTTAGGGCTTTAAACTATGGGGTTTAAGCCTAAAAATATACACTAAAAACCCTGAACCGTAAGCCAAAAGTCATAACTTACAAACTATGAGCCACAAGCCACAAGTCATATGGTAATTTCATATGTCATATGACGTATGTCATATGCCATATGCCCCAAGCCCCAGGAGCGGAGCTTCAACATTTAATTTGGGGGGGGGGGGGGATATAATATGTATAAAAATCGGTGAATAAGGGGGGCCATAGCCATAATTTTATATTTTTGGGTCTAATATGTTTAAAATTAAAGTATATGGGCTATTTCTAACAAAAAAAAATTAAAATTAAAGTATATTTTTGCCCCTGTAAAGCTCCGCCCTTGCCAAGCCCTACACCCCACACCTACACGGCCACACCCTGAGCCATAAGCCTTAATCCATAACATTAAGCCTTAAGCCTTAAGCTTTAAGCCATATGTCATGTGCCCTAATCCATAAGCCTTAAGCACTAAGACATAAGATATAATCCATAAGTCATACACCAAAACCCATAATCTATCAGCCATACGCCTTCAACCTTAATCCGTACGACCTAAGACCTAACTCGTAGGCCATAAGCATTAAGCATTAAGCCTTAAGACATATGTGACATAATCCCTAAGCCATACGACATAATCCCTAAGACCTAATCCATAAGTCATAAACCTTAAGCCTTAAGTCATAATCCCTGAAACATAAAACCATAAGTAACCGTTTGCAAAGCCCTAATCCAAAATTTATAACCCTTAAGGCCCACAACCTTAATTTATAATACATTATCCTTAAGTCTTGTGCTTTATAACCATAACCCATAAAAGTTAAACCCCCCTCAGCCATAAGATATAAGCCATAAGTAAATGGTGTATGAGTTATTGGTTAGGTATTAGGGCTTATAGTTTAAGGCTCAAGGCTTAAATCTTAAGGCTTAAGGCTTAGGGCTTAACTTAAGTTTCGAGGCTTAAACCTTAAATCTTAAGGATGGAGGCTTACATCTTAAGGATTAAGGCTTCAGGATTAAGGTTTATAGTGTATGCCTAAATACACTCTACCTTATCTCAATCCATATATCCACCCACCCTACCAAATCTACAAATACATACATGTACATAACTCCCCCCCCCCCCCACACACACACACATATACCTACACTATATACCAATACCAACCCGACTACACATGCACCCACATACCTAACACCCACCCCTAATTCTTAAGTGTCATCCCTACCTTATACATCGCATCATACACTTACCCCTCACTCTCACCACACCCCACCCTATAATCCTACCCCCACCCCTACCTTATAATCAAACCCCACCAACACCTCATATATCAACTTTGACTCACTTATACATGCATACACACACATACACCCCTACACCATCTACTAATTCCTACTCAGGCACGCCTACCTACACCTGCACCCACACATTCGATACCCACCCCTAAATGTTAAGTGTCACCCCTACATCAAACACCTCACCCCCATCCCTACTACCATAACCAACCACCTCACACCTCACCCGTACTTACAAAGCTCAACAACACCCTACCTCACCTACCCTATCCCAAATCACCATATTCACAGACCTTACTCCCCACTCCATAATCCTACCCCACCAACACCCCTATATAAAGTTCAACCCACCCTACCCATACCTACAACCATGTGTATAACGGAAAGCCTAAGCTCCACACACCAAAATTTATTAAAATTTTAACTTATTTTTGCATCTATTTTGGTTCACCCCTCCCCCTTCTTCAATCTTTACACCCCTCCCCCTTATTCCATCTTTACACCCCTATTTTGTCTAGAAATGCAAATAAATTAAAACTTTTATATTTTACATAAAATTAAACAAATTTTATAACAACTTTGTATACATACTATTTAGTATTCACTGATATTTTTATTGAAAAAAATACATCTTGGGAATTTAATTAGAAAAAAAAAACATGCTACTAAAAGTTAGCATATAAAAACACATAAAAATATATGTAATGCTATAAAAAAAGATCGTATATCATGTATATTTTATTTTTTTTTAAAATGTATAACTCTAATCTTTTTTGACAAACTATACAATAAAAAAAATGGGGGGGGGGGGGGAACGAAACATATGAAAATAAGGGCGCCATGTTTTCCCGCTATGCTATACCAATTTCTTATTTTGCCCGCCTATCAAAACCCATAACTTTTAAGTTTCTTCACAGATTGGTCAGTTAAAGAAGGGTTTGAATCCATCCTCATTAGACATGCTCTATTTCCATGGAGAATTTCTAGCTGTTGCATTCAAAATCGGCGTTGTTACTGGCCTATTATCCCTCCTATACAAATTTCAGCCCTAAAAATTACTCGATATGAATAAATCAATCGAACCTATGCCCCGAATGCTTTAATTTGGTCGTTTCTACTCCAAAATTGGAATCCAACTTGACGCATTTTCGACTTGTACTTTACATCAACTGGAATGAATCCATGATCGATTCATTATGTTCATTTTAATTTGTAGGAAGGGATTGCAGTTGGAAGAACTTTCACATCTTTGAAGAACTACCAAGTCGATGGAAACAAAGAAATGATAGCGATCAGACTTATGAACATGGCCGGTTCTTGCTCCTCTTGTTATGTCACTACAAATTCGATTTAAGAAGTGAATATGTAAATGGAATCCAATTCAATTCCATTTCCTGGAAATAGAAAAGGAATGGAATTCAACTCCATTCTATTTCCGATTCTGTTTCCTACTAGATTCCAATTTCTTCATATTTCAATCCTATTGACAGATTTTTTAGGGTCGTTTTCCCGATCAGCTGTGAATGAAAATGCAGGGGGGCAAACAGCAATGTCGAACATTATAATGGCATTAACAGTACTTGTAACACTCTTGTTCTTGATGCCCCTGTTTCGATACACCCCAGATCTAATATTGGTTGCAATCATTGTCACTGCTGTAAATTCTTTTTTTTTCTAAGAGAATTGAAAAGTTGAAATGATGTCAATGAGACAAAGGTTGTAGTTTTATAGGTGACATAGAGACTTGCTTTAGATCTTATGTTTGTGCAAAAGGCATATGTTCATAATCTTTTTACTAACTTTTATTTGTTTATGCTTAGTGATTATTCTCTCTTAAAATAATGTAGTTTCTCAAGTGGTGGTGAAGAGAGTCACGAGAGGATGCATTACTTTGATCCCGACTACTACAAGATTCCATTAATTTGATTAGAGACACTCGCTAAAACATCAAGAATTACATTATTATAAACATCTTGTAAGGCGACAACATGGGACATACTTTCTCATTTGATTTTTTTTAGTAGGGTGAAAGATTATTTAAATTTGATTCAGTTTATCGGTGCTTGGGTTTAAGTGCTACTAATATAACATTTAGGCTTGTTAAACATTTTTTAAGACATTTTTTTAAATGTTGAGAATATCGCATTAGACAAGTTGGCTTTTATTTCAAAGTCATGACATTATGTTTTCCATTTACTATCGTGATTGTTTTTTATTATTTTATATTTCATAAGTCATCGATGATATATTTTTGTTTCATTAATGTATTTTAACTTATAAAGACTTATGATTATTAATGGAAAAGCAACAAGCTTATCATTTGTAGTTGTATTCTTTTTTAGTATTAAACAATGATCATAAATTACTTATAGTCACATGTTTCTTTTAGTATTAGTATTGTTTACTTTTGATTTCGACACACATAAGCAATTAAAGTATGACCATAAACTACTAATAGTCATACTATAATTATACTTATCAGACATTTTCTGTTAAAGCAAGTTGTATTCTTTTCATTTTTAATGGTGTATGGTCTGGTGCAATTAAAAGAATAGATGACAAAAAGGGCAATTTGGTCATTTCTTATAGCTCTTATTCGATACAACTATATTGTTATTTGTTTTTGTTATTATTATTATTATTTTTTTGTTTTTGCAGAAATTGTTTCTAACTTTACAAAACTGTCATTCAATTTTGTTCATTAATTTATACAACACTTTAATTGCAAAAAAAGCAATGTACTTTTGTAAAATGGCATGATTGAACTTTTTGTTCATTTTTTATTTTGCCAGATGATATCAAAGATAAAAATGGTCAAATTTATGAGTCTTCCAAAAAGTCTAAAATTATCATTTTTTGTATAATAACTTAACCAGGAAAAAATTTTAGTTTTACAGCAACAAATTTTCATTTTAAAAAGACTATTGTTTAAACTTACAAATACAATAGTACAACCAGAATGAACATTACATAATTATAGTAACATATTCAATGAACGATCCCTAATTATACCGATAAAACATTATTGTTCTTTTATAACTATATTTACATATAGACACATATAATAGCTGTAATCATAACTAAATGCTACCTACACACACAATATTTGTTTCTTATCAAAGCCAATTCATCATATTTTGACACACATAATAAAAGGTACATGACCATAAATAATCAATACTAACTTGTTTTCTTTTCTTGCGTTAACTAAGTACAACTAGTACAGAACTGCCCTATGGACACACAAATATTTAGTGTGACCATATGTATCACCTTTTAGCTACTTTGTCTGTTATGTGGCTAAAATGGCACCAGGTTATAAACACACATACAAATGACTCATGTCACAATACGTTTATCTATTGTCTCTCATAAAAAAAGTATGACAATCTTAATCGATACCTGTGGCTGATTGTGACCTATGGCCTCAGTGTTCGAGTGTGACTAATATTTGTCACATTTGGTATAATTAAGTGTGGTTAAAGTTTTGATTATCTATATAATGGCCACACAAACTAATTTAAATGTATCCAAAAACAGTCTCTAAATTTTTTTAGTGACCTTTGGCCACACTTTTAATAAAAAGTGTCACAGGTCTTTTTTCGGAAAGTGTGACCGTAGGTTTTTTTTTTGTACTAGTGACACTACAATAAACACACTACACCCTTTGCCCAGAATAGTAACACAGCCACCCACCTGTGGCGTTTGGCGACGGCAGAATCCCTGAAGAGGCGGCGGCAGCGGCGACTTTTGCCATAACAGCCACCACCTCATGGTGGTGGCGACGGTTTCTCATGGACATCTGCCCGGAAGCACACCCGACATGGCTGCCCTCACGGTGGCAGCGCTATTCGGAACACGGAAACAGCACATCAAATCATGGAGGGGAAGGCGGCGATATCGAAACTCTCTACAGCGGCGACGGTCACGACGTTGGCAGCAGGCGACGGAGAATGGTGGCGGAACAGAAGAAGACGCGAGATGGTGGCGGCCTCCACCGGGAATGATAATAGCGATGCCACATATGAGTTACTTCTAATCCCTCGCTGCTACGACATCTAAGGGATCTTTCCGCCTTCAATGGGATGGCACAACGACGGCTCGGTGGTCGGAGAAGCCAAAAAGGGTGGCGGCCGGTAATGGAGGAAAGGAGAGTGGCGGCTGTTCATAATTTTAGGGTTAGGGTTAGTATGGCGAGGGTGGCGGGTCTTTAAACCCCGACCATTCTAAAACTTTGGCATATTTACAATTCCGGTCCCTCCCCATAGGATCCTTTCAAATTAAGCCTCAAACTTACCTTTTAGCCCTCCACTTAGAAAATCTTTTGCAAAACAAATCCAAAAATTACCTTTTTAACCCCAAAATCTCAATTATGACATATTTAGCCCTTCCTCATCTTTTCCTCTCAAAATACATCCAAATTTACTCAAATAGTCCCTCCTCTACGAAATAATTTCAATATAAGTCCAAAAACTACAAAACGAGCCCAATTGAATATCTTTTAGACATATTATCAAATATTCTTTCCACTACGAATCCCGAAAGCATTCTTTAGACCTCCAAAACAAATTATAATGCCAATTACACACTTTTTCACTAAATTCTTTATTTAAATATATTCATATGCCGGAATAAAATTATACTTAAAACACATCTTCAGATTTTAGGGTTTGTCTTGGAAACGGGGTGTTATATTGTGGGTCCTCCAACTAAATTGATGAGGAAGGCAAAGCCTTTTGTTTGGGCTAACAAGCAAGAGGAGGCATTTTGGACTTTGAACAGTTTTCTATGTGAGGCTTCTATTCTCTCTCTACCTGAAGGGAATGAGGACTTTGTAGTTTATAGTGATGCATCATATTCGGGTGCGGGATGTGTTTTGATACAGAGAGGGAAGGTGATTGCTTATGCTTCCCGATAGTTGAAGAGTGCTGAAATGAACTAATCGGTACATGACTTGGAGTTAGCAGCAGTTATGTTTGCGCTTAAGTTGTGACGCTCCGGACTTTGCGGGGGCAGAACTTCTAAACAGAAAGCTATATTTCTCAGGGATTTCTGACGCTCCAGAGCTTCGCTACTAACCCATAGGAAGTACTACTAGAATAAGGCCTAGAGACCTTCGGAGGGTTTGGTAAAGATTGGAAAGAAAAAGTGTGAAGAAAAGAGTGAAATTCGACTTCTATTTATAGGTTGCCGGGAGGCCCAGTACGTTGGGCGTACGCAAATTACGTTAGGAATAATGGGCACGTTGGGCGTACATAAGCATTAAGCTGGTTGTAATGTGTCACATGTCGCCATCTGATCGCAAGCCGTGGGGAGGAAGGGGGTGTGTCAGATCGTGACACGTCACACCCTCTTGTTAATCCGAAAAATAAATATCTTGTAAAATCCATAACTTTCGCATACAAGCTTCATTTTTGACATTCTTTATATCCACGCGTAGCTATCCACGAGATCTACAACTCTCGTTTAGACTCCATCGGCTAATTTTCAATTTATTTTTAAAATTATATTTTAACAGGCTTAGAATGTTAAAGTCCGTTAAAAAATCATAACTTTGCCATCCGACGTCCATTTTTGACTGTCTTTATATCGTTGAACTCCTATTAACGAGATCTTCAATTCTTAATTAGATTGTTTCGGTTAGAAATCGACCGATCTAAAATTCAATTTCTGAGGTGTATACTGTTACGCTGAATCTTGGAAAAATCATAACTTCCTCTAATGAAGTCAGATTTAGACATTCTCTATATGTACGCTCTCCGTATGATGATTACTACAACTTTAGTTTAGATCACTAAGACTAAAAAGTAATTTATCAAAAATTTACTTTTCACAATACGTAGAGTCATGCTAGTTTAATCGCGAAACTTCGAAGAAGCATAACTTCTTCATACGAAGTCGGATTTCAACATTCTTCATATGTACGAAATCCTTGTGACATATAATATAACTATGGTTAAGATTATTAATCCTAAATAATCTTCTATCAAAAAGTCATTTTTAACGCTTATTATATCTTAATTGACTTGTCGGAATTCGTAGGAATTAGAGTTCTGCTCCTGGTAATCAATGCACATCCGGTGTGAACCATCCTTCTCCTTTACAAACCAAATCGGTGCTCCTTAGGGCGAACTGCTCGGTCTGATAACTGCTTTCCCGACATATCCTGAATCTAAGAGGACAACTCATGCATCTCTGTTGGTTCTAATCGGTACAACGCCTTAGCAATCGGTGATGCACCAAGGATCAGATCGATCATGAACTCCACTTGCCTCGTGGAAGGCATGTCGGGTAATTCCTCCGGAAATACATCTGGAAACTCTCTGACCACAAGCACATCCGAAACTGACACCCTTTCTCCACCCGAGAGTCAACCACATACGCGAGATAACCCATACACCCATGTTGTAGATAATGTTGAGCTCTGGCAGTAGAACAAAAGGTTGATCCAACCCTGGTACCCTCGCTATAAATAGTCAGTTCTCCCCTACTTGGGGTACAAACCACTATCCGCTGACCCTCATAATCTATCGTGGCATGAAACGTCCTCAACCAGTCCATTCCTACTATCACGCATACACCCCCCATTGGGATAGGGATCAAATCAACCGGGTAAGACACCCTGAAAATATCCATGTTGCAATCTCGGAAAATGCTCGATGCAGAAAACCCAAGATCGTTGCCGATGGAAACTTGCAACGGGCACTCCAACTCTCCGAGAGATATATCAAAACTCCTACTAAAGGACTGAGACACAAATGACCGACTCGCACCCGAGTCAAAAAGCACAAGAGCAGGAAAGGAGTTCACTAAGAAGGTACCTAATAGAAATACAATCATAAGCATACATTAAAATAACTTGACAGAATCACAAATGAAAACATACCGGTAACAATGTCCAGCGCTGCCATGGCCGTCTCTGTTGTGAGCTGAAAGGAATGAAGCATGGCCTTCGGGGCTTCAGGTCTCCTCTGTCGCCCATCGGTAATCCTCAAAGTAGTTGGGCTGGTGCCTGCACCGGCCCGGCAGCAAGCAAAGGATACTAGGCCTTCATGTGGCCCACCTTATCATAATGGTAACAAATCCTGCTTCTCAGTACTGGGGTGTAACATCCCAAAACCTCAAGGTAAAATTTTCATTTTTAACATAATCAAAATTCCAATTCCCTTTTTCTAAAACATTTAAAAGTATTTCATAAATAAACAGTTATCAGAGTATAGTCTCAAAATCTCTAAGTTGCGGAAAAACATGGGTGTATGCAATGCGATCAAGTCGGGGCCTTCCCTTTTGAACCGGAAGTACCTGAAACCATAAACAACAAACTGTAAGCCCAAATCTTAGTGAGTTCCCCAAGATACCACATACCATACATATCATACATATAATAGAGAGTGATATGTGCAAACCATAGTCTTGTTATTGTGCTACAAGCCGTGTCATGGTCTTTCCTTGTCAAGCCAGGGGCTAATACCCTAGGTCTTACAGAAAAGTTCCAAGAGCCACCTCTTGGTCTTCCATGCAAGCATTACAAAGACAACAAGCATACAATCTACAACTAACAATCTACTTAACTTCCAGGGTCCGAACCCTGGTCTTGCATACAAATTTTCCAGGAGCCAGCTCTGGGTATTTTATTCAATACCAAGGGCCACCCCTTGGTCTTTCAACAATACATAAGCCAATGGGTCGGTATTGGTGCCTTCGACCCATAGATACAGTGAGGACACTCACCTCGAACCAAGATAACCGAACATTCGAATTGCTGCTACCGGAGACCTTGCACTGACATCATCAAATAACATTCCATCAATAATTCACTCTCGACCCAAACAATAATTCTATCCCAAAGACCAAACTTTAGGTTAAAATTCCATTTTACCCCTTTCCTTATTTTGCCAAAAAAATCCAAGGACCAATCCACTAGCATCATAAGCCCAAATCCCTTAAATGGCACCACATGGCCTAATAAGGCTCAAATATCCAATTTGGGCCCAAACCCATCATGGGCCTAACCCGAGAAGGCCCAATAACCTAAAAGGCCTAAAATATCCGATGGTCAACGCTGGTCAAACTTTTGGTCAACAGTCCAAGGTCAAAAAGTCAACACATCAAGAAAATCCCAACAGATTGAGTACGCCCCACATACTCAGTTGGTACACTCATCGTACTACAACTTGGATCGGTACACGTCGGGTACTAGGAGGTACGCCCCGTGTACTCACTCTGCCCGCAACCAACTTAGAAAATCTCTTAATCCCTTAAGCTAAAACGTCAAATGCCCATATCTAGTTCCAAAACATGGCTTAATCCATAAAGTTGTTAACTTTGAGCTTTTGCATGGCTCAATGGGTCCCAAATCCAAGTTCTTACTTTACCACTTCAACAAATAGGCTAATACACATGCATGTTTTGATATCAACTATCAAGATCACATTTTTATGCATTAGAAACACCTAAAACGTCTAGATCTAGTGTCCAAACTCCGGGGGCAAGCTCAATCTCATAAATACAAACCAAAGGGACCAAAATGTGCCATAAACCACCCCAAACAAGATCTAACTAAAGAGATGCCAAGATGAGAGCTTTTTACCTTCAATAGGTTGCAAAAGATGAGAAACTTTTGGATCTACAAGCCCCACTCCAACTGACGATCCTTCTACAACCTTCAATCTCTTCAAAATGCTCAAGAACACTCCAAAATCACTCACAAGAGCGTAAGAACTCCAATATGGTGTCTAGGGGTCGAGATTAGGGTTTAGGAGTTATGGAGGCTGATAAGAGATGAGGCTTAAAGAATAAAATAGGCTTAAATAAGGGTAAAACCCTAAAAATGAGGGTTTCTAGCTGAACGGAGTACACCCCGCGTACCCTTAGTACGCCCAACGTACTCAAGAACCACCCGCGATCAGACCAGCCATTACGCCCAGCGTACTTGGTGAGTACGCCCGACGTACTCGACCAAGCTCCAAAACACTTAAACTTCATTTGGCCATAACTCCCTCGATCTAAGTCCAATTTAGACGGACTTTATATCCACGAAAAGGTGACGAGAAGCCCTACACTTCTAACAACTCACCCCCACCTTAAGACTTCCCGAACAAAAACCCAAAATTTATAAAGGCCTGAACTGCCAAATTACGATTATACCCTTGGGCTCCGAAACACAATCGAACACTAGGATCACTTAATCTATAATACCCACATCCAAAAAGGGATAATTCTCTCTTCCCCAAGGCCCGAGCCTTAAGATAACTGATGATCGGGTCACGGCCCCGAATAATGAAGCGATTCGAAACCGAGTGTTACATGGGGCCTGCTGGCGATAACCCCTCACATAATGCCCCTCCATGCCACATTTGTGGCATCGAGTAGCTGATCGACAAAGAACCTCATGCACCTTCCCGCACTTGCCACAACTGCGGCCCCTCTGACCTCCAGATCGTGAAACAACGGGCTTGAACCAAATTGCCGCAGGCTGCGGCTGCACCAAAGCCTACCTATCCTCCCTCATCTGAGTCTCAATCTCAATCAACTGCCTCCGTGTGGCATCTTGAACCTCAAAGAGGGTACTATAACGCCGAGTAGACACAAACTGTCGAATCTCAGTCTTGAGAATGCTCAAGTACGGTGCCATCTGGGCCCTCTCCTTGGCATAATACTTAGGACAAAAAAGAGCCCTCAATTCCACATACTCCTGAGCCAACCTCTCTCTCTCTCTCTCTCTCTCTCTCTCCACTTGGGGAACATACTTCATGCGAAACATCTGCTAGAACCGCTCCTAAGTAATAGTAGTCCCCTCTCCAAGAGTATAGGAACCGGTCACTAGGTTCCACCAGTCCTTCGTGCCCAGTCAAAGAAGGTTCAAGGCGCACCTGACCTTCCAGTCCTCCTGACAGGAACAAGTGAAGAAACAACCCTCCACGTCAAAAATCTATCTCATGGCCATGATAGGGTCCTTGATCCCATCCAACTATGGGGATTTCGTATAGCTGAAGTACTGGTATTGAATAAACCTCTCCCCTGAACCCCTGGAGCAACAACGGTTATGGTAGCTGCAACACCAGTAGCCTCAAACTCACCGGCATACTGCTCATCGAACAACTCAGTCATCGCAATCTTGATAGACCCAAAAACCTCCGGGATGACACCCTAAATAGCTGCAGCCACCTCAGTGGCAATAAACTCACGAATGTCATCATTTGTCAAGCTTGGCCTCTCGGGCCACCAGCTTCTAATCCAGAACCTCTCGTGTACACCATACTGAAAATGAACCAGAATGTATATCAGAAATGCCACAATTCATACTATTACCATCATTACAAAAAACAAAACCCTTTGGGTTTGTGACTTCCTTGCTACGCGTAAGGGTCTTGTGTATCCAGTAGTACGGGCCCATACTACCTTCCAGACCTACCCATATTGATCTTAATGGATCGTCACAGACCACCCAAAGCAAAACCCCACAACTAGGATACACCTAAATCTTATTATCACTCTCTCAGAGTGGCTAATCATCCCTCAATCAGGCCTGCTACCATCAGACACCCTCATGGAACTTCCACCAACCTTGTAGCCACTCGTGCATGGTAATCATATATAACGTTGGATTCTATAAACAGTCGTATACTTGATTCTACTCTAAGCCTACAACCAGAGAAGGAACATCAAATAAGGCTAAATCAAACATTCTCATGCTATAAAATCTTAGTTATATACAACTATGATGCATGCACTAAGCAACTACAATAACAATGTCAATTCCATCTAACATACAAGAAATTCTCCTAGGCTATCAGACATCATACATCAGACAATTTATCATGCAATTCCTGAAGATCACTAGCATACTACTAGCATGAAGTTCTATCATAATCATCATAATAAAATAACAGTGTGGGTAACTTGCGGTATAATTTCTTGCTCCGGCTGATCGTACACATCTCATCCTTCTTTGGTTACTTTTGAAAACTTTTATAGATCCTTAGTTTGAGTCTGCACTCACACGAATGCTCAACCAATTCACTCAAACCAGGGATCTGATACCAACTTGTAACATCCCAAAAATCAAGGTAATATATTCATTTTTAAACCATTCCAAAAATCATAAGTGTTTACAAAACATAGTTTCCAAAAGTCATAATCATAAATCAAAGTATCCCAAAATCATAATCTCATAAAAATCCAAAGGATGTGCATGATCAATCCTCCAGCCTGATTGGACCACCTTACAAGGTCCATAGCATATCTAGACCGTTATCTGGGCCTTCAGCCTGACTGGATCGCCTCACAGCTCTTTAGTCTATCCGGATCGTTTCGGGTATCTTGGCCTTCAGCACAAAGCGGGACCGCCTCAACCCAACAACCATAACATGTCGATATATACAATTGCAATCAATAACCAGCAAGTATATGTAATCATACAGATCTACCAATATAACACATAATCAGTGAACACAGGTAATCATACAAATCTACCAGTTTATCAGATAACCAACATAACATCAATCCAAGATACTCGGATACACAATCCAGTGGGTCGGATTTGGTGCCTTCGACCCACAAGTACAATAAGGAAAACTCACTTTACAGTTTCAAATGTAGTTGAACAGGTCACTGCTCCAACTGCTGACTCTACCGGTCACCTATACAACAAACAAGGACCAAATCTCAAACTGCCGCTCAAAATACCCAAAATGCCCCTAAGTCAAACTTGGTCAAATTCCTGGTCAAAGTCAAAAAGTCAAAAGGGTCAACACAGACTGAGTATGCCCATCGTCCTCAATCACTACGCTTGGCCTAGTAGGTCCTTAGCCAAAATATGGGGCCTTTGCCCAGTACGCGTAGCGTACCACCAGGTACGCCCATCGTACTCAACCTGATCCTACTTTTCTTATTAAGTGCTTATTCCATTAATATTTCACGTCTAAAGCTCAGATCTAGTCCCAAATATCATTCTAACTCATAAAGTTTCCAACTTTATGACTTTCCATGGCTAGAGGAGTCCAAACACCAAAACCCTAATTTAATACACAAACCAAAACATCATTACTCTTGCATGAAGGGAAGAGATGAGCAATATCACATTTTTATGGTTCCTAGCACTCAAAAACGTCTGAAAGGACAGTTGTTATGGTTTAGAGTAAGCCATACTCACGAATACCAAGATTATGGGACCAAAATGCATAAAAACTTAAGAACTAGCAAGATCCAAGGAAAACATTCATCAAGTTCCAAGATTTATACATTCAAGGGATGCTTGAGGGTGAGATTATTCTGGATCTAAAATTCCTTGAGCTTCTAAGATTATATACCACCTTCTTCCTCCTTCACAAGCACAAGAACACACTTTTTTCAAGCTCAAAATCACGTACCAAAGAATTGGGGTTTACAAGGGACGTTTTTAGGAGATGGAGATTGATGGAGGAAAGGGTTTTGAGGAGATAAGGATGCTTAAATAGTGCTTAAACCCTAAAAATTAGGGTTTGCTCACCTTCCAAGTACGCCCAGCGTACTCACATACACACGCGACCCTTTTTAGTGAGGTACGTCAAGCGTACGCCCCAAGTACGCTTGGTGTAAGGACCAATTTTGCAACAAATTTTCATAATTAGGATCAAAAGGTAAATATTTGATGTCTAGATGTTAGAACTTCGTGGGTAACTCCCCCCCCCCCCCCCTCCCACCTCGTGGCGACGGGTTTTCACCCAATTCCACTCCAACTTCAAACAGTCATAACTTCTTCGTTTCAACTTCGTTTTCGGTGATCTTTATATGTACATAAAGGTATTGACGAACCCCACAATCCTATCTAGTTACTTTTGACTTAATACATGTCGAAATAAAACCAAAATCCATGCAAGAATCCCGATATATTACTTTTTCCATTTTACCCTTTTGCTTTGAAGCACAATTCGAGGGCTTTAATCACTTAACCCAACATTATCAACATATGATAGGGTCTAAAATCTATTCCATTGAAGCCTTATACCTTTACGCGATCCATATACGTCCCGTTATCCTGATATTAGAAACATCCCAAAACTAAGTGTTACAACCAAGACCCATTTAGCCCAATAAATTTTCCTTTGATCAGGAGTCGCTCCCAAAAAAACGAAGCCCTAGATGTCTCGAGAAAATTTCCAACATTCACTGGCATCTTGAACAAAGAAAAATAATAAATTCCCAGCGAGCCTAAAACTGCTTTAATCAACATGTATGTGCCCAACCGAAATCATTCTAACTTTCCACCTATAATATAATACACTTATTATTAGTACTTCTTATACTTTAATAAACTTGTTCATTTGTTAATATAATAAACTTGTTATTAGTACTTCCTATAATTTAATAAACTTGTTCATTTGTTTGTTGTATCATACATTTAAAGGTGACAAGCCAACAAAAGTATGGTAATATCAATTGTTGATATTGTGCCTAACAAGGTGACAATTAATAATGTTGTTATTAAACTACTTCTTCTCCGTACTGTGAACTGTACGTAATATATTTATCTAAAAGTGAAAATCATGTTGCGATTTGTATATATTAGAAGATACTTACTTTTATAAAATAAAAAAAATTGTTTTTAACATCGTGTCAATTTTTAGCAAAAGTTCGATTTTGACACTATATTTTTCCGATTTGTTTCAATGTTGACAACTTAAGTGGTCAACCTAGTTGTCATCTGACATTGAATGATGATGTGTCACTCTTTGATAATATGATGCTGACATGACATGATAATGTGACAGTTTTTGGTGACATCACTTATGTATATCAAAATTGGAAAAAATGTAGTGACTTGATTGAAAAAAAGACTTTATCAAAATCAAAATTCGAAAACTTATGTATTTTGTGAAATTTGTCTTTATTATAACATAATAACGGTGACCTGTTGGAGGGTTGGAGACCCTTTGTGGGCAAGATTTTGAAGAAATACAAGAAAACAAAATTGACGCTATACATGCAATGTCATAATCTCGGTGCTATTAGTTTGCATTAAAATCTCCGACATCCTTGATGTTAATGTGGTATGCCGGAAAGTTAGTGGATGAAATGGATTCAATGTATTATATAACAATTCATGTGTCTTCATTCAAATCTAAAAAATTCAATGCATTTTGGATGCCCTAAACTTATTAGATGAAATGAAATATTATATGGAAATAAGTGCTGTTTCGAGCTGTGGATTGCGTAACAAGCTGAATATTAAGACAAGAAGTTCCAACGACCGCCATTTGAGGCTACAAAATCTAGGAATTAATTGTTATCATAAATCTATAACGAACAAATAATTGGAAATTTTTATTTTGAAACGAATGTGATTAACAAACTATGCGAATGTGATTAACAAACTATGACATCCGATGGACAACAAACTAGAAGAGTTCGAGGCTTGACAATTGCATAATCACATTCCGTGATTGAAGTAATCTAACTACTATTTATATAAATAAATAAATAGTCGTATAAAAATTACATATAAATGGTAGTATATTTATTTTAGTTTGAAGATGAAACAAAACTAGAACAAAAAATTACAACAAAAATGTTTTTACAAAACAATTCGTTTAACTATATTAAATACTAGACATGTATACGGTTTACTCTATTTGTAAGGCCGGACGGAGTGGAGAGCGGGGAAACCGCGGGATCGTTTCCCGCACGAAGAAACACCGCACCGTGGGTGCGGGAAGAGGGTGGGGGGAGAGAGTCCCGCTCTCTCTCTCTTGAAACGATTGGCTGACTTTTTTTTTTCTTTTTTTATTCCAAACGGCTATATAGCCGTTATATATATATATATATATATATATATATATATATATATATATATATATATATATATATATATTCTTTTTCTTTCCCTTTTCTTAACCTATAAATACTACAACATTCTACCATTTTTTTAAACCCATAACCTATATTTCTCTCCAAAAAATATTATTCAAAATGTCATCATCTTCATCATCGGATTCGACGGCTGTAGAGGAGGCTAAATTTATCGGTTCCGTCATGGCGAAAACGGTTGCATACTATCAAAACCGACTAGGCGAAACATCACGTGCACGACCTAAGCTAAGAAAGCCGCCGTTGCGTAGAAATCACGAATCCAGACACGATCGCCTTATAAAAGATTATTTTGCAAATGACGTCATCTACCCTTTCGAGGCTCTTTATGGTCGTAAATGCAGATCACTCGTCAGTACTCTCACGGGACCAGAAAACCATTCGCGAAATGACAGATAAGATAATCCAAATCAGAACTCGACTTCAAGCATCACGAGACAGACAGAAGAGCTATGCTGACAAACAGCGTAAGCCATTAGAATGTCAAGTCGGGGATCGCGTGTTATTAAAGGACTTTCCTTGGAAAGGAATGATCCGCTTTGGGTAACGGGGAAAACAGAACCTGCGATACATCGGACCGTTCGAGATTCTCGCCCGAATTGGTCCAGTAGCCTATAAGCTGCAGCTGCCTTCGGAGCTCAGTAATGTACACCCCGTGTTCCACGTCTCGAATTTGAAAAAGTGCTTAGCAGATGAAACTCTTGTCATTCCATTGGAAGAGATCAAGATAAACAAGGATATTCGGTTCGTCGAAGAACCGGTTAAAGTTATGGACAGGGAAGTGAAGCGTACTAAACAAAGTCGCATTCCGATTGTGAAGATTCGATGGAACGCTAAGCGTGGACCGGAATTCACATGGGAACGCAAGGATCAGATAAAACAGAAGTGCCCTCACCTATTCTCTCATTCATGAACCTATCTTTCGAAAGAATTTCGGGACGAAATTCCCTCTAACAGGGGGATGATGTCACAACTAGCATTTTTGCTAGGAAATTCTACTCTCATGTAATCATTCACCTAGTGTAATAACTTGTACTCTAAGAGAATATCATACTCTATGCTCATTCAAATACATCTCATATGTTCAACTATGTGTTGAAAACCCTAGACATCCCGATTCAAGTTCGCTATGGACTAGGATTCTCTTATTGGGCCTAATGGACCAATAAACCTTCAACTTGAACTATTTTGGGCCTAGAAACCCTAATTGGGCTCTAACTGGACCCACATTCATAAGATTTTAACATTTGGGCCATGTGAGCCTAGAATAATGCATCTTATTTCTAATAGGCCTTGTTGGGCCATAAACGATTTCATTTGCCCTAATGGGCAGTAAACCCTTTTAATTGGGTGCCATTGGGCCGTGAACCCTCATAAGGGCCCAATGGGCCGAAAAATATTACTTGGGCCTCATAATTTCGAACTAAGTCAAGATAGGGCCCAAACTTATCTCAATTCCTTTCTTTTAGCCCATTCTCGGCCCAAACAACAATTAAAAAAAAAAGAGAAATTACATGGAGTTAAATGATGACACCTCAACATTATTTAACATACATCTAGGGTGATAAACCCCCATACATCCATGCACTAATCTAATGACCATCAAGTAATAACCAAAAATCAAACCTTCCCCTCTTTCTTATAAATCTCGGCCAAACCCTCCATCCCCACCACTTTCACTACAAAAACTTCCTTCCATCTCATTTCCTCTCAAGATCTCTAGTGATTCTGTAGTGGTGTTGATTACGATGTCATGTGCGGAATTAGAAAGATATAGTGAATCATCATGTAAAATCAAGAACACAAGGAGTAAATAAATCTTTGTAAGCTCATATTAGATCTAGAAAGGATATACAAATGGGTTTGTACACAATTTCTCTCTCTAGTCTAACACTCCAAATGGTTCCTTACATAATGGGAGTCACTCACTTCCTATTTATAGGAAAGACTCAACCCATTTACACATACAAGAGGGTAAGCCTAAAACACTACATCCAAGAGTGACTTTGCACCCTAACATTCTCCCCCTCAAAGTTAGGATTGGATGTCCGGCTTCAATCTCCAACGAGCTAGCGCGATCAAGACCAAACTCCCCCTCGAAGTAACATCGGTCTTCAAATCTGCAAACGAATATCCGAGAAACCCGCTTCGAATACCCATCATTCTCCCCCTTTTTATAATCAAAAAATGATTATAAAACCCATTAAGAGTGAGAAGCGCTCGAGGAATGAACAATACAATACTCCCCCTTGATGTGTACCAAAAATGAATCACCAAAAATCTTGCACGAAAAAACAATCACGAAAAAACCACAAAAGTTTTCCAATTTATGAAAATTTTTGACTTTTTGAGTGAAAGTTGCAAGATTTTTCAAAAACCGGGTAGAAATCGTCACTTTATGAAACTTGCAGGGACTCGTTGCGCCCAAAACAGCCAAATATGCAAAACTCTCCCCCTTTTCCAAAGCTGGGTAGAAAGCGTCAATTTACACAAACTGCAGGGGCCTGAAATTTATTTTCTTCAAATTTCAGCAAAAAAACAGTCCTTTTTCGAATTTGGGTATGAACCGCCAAACATTCGAAGCCTCAGGGACTATTTTCGAAAATTTTGCCATTTGTGTTCCAAACATTCGAAGAGTTGTCCCAAACATTCGAAAATTCAGAAAATTTTCGAATTTGGGTGAAAAGTGTCAAACATTCGAAACTTCAATTAATTGTGGAGATTGCCAAATATTCAAAAATTCAGGGGCTGAATTCGGAAATTGTTCATTTGTTCAAATCATACGAAGACTTGATCAAACATACGAAGGGTTGAACCATTTATACCACTTCGTTAAAAGAGCAGGGACCAAAATTGTAACTGTTTGTTTTCTTCTCCAATTCACGTGATTGCTTCGTACGTTTCTTATAAACGCTTCGTACGAAAATCTCAGGCACGCACGAAAAATTTTTCAACCAAACATGCGAAGATTTTCCTTCTCTCTCCTCTTCGTATGAAAATCATCTTCCCCAAAAAATTTCTCTCCTCTCTATACAAAAATTTTCCCAAACACACGAATTCGAAGCATTCGAAGTCTCTGAATGAACAGTAACCTCTGAATACCTCTGAATCGACTTTTCGTTCTTACAGTTCTTCGTTCCTTTCATTACAGGGACCCCAAAATCGATTTCCTTAAACCCATATGTTCCCTTCGAATCTTATTCACCAAATCAACACAGTCGATCATTTGTTCTAACCCAATCAAACGAAATCACAGCACCATATGAACGAAAATTTTCACTTCTTTCGTTCTTTATCCCCAAAATATCCCAGTCGATTCCAAGAACATAAAACACTCGTTCTTACAGTTCAACCAAAAACACGAGTTTGATATATCGACTCCAAATCGCGTTCAATCAACTATTGACTGTAAACCCATTCACGTTTCGTTCTTAATCGACTTCCCAAATTTTACAACACCATTTTGTTGTAAAATTTCACATTAGGTTTACGATTATTCAGAATTTCGTATGGTGTAATATTAAAACGCCTGTGTATGAAAGATCTGTTCTGAGTAAAACATGCAGTGGATATTGCCTCAGCCCAAAGATATTGAGGTAAATTCGCATATGCCAACATGGTTCTTGCTGCTTCGCATAGTGAGCGATTCCTTCGTTCTACAACACCATTTTGTTGTGGTGTGTAAGGAAATGAAAAATTATGCGAAATCCCTTTGTCCACCAAAAATGAATCAAGAACATTGTTCTTAAATTCAGTTCCATGATCACTCTTGATCTTTCGAACAATCTTCTTTAATGTTGTTTCCATCTTTTTGATAAAATCAATCATGATTTGTGCAACTTCGGATTTAAGCCTGAGAAAATAAACCCACGTAAATCTGGAAAAATCATCAACAATAACTAAAATGTACCGTTTCTTGTTGAGAGTTGAAACAGTCGAAGGGCCACACAAATCAATATGCAAAAGCTCCAGAGGTGCAACAATTTTCGAATCTATCGTAATTGGATGACCTTGTTTATGTTGCTTGCCAACTTCACAAGCTGCACATAAAGAATCATTATCAAATTTAAGTACATGTAAACCTCTTACCAGATCTTGTACCACCAGTTTATTGATGTTTCGAAAGTTGAAATGTGAAAGTCTTCGATGCCATAGCCAGCTTAGATCAGATGTGGCTTTCGAAAGAAGGCATACAACAGGTTTGCCTACAATTGGATTGATGTCCAGAGTGAACATGTCACCTTTCCTTTTGGATTTCAGTAACACTTCATTTGTGTTGACATTCGAAATAATACTTCCTTTTTCGTTAAAGAGAACTTGATTACCAGTGCCCACAACAAGTTGAGAAACACTAATCAAGTTGTGTTGAAGACCTTCAACATATGCAACACGATTCACTGTGAATTGTCCATTCGTGATCTTCCCATATCCTTTGACTTGACACTTTTGATTGTTCCCAAATTTAACTACTCCAGCATTTTGGAGACTTCGAAAATCTCGTAAATTCTCCTTCTTTCCAGTCATGTGACGAGAGCAACCACTATCAATATACCACTTGTTATCATATTGCTCGTCACTCAGTACCTGCAATTAGTAGAAAATTTTAGGTACCCAAGGCTTTTTGGGTCCTTGGAAATTAGATTTTAATTTCGAATGTAATGAAGAACTTTTAACCCAATCACAAACTTTGGTTTTGAGACTATCAATTAAGTTCACTTCATCATCTAAAGAAACCGCAACATAAGTGTTTGTTGGTTTCGAATGTGCACTAACACTACCCTTCGAATTCTGAGTTTGAAAATGAACATTCTTTGCCTTTGAGACTGGTTTCCAAGCTTTGACCGAGATGTTCGAATCCTTAGAAGATGAACTTCCGTTCGAAGAAGTATTCACATATTTTTCATATGCTTCATGAATTTGCTCCTTTGAATATGCATTCGACTGATACATCTTTCCTTTGCCTTCAAGCCAATGATCAATGTTCTTCCTTGAAGTTATTCCTTTTTCACGTGACGTTTTCATAGTTTCTTTCTTCGTATGATTAGGAAAATTTGGCTTTTGAGGAACAAAATCAACTTTGGGATTTGTTAGAAAAGAATAAGCATATGATGAATCACCTGTTGATTTAAAATTTTGTCGTTGAACAAATGTTTGATTTGAAAATGCTCTTGATTTGTTAGTTTCAGAAACTTTCGAAAACTTTGGTTGCTTATTCACTTCAGACCTTGTATGAATTGATTGAGATGACTGTTGGGTTTTTGTTGAAAAATAGGAATTTTTAGCTTTGAAAACATTTTTGTTTGATTGTGATTCAGACATCTTTTGAGACTCAACATTTTGCCAAAATATTTTCTTTCTTGCTTGTGTTTTCGAAATGTTGTTTTCCTTCGAAAATTTGTCAATTTGATCTTTAAATTCCTTAGAATTTAGTTTAACAACTTTTTCAGTTTCTTTTTCAACAGGTTTTGAATTCTCTTTTTCAAGTTTTGATTTTTCAACCCATTGTCTTTGTGGTTTTTGACGTTGAAATACATACGAATTTTTTGTTAAGTTGTTTTCAACTATGCTTTGATTTGCGAAAAAACCTTCTTCAGTTGTTTTTGAATTGTCCTCCTCAACCAACTTCTTTAATTCTGGTTTGATATTCTCAACATTTCCAGTTGTGACAAAAACTTGATTTGGAAAAATAACATCATCTGTGCATTTGAAATTTGGATAAACCACTCTATTCGTTTCAAGATAATGTTCACCTTTTTCATTCATTACTTTTTCGAACTTTTGTGTATCACCATACACTTGATCAACAACTATTCGAGGAATTTCTTCTTCCTTTGAAGATTTCTTTTCTTTCGAAATTTTCTCTTCATCTTCATCATCACTATCATCAGTTTGGCTGTCTTTGAGATCCACGAAGTTCATTTCACAAACTTTCGAAGTTGAAGGTATATCAGTTTCATTTTCAACCATCAAATCCTTAACTTTTTCTTTCCCTTTAGATGTTGAAGTAACATTAACAATAGACAACTGAGAACAATCAACATCTTCAAGCTCACTAATTTCACTAATATTATCAGAATTATCTTCAATATCAGCAAAATTAGATTGAGAATCAGACGTTGAACTCTCAGTCTTTTTCAAAATTTGAATTTGTTCAGATTTAGTCAAAGTATCATTCACAATATTAACTAATTCATTCGCATCAAGACATTCATCAACTTTAACTATTCCATATCTATACTTATCATTCGGAACTTTGTTAAATTCAGCTATTTCTTTTTCACAGTCATACGAAATGTTATCTACTGTAGCTCTTTCATAAGCTAAAAATGGCAGCAATTTTCTATGTTGTTCTTTACTTATTTTGCACGAATGATGTAGTTCAGTTAATTTCCCATACAATCTTTTAGCCGAATTACAGTAAATGTTTCTCTGAGCTAACAACAGTTTAGTTTCACTAGACAAATTATCCCTATCAACCATGATATTTATTATTTGAAGTTCTAAACAATCTATCTTAGTAATTTTCGAATCTAGTTTCTTCTGTGTCTCTAACAACTGCATAGACAACTTCTTAGCCTCATTGCTAGCAGACACCACAATTGAATCAAAATAAGTAACAGTTTCATCGAAAGATACTAATTCAGAATTATAAGCATGTACTGGAATATTGAAAGATTCAAGAATATTACGTACCTTTGTGGTCATCGGATATTTGTCAGCAGCTTTTGATACGAAGCATTGTCCTCTCACTTCGAATTCCTCATCCTCTGAATCCTCCTCTATTTTCGCATACATCGCTCCATGCGTCGGATTCTTCATCTCCTCATTGTCTGACCCGGATGACCAAATCTGATAACTTCCATCTTCTTCTTCTTCACCACGAGCAACTAATGAAAGATTCTTTGCCTTCGCACGCACTTCCTCCAACTTTTCCACATAATACGCTTCATCCTTTGTCTTATTCTTTTTCTCATCTTTCTTCCTCAGCATGCAATCATTAGCTAAATGATTAGCCCCATTGCAGTAATGACAATCAATCCCAGCATCTCCCTTTAACTTCTTCTCTGTTTTACCCTCAACAAACTTCGTATCTTTCTTCTCTTCCTTTTTCTTCTCATCCCCAACACTTTTACTCACAAAATTCCCTTTTGTATCAGATGATTTTGTCTTCGGTTTGAAGAACTTTTTCACACGATTGTTTGAATAGAAAGCAATTGCCTCATCATCTGAGTTCATGATGAACCCTTCGTCTTCATCTTAAACATATTTCTTAGCTTCCCTTTCAGAGATCTTCGAAACCAAAGCTAGTGGACCTCCCAAACTTGCCTTCGATTCTTCAGCAATTTCATTCACTTCGCTTTCATGAGACTTCAGCTGATTGTACAAGTCATTCAAAGTTGACGTATCAAAGCTCTTTTGATTCTTAAACATCATGCTCACACTACGCCACTCCTTACGAAGACCCATAACAAATATTAAATTGAACTCCATGGCTGATTTGGTGATACCATATCGATTGCATCGATAGATTAATTCATTAAGACGATCGTAGTAAACTTCAATCGTTTCACCATCTTTCTGTCTGAAGTCCTTCAGTTCCACTAAGCATTGCTTCACAGAGTTAACTTTTGTCTTCTCACTTCCCTGAAATTTCTCCTTGAGATTGTTCCAGATCTCCTTTGCAGTTGTACAACTCCTCACATAGTTGTAAACAACTGGAGGCAAAGCACCTCTTAGTTCTCTCACGCATCTCTTCTCTAGCTTTTTCAGACGATCAGACTGATTCTCAACTTCGGAACTTCCAGAAGATGATCCAATTGGTTGAACATTCATTGGTGGATTGAGATTGCTAGAAATGCAATTCCACAGTTCTTCATCCAATCCATTGAGATAATCCTACATACGATCAGCCCATTGATCGTAATACTCAGGAATTAGCATAGGAATTTTGGTGGATGATCCTAGAAGATGAGAAAATGAAGTCATGGAATTAAGATTGAAAGACGCCATTGATGTACGGAATAATTCCTTGAGAATTTTTGAAGAAACTTTGAGAATTTGACAACAAACTATATGATTCAAATCAGAATCACTAGCAGAACACTCGATTCAATGATTCAAGAGCAGAATCGAATCACAGACTTAGATCCAATGAATTTTTCACTTTCAAAAAGTGCGGAATTTCTTAAACCAAAAAGTTGATTTAAAAACTTTTGAAAAGATGAAAATCAGATCAGAGATATGATTCCTGCTCTGATACCAAATGAAGAAACAATGAATCGAGTAATGAATTAATCAGAGTATGAATTCAAGTAATGATGCGAGATTTAGACACAGGATGTAAATATGATCTCGCTTCAGCTCTATTACGCTTTCAAGTTTTACAGAGTACAAGATGTAATTCTATAAAAGACTTCGTTACTATGACCCTAGTAAGCACTCCTATTTCTAGGAGAGGAAAGCGTACAAAAAAAATATACTAAGGACTAAGCGTTAAGCTTCGAATACAATGCCCTAGTAAAATAGATTACAAAAATGTTCGAAAACACTAAAACATACTTCGACTAATTACAACACTTCGACTCTAACAGATTCACTCAAAAATCTTCAAAGTTCTTCACCATCAAACATAAATTCAAGACTCCTTGGTAAGTTCTAGACTAAACTCAAGTGTTTTACTTCAAGAAATGCTAAGATCTTTCTCTTATACTCTTATTTTCGTGAATATGAACCATTAGAACCACCTCCATTTCGAGATCCCACTAAAAACTCAAGCTAGGCTAAAAGTTTCATCTTCTTCTTCATCTACATCTCAAAAACCCCAAGGTGAGTTCATACCCCCTATTTTCGATTTTTACTTGGTTTTGGGGGAGAATACAAGTTGCTTTATGTAGATCTATGTGTATATGCATGAATATGTGTGTTTTTCATGACTTATTTGGTGATTATGTGCTATTTACTTCATAAATCTAAAAATATGTTAAGAATATTAAGTTTATCACTTGGATCTACATGAAAACCTTGAGAAAGTATGTGTTATCACATATAATACATGTAAACTAGTAGATCTGGGATTTATATACTTAAAATAGTAAAAATGAGTGTTGTGTTCCAAGATCTATAAACTAAACTCAAAAATCAGCCTTTCACATGAACGTTTTGGTCCAATCTCGAACTATTTTGACCACCTAAATGATAATATTTTTCAAAATTGTTTTACATGAAAAAAGTTCAGGTTTCTACCTTGAAAATGACTACTCTCACGTTTTCATACGATTTTTCTACAATATTTGGCGAATTTTACAAAACTGCCTATCAGATTTGAAATAATTTCGGACCAGCCTGTGAAGGTGAGCAATTGCACACTTGTTAGAAGCCATTAAAAATTATGATAAAAATTGTGAACAAAGTAGAGAAAATTTCCAAACTTCCAGAACTTACGGATCCAAATTTCGACTTACGATGATTTTTCTACAAATTTTCCCACAACAAGGTCAGAAAAGTTCAAAACCAGAAAAATGTTTGTTTTCACAAAAATCAAGCCAAAAATGATATTTTTGACAAAAATGGGTTTAAAATGTTATTTTTACCACAAAATAGTCATCAACACAAGTTTTGAACAAAATGGAGACTAAAGTGTTATTCTTACAAAAATTGGGCCTTAATTGTAAATTTTTGGCTTATTGGGCCAAGAACGTCATTTTTACAAAAAGTGGGCTTTTATGCTATTTTAGTGAATACTTGAACCAAACCAACAATAAACTAACAAACGGATTAATTTTGATCATTTCTAGGTTATTGGGCCTTACTGGCCCATTTATATGTTTGATAAGTTTTGTATACTATTTGCGTGCTATTTGGGCCTATAAATACATTACATGTGAATTGGGTCTTAGTTGTCCTTTTACATATATTTTGGGCCCATGTTATATAATATCTCATTCATATTAGGTTTTAAAATGACTCACATGTTTAGCGATGCCCTAGTGGCTCACTTCCATGGTTCGTTGGGCCTGGAATGAGTTTTATACGTTTATCTTCGCGTAAATTCGATTAAGGATCTAGTGAGTTTTATCGGTTGACACCTATTAAGTGTTCGATCGTAGCCTGTAATTATAATCAGAATCTCTTTGAGGGAGAGCGGGGTTTTGTGTATAGATCTATACGGGGATGACACCCCACACCTCAGCTGTTCGCTACAGTTAGACTACATCAGTCTAGGGTGACTATAACCTTATTCTATTTTTCAGTCAGCGTTCACAAACGCCAAGACAAGTGAAATTGTCATTATTTAGTATGGTTATAACGGCTCACTTAGAGGAATTAACGTTATGAAGTTTGCGGAAGACTATTTTCTTTTATGTTGGATTACTAGGAAACTTATTCACACTGGTACCCCACCTCGGTGTTGGTACGGCAGCATTATCTATTTTCTTTTATGATTGGATTACTCGGTAACTTACTCACACTGATACCCCACCTCAGTGTTGGTACGGCAGCATTAACTATTCTTCTTTTACGGGCAACATCGGGTTGTCCGGGGACATTCTATATACATTCTCTTCAATCACTTTTGACATTCTATTAAACAATAACACACATGCATTATTACAAGATCATACATAAACATACCAAACTATTTTAAGAAAATACAAGATTTTCTTGTGATTACAAAGTTATAGAAATCATTTTCTCAAATATACTTATGAACTCACCAACATTATATATGTTGACCTTTTCAAAATAACTTGTATTCTCAGGGACTCGTTAAGCAGAAGAATCAACAAGAATAGGGGATTTTGTTTTGTGTACTGTCGAACATCATACATTGAAAGTTTTGGTCATGTTATTTAAAAGATTGTACTTGATGTAAACAATGGCAGTTGTATCATATTATGCATGGTAATGATGATGTTATGTTTCATTTATATTCATTGTGATGATTATTCAATTGTTAGTCACACGAGCCCCCGGACGTTTCCGCCGTCTGGTTCGGGGGTGTGACAGATTGGTATCAGAGCATTGTTTATAGTGAACTAGCATATCTAATCATACAGGATATGCAACTATAAATACAATGGGACTAAACTACTCTGAACATAATAATTAAAATACATACTTATATGTGCATTTTAGAGTAACAACACAACAAGAACAGTAAAAGTCTTTGGATGATTTGAACATCGCTATTAAACTCGGGCAGTTATGTAATCGTATTGGGGGTGAATGTAGCCTGATCAACTACATTCATTCAAAATACGACCAACATATGTTCGGGAGTAATTGTGATGGACAATGAATAAAAAACTTTCCATTTAATTATCCAAAGAGCTTATAGAATCAAACCTAAACAAAATTTAAATATTATAGGAGTATTTATTGTGCTATTTGTTTCTAGTAATTATACCCCTTCGTGCAATACACTATAGACGGGCATCATTAGCCAGGAGACCCCTATTTCCCTAGTCAGGGGAATGCAGGGTGGCTTGACCCAGAAGAAGACTCAAAGGAAGAACCAGAGGAGGAACATGAAGTAGAACTTACAGATGAACCCGTCGAGCCAGTTGTGGACCTCGAAGAGGAAGAGCTCGAGGGCGATGATGATGATGACTCGGATGCAGAATCCGATGTAATCAATCCTCCATACAGAGCCAGAATATCGACTTATCGTATGGGCCCCGATGGCCCCACGCCCCATGGGCACACGATATTTGGAGATGGAGTCACCAGCAGGGGATACTGTTGGATTAATGTCTAAGTCCATAACTATATTTGGTATGTACTTGACCCGACCCGGCATGGTCCATTTGGGTTGCACTTCACCGGCACAATTTATATGGATAGTCTTTTGAGAATAGTATATTTATGATTTATATTAATATATTATAAGTTCTAATATATTAATATGGAATCATATTATTTAATTAGTATTGATCAAGAATTAATTTAGAATTAATTAAGTGATCAAAAAGAACTAATTAAATATGGACTCTTATATATATGGAATGGGTCAAGTTCATTTAGGTTGGGCTAAGCTTTCATGGATGGTCCATGGAGCTTTTAACCCATGGATCCTATGTAAATGAAAGGTCATGGGTATAAGGGTTTACATGGATGTAACCCTAATCCTCCATAATATATAAAGGGGTCCTTGGCTCACAAAATTGGCACAAGTGTGTGAAAATAAGAGTGGGTCGATTTTAGTGTGCATACATATTCTCTCAAGTTCTTCCAAGGTGTTTTGGTGATTTGTGATTCCATTTGAGGCTTCCACACTATTGGGGCTAAGCTCTTAAAGCTTGAAGACATCAAGCTACATCAAAAGGTATGTCATCTAACTAGAACTTTGTAGTATAGGTGATTCATAATATGCTAGTTAGGATGAAACCTTGGAATAGTTAATATTTGCATGTATAATAGAGAAAACATAGATCCAAGGTTTATAGGGTTGCATGTACACCATAGGAGTGTTAGAATGCTCAAAACCCAACAGTGGTATCAGAGCCATGGGTTGTTTTCTGTTATATTGATGCAAATGTTTTATTTTCAAGTTGGAAAAAAAAGGAAAAAAAACATGACGTTTGTCAAATTTTAAGATAATTACTTGTTTTGTGAAAAACGAATTATTTGTAAAATTTGAATCATTTGTTATATGAGTTGAATTAGGTCAAATTTAGTAAAAAGATAAAATGATATGATTATTTTATTAGTTTTAAAAGTTTGATCTAAATGTTTTAAGGAGTTACATATTTTGTCATAAAATTTTAGAGCTCAAAAGTTTTTTTTTAAAGTTGTGATCTTAAGGGTTTTTTGAAACTTCCATAAGTTATGGATATGAAAGTTTCTTTTTTTTAAAAAAAAATTTGATTCAAAGTTTTTATGGAGTTACAAAATTTGGTGTTAATGTTTTAAAGAATTCCATAACTTGTTCTTAAGTTATGGAACATGGAAAGTTTCATCATAAAACACCATTAATTCCATAAGTTATGGAATCCAAAGGTTTTCAAGAATTACAAAACTTGCCCTCAAGTTTTGGAATTTGAGAAAAGTTTTTTATGAAAAAAAAAAGAATTGAATTCTAAAACTCTTGGGTTCATAACTTAAACAAATAATTAAATGATTTTAATTTTGAGTTTAATAATTGGAATTATGATGTTTTGTTGAATAGTTCAAATTAACTCTTATGGACTTTATTAATAGTTAATTAAAGCGTTTAATTAAAAGAGTATTATTAAATCCATAAATATATGGTTTGAGTTTAATTAAATTAAAAGTCTAGTTTAATTAATAAATTAAACCACCAAGTATTTTAAGTGTCTAAAATACACCCTTATACTATTATAATATTAAAAGTTTAATATATTATATGTATAAGAGCAAGTCGTCTTACCATTAGTAGGCCTCATTCACGAAGCCGGTCTATAAGGGGGGTATAAGGCTACTGCCTATAAAATGGCAGTTTAATGGGTGTCCACTCTCACTCACCGCTTCCTTGACCGGTGGAGGGTCGTTAGCCGAACAGGTAGGACAAGGACTATAATTCTCCCTTCATTATAAGTATAATGATAAATACTAAGTAACTAAACACTTATAAATTCCCAATCTTAGTTACTTAGGAAAATGTGAATAAGGTGCTAATCGATGAAATTACACTTTGCACTTTGTTTAAGCTGTTAGTGGAGCGTGTGTGGTTAACCGGCACACTAACCTGGACTTAACAAGGTATGCAAAGGGTAACTTAATGTTTATCATAGTATCGTTGGAGTGTGTGTGGTTAACCGGCACATCGATTGAGGGGTAAATATTAAGGGTACCAAGTATATTTGCATGGTTACTTCACACCTTGTTTTGTGATCCTCGGCATCCCAGTCACAAAACCTGAAGGGCACACTCGAGATTGAAACATGCCATTGAAAAGTTCAATGAATCTCAAAAGAATCTAGGAGTTTCAAAACCAATTAAAACCTAATAATACATTTCGTTTATCTTTGTGGAAATTGGTGAATCGTCATTCACCTACCTTCAAATATTTTATAGCTTGGATGACGGCATCCCTCTTCCAAGTTATAAAATAGTTTGTTGGGTCCTAGCCTTAATATATCATATTGGGTGTTATATTAAGGACTTAAATCAACTTTACGTGAATTTCTCCCATTGTTGATGTCTGGTTTAGACAACAATGATCTTCCCAAACCAAGCTTTCCTAATGAATATGACTTCCCGAGTTTGGCTCATGAAAGTCATACTTCTCTTCCTCCACCTACTCTAATTATTCTCCCTAACCCACAAGTTCAAGGTCACTCAAGCCCTAATGGCAAGCAAGGTCTATGTGTGATCACATCTTAGAGATGAAGTCACATATTGACAAGCCGGGAGAGTTGGGTGTCAAAGTCTTGAGAAAGTTGGATGTTCAATCACTTTCTAAGTCATATAGTGAGTTCCTTTGGGACTACTATGAAACAGACTATGACATGAACCTTAATGATCATATCTATTTGCTTGGTGCTGCTGAATCAGCAATGATTTGGAACGATAGTAAAGCAAATTTGATTAGAAGATCTGTTGGATATAGTGTCTAAGTCCATAACTTTATTTGGTATGTACTTGACCCGACCCGGCATGGTCCATTTGGGTTGCATGGCATTGCAATACTTGGATAGACTAAATGAGAGAATAAGGCACTTATGATTATTAATATATTATAAGTTCTAATATATTAATAATAGTATTATTTAATTAGTATTGATCAAGTATTAATCTAGGATTAATTTGGTGATCAAAGTGAGACTAATTAAATATATAGGGTTGATTATGACAATCATCAATTCTTTTATGGTGGATTAATGATCCATGGTTTATGGGTTATGGATGTAACCAAATGGAGCTCCATGGATAGTCCATGGGAGTTACAAATCCATGGGTCATGGGAAATCAAGAGTCATGACAATTAAGGGCATTCATGTGTAAACCCTAATTGTGACAACACTATAAAAGGAACCCTATGGCTAGCAAAATGGTGAGCTAGTTAACCTAGTGTTACTAGAGAGGGCATAACCGATTTTGAGTGCTAGAAGTATTCTCTCAAGTTATTCCAAGTCTTGTAGTGTTGTGTGAAGCATTTGAGGCACAACATTTGGGGTGCTAGGCTCACAAAGTCTTGAAGGAATCCAAGCAACAACAAGGTATGTATTTCTACTAGTTTTTATGTTTTATGTAATCCCCATGCCATGCTAGTTAGGAAATAACCTTGAAAAAGAAATTTGCATGTATATAGAGAAAACATAGATTCAAGGTTATTAGGGTTGCATGTACACTTAGGAAGTGTTAGAATGCCCAAAACCCATCAAGATCAACTTCCCAAAAACTTTATGGACAGTGACAATGGTGACACTGGAAATCCAGAAAAAACATTCTCTTCCCAATGGAAAGGGATTGGCCATAGTCAACCCGGTTGACCAAATGGTAAAGAGAAAGGCTAAGTCAGAGATAGTCCCACTACCAAAGGGTCCATATGTTTATTTTGCCAAAGGAAGGGGCGTTGATTGCAAAGCTGCCAAATTTACCTAAGGATGTTAAAGTCAATAAGTTTGACTCTACATCAGGTAGAGCCCATTATCTAACTCTGTTAAGTTCTATTCTGAGATCCTCATTACATGATGTCACTGGGTCACATGTTGATGTTTTAAGAATCAAAGAATAGAGAGAAATCTTAAAGGAAGTATATGTTGATTCTGATCGCGAAGGTGGATTTTGATCGCATCAGAATTTTGAGCAGTTGCTTAAGAAGTTATGATATATTACTAAGGAATAGATAACAACAATTTTCCATGTGGATTGTAAGGATAAGTTTTTCCGCAAAGTTTTAAAATAAAAGAAAATTGTTTAATTTTATTTATTTGAAGTATCCTTACAATGACATTTGTGGAAAATTGTTGCTTATATGATTCCACTGACAGCAATATTGGAAAATGGATTTGATTCTTTCATTTGTGGTAGTGTCTAAATTTACCAAATCAGGAAAGTTCCTCATCACCCAAGTTTCAATTGGACTGAAACTTGGAATCATGCAAGTTGAATAGTATGATGAATGAGAACTTTCAAGCATTGGAAAATCAAGACTAATTACTTGTTCACATGGATGTGTGAGTCAAGTGAAGGACTAAAGGGATCGAGTACACATTCTTGTGCACTGGTCATGTCCACCACAAAGCTCGTTAAGACTATTAATCATTATTTACTAAAGTTTAGTAAATATGGTTATACTTACAAGCTTAAGTATAATTCTGAAACATTGGAAAAGTCTCAATGTATGGCAGAACGAATGGGAAGAATCAAATTAGGCAGAAAGATAAAAGTTTCTCAAATCTGAAAAGATGGGAGAGTACTTTAGCATCATGTTTGTGATCATCTTAATGATTTAGAAATCATATCACAATTAGTCCTCTAAAGGTCATCTTAGTGCATTCTTATGACTAAGAAGAGGAGTCATGAATTGTTGAAATGGTTAGATCAGGAAGATGAGTCATACTTCGTTCCAAAACAATTCTTAGAGTCATACTCCAAGATTGTAACTTGAGTGACATATCTTAAAGAAAGGTTTAAAACACTTGTCAAATGTAAGAGTAAAAGTGTCCTACTCTTGTACATTTGAAATTGGTAAGTTGTGATGTTTTGGATAAAACAAAGACCAACTAAGGCCAATTGTGTGAAGTGTTTGTCTTGATAAAGAATTCGCACTATCTCTTGAATATTTGGCAAGATAGTCTTATATGTCAAGAGGATAGTGGGAGTCTTAAAGATCCTAAAAAGAATTTCAAGAACTAATCAAGAATAAAACCTGAGGTTCTTCACTAGCACACGACTTGAGGTTTATAACCTATCGTGTTGACATATTCTGTGCCCATTCCAGTTAAAGTTGGCTTTGCATAGGAGTTCTGAAAGTTCTCAATTGGTTGCATAACAACTTGGAAGCAATGGCAGGACGTGTACTGCCAGGTGGCAAGAAGTTAAGATTGCATAAGTTCAGTCCATATGAGTTTGGATTTGTCATTATCCTTGTCTTGTGACTATGGTTTTGACGATTCACATGGATAAGAACACATACACCATAAAATCTAAGGGTCATAAGGTTTCTCTCTGATTCATGAAAATGATGGTGAGGAAACACTTCCACCAAGTAGATTTGAAGCAGATGGCAAAAGGTCTAAACAATTGAGACTATGATTACGGCATCCCTTTTCATAGTTTTGAAATTGTTTAGACACACATGCATGCTATCTTAGGAAAGGTGTATGATTTTGATAAAGTTTTATCAAAGCATCTCGTATCAGAAATCTGAACTTTGGTAAGAAAGTCAATAAAGTATTGATTTCTAGAAGTCCAGCTGATTTCTGAGTACATGTCAAAGCTAGTGGGAGCATAAGTGTTATGCTAATAATCATCATGATTAGTGGGAGCATGATAATTATTGTTAGTGTTGCAAGTTAGCAATGTTAATTATAGAAAAACAAAAGTTTCAATTCGTGAGGCTGCAGGGATTGAAAAAGTTGTTTTGCTATAATTAAGGGAGAGGATATACTTCATTTCAGTTCTAAAGGCTTAGATTGAGACCTTAATCATTTTTAGTCAAGAATATATATATGAATTTCATGTTGGATTGGTTCAACTTAAGGAAATTCTATATATTGCGTTATCAAAATTCGATTATGATTACGGCATCCCTCTTCATAGTCAAATTTTGAAAACATGGCAAATAAAAATATTGTAGCAAAAGACTGGTCTAGAATCATGTCTTTATGTGAGACATCATGAATCGTGTACCATTTGCTTTGGGTACAGGATCGATTGCATGTGCTATAATATTTGTCATTTCTAAATTTTTCCAAATGCCCGGAGGCATTAAGAAGGGAAAAGCTCTAGAATTGGATATGACTAAAATGATTAAGCAATTGTCGAGGACAATCTGAGGTTTACCAAAGATTGGTTGCTCAGGGACAGTTAGAAGTATAGTGCTAATTTTGGAAGGACCATATTGACATATTCTGAAAAGAGGCATCTCTTATTCAGAAGTGATAGTCAAAATGAGAATATGGAGTTGTCTCCATAGGTGGAAGTTATCTGTGTAAGATTAGAAAACTTAATGCAAGAAGCATGTCCAAAGCAATGTACTTTGAATATGAGACTTAGCTTCCATGGAGTTGATCTCCATTGGAATACCTTATAATGACTGTTGACAAGTCTTTGTGACTTTGTACATATTCATTACAGGAGGGTCAGTGCATATAAGTTTAAAATCTAAACAGATTTCGATAAATGATAGGAATTTGAAATTCTCACATTTTTCGATAAGGATTTGGGAGTGTGAAATTAGAATCATTGAAATTATGTTTAATTGGTTTATTTCACAAAGTAAGGATCATAGACAAACATAGAGTGCATACTTGGTGTATGGCAAAGCTATTGTTTAAGAAAAACATAATGTACATGCTTGGAGCATGGGACAACTAGTGTTTTTAATTCAAGTATAAAGTTGATAAAACCGAAACAATGAATAATGAGTAATCAGTATGGTGATAAATAAAAGTGTTTATTTATATTCATAGGGTTTGATATCATATTTGATTCATTTATTCTTGTGTTTCACTTTGCATGTTTTGACTTCCAGAATAACTAAGTCGCTCTTCCTGAATGATTAAGTTATTCAAACCATCCACAGTCGGTCATATGTTGGAAGTAGATATGAATCAAGACTGTCATGGGTTGGTTTGTAGAGGTCCAAGTTGGTGGACAAAGTGGTGCTACAACACTCATGAGTGCTCATAAGTTCTGAGTATTGGATTCAACCCGCGCTCATTTGAATCACTTCATGGATTTTATCACGAGTGATCATGAGACGATAATATCTTATATTCTTCAAACCTAGAGATATGAGTTGTTACTATGAGTTGGTTATACATTGATTGCACGAAAACGCATTTGGTAACTCGATGTTATAAAACGTGCCTTTGTGTATGATTCAACAAGTAGTAGAACAAGCCATATGAGTCGAAGTTTATCCATTCCTTTTACCTTCGGGATAAAAGCGATATCTGTGGGCCCCTCGATGATTTAGCGATGACACATGTGAGTGCTTGGCCAAGCCAGGACTGATTTGATTTGTTCAATCAGTCAGTCATCATAAATCGAAAATCGGGAAACAACAAATGGACAGAGAGAATGATTATAATCCATGTCTCAGTCCATATGATATCTAGAATGGAGGAATATATGATCCCTTATCTAACGGACAAGTCATTGACAAGGTCAGAGTTCGACAGCGGCTTTAAGAGCTACGATTACCAGTTAGGTTTTGAAGTCATACTCAATAATAGTTTTAGACTTATCCAAGTGGGAGACTGTTGGATTAATGTCTAAGTCCATAACTATATTTGGTATGTACTTGACCCGACCCGGCATGGTCCATTTGGGTTGCACTTCACCGGCACAATTTATATGGATAGTCTTTTGAGAATAGTATATTTATGATTTATATTAATATATTATAAGTTCTAATATATTAATATGGAATCATATTATTTAATTAGTATTGATCAAGAATTAATTTAGAATTAATTAAGTGATCAAAAAGAACTAATTAAATATGGACTCTTATATATATGGAATGGGCCAAGTTCATTTAGGTTGGGCTAAGCTTTCATGGATGGTCCATGGAGCTTTTAACCCATGGATCCTATGTAAATGAAAGGTCATGGGTATAAGGGTTTACATGGATGTAACCCTAATCCTCCATAATATATAAAGGGGTCCTTGGCTCACAAAATTGGCACAAGTGTGTGAAAAATAAGAGTGGGCCGATTTTAGTGTGCATACATATTCTCTCAAGTTCTTCCAAGGTGTTTTAGTGATTTGTGATTCCATTTGAGGCTTCCACACTATTGGGGCTAAGCTCTTAAAGCTTGAAGACATCAAGCTACATCAAAAGGTATGTCATCTAACTAGAACTTTGTAGTATAGGTGCTTCATAATATGCTAGTTAGGATGAAACCTTGGAATAGTTAATATTTGCATGTATAATAGAGAAAACATAGATCCAAGGTTTATAGGGTTGCATGTACACCATAGGAGTGTTAGAATGCTCAAAACCCAACAGATACGACCACACTACGGTAGGAACTGAGGTCTCTTCGATCTTAGTCATAGAGGACCAGCTGACCGGGCCCTCCCAGTCATGGTCCGGCACACCCGAGGCGTTGGCAACCAAACTCAGGACACCCCAAATCAAATGGACCAAATGTGGTTGCTAGTGAGAGAGATGAGAGACAAACACAGGAAGTGAACGGAGACTCCCGAGCAAGACAGTTAGTTTGGGAGGTACGACTACGAGATACCGAGCGACAAGTAGCTCGTCTCCGAGGTGCATCCACTTTATCAGAACCACCACCAGACACTTTCCGCCACGATTAGGATCAGCCTTTTCTTTTCCCCCCTACTATTTGATATGACTCTCTTTCGTGTACTAAGACGGTACTTACCAGTGAAACAATTATGTGCTATCTTTATTTCATGTTATAGCATAAATTCAATTATATGCACAACCGAACCCTTGAAACCGCTAGATACTTAAGGATATCGGAACCAAAAACAACCCATATACTCTAAGGATAGATGTAACTATCGTGCCAAATTTGCGATTATCTACTACCGTAAATACATCATAGGGATGTAGATGGAAACAATGAGAATCATAAGACAAGACGCGAAATTTATAGAGTACAACCAGGAATGACGATCACTACTTACGATCTGGCTTATCATCATGCAGCAGGAAAATGTCATCCCACAGAAATAACAAGCACACCCACGAGACACCGCTCCTGCAGATGGACTCTGCTACATTCCAAGCTACTGTAACAGCAGCAGTAACCGCTGCTATGGCACAACTCAATGCAAACAACACCAATAGAGGTGGAAATAGCATCGACAACTCCAGCCGAAGGAACGAGCACGGAAACCAACAAGTGACAGCTTATCAAGGCACTCCAAAACCCAAACTTAAGAGCAGGAAGCGAAAGTCTGGAAGTAAGAGAAAGGGACAGCCCACTCAAGGGTTCTCGAAGAAGCAACATGTTGTTGCTGTCCATGCGACCATGACACCTACTACATCAACATCAGCGAGATCATATGCTGGAAGCCTTCCAAAATGCAACCAGTGCAATTTCCATCATAAGGGAGCCTGCCGGGAGCTGCATTGTAAGAAATGCAACCGAAAGAATCACACCACCAAATACTGTAGAACTTATCCACAACAGAATCGTCAGCCAAACAAAAACAACAACAACCGCAACAACCTTAACAACAACACCAATGATGAGACCAGCCACACTTGCTATGGGTGTGGAGGAACCGGTCACTTCAGGCACAATTGCCCCAAGGCTAACAATCAAGGAGCAGAAGGATCAGGAAGTGTCCTAACCTTGGGTCAAGGCGAAACAGTCCAAGACCCGACAGTTGTTACTGGTACGTTCCCACTTAACAACTCCTTTGCTTGCATCTTATTCGATAGTGGAGCTGAGCGGAGCTTCGTTAATAACAAATTCGAGCACTTACTAAAACAACAACCCCAGAAGCTAAATGAAGCCTTCTCGGTGGAGATGGCTAATGGGAAAAACCGAATTAACCTAACATATTTATGTAGGGTATACCTTAACACTAAACAACCATTCATTTCAAATAAAAATTTAATGCCAGTAAATATTAGGAGTTTTGATGTGATAATCGGCATGGTTGGGTTAAGCCCCCACCATGCTGATACTACGTGTCGCGAGAAGGTCGTTTGCCTTCACCTTCCCAATCACGAAACTCTAATAATCTATAGTGATAAACCTGGCACCAATTTTCGTCTCATTTCGTGCATCAAGGCACAGAAGTGCCTGCACAAGAAGAACTATGTACTCCTCGCTCATGTGGTGATGAGGCCAAGGAAGAAGTAAACATTAAAGACATCCCAGTGGCATGCGAATTTCCGGATGTATTTCCTGAAGACCTTCCGGGAATACCCCAGGGAGACAGGTCAAATTTTGAATCGACCTCATACCGGGAGCCACATCAATTGCCAATTCACTCTATAGGTTAGCTTCCGCCAAAATTCAGGAGTTATCCAGTCAATTAAGAAAATTTTTGAGCAAAGGATTCATCGAACCAAGCTTCTCACCCTGGGGAGCTCCGGTCTCGTTCGTCAAGAAGACGGATCCTTCAGAATGTGCAACGATTTTTGGGAATTGAATAAGCTCACTATCAAAAACCAATACCCACTTCCTTGGATTGACGTCCTATTTGACCAGCTTTAAGGATCTAGTTATTTTTCCAAATAGATCTAAGATTCGGTTATCATCAGCTCCGAGTCCGAGAAGAGGACATTCCAAAAACTGCTTTCATGAACCCTACGAACCGAGTTTTCCCAACCATTCCTAGTCAGCCTTTTCATTATTTTCATCAATAACATACTCATCTGCTCACGAAGAAAGAACAAAACACTGTCAACATCTACGACCGACCTTGAAAGCATCAAAGCTGGAGAATATCACGGAGGAAGCACTGCATGAATGGATAGAACTCTCGAAGACAAAAGACGAAGCTTATTGTTATAAGAGTTGAGTTGGGCATTATCTGGGTGATCGTTGATAGGTTAACCCAATCTGTCCATTTCCTGCTAATACAGAAATCAAACAAAACGGAAAGATTAGCTTGGATCTATATCAAGGAGATCGTGAGACTCCATGAAATATCGGTATCTACTATCTCGGATCGAGATAACGGGATTACTTCAAGACTTTGACAGTCACTTCAGAAGGCTATGGGAACATAGCTAGATGTGAGCGTTGCTTACCACCCTCAAACCAATTGCCAAAGCGAACGGACCATTCAACCAATCGAAGTCATGCTACAAGTCTGGGTGTTTGAATTCAACAAGTCATGGGATACCCAGTTGCCCTTGATTGAATTCTCATACAATAACGACTATCATACGAGCATCAAGGTTGCCCCTTTCTAGGCTCTTTATGGTCGTAAATGCAGATCACTCGTCAGTACTCTCACGGGACCAGAAAACCATTCGTGAAATGACAGATAAGATAATCCAAATCAGAACTTGACTTCAAGCATCACGAGACAGACAGAAGAGTTATGCTGACAAGCGGCGTAAGCCATTAGAATGTCAAGTCGGGGATCGCGTGTTATTAAAGGACTTTCCTTGGAAAGGAATGATCTGCTTTGGGTAACGGGGAAAACTGAACCCGCGATACATCGGACCGTTCGAGATTTTCGCCCGAATTGGTCCGGTAGCCTATAAGCTGCAGCTGCCTTCGGAGCTCAGTAATGTACACCCCGTGTTCCACGTCTCGAATTTGAAAAAGTGCTTAGCAGATGAAACTCTTGTCATTCCATTGGAAGAGATCAAGATAAACAAGGATCTTCGGTTCGTCGAAGAACCGGTTGAAGTTATGGACAGGGAAGTGAAGCGTACTAAACAAAGTCGCATTCCGATTGTGAAGATTCGATGGAACGCTAAGCGTGGACCGGAATTCACATGGGAACGCAAGGATCAGATAAAGCATAAGTGTCCTCACCTATTCTCTCATTCATGAACCTATCTTTCGAAAGAATTTCGGGATGAAATTCCCTCTAACAGGGGGATGATGTCACAACTAGCATTTTTGCTAGGAAATTCTACTCTCATGTAATCATTCACCTAGTGTAATAACTTGTACTCTAAGAGAATATCATAATCTATGCTCATTCAAATACATCTCATATGTTCAACTATGTGTTGAAAACCCTAGAAATCCCGGTTCAAGTTCGCTATGGACTAGGATTCTCTTATTGGGCCTAATGGACCAATAAACCTTCAACTTGAACTATTTTGGGCCTAGAAACCCTAATTGGGCTATAACTGGACCCACATTCATAAGATTTTAACATTTTGGGCCACGTGAGCCTAGAATAATGCATCTTATTTCTAATAGGCCTTGTTGGGCCATAAACGATTTCATTTGCCCTAATGGGCCGTAAACCCTTTTAATTGGGTGTCATTGGGCCGTGAATCCTCATAAGGGCCCAATGGGCCGAAAAATATTAATTGGGCCTCATAATTTCGAACTAAGTCAAGATAGGGCCCAAACTTATCTCAATTCCTTTCTTTTAGCCCATTCTCGGCCCAAACAACAATTAAAAAAAAAAGAGAAATTGCATGGAGTTAAATTATGACACCTCAACATTATTTAGCATACATCTAGGGTGATAAACCCCCCATACATCCATGCACTAATCTAATGACCATCAAGTAATAACCAAAAATCAAACCTTCCCCTCTTTCTTATAAATCTCGGCCAAACCCTCCATCCCCACCACTTTCACTACAAAAACTTCCTTCCATCTCATTTCCTCTCAAGATCTCTAGTGATTCACTCAAGAATCTTCAAAGTTCTTCACCATCAAACATAAATTCAAGACTCCTTGGTAAGTTCTAGACTAAAACTCAAGTGTTTTACTTCAAGAAATGCTAAGATATTTCTCTTACTCTTATTTTCGTGAATATGAACCATTAGAACCACCTCCATTTCGAGATCCCACAAAACTCAAGCTAGGCTAAAAGTTTCATCTTCTTCTTCATCTACATCTCAAAAACCCCAAGGTGAGTTCATACCCCCTATTTTCGATTATTACTTGGTTTTGGGGGAGAATACAAGTTGCTTTATGTAGATCTATGTGTATATGCATGAATATGTGTGTTTTTCATGACTTATTTGGTGATTATGTGCTATTTACTTCATAAATCTAAAAATATGTTAAGAATATTAAGTTTATCACTTGGATCTACATGAAAACCTTGAGAAAAGTATGTGTTATCACATATAATACATGTAAACTAGTAGATCTGGGATTTATACACTTAAAATAGTAAAAAATGAGTGTTGTGTTCCAAGATCTATATACTAAACTCAAAAATCAGCCTTTCACATGAACGTTTTGGTCCAATCTCGAACTGTTTTGACCACCTAAATGATAATATTTTTCAAAAATGTTTTACATGAAAACAGTTCAGGTTTCTACCTTGAAAATGACTACTCTCACGTTTTCATACGATTTTGCTACAATTTTTGGCGAATTTTACAAAACTGCCTATCAGATTTGAAATAATTTCGGACCAGCCTGTGAAGGTGAGCAATTGCACACTTGTTAGAAGCCATTAAAAATTATGATAAAAATTGTGAACAAAGTAGAGAAAACTTCCAAACTTCCAGAATTTACGGATCCAAATTTCTACTTACGATGATTTTTCTACAAATTTTCCCACAACAAGGTCAGAAAAGCTCAAAACCAGAAAAATGTGTGTTTTCACAAAAAAATCAAGCAAAAAATGATATTTTTGACAAAAATGGGTTTAAAATGTTATTTTTACCACAAAATAGTCATCAACACAAGTTTTGTAGACTAAAGTGTTATTCTTACAAAAATTGGGCCTTAATTGTAAATTTTTGGCTTATTGGGCCAAGAACGTTATTTTTACAAAAAGTGGGCTTTTATGCTATTTTAGTGAATACTTGAACCAAACCAACAATAAACTAACAAACAGATTAATTTTGATCATTTCTAGGTTACTGGGCCTTAGTGGCCCATTTATATGTTTGATAAGTTTTGTATACTATTTGCGTGTTATTTTGGCCTATAAATACATTACATGTGAAATGGGTCTTAGTTGTCCTTTTACATATATTTTGGGCCCATGTTATATAATATCTCATTCATATTAGGTTTTAAAATGACTCACATGTTTAGCGATGCCCTAGTGGCTCACTTACATGGTTCGTTGGGCCTGGAATGAGTTTTATACGTTTATCTTCGCGTAAATTCGATTAAGGATCTAGTGAGTTTTATCGGTTGACACCTATTAAGTGTTCGATTGTAGCCTGTAGTTATAATCAGAGTCTCTTTGTGGGAGAGCGGAGTTTTGTGTATAGATTCATACGGGGATGACACCCCATACCTGAGCTGTTCGCTACAGTTAGACTACATCAATCTAGGGTGACTATAACCTTATTCTATTTTTCAGTCGGCGTTCACAAACGCCAAGACAGGTGAAATTGTCATTATTTAGTATGGTTATAACGGCTCACTTAGAGGAATTAACGTTATGAAGTTTGTGGAATACTATTTTCTTTTATGTTGGATTACTAGGAAACTTATTCACACTGGTACCCCACCTCGGTGTTGGTACGGCAGGATTATCTATTTTCTTTTATGATTGGATGACTCGGTAACTTACTCACACTGGTACCCCACCTCGGTGTTGGTACGGCAGCATTAACTATTCTTCTTTTACGGGCAACATCGGGTTGTCCGGGGACATTCTATATACATTCTCTTCAATCACTTTTGACATTCTATTAAACAATAACACACATGCATTATTACAAGATCATACATAAACATACCAAACTATTTTAAGAAAATACAGGATTTTCTTGTGATTACAAAGTTATAGAAGTCATTTTCTCAAATATACTTATGAACTCACCAACATTATATATGTTGACCTTTTCAAAATAACTTGTATTCTCAGGGACTCGTTAAGCAGAAGAATCAACAAGAATAGGGGATTTTGTTTTGTGTACTGTCGAACATCATACATTGAAAGTTTTGGTCATGTTATTTAAAAGATTGTACTTGATGTAAACAATGGCAGTTGTATCATATTATGCATGGTAATGATGATGTTATGTTTCATTTATATTCATTGTGATGACTATTCAATTGTTAGTCACAGGAGCCTCCGAACGTTTCCGCCGTCTGGTTCGGGGGTGTGACACAATGACATCAATGTGCTAGACCAGTCGCCGGTATTCAACGATATCTACCTTGGAAAGTCGCACGATGTACCTTTTCAAGCAAATGGGGTAGCATATAAGCGTGGATACTATCTTACTGACGGTATATATCCTCCCTTGTCTGTTTTTGTGAAATCGTTTACATGTCCTAACGACCAGAAAAGGAAAAAGTTTAAAGATGAGCAAGAGTCAGCTAGGAAGATGTGGAGCGAACATTTGGTGTACTTAAGAGACGTTGGCATGTACTAACGGTCGGAAGAGCGATAATATGATTCTTTAAGACGAAGGAAGAGCGATATGCCGGTACAACGAAAATGAAGTTTTGCCAAATGTCGAAGGAGTAGCCGTTGGTACACAAGAGTATAGGATGAATAGAAGAGAAGTACACAATCGCGACATTCATCACGCCTTTCGTGCTGATTTGGTGGAGCACATTTATAGGGCTCATATTCAGCCCCCGTTAGAGTTTTCTCACGATGATTTGTTTGACGAATCAGACGAGGATTTTGATATGTTCGTCGAGAGTGAAGATTCTGACGACGAGAGTGACGCTGGGGAGAATGATGAAGACGATCAAGGCGATGACGAGGACGATGAGGGCAACGACGAAGACGATGATTCCGAGTGACGTATTTTGGTTTAAATAAAATTAGGATATTAATTATGTTTTCTATGTTGTGGGTTGTTTTATTTTTTTTTTTTTGCGTTTTTTTTATTTTTCTACTTATTTAAATATTAGGTTTAATGTAATTTTTATTTTAATTAATGAAATGCTTTTTATTTTTAATTAAATTTTATGTTTAGTATTAATTTAAAAATTATAAATCATAAAAAAAAAATTATTTAATAAAAAAAAATGAGGGAAGGGCTTCCCACCTATTCTTTGGGTTTTAGGTGAGGGAAAGAGAAATGAGGGAAAGAGGGTATGATCCACCAAAAATGAGGGAAGTTTCACTACCACACCCTCCGGTCTAACAAAACAACCATCTTTTAGTTTGTCGGTAATTAACTTTAAAAACAAATAAATAAAATTTCCAGTTGTCACATATCGAACAATTCAATTCGGTGGACAGTAGATCACGACCATTCATCTGTAACTATCGTCATGTGAAACCATGTGCCTCCAACTAAAGTACAAAAGAGTGTTTTGGACAACCCAGGGATATTGACCATGTGTTTTAAACACTAAACATGCTAATGGAGTTTATGTTTCATGCTAATCGAGTTTATGTTTCATGCTAATCGAGTTTATGTTTGATTGTAATTTTAATTAAGAATACTTAGATACGAAGGATTCTTTTTTAGAATAAAATTATGTGATTCGTCTTCATGATTTATCTGAGTTAATTATGATTTATCTGATTTAATTATAATTTATCTATATAACACTATGAGAACAGTTATAATAAACGCTACATGTTTGGCACATTTAACACTTTAAGAATAATTATAGTAAATGTTACATGTATGGTGCATGTGGTTTTGTTACATTGTGTGGTTAGTCTTTTATCAATATCTATAATTTTAATCTAATTTATTTTTTCAATAGTTTTAATTGAGATAAAAAATAAAATAATAAATAAGCAAACATAACCATCCTAATGATGGGTTTCACCATCTATCTATCTATCTCTTTCTCCACCGTCACCACCCACATCGTAAAGGAAAAGTCGAACACCATTGTGTCCTTTTTTGTGTACATCATTTGAAGATCTTCGGGAACATGAAACTCTAGAACTCAACAACCTATGACAAATATTGAACTTGGTTTGTGGGTTTGTGTTCTTGTCTTCATCGTATGTATAGACAAAACTCTGAATCTAAAATTGAAAACTAAAAAAGTTTTTAGGAATCGATTTATGTGTGTGTTCATACCCAAAAATCGATTTGTTTGTGTGAGTTTTTGATATGATCTCCTCCTTGGATCAACACATACATCGGTCAACCAAGAAGACTTGGTCTAGTCATGTGCTTGAAGACTTAGTCTTCTTTCATTTCCAGTAGAAGTTAATTGCATTAAAGTAAGATTTACGTTTCCCTTCATTATAGTTATAGTTAGCAATTAATTCCATTTTTTATAAATTGTAACTTGCATTTGATTAATAGAAAGACAGAGAAAATTGTTCCAAATGGTTGTTTATTATTCTTGTTTTATCAGGAGTTTAGTCATCTCGAAAAAGACTATCAGTTTTTGTTGCCAAAAACGATTTGTTTGTTTTCATCCTCAGAAATCGATTTGTTTGTGTTCATCCTCAAAAATCGATTAGTGTGTTTGTAAATCTAAAATCGATTTCCATTTTTGGAACCAAGAACAAACCCATGTTTCTAGGGACAAATGTGTGTTCTTGACTTTGTGTTAATGAGTGTGTGTGTTATTGTGTATATTCATGAGTATGTGCTCTTGACTTTGTGTGGAACAATCCTAGAAATCTAGATGGAGAGAGAGGGATTTCTATTTTTTTTGTTAAAAAATTAAACAATATATAAAAAAATTCAAATCAAAATAAGTAGGGCAAAAATGTCTTTTTATATTATTCATAGACCAACCAATCAAGAAAATGAAACATGTGTAGACGAAATACCTAGAGTTTTCCAACATTGTTTTTAAAGTTTTAATTATGATAAACGCATGGACCAATCATAATATTTTTTCTTCACAAAAACAATCTTTTAGATAAATATTATCTACGGATTTAACTGTTTTATAATTAGATGTCTAGTTTAAATAGAATAATTGTTTTACTGTTTTCCTACTTTTATGTTTTAATTTTTATGAAACCGATTCTAGTTATTTGTTGGTATATACTTTAGTGTTATTATTAAACTTGAGGTGTATAATTGTTTGTTTGTAAGGCAATACGGTGGGGCCAACGCAAACATCACGTGGGATTTAGGAGGTGTAACATGGTAGAATTGATACCACTTGCACCGATCCTTAACAAAAACGTGTGTACTTGTATATGCAACGTCAGAGTAACGAACACAACGAATCGGGGGCAATGTTACGGGTGAGAGTCGCGTCTCACTTAGTGTATTAGGTCATGTCGGTCACGTTAGTAGTGAATGTGATACTTACATTGGGGTTGCCGATGAACATATAGACTCGTAAATAGAAAGTATTATAATAATAATTACAATGGTGACTAGAGATTAATAATTATTAATGATGAAAGCGAAGATTAATATTATTTAGTAATATTATAGAGATAAATGAAGTGATAATAATTAGTTACAAAGATGAATAATGAAGTGTGACTAAATGAAAAGGTTCTAAAAAAGAATTATATTAATTGAGCATAATTGTGTTGGTTATGTGATGTACGTGATGCCATGATATGTGAGTGTTTAAATGCATGCTTATATGATGTCTTGTTTGACCCATTTGGGATAAGTGTGTTCCATAACACCGTACTTATGATTGACTCGTTTAGCGTATGTTGACATTTGTTTCTTTGTTTGTTATTTTGTCTTGTATTGGAACATGTAACATGATATGATGCCTTAGAGATGATGGGGTTTTTTGGGGTTGTTACATTAGTATATTTTAAAGACGATACCACTTTGGACATGTTGTTGGGTTTTAATTTACTTACGGTTTTGAGAACTTGTCTTTGGTTGGTTTTATAAACTTTAATTTTGATGAAGGTTATTTTTTGTAATAAGGTAACATTGGTGATGTTTTGATAAAATTAAAAATAAGACTTCCGCTAATGTATTCTGATTAAAAAGTGTTCAAAATAAAAGGAAAAACTGGATGTGAAAAATCACGATGTTACAAGTTCATATCAGAATCATGTTGCGAATGAACTGAATATAAAGGTTGGTGTTCAGACTCACAGTGTAGACTGCTCAATTAGGTGTTTTAGACTCTTGAGGAGGGAGGGTGTGTGTGCTGAGAGTTATATGTTATTTGTTATATGCCTTTAGGATTCTTACTCTTCTCAATATCATAACTTCCTCTCTTATTTCCCGCGGATCCTGTGATCGGTAATATCTTGCGACACAAAGGTAAATATTTTCAAATCGAAGGAACGACATTCCAGGGGGGACAGGAAGTGGTCTAAATGACCAAGAAGGATTAAAATGGGTTGCATTCTCAATGCCTCAAGTTGCTCGTGATGACCGGACTACACAAAATCATCGAGCCTTACAAGTTATTTGTTTATCGTTGGGTGATGTCAAATAAGAAAGAGAACTGTTAGATAATCTAAGGATTATAGCATAGTTTGATTTATAAAGATGAATAGGCACGCAAGTGTTTTACTTAAACGAACGAATCAAGAGACTTCTTGGTGATGACAGAGCAGATATATATAAATATATATATATATATATATATATATATATATATATATATATATATATATATATATATATGTGTGTGTGTGTGTGTGTCTGTGTGTGTGTGTGTGTGAATGTTAGTATGAGCCTAATACTATCATAAGCATATGATATATATTCAGGATTGGGGGAACCACGAGGAAGCCTGAAGGATCTGGTGGACGGTACTAATAGGTGGAATTAAGGTAGGTATGATAGACCTTTCTGTGTTATCATCTTTTGTGCTCGATTTGTGATAGATCATAGTCTATTAAGTTATACGTTAGATATAGAGGTAGTAGTATGGAATTATGTTATGATGTGGGAGAAATTTGATGGGCGCTCAATTGTAATACCTGATCACACCTTTCCTTTGACTTTGATTCTGGTCGAGGTCAAGTCCTTCTACGTCATCATTGGTGTGGATTGGTTGTCTACCAATCAAGTTGAGATCTTGTGCTATGAAAAGCGCATTCGTATTCCGCTAGCTGAGGGAAGTTATGTTATTATTCGTGGTCAGAAATCTCTAGGACCTATATCGATAATTTCTTTGATGAAGGCATGCAAGTGTTGTAACGACCCAATTTTTACAAAGAAATTTTTCATTTTTGAATAATTAAACACATTTCCAATATCAAGAAATCCAGTTATAATTGTTTTCAAAACATAATTCAAATACAACTTTTATTCCAAATATCAGAGTATCCCACAAAAGTCCGAAAGAGTGCATGTCGCGCCATCAAGCTTTGCCCTTGCCCTTGGGCTCCGATGTACCTGAAACAAATCCACAAACTGTAAGCTAATGCTTAGTGAGTTCCCCAAATCATTACCACACACAAACCACATATAGCACATCATACTAGCTATAACAGTTATACATATCACATAAGCCATGCATACAACCGATAAGGATGTCGTGGGCTCGTCCCCAGGGTCTTACACCAGGATTCCATGGGCTCTCCACATGGTATTACACCTAAGTGTCATGGGCTCTCCCATGGTCTTTGATAGGAAAGTCATGGGCTCTCCACATGGTCTTACATCCAAGTTCCATGGGCTCTCCCATGGTATTCCATACAACATACCACATATATCAATCGCATACTTCCTATCTCATGCCAACTAACACGTCACATAATGCAATCTCAGCTAAGATACTACACATCATAAAATGGGTCGGCCTTGGTGCCTTAGACCCATTGGTATGGTGAGGGGACTCACCTCTCAAAGGTTGAACTGGTAAGCTGAAGTCAAATATATCCCACACGCTTCTCCTTTTCAATTGCCTATAATCATCAAGTGATTAACTTAACACCATCCCATAAATACTCTCAGATCAACCCTGGTCAAAATCAAGGTCAAGGTCAAAGTTCACAGTCAAGGTCAACAGTCCATGTTGACCTCGACTCGTCGAGTATAACCAGTCACTCACCGAGTTCCTTGCTTAACTCGCCAACTCGCCGAGTCACTTGAGTGACTCGTCGAGTTCCTTAATGTTCGCGACTTCAAACTCTCAATAGAAAACCTCTGGCCGCAAACTCTTTGGCGGTAAACTCTTTGGTCGACTCGTCGAGTCGATTAAAGGACTCAGCGAGTTCCTTTAGTCCTTATCGTTTACGGCCTTTTCCAGTGGAATCTAGAGTTCCAAACTTCAGATCTAGCCTTCCCTAGTATAGATGTCACGTAAAGTTGCAAACTTTATGTGCATGCAAGGCCTCACATGTCCATAACACCAAAACTAGTCTTCATACAAGGTTTTAATGCATGGAAAGGTATTGAACTGCCTAGAGGAGACAGCTTTATGTCATTGGGGACCTAAAGAGGTCCAGATCTGGAACCATATCCTTGTGATAAGTCCAGATTCGAGCATGACTCCATTTTGCACCAAAAATGGACATTTACTTCCAAGAAGAGGGATCTAAGTAACTAAAGCTCAAGGTAACGACTTTATACCTCAAGATGGTGGCCAATACAATGTAGATGTTGGATCTACTGCTTCTCTCCTTGCTCCTTCTTCTTCAAGTTCTAAAAATCCTTCACAACCCACCAAAATCACTCACAAACGCTCTTACTCTCACTCAAGGGTGTTCACGGCCGCAAATTGCTTTCTGTAGGGAGATAAGGTGCTAAGGGAGGCCACAAGAGCAGATAATGATCCTTATATGAGGGGCAAACCCCGAAATTAGGGTTTTCTCTTTACAGCTCCAACTCGCCGATTCGGGCCTTCCGACTCGCCGATTTGGTCCCGGTCCGCGTCCATGATTAAATGCCCCTACTCGACGAGTTGCACTCCCAACTCGCCGAGTCCATGCACCAAAACCCTGAAATTAACTGAATCAAATAACTACCTGGAACATGTGTTACAAGTGTTTGGAGAGAGGATATGGGGTCTTATTAGCTAATTTGATCAAGAGCTCAAGGAATACGGTGGATCTTGCCGATGTGGAGGTGGTTAGGGAGTTTAGCGATGTTTTCCTGACGAGTTGTCTGGCTTACCACCACCACGTGATGTATATTTCTAGATCGATATCATTCGTGGCATGACTCCAATATCCACAGCACCATATCAGTTAGATCCTTCATAGATGAAGGAAATATGGTCTCGGCTTCAGGAGTTGTTAGAGCGGGGTTTCATTTGACCTAGTTCCTAGCCTTAGGGAGCATCGATCCTCTTCGTGAAGAAGAAGGATGCGTCTATGTGGATGTGCATTGATTATCAAGAGTTGAATAAAGTGACCATGAGGAATAAGTATCCACTCCCGAGGATTGATGATCTCTTTCATCAGTCACAGGGAGTTAGTCACTTCTTGAAGATAGATTTGCGTACTGGGCATCATCAGGTGCAGGACTGTGAGCTGGATTTTCCCAAAACCGCTTTCAGCACACAATATAGGAGTTAAGAGTTTTTGGTGATGCCATTTGGATTGACGAATGCACTTGAGAACTTTATGGATCTGATGAATCAAGTATGTCGTCCATTTTTGGAAAAATCGGTTATAGTTTTCATCGATGATATTTTGGTATATTTTCGGAGTGCTGAAGATCATCGGAGGCATTAATGGGAAGTATCAGATACGTTGCGTAGGGAGAAACTTTATGCAAAGTTCTCGAAATGTAAATTCTGGTTGAGGGAGATCCAGTTTATTGGGCATATTGTTGGGACGGACGAGATTAAAGTGGACCCAACCAAGATAGTAGCGGTCAGAGAGTGACCTATGTTGATGACTCCTATCGACATTCAGAGTTACTTGGTATTGGCAAGATATTACCAGAATTTTATCAGGGATTTCTCAAAAATTGCGAGTCCATAGACCAAGATGACGAGAAAGGTTGAGTCGTTAGTTTGGTCTGATAAGTAGGAAGAGACACTTCGTATATTGAATAGACGTTTGTGCGAGGGTCCTATTCTTTTCTCTTACCGAGTAGAATGAGGACTTTGTGTTGTATAGCGATGCATCATATTCGGGGTTAGGTTGTGTACTGATGCAACGTGGGAAGGTGATCGCTTATGTTTCCCGGCAGTTAAAGAGGATTGAGTTGAACTGTTCGACACACGATTTGGAGTTGGCAGCAGTCATGTTTGCACTCAAATTACGGAAACATTATTTGTATGGAACGAAGTACACATTGTATACCGATCATAAGAGCTTGCAACATATTCAAAATCGGGGGCAATGTTACTGGTAAGAGTCGCACCTCACTTAGTGCATTGGGTCATACCTGTCACACTAGTAGTGGATGTGATACATACCTTGGGGTTACTGATGAACATAAAGATTCGTAAATAGGAAGTATTATAGTAATAATTACAAATATGAGTAGAGGAGAATAATTATTAATGATGAAAGCAAAAATTAATATTATTTAATAATATTATAGTGATGAATGAAGTAAAAATAATCACTACAAAGACTAATAATGAAGTGTAACTAAATGAATAGACTCTAAAGATGAAAAATATCCATTGAGCATAATTGTGTTGATTATGTAATGTATGTGAAGCCATGTTATGTGAGTGTTTGAATGCATGCTTATATGATGTCTAGTCTCACCCATTTGGGATATGTATGTTCTATAACACCATAACTTATGATTGACTCACTCGGCGTATGCTGACACTTGCTTCTTTGCTTTTTATTTTGTCTTGCATTGGAACATATAGCATGATATGACGCCTTGGAGAGGATATGGTCTTTTGGGGTAATTACATTCGTATATTTTAGATATGTTATCACTTTAGACATGTCGTTGAGTTTTCATTTACTTATGGTTTTGAGAGCTTGTCTTTGGTTGGTTTTATTAACTTTAATTTTGATGATTTTTTTTAATAAGGTAACATTGGTGATGTTTTCAAAAAAATCATAATAAGACTTTCCACTAACGTATTATGATTAAAAAGTGTTTATAATAAAAGGAAATTTTTGAATGAAAACTCAAGATGTTATATATATATATATATATATATATATATATATATATATATATATATATATATATATATATATATACACACATACATGCGAATTCTCATATTTTTTAATATATAATAATCACTTTTGATTACGTTATTCCCGTATTATTAAATATTTTTATTCACATGTGATTAAACCGTGTTTTTTACATATGATTAAATTAAGCAAATGTGTTTAACTTGTGTTCTCGCGTTATCGATTTTATAATTATTCTCATTTGAACCTCTTATATATATATATATATATATATATATATATATATATATATATATATATATATATATATATATATATATATATAGAGAGAGAGAGAGAGAGAGAGAGAGAGAGCTACGTTCAAATGTGGATTGACATCTATTGTATGGTCGTGTGGACAATGCTATTCTGTGAGAATGACAAAGAAAATAAGTTGTTTGATAATATAAATACGTTCAATCTTACATAACTATTGTCATTAACACGAATTCTCACTAATTAAATCGTCTATAAGGTTATTATAGACTTTTTATTATTATTCTCATTCTGTCAGAATGTTGTGAGAATGTTTATTGAGTCGTATTATGTCAGAATGAAAATGAGTGAAAAACGATGTTTGAGAACAAAAATGAATAAGAATTGATGAGAATGCATGAAAATAACGATATTTTTGTAAGATTTGACGTATTCGCATTACTAAACAACTTATTATCTTAGTAATTATCATAGAATAGCATTGTCCACATGTCCGCATAATAATTGTTTATCCACATTATTACCTAGCCCTATATATATATATATATATATATATATATATATATATATATATATATATATATATATATATATATATATATATATATAGACACACACACACACAGAGAGAGTGAGAGAGATTATTAAATGTGTGATTTTACCTTAGAGAATAATGTATTACTAGTGTGAATCCTTTAACTTTACTGTGTCAAAAATACATTTATGTATTTGGATACCTATAACTAAGGTGGTGTTTGTTTTTTGTCCGCAGATCTTCCTGGCCTTTTCTGTCTGCGCGACGCAGACCACGCGCAGACATTAGCATTCGCAGACTGTTTGTCTTTTTGAAGACTGCAGACCTAAAAATGTCTGCGCGCCCTCTTTTTGGCGCAGATGTGGACAAGAGTTTTCTAACATCTTCAGACATCTTCTAGCCTAAAAAACACATATTTTTTTTTTGTTTTTTTGAATTTATATTTATTCCAACTTTATTAGTGATAAACAATTTGAAAAAAAAAGTTACAATACTTAAAAAAAATTTGACGACACAAACATGATATTTTTGACAAATTTATAAATAAAATTTTATTACAATAACGGTCGTTGAAGTTGTTTATATAAATATATATATATATATATATATATATATATATATATATATATATATATATATTCTTATAAATTTTGTGCAAATTTTATAAAACATTATTTAATAAAGTATCGTCAATTTCTTAAAAAAATATTTATGACACATTTTTAATTGATTTAATTGAAAAAATCGAAGATTATTTTCATTCATTTATATATCAAATTTCTTTGATTCCTAATTACAATGTTTAGGCATAACTTTGCGACCAAAATTATTGGTTTTTATCAAATATATACGTTAATTTGTACCATTTTTATTTTCACTTTTTATACTATACATAAAAGTTGATTTAGATTTATTAATTATTTATGATAATGTCATAAATATATTAAAAATCACTTTGTAGTTTAAAAAAATCAGTTTATTTAAATTTTACTTTATTTTAGTAGCCTGCAGATGTTAAAAAAACAAACAGTCTTTTTTTTTCAGACTGCAGACGTTTGGTCCATCTCTTCTGCTGCAGAGGTCTACCGATGTGGTCCGCAGACTGCATACATTTGCCTAAAAAAAACAAACAACACCTAAATGTCAAACCAAATTAATAATTTTATAGAGAAATTTATTAATCTATTTTATTTTGGTCTCTTTTAATAATTTTACAAATATATAACGGAACGATGGATTTTAGCAAATATATTTGTTATAAATTTTAGATAAGAGCAAACAGTATACAACTTTTAAAACCTTTATCTAAATGATCTAATGCATGTGATGGCCTAAGGATATGATATCTACTGTTTGTCATTCTCACTAAGCACCTTTAACAAAATACTCAAATCTCATGTTTTAAATTACCGTTTCAGTATTATTTTAACGTTAATTAAAAATTTAGTCTGAACTAATCGACTATGATTAAACCTTGTTTTGTAGATGGAAAATACTTTAGATATTACTTGAAACTAGGGGTGTACGCGGTGCGGTTTGGAGTCAAAACCGCAAACCGCACCGCATGTGCGGTTTGAAATTTTTGGAAACCGCACCGCGAAGGTTGTAAACCGCGTGATGCGGTGCGGTGCGGTTTGATACGGTGCGGGCGGTTTAGGTGCGGTTTGATACCATTGCAAATAAAATATATACGTAATTATTTATTAAATATTCAACAGCCGTTATTGAATATTATGAGTATATATATGGTTTGGATTACATTGCATTAGTTATCGTTCTACAGGTCATCAAATATATTATAGCCCTTAACAAATTATACAATACAATTAGAATATATATATATATATATATATATATATATATATATATATATATATATATATATATATATATATATAATTTGGATCGATAATATATATGTTATTTGGTTCGATTTGTGTGAGTTTCAATGAAATTAATATATATGTATATATATATATATACACACACACACACATTGCGGTGCGGTGCAATTTGAACCGCAAATTTGTAAATGTAAACCACAAACCGCACCGCATAGTGCGGTTTAAGAAAATTACAAACCGCAAACCGCACCGCAAACGTCGAAAATCGCATTATGCGGTGTGGTTTGGTGCGGTGTGGGCGGTTTGTGCGGTTTATGCGGTTTGGTGCACACCCCTACTTGAAACGTCCCAAAAATTAAGACCAAAAGTTTCGATTTTTATATTAAATAAACCAACAACCAATCAATATCATTAAACCATATTGAAAATCAGAGTGTTTCAAAACAATATCCAAGTACATCAGAGTCATATAAAACGCGGAACAATATGGTGTGTGAAATGCAGTCATCCCGAGCTCTTCCCTTTGAAACCAAAAGTATCTTAAACATAAACTGAAAATCATAAGCACAAAGCTTAGTGAGTTCCCAAAAACCACATACCATACATAATAAACATATAATGGGCCCCCGCCCGACATCGAGCCCCGCTCTGTATACAGATCTGTCAGTCATCGGGCCCCGCCCGATATACATATAAACATGTAAACATATAAACACATAACACATGCAATAATCACAAAGATAAATAGCGGCATCGGGCCCCGCCCGATAAGCATACAAGCACATAACACATTCAAGACTCACGCAGACATCTAGCATTCTAACATAACAAACCATGGGTCGGCATTGGTGCCTTAGACCCGCTAAACACAGTGAGGAAACTCACCTCTAGCTGCTGAAATACGCAAATTAATCTCTGCCTGCTGGTCCAAGAAATCCCTGCACTATCATCATCAAAATAATGTCCAAATAATAATTGGATCCCGACCCAAGACCAAGAGTGTAAGCTGCCTAGCCCATAACCTAGGCCCAATATACTATTCAGAATACCCAAATCCTATTTGGGGCGAGGTCGGTCAGCGGGTTATGGGGAGTACCGAGGTGGTACTCAAGACCACTGAGTTGATCCAGCAGGTTCGGAGTAGGCTTCAGACAGCTTAGATTCGACAGAAAAGTTATGCCAACATACGCCGATCAAATTTAGAGTTTCAGGTGGGAGATATGGTTCTCCTGAAGGTGTCACCTTGGAAAGGTGTCATCCGATTCAGGAAGAGGGGCAAGCTGGGCCCCAGAAATATTGGTCCTTTTAGGGTTTTGGGTCGGTTGCATATCGTTTGGATCTTCCAAATGAGCTCAGTCAGATTCACAACACGTTCCATGTCTCTCAGCTGCGGAAGTGCTTAGTGGATGATTCTACAGTGGTATTGTTGGAGCATATTCAGGTGGACGACCGCCTGAATTATATTGAGAGACCAGTGGCGATTCTTGATCGGAAGACGAAAACCTTGAGAAGCAAGGTTGTTGGGTTGGTGAAGGTGCAATGGCAACATCACAAGGGTTCAAAGTGGACTTGGGAGCCGGAAGATGAGATGAGGGAGCACTATCCGAAATTGTTTGGAGCAGCAGACTTCAAGGACGAAGTCCGATTCAAGTGGGGGAGAATTGTAACACTTGAATTGGGTGTGTTCATATTTAACCCTTATTATTTAATGCATTGCAATTTTGGTCCTTGTGGTTAGTAAGCGGGGCGTACCACAGAGTACGCTTGGCGTACTAGCTGAAATATGAACGTGGGCATGGACCACATACGCTTGACGTATGCTGGCCAGGGGGAAACCCTAATATTTAGGGTTTATGACCTATTTAAGCTTCACTAACCCACCTCCTGGACATTTTAGACCAGCCTCCACCCTTTGAAAACCCTAATTCATCCCTTTGCCTTGTGTGGTGCTTTTGTGCTTTTGTTTTGAACTTTGGTGGGTTTTGTGTATCTTGAAGTGGTAGAAGAAGAAGTTTGAAGACTCATTCCTTGGAGGAGAGCTTAGAGATCCAGATTTAGCTCCATTATTTGGTGACTTTTGAGGTATAAAGTCCATATCTTGTCTACTCTTTGCATTGATCTACTCTTTAGCTTGTTTTTGGTCATTTTGGTCCTTTTTGGTTGGTCTTGATGAGCTAAGGCCGTTTTAGAAGCTAAACCTTGTTGATCTAGACGTTTTAGGGGTCCCTTAAGCATAAAACTGCAATCTTTATGGTATTTATGGAGTCATTCATGTGTTAAGTCATTTGCTAAGCTCTTTTGAGGTCTAAGAGCCTCATTAAGCCATGCATCCAAGTAAAGTTGCCAACTTTACGTGATAAACCACCTTAAGGAAGTCAAATCTAAGTGTTGGGTTAAAGTCTTAACCGATTAAGAGCTGAATGATGGAAGTTGGCCAAGCTGGGGAGTGCGGTGGGTGTACAAGCTGGTATGTTGCGCGTACAATCCCCAAAGTGAGTACGCTAAGCGTACGAGTTGAGTACGCTCCGCGTACTTAGCAGATGAGCTTCATACTCTTGGGCTCTCGGTTTTGGGCGATGTTTGGACTTAGGTGATTAGGGCCTTGTTGGGCCATCAAGTTTTAGTTGGGCTGATGTTTTATTTTGGGTTGATTTGGATGAAGGACCACAAAGGGACTTGGGCCCAATTTGGAAAATTGGGCCATATATGGGCTTTGGAGTGACCATTTTGGAATTGGGCCTTCTAGGTGTCACAACTAGCATTTTTAGCTAGGAAATTCTATTCTCATGTAAACATCATCTATTGTAAGGCATGTACTCTAAGTGAAAATCATACTCTATGCTTAATCAAAATCATCCATTTGAATCGAACCTCACTCAAGAAGCCCATAACCTAATACAATACATTCCATATAGTCAACTATGGGTTGAAAACCCTAGAAATCCCGGTTCAAGTTAATATGGACTAGGATCCTCTTATTGGGCCTAAGGGACCAATAAACTTTCAATTTGACTACTTTGGGCCTAGGAACGCTATTTGGGCTCTAGTTGGACCCACATCCATGAAATTAAGGTATTTTGGGTCATATGGGCCTAGAATAATCCATCTTATTTCTAATGGGCCATGATGGGCCATAACTAGTTTCATAAACCCTAATGGGCCGGAAACTATCTTCTTGGGCTTCATTGGCCGTAAACCCCATTTATTCACCACCTTTGGGTCGTAAACCCATAAAGGGCCCAATGGGCCGAAATTTCCATATTAGGCCTTATAACATTCGAATATATTCACCTATGGCCCATATTAATTCTTTTCTTTCCTCCTTAAGCCCTTCTCGGGTTTTTAAAAAAAGAGAAGAAATGGAAGAAGATTGATCCAGGCTTGACAACACATAATTAACCCACATGTTTCAAGGTAATCACATACTTCTAGAAGCTATTATCCTCTATGCAATAATGTTTAATCTCTCTCCTCCTTCCTCTCTTCTTATGGCCGAAAGATCCCACACCCCTCCCCACTTCATCCCTTTCAATCTCCAAAATTCTCTCTAACTCTTAAAAGTTTCTCACCTTCTTCCTCTTCAAAATTTCGTGAGTTTGTGTGGGTGTTGCAAGAGAACTTCATCAAGAACACATCCATTTTGGTAAGCTACTCTTACTCAAGAAGTTTAACTTCATGATTTTGTTAAAACTTGTTACTCATTGCTCTTCAAACCGTGATCTATGCACCATGAAGCTCTTAGAACTCGAAGAACTCATCAATGGGGTAGACTAGGCCAAAAACAACATCATTTCCTCTTATCTCTTCATCAAAACCGAATCCAAACCGCAATGTGAGTTCATACCCCTTGTTTTTTGGTTTTACTATGTTTTGGGGGAGGATACAAGTTGCTTATGTGCTAGATCTATGTATTTGTGCATGTTTATGTGTGCTTTCTATGTTATGTGTTGTGATTTTGTGATGAAACTCCATAAATCTCGAAAACTCTAACAAAAACTTGATGATATTTGTGAACTAAACCACTTTATATAACTTACCTTGAAGATGAAAGTATTATACATGTTAAAGATGTTGAAAGACTAAACTAGATCTTGAAAAGGGAGCATTTTTGATAAATAAACAAAAAGAATGAAATTTTTATGATACTTACGGTTTTACAAGGACTAAAAGAATCATATTTATATAAAATGGGTCTTTATGATAATCATAGTTTTAAAAGGGCCAAAAGTGTTAAATTTCGCATAATGGGCCTTAATATGGGCCTTCACGGTTTCATTGGTCTTAATTTGTAAATTTATGATTTTTATAGATTAAATTGTCATTTAACACAAATTTGAGCCAAAAATGTAAATTTACGGTTTTATGGGATGAAATTGTCACTTTATTTGGATTTGGGCCTAAAATGTTATTTTCACAAAACTTGGGCAAAAAAATGTCATTTTTATCAAAAATGGGCTGAAAACATAAATTATACATATAAATAGGCCAAAAATGTAAATTTCTATAATGATGGGCCGAAAACATCAATTTATATATAAATGGGCCGAAGATGTCAATTTTTATGATAATGGGCCAAAAATGTTATTTTTAACCAAAGTGGGCTAGAAATGTCATTTTATTTGAAATGAGCCCATAAAGGTAAATTTTTGGTCTTGAAGGACCTAAAGTGTCAATTTCATCAAAAATATGCCTAAATTGTAAATTTTCGGCTTAATGTGCCAAAACTGTCATCATTACACAAAGTGGGCTTTTTATGCCATTATAGAAAACAATCAAGCTAAAACAAACAATGTAATAACAAACGAACTAAATTCATCGATTACATGTTTAGTGGGCCTAATACCTACAATCCATGTTATTGGGCCTTAGTGGCCCATTTACATGCTTACTGGGCCTGGATTATACAATCCATGTTATTGGGCCTTAGTGGTCCATTTACATGCTTATTGGGCCTGGATTATACATTACATGTTTATTGGGCCTTAGTGGTCCATTTACATGCTTATTGGGCCTGGATTATACATTACATGTTTATTGGGCCTTAGTGATCCATTTACATGCATATTGGGCCTGGACTATACATTACATGATTATTGGGCCTTAGTGGTCCTCCTACATGTCTGTTGGGCCTCGTACATTCACATACATACTCGTTGGACTTTTCAAACATAAAACGTACACGGAAAACATTATACATAACATAATACAATATTCGCGTAAACTCAGTTAAGGATTCTAGTGAGACATGTCGGTTGACACCTCTCGAGTGTAAAATCGTAGCCTGTAGTTATAACCAGAGTCTCCTGGAGGGAGAGCGAGAGTTTGTGTATAGATCTATAAGGGGTGACACCCCACACCTGAGCTGTTCGCTACAGTTAGACTAGGCCAGTCTAGGGTGACAAACCTTACCTTAAACAAGTCGGCGCTTGAAAACGCCACGACAGGCGAAATCATCATAATCAAGTATGGTTAAAACGACTCACATAGAGATTCTCTCCATCATAATTTTACGGAATACATATAAAATTTTGATGATATGAAAACATACATACACTGATATTCGGTCTTAGGGTTGAGACCACGACACTCTTATAAACATAAAATATAGGATTTTCTGGGGAAATATACAGTTAAACAATACCTTCTACTTACAACAAAAATACAGGATTTTATCCGTATTACATTTTTATATACATTCCAAAAACAGAAAACACAGATGCATTAATACTTGATTTTGATACATCACTTTCAAACCATTTTACAGAAAATATCGGATTTTTTGGTGTTTCACGAACAATACAAAACTTTTCATTCAAACATGCTTATGAACTCACCAACATTATATATGTTGACATTTTCAAAATAACTTGTATTCTCAAGGAATCGTTAAGCGGAAAGGTCAACAAGAACATGTGGAATTTGTCATATTTTGTTATCATCATACATTGAATATTATGGCATGTAATTTATGATACTATACTTGATGTAAACAATGTTGGTTGTATTTTGATATGTATGATGATGGTGTTGTATCGTTTCAATTATATACATTGTGATGATATTACAAGATGAAGTCACGCACAAGCCCCCGGACGTTTCCGCCGTCTGGTTCGGGGGTGTGACAGATTGGTATCAGAGCATTGTTTATAGTGAACTGGCATATCTAATCATACTTGATATGCAACTATAAATACAATGGGACTAAAACACTATGAATAAAATGAATACCTAAGTGTACATTAAAACTATAACACTAAAAGTCTCAGGAGGAAATGGAACACTGTGATTAAACCCGGACAGTTATGTAGTCATATTGGGGATAAATATAGTCTGATCAACTATATTTATTCAAAATATGACCAACATGTGTTTGGGAGTAATCATGGCGGGAAATGGATCTAGAAGCTTACCTCGTATCTAAAACTTCTAAGGAACTCAAACTTAAATAATTAAAAATACTATAGGAGTATTTTTGGAAATACTATATGCATATTCTTTTTACAACGTCTTTCACCCCTCGTGCAGACACTATAGCCGGATTTCTTCATCCTGGAGATCCCTATTTCCCCAACCAGGGGAATGGTGGATGGTTGGAGCCAGAGGAAGAACCAAAGGAAGAGCCCGAGGAAGAGCCTATAGGAGGACTAGCAGAACCGTTAACTGACTTAGACGAGGAGGAGGATGATGGCAGCGACGCAGATGACTCGGACGCGGAGTCCGAAGTCATCGATCCGCCCTACATGTCCAGAGTGCCCCCATACAGGATGGGTGCCAATGGTCCTACGCCCCCATGGGCACACGAGATTTGGAGGTCGAGCCGCCAGCAAGGGGTGCGACCCCCATTTGGTATGAACCGGGACTACTACGACTTGAGTCACGGTGGACCCGCCGACCGAGCCTTGCCTATGATAGTGAGGAGGACACGTGATATCGGCGAGCAGGCACAAGCAACCGCTGGTCAGATGGTCGCCATGAGAGCTGCAATTGAGCGCACGGAGAGGATGACACATGAGGTAGTCAGGGACTACCAGGCGCGCCAAACAACATTAGAAGCCCGACTTCGGGCCGCAGAGCTCCACTTGGCTAGATTTCAAGGCGCATCTACCTCGTCGTCAGCACCACCAGACCCATCCCGTTGCAACTAGTGCCCATTCACGTACCACCGTTATGGTTTCTTTTATGTACCACCCTATGTATATCGACTACATGATTAAGTGACTACACTACTCATGGAGTCGTTACTCTGTCGAATTTTATTTCACTACACGTATTGTATGCCTTATGTAGGCAAATTTTCATGTACTCAAAAGATTATCATTAATGAAAACGGCTATATATTTTATCATGATGTTGTTATCTGCTATGTGTTCTATTACTTTTACTACATATTGATTGTATGTATTCACTCACTTATACATAACCGAATTACTGACACTGTGCTATAACCAAGAAATCGTGAAACTAAATACATTGGATACTCCACATCTTTCCATTCCATGACAGAAAGATGCCTCAAAGACCCAACCGCGGAAACAACACGACACCGACGCCACCAGAAATAAACTCAGTCGCATTCCAAGCGGCAGTGTCAGCTGCGGTCACTGCAACACTGGCACAGATTCGCAACGGAAACAACGGTGAAGGTAACGTGAAGGGAACCGAAAGCACAAATCAGGGAACAAATCACGGACCCACAAGAACCTGCACCTACAAGGACTTCACAAACGCCAAGCCTCGAACCTTCAACGGGACGGGAGGCGTAATAACCCTGAAAAGATGGATAGAAAAGGTGGAATCAGTGTTTGAGATCTGCGGATGTCCGGAGGGGTGCAAGGTTAAGTTTGCGGCCTGCACATTCGTTGATCAAGCTCTCTCTTGGTGGAATGGTCACGTGAAGGCCATGACACTCCCGGTGGCCAACGCTATGCCATGGGAGGAGCTTAAGGAAATGTTGTTGGCTGAGTACTGTCCAAGGGGAGAAATCCAGAAAATGGAGCAAGAGCTGTGGAACCTCACAGTTCAAAACTCTGACATCGATGCCTACATATCAAGGTTTAGTGATCTGTCTCTCTTGTGACCATGAATGATCACATCTGAAGGGAAGAAGATCGAAAGATTTATTTGGGGATTGACCGCGCCAATCCAAGGAAATGTTATAGCAGCAAACCCGACCACGTATGATAGTGCAAAAAGACTAGCCAAGAAACTATACGACCATGGCAACAAAAAGGGTGCCAAAGCAGGGGAAGCAGAAGTTAAAAAGGAAGGTGATAACAAGAAGGGTAAGAACAACAAGCGAAAGGGACGACAAAACTCAGAGTCATCAAAGAAGCAACAAACTGTGGCTGTCCATGCTGCTACTCAAGCTACCACAACACCACATGCTCCAGCCCCATCCACACCAAATGCTCCCAAACAATACTCAGGGACCCTACCCAAGTGCAGCAAATGCAATTTCCACCATCACGGAGAATGCAACGAGATGCATTGCACAAGCTGCAACCGAAAGGGTCACACTGCAAGATACTGTAGAACTCAACCTCAACAAAACCAACAGTCGAACCACAACAACAACAACAACAATCGCAACAACAGTAACAAAAACAACAATGTTGGGGCCAGTTACACCTGCTATGGGTGTGGAGGAACCGGTCATTTCAAGCGCGATTGCCCCAAAGCCAACAACCAGCGGGCAGGAACATCAGGAAGGATATTGGCATTGGGTCAAGATGAAACAGTTCAGGACCCAACAGTTGTTACTGGTACGTTCCTACTTAATAACACATACGCATGCATTTTATTCGATAGCGGAGCCGAGCGAAGCTTCATTAGTAACAAATTCAAACATCTATTAAATCGACAACCCCAGAAGCTCAACCAAGCCTTCACGGTGGAAATGGCTAATGGGAAAACTGAAACAACCAAAGATGTCTATATAGGGTGCACATTAACACTAAACAATCACTCTTTTCAAATAGATTTGATGCCAGTAAATATTAGGAGTTTTGATGTGATAATCAGCATGGATTGGTTAAGCCCCCACCATGCTGATATTATGTGTCGCGGGAAGGCCGTTCGCCTTCATCTCCCCAATCACGAAACCCTAATAATATATGGTGATAAACCTGGCGCCAATCTTCATCTTATCTCATGCATCAAGGCACAAAAGTGCCTACACAAGAAGAACTACACATTCCTCGCTCATGTAGTAGATAAGACCAAGGAAGAAGTAAACATTCAAGACATTCCAGTGGCATGTGACTTGCCGGATGTATTTCCAGAAGATCTTCCAGGAATACCCCCAGAAAGACAGGTCGAATTCCGAATCGGCCTAATACCAGGAGCCACATCAATTGCCAAATCACCCTATAGGTTAGCTCCCGCCGAAATGCAAGAGTTATCCAGCCAACTAAGCGAGATGCTGAGCAAGGGATTCATCCGACCAAGCTTCTCACCATGGGGAGCTCCGGTCTTGTTTTTCAAGAAAAAGGACGGATCCTTCAGAATGTGCATCGACTATAGAGAATTAAACAAGCTCACTGTCAAAAACCGATACCCACTTCCTCAAATTGACGATCTATTTGACCAGCTTCAAGGAGCTAGTTATCTCTCAAAAATAGATCTGAGATCCGGTTATCATCAACTTCGAGTTCGGGAAGAGGACATTCCAAAAACTGCCTTTCAAACTCGATACGGTCATTACGAATTTGTCGTGATTCCCTTCGGTCTAACAAGTGCCCCCGCTGCATTTATGGACCTCATGAATCGAGTCTGCCGCCCATTCCTTGATAAATTCGTGATTGTATTCATCGACGATATTCTTATCTACTCTCGAAGCAAAGAAAAGCATGGACAACATCTCCGACAAATCTTGGAAATCCTAAGAACTGAAAGATTATATGCGAAGCTCTCCAAATGCGAATTCTGGATCCGCAGTGTAAACTTTTTGGGTCACGTAGTCAGCGAGGAGGGGATTCACGTAGATCCTTCCAAGATCAAAGCCATTGAAGGCTGGGCGATTCTGAAAACACCCACAAAAATCCGACAATTCTTGGGTCTCGCAGGCTACTACCGAAGGTTTATCCAGAATTTTTCTAAGATAGCCAAACCCCTCACCGCCTTGACACAAAAAGGTGTGTCTTTCAACTGGACGGAAAAGCAAGAATCCGCCTTCCAAACCCTGAAGCGAGCCCTTTGTAGTGCACCAGTGCTATCCTTACCGGAGGGAACCGAAGATTTCGTAGTCTACTGCGATGCTTCGAATCAAGGGTTAGGCTGTGTCCTCATGCAGCGTGGAAAGGTGATAGCTTACGCACCCAGGCAACTAAAGACACATGAAGTAAATTACACCACTCATGATCTCGAGCTGGGAGTTGTGGTCTTCGCCCTAAAGATTTGGAGGCACTACCTCTACGGTACAAAGTGCGCCATCTTCACCGATCACAGAAACCTCCAACACATTCTAAACCAAAATGAGTTAAACATGAGGCAGCGAAGATGGGTTGGGCTGCTAAATGATTACGAGTGCGAGATCAAGTACCACCCAGGCAAGGCTAACGTGGTAGCCGATGCCCTGAGCAGAAAAGAATACTTAGGTCACCAGGTGAAAAACTTATCAATAACCATCCAATCTCACCTAACCTCACAAATCTAGGAAGCCCAAACAGATGCATTAGAACCGGAAAACATCGCGAATGAGGCACTACGTGGGATGGATAAAGATTTTGAAGCCAAAGAGGATGGAGCTTATTATTTCATGAACATAATCTGGGTCCCTAAATTTGGGGGATTCAGAGAAAAGATTATGAACGAAGCCCACAAGACGCGATATTCCATCCATCCGGGTTCGGATAAGATGTACCTGGACATTAAGCAACATTATTAGTGGCCAAATATGAAGGCAGAGATCGCCACTTACGTGGGCAAGTGTCGCACTTGCGCCAAGGTGAAAGTGGAATACCAAAAGCCCTCGGGCTATTACAACAGCCAGTAATACCCGAGTGGAAATGGGAAAGGATTACTATGGACTTCGTGACCAAATTACCTAAGACGACAGACGGATTGGATGTTATCTGGGTAATCGTCGATAGGTTAACTAAATCCGCTCATTTCATTCCAATAAAAGAATCTTACAAGATGGAAAGGTTGACACGAATCTACATCAAAGAGATCGTAAGACTTCATGGGGTGCCAGTGTCTATTATCTCGGATCGCGATAGTAGATTTACCTCACGATTTTGGCAGTCACTTCAGAAGGCAATGGGAACACAACTAGACATGAGCACTGCTTACCACCCTTAGCCCGATGGCCAAAGCGAACGAATCATCCAAACACTCGAAGACATGCTTCGAGCCTGTGTGATTGATTTTGGCAAGTCATGGGATACCCACTTGCCTTTGGTTGAATTCTCATACAACAATAGTTATCACACGAGCATCAAGGTTGCTCCTTTTGAGGCTTTATATGGTCGCAAATGCAGATCGCCTCTATGTTGGGCTGAGGTGGGTGACACCCAACTAGAAAAAGGACAATCACCAGACAACAATCTCACAGAGCCAAAAATCATTCGGCAAACGACCGAAAAGATAATCCAAATCAAAGCCCGACTTCAAGCATCACGAGACCTTCAAAAGAGCTATGCTGACCAACGACGAAAGCCTTTGGAATTCCAATTCGGAGATCGGGTGCTATTGAAAGTCTCTCCCTGGAAAGTAATGATCCGTTTTGGGAAACGGGGAAAACTGAACCCGCGATACATCGAACCGTTCGAGATCCTTGCCCGAATTGGTCCGGTAGCTTATAAGTTGCAACTACCTTCAGAGCTCAGCAACGTACACCCTGTGTTCCACGTCTCGAATTTGAAAAAGTGCTTATCAGATGAAACTCTTGTCATTCCTTTAGAAGAGATCGAAATAAACAAGAATCTCATGTTCGTCGAAGAAGCAGTCGAAATAATTGATAGGGAAGTAAAGCGTACGAAGCAGAGCCGCATTCCGATTGTGAAGGTTCGATGGAAGGCCAAGCGTGGACCGGAATTCACATGGGAACGCGAAGACCAGATGAAGCAGAAGTACCCTCACTTATTCTCTCATTCATGATCCTACCTTTCGAAAGAATTTTGGGACGAAATTCCCTCTAACGGGGGGATGATGTCACAACTAGCATTTTTAGCTAGGAAATTCTATTCTCATGTAAACATCATCTATTGTAAGGCATGTACTCTAAGTGAAAATCATACTTTATGCTTAATCAAAATCATCCATTTGAATCGAACCTCACTCAAGAAGCCTATAACCTAATACAATACATTCCACATAGTCAACTATGGGTTGAAAACCCTAGAAATCCCGGTTCAAGTTAATATGGACTAGGATCCTCTTATTGGGCCTAAGAGACCAATAAACTTTCAATTTGACTACTTTGGGCCTAGGAACGCTATTTGGGCTCTAGTTGGACCCACATCCATGAAATTAAGGTATTTTGGGTCATATGGGCCTAGAATAATCCATCTTATTTCTAATGGGCCATGATGGGCCATAACAAGTTTCACAGGCCCTAATGGGCCGTAAACTATCTTCTTGGGCTTCATTGGGCCGTAAACCCCATTCCTTCACCATCTTTGGGCCGTAAACCCATAAAAGAGCCCAATGGGCCGAAATTTCCATATTAGGCCCTATAACATTCGAATATATTCACCTATGGCCCAAATTAATTCTTTTCTTTCCTCCATAAGCCCTTCTCAGGTTTAACAAAAAGAGAAGAAATGGAAGAAGATTGATCTAGGCTTAACAACACATAATTAACCCACATGTTTCAAGGTAATCACATACTTCTAGAAGCTATTATCCTCCATGCAATAATTTTTGATCTCTCTCCTCCTTCCTCTCTTCTTATGGCCGAAAGATCCCACACCCCTCCCCACTTCATCCCTTTCAATCTCCAAAATTCTCTCTAACTCTCAAAAGTTTCTCACCTTCTTCCTCTTCAAAATTTCTTGAGTTTGTGTGGGTGTTTCAAGAGAACTTCATCAAGAACTCATCCATTTTGGTAAGCTACTCTTACTCAAGAAGTTCAACTTCATGATTTTGTTAAAACTTGTTACTCATTGCTCTTCAAACCGTGATCTATACACCATGAATCTCTTAGAACTCGAAGGACTCATCAATGGGGTAGACTAGGCCGAAAACAACATCATTTCCTGTCATCTCTTCATCAAAACCGAATCCAAACCCCAATGCGAGTTCATACCCCTTGTTTTTTGGTTTTACTATGTTTTGGGGGAGGATACAAGTTGCTTATGTGCTAGATCTATGTATTTGTGCATGTTTATGTGTGTTTTCTATGTTATGTGTTGTGATTTTGTGATGAAACTCCATAAATCTCGAAAACTCTAACAAAAACTTGATGATATATGTGAACTAAACCACTTTATATAACTTACCTTGAAGATGAAAGTATTATATATGTTAAAGATGTTGAAAGACTAAACTAGATCTTGAAAAGGGAGCATTTTTGATAAATAAACAAAAAGAATGAAATTTTTATGATACTTACGGTTTTACAAGGACTAAAAGAATCATATTTATATAAAATGGGTCTTTATGATTATTCATAGTTTTAAAAGAGCCAAAAGTGTTAAATTTCGCATAATGGGCCTTAATATGGGCCTTCACGGTTTCATTGGGATTAATTTGTAAATTTATGATTTTTATAGATTAAATTGTCATTTAACACAAATTTGAGCCAAAAATGTAAATTTACGGTTTTATGGGATGAAATTGTCACTTTATTTGGATTTGGGCCTAAAATGTTATTTTCACAAAACTTGGGCAAAAAAAATGTCATTTTTATCAAAAATGGGCTGAAAACGTAAATTATACATATAAATAGGCCAAAAATGTAAATTTTTATAATGATGGGCGAAAACATCAATTTATATATAAATGGGCCGAAGATGTCAATTTTTATGATAATGGGCCAAAAATGTTATTTTTAACCAAAGTGGACTAGAAATGTCATTTTATTTGAAATGAGCCCATAAAGGTAAATTTTTGGTCTTGAAGGACCTAAAGTGTCAATTTCATCAAAAATATGCCTAAATTGTAAATTTTCGGCTTAATGGGCCAAAACTGTCATCATTACACAAAGTGGGCTTTTTATGCCATTTTAGAAAACAATCAAGCTAAAACAAACAATGTAATAACAAACGAACTAAATTCATCGATTACATGTTTAGTGGGCCTAATACCTACAATCCATGTTATTGGGCCTTAGTGGCCCATTTACATGCTTACTGGGCCTGGATTATACAATCCTTGTTATTGGGCCTTAGTGGCCCATTTACATGCTTATTGGGCCTGGATTATACATTACATGTTTATTGGGCCTTAGTGGTCCATTTACATGCTTATTGGGCCTGGATTATACATTACATGTTTATTGGGCCTTAGTGATCCATTTACATGCATATTGGGCCTGGACTATACATTACATGATTATTGGGCCTTAGTGGTCCTCCTACATGTCTGTTGGGCCTCATACATTCACATACATACTCGTTGGACTTTTCAAACATAAAACGTACACGGAAAACATTATACATAATATAATACAATATTCGCGTAAACTCAGTTAAGGATTCTAGTGAGACATGTCGGTTGACACCTCTCGAGTGTAAAATCATAGCCTGTAGTTATAACCAGAGTCTCCTGGAGGGAGAGCGAGAGTTTGTGTATAGATCTATACGGGGTGACACTCCACACCTGAGTTGTTCGCTACAGTTAGACTAGGCCAGTCTAGGGTGACAAACCTTACCTTAAACAAGTCGGCGCTTGAAAACGCCACGACAGGCGAAATCGTCATAATCAAGTATGGTTAAAACGACACACATAGAGATTCTCTCCATCATAATTTTACGGAATACATATAAAATCTTGATGATACGAAAACACACATAGACTGATATTCGGTCTTAGGGTTGAGACCACGACACTCTTATAAACAGAAAATATAGGATTTTCTGGGGAAATATACAGTTAAACAATACCTTCTACTTACAACAAAAATACAGGATTTTATCCGGATTACATTTTTATACACATTCCAAAAACAGAAAACACACATGCATTAATACTTGATTTTGATACATCACTTTCAAACCATTTTACAGAAAATATCGGATTTTCTGGTGTTTCACGAACAATACAAAACTTTTCATTCAAACATGCTTATGAACTCACCAACATTATATATGTTGACATTTTCAAAATAACTTGTATTCTCAGGGAATCGTTAAGCTGAAAGGTCAACAAGAACATGTGGAATTTGTCGTATTTTGTTATCATCATACATTGAATATTATGACATGTTATTTATGATACTATACTTGATGTAAACAATGTTGGTTGTATTTTGATATGTATGATGATGGTGTTGTCTCGTTTCAATTATATACATTGTGATGATATTACAAGATGAAGTCACGCACAAGCCCCCGGACGTTTCCGCCGTCTGGTTCGGGGGTGTGACACTAGGGTAGTTGGTTGGGGCTTAGTCTTGGACCAAGCTAGGTAAAGGGTAAAATGGTCTTTTTACCCTTATTTAGAGTGATGGTTATGGATTGGAATCCAGTTATTAATTGGATGTTATTAGTATTGATAGCACGGGGATTTATCGGACCAGCAGCCATAGATTTATCAGTGTGATTCAGCAGTTCGAGGTGAGTCTTCCTCACTGTGTTTAGCGGGTCAAAGGAACCAATGCCGACCCATGGTTTGTTATGCTAGGGTGCTAGATGTCTACGAGACTCTTGCATGTGTATGTATGCTTAGTGTGTGGGGCCCAATAGGTAATTTGTATGCCATTACTTGTTTTATTTGTATGTTTGTATGTTGGGAGGGGCTCGTTGTGAGAATTAGGGTGGGGCCCGTTATGCGAGTTAGGGCGAGGCGCGTCATACTCAGTGGGCATGCCCATTATGCGAGTTGGGGCGGGGCCCGTAACACTCATCGGGTGGGGCCCATTATATGCTTGTATGTGTGGTATGTGGTATTTGGGGGAAACTCACTAAGCTTCGTACTTACGGTTTTCAGTTTATGTTTCACGCACTTCTGGTGCAAAAAAGAAGAGCTCGGGGTGATTATAGTGCACACACGATATAGTTCAGTGTTTTCATGATAACTCTGATAATTTGTGACGTTTTCATACATTTGATCTTTTTCAGAATTATGTTGATGTTTTGGGATAATGTTTTATTAATTGAAAAATGAAATTTTTGGGTCTTATTTTTAGGACGTTACAGTTGGCCTTTGGGAGGTCCCTTGTTCATAAAAATGTCATACTAGTGAGTTATTTTGGACCATGCATGAGTTTGGATGTTTATTTTGGATGTTATTAAGGATTTGGTCCTATTAAGCGATGCAAAGGAGTTAAGTTTCCAACTTTACATGTTAAGACATCTCATTAGGGTCATATCTGAGTTTGGAAGTCATTGTCTTAACCTTTAAGAGCTTAATATGGATTTTGGCTCTCTGCTGAGTACGTTGGGCGTACGTAGGAGTATGCTCAACGTAATACATGGTTTGTGCATCAGCCGCTTGTAATCTGTGCTTCGAGGGTGAGTACGCGGGGAGTACTCTCAAACTTTTCATTTTGGGCTTTTTAAGGTTTGGGCCTTGTTGGGCCATTGGGCTTCTGGCGTTGGGCCATGGTCAGATTGTGGGATTTCTTGGTATTGGTCCTATGATAGTTTTTGGGCCCAATTAGGAAGTTGGGTCATATTGGGCTTTGGATTGCCATCTTAGGTTTTGGGCTTTTTGTGCATTTTGGGTTGGGCCTTGGTTATGGAACAAGTAAGAAAAGGGTAAAATGGTCTTTTACCCTTTAGGGAGTTGGTTTATGGAGTGGGCCTCAGATTTTGGTTTATCGGGTTAATTATTGATCAAGATTGTATTTATTATTAGTTGGTGCAAGGTTATTCGGTTCAATGGTCTGAGCATTTATTTCATTATCAGCAGATTGATGTGAGTCTCCTAACTTTACTTGTGGGTCGAAGGCACAAATGTCGGCCTACTAGGTTTTGTTATGCTAGTTGTCTTTGTGACTCTTGCATGGTATGTTGGGCTAGGCCCATTTATATGTTGGGCTAGGCCTATTGTATGTCGGGCTAGGCCCATTTGTATGTTGGGCTAGGCCCATAGAACAGGAAGGGCTAGGCCCACAATATGTTATGTAGGTTTTAACTGTCTTTGTGACTTTTACATTTGTATGATCGGGCTAGGCCCAATGGTTTGGTAGGGCTAGGCCTATTATAGTGGGTTGGGCCCAATGTGAGGGCTAGGCCCAATGGTATGTATGGTATGTGGTATTTTGGGGAACTCACTAAGCTTTATGCTTACGGTTTTTATGATTATAGTTTCAGGTACTTCCGGTTCGAAAGGGAAGGGCATGGCTTGATCGCAGCGCATCCACCCATGTTTCCACATCATGATGATTTTAGGATTGTACTCTGATAACTGTTTTCTTATAAAAGTACTTTTGAATATTTGGATAAGCAGATATTGAATGTTGACTTAAAGATAATTAATGTTTTGGTTGAATTTAAAGTGAAATTTTTACCTCAAAATTTTGGGATGTTACAAACACGTAACACATGAAATAATCACAAAGATAAATAGCATACAGAATGGTCATCGGGCCCCGCCTGGTAAGCATACAAGCACATAACACATGCAAGGGTCACACAGGCGTCTAGCATCCTAACATAACAAACCATGGGCCAACATTGGTTCCTTCGACCCGCTAAACACAATGAGGAAACTCACCTCTAGCTGCTGAAATACGCAAATAAATCTCTGCCTGCTGGTCCGGAAAATCCTCGCCCTGTCATCATCAAAATAATGTCTAATTAATAATTGGATCCCGACCCAAGACTGTAACGCCCGTAGATCCGGGCTAGTCAATTTAGAGATAATAGGGGTCGAAAACGACTTTTTGACAAAAGATTATTTAGAATAAATAATCTTAACCAAGTTGTAGAACACGTCTCAAAGGTTCCGTACATATAAAGAACGTTGAAATCCGAGTTATAACGAAGAAGTTATGGTCCGTCGAAGTTTTACGGCAAAACCGGCACGACATCGGGAGACGTAAATAGTGAATTTACGATGGAGGACTTTTTAGCCTTAGAAATCTAAATAAAAGTTGTAGTATACGTTAAACCGAGAACATACAAAAAAAAGAACACCCAAATCTGACTTCGTATGAGGAAGTTATGAATTTTCTAAGATTTGGAATAGCAGTGCACGGCCCGAAACTCGAATTTTAGTTCGAGCGGTTTTTGGCCTACGCGACCTAAATGAAAATTGAAGATCTCATTAATAGGAACTCAACGTTAAAAAGACAGACGAAAACAGAGTCCGTATGTAGGAGTTATGAATTTTACGCGGACATTTAACAGTATAATCTCCTCGTACTGTTAAATTTAAGATCGGTCGAGAATTAGCCGACGGAGTCAAAATGAAAGTTGTAGATCTTATTTTTACCTACGTGTGGATATAAAGAACGTCAAAAACGGAGCTCGTATGTGAAAGTTACGGATTTTAGAAGTCGGAAGTGTGTTGTGCGAAAATGGGTGATGTGGCACAATCTTGGCCATTGCTTTCTCCCCAAGTCTTGCCACAAGATGGTGACATGTGGCACCAAGTTCAGCCATATTTCACCCTATAAATAGAACCTCTCCCACCCTCATTTTCTTCACACCTTTCCCATTCTTTCTTCTCTTTACTCTCTCTCTAGAACCTCTCTCTAGCCCCGAAACCCCCCGAAAAGCCTAGGGAACCTCCCTAGCACGAGGCGGAAGCCCGGAGTGCTCGACGACTCCGAGAAGAAGAGCTTTTCGGCTCGGGAACGCTGCTCCAAGCAAAGTCCGATTATCTATAAAACCCGCTGTAAGTGAGTTACGCCTACGCTATTTTTAATATAGCTTTTATTTAATTATAGTAAAGTTATTAGGAACTTATAATAAGTACTTGGGCTATTATTATGGGTTATATAAGTATTGTTTAACGCTTATATAATAGTAATAATAGCTAGACTATTAATTAGTCTCGGCGAATAATAGACTAAACTCTAGTGGTAATAATACTAGGTTTCGTCGAAGGAAATTATTTTTAAGAAGCGAAGCGCTGTCTGAGTTCAGAATCACCACCTTTTCAAGTGAGTGCATAGTTACTTTCATCTTACACATAGATATGAAGTATTTTATATAAATTACGTGCTACGTGTGCATAATATCTGTATACTTGCTATCTGTGATGGATGAACGATTTTATACATATTTTAAATGATTTAAACTGTATATGTATTTTATATCTACAAAATGTGTTGGGTAAAACATTGGTAGATGTAATAGTTTCTATGTGACAATCTAAAATAATGAGAGGCCTCGTTATAGATGTTATTGATGATCCAGTCATCTAGCGGAGTATAGATGACGACCACGGACTATTCTAGACAGTCCAGTGGAACGCTAGCAGGCTCGCAACCTGTAGGTGTTTATTTGAACTGTGTGTTTACCAGCAGTACTCCATCCCCCACATGGTTGCCTTATTTGACATGAATTGCTGAGGAATCCCCGAAGCATGTGTTGTCACCCCGATGAAAGTCCTTAGACTAGGTCCCTTGAGTTAGATGTTTTAGGGACGTAAAGTGAGGATAACGGGAACGGGTAATCGGGTTTGTTTGGTTTGATAAAGTTAATAAACTTATTTATTGTGGGTTGAAAACCCTATGTACTCACCAGGTTTCCCAACCTGACCCACTCAGTTTATTTATATCACAGGTGTTGATATGAAGTCACATTACACTGAGAGATTAAGGAGATATAAATCACTAGTGATAATGAATGTAAGTTCTGTTTATGCTTATGTTTCTGTATTGACGATGACATCCCAAATATTTTAAAATGAATAAAAATACTTTTCTTCGGAAATGCTTTGATAACGTATTTATCATGTTTTACTGGGAACAAATTCCGCAACATTTTTATTAAAAGAGGTACTTTGATTTTTATAAAGCATAAACAAAATCGGTCTTTTCTGGCCGTGAAAATGGGGATGTCACAAGGACCAAGAGTCTAAGCTGCCTAGCTCTTAACCAGGGTAAAAGACCATTTTACCCTTGTTCTTACACGACCCAAAACCAAGGCCTAATCCACTATTCAGAAGACCCAAATCCTTTTTGGCAACCCAAAGCCCAATATGGCCCAATCTTCCAAATTGGGCCCAAAACCCATCATGGGCCTAAATCCAAGGAAGCCCAAAAGTACAAGCAAGTCCAAAATCAGAAGCCTAATGGCCCCACAAAGGCCCAAATCTTAATAGTCTAAAACATGGCCTAAAAATACAAACCCATAATCTCTTCGGCCCAGACTAGCGTACACTCGGCGTACCAAGCTCGTACTCCCTGCATACGCGATCGATGCAGACACGGACTCGCAGCCAGTATGCTCAGCGTACCCAGGAGTACGCCCCACGTACCGACCTGATCCCAACTCTTTGGCCAAATGACTTAATCACTTCAGAACTTACTATTCAATCCACAATATATCTTCATATTAAGGTCCTAACCCATAAAGTTGAAGGCTTTAAGCCTTTACATGGCTAAAAATACTCCAAAGTCAAAATCTAGCATCTTAGCTCCATAAAATGAGACATCAACTTTGCATGGATGCACAAAACCTATAAAGGTGACATTTTTATGCATTAGGGACCTCTAAAACGTCCAGACCTAGAGGCTAAACTCCTGGAATAACCTTTACTCACAAGGACCAACCAAAAGTGACCAAAATAAGTCATAAATCAACCCAAACTAGATCTACACAAGGAGTTGTCAAGCTAAGAACTTTATACCTTCAATGGCTTGCAAAAGAGGTGATAATTTTGGATCTCTAAGCTTCACTACAAGAAATGAGTCTTTAATATCCTTTTATCACTTCAAAATGTATAAGAAAACACCAATATTCTTCAGAAGAGCTCAAGAGCACAAAAATGGTGGCTAGGGGTCGAAATTAGGGTTTATGAGATATGGAGGTTGGTCAAAAGTGTACAAGAGGTGTTATAATGAGGTTTAAATAGGGAAAAGACCCTAAAAATTAGGGTTTTCATCTGGCTGGAGTACTCCCGACGTACCCCCAGTACGCCCATCGTACTCCATAAGGTGCCCGTGATTCCTTCTGCCTAGTACGCCCAACGTACTCCCTACGTACAAGGCTTAGCCTTTAAACCACCAAACTTCCGAAGGCTATGACTTCTTTGTTTTAAGTCCGGTTTCGACAATCTTTATATCCACAGAAAGGTAATGAAGAGATCTACACATCTATCAACTCACCCTTGCCTTAAAGCTTTTCGAATTAAAATCCAAAATCCATAAAGGCCCAAACTGACACATTACTGATATACCCTTGGGCTCCAAAACACAAACCAAACTCATGGTTCATCCAATCTACGCTTTCCACAACCAATAGGGGTCTAATACTATCTTTCCCGAGACCCTAAGCCTTATGATAATCGATCTTCGGGTCACTGCCCCGAATTAGGAAGGATTCGGAAAAGGTGTTACATTACTATTGACGATACATCGAAATCGGTATGGGAGAACATGGTTGAGTCACAACAAACAATAACCACAACTCAAATAATCTTTTCTCGAGTAACCACTTATGTGGAAATATAGACCAACCACATGATGATTCATACTATTGTCCCAGCGAAGAAAGTTATTACAGTCATCTTAGTTCTGATAATGAAGAAAGTTATTACAATTTAAAATTTTATAAGAATATAAACATAATTATATGAAGGTTTATATATATATATATATATATATATATATATATATATATAATTTAAAGTTTATAAGTATATAGATGAAATTCTCCCAATTTATTAAATAATAATATAGAAACACTTAGAGTACTAATTATTAATTTTGAACTTTTATGGATAAAGGTCAAGACATCAAAATGAATGACATGACACAATTTTATTATGTATATATCTTATGTAGGGTTGATGATTGATTTTAAATTTGAAATACTTATATCGTGACAGATGATGTTTATGGACATGTAAGACCACGGATTACAAGTTATAGATTTTGTTGATTGTTTAGTTGATCTGGATACCTTTTGGGAGACATTTGTTTCGAAAGGGAGGATCTACAGGTTAAGGATATGATTATAAGATAGACGAATCGTAGGTACTTGTTAAATTAAGGAAATGTTAGACAGATTGTAGGCAATAAATGAGTTTTTGGAAGGAAAATCGATTTAATAAGCTCCAACGACAAATGGTTAAAGGTACGATTTATGGAGTATGTTTTGATCCAAATAGTAAGGGCCAACTACAAAATAAAACTTCAGTGTTCGATTAAATAGGTTTTTAGTTTATTAAATGAAGGATATTGTGTGTCGACAATTTGAATCTGTGTACAATTGTTAGTAAACCATGATTATATGGCCACATGGTATGTTAGTGATGGAGAAATGTTTAATAGATATCAAATAAATGATGGGAAAACTCATGTTGTTCATTTTGGTGTAAAAGGTTTATGATCGATCAAAAGCATAGAATGGACAAGAGTTTGGTTTCCAAGATTTCAATTTCGAGTTTAGTAAGGAGGTTTGCACTTTTACTTATAGATATTTTTTGTATTAATAATATGATTGGAGTTTGTATGTACTTCAAAGTGGACATTTGTGAGGTATGTGAGGTATGTGACATACACACAATATACCAGATGTTAAAAAATTTATAATTGACAGAGGAAAATTTACTTTTGACTTCTTTGAGAGATCTTAATAAGTACCGAACAATGAGTTCTCTTTTTTTATTCTTTAGATTTTTGTTTACCCATTTTGATACTCTCTTATCTCTATAATGTTTCTCTCATGAACTTACACTTCAAGAAGTACAGAAAACAACCACTGTTATTTGCTCTTTTTATAACTTCTTCTGTTTAGTTTTATTTCTTACAACAATTGGAAATATTAGGTAGAGTATAGAGAAAATTAAATAAGAATGTGTAAGTGTTTCACAAATAATAAAGGAAAAGAAAATAAACCATAGAGAATTAACGTTGTTCAATCGATGTGAGCTATGTCCATTGACAGAACCGGGGAACTCTTCTAGTACTCGCTTGCTTTAGAGTGATTATATTGGAATTCATAACAATTAATAATTAAAAGTTAAAATCGTAGAAATTATTGGGCATATCCCTCATCCTACTTCAAACAATTACCCTTCAAAATCATCATTCGAGTTTCACTTTGTTCCCAATCGAATTATGCATTCGGGTCACCAAGCCCAAGTAACACTCTAAGAGTAAATTTATGAGAATAACATACTATATTAAGAAAATGTCTTGCATTAGCCTTTTATAGATATTGTGAGGGTAAATATGCCATTTAGCATGTTATAGAAAGACAAAAAAAACACAAGAAATCAAAATTTTAAAATTTGAGACTAGTTGTTATTTAAGGCGATGAAGTAAAAAAGATTCAAATTCAATTATCGGGCTTTGATGGTGTATAGGACCAAGGTTTTTAGTATGATATGTAGGACGGAGTTGAAGACATATAGAGCTTTTTTTAGGGATTTTATGGCAGATCCAAACAATTACCTTAGTATAAATATTTCGAAAAGATATCAAACATTTATTCACATAAACAAATGTAAAATCCAACAACGAAATGGATAACAAACTATAATGGGAAAATATGATAGCAATGTCTAACATTGAGAACATGGCATACCTAGATATAACAAATATAATGACATATAAATAAACTTGTATGACACGAGCATTTAACATATTCTTACAATCGGGGTGATTGTGTACATTCACATGGAGAAACAAATGTTTTGTGTTATTGATCAACAATGAAATGAGGGTTGCTAATCACTTATAAGTAACTAAAACAAAAACCTTTATCTTCACAGAAATTGCTAGAGAGAAGGTAGAAAAAACTTGCCCTATAATGACCAAATTCTCATATTTAAATAAAATACTACAATAGAAAAATTATCATATTTAAAGAAAATGCTACAAGAAAGGGAAAATGAATTACGAACCCTACGAAGTTTTCAAACCGTTCAAAAAACATCAATCATGTTTTGTCCGCTCAAAAAACCCAACAAACTTAATATTTTGTCTAAAAAACTCAACTAAGTTATACTTTTGTTCAAGTCTATGGAAGTCAAATAAAAAAAAACAAATGACGTGGCTTATTACCATATCGGAAAAATGACTTGTCAGATCAAGAAAATTTTCAAACCATTCAAAAAAACCTCAATCATATTTTGTCTATTCAAAAAATCCAACAAACTCAACTTTGTTGGATTTTTTTTGGAAAAAATGTTAAGTTTGTTGGGTTTTCTTAAACAGATAAAACATAATTAAGGTTTTTTGAACGGTTTGAAAACTTCGTTGCACTTATAAATCATTTTCCCATAGAAAATGGTTACCTGGCAGCCACTTCACATGACCATTTCAGTCATAATTGTCACTTCAAATGGCCACCAATTGGCCAACAAATGAGGAATATGGTCTAAACTACAAAAAAAAAAAATTGGCGATTTGAAATAGAAGTGGTGTATTAGAGCTGTACAAAATTGTTCCGAAATCTTTCCAAATTTAGAATATGTATATAAGAAATATTGCATATCATTAAAAAAAACAACTATCAACTGGAAAGTGGACCAAAATACATAATGACACATTGACATGTTAGACGAGGGATGACACTGCATAATGGCATGTAATGAGTAGGGATCGCTCCAGTGCCTAGGTGTGTGGATCGTTGCATGTTTAAACCTTCTTTGTATGTACCAGGGTAAAGTCTTATTTACTTTTTTGTGTTTAAATTTGCCAAACACAAGTTATCAACCTTCTTCTTTAGATTGGTTTCGATCTTTGTCTTTGTCAAATTAAAGGTAATGAAACTATCTCTTTATAGAAATTGACAAGACCCACAACAATGCGTGATTGAAGGTATAAACTAATGTATTAAGAATTTAAGATACCCGACTCTTGCCAAATTGGTTCCCTATAACTTAAAAAAGTTATCAATGCTTATAATAATCATAAATGTAAACTCTATCTGTCAATACGTATTGTTGCATCGCTTTGTTAAAATTTTCAATCCATGATAAAAAAAAACTTACAAGTCAAGGCTTTCTTTTTGCATTTTGAAAACGTTTGAGTGATTGTTTGTATTACTTTTCTTTAAACCAATAGTAACTAATAATGAAATAACAATACTACACGTAAAAAGATTTCATAATAAATAAAATCAATACAAATATAAAACAATTTTAACATTTATTGTTGTTGTTAGCAAGACTGTCAAGTTCGAGATCTTACCTAAGATCGTTTTAAATGTTGTAAGATCGTGATCGTGAGATCGGATCGGGATGGAAAGATTCTACCAAAATGAACTCATATTCAAATTTGCACGTAAGGTCTTGGATGTATAATATATATTATTACTCGATGTCGATTAAGATGTCGATATGGAGCCTACTTTAACTTTTTAACATGAATCATAACTTTTGTTGCTGAAAACCGTAAAAATTGGTAATAAAACATCTCAATTACAAAAAGAAACAAGATCATTATGATCTATAACTAAAGGATTAAGATCATAAATGAAATATCATAAGTGTAACCTGCGTAATACATGATTAATTGATGAAGTGACGATGCTCTATGAGGTTTCTCGCAACTTACGTTGCTCAATTTCAAGTTGAATATACGAATTTATCATGTTCGACTATATAATAAAACTAGATTTCCAAGATCGGATTGTATTAAGATCTTAAGATCCTAATCGGGATCCTAAGATCCCACTATAGATCTTACTTCATATAGATCCTAGTGAGATCAGACTCGTTTTTGACTTGTATGATCTTAAAATCATAAGATCTTAACTCTTAAGATCAAGATCGGGATCTTAAAAACCATGATTATTAGTTCTAGTTTTCATTTATATTTCATACGTATTACTTCCATAGTTCCATAAGTGATTTAGCCTATGTTATATATTTTCGTTTGAAATTTTCAAGAGTTTTGCTCGTTTTAAAACCTAGGAAGAATTTGAAGAAGCTTTTACATTGTTTACCCAAATTTAATAAAGGGAAAAAAAGGAGGGGAATTGTAATATAAAAGGAGTGGGAAGTTGTTTGATAGTAGAGAATATAATTTATGCAAAAAACGTTGAAAAATCGTAATTATAAATTTATGTAATCTCTTTTTTTTTTATATATTATATTGAAGGGTAAAATTGATAAATGAGAAAACTTTACATTTGTATTGGATTAGTTTATCTCTAAATCCGTCCACTTTGTGAGGAAAGTGAAAAAGGGGATTATCAATAATCTTCATTTATCTTCTTTGCACTTTTTTCCATTAAAAACCCGAGAAACAGTATTTTTTTTTCTCGTTTTTCTTTATTTTCTGTGATTTTTCTTTTTGATAATGACTCCATGACACAACTGCTTCCAAATAAAGAAAAATATGTTGCAGTCAGTTTTAATTATTGTTGTTTTGCTTATTGAGTAATAAACAACAAAAATGCCCTTTTGGGATCATATTTATTAAATAATAATATAGATCACCTAGAGTGTTAATTATTTCTTTTGAACTTTTATGGACAAAGGTCAAGGCATCAAAATGAATGATATGAGACAATTTTATAATGTGTATCTCTCATGTAGGGCTGATGGTTACTTTTAAATATGAAATACTTATATCGTGACAAACGATGCTTTAATCGATATATGTATACAATATAAAATTTATCTTTCTAATGATGATTTTTCATGCTTTCACAAGAAAAAACAACTATAATGTTAAAAGCATGTAAATTGTAAAACATGTTAGGATACTAATTCTATTAGCTATAGTTGTTATTTTATTTTCTTGTAAAAGCTTATATAACTAACTGAATGCACGCTATACATGATATTCTAATAAATACCGTTTAAAATCAAATCAAAATAAAAAATTAAACCGGCAAAGGCGAATTTTGTTTTGTTTGGATTTGATTTTTAGGTCTGAATTGATTTTCAGTTAAATAAAAAGAGGAAAATTACGTAATCAAATATATAGACATCATGTTGAAATCGTAGTTTGATTTCTTTTTGGGATGACATTTGGTTAGAAGACACGACTTTAAAAAATCAGTTTCTTAGAATGTATGCTTTTGATATAAATAAATAGGTTACACTCAAACATAAGGTATGTCAAAATTAAAACTCCTTAGTGACTTTGTTTAGGAGATCTCTAGGGGAGAACACCAAACTTCAGTATCTTCATGTTATTCTTTAGTTGTGTTTTCTTCTATTGCAGATATTTGGTTTTGGTATCTTACGAGTTCGTGTAACGCCCGATTACAGGTATGAGTTTTAATTGTGTAATCTTGAGAAAATCTACTTGACCATGTCGTGGTAAGGGGATCACCATGACGTGGCATTTAAGCATGAAACGCGTGTTTCATTTAGACACCAACGACGTGGTCATGCAATGTCCATGACGTGGTATCGGTATATGTGTAAAACCCTAATTTTCGGGCTTAACGTTTTATTTAAAGGAAGTGATGACTAGGGTTTCCTCCGCCCTCAGCCTCTATCACCTCCAAAGGTATTCTTGATCAACCTTGACCTCTTTGCAAGCTTGGAGCTTATTTTAGTGTTTTTGGTGCATTTTAAAGGAAGAAGAAAAATATTCTAGTGCAATGATCAAACAATCAAATCATTTCCATCTTTGGGATCACTCTTTGGACCATCTGTAAGACTTCAAGACTTAATCTTTTTGGTTCCTTCTTAGTAGATCTTGGTATCTATGCATATTTGGGTTCATAGTTGTGATTTGAGTAGTTCAATGAGATAAAGTTTGCAACTTTATAACTCATCAAGTTCCCTTGAGCTTAATACCTTATGGATCTAGAAGTTGGTTGAGTTTTTAGAGTCTTGCACGTGGTTTAGGTCATTTTTCTCATATTTTGACCTAATTGGGGTGAAGAACATGCATGGACCATACATGTCCATAAAGTTTGGATTTTTATGAACCATCAAGGTCCCAAGAAACATCCTGAAAAGTTAGATATAAAGGCTTAACTGATTGAGAGCTTAATCTATTAAGCTATCTTTTTGTAGTTGCCATGACATGGTGCCTAGCTTGTCATGACATGGTGACTGGTGTGGTCGCGATTGTTTTATCATGAAGCTGCCAGGATGTGGCCAATGGGTGGCCACGACGTGGAGGTCAGTTGGGGTTGACTTTGACCTATTTGACTTTAAGTAATATTGCTAGTTTTAGAAGGTAGACTAAAGGTTACCTTGTATGATTTTATAGAAGGTGTGTAGCACCCGCTTTTCGACTGTGTGAGCTTGTTAGCTCTCGACTGCATTTGTAAGGTGAGTTTTCTCATTATACTATTTAGGATGCTAGATTGTCTTTGTGACTCTTCAATGTATGTTGCGAGGGGAGCGTGATGTAGGTGGGGCCCGATATGAGGACAGGTCCCGTGATGGGAGCGCAGGGGCGTTAGTTGTGTGGGCAGGGCCCGATGTTATGTATGGTATGTAGTATTTTTGGGAACTCATTATGTTTTGTGCTTACGATTTTATGTGTAAATGTTTTAGGTACTTCAGGTTCCAAGGGAAAGGATCCCACTTTATCGCACTACATCCCCCACATATTTATTCAACACTATCTATTTGATTTACTCTGATGTTTGATAATACTTTTATACATTGGTTGGCTTTGAACAAATGATTGTATGGATTTTGGTGGCTTTAAAATGAAAATTTTTAATTAGTATTTTTGGGATGCTACAAGTTGGTATCAGAGCCTTAGTTTGAGGGATTCAGATATATACTTTCGGGTGTGTCTGAACTCGAACTGAGTATAAATAAATATTTTTTATAAAAAAGAAAAGATTTTTATAAAGAAAGGGGTATGATGCATGCAATCAGCCGATCTCAAGTAAGTGATTTCCAAAATACTCATACATGAATGCTATGCTTTAGTATGCTATTATGTTAGTTGCATGCTAGTATAGGGATAAGGACATGCTCATGATCGCATGATGAGTATGATTGATAGGAGAGATGCCTTTATATGCCTGTTACGTGTGCATTGCTTAGGTACTTTACCGTTTTGCTGATACTGAAAATGATTTCATGAATGCATTAGGGTAGTACATAGTTAAGACTGAATAGTATGAGAATGTTTGATTCAGGATTATTGTTTGTTCTTCTCTGACGAAGGCCTTATGGTAAAGACATCTATTCAAACTTCTATTTTATTTCATTTATGTATGACCTGCATTCATGGATTGTTTTTTGGTATCGGCAGCGACCTTTCCGACACGTGCGAGGAGAGAATTCTTGGGAGAGCCTAGGAAGTATTGTAGTGCGTTTTGTATGATGTTTAGCGTGAGGATATATGAGAGTAGTCATAGGGGAGTTACTTATAGGATTTGGGATGATTATTGTGGAGAGTACAAATAGGTGTGGAAGTTGGGCCTGTATTACTTAAAGCACAGGATTCGTACTCAAATCAAGGAAATTCACGGAAATTCTAAGAAGCTTATAGAGTGAGAGATTCTTTGGGTACGTGCTGATCTTTTGTATTGTTTCCTTTTTAGTATGATGGTGATTACTCAAGGAGGTTCTGGTTCTGGTTTCGGTTTAGGCTCTGGCGTTGAATCGATTAATGAGAGGATACACGAGTTTATCACGTCGGAGATCACGCGCGATATCTTGGATGCGACACCTGTAATGTTCGCTACAATTAAGGAGGGGAATATGGAATTACTGGATGGGCGTCTAGGGGCCTTTTGTGACAACCGTCAATTTTTGGCCAAGTCAAAGTCAACTAAAGTCAACAAGTCAAACCGGTCAACTCATCTAACCCTTGTACATTAGGGTTTCCATTATGTTTCTTATTGTACAACTCGCAATCCTCATACAAATTATCACTTAGAGTTTTCACGTGTTCAGAAATTCTAAACCCTAATCAGGGTAAGTGACGACTCTACTCGATAAAACATTATTCCTTAACCCTCGGGGGCATATAACAATCATAACAAGACTTAACGAGGTTTACAAACCTTGCGTTACAGAGCCAAACACTCAAAAAGGTCACAAAAGAAATCTCTCCCAAATCTCTCTCTGTATGAGAAATCTCTCCAAGAATGTGAAATCTCTCCCAAATCTCTCTCTGTATGAGAAATCTCTCCAAGAATGTGAAATCTCTCCCAAATCTCTCTCTATATGAGAAATCTCTCCAAGAATGTGAAATCTCTCTCAAATCTCTCCAAGTATGTGTGATCTATCCCAAATCTCTCTCAAAAAGTTCCTTTAACCTTTTATAATCATTTCGGGCATCCCGACACTTAACTTGGTGAAAAACGGCGCAAAACGGGAAGAATTCTTGAAAAATAGCCTGAACAAACCGAAACCCTCCTTTAAGGACCGAAGCCTCTCGGACCGAAAGTGCTTAGAACCGAATTGAGTCGGATCGAACCCGAAGCTGCCTGCGAACCGAACCCGAAGGTCCCTTCGGACCGAACCTTCCGAACCGAAACCATTAGGACCGAACCGAAGTCTGATGATCTGAACCCGAAGTTCGCTTTCGCTCCTGTCCTTCGCCTTCGGGCTATTTCGCTCCACCTCGCCTTCGGGCCCAGCAGCAACAAGGACCGAACCTCGGCCCAGTACCGAGAGGTCTCGCAGATAGCCCTTTCCTTCCCGGTTTTCGACTACGACTTCATTTTAGGCCCGTTTTACATAATTTTAACGTGGGATTTTCACCCAAAATTATATTTTAACATATAAGACCCCTAAATTCATAATTAATCACGTTTTTTAGTGTAAATCTTATCCAAGATTAGTGGGTAGGATATTTGGGTGGAGTGTTGACTTTGCTTTAATGTATGACACAAGCAACCACCCATGCCCACTCAATGACCAGCCCTTGTACTTCCACCATACCTGGTCATTTAATTGTCCTTTTTCCCCCTCTTTCCAGCCAAGTACTTTGACTTAAGGGTAAGAAAACCCTTATCTCTCCTCCCATTCACTCACACTTCACCAAGAAGCAAAAACTCATTCTCTCTCACTTCTCTCTCTAGATTTCGAGATTCAAGGCTGATTTTGAAGTTCTTCATCTACCTTGGTAAGTAAATCTCTCCCCACACTTGATTTCCTTACACTTCTTCACTCAAATCGTGAGTTCCTTACACAAATATCGTCATATTTGTTGTTATATCTTCGAATCTTCAAGCATCATCTAAGTGTTCTTGAATTGAACACTTCTTTTCTTCATCATCCATCTACTGTAATCACTCAAGGTGAGTTCATACCCCTATCTTTTCATGTTTTTCTTAAGTTTTAAGCGGGGGGGGGGGGGTAATACAAGTTAAAACACCAAGAACACAACTAAACTCATTTAACAGCCTTCATCAGAAAAGTTCAACTCCATTCACGGACTGTTTTGGTCAACTTAAACATTTTAGTTTTCAAAACTGTATTAGGTGCAAATAGTTCAGGTTCATACCTTTAAAATGACTACTTGTTCATCACCATACGATTTTTCTAAGATTTATGGTGATTTTTACAAAACTTCCTATCATTTCAGAAACAAATTCGGACCAGTCTGTGAATATGAACATTTTAACACAAGTTAAAGACTTAGAAAAATCATAATAAAAACTATGAATAAACTAGACACATTTTATGAACTCTCAGAATTTACGGATTCAGTTTTTGACTTCGTATGATTTTTCTATGATTTTTCTAAAACAGTACAGAAAGCTTAAAAACTAGTTAATAGCTTATAACTTTCATAACACTTTGTATTATGTTGAGCAAAGTGTATAACAATAAGTTCCAAATATTGAATGTAATTTCTTGTTAGTTTATCATCATAAACTGAAATTTAGTCATTCATGATAAGATTCTTCATTCATTTCGAACACATATAATAAGCTATAATAAGCATAGTTTATGGATTCATAGCACTAATGTATTTTCATAAAAGAGTTCTTTTTCAGTACAAACGTTTTGGATAAACTATAATAGGTATAGTTTATGTATCATTTACATTTCAAACTCATTTACCAAAGGTTTTCAGTTAAGTTCACGTAAATCTGTTAATGAATAAATTTGTGAGACATTTGCTTCGTGTTACCTTCATGGTAACAAAGTCAAAAGTCCTGTAAATTGTAACTAGAGTCTCTTGTAGGGAGAACGTGATAGTTGTGTATAGATCTATATTGGGTTTGACAAACCCACACCTGAGCTGCATGCAACAGCTAGACCGGCAGGTCTGTGGTGACAAGTGTCATTTAACTTGCGACGCCTGAAGAACGTCGTATTACGAGGTCGTCTGAGTCATAGTATGGTTATAATAACTCACATGTGGTATTAACAAATCATAAGATTTACGGGTTCTTACTTTTAAATTAGCGAGTTATGTCGATTTAACTAACAGGAAATACTTTAAGTATGGAAAAATACTTGTTTATCTTCGGTCCTGGGATTTATGACCACCTAACTTTAAAAAGGGTTTTATGCCGATTTAAAATCGCTTTTATATCTTTTAGTATGGAAAAATACTTGTTTTCGGTCCTGGGATTTAGGACTACCAAACTTTAAAAAGGGTTTTATGCCGATTTAAAATCGCTTTTATATCTTTAATTATGGAAAATACTTGTTTATTTTCGGTCCTGGGATTTAGGACTACCTAACTTTTATAAGGAAAATATAGGATTTTCTTTGGAACATATTTCTATTAAAACTACATAAAGCTAGAATTGTTAGACTTCAACTATAATTGTTAAGTGTATATGATAGAGTTATATAAGAATCTAGTCACAATCGACTTAGAATTGGTGGGCCCGCCTCATCTCCTGTTCCTTGTTTGGTTGTGGACCTAGGGCAGACCCATTATATTCAACGGTTTATTCAACTTAAATTTTATATAACTTATATACACTGGGCGATTATAGAAGGAATCTATGGGTCCCTCTAGGGTTCATTATCGCATAACATAGAAGCATTCATTTCACTTAATAAAGAAAATATTGGATTTTCTGGAAACATACTTTGTCGCTTTTACAAGGAAAACGGTTTCTTTCTCAAACAAAACTCTTATGAACTCACCAACTTAATTGTTGACACTTTTTCAAAACTACTTGTATTCTCAGGAAATCAGTGAAACAGGAAAACCAACAGCATTTTGAGGATGGGACGATAAATCGTCAAACGTTTCATTTTGTCATCATAATGTAATTGATTTTGAAACATGTAAACTTATTCCATGGTGTAACCTTTTCAATTATATTTATGATGGTTGTATTTACTTTGAGCACTATTATATTCGTTGTTGTGATACTATACATGAAGTCCTCCACCCCCGGACGTTTCCGCCATCCTTGGTTTGGGGGTGTGACAGATTGGTATCAGAGCATTGTTTATAGTGAACTAAGTATATCGAACCACATAAGATATACAAACTATAAATGCATTGGGACTAAAGTCTCTGATTTAACATTTTCAAATAACTATACTTTTAGAAATAAATAGTTTCTTGTTAAAAGTACATACATGCATACCGGTTTAGTGTCATGTCTAAGGAAAACACAAAAGTTAAAAATAGAGATGTTGTGCAATGTGAATATGCCCTGGGATATGCAATCAAGTCTGGGAGGGATATAGCCTGATCAACTATATTCGTCCGAGAAATGACTAACATGTGTCGGGGGATAGTCATGGTGGACAACAAGTCTATCAACTTACCAACGCCCATACAAGAAAATCGTTAAGAACCAAACATAATATTAAAATACTATAGGAGTATTTTGTGATACCATAACCAACTTCTGTGAAAACTAAAGACCCCTATTAGTAGGTCTTTAACGACTGAGTGCATACGCCAAGGTTATACATAATTCAAGATATTATAGACTCAGAATCTATGACTATTGCTCTACTTCCTGTTCCTTGTTTGGTTGTGGACTTAGAGTAGAGTCATTTGTTCGAAGGTCTATTCTATCTCAGACTATGTATAACTGGTATGCACTATGTGATTATAGACGTGACTGATAAGGATCACCCCTATAAGTAATTATAGGATTAGACGTCTATTAAGTATCTCTTTCACCCCTATTCTCGCACGGACATCACGACAAGATCTTACATATCAGGAGACCCCTACTTTCCAAACCCGGAGAATTAGTGAGTGATGAGGATAAGAGTCGGAGGTAGAGTCAGAGGTCGACAACACTCCTCACATAGCCTGGGCTCTCGTGAACCGTCTCGACTCCATCAAACCTGTGCCCCGTTGGGCAGCATTGATCAAGGGATGGAGTCGCCATCAGCAACAGCAATTCGCCATTTGGGGATGTATTATCGTAAGCAGAGTTCATACCGCTCACAAGACCTTGTAGATTAGGTCTATGAGTATGCGTTGGTGTTACTCCCCTCCATGTGTAGGCCCGACCCCACGAGTTAGTGATTATACTAGTCGAGAGATTTATTTGCGGTCCAAACTCTCCTCGCAATGATGTGGTGTGGACCTGCATCAGGCTTAAAACCTTCCCCTAAAAACTAAATATGCTAAAATCATACAAATAAAAGGGACATGCGTATTATTTCTTTGGGAGCAATACTACTAAAATTCATAAGTTTACCATATGTAGACTCTCGTTATGAACCGTTTTCAGAACACCGTAAACAACCAGAACACGGTACACTCAGAACTAAGATAAATAACTCCCGACGTATAAGCCCTTATTCAAGACTCACTATCATCTCACCTTTTTAAGCCGCATAGTTGAAAGGTGCCTTTTTCATAGACCTATAAAGGTGCGATCATACCAGCACTAATGCACCAGATCCCATCAAAACTTCTCAGCTAAGTGTGTTTGGACAAACATGATCCCAAGATGAGTAAAGTTTAACGCCCGTACGAAACCTACTTCTACCCACTACCATAACTCCGTCTTAGGGACGTTAGCAGAAACACCGATAATAGTTCAGTAAAGTGAGAAATTTATATATGTGTATATAAATGGTAAGGATATAACTAGAGATAATCATCCCTACTCACGACATCATTTCTCTCCATGCAACGGGATTATGCCTTCACAAGAAGGTAACCAGCCGACAAGCAAGGCAGCAACCCTGCAGATAGATCCTGCTACTTTTCAAGCTGCAGTCACGGCAGCCGTGACAGCCGTCATGGCGCAACTCAATGCTAACAACGCCGGCAAAGATGGAAGCGGTACCGACAATGCAAATTGTTGTAACAATCAGGAACACCGGCGGGTGTCTGCCAATGAAGGCGCCTCAGGCCACAAACCTACGAACAAGAAACGAGAGTTTTGGAACGAAAAGGAGTGTAATCTACCTCAAAAATTTGCTAGAAGACAACAGTCTGTGGTTGCCCCTGCCATTACAACGCCAGTCACGACACATGCCTCGAAACTAGCCACAAGGTCTGTCACCCCAGCACCGGTCAGACCCTATATGGGAACACTCCCAAAGTGTAACAAGTGTAACTTCCATCATAATGGGGCTTGCTGGGTGATGCACTGTAACAACTGCAACAAGAACGGACATACTATCCGCTTCTACAGAAACCAAACCCAGCACCTCCGTTCAATCACCAACACCAAGGTAGGCCCAGGATGCTACATATGCGGTGAAATGGGACACTTCAAGAGAGAATGTCCAACTGAGAAGAATGACGGGGGATCAGGAGGAGTGTGATGAACAAACCAGCAGGAGCAACAAGGGAACCCTATTAGGACTTTTGTAATGTTTCCAACGATAAAAACGTTTAAGTACCATATGTTTGTAATGAATTTGGTATGCTTGATAAAATTTCCGTCTTTCTAAAAGTAGTTAAAATACTCTCTCGTTCAAATCAAATCAAAGAAACTCATATATGACCTTAGAATCATTACCTGTAAGCTGTGATGACTTTGTGCATACATCGGGGCTAATTATAAATCAAAATACTAAAGACTTAAAGCAAATAATTCCATCCTGACTCCCGTTCTATGTCTAGTGGTGGGATTTGGGTGGAGCCACCCACTCAACGATTTCACCAATACCAAACTTCAAGCGACTAGCATATACCACTCGATCATAGAATGACCGGTCAGAAATCATGATATAGAGTATCATTACTAGCTATCAGAACACACTCACCATCAGTACTAGTAACATCAATGCGAAGCAGTTACAGTAACAATAACATCGATCAAAACGAAACACACTGAAAAGAAACACACGATATTCTATCACTCCAATGAACATTTCGTGCGAATACAGCTTAACACATGTTTTACCTAAAAAGATACTGTTTTCGTCACTCGATTTCTATTGGTATAGTTCTCATCTTCCTGATTTAACGGCTACGAAAGGACCCTTCACCTAACACACCGACTATCGAAACCTTCGTCTCCCATAAAAACTTCCAACACGGACTTCCGGGTCATCTCTCGCGGTGAAACCCCAAAACACTCACCAGAGGAGTATTATACCTTCCGAAATCTTACCACAAGTATTTCCAGGAGACCCTTCACACATCAGATAAAGTTCAAGCACAGAAGCTTGGGACGAATACGGTTAGTCTACCACTACTACGTGTATACGCGGGGATAATGTATAATTAAGATTCTACAGACATTGGATGTGTGCTTCCGCCCTATTTCCTGTTCCTTGTCTGGTTGTGGACTTGGGGCAGAGTCACCCATCCAACTGTCTTGCCAACCTTAAGTACATACGACCTATATGCGCAAGTTAATGATAGATGGACCAAGTACGAGTCCTACCATGAACTTCGGGACAAGGTTACCCAGGAGTGCGAGTGAATGCCCTATCATCCGAATAAGTCTAGTCGTGTAAACCGAACCCATATGTTCCCTACCGATCTAATCAAACGAGAAACACTAAAGCAGACCCTATGCAGCGCTCCGAGGAAAAATTATCACTTATGACTTAGTACAAGTTCGAGAAAGGCAGAAAGCATCTCGAGAACACGGCAAAACCCGAATAAGTCTTATCTTCTATATAAAATATTCATAGCGGTAACAACAAGGATAAAATAGGGAGCATAAAGGCACACATTGAATACACTATCATTCCAAAACAATAACTCCTTTTAAATCGACTCAACTCATGTTACAATAAGAAATTCCAAGGTCGTCATTTAGCATCAGGCGAATTGGTCCCCGCCATATCAATTTCTTGTACTACGAAAAGTTTCCCCCATCTTTCCTCCAAGTCCCAGTCAAAACACTAATTTCGGGACGAAATTCTTTCTAACGGGGGGATGATGTGACAACCGTCAATTTTTGGCCAAGTCAAAGTCAACTAAAGTCAACAAGTCAAACCGGTCAACTCATCTAACCCTTGTACATTAGGGTTTCCATTATGTTTCTTATTGTACAACTCGCAATCCTCATACAAATTATCACTTAGAGTTTTCACGTGTTCGGAAATTCTAAACCCTAATCAGGGTAAGTGACGACTCTACTCGATAAAACATTATTCCTTAACCCTCGGGGGCATATAACAATCATAACAAGACTTAACGAGGTTTACAAACCTTGCGTTACAGAGCCAAACACTCAAAAAGGTCACAAAAGAAATCTCTCCCAAATCTCGCTCTGTATGAGAAATCTCTCCAAGAATGTGAAATCTCTCCCAAATCTCTCTCTGTATGAGAAATCTCTCCAAGAATGTGAAATCTCTCCCAAATCTCTCTCTATATGAGAAATCTCTCCAAGAATGTGAAATCTCTCTCAAATCTCTCCAAGTATGTGTGATCTATCCCAAATCTCTCTCAAAAAGTTCCTTTAACCTTTTATAATCATTTCGGGCATCCCGACACTTGGTGAAAAACGGCGCAAAACGGGAAGAATTCTTGAAAAATAGCCTGAACAAACTGAAACCCTCCTTTAAGGACCGAAGCCTCTCGGACCGAAAGTGCTTAGAACCGAACTGAGTCGGATCGAACCCGAAGCTGCCTGCGAACCGAACCCGAAGGTCCCTTCGGACCGAACCTTCCGAACCGAAACCATTAGGACCGAACCGAAGTCTGATGATCCGAACCCGAAGTTCGCTTTCGCTCCTAACCTTCGCCTTCGGGCTATTTCGCTCCACCTCGCCTTCGGGCCCAGCAGCAACAAGGACCGAACCTCGGCCCAGTACCGAGAGGTCTCGCAGATAGCCCTTTCCTTCCCGGTTTTCGACTACGACTTCATTTTAGGCCCGTTTTACATAATTTTAACGCGGGATTTTCACCCAAAATTATATTTTAACATATAAGACCCCTAAATTCATAATTAATCAAGTTTTTTAGTGTAAATCTTATCCAAGATTAGTGGGTAGGATATTTGGGTGGAGTGTTGACTTTGCTTTAATGTATGACACAAGCAACCACCCATGCCCACTCAATGACCAGCCCTTGTACTTCCACCATACCTGGTCATTTAATTGTCCTTTTTCCCCCTCTTTCCAGCCAAGTACTTTGACTTAAGGGTAAGAAAACCCTTATATCTCCTCCCATTCACTCACACTTCACCAAGAAGCAAAAACTCATTCTCTCTCACTTTTCTCTCTAGATTTCGAGATTCAAGGCTGATTTTGAAGTTCTTCATCTACCTTGGTAAGTAAATCTCTCCCCACACTTGATTTCCTTACACTTCTTCACTCAAATCGTGAGTTCCTTACACAAATATCGTCATATTTGTTGTTATATCTTCGAATCTTCAAGCATCATCTAAGTGTTCTTGAGTTGAACACTTCTTTTCTTCATCATCCATCTACTGTAATCACTCAAGGTGAGTTCATACCCCTATCTTTTCATGTTTTTCTTAAGTTTTAAGGGGGGGGGGGGGGGGAATACAAGTTAAAACACCAAGAACACAACTAAACTCATTTAACAGCCTTCATCAGAAAACTTCAACTCCATTCACGGACTGTTTTGGTCAACTTAAACATTTTAGTTTTCAAAACTATATTAGGTGCAAATAGTTCAGGTTCATACCTTTAAAATGACTACTTGTTCATCACCATACGATTTTTCTACGATTTATGGTGATTTTTACAAAACTGCCTATCATTTCATAAACAAATTCGGACCAGTCTGTGAATATGAACATTTTAACACAAGTTAAAGACTTAGAAAAATCATAATAAAAATTATGAATAAACTAGACACATTTTATGAACTCTCAGAATTTACGGATTCAGTTTTTGACTTCGTATGATTTTTCTATGATTTTTCTAAAACAGTACAGAAAGCTTAAAAACTAGTTAATAGCTTATAACTTTCATAACACTTTGTATTATGTTGAGCAAAGTGTATAACAATAAGTTCTAAATATTGAATGTAATTTCTTGTTAGTTTATCATCATAAACTGAAATTTAGTCATCCATGATAAGATTCTTCATTCATTTCGAACACATATAATAAGCTATAATAAGCATAGTTTATGGATTCATAGCACTAATGTATTTTCATAAAAGAGTTCTTTTTCAGTACAAACGTTTTGGATAAACTATAATAGGTATAGTTTATGTATCATTTACATTTCAAACTCATTTACCAAAGGTTTTCAGTTAAGTTCACGTAAATCTGTTAATGAATAAATTTGTGAGACATTTGCTTCGTGTTACCTTCATGGTAACAAAGTCAAAAGTCCTGTAAATTGTAACTAGAGTCTCTTGTAGGGAGAACGTGATAGTTGTGTATAGATCTATATTGGGTTTGACAAACCCACACCTGAGCTGCATGCAACAGCTAGACCGGCAGGTCTGTGGTGACAAGTGTCATTTAACTTGCGACGCCTGAAAAACGTCGTATTACGAGGCCGTCTGAGTCATAGTATGGTTATAATAACTCACATGTGGTATTAACAAATCATAAGATTTACGGGTTCTTACTTTTAAATTAGCGAGTTATGTCGATTTAACTCACAGGAAATACTTTAAGTATGGAAAAATACTTGTTTATCTTCGGTCCTGGGATTTATGACCACCTAACTTTAAAAAGGGTTTTATGCCGATTTAAAATCGCTTTTATATCTTTTAGTATGGAAAAATACTTGTTTTCGGTCCTGGGATTTAGGACTACCAAACTTTAAAAAGGGTTTTATGCCGATTTAAAATCGCTTTTATATCTTTAAGTATGGAAAATACTTGTTTATTTTCGGTCCTGGGATTTAGGACTACCTAACTTTTATAAGGAAAATATAGGATTTTCTTTGGAACATATTTCTATTAAAACTACATAAAGCTAGAATTGTTAGACTTCAACTATAATTGTTAAGTGTATATGATAGAGTTATATAAGAATCTAGTCACAATCGACTTAGAATTGGTGGGCCCGCCTCATCTCCTGTTCCTTGTTTGGTTGTGGACCTAGGGCAGACCCATTATATTCAACGGTTTATTCAACTTAAATTTTATATAACTTATATACACTGGGCGATTATAGAAGGAATCTATGGGTCCCTCTAGGGTTCATTATCGCATAACATAGAAGCATTCATTTCACTTAATAAAGAAAATATTGGATTTTCTGGAAACATACTTTGTCGCTTTTACAAGGAAAACGGTTTCTTTCTCAAACAAAACTCTTATGAACTCACCAACTTAATTGTTGACACTTTTTCAAAACTACTTGTATTCTCAGGAAATCAGTGAAACAGGAAAACCAACAACATTTTGAGGATGGGACGATAAATCGTCAAACGTTTCATTTTGTCATCATAATGTAATTGATTTTGAAACATGTAAACTTATTCCATGGTGTAACCTTTTCAATTATATTTATGATGGTTGTATTTACTTTGAGCACTATTATATTCGTTGTTGTGATACTATACATGAAGTCCTCCACCCCCGAACGTTTCCGCCATCCTTGGTTTGGGGGTGTGACAGATTGGTATCAGAGCATTGTTTATAGTGAACTAAGTATATCGAACCACATAAGATATACAAACTATAAATGCATTGGGACTAAAGTATCTGATTTAACATTTTCAAATAACTATACTTTTAGAAATAAATAGTTTCTTGTTAAAAGTACATACATGCATACCGGTTTAGTGTCATGTCTAAGGAAAACACAAAAGTTAAAAATAGAGAAGCTGTGCAATGTGAATATGCCCTGGGATATGCAATCAAGTCTGGGAGGGATTTAGCCTGATCAACTATATTCGTCCGAGAAATGACTAACATGTGTCGGGGGATAGTCATGGTGGACAACAAGTCTATCAACTTACCAACGCCCATACAAGAAAATCGTTAAGAACCAAACATAATATTAAAATACTATAGGAGTATTTTGTGATACCATAACCAACTTCTGTGAAAACTAAAGACCCCTATTAGTAGGTCTTTAACGACTGAGTGCATACGCCAAGGTTATACATAATTCAAGATATTATAGACTCAGAATCTATGACTATTGCTCTACTTCCTGTTCCTTGTTTGGTTGTGGACTTAGAGTAGAGTCATTTGTTCGAAGGTCTATTCTATCTCAGACTATGTATAACTGGTATGCACTATGTGATTATAGACGTGACTGATAAGGATCACCCCTATAAGTAATTATAGGATTAGACGTCTATTAAGTATCTCTTTTACCCCTATTCTCGCACGGACATCACGACAAGATCTTACATATCAGGAGACCCCTACTTTCCAAACCCGGAGAATTAGTGAGTGATGAGGATAAGAGTCGGAGGTAGAGTCAGAGGTCGACAACACTCCTCACATAGCCTGGGCTCTCGTGAACCGTCTCGACTCCATCAAACCTGTGCCCCGTTGGGCAGCATTGATCAAGGGATGGAGTCGCCATCAGCAACAGCAATTCGCCATTTGGGGATGTATTATCGTAAGCAGAGTTCATACCGCTCACAAGACCTTGTAGATTAGGTCTATGAGTATGCGTTGGTGTTACTCCCCTCCATGTGTAGGCCCGACCCCACGAGTTAGTGATTACACTAGTCGAGAGATTTATTTGCGGTCCAAACTCTCCTCGCAATGATGTGGTGTGGACCTGCATCAGGCTTAAAACCTTCCCCTAAAAACTAAATATGCTAAAATCATACAAATAAAAGGGACATGCGTATTATTTCTTTGGGAGCAATACTACTAAAATTCATAAGTTTACCATATGTAGACTCTCGTTATGAACCGTTTTCAGAACACCGTAAACAACCAGAACACGGTACACTCAGAACTAAGATAAATAACTCCCGACGTATAAGCCCTTATTCAAGACTCACTATCATCTCACCTTTTTAAGCCTCATAGTTGAAAGGTGCCTTTTTCATAGACCTATAAAGGTGCGATCATACCAGCACTAATGCACCAGATCCCATCAAAACTTCTCAGCTAAGTGTGTTTGGACAAACATGATCCCAAGATGAGTAAAGTTTAACGCCCGTACGAAACCTACTTCTACCCACTACCATAACTCCGTCTTAGGGACGTTAGCAGAAACACCGATAATAGTTCAGTAAAGTGAGAAATTTATATATGTGTATATAAATGGTAAGGATATAACTAGAGATAATCATCCCTACTCACGACATCATTTCTCTCCATGCAACGGGATTATGCCTTCACAAGAAGGTAACCAGCCGACAAGCAAGGCAGCAACCCTGCAGATAGATCCTGCTACTTTTCAAGCTGCAGTCACGGCAGCCGTGACAGCCGTCATGGCGCAACTCAATGCTAACAACGCCAGCAAAGATGGAAGCGGTACCGACAATGCAAATTGTTGTAACAATCAGGAACACCGGCGGGTGTCTGCCAATGAAGGCGCCTCAGGCCACAAACCTACGAACAAGAAACGAGAGTTTTGGAACGAAAAGGAGTGTAATCTACCTCAAAAATTTGCTAGAAGACAACAGTCTGTGGCTGCCCCTGCCATTACAACGCCAGTCACGACACATGCCTCGAAACTAGCCACAAGGTCTGTCACCCCAGCACCGGTCAGACCCTATATGGGAACACTCCCAAAGTGTAACAAGTGTAACTTCCATCATAATGGGGCTTGCTGGGTGATGCACTGTAACAACTGCAACAAGAACGGACATACTATCCGCTTCTACAGAAACCAAACCCAGCACCTCCGTTCAATCACCAACACCAGGGTAGGCCCAGGATGCTACATATGCGGTGAAATGGGACACTTCAAGAGAGAATGTCCAACTGAGAAGAATGACGGGGGAGCAGGAGGAGTGTGATGAACAAACCAGCAGGAGCAACAAGGGAACCCTATTAGGACTTTTGTAATGTTTCCAACGATAAAAATGTTTAAGTACCATATGTTTGTAATAAGCATAGTTTATGGATTCATAGCACTAATGTATTTTCATAAAAGAGTTCTTTTTCAGTACAAACGTTTTGGATAAACTATAATAGGTATAGTTTATGTATCATTTACATTTCAAACTCATTTACCAAAGGTTTTCAGTTAAGTTCACGTAAATCTGTTAATGAATAAATTTGTGAGACATTTGCTTCGTGTTACCTTCATGGTAACAAAGTCAAAAGTCCTGTAAATTGTAACCAGAGTCTCTTGTAGGGAGAACGTGATAGTTGTGTATAGATCTATATTGGGTTTGACAAACCCACACCTGAGCTGCATGCAACAGCTAGACCGGCAGGTCTGTGGTGACAAGTGTCATTTAACTTGCGACGCCTGAAGAACGTCGTATTACGAGGCCGTCTGAGTCATAGTATGGTTATAATAACTCACATGTGGTATTAACAAATCATAAGATTTACGGGTTCTTACTTTTAAATTAGCGAGTTATGTCGATTTAACTCACAGGAAATACTTTAAGTATGGAAAAATACTTGTTTATCTTCGGTCCTGGGATTTATGACCACCTAACTTTAAAAAGGGTTTTATGCCGATTTAAAATCGCTTTTATATCTTTTAGTATGGAAAAATACTTGTTTTTGGTCCTGGGATTTAGGACTACCAAACTTTAAAAAGGGTTTTATGCCGATTTAAAATCGCTTTTATATCTTTAAGTATGGAAAATACTTGTTTATTTTCGGTCCTGGGATTTAGGACTACCTAACTTTTATAAGGAAAATATAGGATTTTCTTTGGAACATATTTCTATTAAAACTACATAAAGCTAGAATTGTTAGACTTCAACTATAATTGTTAAGTGTATATGATAGAGTTATATAAGAATCTAGTCACAATCGACTTAGAATTGGTGGGCCCGCCTCATCTCATGTTCCTTGTTTGGTTGTGGACCTAGGGCAGACCCATTATATTCAACGGTTTATTCAACTTTAATTTTATATAACTTATATACACTGGGCGATTATAGAAGGAATCTATGGGTCCCTCTAGGGTTCATTATCGCATAACATAGAAGCATTCATTTCACTTAATAAAGAAAATATTGGATTTTCTGGAAACATACTTTGTCGCTTTTACAAGGAAAACGGTTTCTTTCTCAAACAAAACTCTTATGAACTCACCAACTTAATTGTTGACACTTTTTCAAAACTACTTGTATTCTCAGGAAATCAGTGAAACAGGAAAACCAACAGCATTTTGAGGATGAGACGATAAATCGTCAAACATTTCATTTTGTCATCATAATGTAATTGATTTTGAAACATGTAAACTTATTCCATGGTGTAACCTTTTCAATTATATTTATGATGGTTGTATTTACTTTGAGCACTATTATATTCGTTGTTGTGATACTATACATGAAGTCCTCCACCCCCGGACGTTTCCGCCATCCTTGGTTTGGGGGTGTGACACCTTTCATCCAGAGATTGCAACTAGTCAGTTTTGGGCACACGCTCTCACTTTTCAGGAGTTCAAGGCTTGTAGGGATCCAGAGTTCTTCGGAAAGAAGGATCTTATTGCAAGAAGACGATGGATTGCAGACATGGAGAGTGCTCAACGGACGAGCTTATGCCCTGAGGGGTTGAAGGTGATATTTGCAGCTTTCCTTCTAAGGGATAAGGCTCACGGTTAGTGGGATGAGGTTGATCATGCTTTGGGATCAGAGTTCATTGAGGCCATTATAAATTTAGATCGGAGTTTGCACTTGCTATTGAGATGCAACAGTTGGCACGGGAGTTTCAGGACCATCTTTAGACGATGGAGACTGTGACGGAGATCACCACCATGTTCAGGGAGATGGCTTTGTTGGTTCCGTAGTATGTTGCGGATGAGGATATGAAGAAGAGTAGACACCATGATATGTTGAAGGATGATACCAGGGAGTTTGTAGTATTTTGTGATGCAGGGCCTTGAAGGACATGATTGATAGAGCTCGAGAGTGGGAGATTGAGTTGGAACTTCGGACAAAACACAAGCCGCACAGGTTTAGACAGCAGAGGATCCAACAAAGAGGCATAAGAATTTTGATTCTCGACCAAGAGGCCAGCAAGGTCGTGGCCAATATGGTAAGTGTGGGAGGGCGCATGAAGGAAGTTGTCGTGAGAAGGAAGGAGGTTGTTTCAATGGCAGCCAAACTGGACACTACAACAGAGATTGTATGTGGGGGTTAGGGGTATGTGTATGCTTCCATTGCAATCAGAAGGGTCACAAGAAGGACGATTACCTAAGATTATCAGGAGGAGCGATGAGGGTGCCTACTCCAGCTACACTGAGGATTACTGATGACCATGAGTGCGACAACCTAGAAAATACTTCATCGGCCGCCGTTAATAATTAACGATAACACATGACAATGTAATAAGAATAATGTTGTAATAATCCAATATATTTCAATATATTCTAATTTTCGTTCTTAATTACGTCAACCTTTAGGCTAAAAAATAAGTGAACGAAATGTCGCGTCACTTTGAGAGCAGGTTAACATTTATAGATTATATAAGCTACCACGATCTCATAAATATAAATTTTGCAACAATCCGACTCAATATAGATGGGATATGATTTTTATAGTAAATAAATATCTATCGTACGAAAAATTTACAACGACGAAAACTAAAAGGAGAATGGGCTTTTGGAAAAAATCACCAAAATGAAAATTGTAGTGCTACTCAAAGTAGGAATTATGAGACAAATAACGCATGAATTGAAAACCATATGGGAGAGTTATGATTTTTATAAAATCATAATGGTAATAAAAACTAGTCGAAAAAAGAAAATCAAAACTAGCCAAAACGACCCAAAGGAAAGTTTTAGTGTACGTCAAGACCTACACAGATATGTAAGAACCGTGAACTCAATTGCATCTTTCTTCTCTTTATGTATTGACATAAATTCAAACCACTTTTCCTCAAAGAGAGCTTCCATTGTCGAATATACAACATTATTCTAATCGGACGTAAAAATATCGAACTCCTCGGCACGTCCAAAATACTTCTTGTAATTTGCCAACACATTCTTTTCAATATGCCAAACACATAAAAGATTTGATGTCGTAGGAAAAAATAATTTATACCATTCATTAACGCCAGCTCCCTATCTGACATAATCACACATGGTTTTTGTCCAATAATCTCTTTAAATGCACGTAATGCCCAAGAATAGTTTTCTTCATCTTCTCTTTCCAAGAAAACAAACTCAGAATAAAATGAAGTATTAAAACACGAAACACCAATAATATCAAGGAGTGACATGTTATATTTATTGGTTTTGTAGATGCAATCCATCAAAAAGATGTTGGAGAAGGCTTTGGCCAATTTAATCGACAAAGGGTGTGCAATGAACAAACGAGATATACGTCCCTCCGCATTATGTGAAATATCATAAGTAAAACCACCTTCGTCAAGCTCCTCAAATAATGCATTGATCATGGGTCGATTCCTTAAATTTTCCCTTCGAATTTTTCTCTTCACGTTGTATATGTTTCTAGAGATTACTCGTAGATTTGGGGTCTATTGACGCAAAGATGAAATAATTTATCTCTGGATCTACAAGTTCTCCTTTAATCAAAGCTCCTTCTTGCAAGCTCTTCTTCTTCAACTCTCACCAACACACACTAAAAACACACAAAAGAGGGTCAAATCTCTTTAAGAGGGGCTAGGGTTTTGAAATAGGACTCAAAGGGCTATGGAGGCTGAGAAATGAGAGGATCAAGGTTCATTAAGTTGTTAAAATATGGTTCAAACCTTAAAATTTAGGGTTTGTCCCCTGCATGCGTACGCCCTGGGTACTATAAGTTTTCCGAAAATGGAAAAACTACCCCATATGGACCAAATCTGCAAAATATTTACACACCAAGGGTCAAAATGAAAGTACCTTGAATCAGGTGTTACATGATGAACATGAATTTTCTCACTTGATAGTTTTACTTTAATCTCATTAAATTCATGCTCAACTGCAAGACAATTTTTCTCTTTCACTTCCCTCAAATCTCCCTTAGAAACTTACAAATATTGTTTAAGTTCGGCATGGGCACCTTTAACTCTTGATGATGATCGATTTCCAAAATTCAAGTAATTATCGGTCCAAGCACTAACAAACTTTTCTTTCCAAGGCAATCATACATTTTTATGTACTCAATTGCATCTTTCTTCTCTTTATGTATTGACATAAATTCAAACCAGTTTTCCTCAAAGAGAGCTTCCGTTGTCGTATATACAACATTATTACAATCGGACGTAAAAATATCGAACTCCTCGGCACGTCCAAAATACTTCTTGTAATTTGCCAATACATTCTTTTCAATATGCCAAACATATAAAAGATTTGATGTCGTAGGAAAAAAAAAATTATACCATTCATTAACGTCAGCTCCCTATCTGACATAATCACACATGGTTCTTGTCCAATAATCTCTTTAAATGCACATAATGCCCAAGAATAGTTTTCTTCATCTTCTCTTTCCAAGAAAACAAACTCAAAATAAACTGAAGTATTAAAACACGAAACACCAATAATATCGAGGAGTGACATGTTATATTTATTGGTTTTGTAGATGCAATCCATCAAAAAGATGTTGGAGAAGGCTTTGGCAAATTTAATCGACAAAGGGTGTGCAATGAACAAACGATATATACGTCCCTCCGCATTATGTGAAATATCATAAGTAAAACCACCTTCGTCAAGCTCCTCAAATAATGCATTGATCATGGGTCGATTCCTTAAATTTTCCCTTCGAATTTTTCTCTTCACATTCTATATGTTTTTAGAGATTACTGGTATATTTAGGGCCAGTTAACGCAAAGATGAAAGAATTTGTCTCGGGGGAATCCCGCCCTTGGTCATTTCTTGAACACTTTTTATGCTTTCCAATGTTAATTGACGAAACGATGGATGTCTGGGGATGTCTGTAGATGGCTCATGGTTATGTGATAAGTCTTTTACATCAAATATCCAAGCACCATCACCATTAGGCCCATCACTACACCTTTTTCCCAAAATCTTAAGATGACAATTGATCAAACGCGATCCGATAAATTTTTTTCGTTTACCTAAAATACCTCGTATATTTCGATATAAACCACCCCGGTCACATTGCAAAATCCCATGCTCGTCTTTTCTTGAACCACGTAGATATCCCATATCCTTTAGAATAATAAAATTCCCGAACACTCTTCAATAAATCATCACACGGGTCAAATTTTGAGGTAGTTAAATAAACATTTTCACTCGGCGGCATCAAAGTAGTTGATTCCATTGAAATTGTGTGTTACACGATCACACACAAATTAAGAAACTCAGTAAAAATAGTAGTGATAAACAGAAAAATATAGTTTGATGAAATTAACTGACAAGGTTAACATTAGCCTGTTAAGTTAAGACAAGGTAAACTTTACATTTATGTTCTTCATTAGCATGGATTTTTGGTCTTACAAAAAGCAAGGTATCAAGACAAATAGCAATGTATTAGATGAAATTAGTAGAAAAGGTAAACATAATATTCATTGATTTTTTGGACGAATAGGGTATAAGGATATTTACTGTTATTAATATAAGCCCGATGTAGTGAAAGTAAGGGAGAAGAATTGATATTTTTCAATCGCAAACAACAGACAGTAGTGGTTTGATGTTTTTAAATCGCAAATTACAAACTAGAATTGAATATATAATCATAATAGTAGCAACAACGACAATGGAGTAAACAAGCACCGAATAGAAAAATCACAATACCAATAATTTAATATAAAACCACAAATCAGTTAATGGAGGAAATACAAACACAATATAAAATCACAAACCAAAAATAGCGGATGAACGTGACAACAATGGAGCAGGCGGCTATGGCCGTGAATCAAACCTGAGATGCAAGGTACCAATGATCGTCGATGAGAAGTGTAAAGGGAAAATGACTTAAAAAGGTAACGAAGTTTCAAAAATGTACAAAAAAGACCATTGTTCTTTTTATAGTATACAAAATACCATTTTACCGGCTATTGTAGGTTACCCGGTTTCCAAATGTTCAAAAAATATCATTGTTGTTTTTTTAGTACAAAAAATACCATTAATGTTACTATTTGTACACAAAATACCAACAAAGTACACATGTGTTCAACTAAAACATTGTGGTAACTAGGTACTTCAGATAAACGGAAAAATGACTTAAAAGTGTAACGAAGTTTCCAAAATGTTTAAAAAATACCACACTTTTTGTTAACTGTGTTGTTGTCAGATTATGTAGAACACAATCACCGGAGATTATGAACCGTCATATCAGTTCACAACAATTGTGCAAATCTCGTTCATTCCTTCACTCGATCATTCTTGTGGTAACAAGAGAAGTAAGTGGGTAATAACATTAGTTAAACATTCTTGCCTCCCGATCACATTATGTGCCTCAAACCTAAAACATATATACGTTATATAGATGCACATATTATACATCAAGGTTAGCCGTTCATTAGTGTTGCGGCACAAGAAAGACACAAAAGAGAAACGTGTGTGACGTTATGTCATGAGAATTCCTAAATATGGATTTAGATACAAACTGATCGAGTGATGGAATGAAAGAGAGTACACAACTAGTGTTGAACTGGTACGATGGTGACTAATCTCCGATGACTGTGTTCTATATAATCCGGAAACAACGAAGTTAACAAAATGTGCTATGAAAAAACAACAATGGTTTTTTTTGAACATTTTGGAAATTTCAATGATATTTTTTATACTAAAAAAATAATGGTATTTTTTGAACATTTTTGAAACTTTGTTACCTTTTTAAGACATTTTTCCGTTGCCTGCGGTAACCGGTTACCCACAATATTTTATTTGAACACATGTGTAATTCGTTTGTATTTTGTGTATAAAAAATATACTTTAATGGTATTTTGTGTACTAAAAAACAAACAATGGTCTTTTTTGTACATTTTTGAAACTTCATTACCTTTTTAAGTCATTTTCCCAAGTGTAAAATCGTTTCCGTGTTTGTATATTGGGAAACGTTTTAGATGAGAGGCGGTAGATTGTAAAGTTTGTTAAAATAAAGGAGAGGGTAAAATTTTTGTCGTTTTATAAAAAATTGTTGTTGTATATGAATCAACTCTTTTAAAAAAAATTACAACGTTTTTAACAACAAAAATATGATACCTATTTTGAAAATAATCTTAATCATGGTAAAGCCATTAGATATGCAAAGACTACAACAGTTACGGAACTAGATATGTAAACCAGTAGTCCACCAATATCTTTTACTTTAAAAAAAGTGAAATTAAATATCCTCCTACCTTTTGATCCTACATATCATCCTACCCAATTAAATGGTGACATGTGTAATATTTAATGCTCATTTAATGATATTTTAGGATACTAATATGACACATGTCATCATTTAAATGGGTAGGATGATTGATAGGAAGAAAAGGTAGGAGGATATTTAATATTCTCTTAAAAAAAATCATATATAAATAATTCTCTTTTCTAGAAAAGGAATATAATTATTAGTCAATTTTAATTGCCTAAGTACAACTATGAGTTATAGATGTGATGGCAACCTTTTCAAGAATGCCCATAATGTTTCCATAGCAAATGGCCAAATATTCTTAAATTTATCATTCATTACCCAACAAACACAAAAAAACAACACATACCCATTGTCCAAATTCACAAAAAGATTTTCAAATCTACAAAACCCCAAAATCCGTTTCATACATGGGAGACATTTTTTATATATTAACTTTTCCAAAAACGAAGACCAAAAAATCCAAAACTTTATTTTTAAAAAAGATTAAAAAAAACCCAAAATAGATTAATGACAAAATTTTCTCATCTTTGACATAAGTGACCTATAAGATCTTTGCAAATAAAAATCTTGTCACATGGAGTTGGTAAATTTAAACCTTATGATACTAATAAGATTAAAATATGATAAGATAAATATAGACAATTAGACATTGACCCTTTGGATGTTGAAAAACGTTTGGACCTTTGACACTTAATAACTATAACCTCGTCAGATCCGTCTTCTTGTTGGGTCCTATACTCTATACAATACATACATAACGATAACATATCCATTTGCTTTCTTTTTCTCTCTTTTTCTCAATTTCCCAGACATAATAATATACATACATATAAATACATGTATATATAGGTCCACACACTGAAAGAAAGAAGGGTTTTAGTGCAGAGTTAGTCTAGGTTTGAAATTGATTGGTCTGTGTGAACAAAAACCCTTGAAGATTTTTTTTTCTGAAATGTAAAAACCTTCCTCCTTAAATCCAATCTTTCCCTAAAAAAGGGTTTCTGTCAAAATTTCAAATCTTTCTTTAAAATAGCAAAAGCTTTGCTTTTTAGTTCACTTTCCCCCGTTAAAAAAGATTAGGGCTTTTGTTTCTCTCATTGTCAACTTCATCTCTCTGAAATCTGAATCTTTACATTCAAATCGATACCCATCTTGATGATTTTAGACACAGTCTATTTATGTGAAAGTTGACTTTCTTCTTGACTAGGTCAGATTAACAAGTTTGAAGATTTGGGGGTTTCTTGATTCAACGTTTTTTTTTATTAAAAAAAAATCTTTCTGGGGGTTATATTCGAATCGAGGAAGTGGGTTTTGGTTTGATTGTGTAAAGATGCGAGATATTTATCGGTGATTTGATGATCTTCATGGCTGGAAACCAAGTAAGGGTTTTTTTTTTTTTTTTTTTTTCTTTTTTCAGATCTGAAATTATTATAATATAATGTAATTTATATTAAGATTCGTTGTGTTTGCAAGTGATTCTTTAGATCTGTAATGCCATTGAGCCTTTGATTTCCCCAAGATCTTTCCATCCAATTCATGGTTTTAATTTCCTTATTTCTGAAATGAGTTCACATTCGAAACTTTCTTGAAATATTGATTTAATTTCTTATTATTATTTTTTTACTGATTTTCAGATGAGTAGAATCTGTATCAAGAGGAATTAATTATATAAACATGGATTTACGAGAAGAAAGTTCAAGACTTGGATCGACGTTAAGAAATTTATCATCTTCATCGACGTTATTCTTCTCTGCAAATCAATCACCATTTTTCTCTCCAAGATCATCATCATGGCTACCAGCTGAACTTTCAGAAACTCTTTGTGATGGTAAAATTACAATATTAACCCCGGGTATTATTCGTTTCCAATTTTTGATTTCAAATCTTTGACAAAAAAAATCGGAATTTCAGATGTCGCCATTAATGCTGCAAGCACCTCCAGCGATCTACAAAACTTCGACAACTTCCATGAAAACGAAGCTTTTGAAATCGTGGAAAAGTCAAAGAAAGTCGTCAGAAGTCCAATCTCCTCCTTTACGCCGCCGTCAACGTCGTACTGTACAACAAGGTTAAGAAGCTTCGACGTGTACATAGGATTTCATGGACGGAAACCGTTACTGTTACGTTTTGTAAATTGGCTTCGAGCTGATTTAGAAGTACAAGGATTGAGTTGCTTCGTTACAGACAGATCAAAATGTAGAAACTCACGAAAACATGGAATTGTAGAAAAAGCCATGGACGCAAGTACATTTGGGGTTGTTGTTTTAACAAGAAAATCCTTCAGGAACGCTTACACGATTGAAGAGTTAAGATTCTTTTCGAGTAAGAAGAATTTGGTCCCGATTTTTTTTGATGTGGGGCCGGATGATTGTCTTGTGAGAGATATAGTTGAAAAGCGAGGGGAGACATGGGAGAAACATGGAGGTGAGCTATGGCTTGTTTATGGCGGATTAGAGAATGAATGGAAAGATGCAGTGAATGGTTTGACACGTGTCGATGAATGGAAGCTTGAAGCTCGCGATGGAAAATGGCGGGATTGTATTCTTCGAGTTGTGACGCTTTTGGCTTTGAGATTAGGAAGAAGAAGCGTTGTTGATAGGTTAACGAAGTGGCGTGAAAAAGTTGAAATCGAGGAGTTTCCGTATCCTAGAAACGAGAATTTCATCGGGAGAAAAAAGGAACTTTCAGAGCTTGAATTCATGTTGTTTGGTGATGTGATTGGGGAGAGAGAACGAGAATATTTTGAACTTAAAGCGAGAGGAAAGAGGAGGGAGGTGAAAACGGAGATTAGAAGTAGGCGGCGGAAAGGGAAAGAGCCGGTGGTTTGGAAGGAATCAGAGAAGGAGATTGAAATGCAGAATGGGGACCACGACGGCGACGCCCACTTTTCTTCACCGAAACCTAAACCAGGGAGACGGAAACGAGCGGTGAAAGTTGTGTACGGAAAGGGAATCGCGTGTGTTTCCGGCGACTCTGGAATCGGGAAAACGGAATTACTTCTGGAATTCGCTTACAGGTTTCATCAGAGGTACAAGATGGTGTTGTGGATCGGAGGTGAGAGTAGATACATTCGTCAGAATTATTTGAATTTATGGTCGTTTTTGGAAGTCGATGTGGGGGTGGAGACTGGATTAGAGAAAACCAGAACGAAAAGCTTTGAAGAACATGAAGAAACCGCCATAGCTAGAATTAGAAAAGAGCTTATGAGAAATATACCTTTTTTAGTAGTAATCGACAATTTGGAATCTGAAAAGGATTGGTGGGATCATAAACATGTAATCGATCTTCTTCCTCGATTTGGGGGAGAAACTCATGTTCTTATATCCACTCGTCTGCCAAAATTACTGAACATGGAGCCATTAAAACTTTCATACTTATCAGGCGTTGAAGCAATGTCTCTAATGCAAGGAAACATGAACATGAACGATCGGACCATTTCGGTTTTGGAAATTGATGCATTACGTTCGATTGAAGAGAAACTTGGGAGATTGACTTTAGGTTTAGCCATTGTTGGAGCTGTTCTTTCTGAACTTCCGATCACTCCAAGCCGACTTCTGGACACAATCAATCGAATGCCTTCAAACGGGAGAGAAAGAGAAAGCAATACATTACGTCGAAACACATTTCTATTTCAATTGATCGAAGTTTGTTTCTCCATATTCGACCATGCAGATGGCCCACGAAGCTTAGCGACTAGAATGGTTCTCGCAAGCGGGTGGTTCGCACCAGGTCCAACTCCGGTTCCATTACTGGCCCTCGCCGCTAAACAGATCCCGGAAAAACACCACCGGACTCGATTATGGCGGAAGATTTTACGATCATTGACATGTGGTTGTTCATCGTTATACGATAAGAAATCGGAAACGGAAGCGTGTTCGGTTTTACTCCGATTCAACATCGCCAGAAATTGCACAAAAGACGGTTACATCCATTTCAATAATTTAACGAAGCAGTATGTACGGAAACGAAGCATACCAGGAACCGCCCACACGGTGGTGCAAACAGTGGTGACACGTGGCACGGTGATTCACAACTCAGATCAAATTTGGGCCGCGTGTTTCTTACTATTGGGATTTGGAAACGATCCAGTGGTAATTGAAACAAAAGCATCAGAATTACCTTTTCTAGTCAAAGATGTAATCTTACCTCTTGCGATAAGAACATTCATCCGATTCTCCCGATGCACCGCTGCTTTAGAGCTTTTACGATTATGCACAGACACACTGGAAGCGGCAGATGAAGCGCTGGTGACTCCGGTGGAAAAATGGCTGGATAAATCGTTGTGTTGGAAACCGATTCAAACAGATGCTCAATTAAACCCTAGTTTATGGCAAGATTTAGCGCTCTCTAGAGCGACTGTTCTTGAAATTAGGGCAAAATTGATGCTGAGAGGAGGACAATTCGACATTGGAGATGACTTGATACGTAAAGCGATCTTCATTAGAACTTCTATATGCGGTGAGGATCATCCAGACACTGTATCTGCACGAGAAACGCTTAGTAAACTTACCAGGCTTTTAGCTAATGTTCAAATCCATACTTCACCATAGATTTATACACAAGTTTACAATAAACCTTTCTTTTCATTCATTTTTTTTACTGAATTTAGTGGAAATTTTATACCATTTTTGAGTATTCGAGCTGCAGTTATGGTTTTGACGACTTTGAAGAAGATTGGGGGGAATCAAAATGCAGCAGGTAATGTAAGAGTAAGACTCATGACATTTCTATTTCTGGAAAGTTTGTGTATGAATTGACCATTTTTGAACGATTGTAATTTGTAGAAATGTTTATATTTAGTTTACAACTAGAGTTTCTATTATCGGGAATGTAGAGAAAATTTATAGTATTTGTGCGCATTATATTTCTGTTTTCATGGTTGCAAAATGAGTTGAAAATGTTTGAAATGAATTATGTTTTTCCGTCAAATTTTTTCATATGAAAAAATCTTTAAATAAAAACTAAATTATGTTGCAAGGGTCTGATTTGTCAAAGTTACAAACTTATTTTGGAGGGATAATGACTTGATAGGGTAAGATACTTTTTGAAATGTATACATTTAGTCCTTATTTTTTTTTTTTTTTGTAAAATAAACCCTTATACTTTATTAATATGTACATATTAGGTCCTTTTCATCGGATTCTACAGGTTTTGCTGACATGGAAGGGTTTATTTTACAAAAAAAAAGAATAAGGACTAAATGTGTACATTTCAAAAAGTATATTACCCTATCAAGTCATTTTCCCTTTCTTTTTATTTTGTTGAAATGAAATACCCAGGTGACATCCACATATCCACAACGAGATTTTTCCAACTTTTATTCATCATGAAAAAGAGGGAGAATCCCGATCTCCGGCGACTCCTTTGTGTGTTCCTACACATCACTGGTAGCAAGGAGGAATGATGGCAAAAACAACAAGGTCGAAGGGGGAGGCAGGAGGAAGTAGAGACGGTAGTTGGCGGCGAGGAGCTGCTCTGGTATCCCCCTCGTCGATTCTTTCTTCTTTTTCTGGCAACATATCTCAAAGATGGAGGCAAAGAGAGACAGATCGGAGAAACACAACAGGTAAAGGGTGTTTGGCTGTTGCTGTTCGACCGGAAGGAAGAGAGACGAGAAAGAGAAGGGTCGCTGCCCTTTTCTTGTTGCTGGAGGATCACCCACCTCCGGTGACTAAGCTAATTAATTGCTATTTAGTGCCACTTGTGCTTCCACATCAACAAAACCTGTAGAATCCGGTGAAAATGACCTAATGTGTACATATTAATAAAGTATAAGAGTTTATTTTACAAAAAAAAAGAATAAGGACTAAATGTGTACAATTCAAAAAGTATGTTATCCTATCAAGTCATTTTCCCTAAAAGAAAATTCGTATATGACCGGTATACCGGGTATAGCCGGTCACAAGGATTATATTGTTACAAAAAATAAAGTATAAGGGTTTATTTTACAAAAAAAAAGAATAAGGACTAAATGTGTACATTTCAAAAAGTATCTTACCCTATCAAATCATCATCTCTATTTTGTATTCAAATCAAACGGTCTATAGTCTATATAGTATGTTATACATTGAATGTAGAAGGAAACTATTCGTATTCCCGACCCCACCTCTGGCTCCCCCATTCTATTCATATTCCCAACCCCACCTTTGTTCCCCATTCCGACGTCGCTATCTCACCAATTTCAATCAATTGCTCGTATGCTTTAATTACAAAAAAGTTATAGACCCTTGTGTAAATACAAAAAAGTTATGGCTTACTGTGTAAATGTAGAGTTAATTGTAAAGAAAAGATTAGAGCCGTTTATTATTTGAATAGAACTAAATTATTCAATTGGGCAATTCGGTTTAGATATTCAGATTTCTGGATTGTTTTAAATAAAACCATTGGTGGATCCGGATTTAGATTTGTTGGATGCAAAAGATATGATTTTTTGTCGGGTCATTATATCAAAACGGTTCTAAATACAGGTAAGTTAAAAGACTGTGACATTACAGAAGAAAATATTAAAGTATATATTATAATTGCCCAGTACGACCTATCATATTTTGAAAACATTCAATTACAATTTGATTTGGTGCTTGAAATTAATAAAAGGGTTAAAGTCATAAAAATGTAACCAACTATCTAAAATGTTTAAAAAAAAACCATCCAACTAAAAATGTCATTAGAATGTAACTATCTATCGTCTTGTTTTAAAAAAAATATACCATTGTTAAAATGGTAGTTAAAAAAATAAAAACAATAGTTTGAATGATGTTTTATAATCCAAAAGAATAGTTTTTCGCCTTTTGATGATATTTTTTAGTTGAATGATGTTTTAAAACATTTTGAATAGTTAGGCTATTTTTTCATGACATTAACCCTTAATAAAACTCGGTTAAACAATTATTTGGATGAAAGACGATTCTTTTTCCTCTTGCTGTTTTAGCGTTTTTCCAAGATACCAAAATACACGAATTGGGTTTTTTTTTATTAAAATTAATTATGATATGGATACTATTGCATGATGTAAATAACTTAAAGCACTTTGGCCCAAATATTATTGAGGGCACCGCTACAAATTTAACTCCTTTTTTTTTTTTAAATCGAACTCGTGTCTATATTTTATAGAAGCTAATTCGTACATGTCAGTTTTTTTCACACACAACAATTTATATTTTAAAATATTATATTGTACAACTTTATAAAACATATTATTGTTTATGGAGAAAAATTGTTTTGTACAAATCAATTCTCATTTTTATATAAAATTTCTGAGATCATTGGGGACACTTCCCTCCTTTTCAATGTCCTGCATCCGCTGATAAATAAAACTGAATATTAATTTGGATTTCAGGTTGGTTTTTGTTTATAAAATAAGAACAAATAGTCTTAAAATAACCGAATAACAACCTTTATTGATTTGATCATGTGGATGTGACAACGTGTCAGCTATATCTAAGACTAGTGTGTATGAATTTATGTTATAATGTCATTTTTTTGTTATCTCACATGCCATATGATCATCCACATCATACTATTTTAGGTAGAAAATTATCACCACACCTTCACACAAAAATAATTTCCAGGTCATATTTTTTCTTTTTCTTTTTGAGTTTCTTTTTAAATAATTGTAAAAACAAATATAATTTTTATAAGACATACTATTTAAATAAAACATATTACTTAAATAAAACCACAATATTTAAAGTGTCAACTTGTTCAAAATATTGATCATTGTTTTTTAACGATAAAATATTTGATTTCAAATGCAATTCATTTTAGTCTTTAGATCAATTGAGCTTAACTTTTCGTTGGGAAATTTGTATAAAAGTCACACACATTTTTTTTTTCTTTCGGTTTAACCATTGAAACCGGTAAACACTTGCAAAATAACCCTTGTACAAATTAGTGTCGATTTTAAGGGTTAAATTGATAAAATAAAAAATAATAAAATAATCGTGGATGATTTTTTTCGTTAATAAGATTAAAGTTTAAAGAATTTTTTGGAGATTTGCTTTTTCATATATAATAAATTTATTTGAAGAAAACTTGTATTTATTCATTAATAAACTCAAAATATAGATAATTTTTTTTATTAAAAAACACAACAATAATAATTTATATATCATTTTTGAAATTTTTTTATTCTCTTTAATAAATATCATTACTAGAATCATATAGATATCATCTATATCTTATGTAACTTAAGAAGACTTTGTTTATTTGTCGCAAAAAGTGCATTTTTAGACCAAATGCTACTTCATTGTTGAATTTTTAGGTCTTAGATGTAAAACGTTTACCATAAAACAACACATTACCGAAGATCCTTTTCACAATCGAACAACACATAAGAAAATAAAGGTTTATCATGTGCTGTTATTCCTAAATAAAGCTTCATTATACACACTATATGACCTAAACACACACTCTTTACGACAAACCAACAAAAGTTTTATTAATTGTATTTAACATGTGTTTTTATAGCTATTGTGGCTCTTGTATTAATATAAAGGGTTATTGTTGTAAAAGCCCTCATATTTACATGAGATGTGTGAACATCTTCTAAGTTCGTTTTTATGTTCATTAATGCCTCATATTTGTCAAAAAATTTCATTTTAACCTTTTATCACGTTTTGCATCCTCTTAGCCGGTCACCATTGCTATAAAAACCCTCATATTTACACATCACCACAACCATCCTTTGCCACCAACAACATCGTCTACTACCACTAGCCTCTGCCACCACCACCACCAATAAAGAAACCATCTTTACCATCTTAACACCACCTTATTCCTCCATAATAGCCACCATCTTCACCATAAAACACCAGTAGCCCTCATCAGCACCATCTCCGACCCACCTTTTGTATTCTTCATCTCCGATCCACCATCATCACCATCACAACGCCACCCTTATTCCTCCATAACAAAGCCATCTTAAGTTATATATATATATATATATATATATATATATATATATATATATATATATACTAGTAGCGTACCCGCACGATGCGGCGTCGGCTCATAGTTTCGTTTGGTGAAATTTTTTCGATGGCAATGAATTTTCTTTCGATATGCTGTTACGGGATAAACATAAATGTTGGTAATTTAGCTTAAAAAGGAAAACATGTTGTATTTTTTCGGTTAAATATAATACTATGTTAATTTGGTTACAAATAAAAAATATTTTGCTATTATAGGTTAAATATGAAAGTGTGTTGCTGTTATAGGTTAAATGTTAAGAACGTTGCTATTTTAGGTTAAAAACAATAATAGGTTTTTGTTTTAGGTTAAATAATGTATGTTACTGTTTTACCTTAAATAATTAAAAAAATTAGGTTGCTATTGGCCTCACAACCTCGTGTACATATACATAGTACGTGGTAAAAGACTCATAACCTCATTGCTATATTTTCAATATAAAACGTATTCTAGTTCTGGGATACATTCACAAGGCTTAATTAGTTTTACCACTAAGTGGACTTTTTAGTCACCAAAGTACATTGCTACTTATTGAATATTTTAGCCACCTTTATATATTTTTGCAACTTTAAATTTCACATGTTATAATACCACTATTTTTGCAACTTTTACAACTTTTACAACTTTTAAGATGAGTTTCTTATTTACAACTAGATGCATTCCCCCGCGTTGCGGGGGTTGGATGGTGTTGTTTTTATGTACATGTATAGTAGATTGTCTTAATTGGTAGCCGCAGTTAGGTATGTTGCTATTTGCTGCAATTTGCTCTTTTACAAATTTGATACTTAAAATAAAAAAAATAAAGGACATTGCCCTTTGCAGAAAAAATGATCCAAACTACATAAAGCTAAACATTAAAATGAAAATACATTGCCCTATTTTAGTATTTTTGTTGTAAGATATACAAAAAAACCCACTTAGCATCAGTCCAATGAAACGCATTTTGATGAACCCGGTTCAGCTCTTCATGTTTCAGTTCCACACGTATAAATGGGTCCGGAGGGAAAAGAGGTAATATATGGTTTAGCAAAAAAGTATTTCTACAAATAGCAACATAGCATACATAGGTGTTGTTGTCATCTCACTCATTCTCTATTTAATCACAAATCCCACCTTATGTGATACCTACTGGAAAGATGAAAAGGCAGAGGCTTAACTGGGCCGTAACTGTGCCAACCTCAAATACCTTTGCTGCATAAAGAAAGCAAAAACAAAACACCCATTAATAAATTAATATTTCATGGTGTTTTTTTATTTATATTATATGGTATTATTTGAAAGCGTTAATAAATGTGATTTAAGACTATTAAGTTTAACCAAATACCTAATGTTAATGGCTGGTCTTCGTATAATTTTAACAGATAATTGAAATTTATGATTTTTGTTTATAACTTTTCCAATGTATTATCCTATTAGATTCATCACATGACTGAAAGATATCATCCACAAAATGTGAATGTTTGGTTATTTAATATAAATCTAGATATTATTTGTGACCGATAACCCATTTCGTACCTGAATGTGAAGCTAATATAAATCAAGATCTGTTTCAGCCAACCAAACATGTCACATATAAAAATACTATTAAGTCTTAACCATCATTAGGAGCCACAAAAAAGTATAATGGTTTATGTAATTTTTTTTACCTGATGACAGACACATTAGGTGGGTTCATTTGGATCAATTAGTTGATCAATATCCAATGAGATGGCAGTTGCAGTGGTCCGAAACACTCCAGCTAAGAAATAGTATAACACCTTCAATTTGCATACATTATCCTACAATTCAAGAGTATGTAATTAATAGTGAACAAATAACTTGACTATATAATAAAAAATAAAAAATCATTAATATGTACTATCTGATATTTAAGATCCAAGCTTAAAAATAAAAAGTTATTTGTCATATAAGAGCGGTGCGTCTGACTATACTATTCACTTGTAAAATGAGAAAAATTGTAAATTGTCATTTTGCATGGAAAAAAACAAAAGCATTATGAAACCGTCTGATAATGACCGTAATTACAGAAAGACTGTTTTTCCGAACCCAAACCAAAAAATATTTTGAGGCACACTTACAACTTTTGGGAATTAAAAAAAACAAAAAATACTAAAAGGTGAACTTATTGCACCTGTCCATGATTGACCATCTCTGATTTAATCGACTTCTACATCGTAAACTGGAATAAAACAAAAAATGAAGCTTTGGGTAGTACAATGGATAGAGAAATACATATTTGTGTTCCTGTTTGAAGATGTGGATGGCCATAATGTTGAGATACATGCCATGCCATTAGAAATTAGTACATAGTTTGGTATGATGGAATCGGGGAAAGGAATGGAATGGCTGATACCATCGGAAAAAAAATTTGTTTTTTTGTCTGGTTGAATATAACAGACAATTCTAAGTAAATTAAGTAAAAATGACAAAAATGCCCTTGTATCTTACCCCACAGTTTTCAAAGAAATGATCATGGTTTGTTGGGAAACTTGTGTCATGGCTTTGCTTCCAGGTGAAGGTGCAAGTGTCACCAGGTGAACCTGCAAGTGCCACCTCCTTCAGCCTACATGATTAAATACTAAAAATAATATAAATATATATTTCTATTTTTTTTAAATCTGACCTTAACGCGAGCAGAAGATAAAGGGAAACTAACTCTCAGTACCGTTTAAGTGCAAATGGTAGCATCAACCGCTCTCCCTTTTGGACAGCAGGATTTATTAAAATAGTTCGTGCCTTTGGGGCACAAATATTTCTAAGAACAATAAAAAAAAGTATAAGTTGATTTATAAATAAGGAAAAAAAATCATGTTTTTTAACAATGAAAATAATATATCAAATGAGATATATCGCTAAATAAGTTTCATATAGAAACATATTTCAGGTTGTTTGGAATGTTAATAGATTTTTCTTCGAAAATTTTATATTCACCAATTCATTGTTATATATAGGTATTATTATTATATATATTAGCAATTAAACCTTACATGTAAACAGATCATCGATTCATTGTCTTCATTTCTACTGAATATCATGAATGGTATGATCAATGGATGTTTCTTCATTAACCCCATCTGCATCTTCATAAAAACTTGGTATCAAGAACATAAGTTAGATGTATAAAGTGGAAAAGGATTCAAACTTTTTTTTTATCATACCACAAAGTTAAGGCTCAAGTGCACAACCTCAACAACTGCTGATTCTTTCCTTTCTTCTCATCCTGTGATCAGTATGAAGACTACCAATGACCATCTCACTTTGTGCTTTAAATCCTTCACTGGCCATTTCTTTAGGGGTAATTAAGTCAATTGTAGTAGAACCACCTTCTTTAGGGAGTGATGTTGAAGCATCACTTGGACTTGTGGTGTTGAACTGTGATAAGATTCATTTCCTTAATATATATATATATATATATATATATATATATATATATATATATATATAATAATTATTTCTCCACACAAAGATTTTAAAAAAAAGAAAAAAAAATGAAAAGTATTATTACTTCATTGATCTCAAAAAGATCAATGTCCTCCAATTGTAGAACGGCAGCCTTTCGTTGTAGCTGGAATCGCCACAACAGGTCCAATTCCCATAATTACTGGTGGTACACTAATAGAAGCAAAAGTCCTAATAGTAAAATTATTTTGTTGTATGACATTCTTGGTTTTCACTTGGTAACAGGTAGTTTCTATTTTATACGCATACAAAATAATGAAATTAACAGGCAACCACAAACAGAGATGATTCCTGAGTAACGAAAAGTAAAATTGAACTTGAAATTACAAAGAAATATCATGAAGATCAGATGTAGATACTTCCCATGTTCCTCTTCTCAACTCATAGGCAACACCGTTTTCAAAACAAAATACCTGCAAGAAAGAAATAAAAAAAAACAAATAAACATAAGGTCTCCTGATGGGTAAACATTAACAAATTACAGAAGAAATCAAATAACCCAACTGAACTGAATATTTACAAAACGCAAATAAAATAAATAAATAAAATAAAAAATAAAAATAAAAATAACTTGTCTACCAAATCTGGTAAAGTTGAATTTGAAGCTTTTTTAGGGGAATTAGATCTTGAAAACGGAGATGTATAGCAATACGTATGTACAAATTCATAAAACGTAGGTGGGTCAATTGAAAGATGTAGGTTGACATATGTATGTACAAATTCATAAAAGTTAATCTGAACAACAATCGCATCTAAAAGATGTAGGGTTTCTCATTTATTATAGAAGATCACCGGAAGAAACAGTCGCATCTAAACCTGTTGGTTAAACATTTACAGTCAAAAGAAGGGAAAGAAGAAGAGCAAGGGAACGATTTCTGTCAACAATCGATCCCAAACACCTAGTCAGCAGTAGGATGGCCTGGTTAGGTAATGCTTGATATGGTTACTCGATGCACGAATGCTGCTTGCTTTGTGCTATATGGGTCCTGGCTAACTTCAACTAACTAGTGAGCGGATATGTAGTAGTATCCGTAAGCTAGTTAGGGGAGGATGGTAAGGACTCCTGGTGCAGCTGATGGCGGAGAGTAGGTCGGAGAGTGCCCTAGGGAAGCCTAGGATGAGAATAGTTGGAAAGGGATATTGGTTAAGGGACTTGGTGAATTCGAAGCAATCCTTGAGGAAAGTACGGATAGATGTGGAAGGTAGTATGGGCCCGTACTACTGAAAGCAGAGGATCTGTACTCGAGTCAAGGAGGGCCGCGATGGAACCAGGAATCTTGGATAATGTGTGAGACCTCTCGGGGTATGTTTTGATCCTGACATTTATGTGTTTATTCTCAGTATGGTGGTCACACGACATGGAGCAGGAGGCTCAGGATCTGGGTCAGGATCAGGATCGGGCTCGGGCGCGGGATCCGAGCAGGTTGATGATGGGTTACGCGAGTTCATCGCGTCTGAGATTACGAGAGGCATCCTTGAGGCGACCCCGGTTATTTTCGGGTCGATCAAGTAGGGGATCATTGAGCTGATGGAGGATCGCCTCCGAGCATTTAGGAGTGATTTGGCGTCTGGCCAGGCGAGTACGCGCACATTGTCCTTCAAGGACTTCAGGGGGAGTGGTGCGCCGGATTTTCACGGGGCGAAGGACCCCATTGCTGCCAGGAGATGGATTGCAGACATTAAGTCTGCACAGTTGATGAGCTTCATCCCGGAAGGGTCGAAGGTCCGCTTTGCGGCGGGATGTTTGAGAGACAGAGCTAGAGATTGGTGGGAGTCGGTTGGTGACTCATTGGGAGCCCCGGCCTTCGAGGCTATGACCTGGTCAGACTTTGTGAACAGATTCAGGGCGGAGTTCGCGCCAGCTGTAGAGCTTCAGAAGCTGGCCAGGGAGTTTTTGGACATGAGACAGACTACGGAGACTGTGGCAGAGATCACCGCCAAGTTCCGGGAGAGGGCTCTTTTGGTGCCCCAGTATGCAGGAGATGAGGATATGAGGAGGACCCGCTATCACAACATGTTGAGAGCCGACATCAGGAAGCATGTCAGCTTCTCGGCATGCCCGGCCTTGGACTCTCTGATTGCCAGGGCGCGAGAGAGGGAGATCGATTTGGAGCACCTCAGGAAGAGGAAGGCCGAGACTGGACAGGTTACAGGGGTTTCGGGGAAGAAACCCAAGGGATTCGACTCTAGGTCGAAGGGCCATCAGGGCCGGGACCGTTGTGGAAAATGCGGTCGGTCACACGAGGGAGCTTGTCGCACTGGGTCGGGTTCCGGCTACTATAAGTGCGGCAAGGCTGGGCATTTTGGCAGGGATTGTACTGCCCCCCCCCCCCACAGTGCAGAAGACAGATCTGATTTGCTTTCATTGCAATCAGAGGGGCCACAAGAAGGCCAATTGCCCTAGATTGACAGCAGCAACAGCAGCAGCGCCAGCAGCGGCGCCGACCCCAGCAGCAGCGCGGGTTACGGATGGCCGAAAGGCCAAGGTAGAGGCTTTAGTGGTGCGGAGCCGAGCATTTCAGTTGACAGCCGAGGAGGCATGCGCTGCACCCGATGTGGTGACGGGTGCGGTTTCTTCTCTTATTTCTTTATGTTATGTTACTGTGATTTTGATATGTTATGTGTATGATCTGTTTAGGATCGTTCCATGTGAACGGTATCCCGGTTCAGGTATTGTTTGACTCGGGTGCTACCCGATCGTTTGTCTCTCTTGCGCTTAGCAAGAAGTTTCCTGAGTCTTCGGGCATGTTAGACTGCCCTCTAGAGGTCGAGATTGCGGACGACCGTTCAGTGCGAGCATCAGAGGTCTACCGGGATTGTGTATTGAGGCTGTTCGAGGAACGTTACCTGGTAGACTTAGTTCCCATACCTTTGCGGGGGAATAAGGTTATTATTGGTATGGATTGGCTAAGCCCCAATGGGGTAGTGATCGACTGTGCTCAGCAGTTGGTGCGAATCAGGACCCCAAAAGGGGGAGAGCTGGTGATCCAGGGCTAGAGGCCACAGCGAGGACCAGCTTTATGTTTAGCAGCGAGAGCGAGGCGCTACCTCCAGCAGGGTTGCGCAGGATTTGTCGCCTATGTTACGGATACCCAGAGGCGGGTAAGGCGATGGTGGGCGATGTGCCCGTGGTGCGAGAGTTTGCGGATGTGTTCCCCGAGGAGTTGCCTGGGATACCTCCGGAAAGGCAGGTGGAGTTCAGGATCGACCTCGTCCCTGGTGCGGCTCCGATAGCCAAGGCACCGTATTGGTTGGCTCCTCCTGAGATGCAGGAGTTGTCTACACAGCTGTAGGAGCTGTTAGACAAGGGATTCATCAGACCGAGCAGTTCACCCTGGGGAGCCCCGATTCTATTTGTGAAAAAGAAGGACGGGTCGCATCGGATGTGTATAGATTACCAGGAGCTGAATAAGGTAACGATGAAGAATCGTTACCCACTTCCGAGGATTTATGACCTCTTTGACCAGTTACAGGGAGCATCTTGGTTCTCCAAGATTGATTTGCGCTCGGGGTATCATCAAATGAGGGTCAGAGAGGAGGATGTGCAGAAGACTCCGTTCTGGACGCGCTATGGCCACTATGAGTTCGTGGTGATGCCTTTCGGGCTCACCAATGCTCCTGCCGCGTTCATGGATCTCATGAACCGCGTGTGCAGACCGATGTTGGATCGGTCTGTGATAGTTTTCATCGATGACATCTTGGTTTATTCCAAGACGCGAGAGCAACATGAGGAGCATTTGCGGGAGGTTTTGGATACTTTGAGGAAGGAGGACTTGTATGCTAAGTTCTCAAAGTGTGAGTTCTGGTTGCACGAGGTGCAGTTTCTTGGGCACCTTGTCAACCAGGATGGGATTTCGGTGGATCCGGCGAAAGTGGAGGCCGTGATGAGGTGGGAAGTCCCGAGGTCTCCATCTGTGATTCGGAGCTTCCTGGGGCTGGCTGGCTACTATCGGAGATTCATCCAGGACTTCTCCAAGATAGTCGTACCTCTGACCAGGCTGACAAGGAAAGTCGTGGTCTTTCGTTGGGGGCCTGAGTAGCAGGCTGCGTTTGAGACATTGAGACAGAGATTGTGCGAGGCGCCAATCTTAGCCCTGCCAGAGGGCATGAAGGATTTTGTAGTGTACTGTGATGCGTCCATCTCGGGTTTGGGCGCGGTATTAATGCAGAGAGGGCATGTTATTGCTTACGCTTCGAGGCAGCTGAAGCCTCACGAGGTGAACTACCCGACGCATGATTTGGAGCTGGGGGCGGTTGTTTTTGCCCTCAATATTTGGCGTCATTACCTCTATGGGGTTTGTTGTACCATTTACACGGACCACAAGAGCATGAGGTACCTCATGGACCAGCCGAATATGAACATGAGGCAGCGTCGGTGGTTAGATGTGGTGAAGGATTATGATTGTGAGATCCTTTACCACCCAGGAAAGGCCAATGTGGTGGACGATGCGCTCAGCCGCAAGGCAGCGCCGATTAGAGATATCTGCATGTGGATGACCGTGGTGACTCCGCTGTTGGAGCAGATCCGAGAGGCCCAACAGGAGGCTATGAAGGAGGAGCATCGGAAGAGCGAGCGTATTGTGGGTCAGGTTTCCTCCTTCGACTATGATAGCCGAGGGTTGTTGACCCTCCACCGTAGGGTGTGGGTCCCCTATCATGGAGGCGTGCGTCAGACATTGATGGAGGAGGCACACAAATCCAGGTTTTCTATCCATCTCGGGGCGACGAAGATGTATAGGGATCTTCGTCTTGACTATTGGTGGCCCTGCATGAAGCGGGACGTAGCATGGTATGTGGAGCGGTGCTTGACCTGCAGGAAGGTCAAGGCCGAACATCAGAGGCCACACGGAAAGATGCAGCCGTTGGATATTCCCATGTGGAAATGGGAAGATATCACCATGGACTTCATCACCAAACTTCCCAGGACCGCGCGGAGAGTGGATTCCATATGGGTCATTGTGGATCGGTTGACCAAGAGCGCCCGTTTTATACCGATCCAGGAGAGTATATCGGCTGAGAAACTGGCCGACATCTATATTCGAGAGGTGGTGGCGCGGCACAGGGTGCCAGTGTCAGTGATTTCAGACAGAGACGTGCGGTTTACTTCCAGGTTTTGGAAGAAATTCCACGACGAGTTGGGTACTCGCCTCCACTTTAGCACCGCTTTTCATCCTCAGACGGATGGTCAGAGCGAGCGGACTATCCAGACTCTGGAGGATATGCTGCGGGCGTGTGTGCTAGACTTCAGTGGTAGCTGGGATACTTATCTCCCATTGGCTGAATTCTCCTACAACAACAGCTACCACGCGAGTATCGATCGTCCTCCCTTCGAGATGTTATACGGGAGGAATTGCAGGACCCCGATATGTTGGGGTGAGGTTGGCCAGAGGGTTATGGGGAGCACCGAAGTGGTGCTCAAGATGACAGAGAGGATCCAGCAGGTCAGGAGCAGGCTCCAGACTGCACAGAGTCTGCAGAAAAGCTATGCCGACAAGCACCGTTCAGACCTGGAATTTCAGGTCGGGGATATGGTTCTCCTGAAGGTGTCGCCTTGGAAAGGCGTCATTCGATTCAGGAAGCGGGGCAAGCTGGACCCCAGGTACATTGGAACCTTCAGGGTTATAGCCCGGGTGGTCAGGGTGGCATATCGGCTGGATTTTCCAGCCGAACTCAGTCAGATCCACAACACTTTCCACGTCTCCCAACTGCGGAAGTGTCTGGTGGACGACTCGGCGGTGGTGCCCCTAGAGGATATTCAGGTTGATGACAGCCGGAACTACATTGAGCGGCCTATGGCGATCCTCGACCGGAAGTCGAAGGATCTGAGGAACAAGAAGGTCGAGCTGGCGAAGGTGCAATGGCAGCACCGGAAGGGCTCGGAGTGGACGTGGGAGCCGGTGGACGAGATGAGGGAGCATTATCCGGAGCTGTTCCAGGATCGAGCAGCAGACTTCGAGGACGAAGTCTAAAATAAGTGGGGGAGATTTGTAGCACCCGGTTCCTGGTATGTATTTCATTCAAGTGTTTTTCAATTTGGACTAAGACTCGGCGAGTTGATGGACAACTCGTCGAGTAGTAGCGACTTGGACCCGGGGGTTAAGTGGCGGACTCGTCGAGTCGGCGGCATGACTCGACGAGTAGACTCTGGCTGGACAAAACCCTAATCCAAGGGTTTGCACCCTATTTAAACATCTTATTCAGCCTCCCTCGTCCCTTATGCTCTCAGAACCCCCTTACATCAAACCCTAATCGTCCTTGGTGAAGATCTAAGGCCTTTTTAGTGATTCTTGGTGGTTTGTGGTGGCAAGAAGGAAGGAGAAGCTTGAGGAACCAAGAGATTGGCCAGAGGAGTCAAGCTTGTGCATCATCTACAGTTCTTAGAAGGTATAAAGTCGACACCTTGCTCCTTCTTGTATTAGATCCCTTTTTGGGGAGATTTAGGGCTTTTATAAGCCATTCTTGGTGACCAACCATGATTGCAAGCATGGTGGTTAAGGTTTCAGATCCAGGCTCATTAAAGGGTTAGAAGGCAGAAAGGGACTGCCTTTGCACCCATGGAAAGCCCCATGCAAATCAAGAGCTTCTTTTAGGGTCTTTTTAGCTCATAATCCCATGCATGCACGTAAAGTTTGTAACTTTACGTGCTAGATCGATCTTAGGAGCCTAGATCTATCATTTGGACAAGTGTTGTACATCAGAAATCGAGAAATGAGACTTGGACAACCTAGACTCGGCGAGTTGTTCTTGGGACTCGGGGAGTCCGAGGCTTGACTTCCCTTTTTCTGTTAGGGTTCAAAGGAACCCAGTGAGTGTTAGAATGGCCTTAGAAGGGTCCGGGGGAGTGACCCAATGCATTGGACTTAGCCATAGACCTGGAGTTCATAGGACTCGACGAGTGCATGAGCAGACTCGGCGAGTCCAAGGCAATCTCCCAACTGTTGAAGATAAACTCAACGAGTTGTTCATACAACTCGGCGAGTCAAGGTCAGGACTTGTTTGTAAGACGAGGATGAAATCGACGAGTTGTTCATACAACTCGGCGAGTCGGATGAAGGTTCATTCGAGGTTGTTTTAGAAGGAGAACCCGTCGAGTCATTGCTAAACTCGACGAGTAGAAGCGTGAGGAAGGACAGATGAAGGGTAGGGACTCGACGAGTTGGAGGCCCACTCGGCGAGTCAGGTCAACTGGAGGTTGACTTTGACTTTGACTTTGACTTGGTCAGGGGTAAAATAGTCATTTTACCCTAAGAACAATTATCAGTGTCTGACTAAGTGTTTTATGGGAATTATAGCCGGAGGATCACCGGAGCAGCAGTCAGACATCTGTCAATCAACTTTTCAGCAGTCAGCCTTACGAGGTGAGTTACCTTCCAGTAGGGGTGGGTCTAAGGCACCAATGCCGGCCCACCAGTAAGTGATTATGGTTGAGATAGTTATCTTTGTGATAATTGTCTGGTTGCTATATCTGTGCTGAGTATGTGTTAAGTAGTAGTAGGGCACACTAGCCCTGGTTACCGGTTGAAAGATACCGAGGACGATTACCGGTTGAAAGATACCGAAGGGGTGGATAAAACCCATGCATGTATAGTAGTAAGATTATGATATGTCATTATGTGACCCAGTATGCTTATGTGTGTTAATATGAAACCAATATGTTTATGACCCGTAATATGTGATAGGGATAGGGGGTGAAATAGTCCCCAGATACCGGTTGAAAGATACCGAAGGGGAGGTTAGTTCCTAGATACCGGTTGAAAGATACCGAAGGGGAGAGTAGCTCCCGGTTACCGGTTGAAAGATACCGAAGGGGAGGGTAGCTCCCGGTTACCGGTTGAAAGATACCGATGATTATGTGCTATGGGTATGATGGGGGAACTCACTAAGCTTCGTGCTTACAGTTTCAGTTTTGGTTTCAGGTACCTCTTCGTCTAAGGGGAAGGAGCCGACGGTGTAGCAGTGCATCACACACACACACATGTTTCCGCATAGAGCTTCCTGGGAATGTACTCTGATTTATTTTACTTTTGACAAAATGGTTTTATGGGGACATGTTTTGGATTATTGACACATTGGTTGTGAAATGAGACATCATTATGAATGTTTTTATACCGATGGTTTTATGTTATAATTTATTTAAAAACGAAATTTTTGGCCTTGAATTTTGGGATGTTACAGAAAGCTACGTGAGGAATGGAATGAAACTGTGGGAGACGTAGCGCATAAAGACCGTGCTCACTGGGGCCCGTGAGAAGTGTGGTGTGTGTAGCCTCGTCCTTGATAACAAAAAAAGTTGAGTGAAATTCAAAGAAAACGTTATTATCTAGACAAAATTTTTGGACAGAAAGAAGTTGTTTAGTGATGTCTGGTACATGAAGAATATTGGAAATATGAAACGTTTTAATGGGTGAGTGGATGCGAGAAGAGCCAATATGTAAAATAGGGTGTCCCTTAACATTGCCAACATAAAGGTTGTCACCGCCTTGATAGGTGCGAGAATCATCCATGCTAGCGAGGTCCGGTGTGACGTGGCTGTTGGCACCGGTGTCTGGAAACCAGGTGGCAGATGAAGGAGCTGTAGATACATCTGCAAAATTTGTTGTAGGTCTGTTGCGAATGGTTGAAGGATCACGATGTGGGCATTACGATGGAAGGTGGCCAATGCCACATCGATTGCAGGTACCAAAAACTGTATTTTGGGTTGAGGCCCAACTAAATGGGTGAGTACTGTCAACTCGGTCGCGATGATGGTTGCCTCGGTAAGAGCCACGTCGACCTCTGTTTCCACGGGTAGAGTTTAAACGTTGTCTGGAGCCATAAAAAACATGTGAGGCAGCAACATGTGATGCGGTGGGGGCTGAGGTTAGCTGTATTTGAAGGCCAAGAGCAGCAAGTTGAGAGGTAATGACAGTCGGTAGATAGCGAGTCGCTGTGGGTTTTTGCAGTTTCTTGGGTGGTATGGAAGGCATGAACCGCTGGTTGGTGAGACTTTGCAATCATAAAGTCATGATCACTGATTAGAGCATGAAGTTTAGTGAAGGTAGTGGGGCATTGTCGTGCTGTAATGGTGGACTTTAGACTATTGTATTCGTCTCTAAGACCCGAGACAGCAAGCATAACCAGGTCCTTATCTTTGACAGGTTCACCAATGACTGCAAGAGCATCAGCATACTCTTGGGCTCGGTTGAGATGGTTATCAGCAGTTTCATTACCTTTCATCTCTATTCTCAAGAGTTGAGTTTTCAGCGTGTATTCCCTGGAAGATGAATGAGGTGCATAGGCTCTTTCAAGAGAAGACCAGAGATCATGGGAGGTGTTACCTTGTACATGGCGAAAAGAAGATTCAGAGATCGTAGAGATGATTAACATACAAATATGGGCGTCGTTGGCAATCCAGATGGCGTAGTTTGGATTTGCACGTGGTGCTGGTTTGGGATCAACAGCAGTGGCGGCATCAGGGGGTATGTCTTTGGGTGGGCATGGGATTGTGCCATAAACGTAACTGAATAGTTTGTGAGCGAGAAGAAAAGGTTGGATCATATTTTTCCAATAACCATAGTTGGTTGGTGTGAGATTGAAGGCAAATTTGTGAGAATTGTGAGCTTTCTTTTCATCTGTTGTGAAGCTTGCGATGAGTGCCATGATTGCTGAACATAGAGGGTAGAGGAGGACCGATGCTAACCTTGATTGTGAAGGAATCAGCGCTTGATTTCTTGAAGGAGACAACCCTAATCGTTTTTCTTGTATATTAGGAAATAAGAATCCTCGGCACTGATACCATAATAAGCCGCAAATATGTGTTTGAATATTGATTGTGATAAACGATTACAAGCTAACCATATATATGTATAATTGACTATTACACTTTAGTACCCTCTAGTATATGGTAATTCTAATTGTGTCTATTACCAAGCTTCTAATTTAACCGGTCTTAATGTTTTTTGTCCTTATAACTTGCAGGTGGTCAACAGTAAGTGCATAAATTGATAAAAATAGAAGCTTGGGGTAAACAACAAACTTTTAGTTGGTAATATTTTTACTGTAACGGTTTCAATAAAGAATTCTTATGATATGTAGATGAAAATGAAGGGTTTATGGCAATTTATACGATACCTGCTTTGTTTGTGTTTGTTTTAACTCTATTTTTGTGCTTTTTGTTACTTCTGTGTAATTTTGTGTTGAACAACAAAGATTTAAAAATAAAAAACCAAAACCTCAATTACATAGCTTGGATTTTTAGGTTGACTATTCCCAAAATACCCTTAGTTATATAATAGTTTGAGATTAGTTACTCATAGTATTATTTTTAACTTCTGTTGATATTCAATTTCTTTGTTCCGAGAATACCCCTGTGTTGGGGAAACCAATGAAAGTGAAAAGCCATTTAATGCATTCAAACGAATCACACATTCACAGAAAAGCAGCATACGTTGAACACACTCAAGACACACAAAAGTCATATTATTCATCAGATACCAGAATTCGTCCTAGCAGAATTCAACAGAGTAAAAAAAACAAAAATTTAACTTGAAATTTGATAAAAACTATACTGCAAAAAACACACAAAGGAACATTTTTTTCTTCATAACAGTTAATGAAACAAATAGATCACATGAAAATATCTAATTGTTTATCTCAAATACAAGAAGCATTGACGTATATGATAGAAAAATGTGATATCTAAACCTTCTATCACATGAATCTATCTACTTTTCTATACTGTCAAGGTCTGTAATAAGATACAGGTGACTCGGTAAAACTTTGCCTCGTCTTTAAGTATAAATTATGATATATCCTTGCTGGTGGAGAAGCCATCTATCGGTCTCAATCCATTCGACAATCTCTAGTTTCATTAATCGTTAAACCTTCATTTCGTCCTTTGAAGTCCAAAACAACAAGTTATTGATTGATCCCATTCCTTCAGAACAATAAGAAACAGTAAGATTAGGTAATTTCACAATTTAACTGTTCAAGATTATAAAATTAAAAAGAAAAAATATCAACTTTACATTGTTAAAGCTTCTAAATTAAAAGGAGCAGAAACCTCAAAGGCAAATGAGGCAAACTTTTATGTCATGAGATCTTGAGCATGAAACCATATACGAAGAAGTGGAGAATACAGGAGAAAGTGATGGGTCTTAAGAAAAACATTGCCAGTTAAATATTTTTTTAAATCGGATAAAAAGTTCCAATATCAGACCCCTGTGTAGCAACAAAACATGGAATATGGTAATGACAAGCTTATATCTGTTGAGTTTTTCCATATAAGATGATACATTAATATCTCCATTTTTCCAACAATCAGTTAGAGTCATTACCATATTTTCAATAGATGCTGTGAATTCTCTTGAAGTGCATCAAATTTTCAATACCAACAAAAGTAAAAATAACTCCAAAGTACCAAATAGCATTTTCAGTAACAACTAAATTCGTATGCATATCTTTAGAAAATAGATTAATCACAACAATAAACAATCAATATGAAGTGAATACTCTTAGAACTTTAAAAACCTTATAAATATCAATTGATAAAATTTGAAAACAGTCTAAGGCAAAGAAAACCATCCCATTATGTTTAATAGTATCCTTTTTGACTCCCATTGAATGTATGGGATTTTGAATCTCAATCCAGGCTTACTTTCAACCTAAAATTCAAGACCATATATAACAATGTACTTACACTATTTGACAAAAAATAACAACTTAATCTTTATAAACCAGGTTAAGACCATAATGCACCTCGTTTAGTTCGGTTTAAAGTAAAAAGGTACAACGCTTTAATAAGAAAAAAGCAATGCTTTATAACATTGTATAAGTGATTAAGTGTTCTATTTTCTTATTTAAGATTTCAAGTGATTAAGTGAATCGATTTCTTCTCCATCTTTTCTGATTTTCTATATTTGTCCACACAAACCACCGATTGAAAATAGACAGGCAGTGAATCGAGTATTATTGCTTCTCTTTTTCATGATTCCAGAAAACCGAAATCAATTTTAGTCCTACTTTTAGATTTCCAGATTCAAAAGTACAAAATGTGACATGACTACATAAAAATCAGATTATTGTTTCTGGATTTAAGATCCCTATAGATCCTAATCTGTCATTCTGATTGAAAATCACAACCTTCTCGATTTTTTTAGATTCGACTTCTTATCTGTTTCTTTAACTGTTTGGAGTTGATATCTTTAATACAGTGTTGGATTAATGTCTAAGTCCATAACTATATTTGGTATGTACTTGACCCGACCCGACATGGTCCATTTGGGTTGCACTTCACCGGCACAATTTATATGGATAGTCTTTTGAGAATAGTATATTTATGATTTATATTAATATATTATAAGTTCTAATATATTAATATGGAATCATATTATTTAATTAGTATTGATCAAGAATTAATTTAGAATTAATTAAGTGATCAAAAAGAACTAATTAAATATGGACTCTTATATATATGGAATGGGCCAAGTTCATTTAGGTTGGGCTAAGCTTTCATGGATGATCCATGGAGCTTTTAACCCATGGATCCTATGTAAATGAAAGGTCATGGGTATTAGGGTTTACATGGTGTGACATCCCCATTTTCACCGCCAGAAAAGACCGATTTTGTTTATGCTTGTTTGAAAATCAGAGTAACATTTTAAATAAAAGTGTTGCGGAATTTGTCCCAAAACAAAATATGATAAATATTTATCAAAAGCATTTCCAAGGAAATGTATTTCATTAAAAGACTCGGGATGTCATATTCGATACAGATCAAAAGCATAAACAGTACAACATAAGCCTTACTACATTATTTCATATCTACAGGCCTATATCCGTAATCCCTCATCCAAAACATCACATCTATGCTCGAGCGCCACTACCTATAATACATGAAACTGAGTGGGTCAGGCTTGGGAGCCTGGTGAGCACATAGGGTTTTCAACCCACAATAAATAAGTTTATTAATTTCATCAATCAACAATAACCCGATTACCCGTTCCCGTTATCCTCACTTTACGTCCCTAAACACCTATCATAAGGGACCTAGCCTAAGGATCATCATCGGAATGGACACTACTGCTAAGGGGGTTCCTTAGCAATAAATGTCCTAAAGGCAACCATGAGGGGGATGGAGTACACCGGTGAACACATCGTTCACAAACACCTACAGGTTGCGAGCCTGCCAGCGTTCCACTGGACTGTCTAGAAGAGTCCGTGGTCGTCATCTATACTCCGCTAGATGACTGGATCACCAACAACATTGAGGCTTCTCATCATTTTATCACACATCGTCTTATTACATCTACCCATGTTTTACCCCAACATTTTTGTAGATATAAAATACATATACAGTTTAAATCATGAAAAACATGTATAAAATCATTCATCCAACATAAACAGCAAGTATTCAGATAATATGCACACATAGCACGTAATTTATATAAAATACTTCATATCTATGTGTAATATGAAAGTAACTATGCACTCACTTGATTAGGTGGTGACTCGGTACTTGAACAGCACTTCGTTATCTCAAAACAATTTTTCCTTGACCAAAACCTAGTATTAATACCACTAGAGTTTAGTTTTAACGTTAATCGCGACTAATTAATAGTCTAGCTATTATTACTATTATATAAGCGTTAAATAACACTCCATATAACTCATAATAATAGCCCAAATAATTATTTTAAGGTCCTAATAATGTTACTATAATTAAATAAAAGCTATATTAAATATAGTATAGGCGTAGCTCACTTACAGCGGGTTTTTATTAAAAACCGGGCTTCACTGGAGCAGCGTTTCCGAGCCGAAAGCTTTTCTTCTCGGAGCCGTCGGGCGCTCCGGGGCTTTCTTCTCGTGATAGGGAGGTTCCCTAGACTTGGGAGGGGTCTAGGGAGGTTAGAGAGAAGTTAGAGAGAGAAAGAAAGGTTTGAAGGTGTGAGGAAATTATGAAGAGTTCATCTCTTATTTATAGGAATTGTATAGTAAAGTAGTCTCCAAGCTTCGTCCGTAACTTTCGCATACGAGCTCCGTTTTTGTCTGTCTTTTTACCGTTGAGTTCCTATTAATGAGATCTTCAACTCTCATTTAGACCTCGTTGGCTAATTCTCATTCTATCTCGGATTTATAAAACTGTATCGAATTCGCCGCCCTCGAAAAGTAGAGACTAAGCTTCGTCCATAACTTTCGCATACGAGCTCCGTTTTTGTCTGTCTTTTTACCGTTGAGTTCCTATTAATGAGATCTTCAACTCTCATTTAGACCTCGTTGGCTAATTCTCATTCTATCTTGGATTTAAAAAACTGTATCGAATTCGCCGCACTCGAAAAGTAGAGACTATGCTTCGTCCATAACTTTCGCATACGAGCTCCGTTTTTGTCTGTCTTTTTATCGTTGTGCTACTATTAACGAGATCTTCGATTCTCGTTTAGGTTGTGTCGGCTAAAAACCGCTCGATCTAATATTCGAACTTCGGGTTGTACACTGCTAAGCCGAAACTTCGAAAAATCATAACTTCCTCATACGAAGTCAGATTTGGGCGTTCTTTTTATGGATGCTCTCGGTTTAACGTTTTCTACGACTTTCGTTTAGATCGCTAAGGCTAAAACTCGCTTTATCGTAAATTCACTATTTACGCTTCCCGGTGCCGTGCCGGTTCCGTCGCGAAACTTCGACGGGTCATAACATCTTCGTTATAACTCGGATTTCGGCGTTCTTTATATCTCCGGAATCCTTGTTTCTACCACTACAACTTTATGTAAAGATATCGGGCTTATCTCACACTTTAATTTTGACGTTTATTTTTATTATTTATTAATTATACATTTATAATTAAATATTAAGCACATAAATTCACATAATTCACAAAATACTAAAATATTTCATCTTTATTACATCAAAAGAGTTACAATAGTTGACCTAGACTATTACATCGTCTAAAAATGCTTAGCCCCGAAACCCGGGCGTTACACATGGATGTAACCCTAATCCTCCATAATATATAAAGGGGTCCTTGGCTCACAAAATTGGCACAAGTGTGTGAAAATAAGAGTGGGCCGATTTTAGTGTGCATACATATTCTCTCAAGTTCTTCCAAGATGTTTTGGTGATTTGTGATTCCATTTGAGGCTTCCACACTATTGGGGCTAAGCTCTTAAAGCTTGAAGACATCAAGCTACATCAAAAGGTATGTCATCTAACTAGAACTTTGTAGTATAGGTGCTTCATAATATGCTAGTTAGGATGAAACCTTGGAATAGTTAATATTTGTATGTATAATAGAGAAAACATAGATCCAAGGTTTATAGGGTTGCATGTACACCATAGGAGTGTTAGAATGCTCAAAACCCAACAGTGGTATCAGAGCCATGGGTTGTTTTCTGTTATATTGATGCAAATGTTTTATTTTCAAAGTTGAAAAAAAGGAAAAAAAACATGACGTTTGTCAAATTTTAAGATAATTACTTGTTTTTGTGAAAAACTAATTATATGTAAAATTTGAATCATTTGCTATATGAGTTGAATTAGGTCAAATTTAGTAAAAGATAAAATGATATGATTATTTTATTAGTTTTAAAAGTTTGATCTAAAGAGTTTTTTGAAACCTCCATAAGTTATGGATATGAAAAGGTTTTTAAAAAAAATTGATTCAAAGTTTTTTATGGAGTTACAAAACTTGATCTTATTGTTTTAAAGAATTCCATAACTTGTTCTTAAGTTATGGAACATGAAAAGTTTCATCATAAAACAAGTATTTAACTCCATAAGTTATGGAATCCAAAAGTTTTCAAGAGTTACAAAACTTGCCCTCAAGTTTTGGAATTTGGAAAAAGTTTTTTATGTTAAAAAAAAAATTGAATTCTAAAACTCTTGGGTTCATAACTTAAACAATTAATTAAATGGTTTTAATTTTGAATTTAATAATTGGAATTATGATGTTTTTATTGAATAATTCAATTAACTCTTATGGACTTTATTAATAGATAATTAAAGTGTTTAATTAAAAGAGAATTAATAATTCCATAATGACATGGTTTAAATTTAATTAAATTAAGAGTATAGTTTAATTAATAGATTAAACCACCAAGTATTTTAAATGTCTAAAATACACCCTTATACTATTATAATATTAAAAGTTTAATATATTATATGTATAAGAGCAAGTCGTCTTACTATTAGTAGGCCTCATTCACGAAGTCGGTCTACAAGGGGGGGTATAAGGTTACTGCCTATAAAATGGCAGTTTAATGGGTGTCCACTCTCACCCACCGCTTCCTTGACTGGTGGAGGGTCGTTAGCCGAACAGGTAGGACAAGGACTATAATTCTCCCTTCATTATAAGTATAATGATAAATATTAAGTAACTAAACACTTATAAATTCCCAATCTTAGTTACTTAGGAAAATGTGAATAAGGTGCTAATCCATGAAATTACACTTTGCACTTTGTTTAAGCTGTTAGTGGAGCGTGTGTGGTTAACCGGCACACTAACCTGGACTTAACAAGGTAGGCAAAGGGTAACTTAATGTTTATCATAGTATCGTTGGAGCGTGTGTGGTTAACCGGCACATCGATTGAGGGGTAAATATTAAGGGTACCAAGTATATTTGCATGGTTACTTCACACCTTGTTTTGTGATCCTCGGCATCCCAGTCACAAAACCTGAAGGGCACACTCGAGATTGAAACATGTCATTGAAAAATTCAATGAATCTCAAAAGAATCTAGGAGTTTCAAAACCAATTAAAACCTAATAATACATTTCGTTTATCTTGGTAGAAATTGGTGAATCGTCATTCACCTACCTTCAAATATTTTATAGCTTGGATTACGGCATCCCTCTTCCAAGTTATAAAATAGTTTGTTAGGTCCTAGCCTTAATATATCATATTGGGTGTTATATTAAATACTTAAATCAACTTTACGTGAATTTCTCCCATTGTTGATGTCTGGTTTAGACAACAATGATCTTCCCAAACCAAGCTTTCCTAATGAATATGACTTCCCGAGTTTGGCTCATGGAAGTCATACTTCTCTTCCTCCACCTCCTCCAATTATTCTCCCTAACCCACAAGTTCAAGGTCACTCAAGCCCTAATGGAAAGCAAGGTCTATGTGTGATCACATCTTAGAGATGAAGTCGCATATTGACAAGCCGGGAGAGTTGGGTGTCAAAGTCTTGAGAAAGTTGGTGGTTCAATCACTTTCTAAGTCACATAGTGAGTTCCTTTGGGACTCCTATGAAACAGACTATGACAAGACCCGATCTTATCTATTTGCTTGGTACTACTGAATCAGCTATGATTTGGAAGGCTAGTAAAGCAAATTTGATTAGAAGATCGACTTCCCAAAACTTTATGGACATTGACAATGATGACACTGGAAATCCAGAAAAAGCATTCTCTTCCCAATGGAAGGGATCGGCCATAGTCAACTCGGTTGACCAAATGGTAAAGAGAAAAGCTAAGTCTGTGATAGTCCCATGTACCATTACCAAAGGGTCCATTTGTTAAAATTGCCAAAGGAAAGGGGCACTATTTGCGAAGCTGCCAAATTTACCTAAGGATGTTAAAGTCAATAAGCTTGACTCTACTTCAGGTAAAGTCCATTGTCTAACTCTGTTAAGCTCCTATTTGGAGATTCTTATTACATAATGTGACTGAGTCACATGGTGATGTTATAAGAATCAAAGAAAAGAGAGAAAGCTTAAAGGAAGTATATGATGCTTCTGATCGCGAAGATGGACTTCGATCGCATCAGAATTTTGAAGCTGTTACTTAGGAGTTATGACACATTGCTTAGGAATATATAACAACAAGGTTTTCATATGGATTGTAAGGATAAGTTTTTCCGCAAAGTTTTTAAAATAAAAGGAAATTTTTGATTTTATTTATTTTAAGTATCCTTACAATGGCATTTGTGAAAAAAAATTGTTGTTTATATGATTCCATTGCTAGTAATATAGGAAAATGGTTTTGATTCTTTCATTTGTGGTAGTGTCTAAATTTACCAAATAAAGAAAGTTTCTCATCACCCAAGTTTCAATTGGACCGAAACTTGGAATCATGCAAGTTGTATAGTATGATGAATGAGAACTTTCAAGCATTGGAAAATTAAGACTTGTTCACATGGATGTGTGAATCAAGTGAAGGACTAAAGAGATCGAGTACACATTCTTGTGCACTGGTCATGTCCACCACAAAGCTCGTTAAGACTATTCGTCATGATTTGCTAAAGTTTAGTAAATATGGTTATACTTACAAGTTTAAGTATAATTCTGAAACATTGGAAAAGTCTCAATGTATGGCAGAACGAATGGGAAGAATCAAATTAGGCAGACAGATAAAAGTTTCTCAAATCTGAAAAGATGGGAGAGTACTTTAGTATCATGTTTTGTGATCATCTTAATGATTAAAGAACCACATCACAATTGGTCTTCTAAGGACATCTTAGTGCATTCTTATGACTAAGAAGAGGAGTCATGAATTGTTGAAATGGTTAAATCAAGAAGATGAGTCATACTTTGTTTCAAAACAAGTCTTAGAGTCATACTCCAAGACTGTAAGTTGAGTGACATATCTTAAAGAAAGGTTTAAAACACTTGTCAAATGTAAGAGTAAAAGTGTCCTACTCTTGTACATTTGAAATTGGTAAGTTGTGATGTTTTGGATAAAACAAAGACCAACTAAGGCCAATTGTGTGAAGTGTTTGTCTTGATAAAGAATCCGCACTATCTCTTGAATATTTGGCAAGATAGTCTTATATGTCAAGAGGATAGTGGGAGTCTTAAAGATCCTAAAAAGAATTTCAAGAACTAATCAAGAATAAAACTTGAGGTTCTTCACTAGCACACGACTTGAGGTTTATAACCTATCGTGTTGACATATTCTGTGCCCATTCCAGTTAAAGTTGGCTTTGCATAGGAGTTCTGAAAGTTCTCAATTGGTTGCATAACAACTTGGAAGCAATGGCAGGCCCTGTACTGCCAGGTGGCAAGAAGTTAAGATTGCATAAGTTCAGTCCATATGAGTTTGGATTTGTCATTATCCTTGTCTTGTGACTATGGTTTTGACGATTCACATGGATAAGAACACATACACCATAAAATCTAAGGGTCATAAGGTTTCTCTCCGATTCATGAAAATGATGGTGAGGAAACACTTCCACCAAGTAGATTTGAAGCAGATGGCAAAAGGTCTAAACAATTGAGACTATGATTACGGCATCCCTTTTCATAGTTCTGAAATTGTTTAGACACACATGCATGCTATCTAAGGAAAGGTGTATGATTTTGATAAAGTTTTATCAAAGCATCTCGTATCAGAAATCTGAACTTTGGTAAGAAAGTCGATAAAGTATTGATTTCTAGAAGTCCAGCTGATTTCTGAGTACATGTCAAAGCTAGTGGGAGCATAAGTGTTATGCTAATAATCATCATGTTAGTGGGAGCATGATAATTATTGTTAGTGTTGCAAGTTAGCAATGTTAATTATAGAAAACAAAAGTTTCAATTCGTGAGGCTGCAGGGATTGAAAAAGTTGTTTTGCTATAATTAAGGGAGAGGATATACTTCATTTCAGTTCTAAAGGCTTAGATTGAGACCTTAATCATCTTTAGTCAAGAATATATATATGAATTTCATGTTGGATTGGTTCAACTTAAGGAAATTCTATATATTGCGTTCTTAAAATTCGATTATGATTACGGCATCCCTCTTCATAGTCAAATTTTGAAAACATGGCAAATAAAAATATTGTAGCAAAAGACTCGTCTAGAATCATGTCTTTATGTGAGACATCATGAATCGTGTACCATTTGCTTTGGGTACAGGATCGATTGCATGTGCTATAATATTTGTCATTTCTAAATTTTTCCAAATGCCCGGAGGCATTAAGAAGGTAAAAGCTCTAGAATTGGATATGACTAAAATGATTAAGCAATTGTCGAGGACAATCTGAGGTTTACCAAAGATTGGTTGCTCAGGGACAGTTGGAAGTATAGTGCTAATTTTGGAAGGACCATATTGACATATTCTGAAAAGAGGCATCTCTTATTCAGAAGTGATAGTCAAAATGAGAATATGGAGTTGTCTCCATAGGTGGAAGTTATCTGTGTAAGATTAGAAAACTTAATGCAAGAAGCATGTCCAAAGCAATGTACTTTGAATATGAGACTTAGTTTCCATGGAGTTGATCTCCATTGGAATACCTTATAATGACTGTTGACAAGTCTTTGTGACTTTGTACATATTCATTATAGGAGGGTCAGTGCATATAAGTTTAAAATCTAAACAGATTTCGATAAATGATAGGAATTTGAAATTCTCACATTTTTCGATAAGGATTTGGGAGTGTGAAATTAGAATCATTGAAATTATGTTCAATTGGTTTATTTCACAAAGTAAGGATCATAGACAAACATAGAGTGCATACTTGGTGTATGGCAAAGCTATTGTTTAAGAAAAACATAGTGTACATGCTTGGAGCATGGGACAACTAGTGTTTTTAATTCAAGTATAAAGTTGATAAAACCTAAAAAATGAATAATGAGTAATCAGTATGGTGATAAATAAAAGTATTTATTTATATTCATAGGGTTTGATACCATATTTGATTCATTTATTCTTGTGTTTCACTTTGCATGTTTTGACTTCCAGAATAACTAAGTCGCTCTTCCTGAATGATTAAGTTATTCAAACCATCCACAGTCGGTCATATGTTGGAAGTAGATATGAATCAAGACTGTCATGGGTTGGTTTGTAGAGGTCCAAGTTGGTGGACAAAGTGGTGCTACAACACTCATGAGTGCTCATAAGTTCTGAGTATTGGATTCAACCCGAGCTCATTTGAATCACTTCATGGATTTTATCACGAGTGATCATGAGACGATAATATCTTATATTCTTAAAACCTAGAGATATGAGTTGTTACTATGAGTTGGTTATACATTGATTGCACGAAAAACGCATTGGTAACTCGATGTTATAAAACGTGCCTTTGTGTATGATTCAACAAGTAGTAGAACAAGCCATATGAGTCGAAGTTTATCCATTCCTTTTACCTTCGGGATAAAAGCGATATCTGTGGGCCCCTCGATGATTTAGCGATGACACATGTGAGTGCTTGGCCAAGCCAGGACTGATTTGATTTGTTCAATCAGTCAGTCATCATAAATCGAAAATCGGGAAACAACAAATGGACAGAGAGAATGATTATAATCCATGTCTCAGTCCATATGATATCTAGAATGGAGGAATATATGATCCCTTATCTAATGGACAAGTCATTGACAAGGTCAGAGTTCGACAGCGACTTTAAGAGCTACGATTGCCAGTTAGGTTTTGAAGTCATACTCAATAATAGTTTTAGACTTATCCAAGTGGGAGATTGTTGGATTAATGTCTAAGTCCATAACTATATTTGGTATGTACTTGACCCGACCCGGCATGGTCCATTTGGGTTGCACTTCACCGGCACAATTTATATGGATAGTCTTTTGAGAATAGTATATTTATGATTTATAATATATTATAAGTTCTAATATATTAATATGGAATCATATTATTTAATTAGTATTGATCAAGAATTAATTTAGAATTAATTAAGTGATCAAAAAGAACTAATTAAATATGGACTCTTATATATATGGAATGGGTCAAGTTCATTTAGGTTGGGCTAAGCTTTCATGGATTGTCCATGGAGCTTTTAACCCATGGATCCTATGTAAATGAAAGGTCATGGGTATTAGGGTTTACATGGATGTAACCCTAATCCTCCATAATATATAAAGGGGTCCTTGGCTCACAAAATTGGCACAAGTGTGTGAAACTAAGAGTGGGCCGATTTTAGTGTGCATACATATTCTCTCAAGTTCTTCCAAGATGTTTTGGTGATTTGTGATTCCATTTGAGGCTTCCACACTATTGGGGCTAAGCTCTTAAAGCTTGAAGACATCAAGCTACATCAAAAGGTATGTCATCTAACTAGAACTTTGTAGTATAGGTGCTTCATAATATGCTAGTTAGGATGAAACCTTGGAATAGTTAATATTTGCATGTATAATAGAGAAAACATAGATCCAAGGTTTATAGGGTTGCATGTACACCATAAGAGTGTTAGAATGCTCAAAACCCAACATACAGATGGATTGAAATTCATCGCTTTCTGAATAAAAATATTTTTAATTTTGATTTTTGTCTTTCTGAACTTCAAAAATTTGTCTCTTAATCTCAGTTTTATTTTTTGTTAATCTGTTTGATATCTTTTTGTTGGTATCTGTCCCACACCAAAAGATTTTGACTGAAGTTCCAGTTATTAGATTTTGACCGAAGTTCTAGTTATTTGCATTTGGGACAAATATCGGTTAACATACAGATCAACAAAAATGAAACCAACTAAAAAACAAACCTTTCAAGCAAAATCTTGGCAGAATTGAAGTTTCTTTTGATCCCCAGCACATGAAACCGAAAACCATAGCAAAATCGGTTAACAAACATAACATTATTGTCAAAAAAATATGTCAAAGGCAAGCTTACCTTGATTTCTCTCTGATTGAGGCGTCTCTTGTCCAAAAACAGGCTGGTGTACAGACCTACGAAATCGACATACACACATAGTTAAACATACATACACAATTAATCATATACACATATAGAGATCTAGACCCAAATCAACTAAATCCATACAACTCACCTGATATAACTCTTGTATGGACTGCCATCTCTACACGCCTTGTTTTGCTGAGAAGCTCAATATCCTAATGAAACATTAACCTTTTTTCACACAACCATTTATGATTAAAATAGAAAAAGTATTAAAATTGGGAAAATGTAAAATACTTTCAAAATTTATACTTCTTTAGATATTTAAATATAAATATAGTTATACCCATTAAAAAATAGTTTAACGATTCAATATGACTAAATGACAAAGTGCATGATTAATCATCTATGATTTACCAATCGTACAATTTTTTTTTTGCTAATCAGAAGGTAGTAAGATGTATTTTTAACTGAACTAATCAAGATTCATCTATTGAAACTTACTTTGAAAATTGAATGAACTTCAAGAACATATACCCCACTCTTTTCTGTGATAACATAGATTAGAGGTCATGGTTCAAATAATAAGCTTTCTTCCTTTTAAAACAAAAACACACTCACAGACTTAACACAAATCATGATTCAAGAAGCTATCAACCCACAATCTAATTTTGAAACCATATGAAGATAAATAAAAGATGACAACTCTCGAAAAGCACAAACTTTAAATAGTTACCAAAGAGAAAATAAAACAACATTTCAGAACTTTAAGCTATTTGTTTTACCTGGGCGGGTGCAAAACATCTAAAATAGAACTAAAATTAAAGAACATGGACATCATCAACTCCAAGTTGCATAAAAGTTGAATCAGATTCAAATAAATTGTACACAAGTGGCAATGGATCAAATAGCTGAAGAACACATACAACTTTAGCTTCCTTGAATTTAGTCACAGCTTTGTGAGAAGCATTTGAGAACACCACATACGGGCCCAAATCAGGAACAACATAATGGTTGTGTATAAACAACAGTTCATGGCATCAAAATGGAATTATGTGAAGGAATAGAGAAATAAGAACTTGAACAATGCAAATTACTAATTTGTGTCAAACCACTTGGTCATTTCCCTAGCAGGGACAGATTCGTTTCGTCTTTCCACCCCAAAACGATTCAAGCGCAAAATTCAGCTCTCGTTTACAACAAAGGGGGAGTGAGATATCGGTTTGTGTCTGATGCCTGGTGGCAATGGTGGAGCCACTTTAGGGTTAGGGTTTCCAGTAAACGGTGTGTGACGGTGACGACGAGATAGAAGTAGGGTTTCTTATTTCGAATTCAGGTAGAAGCGGGGCGGTAGGGTGTCGCCGGTGGAGGTAAGGGTGGTATCAGGACGGTGGAGGTAGCCACTATATCAGGAGGCTGGTCGTTACAGATACTTTCCGGAGACTGAAGAGAGTAATGAAGGAGACAGAAAATGGGAGAAACAACGGCTGAAGATTTGTAGTGGATTTTAGGTTTTCCACGTATAGAAATCTAAGACCTTAAGTTACAAATGAGAGAGCGTGTCCATTTACATTGCAAGCTTAATAAGATTGTACATGTTGTTATAATAGGTGTACCTCTTAATTTTCAAAAAACACCTAATATGTTTTATATAATAGTAAAGATATATATATATATATATATATATATATATATATATATATATATATATATATATATATATGATTGTAGTAATGATCTTTATTAAAACGAATCATAAAAAATTCCAAAGACAATATATAAATTATCATTATTGTGTTTTTTAATAAAAAACTTTATCTTTATTTTATGTTTTTTAATAAATAAATATAAGTTTTCTTCAAATAAATTTAGTATATATGTAACGTCTGGTTCCTGGTATGCACTTAAATTATTTATTTATTCATTTTGGAAGGGCTACTCGATGAGTTGGTGGCCCTAACTCGTCGAGTAGAAGGCTGAATATACGCGGAATTTAAGTGAGCTACTCGACGAGTCGAAGTCTTGACTCGACGACTAGGACAGGCTAGATTAAACCCTAATCTTTAGGGCTTGCACCCTATTTAAGCATCATATCTGGCCTCCACACCAACCTCCATCACCTCGAAACCCTAATCAACCTTGAGTGATCTTGAGCTATTTCTTGCCATTTATGTGATTTAAATCTAGAAGAAGGAAGCAAGGACTTGGAGTTGCAGAAGGAAGGCTGAAGATCCAGAGCTTAGGACTCTTTCCTGACTTGGTAGAGGTATAAAGCTTATACCTTGGCTTCTATTCTCTTAGATCTTCATTTAAGCTTGCATATTGTCACTTTTGGGCCATTCCCAAGGTCATTCCAAGATTTGAACTCTTGGGGATGTAAGGACTTCAGATCTGGGCACTCTTGAGCTTTAGGAGCTCAAAGTTGCCACCTTTATTCAGCCATGGTCCTATTCCATGACTTAGACCTCCATTTTAGCTTGTGGTGAGTGTTTTAGCTTCATAACACCGTGCATGCACGTAAAGTTAGCAACTTTACGTGTAATGCTAGCTTAAGGAGTCCAGATCTATGAGTTGGAAGCATTGGAACTAATTAGAATCGATTTTATGGATTTGGCATAAGAGGGACTCGACGAGTTGTTCTTATGGCTCGGCGAGTCGGGTTGTGGACCCCTAACCCTTTTCTGGTCTGAGTGAAACTGTTGAGTCTAGGAGATGACTTAGTGAGTTGGGCAAGATTAGGACTCAGAAACTGAAGAACTCGACGATTCCAAAAAGGGACTCGACGAGTTAATACGTTTTGTCCCGATGTTATGACAGGAAGAACTCGACGAGTCTGGGAAGGGACTCGACGAGTTGACTCGGTAGACCACGAGTCTGAGTAGTACATGAACTCGCCGAGTTGGGAGATAACTCGACGAGTTGAGGTTGACTGGGAGTTGACCTTGACTTTGACTTTGACTTTGACCTGGATGTTGACTTTGACCAAGGGTAAAATGGTCATTTTACCCTGAGAAGGATTATCATATTTTTGACTAAGTATTATTGTGATAATGATAGTCGGGGAGTCGTTGGAGCAGCTATCAGACATTCCTCACCGCGAGATTTTGCAGACAACTTTGTGATGGGTTTTAGGTAAAACAAATAAACTAGAAAAACAATTCCTAAGTTCACATGCAACCTACTTTGGATCTATGTTTTAACTATTGAACATATAACTTTGAATTGCAAAACAAGAACCCTAGAGGAGAGGGGCTTATTTTCGAAAATAGTAAACTAGGGTTTAGGGTTTACATACCTTTCAATTGTTATAACAAACAATTGATATTCCCTTGATCTTGATCTTGATCTTCTTGGAAGCTTTAGCACCACAAGTGTAATGCCTCTAATGGAATCACACCCAATGACTAGCAAGAAGGAAAGTAGAAGAGAGAGGGGAGAGGGAGTATGCAAAATCTCGGCCTTAGGGTTTCTTCAAAAGAAAGAGTGACCAAAAACATGAACCAGGAGGCTCCTTATATAGCTGAGGGATCTAGGGTTTAAGGGAAACCCTAGTTATCCTTTGCTTAGGGCCTAAGCAAACCCAAGGGCCTTATCCAAGCCCCTATGGACGAAATTATTAGGGTTTCCCCTAAAGATTTCGTCCACCCTCTTCCAAGGGGGTTCTAGAGCCTTCCACTCAACTATTAGATAATTGCAAACTAGTCCCTGCACCTTATAATTAATTCTTTTAACCCCAAAATCAATTCTGATTAATTTCTAGCTAACAATTAATTAAACATAATGATTTCTAATTAATATATTAATCCATTAACATATTAATAAATCATTTATATTAATTTATTAATCTTATAAATTAATATCTCTCCTTTCACAATTTCCTTGTCCAGTTGTTAGGTTGAGGGCAACCCAAAAGGACTGTGCTGCTATCAATTCAAGTACATACCAATTATAGTTATGGGCTTAGACACCTAATCCAACAGTCTCCCACTTGGATAAGTCTGTAACTATAATTGCTAGTATGCCTTCTAAATTTGACCAGCAAATTGTAGCTTCCAAAAGCTGCTGCCGAACTCTGACCCAGTCAGTTACGTGTCCTAAGATAAGTGATCATATAACCCTTCGTTCTGCTTGATATCCCCAGAAAAAAGACATGGAATGTAATCAATCTGTTTGTCCAGAATCTATGTTTCCCGATTCCTGATTTGTGATGATGTAGGACTTCTAATCGAACACATCAATTTAGTCCTGGCTGGGCCCAGCACATAAGTCAACACCAAATCATCGAGGGGCCCACAGATATCGCTTTTCCTGTTAGGGCAAAAGGAACGAATAAACGTTGACTCATATGCTTGTATCTTTTACTCATCAAATTATGCATGACAATACGTTTTATAACACCAAGTTACTGATGCGTTTTCGTATCACCAATGCACAACCGACTTGTAAATTACAACTCATATATCTTCGTTTCAAGATTATAAGATATTATCGTCTCAGTATTACTCGTGATGAATTCCATGAAGTAATACTCTGAGCGTGGGTTTATCCAATACTCAAATCTCAATTTCTGAGTACTCATGAACATTGCAGCAATTCTATTGTCATGTCTATCCTTAGACAATCTGCAATCCAATTCATGACAGTCTTAATTCACTACTTACTTCCAAGAGTACGAGCGACTGTGGAGTTTGAATAATCTCATTATTCAGGAAGTAAAACATGCAAAATATGAAACACAGTAATAAACAATTGACAAAAGGTAGTAGCCAAACTTATAAATAATACTTTATTATTTAATCACCAAAAGTCAATTACATTTACTTTGTTACAAGTTTCAAAACCTAATCTAACTACTAAAACTAATATCATCTTTCAGTCCTATGCTCCGAGCATGCTGAATATGCTTAGCCCTACTCAGACCCTTTGTGAGAGGATCTGCTGGGTTATCTTCAGATGACACCCTCTTTACTATAAGATGGCCTTCTTCTACTCTATGTCTGATGAAATGGTACTTTCTGTCGATATGTCTGGTCTTACCATGATCTCTCGGTTCCTTTGTCAAGGCAACCGCTCCTTCATTATCGCAGAACAGTTCCATAGGCTCCTGGATGGTTGGAACAACTCCGAGATCCCCGATGAAGTTCCTCAACCAAGCTGCTTCTTTCGACGCTTCACTTGCTGCAATGTACTCTGATTCACAAGTAGAATCAGCCACCGTATTTTGCTTGGAACTCTTCCAAGTAACTGCTCCTCCATTCAGTAAAAACACCCAGCCCGACTGAGAACGGAAGTTATCTCTATCCGTCTGAAAGCTGGCATCACTGTAACCATCTACTCTCAAAGTATCACTGCCACCAAGCACAAGGACCCAGTCCTTTGTCCTTCGCAAATACTTGAGTATATTCTTAACTGCTACCCAATGAGCTCTACCTGGGTTTCCCTGATAGCAACTGACCATGCTCAAAGCAAATGCCACATCAGGGCGAGTACATGTCATAGCGTACATGATCGATCCGACAGCGGAAGCATAAGGTACACGACTCATGTCATCTATTTCAACATCTGTACTCGGGCATTGAGTCTTACTCAATTTGGTATTGCTCTGGATAGGTAGCTCTCCCTTCTTGGAATTTTCCATACTAAACCTCTTTAGTACCTTATCCAAGTATGTGCTCTGACTAAGTCCAATTAGTCTCTTCTTTCTATCTCTCAATATTCTAATCCCAAGAATATAGGCAGCTTCTCCAAGGTCTTTCATTGCAAAACACTTTCCAAGCCAAGACTTAACCTCTTTCAAGGTTGGAACGTCGTTACCAATGAGTAATATGTCATCGACATATAACACCAGAAAAGTTACTATACTCCCACTAGCCTTGATATACACACAAAACTCATCTTCACTTCTAGAGAAACCAAACTCTTTGACTTTCTCATGGAAGCAAAGATTCCAACTGCGAGATGCTTGTTTCAATCCATAAATGGATTTCTCAAGCTTGCACACTCTATTGGGAAACTTTGCATCAACAAAACCCTCTGGCTGACTCATGTAAACATCTTCAGCCAACTTCCCATTAAGGAAAGCAGTTTTGACATCCATCTGCCAGATTTCATAATCATGAAAGGCAGCTATGGCGAGCAATATCCTAATAGATTTAATCTTAGCCACTGGCGAGAAGGTTTCATCATAGTCAACCCCTGGGGTTTGAGTGAAACCTTTTGCAACCAGTCGAGCCTTGAATGTGTGCACATTTCCATCCATGTCTGTCTTCTTCTTGAAGATCCATTTGCACCCAACTGTCTTACGACCTGGTGCACTATCAACCAAATTCCAAACTTGGTTATCATACATGGACTTAATCTCGCTGTCCATTGCCTCTTTCCACTTGGAAGCCTCTGGACCTTCCATTGCTTCCTTATAAGTGACTGGTTCATCTAAGTTTACCAGTGTTCTGTCACTTATGAATGTGTCACCATCTGAAGTAATATGGAAACCATACAACTCAGGTGGCACACTCACCCTAGTGGATCTTCTAAGAGGTAATGAGTTATCGATTGGTTCAACAGGAACTGTTTCCTCTGGTTGAGTGCTAGTGTCATCTAAGGTTCCTTCATTGGCTGAATCTTGAATTTCTTCAAGGTCAATAGTGCTCCCACTGTCCTCTTTGAATATGAGCTCTCTTTCAAGAAAGACTCCTCTTCGTGCTACAAAGACCACGTTTTCACTAGGCCTGTAGAACAAATATCCAAAAGACTGCTTTGGGTAACCAATGAAAACACATTTCTCACTTCTAGCTGCTAGCTTGTCGTGAGTCTCTCGTCTTACGAAAGCTTCACAACCCCAGACTTTAATATGTGCTAACGAGGGAACTTTCCCTGTCCACATTTCGTGAGGTGTTTTGGCAACCTTCTTTGTAGGGACAAGATTGAGGATGTGGGCGGCTGTCTCTAAGGCATACCCCCAGAAGTGAATAGGAAGCGAAGCCCGACTCATCATAGAACGAACCATGTCTAACAAGGTTCGATTGCGCCTCTCAGCTACACCATTTAACTGTGGTGTCCTAGGAGGAGTCAATTGTGAGACTATCCCACATTCTTTCAGATAGTCGTTAAACTCGATACTAAGATACTCCCCGCCTCTATCGGATCTAAGTATCTTTATCTTTCTGCCCAATTGATTTTCGACTTCATGTTTAAACTCTTTGAACTTTTCAAAAGTTTCTGACTTATGCTTGATCAAGTAGATATATCCATATCTGCTATAATCGTCAGTGAAAGTCACATAGAATCGATTAGCATCTCTTGTAGTTGATCTGAAGGGCCCACACACATCTGTGTGTATGAGATCCAACAGACCTTCACCTCTTTCACAAGACCCTGTGAATGGTGATTTTGTCATCTTTCCCAAAAGACAAGATTCACACATATCATCTGACTTTAGGTTAAATGATTCCAACACTCCATCCTTTTGGAGTTGGGCTATGCGTTTCTTGTTAATGTGTCCAAGACGACAATGCCACAAGCATGCCTTGTCTACACTATTAGACAAGTCAATATTAAGTACACTATTTCCTAAGCTATCAACACAAGTCACTGTTTCATACACACCATTACAAGGCAAAGCTTCAAACATAAAAACACCATTCTTATAAACAGAAATTGAACCATTCAAATCATTAAAAGAATATGTAAAACCTTGTCTGAACAATGCATGAAATGAAATAATGTTTCTCGTCATCTCAGACGAATAGCAACAATTTATTAAATCTAATCTAACATCATTACTAAGCAGAAGCTGATAAACTCCGATCTTGGTTACTGGTGAAGACTTTCTGTTTCCCATGATCAGGTTTATCCTTCCTCGCTCTATCTCCTCACTTTCCTTTAGACCCTGCAAATCAGAACAGATATGAAAACCACATCCTGTATCAAGGACCCATGAACGAGAAGATAATGAGTTATTAGTAGAAATAGTGTAAATACCTGCCGAAGATGGCTTCACTTTGCCATCCTTGATATCTTGCAGATATTGTGGGCAAGATCTCTTCCAATGCCCCTTTTGGTTGCAGTAAAAGCAAACTGCCTCTTTTGGATCAGAAACATGGGGAGTGGAACCATTGGGCTTAGCCTTTGGGCCATTACTAGATGACCCAGCTTGAGCCTTGCTCTTCCAGTTTTGCTTGGGAGGACCTTTCCTCTTTTTCCCCTTTCCCTGTCCAATAGCCAAAACAGGGGCACTCGTAGGTGTGGAGGGTATACTTTTACCCTTCATCCCTGCCTCAGCTGTCTGCAACAAGTTGTGCAATTGGGCCAAGGTCTGCTCAGTATTGTTCAAATGGTAAGTTAGAATAAACTGACCATAACATTCAGGAAGTGAGTTCAAGACCATGTCAATGGCCAATTCCTCATCAAAGTGAATATTGAGCTTGACCAAACGCTCTATGTAGCGTTGCATTCTTTGCACATGTGAGACAACCGACTCCCCATCTTTCATCTTGCAAGCCATGAGTGACTTGACTACTTCGAACTTTTCTTGACGAGCTCGCTTATGGTACTTTTCCATAAGGTCCTTGTTCATCTCGAAAGGCCAGTAGTCCTCATAGTACCTCTGCAGTTCTGGGGACATAGTTGCCACCATGATGCATGCCACTTTGGTAGCATCATCGTAATGTTTCTTGTAGGCAGCAAGATCTTCAGGAGTAGCTTCATTCTCATCAAGCTCTTTGAGCTCCTTTTCAAGAACATATTCTTTGTTCTCGAAACGAAGAGCCATCTTGATGTTGCGCATCCAATCGTTATAGTTTGAGCCATCCATAACGACTTTGGAGCAAATATTGAGCAAAGAGAAGTTTTGGTTGGAGGAGGACGAAGCAGAAGTGTTTCCAGGAGTAGACATCTGAAAAGAAAGAAAGTTTTAGTTAGATTTCAAGATACCTTAATAGAATAACCCAAAGATATAATATCAAGGTTAGGATCCAACTATGAAGATTCACAACTTAGAAATGGGATGCCGAGATCCAAGTGCAAATTTCATAAAGGTAGGTGAATGACGATTCACCAATTCCACCATTAGACGAAACAAACGAAGTGAAATTCCTAATTCTTTTGAGATACATTGAAACTATTCAATGGCATGTTTTAATCTCAGATTATGCTCTTCTATTTGTGACTGGGATGCCGAGGATCACAAACAAGATGTGAATAACCATGCAAATGTGCTTGGTAACCTCATTGTCTTTATCATTAACTATTGATGTGCTGGTAAACCACACACGCTCCATCAAAATGACAATTATGAGATACCCATTACTACTCTTTATTAGTGCCTTTTAGTGTGCTGGTTAACCAAACACGCTCCACTAACGACCAATAAAGCATAATGTGCAATTTCATGGATTAGCATACTTTTCACATTTTTCCTAAAGTAACTAGAGTTGGGATTTTTGAAAATAATGTTCTAGTACTTTTAATATCATTATACTTTTAATGAGAAGTAGTTGTCCTATCAAATCCGTTCTGCTAACGACCCTCCACTAATCAAGGAAGCGGTGGGTGAGAGTGGACACCCATTCAACTACCATTTTATAGGCAGTTTCCTTATACCCCCCTTATAGATTAGCTTCGTGAATGAGGCATACTAGCGATTTGACTGACCATATTCTTATACATATATAATATTAAACTTTTAATTATAATATATATATAAGGTGTGTTTTAAAACATTTTAAAACTTCAAGGGTTTATAAATTTCGAAATTTAAGCTATTAAATTTAAATTTAAATAAACCAATTAACTAGATTTAATATTTATCTTTTAATTAACTATTAATCAAATTATTAAATCTTGTAAGGATTATCTAATTAAATTAATCCATTAATTTAATCCTAATCCTTATCCCTCTAAATTTCGAAAAATAGGGCAAGGATAATTATCCAATTAATCTAATTAAGTAACAATTATCCAAAAACAAGAAACCCTAGTTATCCTCTAGCATATTTCGAAATTCATAAGGGAGGAGGCTAGGGTTTTCAAAACCCTAACCCTAATTTCGATTAGGGTTCTTTGGAGGCTAGGGTTTTCGAAAACCCTTCAATCCAAAACCCTAATTGCGAAAATTTGGCCTTTAGGGTTTAATGGCTATAAACCCTAATTTGCAATTCAACTATTATAGCAATTCAATTTAAAACAAACAATGGCTCTGATACCACTGATGGGTTTTAGGTAAAACAAATAAACTAGAAAAACAATTCCTAAGTTCACATGCAACCTACTTTGGATCTATGTTTTAACTATTGAACATATAACTTTGAATTGCAAAACAAGAACCCTAGAGGAGAGAGGCTTATTTTCGAAAATAGTAAACTAGGGTTTAGGGTTTACATACCTTTCAATTGTTATAGCAAACAATTGATATTCCCTTGATCTTGATCTTGATCTTCTTGGAAGCTTTAGCACCACAAGTGTAATGCCTCTAATGGAATCACACCCAATGACTAGCAAGAAGGAAAGTAGAAGAGAGAGGGGAGAGGGAGTATGCAAAATCTCGGCCTTAGGGTTTCTTCAAAGAAAGAGTGACCAAAAACATGAACCAGGAGGCTCCTTATATAGCTGAGGGATCTAGGGTTTAAGGGAAACCCTAGTTATCCTTTGCTTAGGGCCTAAGCAAACCCAAGGGCCTTATCCAAGCCCATATGGACGAAATTATTAGGGTTTCCCCTAAAGATTTCGTCCACCCTCTTCCAAGGGGGTTCTAGAGCCTTCCACTCAACTATTAGATAATTGCAAACTAGTCCCTGCACCTTATAATTAATTCTTTTAACCCCAAAATCAATTCTGATTAATTTCTGGCTAACAATTAATTAAACATAATGATTTCTAATTAATATATTAATCCATTAACATATTAATAAATCATTTATATTAATTTATTAATCTTATAAATTAATATCTCTCCTTTCACAATTTCCTTGTCCAGTTGCTAGGTTGAGGGCAACCCAAAAGGACTGTGCTGCTATCAATTCAAGTACATACCAATTATAGTTATGGGCTTAGACACCTAATCCAACACTTTGCGAGGTGAGTTTTCTCCTGTAGGAATGAGTCTAAGGCACCAAGGCCGACCCGTTTAGATAGTAGTAGCTCTGAACCACAGTCTGATGTCGGGCGGGGCCCGAAGTAGGTTTATATACTTTCCGGATTCCGATCCGATGCTGGGGCGGTCCCGAGGAATGTTTGTATGCCTGTATGCTTGATGTCTTTGTGATTCTTGCATGTGTTTGTTATGTGTTATGTGTTCCAGGCTTAGGACCGATGTCGGGGCAAGCCCGATGAATGTCTAGTTAATATGTTATGATAGTATGTTTCGGACTCCGGTCCGATGCCGGGGCGGTTCCCGAGGAATGTTAGTATGTTTCCGGATCTCGGTCCGATGTCGGGCGGGGCCCGAGGAACGTTTACATGCTAGTATTATGTGCTTATGTTATATGTTGGTTGATATGTTTATATGTATGCCGAGATCTGCTCGATGCCCGGCGGGGCCCGATGCCGAGAAGGGTTCGATGTCGGGCGGGGCCCGATGCCGAGAAAGTCGATGCCGAGCTTGACTTGATGTAGCAGGGGCGGGGCCCAAGCTATGTTATGTGATATGTGTATGGTATGTGGTAATTAGGGAGACTCACTAAGCTTCGTGCTTACAGTTTTCAGTTTTGGTTTCAGGTACTTCCACTAGCAAGGGGAAGGGCTCGGAATGATCGCATGACACACACCACAACTTTAGCCTAAGATTGTTTAGACTCTGATATTTTCTCACGTGATTGTGATACAGTATTTGACATGATATTTTTGAGTGATATGATTTATGATTTATTATGATATTGATGGATTATGGTTTTTACTAAATGATTTTAAAAAGAAATTTTTGGTCTGTATTTTTGGGATGTTACAATATATAAAAAAGAAAATCATCAGAAAAGTCCTTAAACTTTAAGTTTATTAACGAAAAAGTTATCCATGATTTTTTTTTTAAATTTAATCCTTAAAATCGACACTAATCAGATAAATGAATTATTTTGCAACTGTTTACTGGTTTCAACGGTTAAATCGGAAAGAAAAAGTTGATTTTTTTTGTCAATAAACCAAAATATAAGATTTTTATGCAAATTTTTCTTTTTTCGTTTTATAGACTACCAATTTAGACAAAAAGACAAATTACATATATGTAATTTTATTTTTTAGGCCCAAAATTTGATCCTAGTTGCGCTTTGGGCTTTGGGCTGATGATCATTAATTGACAAAGAGAAAAAAACATAGACACCTAATTCTTAATTTCTTCCGTTGTGCAATATTATGCGTGCAACATGTCTTAACATAACATTAGATGGAGATAGTGTTTTAAATGCCTTAACGATGTTACGAAATGCCACAAAACCACAATGGGTCCTCCACGCAATGGATGACCTATACCGAACAATCTAAGAGAAAGTAACATTATCATATTTATATAACTGTAACTGTGTAAGTTTTTAAAAACATTATGCCTCTTTTAATTAATCATATATTCATATATAAACTTATGTTGCAAGAATCGTTCAATTATAAATTTCATTTTTTCTATCACAAATTTTATTTTTTATATTATAAATATATGCTACGAGTTTGTTTTTCATAAATTTCAGTCAAGTTTTTATTTAATTTACTAATATATTTGCGTGTATATTGTTTGAATGTTGCTTATTTTTATTTATTTATTTTGTAGGTTATATTTATACTCTACGTGATCTATATTTAACTTGAATGACTAAATTCGAGTAATGTTAGTTTGTTCCATAAATAGGTTGATCATTTCTGGATTTGTCTAATTTTCTCCTTTCACAAACATAACTCACCAAATAAAGCAAAATGATAAACTTTATAAATTGTTTCATTGGAAGCTAGTGTTGGAACTTTATATATATAAAGGAATTGCAAGTTGGCAATTTCCTTTGTATCCCACATTGGTGTGGGAAGAAACTTTTGTGGGTTTATAAGCTTATTTCCTTGATAGGCCTTCAAAGGCTTTAGTGGATCAAAGGAATGGGGCAAGCCCATGCGCGCGTCTAGCACTAGCCGACGCCGCGAGTGCACGAAATGGCGCACTTGGCTCCAGTCGCTGGGAGCTTTTACCGATCCGGTCAACTAGCCATTTGACACTCTCACGAAAATCAGAGCTCTCTCCTACGGATTCGAGCCATAGCACATGGTTTCATAAAACCACACGATTTTCCCGATCTAAATCAAGCAGGTTTTACATGAAGAAGATTTGGCTCAACGTGTTCTATTCGATACGGGTAGGAGAAGAACCCGACCCGGTATTATTAAAAAAATAGAGGAAGCAGAACCAAGTCAAGATGATACAGATCAACCCCTTTTTTTGCGCCAAAGATCTTACCATTTCCGAAGGAACTGGAGTTTCATCTCTTTTCCATTTCCATTCAAGAGTTCTTATGTGTTTCCACGATCTGCATTAAATCCTGGGGTTTTACTCTGTTGCTTACTTCTAGTAGAAGCGAAGTAAAAACCTTTAAGGACAGGAGTCCAATCTGTGCAGTTATCTGAAGTTCAAGATCAACAGGTTGGTTTTATTTTCTGTCTTGCATTTAAATTCGTCCAACAACAGAACAGTCTTCTTCTTTCTTTCTTATAATTAGATCTAATCGTGAAGGATTGATCTGGTTTTGGACGAAACTTGGTAAATATAACAATAATAATTGGATCTATAATTCGCAACTAATCGACATATAATTCTCAATATTATTTGTCGGTTTCCTTGCGTGTCTATTAGTTTGATTTTCAACGGCTTGGACATTATATATTACTCTAGTAAGAATATATTTATGGTATTCATAGTGGAATGCTATTCATATCATCATCATCATCTCTAATAAATGAAAGTTTTTTTGTCACTTGTCACACTCTTATTCAATTTGTCAAATGTCATTTTGTGGTTATTTTGAATTGATTTTTTTCCACATATCAGTTTATGAGTTTTTTTATTTTATTAAATTCCACATAATAATTTAATGTAGTAATTGTAATAAATATACTAACGAAACTAAGAGCTTCACAATTCAGATCTCAACTAAAATGGCATCTAGAAGGGTAAAGTTTCCAACTTTACCCCTAGGAACCACCAAGATTGGTTCAAAACCCAAACCCTAGGCTTAAAAGGGTGAGGGCTTAATCATTAAGCACTAAATCACCAAAGGGATAACCCCAAACTGCAGATCTGGCCCTTAAAGCTGAATGGCCACGTAAAGTTTCCAACTTTACGCTCATGCATGACTAGGAGAGGCTCAAATGTTTAAGAAAGAGGCTCAAATGCTCAAAAGAGAGGCTCAAATGCTCAAAAGAGGCCAAAAGAATGACTTAATGAATGCATGAAGCCCTTAAGACCATAAAGTTGGCACCTTTATGCCAAAAGAGCTCATAAAGATCTTAGATTTGAAAGAATAAACATTTGGGACATCCTACTTCCCCAACAACCACCCAACCATGGCTAAAAGCATACAATCTAACCCAAGAAGAGATCTGAGCAATTATTACGCAAGGTGAAAACTTGATACCTCAAAAACTTGGCAAATGAGCTAGTGATTCTGGATCCAAGACTCCTTCTTCAAGCCAAGTAACTCCCAATTCCTTAGCTCCTTCAACAAGCACCAAAAATTAACACTCAAGGTTCTCCCCAAGCTCACACACTCAACAATGGAAGGTAATGCTCGATTTTAGGGTTTCTGGACAGAGGAGGCTGGTAAGGAGGCCAACCAAGGGACTTAAGGCCTTTAAATAGGGTGCAACATCCTAAAAATTAAGGTTTCCTTCCCAGCTGCCAACTCGCCGAGTTGAGACACCTCGACTCGCCGAGTTGACTCATTAAACTCCGCGGCCAAAAACAACTCGACATGCCGAGTTAAGGCTTCCAACTTGCCGAGTCCTCCAAGAAAAAAATAAATAATTGGAAAATAAATTCATACCGGAGACTGGAAATGGGACTTAAGGTTCAATATATAGGGCCCAAACCCTAAAGATTAGGGTTTGAGTCCAGGCGGAGTACGCCCCGCGTACTTAGAGTACGCCTAACATACTCCCCTAAAACGGTGTCGTTCCGTTTTTTCCCCTTACGCCCAACGTACCATCCAGGTACGCCCTACGTAAGGGCCAAAGTTGCCAAATCATAAATCAAAGGATTAGAAGGGAAAATTTACCAGGACTCGAGTGTAACAAAAAAAATCTTTCAAAACAAAACCTTCCTTCATTCTAAGAGAGAGAACAAACGTTCTTTTAGCAACAATTTATCCGTTGGGGCCTTTATCACGTAAATAGACTCAAGTTTCATCCACAACCATGATGCACTATCTTGATTGGTTACTTCGTCTAGTATGTTGTCCGTAAGAGATGGAAAAAATATAATGAGCATTTTCTTATTGTTGTTTAAACTCCTAATCAAGTAATCATCCATACTTGCCCTTCCCTCAACAATTTGAAGTCATACAACATGTTTTAGCAACACACTCATCTTAATCTTCCAAAAACTGAAATTATTCTTACTAGTGCACTTATTTATTACCACAAGTATAGGGAAAATCACGAAAATCAATCCCCTTTGCGATCTCTTTAACCCAAGAACACTATGAAAATTTCTTTGAGGACTTTTGTCGAACATTTTGTGTGCAAAAACGGATAACTTTGCATCAATGCAGAATTTAACTGTAGAGGGAATGAGGGATCACATTTTTGTTTTATCACACAAAAAAAGGACAATTAAGTGTAATAACTGTGATTGAACTTGCCTTAGAGTTTTATAGACCCAAAAACTCCATAAAAATTAAAATTGCATATATATGAGGGATCACTGTTATTAAATCAACCATTTACTCTCTTTCAATTTATGCTTCAAAAAACTACAGCCAATTCAAAACACTTCCAATAAAAAAATTCTAAGAAAACCAAACACATAAAATCTACAGTTATGAAGCATTCAAACAATCAAACTCATGTAAAGGAAAAAAAAAATCAAGATCAAAAACAAAGAAAATACACCACAATACCTGAAAAAAAATGCCATCTTTCAACAACATCAAAACTAAAATAAGTTCACACAATCTACTAAACATATCTACTGTAGTCCAATAAAAACTAAAAAAACAAAAAAGACTGCGATGACACTTCAAGATTCCTACTACAAGAATCTTAAGAAAATTTCACAGAAAAACACAACAAAAAGAAACAACAATTAAACAATCAAGATTCAAGATCTCTACACTGCATATTCTCTGAGCATTTTAGCAACAACCCATGAATCTTTTCATACCCAAATCTGTCCCCAACGGACCCCACCTCTTCTTCATCATTATCACTGTCAATATCTTTAGGTGTCACTCGATTCTGATAACTTCTTCTTCTCAACACAAACACATTGAAGTAATAACTCACAAGATTTTGCTTTGATTTATCACGAATTATATACGCACCTCTTTTCCAAAACTTATTCATAATCTCATGTCTACTCTTGTTGCTATGTGCTAAATCATGTCTTGCTTTTATCACTAAACTTTTGAATACTTTTTCCTCTTCAGGTTCCCATGAAAGTGACACCTCTTCACCCATTTGATTAAATCTCCATTTGTAAAAAAGATCACCAAGTTCGAGTTTCAGTTTATATCTGTTTTCAGCAATGTGAAATCTCACACATTCAGCAGACCCTTTAAACAGACACTCACAATCACATACATTTTGTCTTCCTAACCCAATTACCAAATTACCCTTTTTGTTGATGTCATCTGGTGGGGGCCACATTTGGGTGCCTAGCCACTTGGGATCACTCTGAGTCACTACACCTGTCCATGCTGGCACTACAGCTTGATACAGTGGGCCCAGGTTATGCTTTTGGTTTTGTGGTGGGCCCGTGTTTTCATGCATCCGGAGCTTTCCGGATTCACGTTTCATTCGAGATGATGTACGCAAATTGCAGTTTGTGCATGTGCATTGTTCTGCTGACGTGGCACTTTTGCAGCATACTTTTACTTCAGAAGTATTAACTCTGTTATCATCTTCATACATTGCAGGATGCATCCTCTGGTTCTTTTTCTACAAAAAAAAAAAAAGTTCATGAATCCATCAAACACTTTAATTTATAGAAAGATTCCAATTTTTCACAGATCAAATGAGACACAGAAAGTGTGAATTACAAAACTTTGGAAATATGAATCAGAAACTAATAAGTAAGGCAAATGAGTTTATACCTGTGAAGAACCTTTTGCTTCATTCCCTGAATCAAAACTAATTTCTGCAAAAAGGGCTTTTCTTGATAACAAAGCTTGCTTCCATAGTTTATCACCTGTATATTTTTTCCATTTTGAACTTCTTTGTGAAGTTTTAAAGGCCATATTATGAGGATTCCTTGCAGCATTTGCTACCCAATCTACCATTTCTGATAACAACAAAGATTCTTTCTCCCTCTTCCTCTTTGAAGATCTACTAACATTCTTCACAACATTGCTGACATCATCATCATTCTCAGCAGTTAATATAGCATTGTTGTCAGAATGAAATCTAATTATCTCATCCACAACAATCTTGATTGATGAATCGATTTGTTTTTCATCATCAAGACTTAACTCTTTATCATCATCATCATCATCATTGATCACTGAAAGTCCTACCTTTTTTACAGCATTATCTGAAGATAACTCGCATCTTTTGTCATCCAAAACCCTAAATTCTTCATCATTATCATCACCATTGATTCTTGAAAATGGCACATCAAGATTCATTCCTCCCTCAATTTGATTAAACCCCGATGTACCCTCATCTTTGAATCCAATAATTTCATCGTGACATAAAGATTTTCCAATCTGATTAGACTCAAAACATATATATTCATCCAAGTGGTGTGACAAAAGATCTAGTTTCGCTATAACATCAGTGTCAATATTATCTTTAAATCCTCCTTCACTCAGCCATTGATCCAATTCTTTCAAATACTTGATATAAAGCAGCTTCAAAGATGCCTCAAGCCCAATTTCAAACCCACATTCTTTTGCAACAAATTCCCACATGTTATTCTTTGAAACAAGTTCATAACTCCCTATTCTCTTCACAGTCAAGAACAGCTTAAATAAATCGGCTTCCACTCCATCACCAAGTTTAGGTGGAAAAGGCCTAAACACATTTTTCTTCACAGATTCTTCTTTCAAGAAAAACGAAAGAACTTGATCAAACAATTCCCTCAATCCATTATCATCCATAGAGGCATCCATACATTCATACTTTACATATAAATCCGGATTTACAGACACTTCATCGTTTCTACAAGCTCCTGGAATCTCGATCGAATTCAAATCCGACCCATTTTTCAATTCAGAAACATAGGCCATATTTTGACATCAAGATTCCGGTTCTTTTTTCCTTTCTATCACAAACAACACACTGATAGTAAAAATTGATACAATTTCTGACTTAAAACATGAGAGAAACAGTGATCGGAGTTGAAAACGAGACGATTCACTCCATGGGTTCTTTGCATATAAATTTTTACCTTTGTACAAGTTTTTGCGGCAAGCCCTTTTAATTTGTTTAGTTACCTACAACAACAATGGAAAAAGAGTTTCGTAAGAAAGAGGGATTTGTAGAATTAAGGGTTTAAATGATGCATTTTATGTGGAAATCATTTGGGGATTAAAGAAGAAAGAGGTTTAGGGTATTTGAGACCTCAAGAAATAGGGGAAGACAAGTGCCAGAATGTTTATAGAGACATGTTCTTTTTCTTGGAAAAAATGACATGGAAAATAAAACCAATCTTTAAATTAATAAATGGAAAAAGAAAATAGGAAATAATATAGAATGTGAGATTTACCTTATGGTTCAGATTTGTGAAAAGGGGGATTGATGGGGGATCAATCAACTCACTCACCTCTTTCAATGAAAGTGAATCAAACCCTAATTTTGGAGCATTTCTAGACTTCTACTTGGAGCCTGAGGAGTAAAGACAATTGGGGGTTTTGGTCTAGGTTTGTGGTTTGATGTGTTGTGCACATAAAACACATCTAAAGCCCTTTTTATAGAACCTTACTAAGGGGTATTTTTGTCAATGTTTTTAACTTTATTATTTTTCATTTAATTTAATTGTATCCGATCTGATATCGGTATTTTTTTTAAAGTAATAATGTAATCGATAAATATTACTGTAATGTTGATGGGTCTGTATGTAATAAGTTTTTAAGCAATTTTATATCTTAGATGTTTCAAAATGTTATGTTATACCAATCTCAATTGTTTATATCGTTTTTATAACTTATAAGTTATGTCTATAGTCGATAAATCTTTGTTAGATAAACCCCATACATAAATGAATAGTGATTTGTGCACAACACTTTTTGACCGTACATAACAATTTATATTTTAGATAATTATACTATACAACTATATAAAATACAATTTTTTATGTATGGATAAAAATTGTTGTGAATGAATCATCACCCATAAACAAATAAAAAGTATATAGTTAATTTAGAATATTTGATCGTTAACTAAATATCTAAAATATCTCATGATGTAATAATATTAACAAACAATAAGTTGTAATGACGCTAATGGTAAATAAGTAATTGAAATTGAAATGAGAAATATTTCAAAATAATAATATTAAGATTTCTATTAGACATGATAATTGTCCTTTTTTATACATATTTCAACATACGATTGAAATTTGGATAGGAATGTTATAAAAATAACAGTTACCAATTAAAATTAAAATAAATCCAAAAGGTATCATAAAAATTTATTTCTATTAAAAATTGATGTATAATAAAAAAATGAATTACCGCATTCTAATTATCTAAAATGCAAATAGCTTCTAGTTTTATATAATTTTAAACTTTAATAAAATTATAATCATTTTTACGGAATATTTTTTTGCAAATAATAACTACACTCCCAAATACTAACTAGTTGCCAAACCTGCCCCTAATAATGGGTTAATAAAACATTAATGATATAATGTTTATTCTACAAATCATATTCATATTAAAAAATATGATATGGTTAATTAACATAATATATTTTTAATTAGCATATAAATATGATAATTTCAGATTTCAAATTTAGAAGAATCGATTAACATTAAAGTCTCATGCTATTTTATAATTATTTATTTTCGTTAAACGTGCGTATACCATTTAACTTTTGAATTTCAAATCATTTTCTAGATCATTTTTTTCAATTTATTTTATATTTTAAATGAGTAAGTTGCTTAATTATCTATCATATATGTACTTTCTTATAGGCTAATCATTCTATTAGTTTATGTAAAAGACAAAAATCTTCTTTGCCGAAAAAAGTTATATTAAAGATAACTACACGTTAAATAAATGTTATAATTTTAAATTTGAGACCAATAGAATTTTATGAGATAAATTTTTTGGGTGTAAAAAAAATATTTTAAAAAAATTAAAAATGAAAAAAAAAAACACAATATATGTAAGTTTTTAAACTTATTTTCAAAAAAATCAAAATAAAAATAAAAAACAAAAAATAAAAAAAATTACCATCAATAATGTTAGAATATATAGAATATGCAGAAAATATGTAAAATTCTATAATATGTGTAAATATTCTACAATATTTACATATATTCTCACATAATTAACCGTATTTTATTTATTATTTATTTTTTGAAGAAAAAGTTTGAAAATTTATAAATTTTCATTTTATTTTATTTTTCATATTTTCTAATTAATTTAGACAATATATATATATATATATATATATATATATATATATATATATATATATATATATATATAGAGAGAGAGAGAGAGAGAGAGAGAGCTAGGTTCAAATGTGGGTTGACATCTATTGTGCGGACGTGTGGACAGTGCTATTATGTGAGAATGACAAAGAAAATATATTGTTTAGTAATGTGAATACGTTCAATCTTACATAACTATTGTCATTATCACGCATTTTCACCAATTAAATCGTCTATAAAGTTATTATAATTTTTTTTTATTATTATTCACATTCTTTAAAAATGTTGTCAAGATGTTTATGAGTCGTATTTTGTAAGAATGAAAATGAGTGAAAAACGATGCATGAGAACAAAAATGATTAAGAATTAGTGAGAATGCATGGAGATGACAATAATTGTGCGAGCTTGAACGTATTCACATTACTAAACAACTTATTATTTTAATAATTCTCATAGAATAACATTATGCACACGTCCGCACAATATTTATCTATCCATATTATAACCTATATATATATATATATATATATATATATATATATATATATATATATATATATATATATATCCTCTTGTCTCATAAAATCTTATCGTCTCGTAAACTCAACTTATACTATAAATTAGTTGTTCTAATATGTAAGTAAATTTAATATGTTTCCATATTGTAAAAATATTAATTGAAAATACGACCATTTTTATGTACTTAAGTAACTATTTTTAAAATATTTCTATCACAGCAACAATATGAAAAATAAATTAAAATATCAAGTCATCTTTTGAACTAATTTGTACTACAACTTTCACTGGTGACGTTTAGTGTAAAAGCATTTTACAATTCCTACAAGTCACTAAATAGGTTATTTGCATTTGGATTAGATGGCAATCAAATATGTATCAAGTTTTCAACAACTATATAACTATATAACCGAAAATTTTACAAACAAAGTCTTTTTGTATAATATTTTTGCATCTTAAATAATTACAAGAAATGGTCCATGTAGCACAATATTGCATCATAAATTCTTCCTGTATGATATGGTTTCACATTGATTGTTTCAAGTTTACAACTATATTTTTTTTTGGAAACAGCCATATATTATAAAACTCAACCAGAATAGTAAGAAACTATCTGAGAGCAGAGTACAAATACAGAAACAAATTAAAACAAGAAGGGGAAAGAACAGAAATCTTCCCAATTACAATTAAACATTTTTCCCCTATATTTAATCCATGTATAGACCATCGCCTTGATGTTGTCCACCACTCCACATGAGTTAGCAAATCTCGCCTGGAATATTCGTTCATTACGTGCTCTCCATATTCCCCAAAGCATCCCATAACAAATTGCATTGAATCTCTCCCTTTTTTTTGGACACCTGCTCCAATTTGTTGCAAATTGGATCAACTCATCTATGTTCTGAATATTGCATGTATTAATACCACACCAGCTAATTATTTTTTGTAGAACAGTGGCTGCAAATGGGCATTTTACAACTATATAACTATATGTCTATATAACCGATAATTTTACAAAGTCTTTTTGCGGAATGTTTTTTACATCCTAAATAATTACAAGAAATGGTCCATGTAGCACAGTATTGCATCGTAAATTCTTCCTGTGAATATGGTTACACATAAAATGTCTAATAGAAAAAATTACAAAAATGGTCCCTAAAACAATCACCTTGTCCCTGTGTAATATGGTTTCACATAAAATGTCTCTGTATAGAAACTTTTTTTTATAGAAATTGTCCCTAAAACAGTTACCTAAATGGTCTCTACCACAGTAATTTGCAACACAGATGGTCATTGTGTAATTGAGTTTTATAGAAAATGTCTATATGTCAAAAAAAAGTACATAAATGGTCTCAAAACAATTACAAAATGATCCTTATGATAAAAAAAAAATTACAACATATATGGTCCTTGTGTAATAGAATTTTATAGAAAAGGTTCTTGTGAAGAAAAAAAATATAAAAATGCTCCATAAACAGTTCAGAAATGATCATCAAAGAAAGTCGCAACAGAAATGATCATTGTTTAATAAAAAATCACATGAACACTCCATGTGCAAAACAAAATTTACTACCAAAACAATTAAAGAAATGGTTGATGTGGTAGAGTATTGCAACATAAAGGGCTTCTTTGTAATAGATTTTTATAGAAAAATCCCTTGTGCATAATTTTGTAAAGAAATAGTCCATAAACAATTACAAGAATTGGTCCTCATGCCAACAATCTACGTAGGAACTACAATGATCAGTTGCATAGCAATAAATGCAAGAATATTTACTTCCATAATCTCAATCTCCTCGTTTTTTATTCACAATAACTCGTGATGCCAATAATCTACTCTAATAAATGAAAAAAAAAATTGTCACATGTTACACACTCATTCAATTTGCCAAATATCATTTTGTGGTTATTTTAAATTAATTTTTTTTCCACATGTCATTTTATAAGTTTTTATATTTTAATAAATTATGTATAATACTTTAATGCAATAATTACAATAGATGTTGTAATCCTCTCTAATAAATGAAAATATTTTTGCCACATGTCATATTTTCATGCATTTTGACACATGTAATTTTGTGCTTAATTTTTAGAAATTAATTTTCACTTGTCATTTTGTGGTAATTTTCGATTTTCTTAATTAACTATCTAATTTTTAGGTTATAGAAAGTAATTAATGTGTCATTAATTTGTTTCCTTGTATTTTCAAATTTTAATATGTTTCCTTCAATATATATAATTCAAAATTGGTATGTTTTTTCAAAGTTCATTGACATTTTAGGCAAAATGGCCTATATAGAAAAAAATAATCAAACTTTATTGCTTTTTATTGACAAACTAAAAAAAGGTTATATGGTCAAAATATAATTATTTTTTTGTAGTTTGTTTTATTAGTATAAATTGAATTATTTATTTATTCATCATTTTGTTTGTATATATTTTGAAATTTTATTTTAAAAAATACTTAATGTTTACACTTTGATATTTAATGTTTTCTTTAAAAAAAAACTTAATGTTTATATCTTCATATATAAATTTTTTTAATCAACCCGTGTACTACACGGGTTTCTTTCACACCTAATAAATAAATATTTTTCTTGTCACATATCACACTCTTATTCAATTTGTCAAATATCATTTTGTGGTTATTTTGAATTAATTTTATTTTGACATGTCATTTTATAGGTTTTTCTATTTTAATAAATTCCACATAATATTTTAATGTAATAATTATAATAAATGTTGTAATAAATGAATATCAATTTCATTAATGGACTTACCTTCTTATTTAAAGTTTCCAAATTAAAGCTCATTAGTTTATTTTGTTTATTTATTTAAATTTAAAAGATAAAAAAATCAATTTTAATAATTCATTATTTTTCTTATTTTCTTATAAATCCAAAGTTCTTAAATATTTAGATCTTTATATTTAATTTTTTTAATTAATCCATGTAATACATGGGTCTTACACCTAGTTGCAATATAAATGATTCACGTGTAATAGAATTTTACAGAAATTGGTCCCTGTATAATAGCTAAGTTATAGAAATAATTTCAGGCGTTCGTATCAATTTATTCTGAAAAACAAGATTAATAAATGTGTCGTAATGTACACCCTCGCCATATTTTTTTTGGAATTGGCAAATATGTATTAATAAAAAAAAATAAACCCCAACTAGCAAGATGCTAGAAGGTAGAAGGAGACATAGTTTACACAGAAGGAAAAAAAACAAAAATGAGACCAGCAAAAGAAGAATAACACTTTGGACAGATTATCTAGTCTCTAGTTTCTAATAAGTCGCCGATTTTCTTCACTTCACTAAAAGGGGTATATGCACCAGTCCGTCCAATTAATAGGGTAGTTTGAACTCTTGTGTTTAATCCATACGAACACCATAGATTGTATATTATCCGCTATCTTGGTGGGCGATATCCTGATTTTTCTGTAAAGTTGTAACGCCCGGTTCCTGGTACGTATTTTAATAAGAACTATTCATATTTGCTAAGGGGCTCGACGAGTTGGAGGCCCCAAACTCGTCGAGTAGAAATTGGGTATGTTGGACGCGGGACTTGAAGTCTACTCGACGAGTAGGTCTGCCAGGGTGAAACCCTAATTTTCAGGGTTTGCATCCTATTTAAACACCTTAACACCCCATTATGGCCTCTCTCATCGCCTCCCTTAGTCCAGAAAACCCTAATTTGAAACCCTAACCCATTTTGAGTGTTCTTGAGCCATTTTTGTGTGTTTTTGGTGGTTTTGAAGCTTGAGAAGGAAGAAGAAGCTTGGGAGTTCAAGAGTAAGCAAGTAGATCCAGAGGTTGTGTTTCATTTCCAGCTCATTTGAGGTATAAAGTTTATACCTTGACCATTCATCTGTTAGATTTCTTCTTGGAGTAGTTTAGGGCTTTAAGGAGCCATTTTTGGAACCATTCATGGATGCAAGCATGTTTTGGGGTATTGACTTCAGATCCATAGCCTTTGAGGGACTCCATGGCATAAAGGTGCCAACTTTATGGCCATGGGAGTCCCATGCATCCTAGGAACCACTTTTTAGGGCTTTTGAGCTAAATAACCCATGCATGCACGTAAAGTTAGAACCTTTACGTGTTATATCGACCTTAGGAGGCCAGATTTATGTTTTGGATGCGTTAAGCCCGACTAAAATCGACTGTATAGTTTTGGATCATAGGGGGCTCGACGAGTCGTTCTTAGGACTCGACGAGTCGGGTCGTGGTTCCCCAACCTTCTCTGTTACTTAGCAACTTGTTGAGTCTAGAAGATGACTCAGCCAGTTAGACGTGTTTTGGACTTAAAGGTCAATAACTCGACGAGTCCAACGACGAACTCGCCAAGTCAGTGAGCAAATGTCCCGACTGTATGAAGGAGAACTCGACGAGTCCAAGGAAGGACTCGACGAGTTCAAATGGAAAGTCTCGATTCTGTTATAAGGAGAAACTCGACGAGTCAGATCGCGAATTCAAGATTTTCTGAATTATGGAACTCGACGAGTTGATGGACCAACTCGGCGAGTTGAGTCAACCAGGATGTTGACTTTGACCAGGGCGTTGACTTTGACTTTGACCATTACCCAAGATTGACCCTTAAAGGGGATATGAATAGGAAGGAGTAACTAAAGGCCACTGGTATGTGTAGGAGTTTGAGGGAGTTGATCCCAGCACCGAGGACAGTTCGGTTACTGCACGACATTTAGGTGAGTTACCTTCCAGTAGAAGTGGGTCTACGGCCACAATGTCGACCCAAAAGTAGGAGTTGTATGTGAGATAATTGTCTTTGTGATAGTTATTTGGGATTGACACTATCTGTTATGTTTTATGTGCTGGCCTGGTATGATGTCATGTGATAGTGGTAGTAGGGGGAAAAGTCCCCGTAATCAGGTCGAAAGGACCCAGGGGGTAGGTCAGGCACCCCGGTATGCTTGACAATATGTTTATGTTATGTTGTTATATGGTAGTGGTAGGGGTGAAATAGTACCCGTAACCGGTTGAGATACACCGGAGGGTAGGTCGGGCACCCAGATATGCCTGACATGGGGTAGGTTAGGCACCTTGGTATGCCTAGCAGGGGTTGGTTGAGCACCCTAGTATGGTCAGCAGAGTAGGTCGGGCACCCAGATATGCCTGACAATATATTTATAGTTTGGTATGTGGTATGATGGGGGAACTCACTAAGCTTTATGCTTACGGTTTACAGTTTTTGTTTCAGGTCCTTTTTCTTCGAATGGAAAGGAGCCAACTTGGTATCAGTGCATCACACCATTATTTTTCGCACCATGATGTTCTTGGGATTGTACTATGACATTATTATTCCATGACATGTTTTATGACATTTGACTTATGGGTTTATGGGTTTAATATGATATTGATGATGTTTTCAGTAAACTGTTTTATATATTACTTAATTAAAAACAAAATTTTGGTCTTGAAATTTGGGATGTTACAAAGGTCTTTCACATCTCGCTTTCCATAGCCACCATACCGTGTCATAGCATATACACGTTATTATCCTTCGTTTCCTTGCACATTGTCCCCATGATCTTGCGAATTTAAGGATATCCCCAACAGATTCACCTTGTGGGAAATTGACCCGACACCATCTAAAAATCTATTCCCAAACTACCCTTGCAAAAGAACATGTAACAAAACGTGTTGTACCATTTCTTCAATTTTTAAACAGAGCCCACAGTGAATCTCATCCAATTACACCCCCTTTTTGCTAGGCCAGTTACAGTTGGTACTCTTTCCACTTTTTCCCTCCATACAAGACATGCTACCTTGATAGGATATTTAGGGATCCAGTCTATAATGTCTGTGTTGATCAGGTTTGGTTGCTTATCCATATGGTGTCTCATGATGTCAATATGGAATTCACCATAAGGAGACATTGTGCATACCCACTTATCCGAACTGTTGTGTATTCGAATATCACCAACCCAAGATGTAATCAGTGCTAGTTCTCTGACTTGATCTATGTCAGACCCCCGAACCAGATGTCGGAAACGTCCAGGAGCTTGATGTGACTTCATTCTCGTAGTATCATCACAGTGTATATAATTGAAACATATCATCACAGTGTATATAATTGAAACATAACATCATCATCACCACACATAGAATATTACAACTGTCATTGGTTTACATCAAGTATTGTATTTCAATATTACATGCCAAAATATGATGAAACTAACATAACAAAATATCCATAAATTCCTTCTGCCCAACCTCCTCAACGGTTTCCTGAGAATACAAGTTAATTTAAAAAGGTCAACATAAAAATGTTGGTGAGTTCATAAGCATGTTTGAGAAAATGATTTATATTACTTTGTAAACACCAGAAAATCCGATATTTTCTGAAAAACCATTTGATATGTTTGTGCCCGATCTTGTATTAATGCATGTGTGTTAATGTTTGCTAGAATGTAAAGAGAGTATGGAGAGAATAACCAAGAGAATGACCCCAGACAACCCGATGTTGTCTGCGAACGAGAATGATGGTATCTCAAACCCCGAGGTTGAGTACCAGCACGAGTATGTTACCGATTAACCCTAATAGAAAAGAGAATGGTTTCCCCATAAATTTCATAACATTAATTCCTGTAAGTGATTCGTTATAACCATACTAGATAATGACAATTTCGCCTGTCATGGCGTTGTTGGACGCCGACGGAATAGAATAAGGTTTTTGTCACCCTAGACTGGTCTAGTCTAACTGTAGCGAACAGCTCAGGTGTGGGGTGTCATCCTCGTATAGATCTATACACAAGCCCCCGCTCTCCCTCCAAGAGACTTTGGTTATAACTATAGGCTACGATCGTACACTCAATAGGTGTCAACCGACACGTCTCACTAGATCCTTAATCGAATTTACGTGAAAAGAGAAAGAAAACATATAAGGTATATTCCAGGCCTAATAAACATGTAAGTGGACAACTAAGGCCCACTAAACATGTATATTATTTCCAGGCTCAAAAGGAATGAGAATGTATATACCGGGCCCAGTATACATGTATAAGGACAACTAAGGCCCACTAAACATGTAAAAGGACACTAAGGCCCACTAAACACGCAAAAGGACACTAAGGCCCACTAAGCATGTAAAAGGACACTAAGGCCCACTAAACATGTATATTAATTTTCCAGGCCCAATAAAGGAAAAAATATATATTTATATATTAAATACATATAAGTTGACATATCTGGATGTTTTGAAAGTATATATAAGTTATACAAACTTGCGTCTAACACAGGTATAAGAGCTTTTAGCATGATAAAAATAATTTCTTGTTTTTGACCTTTCTGTCCCTGTTTTTAGAAAAATTATAGAAAAATCAGCGTAAGTCGAAATTCGGATCCGTAAACTCTGAGAGTTTACTTTATTCATAATTTTTATTAAGAATTTTAATGGCCTCAAAACAGTGTGAAAATGTTCATCTTCACAGACTGATCCGAAATCATTCCTGAAATGATAGACAGTTTTGTAAAAATCGCCAAAAATTGTAGAAAAATCGTATGAACGCGTGCGAGTAGTCATTTTAAGGGTATAAACCTGAACTTTTTGCATGTAAAAAAGTTTTGAAAAATATTTTAATTAAGGTGGTCAAAACAGCCCGTAATTAGTCCAAAACGTTTCTGTTAAAAGCTGATTTTTGAGTTTAGGTTATAGATGTTTGAACACAACACTTGTTTTTGCTATTTTGAGTGTAAAATCTCAGATCTACAAGTTTAAATGTAATATATAAGAGAACACATACTTTTCTCATGGTTTTTATGAATATCTAAGTGATAAACTTCATGTTCAAGTAAAGATCCAAAAGTTAAACACATAACACAACATATAACATGAAAAAAAAACACACATAATCATGCATATACACATAGATCTACACAAAACAACTTGTATTCTCCCCCAAAACATAGTAAAAATCAAAAATAGGGGGTATGACACATTGCTTTGGAGATTTTGGTTTTTGATGAAGATTGAAGAGGTTTTCGGCTTTAACAAGCTTCCTTGAGGAGTTTTTCGAGATCAATGAAGTTCTAAGAGCATGCATCATGAAATGATGTGGGTTAAGAAGAGATTTCTAGAGTAACTTAAATCAAAAGTTTTTGAGTTTCACAAGCACTTACCAAGGATGTATGAGCCTTGATGGAGAGTCCTTGATGTACTCTTGAATCTCACGAGAATTTGGAGGATGGAGAGGAGGGTTTCTTATGCTAGAGAGTGTTTGAAGTAATTGGAAGTGAAGAGAGGTGGGGAAAATTCTTCTTGGCCGTGAACAAGAAGAAGAGGGAGAGAAGAGAGAAGTAGGATGTGATGTGTATATATATATATATGTGATTTCATGGATATTTGTTGTGTAATTTGCATGGATAACCACCATGCAAAGCTTAGGTGGCACTTCTAATATCCCATTGTTTTTTTTATATGTGTGGGCCGTGAATGAGGAGGAAAAGAAAAGAGAAGGAGAAGTTTGGGCCCTCATTGAACATTTTCGAGGTCATAGGCCCAATCATGAAGATTCTAGGCCCATTGGGACCTTCTTATGGGTTCACGGCCCAAAGGTTGTGAAAGGATGGGGTTTACGGCCCAATCACCATGAGAAGATGGGTTTACTGCCCATCATAGTTCAATAGGGTGGTTCACGGCCCATAAAGGCCCATGAGAATAAGTGAGTTATTTTAGGCCCAACATGGCCCAATTGCTATGGTTTGACGAATGTGAGCCCAACTAGTGCCCAAATGGGTTTCATTGGCCCAAAATATCAAACAGAAGGTTTACTAGTCCATTAGGCCTAATAAGAGGATCCTGGTCCATACTAAGTTTGAACCGGGTTATTAGGGTTTCAAACCCACAATTGAGTATCTGAGTTGTATTGAATTAGGTTTTGGACTTCACTCAGGAGTTTTGATTTAAATGGATGTTTTTGATTTAGCGTAGAACATGATATCCACTTAGATTACAAGTTTTTCGAGAGTCGATGTTTACATGAAAACAGAATTTCCTAGCTAAAAATGCTAGTTGTGACAATCTATGTTGTTGGGAATTGATTTCCAATCCCATTTTATCTTGCCATTACCAATTCTATCAGCTACGAGACAACTCTTTTTCTTTTCTAGTGAGTATAATGTTGGGAAAGCTGCTTTGAAGCTTCCCTTTCCACTCTAGTCATCTAACCAAAAAATTGTACTTTTACCATCATTAACCTGTTTTTTCATGACAACCCCCAACGGTTTACCCAATCTCTCTAATTCACCTTGGATGCTTTCTATGTTCTTCCATACCCCACAGAACAATTTTTTAGCTATACAATCAGTTGGCTTGTGTTTTAGGTTGTGTATTCCTTGTATTATTCGACTCCACATACAATTAGGTTCACTTCTGTATCTCCACCACTATTTTGTGGTCAATGAAATATTGAAAGAGTGTAAGGATCCAACACCGAGCCCATCCACTGATTTTGGAGAAATAATCTTTTCCCAGGATACCCAGTTGATCATTTTCTGGTTACTTGTCTCTCCCCATAGGAATTTCCTCCATATTCTCTCAAGAGTGTTTACAACCCTGATCGGTGCTACAAAGATCGAAAAGAAATAAGTGGGAAGATTTCCCAATACTGATTTGATCAGTGTGACCCTTCCACCAAATGAGAGTATTCTAGACTTCCAAGAAGTGAGTTTAGATTGAAACCGGTCAATTACTGGTTGCCAATTCCTTATGAGGTTCATGTTAGCTCCCACGGGTACCCCGAGATAGTTAAAAGGTAGGGAGGAGGGTTCACAACGGAGTGGCAGGGCCTACATGGCTGTTTCTTTTAGAGTGACTCCAACTCCAAATACTTTTGACTTGCTAAAATTCACCACATTTTTTAGAGTAAATTACATGAATGGTCTCTATGGTTTGGAGTAATTTGCGCGTTTGGTCCCTGACTTATTTTTTTTTTAACTCGGATGGTCCCTACTATATGTTTCTGTTACGCGCTTGGTCCATGCCATATGTAAAAAGACTACATTTCCTCTGTACATTTCTTTTTTGAAGTAACTTAATGTTTAAATGTTATTTATTTATTAAAAAAATGTTTGATAATTAGTTGGGTCCCTCCACCCACCTCTCTGTCACCCTCTTGTAGTCTTCTTCCTTTACTTACTCCGACTCTATCATCTTCTAATCAGACCAGAAGTCATTTACATTTTTTCACGAACAAGGAAAAAAACCCACATAAAGAACGAATCCATAAGATGCAAAAACCCAAATCAAATATGTAAAGAACACATATGTGGCCCAACCATTGATGCTTTTACCGAGGCATTAAAACAAACATTTTCTGATCAAACACAAACCACTCAAAACTCATTTGAACAATTGAATGAGGAATGGGATGACATTCTAAACCAACAAATCATATAATCTAATAAATCAATTGTTCTATCTTTTGCATCTCTCTCTCTCTCTCTATGTCTCCTGGGACAATGATCCATAAATAAATTCGATGAAAAGAAAACCAAAATAAATAAACAAAAAAAAAACTCAGTGTGAAAGAGAAAAGCCCTTATACATTGTGAAGAATTGATTGTTGTGGATGGAGACATGGTTGGGACACCGTGAGGGAGGAGGTGGCGTGGGGGTGGGGGTAGAGGTAAGTTGTGTTTGGTGGGGGTGTTTATTTATTTATTTTTATTTTTTGAATTTAAAAAAGGATAGATAAATAATAGAAAATTATAAAAGAAATGTATAGAGGCAAAATAGTATTTTTAAGTCATGACCAAGCACATAACATAAACATATAATATGGTCCATTTGAGTTAAACAAATAAATTAAAGACCAAACGTGCAAATTAACTTAAATAAGAGGGATCATTTGTTTAATTTACTCCATTTTTTAAATTATAAAAGTTCTAGTTTAGCTTTTGTTAGGTGATAAAGTTTGTTTATTTTTAATTTCATTTTTCTTTATTTTAAAACAATTAGGTTATTGTTGGGTTTTTTTTTTCATTTTATCTCACTTTTTCAACAACATTTCCATTTTAGCTTTTTTTTATTGTATGTAATATTTAAAATTTTATTAATTTTTGACAAAATAATTTATTTGTTAATATAGAAAGTAAAATAATTATTTGTATATATAAACCTTTTGTGAGAAGACTACCATCAGTAATTGTAAAGAGTATAAAGACAAGACAAAATTGCAAAAATGGTCCCTGTGGTATGTATTTTTTGGGGGTTTTAGTCCAAACCACGACTTTTTTGGCTTCGTGGTCCTTTTGGACTAGTTTGTATGTGAAAATAGTCCCTCCGAAAATTGAAATGACTATAATACCCTTAGGGTATTTATTTTTCATTTTTCTTTCATTTTTTTCAAATTTAATATTTATTTATTTATTTTAACAATTAAAAATAATAGAGGACCCACCTCTCTCTCTATATATATATTTTTAATCTTCCCAACTATGGATTTGGCATCAAGATCCCGTTCACACAACCCTGGAGAACCTCCAGGTCAATCGTAGCCTAGAGTTAGGCTACCCAAACCCACCGTCGTTCTGTGCCTGTTCACTGAAACAACCTTGGGGAAACACACAAGGAGAACGGTGGCACTGTATCAAATGAAACTGTCACAACTGGTGTTTTTACCAGGAAATTTTGTGATCATGTAAACGTCATCTATGATAATAATTGTAACTTTAACTTGATATCATGCACTATGTTCATTCTATGACCACAAACTTAATCAAGATTCATAAGTGAAGTTTAAAACTCTACACAAAGTATCCAAATAGTCAATTGGGGAGTTGAAAACCCTAGAGATCCAGGTTCAAGTTCATTATGGACTAGGATTTCCTTATTGGGCTTAATGGACCAATAAGCATTCAATTCAACTATATTGAGCTTAGAAACCCTATTTGGATTCTAAATGAACCCAATTCATAAATCTATAACAATTTGGACCATTTGGGCCTAGAATGATTCATTCTAACCCTAATGGGCCTTATTGGGCCATAATGGATTAGTTAGCCCTAATGGGCCATAAACTCATTCCTTTGTACCATATTGGGTCGTGAACATCAATGAAGGCCCAATGGGCCGAAAAGTATTGTTGGGCCTAGGAAATTCGAACAAAGCCAAGAAATTGAGCCCAACACCATTTTTCCTTCATTCCATTAGGCCATTCTCGACCCAAGTAAAAAAAAAAGAGAGAGAAAGGAAAAGGAGGATTGCTTAACCCTTGACACATAATCTTTATTTGTTGGGTATCCATGGAAGGGTGCATGTACCCATGCACCTATCACACCACCATTAATCAACTCCATATCTCTCCCCTCTCTTATCTACTCACGGCCGAGAGCAAGAAACACACACACACATCTTCAAAATTTCTTTCAAAACTCTCTCAAACACTCAAGAACACCCTCCTTCCTTGCATCCAAATTTTCGAGATTTCTAAGTGTTTCAAGAAGATCTTCACCAAAGATCATCAATCCTAGGTAAGTCATCACACATCCAAGCTAAGTAACTTCATTATTATGCTAGATCACTCCTTCTAAACATTTTTTTTGTGATCATACTCTTATAAAACCCCCTAAGTTCAAGATCTACCCAAGGAAAGCTTGCTAGTGCCGAAACCTCCATCTTTTCTTCACCAAATCGAGAGCAAACAAGCAATGTGAGTTCATACCCCCCTTGTTTTCGGTTTTTATATGTTTTTGGTGGAGAATACAAGTGTTTATGTGTAGATCTATGTATTTATGCATGTTATGTGTGATTTTTCTTGGTTGTTTTTGTGAAAATGTGGAAAAGCTTGGCATATCTCGAAATCTCTAACAAAAATGGGTGTGAATCATAAAATAAAACACACTAGTCAACATACTACAAAGATAAAGGTTTTATACATGCTTAAGAAGTGAAAAACAAAACAAAAATCTTGTATAAGGATCATTTTTGACAAGTAAACAAAAGGTTAGGATAACTTTTGCCACTTACGGTTTTATAAGGATAAAAATGTCATATTTGTATAAAATTGACTTTTTATGACAATCACAATTTTCAAAGGACCAACGGTGTAAATTTTGGCAAAATGGGCTTAAATATTGGGCCTTACGGATTTTTGGGCCCAAAATGCGAAAAATGTGAATCTTTAGGGGTTAAAATGTTATTTAATCAAAACTTGAGCCAAAATTGGAAATGAACAAAAATGAAGGCTGAAAATGACACTTGTTCCAAAAATTGGGCCAAAAATGTTATTTTATAAAAATTGGGTCGAAAATGTCATTTTATGCAAATAAGGGGCTGAAAATGTAATTTTCTGTAAAAATGGGCCGAAAATGTCAAAATATGTATTTTTGGACCAAAATCATAAATTACTAAACATTTGGGGCAAAAATACAATTTTTTATAAATTTATGGACTAAAATGTTATTTTTAATTAAAATAGACCAACAATGACATTTTATATAAAAATAAGCCTCTAAATGTTAATTTAGTTCTTAAGGGGCCTAAAGTGTAATTTTGTTAAATAAGAGTTCAAATTATAGAATTTTGACGTAACAAACTAAAAAAATACCGTTATAACGAAATACTAGATTTTTATCATTATGGATAAATTCTCCGACGAAGTGAACAATACTACAACAAACAAACGAAATATAATAACGGTACGAATATTGGGCCTAATACTTCCTATACATGCTTATTGGGCATTCGTGATCCGTTTGCATGATTAATGGGCCTAATATATTCATTTCATGTTTATTGGGCCTTAGTGACCCAATTACATGCTTAATGGGCCTAAATTATCCTTTACATGTTTATTGGGCCTTAGTGGCCCATTTACATGATAATTGGGCCTGAACTATTCATTATATGCTTAATGGACCTCAAGTGTCTTTTTGCATACCTAACAAGCCTTGAACAATTAAAGTCTAATGGGCCACAATTGTCATTTTTCATGTTTTGTTGGGCTTTATCATTTCACATCTATATACCAACTAGTGTTTGTAAACTAAATACATATAACGTTATACAAATTCATGTGGAAAATTTTGGGATCTAGCGGGACTTGTTGGTTAACATCACTAAATGTATGGTCGTAGCCTGTAGTTATAATCAGAGTCTCCTGGAGGGAGAGTGAGAGTTTGTGTATAGATCTATACGGGGGTGACTCACCCACACCTGAGCTGTTCGCTACAGTTAGACTAGGTCAGTCTAGGGTAACAAAATCTTGATCAAATACCGGCGTTTGGAAAAATGCCAAGACAGGCAATTTAGTCATTATCATGCATGGTTATAACGGCTCACATGGAGATCCAATATCATCCTAACATTTTGGAATTCAAACTCTTCAATTGTGTCGATACAGAACAATTTATACGATAACACAAGAACTATAACACTTTTATAAATAAGAAAATATCGGAATTTCTGGGGAAACTCTATTAATCATTACCTCTTTCTTATAACAGATATACTACAAGAAATTTGGTTCTTTCATTTATACATGATTTTACAATGAAAATCACACATACATTTATACTTAATCATTACATCTTTTTCAGAGAGTTTTACATAAAATATCGGATTTTCTGGGTTATGCACCCAATACAAAGTTTTTCAATCAAACATGCTTATGAACTCACCAACATTATATATGTTGACCGTTTTCAAAATAACTTGTATTATCAGGTAATCGATAAGCTGAAGAACCATCAAGAGTATTTTGGGATTTCTTTTATGCAAATGTCAATTATCGTACAATTTATGCTTTCGAATTATGTAATGTAAAACAATGTAGTTGATGTGAACAATGCCAGTTGTAATATGTAATGTTGGTGACGATTGTGTTATGTTTCATGTATATTCATTGTGATGATATTTCAATTTATAAGTCATACGAGCCCCCGGACGTTTCCACCGTCTGGTTCGGGGGTGTGACAGATTGGTATCAGAGCATTGTTTATAGTGAACTAGCATATCTAACCATACATGCTATGCAACTATAAATACAATGGGACTAAAACACTCTGAATAAAGTGCATGCATTAAAACTATAACATTAAAAGTCTCTAGAGGAAATGGAACGCTGTGATTAAACCCGAGCGGTTATGTGGTCATATTGGGGGTAAATATAGTCTGATCAACTATATTTATTCAAAATATGACCGACATGTGTTTGGGGGTAATTATGGCGGAAAGTTGACCTAGAAACTCACCTCATATTCAAAACTTCTCAGGAATTCAAACATAAATAATTAAAATACTATAGGAGTATTTTTGGAAATACTATATGCATACGTAATTAAAATTTTTACTACGTCTTACACCCCTTTTCACCCTTCTCACTCCCAACTTCTCGCGCAGCCACCATGGATGGAGCGCATCAGGGCATTCTTTTCCACCAAAACCTAGTGGCTCACGGAGAAATTGAAGAAGACCCCGTGGTAGGACCCGAGGCAGCCTTTGACCTTGAGGAGGAGGAGTATACAGACATGGACTACGAGTTTGATGAGACCGATGATGACGAAGAGGACGAAAAGAACACTGACGAAGTTTCCGATGAGCCTCCTACCACAGAAGTGCATCAGGACCACCCTATACCGCCAAGGGGATCCATTAATGGAACCCGCTCTTCGGAAGAAGAAATCGTCGCACTTCGACAGCAGCTACTGGCAATGGAGACGCGAGCTGTGCAAGAGGAACATGAAAGAGATGAGGTCATTAGAGAAATGACCGAGATGGCTACTTTAGTAGCACAACATTTTGGAATATGATATCGCTATGGCTGTTAGACGCATCTCGTCATGATTAGGATTCACTCCCTCACTTAATAGTATCATTGTGTTTCCCTTTATATGTATGCTACTTTATGTACTATCGACCTTATGTTTAAGTGATCACACTACTCATAGGGTCGTCATGCTGACGGATTATATGTTTTCCTATGTACCGTATGCCTTCTGGCAAATTTTCATGTATTAAAACAATTAGTGTTAATGAAAATGCTTTATGTTTTCATCATGATGTTGTTATCTGCTGTGTGTTTTATTTCCTTGTTTTATGATAATGCATGGAATTACTTAAGTACACACTTGATGCGCCGAGTCTATGGAATTCTAAGCTCGGAATACGATATGTACTCAACATCTTTCCGTTCTGTGACAGAAAGATGCCTCAAAGACCCAACCGTGGAAACAACACAACACCAACCCCGCCTGAAATAAACTTAGTTGCATTCCAGGCAGCAGTGTCCGCTGCGGTCACTGCAACACTTGCGCGGATTCGCAACGGAAATAACAGAGAAGGCAACAGACAGGGAACCGGGAGCAAAAATCAAGGAACAAACCATGGAACCACACGAACCTGCACCTACAAGGATTTCACCAACGCTAAACCTCGAGCCTTTAATGGAACAGGAGGCGTAATAGCCCTGAAACGATGGATTGAGAAAGTGGAATCAGTTTTTGATATCTACGGGTGTCCAGATGGGTGCAAGGTCAAGTTCGCAGCCTGCACATTTATTGATCAAACTCTCTCCTGGTGGAATGGCCACGTAGAGGCCATGACACTCCCGGTGGCGAATGCGATGCCCTGGTAAGAGCTTAAGGAAATGATGTTGGCCGAATACTGTCCCAGAGGTGAAATTCAGAAGATGGAACAAGCACTGTGGAACCTCACGGTTCAAAACTCCGATATCAACGCATACATATCCAGGTTTAGTGAGCTATCTCTTCTGTGTCCCAGAATGATTGATGGTAATAAGAAGAGAAGATGTCATCGAAGGAAGTGACAAGATAATATGAGGATTGATATTGATGAGTTTATTTGAGGACATAACATCAAATAGGAGGGTTTGGAGGCTAAACATTAGAGTTGATCCGCCTTGCATGTATTTGTTTTTTTTTATCTTATTCATGTATTATTTCTCTTTCTTTTATAGGTCTTCAGATTTCGTATGCCTCTTTAAAAAGTACCCATATTTATGTTCCATTGTGAACAATTACTTTATTTTTTCTTTCTTTTCTCATTATATATGTTCTCGTTATCCACATGTTGGATGTCATCTCTGGATACATTCTTGCTTCCGAAAAAACATGATTGTCAACTTCTACTACACCCTATCTCATTCTAATAAGATTCTCAAGATCTATTCTTATTATTGTTGTATAAGCAAATTATGATGCAATAAAACCATCATTAATATCAAATATTAAAAGAACATGATAATTTTATATATTTATATAGTCTTTTAACTTTTTGAGGTACATATTTAGCAAAATAAAATCAATATAAAACTCATGAGTTAAAAAAACGATAAATTAAATGAGAGAATTTTGATATTTAAATAAATGAAAATAAATGTTTATTTGTTAAAATTCATTTTAAAAGAGTTGTGATAACTTTTAGTTAAAATGAAAAATGATGTAAAATATGACCTAATTATAAACTGAATCTTTCTACCTATATGAAATGGTAATAAGTTGATTAAATTATTATTAATTTCATTAAATGTGACATTAAATATTAAATTGTCAACATTTAATATGGTAGGAGGATGAATAAGAAGAAAATGTAGAAAAATATTTAATTTCTCTAATAACATGTGAAATAAATTATTTTCGGAAATATCTATAAATTTTATTATCTCACTATAGGGATTGATATTATTTTCGTGATACATAAATAACTAAACTGTTTTTGCTTATTCATTTATTGTAAATAAATGCATGTTTTAATACGGTCAAATATAGATGTTCATTAATCATAAAGTAAGTATATAAGACGAGATATTGTGTCTTTAATATATTTAAACTAGGTGTGAGACTCATGTATTACATGAGTTTATTTTAAAAAAATTAAATATGAAATTTTAACAAATTGAAAAGTTTGAATTTATATAAAAAATAAGAAAAATTTTGAATTATTAAAATTAATAAGGCTTTAATGTATTGAATACATTACATATATAAACCCTTTCTAATAAATACCTTACATATATATTACCTTACATATTAAATATGGAATTTTCATTTAATAAAATGAAAAATACAATAAAATGACAAGTGGAAAATAGAAAATTTAAAAATTCTAAAAAATGTCATGTGTCCAAATGAAAGAGAAGATGACATGTGGCAAAAAAAACCTTCATTTATTAAAGTAGATTCGTACATTTTACGATATCATAATTAAATTATGTTATATGAATAATATATAATAACTGTTGATATGTTATTTTACTATATTTACATTGAGAAATCTCTTAAATTTTGTTGAAAATGTGGTCTTATTTATATAAAAAAAGTCATGGTCTTTTAATAAAAAATTATAAAATACTAACAGTTGTTTATAAAAAAATAGGTAATCGTTTAGATAATCTTGAGTTTTAGACGATAATTTTTAGAAAAATCTTTATATGCTAAGCTTTTTATTATAAAAGTCATGTTTAAGTATAAATAAATATTATCTTATTATATTCCAAATGTCAATAGAATTATGATATTTGTAATGTCATTATATTTTTTTTTCTGTCTAACAAATAATATTAATTAATTCACTGTAATCTAATTGTATATTATGGGCATGTTTGACAAAAGTAGCTGTTAGCTGAAAGCGGATAATGGATAGCTGGTAGCGGGTAGCATGTAGCGGGTAGCTGGTAGCGGGAAGCTGTAGCTTTTACTTGTTATATGAGTGTTTGACAAAAGTAGCTGGAAGCTTTTGAAATATATAAAATTATATAAAAGGACAATTGATTAAAAATAAATAAATATATAAATATATTTTTAAGGGTGATTATGAAAATTGATTTCAAAAGCTCAGTAGCGTTTTGTTAAACGCTACATGAAGTAGCTTTTAGATTTGGAGCGTTTTGTTTAAACTAAAAGCAAACGCTCATACTACCAAACAAAGCTTTTTGTTTAAACTAGAACGTTTTGTTAAAAGCTAAAAGCTAAAAGCTCTCAAACGCTTCCAAAAGCTCCGTGCCAAACATGCCCTGTATGTCCAACATTGAGAGAGAGTATTGTCTTATTACTATTATCTTTCTTATTTTTTTATACAAAGGGTATTATCTCACTATAATCTTATCTAATTTTATTTTATTATATTTGTCTAACTAAAGGTCTTGAACTCTTGTTTTACTATAATCGCATTGTATTTTTTTTTTATTTTTTATGATGCATTATATTTGTCTAACAAAAGATTAGTGTTTTATTATAATCTTATTATATTATTTATTTTTCTTATTTTCTCGACATATGGTATTATCATCTTATTATAGTCTTAAGGGTATTTTTTGTATTTTATCAAATTGTATTATCTTATTGTATTTTTATATGATAAAAAAATATGTTATGTTTGAAAATAATTGTTTTTGTTTTCTAATCAAGGTTTACTTTTATGAAAACAATTGTTTTTGTAACTTTTTGTTGGAGGCATGTTTTTCAAATGATATCTTTCTATAACATATATTTCTACAACTTTGTTATCGAGATTTTAATTTTTAAGCAAGACGAGACTTAGATGTGTAAGATACGACACTAAGTCAGGACACAGAAAGAAAGATTATATTAAGATAAAAATATTTATCCTCGTCAATGGTAATGCTTTTGCTTTTGTTTAGGGGAGATTACACACATACTTAAGAGTCCTTAATGTTTTTTCTACCGCATATGTCCAATTCCTTTATGTAATAATCCAAAAGGAAAAATACATAAAAGTCACTATAACCGAATTTTATGTAATTTTAAAAAAAAATAAACATAACACAATCAAATTACTAAAACATGAAGTGACATCTATTTGTGAAATCAAATCATGCACATAAATTTCTTTCTACAAACAAGTATAAAAAGGCCAACATCATGACTCCTGAAAACTTCTGTACAAAATAATATTCATTTTCCAACATTTTTTGTTCTTCAAACCAACTTCACTGATACTGCTTTTCTTGTTGGTTTTAGTTTTTTCAAGTTTTTATTTGTTTTTCCAATTAAAAATAAAAAAAAATCAAATCCAAACGGTGGTTGCTAGTAACCCAAACCCCCCTCAATGTATTTGTTGCTATTCGTTGATGGGAAAGTTGATTATCATCTCCTGCAAACAACAACATTCCCTTTTTTTAAAATTTCATATTCGCCAAATTACATAAAAGCCCCTATAGAGTAGATAGACCAACCTGATCACACACAGGGCACGTGTCACTTCTTTCCATCCATTCAAGAATGCATGACAAGTGAAAATGATGTTCACATTTCGTTATTATTTTTGGGTTTTCTTCATCATATTCTGCACAAAATAAAAATTTATTAAAAAAAAAAAAAAGAAGCTTAAATGGGTTGTTTTTTTGGCTTAACCCATTAAGTCATTAAGTCAAAAATACCTTCAAGACAGGTGGGACATTCCTCGGGGGGCAAAATAGGTCCAGTAGGCTTCTTAAGTTCACCAGATTTGTTAAGCTCATCTTCTACTTCTTTTGTTGCAACAAGTTCAATATTTGTAAGGTCTTTGCATTCAGACCCTTTTGTTTCCTTAATTACAGTTTCGCCACTGGGACTGTTGTTACTACTGATGGTTATTTCTCCAACACCAGAAGCTTCTCGATTGTTACTGAGTGGACTTCTTGGATGATGGTCAACATTTACATCATATGGGATAGGGGCAGGGGGAGGTCTATATGTATCTGGTATTGAAGAAGTTTCAAGATTTGTATCAACTAAAAGCCCTGTAGAAAGTGCAGAAACTGCACCACTGTTTGATGATGACAAAGGTTGACGCTCCTCTGATGCTATTGGATACTGCATAATCAAAGAAAAAACTAACATTGGGACAAAAAAAAGGGTAAGATGGTAATTTCACAGTCCCATACAGTATACTAACATGATAGAATCGGGGTGAAGTGTTGAGTTCTACTCCTTTAGAAAAGCAGCAACAGCAGCCTCCCATTTTTTTTGTTTTACTCAGTTATGGATTTTATCGAACTGAAGATATTGATAATGGTGTCATTGTGGTTTTGCTCTCTAGCAATGGAGAAGACACCTCTCAACTGTCAGTTAACATCATCAATATGTCACAAGAAGGTCAAAGATATTACTGTGTAGAACAACAAGGATGTGTATGAAAGTTATGGAAGATAATTATTAACAAATTGAGATTACATGACCTAAAATCAATATTTAATTGTACTTGTATTTCTCAATTCGATCCTAAACATTCAACTAAACAAACACCAATAATACAGAAGAACCGTCAATTTCAGCACTAATATGACTCGATAATCCAAAAGTAAATTGTCGTTAGGCGTTAATTCAATCAGCAAAGTTATTCCTCAACTCAATCCTAAATTCAAACCAAAATTGCACAATCAAAGTGATTAATAACCAATACAATCAAAGAAAAGCAAGTAAGTTATCATTCAGAATCGAAAACCAAACCTTATTCTACGATAATTCGATCAGTAATAATCATTCCTCAAGTCAATATAAAGGAATTCAAAAAACGTCGGTCTACAATAGCACAGTCTTCGACCTAAAAGCAAAATCCCTAAAACAAAATCGATTCAAACGAAACAAATTCCTATTGAATACAAGTTATCAAAAAAGCAATCAACGCAACTCCGAAATAACTTTAGAGACACCAAGAACATAGAGAGACGATCAATTTGCACCACTAACACACGCACGAACAGAGAAAAAGAAGACGTATGTACCTCTATCGATTGAGGTGGAGTTGTGAACGGAGAGGTCAGCCGTGTACTTTGAGTTGAGCAAAGCAAGAAAATAGAGATAGAGAGAGAAAGTGCGCAAAGGTATTTTCACCCCCTTTCCTTTCCTTTATGAATTATGTGTGTGAGAAAAATGATGGCGTGGCTTTGGACATCACATTTTCTTTTTCTTTCTTTTTAAAGCGGTCCAATAATCTTATAAAATATAGCTATTCTTTTACTATAAAATAAGGGATAATGACTTCAAAATCAAAATGTAATATATTTTTTGATTTTTATATATTTGGTCCCTGAGTTTTTTTCGTCCATATTTACCTCTTTAACTTGTTAAACTGTATACATTTAGTCCTTATGACCGGTTATTCCAGGTTAACCGGTAAAAATGACTTAATAGGGCAATATATTTCTCACTTCATACACATTTAGTCCTTAATATTTTTGTACACATTTAATCCTTAATATTTTTTTGTTGCAAAATAAGTCATTTTTGTTTTTGTACTCATTCGGTACTTATAAATGATTTCTTTAGGTTTTTCTCACGACATCTTACGTGTGATAGTCATATGGTGGTGGGATAGGTTGAGACGGTTCTGCTATATGTTGTAGGTCAAGATACCTGGTGCGAGCCGGCTGTAAACCGTAGGCATGGAGGCTCGAGAAGAGCGGTTGGGTTAAGGCGACATGCCAACAAACCCTGGGTATTCCAGTCCGATGACTGATTGGGCCAAGGTATTCCAATCTGATGAGTGTGGGCCCGTTATGCATGATAATACGTTTTTTGTATCAGATATTTTGGGGGAAACTCACTAAATTTTGTGCTTACTCAGTTGTTTATGTTTTCAGGTTCTATCGTTGATCGTGGGAAGACGAAGGCAGGACTGTACACACCCATCAGCGTTTCTAATATTACTCTGATTTTCGATAAATGTATTGAGGATTCCGCGTTTCTAATATTACTCTGATTTTCGATAAATGTATTTTGGAATAAACGTTTTTTTTAATAATGGATTTATAATTAGGGAGTTTTGCCTTCTTTAAAAATGAAAATTTTTTGGTGTGAAAATGAGTCGTTACACATAAACATCAACAGCCCCACACACTTCATCAATGATTGTCCACGTAAGATGTCATGAGAAAAACCTAAAGAAATCATTCATAAGTAATGAATGCGTACAAAAACAAAAATGACTTATTTTGAAACAAAAAAAAATATATTAAGGACTAAATGTATACAAAATGATAAATATATTACCATATTAAGTCATTTTTTCCGGCTAACTTGGAATAACTGGTCATAAGGACTGAATGTGTACAGTTTAACAAGTTGAAGGGGTAAATGTGGACGAAAAAAACTCAGTGACCAAATGTGTACAGATCGAAAAATATATTACCCTTTTAAGTCATTATCCCATAAAATAAAGACCGAAACTGCAAAAATAATCCCTATGTTATATTAATTTTTTTAGGTTTTGATTCAAACTTAAATTTTTGTGGATTGATGGTCATTTTGATCATGTATTCATGTATTTTTGTAATTTTGGTATCTCGAAAAATTGAAAAGAGTAAAATACCTTTCTGATATATTTTTTTTATGTTTTGTCTATTTAATTTAAAATTTTATTAATTAAAAATATGGTCTCTCTCTTACACACACATACACACACATCACCATCACCTACTTTGATCACCGATCAAATGGATTCAACTTCATAGTCACCTTCCTATCAATACCAGAAACCATCGTCTTTGCCATTCCTGATTCCGCCATTTCGAACCTCTCAATTCGTCCTTACATGACCACACACCTCCTCGCCTACCACATCTCGTCGGAAAAATTAATCATCCAAGATATGTTAAAAAAGCCCATAAAAACCATCTTACTAACCTTGATTCAACACTAGAAAGTTTCAATCACGACGAATGGTAACAAACATCATGTTCTTGAAATCAACAACATGTTGATTACTCCCTCAAATTTGTTTCTTCGAGGACCCATCACTATTCATGACATTACTGGGTTCATTTGCTTCCTTCCATCATAACCAAGAAAGCATAACATTACCAACATGCGAATCCAGTTGGTGGTGGTGGCGGCTGTGGATTTATCAAGAATGAGGAAGAATGGGGGCGAGTACGCCCAACATACTCAGCTTGTACGCACGACGTACTAGGGGCTTGACCAAGAAGTAGGTTGTTGACCACGTACGCACAACGTACTCTAACATACGCCCAGCGTACGTGCTAGCCAACTTCTCCTTCAATTAAGAGCTTAATCCCTTAAGCCCTTTCGTCCAAAATCCAGCTCTAGTCCCAAAATAACATCTTAAGTCATAAAGTTTCCAACTTTATGACTTTGCATGGCTAGGAAGTGCTCAATACTAAAAACCCTAACTTCTTAACTCATTAAGACATTATAACCCATGCATGGAAGGAAACTAATGTCCAAGATTGCTTGTGTATGACCTTAGACACTCTAAAACGTCTGGAAGGACAATCTATTTGGGTCTAGAGCATGTCATACTCAAGAGCATCATTGATTGGGGACAAAAGCATATTATAACATCATACAAGCTAGATCTAACTAAATAAGCCTCAATGTATAAACTTTATACCTTTTGGAGATGTAGGAAGGTGCAAAACTTCCATATCTAAGGTTGCTCCAAGCTTCGAAGATATTCTCCTTCCTATATGAACACAACAACACACACACTAATGGCTCAAGGGTGCTCAAAAATGGATTAGGGTTAGATAGGGTCGAATATAGAGGTGGAGGCTGAAGAATGAAGAGATATCAATGAGTTAAGGATGTTTAAATATGGTACAAATCCTAAAAATTAGGGTTTGACCCCTGACCACGTACGTCCAACGTACGCAACGTACGCCCAGCGTACGCATGCAGCCCCCCATTTTTCATTTAATTGCCATTTGTGACCAATTTGCAAGAAATTCTCATACCAAGGGTCAAAATATAAAATACCTAGAAATCGAGATGTTACATGGATATAGAGATCACTTACCATAGTCATTTCTATTTCCGAGAGTTCCTCTAATAAAGTTATTATCTCCTTATTTCTATAACCTATTTTTCTAAGCAACATTAATGTCAAATCATTAGGTGCACCACTTGATCATTTGTTTGTATATGTACAAATTCATGTTTTGGAAAAATTCTTTTTATTTCATATTGATTCAAAAGATTTTGGTATATAAAAATCACTTGTGGTTATATGAAAATAATAACAAACTATAAAACTAACCAGGTCTAATAAAACCTAACTATGAAACACATATTGAATACCAAAAATTTACTCATTTTGGAAATTGTTCATTGCATTTCAGACTAAGATTTTCATGTTAGATAATATTTTATGACTTTTAAGCTAACTACAAAACCAACCATGACATGTATAACCTAAATAATACAAAACACATACAAAATACCTATTGTAATCCAAAAACTCGACCTATTTCGAAAAAGTTTATCGTATTTCAGACCGTGGTTTTCATTTCGAGAGACGTTTTTTAACTATAAATATGGACATTAAAAGTTTAAAACTAACATGGTTCACCGTAATCTCCTTAGACTGCGAATCTATACTTCGTTCCATCGAAATTCTTCAAAAAATCTGAAATGTCATTGGGGATGTGTTGGGTACCACATTTTAGATTTTATGTAAATATGAGAGACCACCTACATGTATTATCCATCAAATCTTGGTTCCGAAATGACCCACTTCAGGCGGGTGATCAAATTCGTAAATGGCAAAATCTTTATTTTTTATAATAGTGAAAATTCGTAGTCATTTTTTATTATCCCTATTCATGTTATCTAAATGTTTTCTTAAGTTTCTCCTCTTAGATACATTAATATCAATGTTAAACCAAGTTGTATATCAAATCAGATTATCTTATTTTATATTAATAAACTAGCAAATAATATTATAATAAATTTATTATTTTCTAAGAATAATCATTAGTAAATGGCGGTTTTTGATATTTTTATTAAAATATAATAACAAAGATCCTCAAATGTCATAATATCCGTCGTTTTTAAAATATATACAACGTAAATTATGAAAACTGTTTGAAGGATTTTTCGAATCCTCTTCCTACGTGCTTGCATATGTTTTCCTTTCGTATTTTATAATGATTTCTCAAAACTTCAGTTGTAGGTCATGTTATTTTTTTCTATTTATTTAAAGATTCCTTCTTCTTTTGGTTTTGGTTGTTTACACACTTTTTTTTAAATGGTTGATTATATATATATATATATATATATATATATATATATATATATATATATATATATATATATATATATATATATAGGTTCATGCGAAAACATAAATATCCTGCGAAAACGCGAAAACAAATTTTATCTTATAAAAATCAAACATAAGTAGTATAAAAATTAAATTTATTAGCAATAAATTAAAGATAATAAGTTTACATTGGATTGTGTTATGATACTATAGATTTAAAGACGATTTTATCAATTTTTTTTTTCACGTTCTTGACCACTTTTAAATTCATGTTTTCATAATAAAAATGTCAAAAATCATATTTTGCTAATATGAAATAATTTATCATGTATAATCGATTATCATCATGTAGTTCAATCGAAAACATTTATTATCGCGAGAACATTTGAGAACAAATTTGGACCACACAATTTTTTTAATTAAAATTATAAAATAATATTCATATAAATCAAAAAATAGTTACAAACAATTAAAAAACTCACTAACTAACACCACTTATCACCCAACCAACACCACCCGCCACCACCACCCATCACTAACTACCACCACCAACCACCACCCACCACCCATCACCAATCACCACCACCCACCACCACTCGCCACCACCATCACCACCCAACCACCACCCACATCCACCACCCATCACCACCGCCTGCCACCACCACCCACAACCACTACCTACCACCCATCACCACCACCCACCACCACCATCTATCACTACCCACCACCACCACCGCCACCACCACCCATCACTAACCACCACCACCAACCACCATCCACCACCCTCCACCCATCACTACCCACCACCACCACCACCACCACCAACCACCACCCTCCACCACCACTACCACCCACCACCATCACCACCCAACCACCACCACCCGCCACCACCACCCACCTCCACCACCCATCACCACCGCCCGCCACCACCACCAACAACCACGACCTACTACCCATCACCACCACCCGCCACCACCACCAACAACCACTACCTGCTACCCATCACCACCACCCGCCACTACCACCGATCACTACCCACCACCACCAACCACTACCCACCACCCACCACCAACCATCACTACCCACCACCACCAACCACCACTCACCATCACCACCACCCGCCATTACCACCCATCACTACCCACCACCACCAACCACTACCCACCACCCATCACTGCCCAACACCCGTCACCACCCACCCACCCACCACAACCACCACCCACCACAACCACAACCACCCACCACCACCACCACCACCAACCACCACCCGCCACCACCACCCATCACTACCCACCACCCACCACCACACGTCACCACCACCACCCACCACCCACCCACCACAACCACCACCACCACCAACCACCACCCGTCACCACCATCACCACCCACCATCATCACCACCCAACCAACACCACCCGCCACCACCACCCACACTCACCCACCATCCACCAAAACTACCACCCATCACTATCACCACCACTTGCAACCACCCACCCACCCATCACCACACACCACCACCACCCTGCCTCCACCACCCGCCGCCACCTACAAAGATTTGTTATTGTGTTTTTGATTCACTAGTTTTTCTCGTGTATATAATCACATGTGATTATATGTATCGAGTCACATGTGATGATATGTATCGAATCAAATATGATTTATATGTTATTAAATACATATAATCAAATGTGATTAAATACACATGAAAAACTAGTGAATCGAGAATGCAAAAATGAATATTGTCCACATAAATCATATGTGATTAGATACATATAATTACACGTGATTATATGTATTTAATAAAATATTATTTATGTGGGCCGTATTTATTTTCGTGTTTTTGATTTAATAATTGGAATCGTGTATTAAATCACATGTGATTATATGTATTTAATCACATATGATTTACATGGACAATATTTGTTTTCACGTGTTGATTCAATAGTTGTTCTTGTGTATTTAATCACATGTGATTATATTTATTTAATCACATATGATTCGTATGGAAAATATTTATTCTTGCGTCGATTCAATAATTGTTCTGATATATTTAATCACATGTGATTATATGTATTTAATCATATATGATTTATGTGGAAAAGATTCATTATTTCTTTCTCAATTCAGTAGCTGTACTCATGTACTTAATCACATGTGATTATATGTATCAAATGACATATGATTTACATTGATAATATTCATGATTCAATATTTTTTCTTATGTATTTAATGATATGTGATTGTATGTATTAATCACATATGATTAATGTGGAAAAAGAAAAACTATTTAATCAAAAACGCGAAAATGAATGTTGTGTACAAAAAACATATGTGACTAAATGTACAAGAACAATTATTGAACAAGAATGTGAAAATGAATATTGTCCATATGAATTATATCTAATTAGATACGTACATATAATCTCATGTAATTAAGCACACAAGAACAACAACTGAATCGAGAACGCGAAAATAAATATTTTTCACATAAATTCTATGTGATTAGATACATATAATCACATGTGATTATATGCATTTAATCACATATGATATATATGGACAATATTTATCTTTGTGTTCTCGATTCAATAGTTGTTCTTGTGTATATAATCATATGTGATTATATGTATCTAGTCACATATGATTTATATAGACATCATTATTTTTTGTTCGTACAAATCATATGTGACTAGATACATATAATCACATATGATTATATGTATTTAATCACATATGATTACAGTGGACAAAGAACAATTATTGAATCGAGAATGTGACAATAAATCTCATTCATATAAATCATATTTGATTGGATACATATAATCACATGTGATTATATGTATTTAATCAGATATGATTTATGTAGACAATATTTATTTTTGCGATTTCGACTGAATATTTGTTTTTGTGTAATTAATCACATGTGATTATATGTATTGAATCACATATGATTTAAGGTGGACAAGATTCATTTTTTCCTTCTCGATTCAATAGTTGTGCTCATGTACTTAATCACATACGATTATACATATAATTACATGTGATAAAATACATGAGAACAACTATTGAATCGACAAAGCAAAAATAAATTATGTCCACGTAAATCATATGTGATTAGATTCATATAATCACATGTGATTATATGTATTTAATCACATATGATTAATTTAGATAAAGATTTGTTTTCGCGTTCTTGGTTCAATATTTGTTATCGTGTATTTAATTACATGTGATTGTATGTATCTAATCACATATGATTTAAATAGACAAGATTTGTTTTTTCCAAATAAAATCATATGTGATTAGAAACATATAATCACATCTGATTAAATGTATTTAATCACATATGATTAAAGTGGAAAAAAACAATTATTGAATCGAGAACGCGAAAAAGAATCTTAGCCGCATAAATCATATGTGATTGGATACACATAATCACATGTTATTAGGGTATCCGTGAACAATAAAACTTATGTACATATTTCATTATTTTCTCTTTGATTTAATTACTGTTCTCGTGTATATAATCACATTTGATTATATGTATCTAATCACAAATTATTCATATAGATAAAATTAAATTTTTTTCCATATAAATCATATGTGATTAAATACGTATAATCATATGCGATTAAATGTATTTAATCACATAGATGCATATAATATTGTGCCCATAAATCATATGTAATTAAATACATATAATCACATGTGATTAAATACATACAATAATCTGTGATTAGATATATATAATCACATGTGATTAAATACATGATAAAAATATTGAATAGAAAAAGTGAAAACGAATATTGTCCATATAGATCATGTGATTAGATATATCATACATATAATCATATGTGATTATATACACGAGACAATTATCAAATAAAAAACGCAAAACAAATCTTTTCCACATACATCGTATGTGATTAGATATATATAATCACATGTGATTAAATACATTAGACAAACTAATGAATCGAAAATGAATATAGTTCATACAAATCATATGTGATAAAAACCTATAATAACATATGATTATATGTATCAAATCACAAATGATTTATGTGGATAAGATTCATTTTCTTTATTCTCATGTATTTAATCAAATGCGATTATATGTCTCTAGTTAGATATAGTTGTTCTCATTTTTTCGCATTATTGATTCAACATGTGTTCTCGTGTATATAATCACATGTGATTATATGTATGATGTATCTAATCACATATGAATTATATTGACAAGATTTGTTTTCGCGTTTTCTATTTAGTAATTTTTTTTCATGGATTTTGTCACACCCCCAAACCTGAACGGCGGAAACATTCGAGGGCGGAGGACATCATGTACAGTATCATAACAATTGAATAGTAAAGAAAGTACACACCACCATAACATATATTTGAAAAGTTTACATGATTGTTGTATTACATGTTTCAAAAGTCAAATACAATATGATGTTCCAAAAGATATTACTAACGCCAGAGCATTAGTCCCCAAAAGCAGTTGCTAACCTGGTTTAGCGATTTCCTGAGAATACAAGTTATTTCAAAGAAAAGTGTCAACATTTAAGTTGGTGAGTTCATAAGTATATTTTTGTATAAATGTATGCCATTCGAAAGTTTATGTTTGTTTTCCAGAAAATCCGATATTTTCTCATAAAAGGAGTTATGAATCTTTGTTTGTATAGAATGAATGTATCGAACCAGGAAAAACCTATATTTTCCTAACAGTGAGGAGTAGTCTCAAATGTCCAAGACTATGATTTTGTAAGTAAATATGACATACTTAAAATATTGATGCATAGTTTTATTAGTAAAACAAAACTATAAGAAGTTTGTAATTTCGCGTAAAAATAATTGTAATATTACTTTTCCTGCAAAAACATAAATACCATAATAATTGTCTATCCTGTGAGTTTTCATAACCGTACTATGATGGATTTGCCTGCGGCGACGTTCTTCAGGCGTCGAAGCGATATGATATTTGTCACCCCGCGGACTGTAGCTAACAGTCAGGGCGCGGGATCATCAGTCCCGTATAGATCTAGACACACTTATCACGTTCTCACAACAGAGACTCTGGTTATAAAACAGGGCTTTCTAGTGGTACCTTGACAGGTATGGTGAAGACGATTGACTCACATATTCTCAATTAAGTCACGTATTTTGAAATATGTATGAATGATTTCTGAAATGATTACCCTTTCTACAGTGTTGACAAAGACATAATAATGAGTTGTATTTTCTTGTATAAACATAATATTATAGTTGAAATGGTTACCCTTGGTATGATGTAGTATGCAGATATATAAATAAAACATATTTCTATTTATGAAACATATTGTATCCCATGAGGGTAAAGTTGTGATGTGTGATGTTTTATATGTTAACAACTTCATATAATAGTTATAACAATAGTAAGATAAGTATAGCGAAAGATTGATGTATTTCACACGAGTTTAACCGTGTGTTTACTTGTATCCCCCCTAAGAGTGTTTAAAAAGCATTTACAAAACATTTAAAAGTGTTGTGATAGGGGTATGAACTCACCTGGTAGATTGAAGAAGGTGAGACAAAGATCGAGCAGAACTTCGACTGAAGAAAGCTGATTTCTCGGGAATCTCGGGAACTTAAAACTCACTTCGGGACTTGGATATGAAAACCGGGTATTCGGGATGGTTTCGAGAGGTTAAACACAAAGCATAAGCACGAGAAATAGAGGAATTGAGCAACTAAACCCGGAGCTCCTTGAGTCCTATTTATAGGGCTGATTCAGGCTTCACGTCGTGAACCTGAAGAAGTCCACGTCGTGAAAGTCTCTCCCACGTCGTGAAGCTTGATCTTATCTCTTCCATGGATGCGACGTCTGCTGGCCAGGTCTGGAACCCATCAATCAAAATCTCACGTCGTGAGCTTCTGGCTCACGTCGTGGGCTGCCTGACAGTCTCGGGTTTCGTGTCCCGAACTTGTAAAATCCGTAACTTTTGCGTACGAGCTCCGATTTTGACGTTCTATATATGCATGCGTAGGTGAGATTATGCTCTACAACTCTCGTTTAGACTGCGTCGGCTAATTTTGACTTTATTTTTAATACTTTATTTTTAATAGGCCGGGACTGGAAAAATCCGTTAAAAATTCATAACTTCTTCATTCGATGTCCGTTTTCGTCTGATTTTTTTCCGTTGTATTACTATTGATGAGATCTTCGATTCTCGTTTAGGTTGCGTTGGCTAAAAGTCGCTCGATCACTATTTCGAGTTTTTAGTTGTCTACTACTATGTCTGAAACTTCGAAAAATCATAACTTCATCATACAAAGTCAGATTTGGACGTTCTTTTTATGTACGCTTACGGTTTAGTGATATTTACGACTTTCATTTAGATACTTAAGGCTAAAAAATATTTTATTGAAATTTTGTGTTTTACGCTTAACAATGTTTTGCCGGTTTTGTTGCGGATTTTCGATTGGTCATAACTTCTTCGTTATAACTCGGATTTTTGTGTTCTTTATATTTTTGAAAACCTTGATACGATATCTACCACTTAGTACATTCACATTGAGATTTTTGAATATTTCATTTTTGACGTTATTCCTATTATATTAAGATAGGTTACCAACTCGACTTTAGATTCGTTACATTGATACGAAATATCGGGTTGTTAAAAATTTAATCTTACGTGGTTATATGTATTTAATCACATATGATTAATGTGGGCAAAGAACAACCATGAAATCGAGAACGAGAAAATGAATATTGTGCATATAAATCGTATGTGATTAAATACATATAATCAAATGTGATTAAATACGTATAATCATATATGATTAAATACATATAATCACATGTGACTAAATACATAAGAACAACTATTGATTCGAGAACATGAAACGGACATTACCAATATAAATCATATGTGAGTAGATACGTATAATTACATGTGATTAAATACATGAACAACTATTGAATTGAGTATTAAAATGAAATTTGTCCACATAAATCATAAGTGATAAGATACATATAATCACATGTGATTATATTTATTTAATAACATATGATTTATTTGGATAATATTCACTTTTGCGTTTTCGATTTAATAGTTGGTCTCGTGTATTTAATCACATGTGATTATATGTTTCTAATCACATATGATTTATGTGGAAGAAATTTGTTTTCGTGTTTTTGATTCAATAATTGTTCTCATGTATATAATCACATTTGATTATATGTATTTAATCAGATATGATTTATATGCGTAAGATTGGTTTTTGTCTAAATAAATCATATGTGATAAGATACATATAAGCACATTTGATTAAATACACTAGAATAACAAAATTAAATTTATCCACATAAATCATATGTGATTAGACATATATAATCATATATGATTAAATACACAAGACCAACTATTGAATCGAAAACGTGAAAATAAATTTTGTCCACATAAATCATATATGATTAGATACATATAATCACATGTTATTCTATGTATCTAATAACATATAATTTATGTGGATACAATTTAATTTTCGTGTTATCGATTCAATAGTTTTTTTGTTTATTTTATCACATGTGATTATATGTATGTTTTGCAATTGTTTTTCTTTTCTTAAGCAATTTAGCTATAAGTAATCTATCGATGGGATGTTTCTGTCTTAACATAATTGATTATTGTTTAATTTAAATAAAATAACTAAATTAAATATTGTTATAAAAAAGTCGTTCATATAACATAATAAAATTATATAACTATTAAATTGTATGAAAATAACTTACCATAAAAAACTTATGGTACCTTATGGCTATGTTTGGCGTACTAGCTGAAAAGCTAGCTGTTAGCTGAAAAGCTAACTGTTAAATAAAAAGCTAGCTGTTAAATAAAAAGATAGCTGATAAAAAATAACGTTTGGTAAAACTAGCTGAAAAGCTAGCTGAAATATATAAAATTACATAAAAGGACATGTAGGAGTATGTGTTTCTATAATTAATTAAGGGATGTATTTGGAAAATTTTAAAAAAGCTCCTAAAAAGCTAGTCTAAGTAGTTTTTCAAAAAGCTAGCTTAAAAGCTACTTTTTGGCTTACTAAACACAACAACATAAAAAAGCTCGAAAAATAAGCTAGCTTATCAGCTAGCTGTGGTGCGCCAAACACATAGTCAAGACTTGAGAATGTAAATCAAAACTACACCATTTCCAATTATTTTACATTCACGTTTTCTAAAATATCTTTTAGAAATTTCTAATTAAAAATACCATTAAAGAAAATACTACCTTCCTTGTAACATAAATACCAAAAAAGTTTAATATAAACAACATTCTTGAATATTTTTATCCATCGGTTCTCTTAATGAAATCATTTAATCTGACTTTTTTTTCATTCCATTAAAGTGCACTTTTAATGGTCATACCATATAAGTTTTGTATTTTAAATTTGATGGGGTTGGTAATAGCCTAATAAAACTGTACGATATAAAAGGAAAAAAAAAAAGAGAAAATCTGTAAAGTTTATCTAGTTATCTACCATCTCACAGTTACCAATGACTTCCAGCCTAGCTGGGAAGAGGTACCGGGTTTAATACCCACGTGGGGTCAGAGGTCGGGAGTTCAATCCCTGCAAAACCCAATTTGGAAACCCTTATGGGGCTGGATTTGCCCTGTAAAAGAGCTCGAACCCGGGGTGCTCGTTGAAATATGTGAGTAGGCTTCCTTTTAATCATTTGCCGTTTCCAAAAAATCTACCCAAAAAAAAATACAGAGGTCTAAAAGAATGAACTTACCTCAACCAAACCTCCCTTTTTGTCGATTATTCTCCTTCTTCTTCACCCAACACATCGAACAACCTAGAAGTTAGGTAAACCTTCACAGTTCACAATTTGAATCTTGCACGACTTGGTCAGCTTGTCAGGACGAACGAAGGTCAATGAAAACTCCTGGAGAGTATTGTTGCTGAGAACCACGAAGACTTATTGAAAGTGAGTGAGAACGAAGGTGGCGACGGTGGCCAGCGAGACTAGATCTGGTTGCCAGTGAAACGATAATGATTCCATGATTTCTGGTAAGAGCTTAAACTTGATAATGTCGTCGTCGGATTCAATGGCAAATGTGGCGGTAGTCGACTAAACCAGATCTTGTGGTCTTTTGTTTCAGATCTGGTGAAACGAGATCGGGAAACGGTAGCCTTCTACTTCAGATGCGGTAGAAACTGGCTCTTGTTGTCAGATTCAATGGCGGAGGGAATTGGTTCAGGGAGATGAGAGACAGAGAGAGGCGGAGGTAGGATATCTAGAGAGTGAAAAGGCTATTGCTCGGTGGTTCCGACTTTTTTCAGGTTTCCGGTGGCGATCCGACGACAATACGGCGGTTTCAGCGGCTGTCCGGTGGTTTCAATGATGGACCTGAAACATAGCTTGTATATGGATGCAGTAGGTGAGGGTGGGGTTAGGGTAGGTGGGATAGGAATAAAGAATTAACAAAAAAAATAAATAACAACATTTTTCGGTAAATGTATACATTTTGAACGGTTTAAACTTATGGTTGGAAATTGTTCTCAAAATAACAAATGCTCTCATTTGAACATGCTTTTATATATATATATATATATATATATATATATATATATATATATATATATATATATATATAAACTGCAATGGATTCAACATCCATTGAATTTTGTGCTTTTATAAGTTGGGTTAATGTCGTGGTTCTACGAACTATTATGTTTTGTTTTAAAAGGTCTTTGATATTATTTTTTTTCGTATTTTAAAGGCATAAAGTACTTATTGACCTGCTAAATAGGACACTGAACTTTTTTTTGTCTGGTTTCTCCGGTTAAAAAAATGATGTTGCCACCTTATTCAACTTGATACCTAAGCGGATACGTATCCCAGGTAAACAATTCGTTAACCCTAAAAAAACAAGTATACACACAAAGCTTTTTTGGAGACTGGAAATTGACTAGAGAAGCAAATAGCGGGTCGATGGTTGGTATTAGAGTGTGTTCGATCCACCATAGTGGGATCAATAACAACAATTGAAGAAATCAGGAAAATTTTGGCGTTTTTTTTTCTTCAGAAAACAAAAGTATCGGCATTTTGGCAGCTTCAACTGAAAGTCTTAAATCCTAAATTCAAATCAACTATCCTCGATTGAAATGTGAAATCATCAATTGAAATCCACTATATATTCAATTGAAAATTTGCAATCGTCAATTGAAATTAGCTATCAAAAATTGTAATCAGAGCACAGTCGATGAAGTGGAATAAGTATTGGTTTGGTGCAATTAAAAATTGGCACCGTCAAATCAGAAATCGAACAATTAAAGAAGATATGCAGAAGATGATGAAGCAATTGGAACTATTGGTCAATGAAGCGATCGAATCACCATCCAAATCAATAGAACCGATGATTTTGGAAGTAGATGGTGTCACGATTTAGAAAGAGAAACCGTTGATCAGAATTGTGAATCAAGAACATGAGGTAAATCTCTTGTAGCTGGAGGGCTAAAAAAGATCGCCGCACAGAGGTGGAGGGTCGTGGCTGGAGAATCCCTTGCGTTCTCTTAGCAGCAAACAACAATCACACCCTCCTCCTCCTTCACTCTTCTTTGTTCGAAATTTGGCTCACTGTTTGGAAGTGGTTGTTGGTTTTTTTATACAGGTGGTGAGTTTGACTATGGTTATAGTTATTTTCTGGTGGTATATAAGTTTGATGGTGTAAGCAAGAAATGTTGTCAGTGGTTATAATAGTGGAGTTTGTGATGGTGATTGGCATAGGAAAACAGGTTCACAGCAGGGGGATGCTCACGGTGGTTTGCAGGTGCAAAAAAGCTGGTTGAATGGTATAAGGGTGTATGGCAGTGGATGGTGAAGTCTATGGTTGAAGGTAGATGGCAGGTGGTATAAGGGTGGTGATGATGGTAACCGATTTTCAATGTCACAGCAAGGCCACACCCCTAATGCATTTGAGTTTGTTCTCCGCCATTGAACCCGTTGTTAGTTTAGGAGGCGATGAGAAGTCCGACGATGGTGAAATTCAAACACCATCAAGATCGGTATCATACAACATCATAAATGAGAATAAAGAAGGGAAAGTTTCAACAACCATGGCTCAGATGCCTAGGGATTTTTTTTAGAGATTTACAATTTAAAAAAAAAAGCTTCAATTCAATTCATGGTTGGTAACCGGTAAAACCGGGTAAAAGATACATCATTGGTAAAACCGGGTAAAAGATACATCATGGAGGTTCGCCTGCAGTGACTCCAGGGCATGAGGCAAAGCCTCATGTTTGCAACGGGGGATTAATCGGTGCGCGAAAGCTGGCCCGGAAACCCTCGTTAGGGAAGTTCCCTTTCCAAAAAAAAAAAAAAACAGGTCACATATCAGTTTAATGACTTAGACTACTAAAAAAAATACATCAATGACCTTTTAAACCAAAACTCAATAGTTCTTTGGGTTCTAGTGACATTAACCCTTATAAGTTTATCGCTATGCATTTAAGTGTGGAAGTGTGAGATGACTGAATGACATATGCTTACCATATTGCCTAGAGAATGTGAAATAGATGACGGGGCTATGGGTCACAATGCCTTCAAAATAATTCAACAATAGGTGTTCATAGAAAAAGATTATTGAATAAATTTTGTGAAACTATAAGAGTAAAATTCAATTCATTTTACCAATAACATAAAAAACACATATCAAGGTTAATGCAAAGAAGTATGTTTCATAGAAATTTTAAGAAATGATTTCAATGACAATGATCATAAAAACCATAAACCTCCTATGAAGTAGAAAAGTCCTTAAACACAAATATGTTAATTAGTATTCTTTTATAAATAATAAACAAAAAAGGATTAAAGATAAGACATGTAGATTTTATATTTTGAAAGTCCACCCACTTTTAGAAATCAATATTCCTTTCTATTTGAATGGCGTTGCTATAACCGGATAGATTTGTCAAGAAATGAAAGCAAGATGTTGTAATAGACATTGTCACAACTAGCACTTTTGGCTAGGAAATTCTGTCCTCAGGTAAGTAAGTACTATTGTGAGACTTTTGCTAACACTTCTAAGTGTACAATATGAGTTCCTAAGGAGCCATATAGTGTTAGAATGCAAATCTCTCCAAGTATAGTGAACCTCTCCCAAATCTCTCCAAGCATAGTGAATCTCTCCCAAATCTCTCCAAATATGCTAAATCTCTCCAAGAATAGTGAATCTCTCCCAAATCTCTCGAAGTATGCGAAATCTCTCCAAGTATAGTGAATCTCTCTCAAATCTCTCCAAGAATAGTGAATCTCTCCCAAATCTCTCTAAGTATGCGAAATCTCTCCAAGAATAGTGAATCCCTCCCAAATCTCTCCAAGTATGCTAAATCTCTCCAAGAATAGTGAATCTCTCCCAAGTCTCTCCAAGTATGCGAAATCTCTCCAAGTATAGTGAATCTCTCCCAAATCTCTCCAAGTATAGTGAATCTCTCTCAAATCTCTCCAAGTATGTGAAATCTCTCCCAAATCTCTCCAAGTATGTGAAATCTCTCCCAAATCTCTCCACGTATCTCAAATCTCTCTCAAATCTCCCTAAGTACCTTCCTTAGTCGAGAACAGCTCAAAACCGGAAGAGGAAACCCCAAAAAGGACCATTTTGGTCCGGAACCTCTTGGTCTTGAACCCTCTTGGTCCGGACTCCTCTTGGTCTTGAACCTCTTGGTCCGGAACCCTCTTGGCCGGAACCCTCTTGGTCCGGAACCCTCCTGGTCCGGAATGTCTTCTAAGGGCCAAGAGGAAGCATCTTCGGAACCTCTGAAGTGACTCCGGAAGTCTAAGGCTTGCTCCGGAAGGGCCTTGCACCGGACAACTTCGCATCTCGGAATGCCTCGGTCCGGACTTACCCGCTTCGCCCCTGATCGCCTCCGACTTCGGAACTCCGCCTGATGACTCCGAAAAATACTGTTTGCTTCGGAACTTGTCAAGCGCCTTCGGAACCTACCCAACAGCTTCAGAATTGACCCAATTGACTCCGGATTTTCCTAAGAGGCTCCGGAACTTTGAGAAATGCTCCGGAAATTTCAGAAGGACTTCGGAAATTGCCATAGAGCTCCGGAATTCACTATTTAGCCCCGGAATTTGGACTATTCCGAACATTTTCTTCATTTTGGGGTATTTTGAGGTCGGGAATCCCACAAAACTCGTGTTCTTCTTAGCTAAGACCCCAAAAACCTTTATTTTATGCCAAATTTAATTATTTAAATTATAGTTACATAAAATAAAAAGCTAGGATTTAGGAAAACCTTATCCTAAATCAAGAAGAGAACGAGGAAGTTGACTTTGTGATTTGATGAAATTCCTCATTTCCTATGCAAATCACGGTATTCCATGCTTTACCCACCAAATATCCATGCATGGACCACCAGATCCCCATGCATCAAAGATTCCCTTCCTTTTCTTATACTCCAAAACTACGACAGTAAGGGAGTTTAGACTCCACTTTCTCTCTCACTCTTCCCATTTTTCTCTCAAAAACTCATCTTCAAGCAAGAACAGGGGATCTTGCTGAAAGGAAATTTCTCAACTTCTTCCTGGGAAATTTTAAGGTAAATTCCTCCACTCATCTAATATTTTATAATATTTCAAGATGAATCCATATTATTTTATTCATAATAATATATGATGATCATCCTTAGGAAAACATCCCTCCCAGGGAAGTTCCTCATCTCAGCAAGAGCTTAAGCTTGAGATCTTCACTCCATAACTCCAAACAACTCCTCAACCAACTCAAGGTGAGCTTCATACCCCACCTTTTTCAATGTTTTAATGTTTTTGGGGGAGAGTACAAGTCAAATCTTGCCTAGATAATTAAATCATTGCATATATATGTATGTTTGTATGTGTGTGTGAAATATTATTAAATTATTATTTAGTAATATACTCATGAACGAAGGATTTCTAAATTTCATAAAGAACAGAGGATACTTTGTACAAAAGAGCCTCCCAACTATTGGGTGTGTCAAACTTAACCCCTTTATCTATGCTCTCATGCCTAGAGATATAAATCATAAAAAGGGATCTTGATAAGTGGACACCATTTCTAGTAATTTTCGAAAAAGAAAACTTTGTGACTATTTTGCAAACTGTCAGGGAGTATTTTGTAAATATTCAATATAAAAGTTTGCGTCAAGAAAATAACAAATAGAGCCTTTATGACAGAAATATTTGTATGTCATAAGCTGCTGTCATAGAACCTCCAAGAACATAAGTAATGTTCTATATGTCATAAAACAGAAAAAGCGTGTCATAACCGGCAGTTATAAATTTATATAAATTATAACTTGACACTTTTTCTCCTTTGACTAAAATGACTTATTTTTCAATAAACGAAAAGAACGAACACGAGCACCTAGTTAACGAGCACAATCAACGATATGGAACGAGAACGATATTCTTATTCAACAAGTACGAATTTCATTATTTATTTAACGAATAATGGATCTCTAACGATTGCTCAAAAGGTTGTTAATATTCTAGTCAGACAAATCTCAAAAGTACCTAAATATAAAAATATTAGTGTACGTCTAAGTCCTGTAAGGAGTTATAGCCAGAGTCTCCTGGAGGGAGAGCGAGAATTTGTGTATAGATCTATACGGGGTTGACACCCCGCACCTTCGTTGTTCGCTACAGCTAGACAGGCCAGTCTAGGGTGACAAAGGTCTTATCCAAACCGAGGGCGCTTGAGAAACGCCAAAACAGGCACTTCGTCAGATTAGTATGGCTATAACGACTCACTAGAATATGTTATATTAACTAGAAATTTATGTAAGGAAAACCTCATAAATAAACTTTGGCACATTGTGTTGACTGTCCTACACGTGATAGGTGATGATCCGCATTTGTTGTGTTGACTGTCCTTCTTCATCGCGTAGAATGTCCATAATAGCCATGTTGATTCTTTCTCCTACAATTATAGAGTCGTAATACTGCTATTTTTACAAATTAAAAAGCGTAGGACTCTATGGAAAACGTTTGTAAACGATTTTGATAACGATAAACTAACCCACACATATATATATATATATATATATATATATATATATATATATATATATATATATATATATTTGAAAACTAGAACTTACGATTATTTTATAGCAGAAAATATAGGATTTTCTGGGGAAAACGGTTTTTCTACGATTTTGATAACGATAAACTAGAAAGCACACACTCAATTTTACTCGATAAGAGGAACAAGATTTTCAACCATATTTCCTTTTGAAAATAAGGGATTTTTCTTGAAACGGTTAATTGTTACTATCCAAAAGAACTATTCTCAGACACAGCTCGCTTTTACAAATCACACTACTTTTCAAAATCACTCCTTATAAGGATGAACAAAAGTAATGTCATGCACACACATATTCATGATTTTCAAGGCAAGACTTCAAACGATTTCATAGAAAATATCGGATTTTCTGAAAGTACAACAAGAACGATTCTAAACAAGTGTAAACGATTTTATACACAAAACTGCTTATGAACTCACCAACTTTTTAGTTGACACTTTTCGAAACGACTTGTATTCTCAGGTATCTAGTAAGCAGGTAACAAGGGACGCGGATGCTAGACTGTTTAGCTGTAGTTTGGAATTTCTACTTATGTCTCTTTTATGTAACTCGAAGAACAAATACAATATGTAAACAATGTAAGTTTGTATCTCAATGTATGATTTTTAGATTGCTCTGTTTCATTTATATTCAATTGTTATGATACTGCACAATGAAGTCACCCGCCTCCGAACGTTTCCGCCGTCTGGTCCGGGGGTGTGACAGACATATTATGGGAATAGGTTGTTACTTGTTGTATAGCTAGTCCAAAATAGAGAATTTGACTACACCTCAGGTAAACCTTGTTGATTGTCGAGTCACATCTCATGTCACATGTTCAAGAGGTGCTTGATTAAAGCTACATAACTTTAGCAGAAGAGTAAATGCGTTTGAGAATATAACAAGGGGTATAAATGTTTCCCAGATGGAAATTTTCAAGAAATTGTAGGCGAACATGATCCAAAAATTAGATACCTCACATGTGGGCAATGATACACCAGAAAGATGTGGGGCCAGGGAAAATAACATGTCGACATCAGCTTAAGTGAAAATTACAAGGAATAACAACATAGACTCTTTTTTAAGACTGAATGAAAATGACATTAAATGATCATTTACCCTTCTAGACTTTCAAAACATAATGCATCTGAAGAAGGACCTTTTACATCATATTTCATTAAAAGAAAGAAAATTAGAAAAAAAAATCATGTTTGTCAATCTTACAACAACAAACATAAAAGCACGATCAGGATCATTATAAGATGTTCGTTTGAATTGTTTTTACATTTAGCTTTTCGACACATAATTATTCCATCAAATGCTACAACTCATACCACATCAAGATACACCCAAATAATAAAAATTACAATATAATATATAAGCAAGTGCAAAAAATAAATCAATTTTCAAGAAGTTAGAAGAATAATCCCACCAACAGACTTGGGAAGTTTACGCCATATGTAATCGTCATATCACTCTATATAGTAACTTAGCTTCTTATCATATTGTTATTATTGGTAAAAAAATGCAAGTGTAAGAACCCGAAATTTAGAAAGATTTCACTTTGAGAGAGTTTTTGACCAAAAGGGTAACTTGGTCATTTAGATGAATTTCATTAATTGTGAAGATGTAGCTTCATGAAATTATTTGAGATAAGTCTAAGTCACTTTTATGAGATGAGATAAGTGTGATATCCCCAAATTTATGGTCATTTTAAAAAATTTTATTTATGCATATTTTAAAACAGAGTATTTCTTTTGTTGCGAAATTGGTCCCAAAAATATTATTTAAATGTGAGATAATATTAACATTAAACATTTCCGAAGGAATGTTCGATATTGATATTCTTTCAAAACATGGGATGTCATAACTGATACACAATATAAGCATAAACAGACCTTACATTAATTTACACTAATGATCTACATCTCATTTAATCTCTAAGTGTAATGTATTTTCACATCGATACATGTGATACAAATTAACCGAGTGGGTCAGGTTGGGAAACCTCGGTTTGCACCATTCAAACCCAAACTGACATGGCCACTAAGGCCCAAACAATTATGAGGCCCATCCTCAGCCTGAACAACCATAACCGATAAACCAATAAAGACGGAAACATACTGCAATGAATCATGGTGTCAAACCATACAATCTACCCTCCATCAGCTCCTTAGAATCCTCGAAATCCTCCTCGATTTGAGTACAGATCCCGTGTTTTCAGTAATACATGTCCAATACTACCTTCTACACCTATCTATACTTTCTTCAAGAATCGTTCCGGGTCCTCTAAGTAACTACTCATGTCCACTACCGTCCGATCCAATCACATATACTCGCTATCAAATAAATAATTAAATATACACCGCTAAAATGCGCTCCAATTCCTCTAAGGAACTCCCTAGGCTCTCCTAGGATTACCTTCACAGCACTCTTCGCCATCAGCTGCAGAAGAGACTCCCTCTAATACCTTCTAACTACCTCACGAATATAATTACATGACACAAACACTAGATAATTCTTCGACTGCAAGGTCTCACACTACAACAGTTAGACTCAAATTATCTAATCCCTGCAACATGTAACCTAACATATTTGCTTAATAGATATCCGATATTATTGGAGGTCCCTAAAAGCACAAAGCAAGCAACATTCAAGCATCGAGTAATCTAAACCAGTGCATCACGTAAATAGGTCATCCTATCTAACATCTGAAATCCATACTAGCATGCAGTTCCACAAGCTCAATCAACATGCATATAAAGGCATCTTTCCTATCACTCTATCATGAAATCCTAAGGATCCTTAGCCCTAATCTTGCATGCAATTCTCACATACTCGTACCAAAACAATAAGTATATCACATGTATAGGTATTTTGGGAAAAGTTACTTGGGCTCGACTGATTGCACGCATAGCACCCCCCCCCTTTTTTTTATAGAAATCTCCTTAGAAAATTTATCTTTTTTTTTCGAAAAGATTACCAAATCCTTAGTTTGAGTTTAGACGTACCCGAGAGTGTGCCCAAATCCATCAAACAAAGGCTCTGATACCAACTTGTAACATCCCAAATTTCAAACCAAAATTTTCATTTAAAAATAACAGTATTTATTCAAATTACAACTTCATAGATCTGGATAAACCATTTGATTCAAAAACATTTATCAGAGTAACATCAAAAGTTATTATGTGCAAAAATCTCCAATGGACGCGATGCAATCGATCCATGCCCTTACTTTTTTATAAGAAAAACCTAAAAAACATTTAAACCATAAAACGTAAGCATAAAGCTTAGTGAGTTCCCCAAAATATCACATACAACACAACGTAAAATAAACAACTATGGGTTATCAGCAACCCTAGGGATTATCAGCAATCCTAATGGGTTAATAGCACGTTCGGTGGGTTATCAGCAACCCTGGAGACTATCAACAGTCTCAGTGGGCTAACAACATGCTCGGTGGGTTATCAACAACCCTAGAGACTATCATCAGTCTTAGTGGGCTAACAGCACACCCGAGAGTTATCAACAACTCCGGATGAAACATAATAACAAATATCAAGTAAGACCCTACTGTTCAGCATGCATACATACTACCACACAGGCAAGTATAGTGAACAGACTCACCTCGATCGGTAAATGAATAGATCTCACACACGAGCTACTGATGTTGAAGTCTCTCCCACTAAACATATCCAAAGCCAAACCCTAATTCGCAATTAAGGTAAATACTCCAACTTAGCAAGTCCAAATACAAAGATAAATCCTCATTTGGGAAAAAGACCATTTTCCCTTCTAAGTCCTCAGCCCCTCATAGTTAACCAGAAGTCAAACTGGTCAAAAAGTCAACAGTCAATCTTTCGTTGACTTACGCATGACGTACGTCTTACTCTATGCAGGGCGTAGAGTTCTATCCATAAAACGGGCAAGAATCAGGCTACACTGGGCGTAGCCCAGATTACGCGCCGCGTACGGTGTCCATTGCGAAACTTTATTTTAAGCACTTAATACCTTGAGACATTTCACTCAAAGCTCAGATCTGGTTCCTAATAGTTCCATAATGGATAAAGTTTCCAACTTTATCCATTAAGATGGTCCAAACAACCAAGATCAAGTCTTTAAGTCTCAAAGGGACAAAAAAATGCATCTTTCTCAACTTAATCCATTAATTCCAAGTCTCCAACCTTCATATCTGAATCAATATGATGTTTAGATGGATAAAGTTTCCAACTTTATTCATAGCAAGGTCAAAAACTTCCAATATCTAAACTTTATGCACTAAAATGACCCAAAAATGTTATCACAACTTGCATGGCATAAAGAACAAGCACCAAAACATAACTTTCCAAGTCCAATAAGTCCTAAGAGTGTTCCATATAGCTTAAAAGGTGTTGGAGTTGCCTCAACTCCCAAAACACAAGCTCAAGGGACCAAAAAGTGACAAATATAACAAGTTCTATGAAATCAATGAGCAAGTTTGAAGCTTTTTACTCACAATGGTCCAGGAATGAAGTAACCTTGTTGGATATATACTTGAACCCTTTTTCTATACACTTTACTACAACCTTGTTCTTCAATATTCCACCTTCCAATGGAGAAATAAGCTCATAAATCATGCCAAGGCTCAAAACAAGTGAGAGGAGGCTAGGGTTTCTCAAGGAATGATCTTAGGTGATGGAGGCTGGTCATGAGAGGGTTTCCCATAAATTAGAGCCCTGAAATAGGGCTCAAAACCGAAGAGTTAGGGTTTTGATCTGTCGCGATTACGCCCTGCATAACATAACCTACGCCATGCGTAGGTTATTAAACCCGCATCCATAAATCAGCAAGTTACATCCGACGTAATTTTTAGTTACGCCATGCGTAGCAGCTACACCCTGCGTAACTTTCCTATGTTGCGTAGGAAAAAACTCACAATTTCCACTTCAACTTCAAACAGCCATAACTTCTTCATTTAAACTCCATTTTCGGTGTTCGTAATATGCACAGAAAGATATTGAAGAGCCTTACAATTCTATCTAATTACTTTTGACTTAAAACATATCGAACTAAATTCCTTAATTCATGAAAAAAGTCTGAAACATCACTTTTCCCATTTACCCTTTGACTCCAAAACACAAACCAAGGGCTCGGATCACATAACCATTATTATCAACATCAAATAGGGTCTAAACCCTATTCCCTTAAATTCAAAGGCTTTTACTTGATCCATTTATTGTCCACAATCTCGAAATAAGAAACTTCTCGAAACAAGATGTTACATTTATGGAGAGAATAATGAGTAAAACAACTAGCCAAACTCATCACTTAAGCCTTTTTTTATACCAACACTTAGTATAAAAGTTAGACATAAAATAATAGAAGCATGGAGCTTTCTTACAAGCATGACATGACGTAATAAACAAATCAAAAGTCATGTCTAACACCATCATTTCATATGGGTCAAAGGAGAAAAAAAATGAAACGCTCTTTAGTTGATTCAAATAGCTAGTTGCATATGTTAACTTAATGGTTACTCAAAGTGACCAAAAAGTTGTACATAACATTTAAATACATATCTTATGTATATTAAGCTAGTTTTGTAATATTTATTATTATTTCCTAGAAACAATAATTATTAATATGTTGGTAAAATATTATTTTCACAAAAATAATGTTTTTCCAATTAAGTACAAGTTGACATATTTATTAATAATCAAATTATACTAATAAATAATCAATTAGTGGTAGTTTGCTATAAGGCGTGACCCTATAGGATCATATCTTATTATCAATATCATTCTATAATGACTCTTGGGCAAACAAGATCTTTCACATCATATGTTATGTGAGTATGTTTATGGCCAAGGAAAGGAGCATGTCCATCAAAGGAGGACTTGAAGATAATCAATAATTGGTTTTCAGTAACTAACAATGTGAGTTATAATTCTCATTAGATTTTGATTCTATGAATTATAATCTTACGAATGAATATGTGTGCATGGTTAGATGTTAAAGGTATTAGGTTAAATACCGACAAGTAATTAGATGAAGATAGGGTACAATTATATGAATCATAATATTATGAATGAATATGTATGCATGGTTAGATGTTAATGGTATTATGTTAAATACCTACAAGTTACTAGATGGATGCTTAGTTTAGGTACTTAATGAATTAAGTGTTTGATTGATAGTAGAAGATTTCTTAATGAAATGATGTGATAGAATGTTTATGTGGCAAGTGATATGAAAGACTATGGGAAGACCATAGCATTCACATGAAAAATTATGGGAATGTAGATTATGCCAAGTGATTGTATTGGTCGTTTGTATGTGTGTATGTGAGAGAGAGAGAGAAGCGATGGCTTTTGGTGGTAGTCGACGGTGGGAAATGGTAGTTTTCGGCATGGACGATGATTTCCGATAGAGAGGTAGTGACTGGTGGTTTATGATGGAGAGGTGGTGACCGGTGGGTTTATGATGGAGAGAAGGGAGAAAGGGTATTTAGGTTTTAGGGTTTTCAGATGTGAGAGTATTCATTAAAAGGAGGTGGAGGAGTATGTAGTAGGGCCACTGTCTTTTCTAAACAATTTAATTAATAATAAATAAAGAAATTAAATTAAAATATTAATTTAATAATTAAAACTAATCAAAAACCTTAAATATAATTGAAAAAGAAGTTGAAAAGGGTAATATAGTCATTTTATGTTGTTAGGGGACTAAGCGTGCAATATTTTACGGCTTGAATTAATTTTTGAAAATAAAGACTGAACGTACATTTTGACACCTATACAAATGACGATTTGTGTAATTTACTCTAATTTTTATACCTTTTCTTATTAAAAGGATAAATTATATAAAAGTTATTATATTTAATTATTTTTGTTATATAACACATACATTTTAGTTACATAAATAAAAGTCATCCAAGTTTAACAATCAACTTTTTTTTTATGTCGATCAGTTTAATTTGTTATAGCAAAGCTAAAGCGATTACAATATTAAATTTGTAAAGATTTACTGGTGTTAATAAAATTTTGACACTAAATATTCCACTACAACCTTTTAAGTTTTGATAATTAAAAAAAAAAAAAAAGAATCTATTGGGACCATTTTAAGCTATTATATGTCATAACTAGTAAAATTGATCAACATAAAATAAAATTGACAAACTTTTTCTTTAGAACGACTGGATTTTATATATAAAAAAACAAGATGTTCCAAGATATAACTGGCTTTTATAACCACATACTCCAATTAATGTTTTGTTTTTTAAAACGAAAAACCAACCAATTAAAAGATCACGTAATAATACTATCAAATAGAGCATCTTTCCACAAAGTTGTTTTTTCACGAAACTAAGATACAATTGTCATACCATAAAATTTTACCAAAATAGTGACTTTTATTCAATTTTCCCCTTATTGATAGTATTATATTACGAAGGATATTTATGTTACTTTTTTAAATAAGACAATTTCCATAAAAATCATCATAATTTATTTTTTTTTTCTTTTTTTTTTTGTGTAACCATCAAAATAATAGTAGAATATTATCATTACTAAGGATATTTATGTTACTTTTTTAAATAAGACGATTTCCATAAAAAACATCATAATTTGATTTTTTTTGTCTAACCACCAAAATAATAGAATGTTATCATTACCAAGGATATTTATGTTATTTTTTAAATAAAACAATTTCCATAAAAACCATCATAATTTGATTTTTTTTTTTGTCTAACCACGAAAATAATATTTTCTAGTTTAACTACATAAAGTTTATCCCCCCCAATCATGAATTGCAAACACCACCGAAAAAATATTTTCTGGTTAAATATGTCTTAAACCTAACGTCTCAATGCTTAAATCATGAAAAACAAATTCTTTCATACTTAAAATGACAAATTTTCAAACTACAATGTTTTTCATAGAATTCAAAGTTTTACTTAGTAGTTATTAAAATAATAATAATAATAATAAAGTCTTTCGATTTAATAACAAAATTATTCTCCATTGGTTAAACCGAAAAAATTACAAACATGGAATTTGGTCTTTTACATACTACAGAACCAAAGGCAGGCTGTCTTCCAATTCCATTTCTACAACAGACTCCCAACGAAACTATCTCGTTCATTCCACAGCAATTACATATGCAAAATAGTGTTAAAGTTTGTTCAACAAAATGCACCTAAAAAAATACAAACTTTTCATAACATGTACATAATAATATTCTAACAAATACAAAACCAATAAAGTCCACATTTAAGTAAAAGACAAACAACACAATTTTTTTTTTTTTTTTTTTTTTTTAACTCTTGAGGAGTGATTCCAGGGCATCAAAGAACAAGGGGGCCATTTCCGGGTTTGGAGTTTTGACAGCACACTTGATTCCAGGGACACCAATAACCGCTGTAATTTCAATCAGGAATGGAATCCCTCTTGGAATCTTAGCTGATAAATACAATACATCCTGATTCCCATTCTTACGTTTAGCAATAAAAAACATATTCCAACCAGATAACTGCTCTACAATTCCATCCACATTGCTAATCACTATTCCCTCCATCTCTTTCGACACCTCATTCGAATCCGGTAATGACTTCCATGTCTGCAATCACAGTTACAAAATTACGTTACGCTATACTCAGGGACTAAAAATGAAAATTTACTCAAAAAAAAAAAAAAAGTTAAACGTTACCTCAAGGAAAGCACCACGTTCCATTCTTCCATCTTCTGTAAACAACACAAGCAACGATACTTTATCACTAAAATACCAAACAGGCTGTTGATTGTTTTTCACAGCAACCTGCAGCAGGGAATTGGGTGGGCCCGGTGCTATATTCTGAAACAGAACCATGGGCAAAACCGTCATTTCACACGTCCCCGGTTGCACTTGCGGGACCTGAAGCGGTCCACCAGCCGCAATACCAAACGTATTCTTGTTCAGCTGAATCATAAATCCATCCAACGCAACTTCACTCTTGTTCTCAAACATCAAACTGTAAAAAATCTGACCATCTTTTCTAACCAGTTCACCACTGATTTCCAATCCTTGACCACTGCCAGCTGGCAACAAAACAGGCAACAAAGGCTTTGACTTTGAAGACTGGTCAACTGATACCACATTACTATTACTATTATTATCATTATCAAGACCAATGAGATCGAGTAGGTCGGGGACAGGGGCGACAGGTGGCGGTGATGTGATTATCCCGTTATCAGGAACATGTGCAGATGATGTTTCGGAATACCCTCCTTCGGAACCTTCCGGAAACTCTTCCTCTTCTGTTTTCTGTAAGGTTTTGACACGTGTCACGAATGTTTCCGGAAGCTTGTGGTATACAGATGATAAAGTGGCAACATTTGCTAAAAGTTCATCAAGGAGAGAGGAATCGAATTGGTTTGAGTCGTCACTTATCACTGGTTTCTCAGCTAACACAACATCTTTTGCAGCCTGACATATCAAATAGTAATTTTAATATTAGTTTTTTTTTTTTTCTAAGTTTCTGTTTTAAAAGAAAAAAAAACCTCGGGGTCGGTTGAAAGAAGACGCCAATATATATAAGCACGATCACGAAGATCTGGATTATCGGTTTCCACAGTGGCATTATTTAAAACAACCTGAATCATTTGTTGTGGTCCTTCAGTTGGTTTTTTAAGAAAAAGTTTTACAGTTGCAGTTAATAACTGTAACTGAACTTGTGCAGGTTCTTCCGGAAAGGTTTCCAGAAAACTTTCTAGAAGCTCATCAGCATTATCGATTCTTTCAGCATATTCACCAATTATCCAAATCATTGATGCCTTAGCTTCTGGTTCATCTAATGTATCCAAACTCTCACAAAGTGTGGCTATAATAGATTCATATCTGAAAAGAAAGATTTGGATTAAAAATAAAAAGTTGTATTTTGGAATACAACAAAGGTTCTAGAAACTTACGTGTTGGGGTATCTTCTGAAAATGTCTTTGATGACTATAATGGCTTCTTGAACAACATAGTTGACTTTGATTTTGATAAGTTCTAGAAGAACACTAATGCAACGTTCGGCTGCTCTTTCTAATTTTATAGCACATCGACCAATAGCACGAACAGCTTTTCTCACAAAATCTACATCTACTTCTGTTGCATATTCTTTAAATTCCAATAATACCTGACAATTTTTTATTGGAATGTAAGGATAAAATGGTCATTTGGTCAAATAAAGGAAACAATACAAACCCTAATTACCTGATCTATGTTTCTATCTGAAGCAAGCTTTATCATGATCTCTAACTTTTCCATCTTCACATAGATTGGATCATTGTACTTGCAAAAGAACACCTGGAAATAGGTAGTTAAGATTTTATACTCTTTTTCAGACAAAATGATATTAAAAAAAAAAAAAAAAAAAAAAAAAAAAACAATATACCTTAATTTCATGGGCAAGGATTGTAGGGCGCTTCTGTACAATAAGGTTAATGTTCCTTAATGCAACATATTGAATCTCAGGTTCTGCAGAAAGTAATGTTACAAGTGGAGGAGCCATTTTCTTGCACAAATTTCGTACCACATCAGGACTAGTGATGAGTTCCATTTGTTGAAGAATCATCTACAAAGTCAATAATAATCAGAAATATAAGAAAAGATAAATTAAGTAAAAGATCAATACAACACACCTTAACAGCTGAAAGAACTACAGCACAATTTGCATGTTGCAGTCTTGGAGTAACTCTCTCTACTATATTTTCAGCTTCACGAGCATCATCTGCCTTGTATTTTGAAAGAGCATCCAATATAAAAACTTGACCCCATCTGAATAATGTCAAAAATGACTTTAATACCATAAATTAGTAGATAAATAGTAAACGACTTTAATAGGCTAATAGCATACTCACTCAGTGCATTCGTTTAGAGCTGTAAGGAGCTTTGACAAGGTCTGACTAGTGATCTCAAAAATGGGTGTACTGCTGTTATCTTGAATTTCAGCAAGAGCTGCAACAGCATTTGCTACTACCATAGGGTTATTGTCAGATATGAGATCTTTTAGGGCATCAAGAAAACCTCTATCTTCAACTAACTCAGCATTGATGTCATAAAGTTTAGCAACACATATAGCTGCTGTTTTTCGAACATATGGGTCATCATCCTGTTGAAGACAATTTTAAATCATCTTAATATATTTTTAGTTGATTGATCACTGAACATCAAAGCATGAAATACAGACGATGTTAACCTTGAGACACCTCTGGAGGGGGTCACAAAGATATTCTGTGATTTTATCAACTCGGATGCATCCCATTGTTCGAACAGCTAAAGCCCGGATTAAAGGATTTGGGTCTTGTGTATCCTGTTACATGTAAAAAATAATCAGTGTCTTTAATGGGGAACAATTATGTGGATGTGAAAAGTGAGTTTATACTAGTTTATACCTTCACGAAGGTATTAACTGCAAGTATTGCTAGGTCAGGTTGACTTTTAGCATAATTGATGAGATACAAGTATACAAGCTTTTTGAGCTCCAAATTTTCAGTCTGCATACAGTTCAAGACATCTGTGAAAAGTGATGATACATCCTTCCCAACTGTCATAGCTGCAATTGTCTTTTTAACAGCATCTTTTCTCTTATCCTGAAATGCAGAAAAAGATTTTCATCAAATCGACGAGCTGACAGTAATGCAAATTAGCCATCATTATGTGCTCTCAGATCACAAAAAAGTAAAACACTCAAAGATTGAAACTAAAAGAATTTGTAAAATGCAAGGGCTGCATTGTCCAGCTTCTGTGTAGTTCAGTAGTTACTGCCACCTGTAAGTATTCACCGGGAAAGTTCATGGTTTTCCAGACCAGTAGCCTTGAACGCTCAAACTAAAACTAAAGCTCATCATGACTGATTAATTCATTACTCCATGTATATATTTTTCAGTTTTCAGGAGAACAGAATATCGGAGCTTCAGAGAAGGAACCTAATCACAACCACTTAAGACTATAACAAATTTGCAGGGTAATTCAAAATCCTACTACATGTAAATTCATGCTCCCAATCAACAAACTACAACGATCTCATCGATGAAACCATTTGATACGATAATAGATCTGATAATATAGTTACGCAAATCTAATTATTAAATGACTAGATCAATACAACCAATTACAATAACCTCATATAGATCTATAGGTACATATTACTGTGTATAAATGAAAGAGAAAAAAGTAGAACCTTATACTGAGAATTGAGCTCCTCTTTCAGCTCAGGGATTTCTCCTTTCTTAGTTGTGGAGAAGTATTTTGAATCATGGCCGCTCATATCTGGTGGCGAACTGGCGATCGGAGCCGACAGCGACTTCAGGGGGCAGAAGACGGTTTTCAGCAGAGGATTGGGGGAAATAGCGAGCGAGATTTGATGAAATGCAAACGGGTTTAAAGCGAACCCGGTTGTAGCCTTTACTTGTCAAACGTGTTTCAACTTTCAAGAGGATCACTGGATCAGGGACCAAGAATGTAATTTACTCTATTTAAATAAAAAAAATGAAAATTAAGACGATGATATTGAATCATATATAGGAAGGGTTGTATCTTGTATAATATATGTACGTGTGTTATGATGACCCATTTTAGAAGCACAGGTTAGATGAATATTATAGTAATTGTTATCTTTACATGCTTGCTCCAAGAGCTAAAAATACATAAGTAGGATTCAAGTACAAATTTGGATCCACTTTTCTTGTTTTTGAGTTCGAGAAGTGATTTTTCTTTTCCATGTTGGTCATATAGAACGTACATAAATCATAGTGTACCCGATCATTGATCATATACGAAAATGAAAACAAAAATATGCGAGTAGAAAATTTAATATATGAAAACGAAAATTTATCAATGGAGAAAGCATGGTATCATGTAGCCAATCTCAACACATTACTCACTAATAGATGAAAACAAGTTAGACTAGTAAGAGATATATCTAGTCATTCCTTATCAAAAATATCTTATGTCATTTTCCATAAATAAGACGTATAAATCAATATATAAATAAAGGATAATGACTTAAAAGGGTAACATATTCTTTGATTTGTACACATTAAGTCATTGAATTTTTTTTTGTCCATATTTTCCCATTGAACTTGTTGAACTGTTCAAAAAACATCTTTATGACATGCTATTGGAGGTTTAGCCGGTTTCCGGCGTATTTGACGGCTCCGGTCATCTTCTCCGACGTTCCTGATTTTTCCGGCGAACTCAAAAACTCCAACATTCATGATTTCCATCAGATCACTGTTCATCGTCTTCAACCTCCAGCCATAGTGTTCTTAAGCAAACCTGAAACAATTTCTTGAGCCTAGGATCGTGTTCTGATCTAACCCACATATACACACACTTAAATCTGATAAATCATTTATAGAAAATCTGTCAAAAAACGAAATCATACACACATCCAGATCTGGGTTCGTGTTCTGAACAAACACATACACTCAAATATAAAGAAGCTCTCAAGAACACGATGAACAACCCTGATGAACTAGATAAAGATATGAAACACAATATGAACAAATCCATCCGAAAAACTCTAGATTTCGAGTTTATTTTAGAAGAATCCATCTGGAAAAGATTTCCAACACACACCTGCTTGTTTTTTTAGATCCGACATACACTCCATGGATGAAATCGATTTGAAGGTCAGATCTGGAAAATGGCTTTGAAGCTACATCGTGTTTTGAAATCTGAGTGTTGTTCCATATATGATGTTCATCATCTTCAAACTCCAACCCATATCTGATGTTTATTGTCTTCAACCCAGATCTGATGCTCGAAGCTTCCCTTGAAAACCTTCAAACATGGTGTGTTCATCGATTTTCAGTAAGGTGTTCGTCTTCATCATGTTCATCTTCTTCCTAAAAAAAAGAGCTCCAGAAGTGTTCAGATCTGAAATCAAATGATGTTTAAGGTTTGTAGCGATTTTTAGATCTCTTCATTCGAGTTTAAACCCAAATCTCTTCATTCGATTTTCAGATCTCCAAACATCTTCGTTTGATTTTCTGATCAAAAAACCTCTTTGTTCTCGTTTCGATTTATGAACCCAAAACTCGAATCTAAAACACACACACACACACACACACACACACATTAACTTAAATCTGAAATCGAGTTCAAGAAATCGAGCTTTGGGATTTCTAATAGTGCTAGATCTGGGTTTCTATGGTTTTCGTGTTCAACTTCACAGTCCCTTCATCTTCATAACCCTCTTCTTTTGAAATCGAAATATGAATTCTTGGGTTCTTGTAACCAAGAACACCAGATCTGCTATGGTCTTTTTCTTTCTTAAAAACCGACGAATTTGGAACCTTTCAAACTTGTTGGTTTCTGGAGATGACAAAGTTGTCGGAAAAATTAATGTTTGGCCGGAGAAGATGACCGGAGACTCGCCGGAACTCACAAGAACGCCGGAAAACCGGCTAAACCTCCTATAGCAAGTCAGAAGGATGTTTTTTGAACAGTTCAACAAGTTCAATGGTAAAATATGAACAAAAAAAAATTTAGTGACTAAATGTGAACAAATCGGAAAATATGTTACCCTTTTAAGTCATTATCCCTATAAATAACAGTTTGATTTTATTTTTTTAGATAAAAACGATTTATAGGTTTCAAAAAACAAACACCTAAATAATAATGAAAAAAAAATCCAAACTACGGTATAAACTATATAGATGTTGACTAATAGTGAGTCAAAATTGAGAAACACCATTCTCACGAGCGTACAAATAAGTGAATATCAATCTTATCGATCGATTAATTGATTCGATTTCGTTAAATCCGTTTCTTGCAAATGTTACGAATCAACATTACTCTCGTTACCCAAATTCATCGCCGTAGTATCTTCTCCTACACGTTATATCATCATAAGCTCTCGCCAATTGTAAGTTCGTCAATACCTCTGTATCATAGCTCTTTCAATGCATCCATGCCGAATTCGTCACTTAAGTCATTGGAATTTAGTCGCATTTCACTTCTGAGATTGTTTCGACAAATGGGTAATCGTAATTTGACACTGATTCACTCTTATAGTGGAGGTGGTAATGATGCATTTGATCGAACATCTGGTGGGCAAGTTTCACCTTTAAGTAGTGATGGTGAATTGGATGAAAAAGATGGTGATTCTGGTTCTGATGATACCGCTGTAGATAAACAACCTAAAGGATGTGTTCCAACTTCCATTGTTGGTGAAAATTTGTACAATATTATCATAGATTGTAAGCCTAACAACCCACAAAATAGTTACATGGAGAGGTCTCTTGACGAAGCTGGTGTTCAATTGACTACACCCTTGGTGATCGAGATTTTAGGGAGTCTTAGATATCAGGAGAATTTAGCTTTTCGGTTTTTCACATGGGCTGGGAATCAAGAAAACTATAGTCATGAACCTCAGGCATATAATGAGATGATCGATATCCTATCAAACACAAAATACAAGGCAAAACAGTATCGTATAGTTTGTGATCTTCTCGATTACATGAAGAGAAACAACAAAACTAAAGTGCCTATCGAAGCATTGTTAAAGATTCTGAAGCAGTATGCAGATAAGCATTTGACTCATCTTCATAAGTTTGCAAAGAAGAAAAAAGTCAAGCTTAAAAAACTCCAGCCAGAAATCGATGCATTCAACGTGTTAATAGATGCTTTTTGCAAGTCTTGTTTAGTTGAAGATGCTGAATCCATGTTCATGAGGATAAAGAACAAAGTCAAACCCAATGCTAGCACATATAACATCTTGTTTTTCGGTTGGTGTAGAGTGAGAAATCCTAAAAGAAGTATGCAAATACTTGATGAAATGATCCAAATGGGCCATACCCCAGAAAATTTCACCTACAACACTGCCATTGATACATTTTGTAAATCTGGAATGATCTCAGAAGCTTATGAACTTTTAGAGTTCATGAAAGAAAAAGGTACATTCATGTCTTCACCCACTGCTAAAACATATGCAATCATGATAGTCGCATTTGCACGTGAAAATAAAATGGATGAATGTTTTAAACTTGTTGATGACATGGCATCTAGTGGATGCCTCCCTGATGTTTCAACATATAGAGAAATGATTGAAGGGATGTGCTTAGCTGGAAAAGTCGATTATGCTTATAAATTCTTGGAAGATATGAAAAACAAAGGCTACCCTCCTGACATTGTTACATACAACTGTTTTCTAAAGGTTCTTTGTGATCATAAAGATAGTAAAGAAGCATGTAATCTTTTCAAGAAAATGATTGAAGCTGGTTGTGTGCCAAGTGTCCAATCTTATAACATGCTAATTATGATGTTTTTCAAGATTAGTGATCCGATTAGGGCGTTTGAGATATGGGATGGGATGGATATTCATATTCGTGATACTGATTCTTATTGTGTAATGATTGAAGGGCTTTTTGGGTGTGAAAGAATAGAGGATGCTTGTGGTCTTTTGGAAGAAGTTTTGAATAAAAATATGAAATTGCCTTATCAAAAGTTTGATACTTTCTTGATGCAACTTTCAAGAATTGGTGATCTTCGTGGTATTCATAGATTGTCTCAACACATGAGAAAGTTTTATAATCCTTCTATGGCGCGTAGATTCGCATTAAGTCAGAAAAGGAAGAGTGTTAGTTTAAGAGGGAAATGATCGGTTTTATGTTGAGTTTGTAGTTGATATTTGGGTATCCATTTGCATAATTTAAAGTTTGAACAAACTAGTTTTTCTCAAATTCCTATAATAGTGTTTGTAGTTTATTTGGAAATCAAGAATTTTTATAGTTGAATGGTGTTTTCTTAGGTGCAATATGTATTATCAAAGTTTCTCACTTGATTGTTGATAAATCGTTCGTTTAATTTTAGTGGAAAACTTGTCCATATTAGAACTTTCATGACTAAATGGGTAAATGAGTAAGTTAGAGATATTTCTTAACCTAAATATGACATAAACCCTTATAAAATCGTATTTCTAAATTCAAATTAACATTTATTTATAATACAAGTAAAAAATAATTGTGTGGTTTAACTTTTACTTGACAAACTAGAATATACTACTAATAGTTTCTAAAAGAGAAGGAATAATAACATGATAGTGACTTGTATATGTAAGTAATATCCGAATTTACCGATCAATGTCTTGAACGGGTACAAACAAAAGAATCAAAACATTAGGGATATGAAAAGGACCGTTGGTCACTATTTTTGGTGTTGATAAAGACTACCCCCACTAACTCTCTCATTGCAAAAACATAAAAAAGGTGAAAGTGGAAGTGAATTTATGTCCGATGAAATAAATAGTATCATGTGTATGCGTTTGATTCCTTTTTGTGTTAGGGAAAATGACATAAAAAACACTACGTTTATACGAAAATTCTAATTTGACACTGTGTTATTTTTTTTTTCAAATTTGATACTGTGTTTTCCAATTTGTTACAATTCTGACCACTTGACCGATTAACCCAGTTACTTGCTGACGTGACATGATGACGTGTCATTTTTGATGACGTAGGATGCTGACATGACATGCTGACGCATCAAAATTGAATTATTTTTTTCCACAAAAGACACTAAGTCTTCATTTTTTTTTTCGATTTTGACATTAAGTTTATTTTTTTTTTCAATTTTGACACTCTATTTTTTTGTACCAAATCGAAAATCATTTTTCCAATTTTGTTCAATGCTGATCATTTTCTATTTGAAACCTTATAATTATTTAATCGTAAATAAAAATATGTGTAAAATCTACAACAAAAAATAAAATAATATTTCATAAGTGATAATTGATAAAATTTTGTTATATTTATTTGAAGTTTATGGTTAGTTCGGCTCGCATTATATAACTAAAAAAAAGTTGAAGTTTATGTCACATCATATTTTTTGAAGCCACATAGGTTGGAGAGTATTGACATCCAAGTTGTAAAAATATAGGAATTGATAGTGTGTTACTTTAATAAGTTTTAGTTTAGAAAAAAGAGAAAAAAAATCAGCCAATAAGAGTCCACCATCCAAGTTTCTCTCATCTCTCCTCTCGTTATGCCTATGGCGAGCCTTGTAGCGCCTTTGATGGGGTGGTGTGTGGCGCCTCTAGTGTGCCTTGGCGAGGGTGCTAGCGAGCTCCACTCCCCAAAGCTTTAGTAGAGTCGATAATTGCTAAAACATTATATGTGTGTAAGTGTGTATTTTTGTAGTTGGAAAAAAGAATACTTTAATAATAAATAAGGTTATGTGCAATAGGCTCAAAAGTGGTATTTGAGTTTGTACAAAAACATTCATAATTTTGTTTATGGTTTATTGTAGGTTTATATATATATATATATATATATATATATATATATATATATATATATATATATATATATATATAAGATTATATACTCAATCCATAAAACTATTTAGTTTTGATTAGCGGTTTAATTTTCTGAAGAAAAAAACAATTTCCTTAAACAATACGTGTTTCCTCATTCACTAATAATAGCAAAACTCGATTTCTCCTTGATTTTCTGCTTTTATGATTAGCTGCTTCTATGATCGTCTGGTCATGAAAGAAAAAAATTGTCATACAATCACAAAAATGATTTCAAATAAATCGGAATTCTAAGAAATCGTAAGTCACAAGAAAAACAAAGAAGTTTCAATTCACAGAGATTTCAAAGAAAAAAAATCACAGAAAGCATGATTCACAGAACTTGATTCCAAGAAAAATCGTGATTCCTTTAAGAGCGCTTCCAAGTAATTTTTTTCTAAAACTTCATATATACGATATGTCCTCCTATAATTACATATTACATCATTGAATTTTAATTACTAAACAATGGTATGAAGGTGAACATGACTCACTGAATGATCGAGCTAGCATTTGTGTCTGAAAGTAGGATGTTTGCTAAATTTTTCGATGGTTCATTAGTCAAGATGTAATTTTTTTATCCATGACCGATAGATTCCACTACATATTTCCAAACTTCTAATGCTAATGGTTGACCAGTTGCGTTCTTTGACCTCACACCACCTCCCATAATATAAATATGCTCTATATTTTTCTTCAGGTGTGGATTTGACATAAGAAAGATTCCAAAATTTGTGTGTACTCCAGTTATGAATACACTAATGGGACCTTCAGATATGGTATTGATCATTACTTGTTGTGTAGTAGGTTGTCGAAGAGGTGAGTATCGCCTAGGTCCCTAGTATATCAGTCAATGATATCGTCTTTTAATAGAGTGTTGTTGTTGCATCCCCTGTTTTAATTACCTAATTTATTTAATTATTGTAATGCTTTATTCTTGGTTCTCATCATGATTTTACTTATAACGTTTCAATACAATTCTTAGAAAAAATTTAGTGTTAATATTTTATTTGGAAACATATTGTGGTGTTGTGCAGGCATGATGTTTGAAACCGAATCAACTAATCAATCTATAGAATCCTATATAAATGAAAATGTTGACACAAATGATTTCGTGGATGCAACATACGAATTAGAAAAACTTAACGATTTCGATGTGAATATTGAATTTGATGAAGATGATGTGAATGATGAAAGGATACTGGGAAAGGTTTTCGATACACCCGATGTAACATCTGCAAGATAGGGCTAGTCGATTAAAGAATCATAAGATGATTATTCGTTACGATGATTAAAAATATATTTTTATAGAAGATTATTTAGGATAAATAATCTAAGAAAAAGTCCTAGGTATCGTAAAACCAAGAGCGTACATATAGAGAACACTTAAATCTAACTTTGTGAGAGGAAGTTATGATTTTTTAAAGTTTCAGCGTAACAGTATACGACTCAGAAACCTAAATGGAAATCGGTCGATTTTTTGGAAAAACAATCTAAACGAGAATCGAATATCTCATTAATAGGAGTCCGCCGATATAAAGACAGTCGAGAACAGACATCGAACAAGAGAGTTATGAATTTTTAACGGACTTTAACAGTCTAAGCTTGTTGAAGAAGATTTGAATTTTTAAAGCTATGCATGGATATAAAGAACATCGAAAACAGAGCTCGTATGAAGAAGATTTGAATTTTTAAAGATTTATAAAAATTCGCGCACAACGATAGAGTGTGCGGCGTGCACTGACACACTACCCAAAATTGACCACGTGTCACCACCCAGACGACGCCACGTCAGCACCTTCGAACGACTGCGCAACGCGCATCGACCAAGTACGCGACGTGTGTTAGGCGTGTCAAACCCAACAAATAATAGGGGTAGGATATACTCCTAAGAACACTACTATGTTGCACTAAAAAATAGTACAAGGCAAGTAGGGTCGATCCACAGAGACACAAGATAAAAGTCTATACCTTTTTGCACAAGGTACTTTGGTCACAAAAAGGGGGGAGTTTTTAGTGCAATGATTAAACAAACAAATTGAAAGCACAAATAAGCAACTAAATGAATGAATTAGATTACAAGATTGCATTAAGCTCTATGTGAAAGTTCCCAACAACACCCAATGCTCCTCACAAGCTCGGGAGTGTAAAAGTGTATGAATAAGATTTACACTAGATTTATTCAAAGGAATTCAATTTAGTGTTTGTTACTTGTTCAATTTCACAAAACAATTACGGATTTTGTAAAAGAGATAACTTGAATGACCTAACCCTAATTCAAATGGCCAATGAGAATCACAATTAGAATCAAACATTCGATGGAAGTAAAATCAAATTCATTAGATAGAAATTGAAAACAAACATCATGTCATATGATTAAAATCACTGTCAAGAAGTCAAAACATGAAATTGGAGAAACTAGGGTTCTAGCCACACATGGATAGAACAAGATCACAAGTTTAAAAGATGGAAATAATGTGCAATTACAACTTACACATACTAGAAATAATGTTTCCAAATGATTACTGATCAAACCCTTGCAAAAACCTTCGAAATCGCCTCACAAAATGTGCTCTGATATGATGTGTGTATGTAAAAATGTCCCTCATCCCGTAATATGAAAGATAGGAAAAACTGCCAAAAGTTGGTTTTTGGGTCGAACACGGCCCGTGTCGAAATAGGCTAATGTGACATCCCCATTTTCAAGGCCAGAAAAGACCGATTTTTGTTTATGCTTTATAAAAATCAGAGTACTTCTTTTAATAAAAATGTTGCGGAATTTGTTCCCAGTAAAACATGATAAATACGTTATCAAAGCATTTCCGAAGAAATGTATTTTTATTCATTTCAAAACATTTGGGATGTCATTGTCAATACAGAAACATAAGCATAAACAGAACTTACATTCATTTACACTAGTGATCTATACCTCTTTAATCTCTCAGTGTAATGTAACTTCATATCGACATCTGTGATACAAATAAGCTTGAGTGGGTCAGGTTGGGAAACCTGGTGAGTACATATGGTTTTCAACCCACAATAATATAATTATTATGTTTAATCATCAAACAATTAACCCAATTACCCATCCCCATTATCGTATTTACTCTTAAGGATCTACCCTAAGAATCAGCTATCTCTTGTTCATTCATTCCTAAGGATCATCCTAAGGAATCGGCACGAAGTCCATCATCGCCGGGGTTTTGGCACTAAGTCTGCATAGTCGCCAGGATTTATACAACAGGCACTAAGTCCGCATAGTCGGCAGGGTTTATACAACAGGCACTAAGTCCGCATAGTCGCCAGGGTTTTGGCACTAAGTAAGCATAGTCGCCAGGGTTTATACAACAGGCACTAAGTCCGCATAGTCACCAGGGTTTTGGCACCAAGTCTTCATGATCGCCAAGGTTTAAGCACCAAGTCTGCATGATCGCCAGGGTTTAGAGTACACCGGGTGAACACATCGTTCACAACACCTACAGGTTGCGAGCCTGCTAGTGTTCCACTGGACTGTCTAGAATAGTCCGTGGTTGTCATCCATACTCTGCTAGATGACGGGACCATCATTTGGGAAAGGATTCTCACATCGTCCACCTCTCACACTCACCTCGTGGTCTATAACACCTCTCAACTCATCATCCAACTCATATTCCATCTATTACATCTACCCATGTTTTACCCAACATATTATCGTAGATATATATATACAGTTTAAATCATTTAAAACATGTATAAAATCGTTCATCCAGCATAGACAGCAAGTACTCAGATAATATGCACACATAGCACATAGTTTATATAAAATATTTCATATCTATGTGTAAGATGAAAGTAACTATGCACTCACTTGATAAAGTGGTGACTCGGTACTCGGACATCACTTCGTTTACTTTAAAATAATTTCCTTCGACGAAACCTAGTATTATTACCACTAGATTTTAGTCTAATATTTACCGTGACTAATTATTAGTCTTATTATTATTATTATTATTATTATTATTATTATTATTATTATTATTATTATTATTATTATATAAGCGTTTAAACAATAATTTCCAACCACTATGTACAGACAGGGGCCAGACATAAAACACCGGAGGGCAGGACCATTTTGGCATATAGCACTTCTGAAATCCAACAACCCTATGCGGCCCTTTAAACCAGATTCTCCGTACCGCGAGTAGTTAAAAAGATATTATAACGACACTTATATAAGTCATAATAATAGCTCAAATATTTATTATAAATTCATAATAACAATACTAATTTTAAATATAAGCTATATTAAAATAGGGTAAGCATAACTTACTTACAAGAGGGTTTTAGCTAGGAGTCGGGCTCTGCAGGGGCAGAACTTCGTCGCTGAATCTTTCTAAGAAAGATTCGTCCAGCGCTTCAGCGCTCACCTTACTATACTAAAACTACAGAAAGAGAAGTCGAATCACGAGGGACCGAAATGCTCGGGGGATAAGAAGAGAAAGACTCTTGAATCAAGAGAATTGTGCAAGAAATATGAGAGCCCAAGCTTCTTATTTATAGTAATTGAATTTACAAAAACTACCCTCCATAATTACTTAATGACCTTATAGTTATATAAACGATTAAACACCCCTTCATAATACTATTTTAAATAGATTTAACGATATTTGTACTAAACTAATGTCGAAAGTACTCAACACTAGTCTTATAATAACCACATCGTCGATACCTTTCCAATGATATATACATTTGTATATATATGTGTACGTATATATGATTTATACTTTATTTTAATACGTAAATATGCTATTATAATTTGTAACTCGTTCATACGAACTCCATTTTTGACGCTATTTATATCCACGCGTTGGTATTTACGAGTACTACAACTTTCATTTAGACGCCGTCAGCTAATTCTCATTCTATCTCAGATTTACAAAAACTGTATCGAATTTATCGCACTCGAAGAGTAGGGACCAAGTTTCGTCCATATCTTTAACATACGATCTTTACTCTCGACATTCTTTATATCCACGCGTAGGTAAAAACAAGATCTAAAACTTTTATTTAGACTTCGTCGGCTAATTCTCGACCGATCTGAAATTTAACAGTAGAAGGAGATTATACTATTAAATGTCCGCGTAAAATTCATAACTTCTACATACAGACTCCGTTTTCGTCTGTCTTTTTACCGTTGATTTCCTATTAATGAGATCTTCAACTCTCATTTAGGTCGCGTAGGCCAAAAACCGCTCGAACTAAAATTCGAGTTTCGGGTCGTGCACTGCTATGCCAAATCTTAGAAAATTCATAACTTCCTCATACGAAGTCAGATTTGGGCGTTCTTTTTTTTTTGTATGTTCTCGGTTCAACGTATACTACAAATTTTGTTTAGATCACTAAGGCTAAAAAGTCTTCTACCGTAAATTCACTATTTACGTCTCCCGGTGTCGTGCCGGTTTTGCCGTAAAACTTCGACGAGCCATAACTTCTTCGTTATAACTCGGATTTCGGCGTTCTTTATATGTACGGAACCCTTGAACATATACTACAACTTGGTTAAGATTAATCCTTCTAAATAATCTTCCATCAAAAACTCATTTTTGATGCTCATCGTCTCTAAATTGACTAGCCCGGATCTGCGGGCGTTACAACTAAACTAACGCGTGTCGTGTTCAGCAGTCAACACGATCCGTGTTGATTTGCACTAAACTGACAAGGCCCGTGTTCAGCATGGTCAACAGCTTCTTCTTGGTCAAACACGCACCGTGCTCACTTTTCAATGCAAATCCAACACGACCCGTGTACTCCTCTGACTCCGAATCCAAACTTGATTTTTCCAACTTTTCCGTTCCTCGCCCGATCATCCCGAAATCTTCACCAATGCTTCCCAAAACTTCCCAAAGCGCGTTCTAACCTCCGGTTTACCTGAAAAGAACATGAAAGCGCGCAAATAAGGTTGTTCTAGAGATTAACATTACTATGATGAAATGTAAGAAAATGAAGAATAATTATGCTAAAATGATGCATAAAAGGAACTAAAAGGGGTGTGCAAAAAGATGCACAAATTGCACCTAACAAATCTCCCCAAGCTTAGACCTTTCTTGTCCTCAAGAAAGAACAAGAACCGGACAAACAGGACGATTTCTAGATGGCAAAAAGAAATATAGAACAAATGGGGGCAGAAAGATCCTAAAAGCTAAGAATGAATCCATGCAGTGAAAACCATGAAAAAGAAACATATGTACAAAAGATACTTAAGGAACAAAAATGAACCATAGAAAAATTTAAGAACACAAGTAATCTTTTTATTTATTTTTATAAATATGGACATATACGATCAGACTTTACATCAATAGGGCTCCAATCATTAATACCTAGGCGACCAGCCTGCTACCTTCCACATATCACAGACTCCCAAAGTGAGGAAGACCACGAAACGGTGTAATCCAATAATCAACCATAGTTTTATTTAAACTTCATACCTTAGTTAGCTTTTGCGAGCGAAAATAACACAGTTCGGGATCTCATGTCCTTAAGACTAGATGGTCAAGAATCAGAATCGACGCATCCTTAAGAACCCGTCACGGCGAATCAGCTTTCGCTGAAACAGTGAGCCCACCCGAATGGGCCTAGCTCCTATGCTTTCACTTTTTCAAGAGCCACAAGAATCATATCACACAGTTCTTCATTCGCCAGATTTGACTTTGATATGGCTTTTGATTTTGATTGAACTTGGATTTTTATCTTCGTTTTGAGCTTTGAATTCTTCAATCAACCTTTGAATTTCTGAAAGTTTCTTCGATTAAGTACTTGAAATTCTGATTTGGGTACTGAATATGACAGTTATACCCATTCTTCTTTCTTGACTGTGTGGATCTGATACTTAAGCTCTCTGTTACCGCGAGGGTAACGCGTGTCAACAAATAGGTCTGTGTTCTGTGGGTCCATAATTGTCGATAAGGATTCTTTTTAAACATTCAGAAGCAAATCATCCTAAAGCCGTTATTACCGCCCACAAAAACGTTTTAGTATGCCATTTTTTTATTATCTAAGGCGGGGGTCTCATATTACGGTGTTCGGGTCCCCTAGTTATGACAGTTGATTCTACACTTCCGGTAACTATCCGCTCGCTTTGGGTATTTTGTTTTTCATTTGTTTTCTCGTTTTCCCACTTCATTGAGCTATCGTATGTAAAGAGTGTCATCATCTCGTATAAAGTTTTTTTTTATTTTTTTTATATAGGATGCAAAAAACTTTGAAACTAAAGCAAAGAGGAAAAATATTTTTAGGTTTTATATTTTAAAATGTAGGGTGCAAAAGAAAATATTTTTTTGTTTTTGTTTTTGTTTTTTGTTTTTTTTAAGTATGCATGAATATGAATGAAATGCGTATGCATGAATATGAATGAATTGCATGAATGAACCTAGTGTACAACTCTACCCCTCCCCAAGCTTGAATATAAGCATCGTCCCCGATGCTTGGAGAAGGTGGAACAACCTATCTAATCACCGGAAGGTGGTGGTGGATGGTAGTCAGGTTGGGTAAGAGTCTAAAACAGTCACAAGTGCACACATGTTGAATTTTAAAGCAAATTATAAACAATTAAAGATATGGAAAGAATTTACCGAATCGTTCTTGGAGCCTTGCAGTTGGTGGTGAGAACCTCCTCTTCAACCTCCCCAAGCTTGCCTATATGAAGTATCAAGCCCAAAAGCACAAAAAAAATTGTGAAAGTTTTGGACCTAGGGGTTCTTGGAAGAGGGAAATTGTTTTGGGGGTGAGTTATGGGTGAATGGGGTGATAAAAACCGATTTTTAGACTTAAAACACATTTGTTCTGCAACACGAACACGACCTGTGTTGGGGGTTTAAAATTCTGAAAATGGCTGAACACGGCCCGTGTTCAGTATAAAACAAAAATGAACACGGGCCTTGTATGGCTCTGTTTGCCACTTCCCACTTTTTGAACCCAAAAATCCCCTCTCATTCAAAAGAAATGGTTTTGCATCCCGATGTCCGTTTTGTGATTTAAAAACATGTTTAAATGCATTTGGAACATTAAAAACCAAAAACTTCAAAGAAATGGAAATGTTTTTAAATAAAACGACAAAAATACCCCCAGGTTGCCTCCCAGTTAGCTGCCCTTGTTTTAAGTCGTTGGCTCGACGTGGCCCCCGAATATGCTTAATTCTAAGTATGTGGGCCTTTCCAACACATCAAACTTTTCCCCACCTCCTTCAATGGAACACTTGTCTTGTACTTGACTTTCTTTTTGCTTGGGAACCATGTTGGACTTAGACCCTTGATGATAGCAATCATCCAACTGACCCCTTTCATGTACTTGTCCACTAAGGTAATCAACTCTTCTTTCTTTGATAGGGTGGTTGAGTTGATGACCGATTGTGTCTCTTCCTTCTCGGGATATATATCCTTTGAAGGTTCCGACAGATTTATCGTTTTCGGTTCTAGTGTTTGGTCTACCAGTGAAAGGATTTTCTCATTGGTAGTGGGAGGCTCAGCCTCTCTTTCATCAACCTCCAACACATCCTCTACAACTTCCATGTCAGCCTTCTCAATTTCTACTTCTTCCTCGTCAGCCTTCTCCACTTCTACATCTTCCTCCTCTTCCCCATCTTCAAATTGCAATCTTGGGTCATCAAAAAATTTCCCATCGTTCAATGTGATAGCAGAAATAGTATGCCTTGGGTCCTCTTCGGTCTGCGATGGTAATTTTCCTTGAGTTTCCAATATACTCACAGATTGAGTAAGTTGTGCAATTTGTTTCTCTAAGCTTTTGAGGCTAGCTTTGGTTGTTTCTTGGAATATTTGGGTAGTAGTGGCAAAGCTTTTCACAATGTCTTCCAAGGACATGCTCGAAGTTTCAGTTTGTTGGGGAGGTGGAGGATATGGTTGTTGGAACTGTGGATTTAGTTGGTATTGGTCATTTCCCCAAGCTTGGTATGGCTTTTGGCATTGGTTGTTTCCCCAAGATTGGTTGTTTTCCCACCATTGATCATGTTGAGGTTGATTATAACTCCATTGGTTTGGCCAGTAGTAGCTTCCCATTTCATGCACTTCTTCCCATTCTCCTTGTAAATATGGACACACATCTGTATGATGTCCATTTTGAGTGCAAAAATCGTAAGGAGTATGTGCGGGTTGCACACTTTGGTCATTTCCAATCATCATAACAAACTGAGCTAGCTCAGAAAGTTGGTCTTCAATGTAAGGAGTACTCATTTTTGAGCGACACTTTTTGTTTTTTTTTTAATTTATTTATAGAGATGTACGTGCTCACAAAAATCTTGTCATAAACAATTAGTAACAACGTGTCCCCGACAACGGTGCCAATTTGTTAGGCGTGTCAAACCCAACAAATAATAGGGGTAGGATATACTCCTAAGAACACTACTATGTTGCACTAAAAGATAGTACAAGGCAAGTAGGGTCGATCCACAGAGACACTGGATAAAAGTCTATACCTTTTTGCACAAGGTACTTTGGTCACAAAAGGTGGGAGTTTTTAGTGCAATGATTAAACAAACAAATTGAAAGCACAAATAAGCAACTAAACGAATGAATTAATTTCAGATTTGGTAAAGACTCCAACCTCATGTATGACAACTTAGCAATGTGATTCAAAGATGACACAATATTTGTTCAGTTTTATCTAAGTTGGTACTTGAAAGTGTCAACAAGCTATAACACCTCCCTTTCACCGCATTAATTAACCAAAACAAGCTCTTTGATTAATCCTAACCTTACTAATCCAATCTAAACAAGCTCTTAGAATTAGATTACAAGAATGCATTAAGCTCTATGTGAAAGTTCCTAACAACACCCAATGCTCCTCACAAGCTCGGGAGTGTAAAAGTGTATAAATAAGATTTACACTAGATTTATTCAAAGGAATTCAATTTAGTGTTTGTTACTTGTTCAATTTCACAAAACAATTACGGATTTTGTAAAAGAGATAACTTGAATGACCTAACCCTAATTCAAATGGCCAATGAGAATCACAATTAGAATCAAACATTCGATGGAAGTAAAATCAAATTCATTAGATAGAAATTGAAAACAAACATCATGTCATATGATTGAAATCACTGCCAAGAAGTCAAAACATGAAATTGGAGAAACTAGGGTTCTAGCCACACATGGATAGAACAAGATCACAAGTTTAAAAGATGGAAATAATGTGCAATTACAACTTACAAATACTAGAAATAATGTTTCCAAATGATTACTAATCAAACCCTTGCAAAAACCTTCGAAATCCCCTCACAAAATGTGCTCTGATATGATGTGTGTATGTAAAATGACCCTCATCCCGTAATATGAAAGATAGGAAAAACTGCCAAAAGTTGGTTTTTGGGTCGAACACGGCCTGTGTCGAAATAGGCTAAACTAACACGGGTTATGTTCAGCAGTCAACACGACCCGTGTTGATTTGCACTAAACTGACACGGCCCGTGTTCAACATGGTCAACAACTTCTTCTTGGTCAAACACGCCCCGTGCCCACTTTTCAGTGCAAATCCAACACGACCCGTGTACTCCTCTGACTCCAAATCCAAACTTGATTTTTCCAACTTTTCCGTTCTTCGCCCGATCATCCCGAAATCTTCACCAATGCTTCCCGAAACTTCCCAAATCGCGTTCTAACCTCCGGTTTACCTGAAAAGAACATGAAAGTGCGCAAATAAGGTTGTTCTAGAGAGTAACATTAATATGATGAAATACAAGAAAATGAAGAATAATTATGCTAAAATGATGCATAAAAGGAACTAAAAGGGATGTGCAAAGGTGCACAAATTGCACCTAACAACGTGCAAGCCAAAAATGCCCTATAAATTGGATTCAAGCCTCATTCGATTCCCCACACCTTCCGACTTTCTTCCTTGATTTTCTCTCCATTTTGGTCAGATATCTTCTTTAGAATTAAGTCTTCCGCGAAGCCCTGCGGTGTCAGATAGTCGGTGACTAGAAGCTCTCAGGTCTGAGTTATGTCCGCTTAATTCATAGTTTTCATCAGAAAGCTCTATAAGTTAAGCTACACTTATTTTATTCAAGTATAACTTTTAATTATAGTCATAGTCGTTATTATGAACCTATAATTTAGATTTATCAATGATTCCAAGTCATTATACTGATTGATCTGCTTACAGGGATGATGTCTAGGCTGGATTTAGTGAGGTGTTTAAAGTGGGGTTTCCAAACAGTATACTCTGTATACCAAACGGACCCTACCTCCGATATGATCCTACCTAGTTGTTCCATACTTAATAGATCTTGATGTAGACATTGAAATTAGTAAGGAATCTAGACTATATTACTTGCCAGGAATATAAAACTACGACTTAGTAATATGAACCTAGGTCATGTCAGATGAAAAGATAAAGTACCAAGGCGAAGTTCTGCTCAAATTATGAGGCATCCAATTTTATCAAGTGAGTACATAGTTACTTCCAGTTTACACATAGATATCAAGTATTTAATTTGTGTAGATGCCCTATGTACTTATTATCTGCGTTCCCGATAATTATGCTAAATGAGATCATGATTTTTACTCGTAATAAATTAAATATATATTATACTTATGTTGTATCGGGTAAAAAGGGTAGAGAGAGAAATGAGATAATATAATGGTGAGTGACCATGCCAGAGATAGAATAGTGACGAGAAACCATACCATAAATAATGTAATGGTGAGAGACCATGCCCAACTAGGGGTGGGAATCAGTTCGGTTTAAGGGTTCTTCGGTTTCCTCGGTTTGAATTTTTTTTGGTCCAATTCGAAAACAGAACCAAATCGAATTCAAACTCTCTAGACCAAACCGAAAACCGAGTTCTAATTCGGTTTGGTTCGGTTTGAAAACCGAGGAAACCAAATATTAACTTAAAAAAAGTTAATGTTGCAATTTTCCAAACATAAATTAGAATTTTTGAACATAGAAACCTAAAGTTGCAAACATAAAGATCTAAAGTTTCATATAAAAAAATCCAAAGTTTCATACATAAAATGATAAAATGGTACTAGTACTAGCTATAATGATTTTTACTTTATAACTAATGTTTTTATTTAATATATAAAATATTGATGATCCCAAAACGAAATGACATATGCGAAATAAGAATTAGGATCATGAATCAAACAATGAAATATATAATATATATTTTAAGTAATTAATTTATGAAATTCGATTTTTTCGGTTCAATTTGGTTTAAACTTCATTAAAACCGAAACTCGAACCAAAAAACAAATTCACAATTCGGTTTGGTCTCATACCAAACCAAAAACCAAATTTGAATATGGTTTGGTTTGAAATAGATTTCGATTTGATTTGGTTTCAGGTTTTTCGATTCCGGACCAAATAACTCCCACCCCTATGCCCAACTGAGAGCAGTCATCTAGCAGAGTATTGATGACGACCATGGACTCTTCTAGACAGTCCAGTGGAATACTAGCAGACTTGCAATCTGTAGGTGTTAATGAATCATACTATCCGGGAGTATGGATTGTGTGTTCATTCGAGTACTCTATCCCCCTCATGGCTGCCTTACAGATATGCATTGCTAAGAAATCCCCAAAGTAGTGTCGTCTACTTGTTGTTACAAATAACCTTTAGGATAGAACCCTTGATATTATCATTTTAGGATCAAAGAGTGAGAATAACGGGAATGGGTAATTGTGATTAAATTTGTTTAGCGTGTTAAAATATACTTAAAACAATATAATAATAATATTATGGGTTGAAAACCCTATGTGCTCACCAGACTCCCAAGCTTGGCCCACTTAGTTTGTTTGTATCACAGGTAACTATACGAAGGTACAATCCTTTGAGAGATTCAATGAGTTTAGGCCATTAGTACAATAAGTTAATGTAAGGTCTGTGATAATTACGTTTATGCTTATGTTTTGTATCAGGTAGGATATCCTAAGTTTTAATAATCAACGAAAAACATTTTTTTCAAAAATATTTTTTATGGGACAAATTCCACATTTATAAACAAACTCTGTTTTTAAAATAAGCATAAATAAAACGGTATTTTCTGGCTGAGAAAAATAGGGATGTCACAGTTGGTATGAGAGCATTAGTTTAAGCGAACTAGGAATTTTACTAGATTTATAGACTTAAAATTAGAATGTTGAGCGACGATCGAGAGATGCGTGTCTATTATATTTTAGGTAGTACACCTGAATTGACACAAACACTAGCTTACCTTAGGATAAGATGTCTAATTTGCTCTTATGTGCTAAATGATTTGTAACATAGCATGCCTTAGGTTGCCTATTTAAATTGCTATTATTAGGATTAAAGTCTGTCGCCAACTTGGAATTAGGAAACTTTATGTGTTCAGATTTCTAAACGTTTAATTACGGTATTAGAACTGACATATAACTTTTCGAAGTGATAAGGAGGATTATGTGTGAAAACCTTCCCCCTCTCTCTCTCTCTTTATATATATATATATATATATATATATATATATATATATATATATATATATATTCGTCTCAGTACACTAAATTCCACTTTAGTGTACAGAACGTCATGGTGAGAACTCGTAGCGGATTAGGGAACGGTAACGAGAATCAGCAACTTGAGCCCCCTATAATCGAGCGTGCACTTGGAGTTGTGCCGATAGTTGAACCTGTCACGATGACGATGATTAGGGTTCTGTTAGCCTAACATAGGGAGGAGATGATACAACTTATCTGAGAGAATGAAAGAGAACCTACTGTGCTTATCATGCAACCTGAGCTTAATGAAGAACAATCTTAGGAAGGAAATTACAGTAGGATAGTAAGTCATATGGAACCCCAAGTGGTTAGGAGAAATAACCCTTAAATGGAGATTGAAAGGAATGGATGCAAGTACAAGGACTTTACGACTTACAAGCCGTCAACTTTTAATGGAAAGGAAGGCTGATCGAAGTTATGGATTGGATTTCTGAGATCGAGTTAGATTTCATAACTTGTGCTTGCAAGGGCAAGTTGTAGACCACTTACGATGTACGTCAGTTTATAGGCGGGGCTGTTCACCGATGGAATACGTTAGCAAAAAAATCATAAGCCTTAATGAGCCACTACAACTGACATGGGAAGAGTTCTTAGTTCACTTCAAGTGCAATTTCTGTTCGGCCCAAAACATGATAGACTTGGAGAATCAGCTTCTGACATTAAATAATGGCAACATGTCGGTTGACGTATACACTAATGCCTTCACACACAAAATGGAGTTCGCTTTGCGCTTGTATCCGAAGAGCTTACAAAAAGTCGATAGGTATTCTAAGGGACTACCGTGGGAGTACATTGTGCCAGTTAAGTAATCTCCTACTTTCGAAAGAGCCGTCAGGGCTGCAAGGTTTGTGGAAAGCATGATCAAGGCAAGAAACGCCGACAAGATTGAAGTTGGCGAGAAAAGGAAGAGTGAAGGATTCTCAAAGTCCGATAACAAGAGTAAAATCTCAAAGTCAAAGGATCAGAAGTCTGGGGGCAGCGAGGCAAAGTGGTGTTACAAGTGCAGAAGGAAGCACTTTAGAAGATGCACTGAGGAAGTGACATATTTCAAATATGGAAAGACTGTTCACTATGCTAACTAATGCACAACCAAGAAATAAGTCTGCTTTAATTGTGGTGAAGAAGGAATCTTCAAGCAAGACTGTCCAAATAGGGAAGGAGCTACAAATCTAAATGTTTCTCCAAAGCCAAAGGCCAAATCATACCACATGATACTTGATGAGGAATCGAGAGGGCGTGAATTCAGAGCTGCTTTACGGGAGTATTTGAATGAATGAGTCATGATGATAATATCTTATGTAGTCTAATGCAAAAAGGCATAATAAGTTGGAATAACTCTGTAATCATGTATGAAGCAATATAATTTCCTAAATTATGTTATTCAGTATGTTACGTTTTTGTGTGGATTTCTTTTATGGTAATTGCGAGATAATACTTGGGAAGAGTATGAGTAGGTGTGAAAGGTAGTAGAGGCATGTGACAACCCGTTATTTTCAATCTTGTAAATGTCAATCCAAGGTCAAACATGTCAAATAAAGGTCAAATTGTTGTTTTAATTTAACTTATTTAGGTTAAATTAATAAACTCCATGTGTATAAACCATGTATATAAGGTGTTATAAGAATTGGAAGAAAACCACTCAAAATCGAGAAATCTCGCAGGAACCGAAAACCCTCGCAAGGGCTGGAAACTCCTCGGACCGTAAACGTCCGAAGCCGCAAACCCTCGGTTCGCAGCCGCAAACGGTTTCCAACCGAGAACCCTTGGTCTTATCCCCTCGGTTCGCAACCCCATGCATGTGTCACTTCACATGTTTAGCTTGCTACAAATAGCTAGGACCATAAATACATCCTCACATCTTCACTCTCCAACCAAAAACTCAAGCTTTTCTCTCAGGATCATCAACCGAAAACCCCTTTTTCTCTCTCAAGTATCATCCAAAATCCTTTGAATCTCCTTAGGATCTTGCTAAGAACACCAAGTGTTCTTCAGTTCTTCAAAGAAATCACCTTCCAATCCTCATACTTTGGGCCGAAAACACTTGAATCTCCTTGGTTTCACCAAGAACACCAATATCACATCACTTGAATCTTCAAGTGGCCGAAAACTCCAAACAGCCTCACAAATTCACTTCTAGCACTCTTATTCATAAGTAAATCTTACATTCTAGGTTGTTTCCATAACATACTAGTCTATATATGTTGGGTGCAAAGTTATCCATGTATGACTTTGTAAATGGGTTTACATTTGTAGACCCACTTGCATGTGGTGCATTAGCCTTATGACATGAGATAGAGAGTGAGAGAGAGGCATGTAAACACCTCTATATAAGGTGGGTTCATACCACTTATGGAGGTGTGCTTGAGAGATGTAAAATTGAGTGTGTAAGTGTGTGTTATTTATGTAGATTTAGATCTAGATCCCTTTTTGTAACACCATACATAATTGAATGCATCTCTTAAACACCGAAATCACCATGTTCATTGTGCGTTCTTTAATTCCGCAAGCCAAACCAAAGCTCATAATTCACATCAATTGGTATCAGAGCGGGTCTTCGAATATCAACATGATTTTTTGAAGAAACGATTCTCGGTTTGGCTAAATTTGTCACAATTGGAGCATTTATGGTGAGTCTCTCTCTATGATCTCTCTAAATCTCATTGATTCGTGCGTTGCGTTCTTGATTTTTGATCATTTTGATTCGTTGGATCAATTTTTTTTTTGAAAAACCCACCTTTTATGATCCAATAATTTTTTCTTTGATCAAGCCCGATCCAATCTCATATCTGTTTGTTTGATTCGATTCTAAACTTGCAATTGTTTTTTGAATCAAAAATCAGATCATATGATGTAATATTGTTCATATTGTTTTTAATTCAAAATCTAATTTTCCAATCAAGAATTAGCCCAAATATCTTTCGATCTTACTGTTCATCTCCAATTATTGAGCCCAAGACATTTTCGAATCAGAATTATTTGAGCCCAATGACTTATAAAACTCATTCAATCAATGTTACTGTTGGTAAATGTTTCTCATCGTCACACGCTTTATCGGTTGTACATCGTGATGTTCTTGATTCAAATTTTATTCAACTTTTTCTTATGACTTTGATTTCGTTTCATTATCTCTAACAGTCGATTAGCTTTAATTGTTACGTTAGTCTTGTGAATCGATTTTATTTAGTTTGGACAAATCACAAAATCGATTATGATCAAGCTGTTCTTAAGAAATGGTCAATTGATTCTTTGATCTTGATAAACTTGACCAAGAACACATGAATGTGATGATAAACTGTTGGATAATCATGTTTTGATCCAAAATTTGGTGTTTGAATCATCCATTTGCTGTTTGTTCATCTTTGACTTCGAAAAGTCAAACACAGCAAAAAGTCAAACTCGATTTTTAAGTGATGAATAAAAGAATTGGAGGTTGAAATCGTTGGATTTGAGTTGAATATGAGATATGGATGTCGAATTCAAGTCTAATTTGGGATTTAATTCGAAGTTGGGTGGATTTTGTTCTTGATGACTAAAGCTACGATGTCGATGGGATCGTATGATTCAGTAACGAAATCGATTTTATGAAGTTGATGTGCGAATAGTTATTTCGAAGTGAGTTCGTCAATGTCGATTTCAAATGGGTTAATGATAAGAGGCTAATTTCGAAGAACTGAAGCCATGGAGTCGACTGGATTGAATTCGTGATTAAGGGTCAAATAAGTGTTTTGGATTGAGTTCGCTATTTGTGGTCTCGTTTGGAGTGTAGATGTCGAACATAGCTTTGCAAAGGTTTGTTGTGAATCATCTTATTGGGTATTGAGAATGGGAAGGTTGATGATCGAAGATTTTGATGTTTTGATTTCGATGGTTTCACAGTTTAAATCGATGGTCAATGGTTGATGTTTTGGTTTGAATGATAAAAGCGAAGTTTGTATAGTTGACGCCTTGGTTGATATCGATTTAATTTTGGATGTCGATTGATTTCGAAAGTTTGCATTTGGGATACTAAGTCTATGGTCAAAGAACGAAGATTTTGGTGATTCGCCACTGGAACAATCGAAGGAATCGATGATTTGGGAAGAGGGCTGATCGAATATTTGGAGTTGTGGATTTCGTTATATGGTTAATGAACTGGGAGGTATTGGTTTTGATATTAATATTTTCGTTACCTGATAACGAAAAGGAGATGGATTGTGATTTCGAAAATTTGGGTTGGTGAAATAACGAATCAAAGGTTTTGGTGATACGAGGACTAACGAAAGTTTGAAGCAACTAAGTACCAGATTGATAATTTTCGTTACCAAGTAACGAATGGGAAGGAAGAAAAACTTCGTTGTCTCTGTAACAAATTGGGAAAAAGGAAGAAACACAGAAATTTTCGACATTAGTCCTTATTGTTTCGAAAGTTTGTATTACCTTTTACAAATTTCGACATTTGGGGTAATTTTCGACAGTTTGGAAGAAATAATGGAGAATTTTCGAAATTGGTCCCTGAAATTTCGATAGCTTGGCAGCATTAGTCAAGATTCGACATCAGGACATATTTTCGACATTTTGGGACAGAAGGCAGAAATTTCGAAAGCAGTCCCTGAAGTTTCGAAAATTTGGCTGTTCGTACCCAATTTCGAAATTGGACTGATTTTGCTGAGAAGTTGAAGAAAATGCATTTCAGGCCCCTGCAGTTAATGCGAATTGACGCTTTCTACCCAGTTTCGTAAATGGGGGAGAGTTTCGCATTTTTGGTTGTTTTGGGCGCACCGGGTCACTGCAGAATTTTGAAATTGACAATTTCTACCCATTTTTGAGAAATTTTGTCAAAGGCGGTCCGTAAACGAAGCTAAAAATTGAAGATTTTATCGGTTTTCCGAATTGAAGCAAAAAGTTTATGCCACATGTTAAGGGGGAGTTTTGACACGAAAAATTCTGAATAGAGCACGTTATCTTTCCTTGATGGTTTTATAATCAAATTTCGATTATAAAAAGGGGGAGAAATTTATATGGAAATTCGAAGTTGAATTTTTCATATTACGCGAACTTGAAGACCGAAGTGACCTTGAATTTTTGAAGTTTATGAAATGATGTGATTGGAGATTCGGAAGTGATTTCGGTTCAAGATGGGTTTGGACTTATTGAAGATTTTTGGGGTTTGTTTTTATGCTCAACTTTAGCGTGATTATTTGGAGTTTGAGAAGCTCTTGATCATTCGTTGATGCTTGGTTCGTATGGTCTCACATCCTAGAACCCAAATTGAAGAATCATGGAAGAATTGAAGATTTGATGATCATCTCTACATGTGTCACACTTGAGGCTCGGATCGCGTGGTTGCTCGATTTTGGAAGAGTTGAAGTGGGTCATCCATTCCTAAGTTTGAGGGGGAGAATGTTGGGTGCAAAGTTATCCATGTATGACTTGGTAAATGGGTTGACTTTTATAGACCCACTTGCATGTGGTGCATTAGCCTTATGACATGAGATAGAGAGTGAGAGAGAGACATGTAAACACCTCTATATAAGGTGGGTTCATACCACTTATGGATGTGTGCTTGAGAGATGTAAAATTGAGTGTGTAAGTGTGTGTTATTTATGTAGATTTAGATCTAGATCCCTTTTTGTAACACCATACATAATCGAATGCATCTCTTAAACACCGAAATCACCATGTTCATTGTGCGTTCTTTAATTTCGCAAGCCAAACCAAAGCTCATAATTCACATCAATATATATTCACTAATTATATACCTATATGTTGCGTGAAATGCTATTAGGACTCGATTTTGTTACGGGAGCTAACTTGTGGAAATAACATCCTATATCGAACCTTCAATCGAATCACTCACATAAGGTGAGTTCATACCCCTACAATCTACCTTTTTCAATGTTTTCAGGGGGAGAATACAAGAAAAACACAATATAATTGTGTTAATATTTAAATACAAATGCAAACAATCAAAAGAATTCTTATGCTTATAAATATTGTTAAAACCATTTTCAAACTCTTTTTAAATTATTCTTAGATTTCTGTTTATATCAAAATCATATTCATTTGTATATTTATGTATAATTAGGCTCTAACGGACTTGGGACTATTGCTATTACCTTAACTCATGTTCCTTGTTTGGTTGTGGGCTTAGGGTAGGATCACCAGTCCGACTGTCGGTTAAATCATAATTATACATACTAAATATATACATGAGTATTAAAACTCATTTCAAGAACATACTTAACTCATTTGTATATGCTGAACAAATGGGTATTTTCTCCATATCATTTTCAGTTCAAACTAACATACTAGTAAACTATAATAGGTATAGTTTTAAGGTGAAATCATACAAATTTCTATTTTCAAAGTAACAATTACATGTAAATACATACACATTATTACAATTACAATCAATTTACAAACACATTAGGACACAACAGTTTTCATAACAAAACAGAAACATACTTATAATTTATAATGAGTGTAGTTAAGGGACAAACGAAACTATTTTTAGAAAGTTATATGTTAAAACAAAAAGGATTCTCAGTTATTACTCGTAATACGTTGAAGCAATTTGTAAGTCGTTTTTATGTACTTATCTAAGTATGGGTAAAAGTCATGAGCTTATAACCAGAGTCTCTTGTAGGGAGAGCGATGACAATTGTGTATAGATCTATTTTGGGACTGACAATCCCACATTCCGAATATTAGCTACAGTCAGGTCGGCAGGCCTGGGGTGACAAATGTCGTTAACAGTTTTGACGCCTGAAAAAAGTCGTTATCAGGCAGACAGGATTAGTATGGTTATAGGAACTCACAGGGAGAAAATCCCAACCTATTTACGAGTAATATTTATTCAAATAACTTTATTTTATTGGTAAGCTTGAAATCGGATTACAAAACAAACTTACTTCGGTGGTGTTATTTTAGACAATACTACTGCAAGTCATTATTTTCCATTATATGCATATAGAAAGGTTCATACATGAACAAGCATACTATTTTACTAGAAAGGATAGTCTACGATTATGAAAAACATACATTATACAATTTCAGAGTACAAACATACATTATACAATTTCAGAGTACAAAACCTACGAACATTTGGGTCTTAGGGTTGAAGACTACTTTTCATTTATTATAGAAAATATGTGATTTTCTGGAGAACATAAACTAACATTTTCATAGATCAAGTACAAACATTAAAAACTAAATACTTATGAACTTACCAACTTAAATGTTGATAATCTCTTTCAAATAACTTGTATTCTCAGGGAACTAGTAGACAGGTACACCAGTACAGGTTTTGAGAAGACAGAGCATGTTCAAGACTCGTCTTTTATTTTGCTATACATTTTAGTGTCATACAACTATACAAAGAACACACATGTATTAACTATATTATTAATGCAATGGATGTTGTTACTTGTTTTACTATTGTGAATTGTTATGATACTATACATGACGTCATCCGCCCCCGGACGTTTCCGCCGTTCCGGTTTGGGGGTGTGACAAGGCATATACTACACAAAATACAAGACTCACACTTGGATCAGGGAAAGTCACATGGTTACTAAGTCTCTAAGTATTGGAGCTATTTTGTTCATTTCCATCATTACCTTTGCTTCGGTAATGAATACGAAGATAAATATTATTCTGACCTTATTGGTCTTATCGAATCGAGTCCGACTAACCTACGAAGTAAGTTGAACGTAGCATCCAAATTTAGATTATAGGAAAAGATAATTGAAGTGATCGATAGAAGTATCACATTCATTGTTAAGATATAGCAGCATGTATCTATAAGTTCTACATGCTAGAATGTGATTATATCACATTAAAACATGAAGGAAGGTATCTTTCGTGCTAGAGTCTAACTCAAAGAGACCTGAGTCTAGCCGTTGCACCATACGATGAAAGGTCATTAGAGCATGACACATCGGTCTTTTATGGTAACCAAAGTAAACACCTCATCTTAGTTTAATTCTATTCTTGAAGGAGCAGGAGTCTCTGATAACGATTGAATTTAGAATGAAGATCAGGTGTAAGGTTTAGCACCGCCAACAGTCGAGAAGACCAAAGAGTAGAATCTAATTTGAAAAGACATAAGAGTGACGATTATTACCTAGAATGGAAATGTAACATACAAAGTCATTATACAAACCCTATTTGGCTGATGATTTCGGGACGTAATCATTCTAAGGGGGAGATAATTGTAACGCCCACAAGATAGGGCTACTCGATTAAAGAATAATTAGATAATTATTCATCACGACGATAAAACAATTATTTTGATAGAAGATTATTTAGGATAAATAATCTAAGAAAAAGTCGTAGGAATCGTAAAACCGAGAGCATACATATAGAGAACGCCTAAATCTAACTTCGTGAGAGGAAGTTATGATTTTTCGAAGTTTCAGCGTAGCAGTATACGACTCAGAAACTGAACTGGAAAATTCGGTCGATTGTTATGAGAAACAATCTAAACGAGAATCAAAGAACTCATTAATAGGAGTCCGTCGATATGAAGACAGTCAATAACGGACATCGAACAAGAGAGTTATGAATTTTTAACGGACTTTAACAGTCTAAGCCTGTTGAAAATATAACTTTAAAAATAAAGTTAAAACTAGTCGACGGAGTCTAAATGAAAGTTGTAGATCCCGCCGATAGCTACGCGTAGATATAAAGAACGTTGAAATGGAGCTTGTATCAAGAAGATATGAATTTTTAAAGATTTATAAAAATTTGCGTCCACCCGCGCGCAACGACAGAGCACGCGGTGTGCACTGACACACGACCCAGAATCTGCCACGTGCCACCACCCAGACGATACTACGTCATCACCATTGACCGAGTGCATGGCGCGTACCGACCAAGTGCACGACGTGGAAGCCAAAAATGCCCTATAAATAGGACTCAAGCCTCATTCGATTTCCCACACCTTCCAAATTTCTCCCTCAATTTTGTCTCCATTTTGGTCAGAAATCTTCTTTAGAATTATGTCTTCGGCAAATCCCTGCGGTTTCTTATAGCCGACGATTAGAAGCTCTCAAGCCAGAGTTATGTCTGCTTAGTTCCCGGTTTTCATCAGAAAGCTCTATAAGTTAAGCTACACTTATTTTATTCAAGTGTAACTTTTAATTATAGTCATAGTCGTTATTATGAACCTATAATTAAGATTTATCAGTGATTCCAAGTCATTATACCGATTGATCAACTTATGGGGATGACGTCTAGACTGGATTTAGTGAGGTGTTTAAAGTGAGACCTCTGATATGATCCTACCTGGTTGTTCCTTACTTGATAGATATTGATGTAGACATTGAGATTAGTGATGAATCTAGAATATCATTAGTCGCCAGGAATATAACACAAAGACTTAGTAATATGAACCTAGGTCATGTCATAGGAAAAGATAAAGTACAAAGTCGAAGTTCTGCTCAAATTTTGAGGCATCCACTTTTATCAAGTGAGTGCATAGTTACTTCTAGCTTACACATAGATATCAAGTATTTAATTTTCTTATATGCCCTATGTGCTTATTATCTGCATTCCTGATAATTGTGCTAAATGAGATCATGAATTTTACTCACAATAAATTATATATGTATTTTATTATACTTATATTGCATCGGGTAAAAAGGGTAGAGAGAGAAAAGAGATAATATAATGATGAGAGACCATGCCAGAGATAGAATAGCGGTGAGAAACCATACTCGAGATAATATAATGGTGAGAGACCATGACAAACTAAGAGCAGTCATCTAGAAGAGTATTTGTAACATCTCGTTTATTAAATAAATAAATGGATAAAAATTAATAAACGAATAGTGGCCCTAAATGCGGAATAATTTAGCAAGGCGTTGTTAGTGGGGGTTAAAATGTAATTCCCGGATTAGTTTATAAATAATTTTGGAGGTTGAGGGTGGTTTGGTAAATTCTGGATTTAAATTGAAATAAAATCATGAAGAGAGGGGCTGAATGGTAAATATTGGATTAAAGTTGAAAAGATTTATGGAGGCGAGCGCTAAAGTGTAAGTTTTAGATTTAAATTGAAGCAAATGTTGTGGGGGAGGGACTAATGTTGGATAAATGAATTAAATTTTGAATGGACACGGTATTAAACCCGGTACCACCATTCCCTCTCATGGATCACCCAAAACCTTAACCCTAAGGGTGAAGCAGCCGCCACCACCTTAGTAGTGTTCTTCAGCCACCGCCGTGTGTAACCTCCCTGACCGCCGCCGATTCGCTGCTGTGAACCACCAATGCAGCCGTCTCCGTCCCATGTTGCACCGAGCCGCCAAGCATTTCGACCGCCCTTCCCTTCCGGCGAAGTAAAGTGATTGCCATTCATCCGCTGCCTTCTTCTTCTGCCTTCTGTCGTCATCTACAGACGAGCCACGTCTGTCACCGACGCTACTCCGACCACCCTTCGCCATCTCCTGCACAGCAGACGCCGACGTCGCCGCTGTAGCGAGTTCATCCGTCGTCGTCTTCCTCCTCCATGTCCGATGTATTTCTGCGCGGTGGGTGTTCTGTCCATGGGTGAGTGCATGTTTCAATACTTTTGGCGTGTGTTAGTTGGTCGGAGAATGAGAAAAACCACCATGGCTGCCAACCATGGTGGCTGCCGCCCCTGCCACCGCTTTCTGCCGCCACCAACAACCGTGAAGGGTGGTTGTGTGTGTGATTTATTGTGTTTAATTGTGGGTGTTGGGTCAAAAATATGGTTTATACTTTGCTTTTCTAGGCAATTGTATTTTTTAGTCTAGGACCGTAAACATCCTTGGTGTTTGCGGTTAGATGTGTTCACGGGTGTGTTCACGGCCAAGTTGTGTTTACGGCTGTGAACTGGTTCACGGCCCATGTTCCATATAAATAGATGTTAGGTGATTGATGAGTGTACGGTCGTGAGGAGCTTAAGTGTGTGCATTCTAAGGTGTTCTAGAGAGAGAAAGGAGAGAAGGTGCAAGTGTGTGTGAATCTTGTATATTGTTCATCATTCTAATCTTGAATACATCATAGATTCATATTATTATTCTTCTTCTTATCTTCTATTTGATCTGGCATCATCCGTTTGATTGGGATTCCGCACCATCAAACGGGTCTGATTGATACTCAAGCAGATTGGGGACTTACAAGTGGTATCAGAGCTTGAATTGTATCAATCAATTTTTGCAGATCTGGAGCATATTTGATCTTATTTTTGAAAGATTTTTGCGTTTTTGGATAGATCTTGGCAAAATAGGGGGGGGGGGGGTGGTTGTTATTTGCATTTTTGATAAAAACGAGTTTTTGATCAAGTTTTGGAGCAAAAAGGGTGAAAAACGTCGTTTTTTTTGAAGGGTTTACGGCCATTGAAGGGTTCTCGGCCGTAATCAGTTTGCGGCTAAGGTTTCTCGGCGGCGGCGACGTTTACGGCTAGGGTTTCTCGGAGTTTACAGCCCACGGACGTTTACGGCTCGGGGTTTGCGGTCCGCGTTTCCGGTCAGCTTCCCGTTCTCGGCCAACAATATTCAAAAAGCATTTTGGGGATTGACGGGGATCGAACCCGGGACCCTTGTGCCATCCACCTCCGCCTTACCGCTTGACCTAGCAAAGAACACGTTACAAGCCTTCGCAATTTAAATCAAATAGCTTCATTTTCGGACAAGCAGCAAATAAATCAAAAATTTCTGGGGCTTGCTAAGATTTGAACTCGCGACACCACCTTCCTCAACCAAGCGCCTTACCAGTTGATCTAACATGTCACACGCTTCATTACTTCCAAATTTAATTCAAAACGACTCCTTTCTCGGTTCTTAATTTCGAAATATTGTCTCTTTTAGCCCAAAATTCAAAATTTTTTATTTTAAAATTATATTTTCAACCCAAAAATTTTAGTTTTTAATTTTTGACTTTAATTTTTGACTTTTGACCTTAAAAATTGACTTTGACTTCCAAGTTTGACCTTTGACTTTAAACTTTGACTTTCTTGTTTAACTTTCAAAATTTCAAATTTAGCTTTTCGGTTTGACTTTATAGTTTGGCTTTTCAAGTTTGACTTCTAAGTTTCACTTTTTAAATTTCACTTTTAAGGTTGACTTTTGAGTTTTAAGTGAAAGGGCATATTTTTAAACAATGAATTCCTCAAACATTCCGGTCAATGAAGTTTCATGCTCTCAAACTGGCATTAAAACTGTTAAAAATTTACATTAACACATCGATTTATTAAAAAGAGAAAATGAGGAACTTAAATATGAGGGGTACCAACTTAGGAAAGGCCTGAAACCATTAAAAGAACAATTAGAGGCCAAGACTAATGACTTTAAGAAATTACAGTCAGAGTACAGTGGCAAATGCGTTCATTATAGATATCTTAAGAAAGATTTTGATGCTGTGACTGCCGAACTTGATGCATTAAAAGCAAAATATAAAGATGCTGAATTCAACTTTGAGAAATTTGATGTGTCAAGTGAGGTAGTTGCATCGATGATTAAAAAACAATTAACATTCAAAGATAATCAAACTAAGGGGTTAGGGTATCACAGTGTACCACATCCCTTCAATGACAATTATAACCCACCCCTTGAGACCAACGAGGAAGAGACACCTGCTTAGTTTGGCTCACTCCCTGAACCAGCTCCAGCTTCAGTTAAGACTGAACAATCAGGGCCAACTGAGGGTGTTGGGGTGAATAATACTGATGTTTCTACTTCCTGTGCAGGTAAAGTAGCGGAAGATGAGAACAAGGAGAACACTATTGAACAAACCAATGTCTCCTTGAACTCTGAATCTGTTGCTTCGAACTCAGTTGCTACTAATCAACCTGCTGTTGGTAAATACAGACCACCAATTTAAGCTAAACAGAGTGCCTGTTGCAAGTGTACATGTGGGAACAACCAGAAGCAAGGCAAGGATATGCCACCAGGGGCAGGAAGAAACAACTCCTACGTGAAGAAGCAAACTTGCTTTCATTGTGGAACACCTGGACACATTGCCCGAAACTGTCCAAATTGCGCATACATTCCCTACTATGCACAAGGATGACAGAACGCGCCAAGAGGTAGATACTCCAAAAGAAACCCCTCGAGGCCACGTTTAAGCAATGGCGACTGGAATGCCATGAAGGGCAAGAATTCAAATCCCAAGGGCGAGAATCCATCTCCCAAGGTCAAGAAGGGAATGCCAGTCAAGAAGCAAAAATCAAAGTCATCTCAACGATCGACTTCCAGTTCAAAAGCAAGTACTGAGACACCCATCGGATTGAACAAGAAATGGGTTAAACCCAACTACAGATGGGTACCAAAGGTTCAATCTCCTAAATCTCATAATGCTTCTAATATTTCTACATCTTCTGTTTGTGATAAGCAGGATATGTCGTGGGAGAGAGTTCCTTGCGTAGACGACAAAGGTCAACCCAGTTTCAAAATGGACTGGGTTCCAAAGACCAACTGATCCCGCTCTGTGTCGGAGCAGCTATGGAGGCATATCATCAGATTTCAGTTTGTTGATAGTGGCTGTTCCAGACACATGATAGGAGGTATCTCTCAACTGTACAACATTCAAAACTTTGTTTGAGAGTATGTGTCCTTTGCGGGAAAGAAAGAAAGGAAATGATCACACATGGGGTTTGTGCTAAACGATGTGAAGAATTTTCGGATCTGTTATGAGATCATGCATGCTGTTCTCAGACCTTCTGGATGCAAATTCAATCGGTGAATTACGGTTTGAGTTTTCTTCTTTATACTCCTAAGTTTATCTTAAGCTGATTCGTTTTGAAGACAATCTTTTATTTTCTTATATTTTTTCGTTAGTAGGTATTATTGGGAAGTGATATCAAGTGAGTGATAACGGGCATTCTAAACAAGTGTAAGGTACTGAGTCTGAATTGTCTAGACTTTGTGTTCAATGTGCTGGTAGGCACGAAGGATTTGACAGTGTGGATTTAGATATGATTGTTTGGACTGACCATACGACGCTCGGGTAGATTGAGCAGTGAGATAAACATGGGAACCCACGAGATACACTAAATTAATACGCATCTAGAACAGTGGTTCAACTTTTTCTTGATGTACAGACTTATGTCCTTAATTCTGGTTCTGATAAGGCAACTGGGGATTCTGATAAAGTAGGTCTGTAGGAAATTATTTTCTTGCTTTCTATCTGTCAGTCATATGTTGCTTCCTCTGCGTGATTGGAAGAGATCCGACCTGGAATGCAACATATGCAACTCTATTTCTACGCACCTCCTTATCTATGAAATTATTTCTATCTGTTAGCCATATGTTGTCCCCTCTGCATGATCGGAAGATCCGACCTGGGACACAGCATATGCACCCTATTATCTCAATCCCTCTATCTTTGTTAGTCATATGTTGTCCCCTCTGCGTGATTAAAAGAGATCCGACCTGGGACACAACATATGCATCCATCTCTAAATCTGTCTTCCTCCTTAATAATTGTTTACTCACCTAAAGTAAGGAGTCCTTAGGAAGTTCTTGATAACCAAGGTATATCGGGAAGTGGGGAACACGTTATAGTACATCTAAAATTAAACCATTTAGAGGTTGTCTGTAGATCTCGATGCTTAATTTAAGTGGACAACAATACCCATGGTCGTCGTCAGCTAAATGGTATATTTGGAAAAATTTGTCGATATTCTTCGTGTTTAAGTGGACCACAATACTGGCAATTGACCAGATCTATTCATGAAGGTGAAGGTACTGATAAACAAGTTAAGACTGTCTCACAACTTTGATCCCAATTATTTTTGTTTTTGTTAAATTTGTTCATAGTTTTACTCTATGCACAAATTTAGGGGGAGAATTAAAAAAAAATTCAAAAATCAAAAAATCAAAAAATCAAAAAATCCAAAAATAGTGTTATTTCTGTTTTATTTCTTGTTCAGAAAAATGAAAAATACAAAAATATTGTGTGCTAAGTTTTCTTTTAGTTTTGTTTTGTCTTGAAAAGTGAATTCAGATGTAGATGAGACTCATGAAGACTGTATCGAGAATTTCTGAGCCAAGGCTTCATCCGTGATTATCGAAGAATTATCATTCAAAGGAGCAAGAAATGAAGATTATTCTTTAAACATTTAATCCTTCAACCCCAGAAGCAAGGTGAATCTGCACTTGAAGATCATGTGACAGATTGCATTGAAGCCTCCTCAATCAATTTGCTGCTATCTATGTACCTGCTGAAGTGATCCAGAAGATTCGTTCTCTCTGATATTCTCTCTGAAGATTCTCAAGCTGAAAGCGCTATCTTTCAAGAATCTCTACAAGAAGCCTCCTCACCCAACGTGCATTCAAAGCCAAATTTTGAAGAAAATACCAACTGCTCAAGATGAAGTCATTCATTGAAGATTCATCAAGTTCATCTTGAAGCTGTGAAGAAATCGAAGATTAAAGCTGAAGCCAAACTCCAAATGAAGATTGACAAGAAAAGCCAACTACTTTTTAGGGGGAGCTTGTTGGGTCAGTTAGAAAAGAAATCTATAAACCAAGGGGGAGATTGTTGGGTTAAAAATATGGTTTATACTTTGCTTTTCTAGGGAATTGTATTTTTTAGTCTAGGACCATAAACATCCTTGGTGTTTGCGGTTAGATGTGTTCACGGGTGTGTTCACGGCCAAGTTGTGTTTACGGCTGTGAACTGGTTCACGACCCATGTTCCATATAAATAGATGTTAGGTGATTGATGAGTGTACGGTCGTGAGGAGCTTAAGTGTATGTATTCTAAGGTGTTCTAGAGAGAGAAAGGAGAGAAGGTGCAAGTGTGTGTGAATCTTGTGTATTGTTCATCATTCCAATCTTGAATACATCATAGATTCATATTATTATTCTTCTTCTTCTCTTCTATTTGATCTGGCATCATCTGTTTGATTGGGATTTCGCACCATCAAACGGATCTGATTGATACTCAAGCAGATTGGGGACTTACAGTGGGTTTGATGGTATTATGTGGAATGATTCATGTTGGCCGGATTAATCATGGGAAAAACCCACCGCCACCACCGTGTACCGCCATCGACCACCACCGCCCGAGGTGGCAGTGGGTGGTGCTCGATTTAATGAGACCCTAATTGACCTAAAAGCCTAACCGTTTGACCAATTGTCATGTGCTTGGGTTAGAAACCCTAGTTAGGGTTTAAAAAGCCCTAATTTTAGAAAATGTTAGTTTTGGATTGTCGGGACCCGCGTTTGGACCAGTGGACTGAAGTTATGACTTATGCCGATTCCATTGTATGTTGGCCTAGTGGAGTAATGGAATTAATGGGTTAAGTGAGAATACTTAACCCTAATCGTCATTTTATGTAAAAAAACCCTAATTTGGTTTGGGCCTTGAGTTGGGTCTTTTGTTGGGCTTTGGTGATTGGGCTATTGATGGGTTATCCAAGGGCAAGTATATGGACTAGAATATTGAATTGGGCTTAGGGTAAGGCCCATTGGAAAGGCTTGGGCCCAATTTGGAAATTTGGGCCATAGATGGGCCATATTTGGGCCTTGATGATTATGAGATATTGGACCATCAGAATGCCAAGTATTGGACTAAGAATAAATGGTTGGGTCTTAAGGTAAGACCATGTGAGGAGTTTGGGCCCAATTTGGAAAATTGAGCCATAATTGGGCCTTGGTTGATTATTTGACTTTTTGGGCTTTCAGGGTATGAGTTTGGGCCTTAATCTTGGACCAAGCTAGGTTAGGGGTAAAATGGTCCTTTTACCCAAAGTGGGGATTTTAGAGTTATGCATAGGAAGCCCAAATGGTTAATTGGGTTTTGTTTTGATGTTGACAGCTTGGGGATATGTCAGCCAGCAGCTGAGATTTATTCGCGGGACTTCATCAGTGCGAGGTGAGTCCTCTTCCAGTAGGAACGGGTCTAAGGCACCAATGCCGGCCCGTGTAATTTATATGTTATGATAGGAACACGGAGTGTGGGCGGGGCCCATATCTCATTATTACCAGAGTATAGATATCAGTCAGATTGTTGGATTGCTATACTTGTTGTCTATGTGATACATGTATGTGTTTGTTTATGTATGTGAGTGTGGGCGGGGCCCGTATCTAATTATTATTCGAGTGTGGGCGGGGCCCGAATCTCATAGTAGCCGAGTGTGGGCGGGGCCCGAATCTCGTAGTATTATTTGAGTATGGATATGTGACTGCTTGATAGAATTAGATATACTTGTTGTATGTGTGATACTTGTATGCATGTTAGTAGCGGAGTGTGGGCGGGGCCCGAATCTCCTAGACAACGGAGTGTGGGCGGGGCCCGAACCTCCTAGACAGCGGAGTGTGGGCGGGGCCCTAATCTCCTAGACAGCGGAGTGTGGGCGGGGTCCGAACCTCCTAGACAACAGAGTGTGGGCGGGGCCCGAACCTCCTAGACAACGGAGTGTGGGCGGGGCCCGAATCTACTAGACAACGGAGTGTGAGCGGGGCCCGAACCTCCTAGACAGCGGAGTGTGGCGGGGCCCGAACGTCCTAGACAGCAGAGTGTTGGCGAGGCCCGAATCTCCTAGACAGCAGAGTATGGGCGGGGCCCAAATCTCCTAGACAACGGAGTGTGGGCGCGACTCGAATCTCCTAGATAGTGGAGTGTGGGCGGGGCCCGTATCTCCTAGTTGCATGCTATGTGTATGGTATGTGGTAGTTTGGGGAGACTCACTAAGCTTCGTGCTTATGGTTTTCAGTTTTGGTTTCAGGTACTTCGGTTTTCAAAAGAGGAGCTCGGGATGATTGCAGTGCACACACCATTTGTTTAGCCAGTGATGTTTTCACTCTGATATATGTTAATATGAGTTTTGATGAGAAACCCGATTTGACATTATGACTTATGTTTTGCTATAAAATGGGTTGGATAGTTATTGTTATATAATAATTAAAAATGAAATTTTTGGACTGTATTTTTGGGATGTTTCAGTATTGATGACGACTATGGACTCTTCCAGACAGTCCAGTGGAATACTAGAAAACTCGCAATATGTAGGTGTTAATGATTCATACTATTTGATAGTATGGATTGTGTTAATTCGAGTACTCTATCCCCCTCATGGTTATCTTGTAGACATGTATTGCTAAGGAATCCCCAAAGCAGTGTCGTTTACTCATTGTTACAAATATCCTTTAAGATAGAACCCTTGAGATTATCATTTTAAGATCAAAGAGTGAGAATAACGGGAATGGATAATTGGGATTAAATTTGTTTGGCGTGTTAAAATATACTTAAAACAATATAATAATAATATTGTGGGTTGAAAACCATATGTGCTGACCAGGCTTCCAAGCCTGACCCACTCGATTTCTTTGTATCACAGGTAGCGGTATGAATGTACAATCAACTGAGAGATTCAAGGAGTTTAGGCCATTAGTATAATAAGTTAATGTAAGGTCTATGATAATTACATTTATGCTTATGTTTTTTATTAGTTAGGAAACCCCAACTTCTAATAATCAACGAAAAACATTTTTTTCGAAAATACTTTTTATGGGACAAATTCTATATTTATAAACAAACTCTATTTTTAAAATAAACATAAATAAAAAGGTCTTGTCTGGCTGAGAAAAATGGGGATTTCACACCCGACGATGGCTCTAATTTTATTATGATTATTCCTTTTTAGATATCTTTGGTATATATAAATATGACATAGTTAAAAGCACAAAAACAAATAAGACTTATCGGAAGATATATGTATACATTAAAGAAGGTTTCAAACGGGAATAAATATTCTTCAAGTGAAAATGAGAAAAAAAAAATGTCGCAGAGATGTTAGAATCGGATGCCAAGCAAAGCTTTGAATAAGAAGACAGGAGGATGGGAAATGGTTGGTGGACTCGTTTAATAACACACACAATCATGACTTGACCATGATGCCAATCAAGGTGATGAAGCATCGATCTCATATCAAGTTCCATTGTACACTAGAATGTAAATCTCTTATGGTGAAGCTTAGTGAAGCAGGGTTGAAACCTTCTCAGATAAAAAAATGAAACTTTGCTGTAATTGTGGGTTAAAAATGAAAGTAGGTTGTCATTTTGGGGTAAAAATGAAACTTTGTTGCCATTATGGGGTAAACATGATGACAATATAGAATTCTTTTAATTCGAACGCAATTTGAACATCCATATGATGTCAAAAGCCAAAATCGAGATTTTCCGAGTTTGTGAGCCAGTGAATTGAAGTATTAGGTTACAAGCCAAATCAATTAAGCTGATAGGTTTTACATACTGCTCAAAACTCCATTCAAACCATAACCATACTAAACCACAATGAATTAAGTACAACGATCCTATGAAATGAATTCACACGAAATTTAAGTGCAATATGTTTGTAGAAACCTAGGAACATGATCGCTAATCCGTGTTGGCATTATGTCGCACACCTAGTGGGTGGAAGTTAAACTTTCACAATTGTACTGTATCCAAACACCAATTTCACCCAAATTAAACCTAGTGATATTGATATTGACTTACATAAGAAAAATGCATAATTAATTTTCAATGAATTCATGAAAAACGATTCAAAATAAGGAAATTCGATATTTGATTGTTGCTGGGATTTTGAAGAAAATTAATGGGTTTTACAACATAAATCTAAGAAAACTTAAAAATGGAGGAAATTCATTGAATAAGATGGAATTGATGAACCTGGTTAGACAAGCAAGCTGCAAGAGCGACAGAAGCGATGAATGTTCTGGAAATGGTGATAACGATGTCAGAAAATCAAAAACCTTAGGAATGAATTCGAGATTCAGTTTCAATTTCCTGATGGTTCAGTCATTAAAATTAAATCAAAAAAGTTGGGAATGAATTCAGAAAATCGACTAAGAAATAGAGGAAGGAGAACTTGAGTGAAGATCTTCGACATCATGTGGCCGAACTTTCGTGTGATGCTGAAGAATCGATGTTCACTGGAAAAATAACTGATGTTTGCATCTGTTTAGGAAAGAAATAAATAAAATGACATAGTTTTAAGGAATGGGGTATATAATTTTATATACACTTAATGATATATTCATTTTTCCATATATATATATATATATATATATATATATATATATATATATATATATATATATATATATATATATATATATATATATATATATATATATATATAAGGATTCTATGGAAAATGCATAAACCTAAAAAATACCATAGAAACACTAAAAAATCAATAGAAATATATAAAAAAATACTTTGCGATATCTAATCTTTTTTTTTTGACTTTAGAAACATCAAAATCGCATATATATATATATATATATATATATATATATATATATATATATATATATAATAATAATAATAATTCATTGAAAAAAAAATTTGAAATTAAAAAAAAAATCAGCGAGTTTATACCAATATATATATATATATATATATATATATATATATATATATATATATATATATATATATATATATATATATATATATATATATGGAAAAATGAATATATATTACAGCCCCACCTAAGCTTAGGTACTAAACCTCATGAAAATACGTTGTTTTACTATATAAAGATTGCGGTTAGGGGATTCACGATTAACAATTGGAGATGTAGATTCTATATCGACGCAATAGTTTTGATAATGAAGCAATAATATTGATTATCTTATATCTTCGTGAGAAGGGAAAAAAATAATGTTCACTGGGGTGAAGTAATAAACGATAATGAAGGAAAGAAAATAGGGATGATTAAACAATAATGGAGGAAAAAAAATGTTATCGAGGATGATATACTTACCAAGTGAAAATCAAATCGGGTATATTTACAAAGTTAAAATAACATATTTTATAGGTTTAGTAACTAAGCTTAGGTGGGGCTGTAATGTATATATATATATATATATATATATATATATATATATATATATATATATATATACATACAATTTTAATGTTTATAAAGTAAAAAAAAGATCAGATATTTCAAAATATGTTTTATGTATTTCTAGGATTTCTAAGGTTTTTTTGGGTTTATGCGTTTTCTAATGAACCTATATATATATATATATATATATATATATATATATATATATATATATATATATATATATATATATATATATATATATATATATATATATATATTTGGTATAAATATTTCCGTATGTATTGTATATCTTTAAACACTTTCGTTATACTATTTCTAAGGGTGTGTGTGGTAAAGGTAGCTAGTGACTGGAAGCTGGTAGCGGGTAGCGGGTAGTTGGTAACATAAAGTTGTAGCTTTTATTTGTTATATAAATGTTAAGCAGAAATAGTTGGAAACTTTTGAAATATATAAAATTACATAAAGGTAAATATATATATATATATATATATATATATATATATATATATATATATATATATATATTAATGACAATTCTGGAATTTGATTAAAAAGCTCAATAACTTTTTCTTAAATGCTATATGAAGTATCTTTTAAATTTCAAACATTTTGTTTAAACTAAAACTTAAACGCTCGTACTCCTGAATGAAGCTTTTTGTTTAAATTTAACTTTCTGTTAAAAGCTAAAAACTGAAAACTTTCAAACACTCGCAGCTAATAATAGTAAAATTTCCTTGAATCTAGAGCATACATATTGGACCGCATATATTTATATGTAAGTTGTGTGCGATATTTGTATATTTTGTCATCTTTTATTGGTTTTTGGCTACTAAATTTCTCTTGTATGATGTAACACATGTGAGTGTTTATATTTAGTGTATGTATGTTGTATAATTGGATTCTTTTGCCTTGTATTTGTTGACCCGATTTATTGCAATAGGCGGGTACATGCCCGACAAAGAAGGGCGGCTTGGAGGGGTGTGCGAGGGAGGCGACCTAACATGGACCATGTCATCAAGAGGACCATTTTTTACATACACATATGTAGGTTTAAGTTTAATGTTATATTCATATGGTTCCTCTTATTGCACAAAACTTACAAAGGCAAAGTGGAAACACATAAAATCACACATTTAGCATATAATTTCAGTATAAATTACAAGTAATCTTCAACGTTAAATCCTCAATTGTTATGTTTTCTTTAAGTATTATTGGTACAAAAATTATCGTATTATTAATGGATTTTGCTTATATATGACAAATTATATTTAGGAGGCTTATTTTTACTTTTTTGCACATGAACTTTAAAATCAATGAACAGACCTTACCGACAGATAATCAAATACAAAATCAGTTGATTTGTTTTTTTTTTTTTTTGGGGGGGGGGGGGGGGGGTTGGTTACATGGGATCCCTCAACACCATCCACCACACACCACCTATCTTCTCAGAATTTATTTATGTTGAAACATTATTTCCGGACACCTTACTCAAAAGCATACATATAAATAGGGTTGTAAGCGAATCGTACGAACACGAACAAGAGTTTGTTCGTGCTTGTTCGTTTAAGTTAACCGAATAAATGAACGAACACAAATGAAAAAAGAACGAAGTTTTTTGTTCATGTTCGTTCGTTTAAAAAATTACATTGTTAATATTCGTTCGTTTATGTTCGTGAACATGCTAAACGAATATAAACGAACGAACATAGATAAATAAATATAAGTTAACATATACGGACATAAACAAACATATAATATAGTAAGGTAATCAAACACAATTGAACATATATTAACATAAAATGAACTTAATGGAACGAACATAGACAAACGTAAGCGAACAATATAAAAAAACATTCAATAACATAATTAAACGTACAAAACCATTGTTCATGTTCGTTCATTTAAATAAACAAACGGGAATTTGTGTTTATGTTCGTTCATTTATTAAATAAACGAACATAAACAAACTTCTCATCGAACGGTTCACTTTGTTTACAACCTTACATATAAATGAAGACTATGTTTGAAACGCATTGAGTATTTGTGATTTTATTCCTAATAGACCCTTATATGTGAAAGTCATTTAGCCTTAAACATCTAACAAATCCCATCCTTGAAGTTAAGAAAACCCACCCTCCATCCCTAAACATGTTATTATCCCACTTCCATTTTAAGCATATCCTTAGTTTATTATACCCATTACTATCCCATACAAAGCCCATTACTATCCTTATCATATTTGAAGTCCATTGACCATTATTCAATTTGATTTCTTTTTCTTACCATTTTAAGATTTTATTGAAATCAATAGTTTTCAACTGTGAGATTTATCAACGACCGAACAAATCATAAATATTTCTTGTTGTATTTTTTTTTTTTAAAACGCCTTACACATATATACACTATTCTAGTCCTAAAACCAAAATGTTGAACCGGTTATGTTGACCCGCTAATTATTCTTTATTTCAAAAGAATCGTAACCAATAAAAACCGGTAAAATGAATTGTGCTCTTTTTTTGAAAGAGAATTAAGCCCCTTTACCGTTTTGACTGCCTCTAAGCATATCCCTTATGCTCACCTAATTACAAAAAGCCATCTTGCCCTAAATTTTATGAGCACTAAGCACCTATGTCTTTTCATTGTTAAAGTACTATAACACTTGAATAGAAAATTACTAGATTTCCACAAATATATCAAAAATTCATATTGTATTTTGTTTTTTTTCCATGTATTTTTAATACTTTTCATAATATTGTGATGTTGATGAGATGTATTAAGGAACTATACTATTCAATAGATATTACGGGTGAGACGAATTAAAAAGATTTCACGTGTTTATGTATTATATTTGTTGATTATCATTAAACTCTATCAGATATTGGTATTTATGTAATTCTTATAAATTTATAGATATATAAATATAATAAGCACGGACCACTTGAGTTCCGAGATAGTGGAGGACAAGATGAATTTTAACAATTATTAACTACTTGCAGTAAAGGAGGACTTGTCCTCCAAATCATAGGGGGTCTGGGAAGCATCTTTCATTTAGAAATTGATTTTTTTTGAAGGCCATAATTTTATTAAAAATTGCAAATTTTAGAAATGAAAATACTACAAAGAACACCGATACCAATAGTGAAAGTTGGATTTTAAAACAAACCAAATTAATATTAAACTTGTATTACTGGAAATACAGCTCGATTACCATCTTTCATTACCATGTCATTTGTTTTATTTATGTATTACCAATTTTAAACTTATAATCCTATCCAATTTTACCGGTTAAAACAAAAATAGACAATATATCTAGTCGCGTAGTAGTATAATAAAGTAAGGAGTCGAACACAGTAAACGAAAATTCTAACAAGAAAATAATTGCTACTAATTAAACTAAATGAAATAAATTATGATTTGGAGGGTTTTTATCTGATTTTATAAATTGAGAAAAACTTAAATATCAACTAGCAATTAACTCAAATTACTTTTAACTAAAGCAAACAAACAGAAAACGATTTTAATTCAAGACTAAAAAGTACTTTCGTTTAGTTTCGAATCCCTTTTTTTTATGGTTGATTTCTAATGGATTAAATATGTTGGTTACCAAATTATGAAGTTACTAGTTATCATGTTCTGATTCCTAGTATTTACAAATTCATAAACTACTATGTAATGGTCAAACACAAGTTGGACACTTAATTGATTTTAAAGATTATTTGGACTATGAATGATAAGATGTGATCACTACCTATCTATGATCAAGACAAGCATCTTCTACACGATTTTCTTCTCTTTTCTTCCCACACTTGTCTTTTGCTTGCCCCAAACAAAATTTATTATTTGCAATACATCACATCAAAACTTTGCTCAAAAATATCATATAAAACAACCTGAATTGAACTCAACAATTACACATTGCCTCAATGCATACGTCTGTAGGTTCCTATTTATCGATTGGATTGATGCAGAAAAATAATATTAAGAATCGTGTATGAATATGAAGAACAAGAACATGTGAGTAAACTGTAATGGATAGATGGAGAGATTCAACATATTACAATAACAACTCTCATGGCTAGGGAGAATTCCTCAACCAACTCTCTCTCACTACAAAAGTCTACATGGATGCACTCATATTACAAATGACCACTCACCTCCACTTTATATACTAGTGCAGGGAATATGCTCTCATACCAAGGAATATTCTAACCTAATACATCACTCATCATTGTAGAGCATTTCATGCTCCAAGAATCTCTCCCTAAATATTTGGAAATAATGAGGGTAATAAGCAGTGATAAAAGGCAGAACATCCGACGGGCAAGTTTTGGTGCTGAAGTATCTTGGAAAATTTGAAGTTGTCATGATCTCGAAATCTGACAATGGAATCTCTAGCATCAAAGAGCATACGGAGAAACCAACTATGAATAAGAATATGAAATCCCAATCTTCGAATCTGATCTGTCCCTAAAAACTGATCATGTTCACATCCCACTTGACTGTTGAACTGAAGAGCTCAATATCGGATCACACGACGTCTTCAATATTCCGAACTAGAATCAAAATACAATAAATTGTAACATCCCAAAAATCATGACCAAAAATTTCGTTTAAAATCATTAAGTAAAACCATGGTTGTCAAATCTTTTCATCAAAACATAACCAATATCTCAGAACATCATAATCAGAGTATCAAAATATCAGAGTAAAATATCCCAGGCTAAAACATTATGGTGTGTGCCATGCAATCATGTCGAGCTCTTCCCTCCGCTACCGGAAGTACCTGAAACCAAAACTGAAAACCGTAAGCATGAAGCTTAGTGAGTTCCCCAATCTACCACATACCATACATATAACCACATACTGGGCCCCCACCCACTGCATCGGGACTTGCTCGACATCAGACTCGCTCCGGCATCGGGCCCCGCCCGGCATCACGCCTCACCTGGCATCGAGCCTCGCTCGGTATACAAATATGTTTCTCTTAGCCCCCCTGTCTATGGGCCCCGCCCGCTAAACACATATTATCATATAACATAACACATAACATATAAGCTAAACATACTCTACTGTACTCCTGTTCTAAGGCCTTGCCTATATTGGGCCTCGCCCCTGTCCTGCTACTGATGAGTCATGGAACCCCATCCACACTCTTTCTGATAGTGAGATACTGTGACAACCCGAAATTTCTATTCTGTACAACCATTCACTTCAATAGAAGTCGAAATTGTTTCTGCTAACTTTTAAGCTTTTTGGAGTCAGTTTGAGTGTTCTAAAGCCTAGTACTGCAAGAGATAACTGGAGAGAGGATACTCTAGGGTTTATTGTGCATCAATAAAGTTCCAAAACTCCAAGAGTTTGGAGTTCACGGCCCAAACATGGTGTTTACGGCCGTAAACTCTAAGGAGTATAAATATGACACTTAGTCATTTTACTCACGTTTTTACCATTTCAAGCCTAGAAACTCACTTCTCTCTCAAGTAGCATCCGATTTTCCTTCTTGATCTTCAACTTTGTAAGTGTTTCTTGCCTTAATTAGTTGATATCCTTCATTATCTAGTGATCTTACATGATTCCATCCATGAAATCATTCCATTTTCATAGATCATCAAGTGTTCTTCATTTCACCAAGAACACCAAGAACACACACTAGTGTTCTTGGACTTTTAACACCCTTACAAGCTTCTATATTGTAAGTACTCTTACCTTAGCTTGTTATAGGCTTAATACACTTATTATTCAACTAGAAAACACAAAGAAACACAAGATCAAAGGTGTTTACGGTCAAGACATGTTCTTGAACCGTAAACCCTAATAAATGGGGCAAAGTGAGCCCTAGTCCCTTCCTTAGCCTTGGATACTAGTCTAGATCACTACCTTGAAGTGTTTAGGACCTTAAACATCAAAAAGACCAAGAACACATAGAGTTTACGGCCGTAAACTCATGGAGAAATGGTCCATGGGCCATAAACTCTATAAAGTGGTGAAATTGTGCCACCATTACTTCCTAAGGCTTAGAATTGAAGTAAGGATACTTCTTTATGACTTATAAGACCTCAAAACACAAAATGGTAGAAGTTACCATGGGTTTACGGCCGTAAACCCATTGGGGCCGTAAACCCAAAACCGTAAACTCATGAAGAGTTTACCCTTGGACCATAAACTCAAAAGCAAAGCCCTACAACCCTTAGATGCAATCCTTGGTACTTATAGCACTTGAATCAAAGTGTTTTCCATGTTCTAGGATGTCTTAACTTGATTAATTAGTTGTTAAATGACTAATTGGATACATATATGTGTTATTATATGTTAATTAGGATACTTGTGTGTGCTTAAGTCTTCACTTGACACTTAGCATCCTATACCATCCGTTCATCCAAACCACTCACTACAGGTGAGTTCATACTCCTTAATCAACCTTTTAAATGATTTTAAATGCTTTTATGGGGGGGGGGGGGAATACAAGTTGAACTATTATAGTTATTATATCAATCACATATGATTAATAACTACCAAACAAGTGGATTTCCTACTTTTCAAACTGTGTTATCAAACAAACTACTTCAAACTGTTTTACAAACTCTGTTACATGTCAAATACTTTTATTAAACTCTTTTAAACTTATATTCTCTTAATTGTGTATCTATATAGATATAGTTATATAAGTAGGATTGAAAGGACTTAGGACTGATAGCTCACCTTACCTCCTGTTCCTTGTTTGGTTGTGGACTTAGGGTATCGGTTATTTGTCCGAAGGTCGTTTGAATCCTAGTTATATATTATGTATATGTATATAGATATAAAAGTTCCTTCTATCTATTCAATACCTTTGGGTAGCAAAGGTATACAAACCTGTTCATACATACAAACAACATTACTAGTAAACTATAATAGGCATAGTTTAGGAAGTTACTAATACTATTACTAGAACAATGAAACATACAAGGAGTCAGTTCATACATACATACTAGACAGAGAGAGAGAACATACAATACAGCTAGTACATACTATACATTACAATACAGCTAGTACATACTATACATTACAATACAGCTAGTACATACTATACATTACAATAGAGCTAGTACATACTATACATTACAATACAGCTAGTACACACTATACATTATACAAGGGAACATACTATTATGAAAAACGGAGAGAACATACATACATACTAGACAGAGAGAGAACACACAATACAGCTAGTACACACAATACATATACAAGAACACTACTATAGTTATGTGAGCCACGTAACGGGGCATGGCATCACCTGTCATGGCTCGTTTTGTATCCAAAATCTCCTTAAGTGGAGAGCGTTGAGTTTGTGTATAGATCTATACTGGATTGACTATCCTACACCTTGCTGCTCGCTACAGTGGGACTTGCAAGTCTACGGGTGCCAAACGTCATTCCTTCCGACGTCTTACATCGTCGTGTTTCTAGTCGGTAGTATGGTACAGGCCGATCACATGGTACTTTAAATAACAATTGGTTTAAGGTAGTTATTACAGTAGTAGTTACTTAATACAACACTACAGTACTATTTTATTTCCCATTGCATTCACTTTGTGATCTTCACACAATGAACAATAATGTAAAAACTATATTTTTGGTTAATGATAGTCAGATTTGGGAAAATACATACTCTTACAAGAGACTTACATACAAACATTTGATGCCTTGGTAGAAGGCTGCTTTTAGTAGAAAACATAGGGTTTTCTAGGAGAGTTCAAACAATTACAAACATTTACAAACTTATACACCAAGTACTTACAAACACTTTCATATAAACACAAACACTAATATACTTATGATCTCACCAGCTTTAAAACTGATAAACTCTTTCAAAATAACTTGTATTCTCAAGTCACCAGTAGACAGGTACCGGTGCCAGGTTTTGAGAAGATGGAGCTCGTTCAAGACACATCTTTTATTTTGATTCATATTTTTGGTGTCTATTAATCTTGACCGAACACACTTGTATTAAATTATATTATTAATGCAATGGATGATGTTATTTATTGTTTACTACTATTCGTTGTTGTGATACTATACATGACGTCCTCCACCCCCGAACGATTCCGCCGTTCCGGTTTTGGGGTGTGACAGATTGGTATCAGAGCCAGGTTTATAGTGAATCGAGTATATCAACCCATAAAAGATATACAAACTATAAACACAGCGGGATTAAAATACTCTGATAAAGAGTTTATACTTTTAAATAATAAAATATTTAACCAAGTATACATACCTGCATTCATACTAAAATCAGTGTCACTAGGACAGAACAAAAGTATTATGATTGTTGGGCAGCACAAGGAGACCTAGAGACATATAGTCAAATCTGGGAAGATATAGCCTGATCAACTATATTATCCGAGGAGTGACTAGCATGTGCCTAAGTGTGGTTGTGAGGTTGCAGCAAGTCTAAAAACTTACCAACAATACCACAACGAAAACCTTAGAACAGAACATAAACCTAAAATACTATAGGAGTATTTTGTATTACTATAAACTACTTATGTGCTTATTTCTTATACCCCTTTTCTCGCGTAGATATCATGGCTGGATTCCATATCCCTGGAGACCCATACTTCCCAAACGCAGGTAATGCAGGGTGGCTTGAAGAAGAGCCAGAAGATGATTATCCAATCCCTTTGGATGATCACCTCGCCGAAGGCTTTTCTGATGGTTCTGACTCCGAACCTGAAGTCAACAACCTACCCCCAGTAGCTCCAAACCCGAACCCTCATCCAACATTTCAAGGACTCACACCTCTGTGGGCCACAAACTTGAACAGATGGAGTCAGGAGCAGGGTCAACCCATACCTTACAACGGAGACCGAAGCTTCTATGACTTAAGCGAGGGAGGTTTAGCTGATCGAGTCCTGCCCATCCTGGTCCGTAGGATTGCTCGGAACACCGAGCAAGGTCGAGCATCTATTGACCGAGTCCTGGAGATTGACGCCAACTCTGGCGTTAACACGGTCCGCATTCGCCAACTCGAGGTAGCTATGGAAAGGGTTAGGATAACTAATGGGACTCTGTAGCAACAGCTAGATGCATCCCAAGCCGAAGTCAGGGAACTTCGAGCTCAGCAAGCAAGATCTGAAAGGCGTATGAGGGACATAGAACGCCTTCTGTCAGAACCAAGAACTCACTCTAGTAGTTCTCGTCGCAGATAGTCTCCTCGACTTCTCTTTTGGATATAACTTAGTTTATGTAAAAACTCTATTCTAATTTACTATGTTTGTTAGAACTTGGACCTGTTAGGTCTTGATTAGGTCGTAATTCTGTCAAAATTTTCCCATCTTGGTTGATGTAAGGCCTACTTCTAGGTCGTTTTTCCCGAACTTATTACATTTGTAATACCAGTATTATTGACGGATACCTAATCTCATGGAAATTATTATCTAAATGCTTTCCTCTTTTAGTGCTAAATTTACATTCAATCGTGCTATTCAATTGTGCTGTTGGGCTATGGAGAGTTAGTCCATGAGGCATTCTCATCAAATTCTCCCTATTAAATTCTTATCAATATCTTCATCGTTGTAAACTTATAGTTAAAAGATGCCTCCACGCCGATCAACGAGGCGCGATCCTCCGATAACTGCAACACCACCTGCTCCCTAAATCGATACGGCAGCTCTGAATGCTGCTGTAGCTGTGGCTGTGGCTACAGCCATGGCTCAATATCATTCCACCAATGCCAGTGGGGCAGAAACGCCTGTTCATTCGACCCATGGTGAAGCTCCTGTGCTCTTAAGAGAGTGCTCCTATAAGGACTTCACCAACTGCAAGCCAATGTCTTTTAAAGGGACTGGCGGAGTCATTTCCCTCTCGCAATGGTTCGAAAAGACAGAGTCGATCTTCGAGATCTGCTCATGCCCGGAAGGAAGCAAAGTCAAATTTGCTGCTTGCACCTTCGAGGCAAAATCCCTGACATGGTGGAATAGCCATGTCAAGTCACTATCACTTATAGTGGCAAATGCTATGGGCTGGGAAGCTCTGAAAGAGCTAATGCTTGAAGAGTACTGCCCGAGGGGCGAAATCCAGAAATTGGAACAGGAACTGTGGAGCCTAACCATGAAAGGCTCCGACATTGTGACATATACCGCCAGATTCTGCGAGCTGGTGGCCCTCTGTCCCAACATGGTTCACACAGAGGGAAAGAAGATAGAGAGGTACATATGGGGGCTGGTGCCTTCATTTCAAGGAAATGTTTTGGCTTCAAACCCCACTACATTCGATAGTGCCAAGCGATTGGCACATCGGCTTATTGACCATGGGGTCCGTACCCCGTCAACAACAACAACCCTGGCCATCTCAGAACCCGCCAAAACCGCTGATTCCAAGCGGAAGTTCTGGGATGAAAAAAAGAAGAAGAAGGCTGCTAAAAAGCACCAGGTCGTGGCAGTTCATGCTGCGATAGCACCTGCCACTGCTGCTCCGGTAAAGCAGTACTCTGGAAGTTTGCCCAAGTGCAACAAATGCAACTTCCACCACATCGGAGCCTGCCGAGAAATGCAGTGCTCTAACCGCAGCAGGAAGGGGCACACTGCCCGCTTCTGCAAGGCTCTAGCGAAACCAATCACCCAAGTCCCCGGCGCTGGTATGGGCCAAGCTTGCTACGGTTGTGGCGAGGTGGGCCACTACAAAAGGAACTGCCCGAAGGCAGGGAACGCCGGTGGAGTGGGAAGAGTTCTGGCCATAGGCCACGAGGAGGCGGTTGCCGACCCCACAGTGGTCACTGGTACGTTTCTCCTCGATAACTCTTATGCATGCATACTGTTTGATAGTGGAGCGGAGAGGAGTTTCGTGAACCAAAAATTTGCTCATTTACTTAAGCAAAAATCACGAGCACTTAAAGAACCGTTCACTGTAGAAATGGCTAATAGGAAGACAGAGAGCACTAGCAGTATATTCATAGGATGTACTCTAACTTTAGATAGCCATTCATTTTCGATCGACCTCATGCCGGTCTCAATTAAAAGTTTCGACGTCATTATCGGCATGGATTGGTTGAGTTTACATCGTGCCGACATCATGTGTTATGAAAAGGCTGTTCGCCTTAATCTACCGTCTGGTGAAACTCTAGTGATCTACGGCGACAAACCCGACACTAATCTTCGCCTCATCTCGAGCATTCAAGCCCAGAAATTCTTGCGAAAGGAATGTCGCGCATTCCTTGCTCATGTTTTAGATGTGAGCCAAGAAACGAAAGACATTAGGAACATTCCAGTAGTACGCGATTTTCCCGATATCTTTCCCGAAGAACTCCCAGGATTACCTCCACAACGTCAAGTCGAGTTCAGAATCGACTTAGTTCCAGGGGCTACCCCAGTAGCCAAATCGCCCTATCGTCTAGCACCTGCAGAGATGCAAGAACTGTCCGGTCAACTTAAAGAACTGCTCAACAAGGGATTTATAAGACCAAGCTTCTCACCCTGGGGAGCTCCAGTCTTATTCGTCAAGAAGAAAGACGGATCGTTTCGTATGTGCATCGACTACAGGGAGCTCAACAAACTGACCGTCAAAAATCGTTATCCTCTGCCTCGCATAGATGATTTATTTGACCAACTTCAAGGGGCGAACTTCTTTTCAAAAATCGATCTAAGATCCGGATATCACCAACTACGAATGCTAGGGGAGGATGTCCCGAAGATAGCCTTCCGAACTCATTATGGGCACTACGAATTCGTAGTGATGCCGTTCGGATTAACAAACGCGCCCGCAATATTCATGGATTTAATGAATAGGGTGTGTCGTCCTTACTTGGATCAGTTCGTCATCGTCTTCATCGATGATATACTTATCTATTCTCGTAGTAAGGAGGAGCATAGTCGACATCTGCGACTAGTCTTAGAAACGCTGCGTTCGGAGAAGCTCTATGCAAAGTTCTCGAAATGCGAATTTTGGATCCGAAGAGTCGAATTCTTAGCACACGTGGTTAGTGAAGAGGGAATACACGTGGACCCTTCCAAAATCAAAGCCATTGAGAGCTGGTCAGCACCGAAGACGCCTACAGAAATTCGTCAATTTCTAGGCCTCGCTGGCTACTATCGCAGGTTCATTCAGAACTTCTCACGAATTGGAAAACCTCTCACGAATTTGACCCAGAAGGGCGTGGCCTTTGACTGGGAAGAGAAGCAGGAGAGAGCGTTCCAAACGCTCAAGCGAGCCTTGTGCACCGCACCAATACTATCCCTCCCCGAAGGGATAGAAGACTTCGTTGTCTATTGCGATGCTTCAAATCAAGGGCCCGGATGTGTTCTGATGCAACGAGGTAAGGTCATCGCCTATGCCTCGAGACAGCTAAAGACACACGAGGTCAACTACACTACTCACGATCTCGAGCTAGGAGCAGTTGTGTTTGCTCTGAAGATCTGGAGACACTACCTGTATGGTACAAAAAGCACAATCTTTACAGACCACAAAAGTCTTCAACATATATTCGACCAGTAGGAGCTCAACATGAGACAATGACGGTGGGTCGAGCTACTCAGTGACTACGAATGCAAAATTCGTAATCATCCGGGTAAAGCCAACGTAGTAGTTGACGCCCTAAGTCGGAAAGAATACTCTGGTCGTAGAGTCAAATCATTGACTATGACTATTCATTCACATTTGTCCACGCAAATTAAGGAGGCTCACCTCGACGCTTTGAAACCTGAAAATGTGGCGAGTGAATCCCTTAGAGGGATGGATAAGAACTTAGAAGTCAAGGCTGGCAGAGCTTTTTATTTCATGGATCGGATCTGGACACCGAGACACGGTGGTTTCAGAGACTTGGTCATGACCGAGGTGCACAACACTCGTTATTCCGTCCACCCAGGTTCAGATAAGATGTATCTGGATCTTAAAAAGCTATACTGGTGGCCTAACATGAAAGCAGAGATTGCTACCTTCGTGAGTAAATGCCTTACTTGCGCCAAGGTCAAGGTCGAATACCAGAAACCCTCAGGTCTACTACAACAGCCGGAGATACCGGAATGGAAGTGGGAGCGGATCACTATGGACTTCATAACCAAGTTGCCCAAGACAACGGGTGGACTTGATACCATATGGGTCATCGTCGACAGATTGACAAAGTCCGCACACTTCCTGCCTATCAAAGAAACAGACAAGATGGAGAAGCTTACAAGAAACTACATTCGGGAGATTGTACGATTGCATGGTGTTCCCATATCCATTATCTCAGACAGAGATAGTAGATTCACTTCGAGGTTCTGGCAGTCGCTACAAAGTTCCCTAGGAACTAGGCTGGACATGAGCACAACCTACCATCCACAGACCGACGGACAAAGTGAGAGGACTATCCAAACCTTGGAAGATATGTTGCGAGCCTGTGTGATCGACTTTGGGAAAGCATGGGATACTCATCTACCCCTTGTCGAATTTTCCTACAACAACAGTTATCACACGAGCATAAAGGCTGCTCCATTCGAGGCCCTCTATGGCCGAAAGTGCAGATCCCCTTTGTGCTGGGCTGAGGTGGGTGATACCCAGTTAGCTAAAGGACGAGTTCCTGAAAGCACTCTCACGGGTCCGGAGATCATTCGGGAAACAACAGAGAAGATCGTTCAGATTCGTGAACGATTGAAAGCCTCTAGAGACCGACAGAAAAGCTACGCAGATAAACGAAGGAAACCGTTGGAATTCCAGGTGGGAGACCGTTTTCTATTGAAGGTCTCACCCTGGAAGAGCTTAATACGCTTTGGAAAGCGTGGAAAGCTAAATCCAAGATACATAGGGACTTTCGAGATTCTCGCTAGAATCGGCCATGTAGCTTACAAACTTAACTTACCCCGCGAACTCAGTAAGGTACATTCCACTTTCCATGTCTCGAACTTAAAAAAGTGTCTATCCGACGAGACTCTTGTAATCCCACTCGACGAGATCGAGATCAACGAGAGCCTCAACTTCGTGGAAGAACCTGTGGAGATCATGGACCGGGAGGTCAAGCAAACGAAACAAAGCCGTATCCCGATAGTGAAGGTTCACTGGAACGCCAAGCGAGGACCTGAATTCACTTGGGAGCGAGAGGATCAGATGAAACTGAAATATCCTCGTCTTTTTACTTAGTTATTTGTAACTACTTATTTGCTTAAACTCTAATTTCGGGACTAAATTCCTTCTAACGGGGGGATGATGTGACAACCCGAAATTTCTATTCTGTACAACCATTCACTTCAATAGAAGTCGGAATTGTTTCTGCTAACTTTTAAGCTTTTTGGAGTCAGTTTGAGTGTTCTAAAGCCTAGTACTGCAAGAGATAACTGGAGAGAGGATACTCTAGGGTTTATTGTGCATCAATAAAGTTCCAAAACTCCAAGAGTTTGGAGTTTACGGCCCAAACATGGTGTTTACGGCCGTAAACTCTAAGGAGTATAAATATTACACTTAGTCATTTTACTCACGTTTTTACCATTTCAAGCCTAGAAACTCACTTCTCTCTCAAGTAGCATCCGATTTTCCTTCTTGATCTTCAACTTTGTAAGTGTTTCTTGCCTTAATTAGTTGATATCCTTCATTATCTAGTGATCTTACATGATTCCATCCATGAAATCATTCCATTTTCATAGATCATCAAGTGTTCTTCATTTCACCAAGAACACCAAGAACACACACTAGTGTTCTTGGACTTTTAACACCCTTACAAGCTTCTATATTGTAAGTACTCTTACCTTAGCTTGTTATAGGCTTAATACACTTATTATTCAACTAGAAAACACAAAGAAACACAAGATCAAAGGTGTTTACGGTCAAGACATGTTCTTGAACCGTAAACCCTAATAAATGGGGCAAAGTGAGCCCTAGTCCCTTCCTTAGCCTTGGATACTAGTCTAGATCACTACCTTGAAGTGTTTAGGACCTTAAACATCAAAAAGACCAAGAACACATAGAGTTTACGGCCGTAAACTCATGGAGAAATGGTCCATGGGCCATAAACTCTATAAAGTGGTGAAATTGTGCCACCATTACTTCCTAAGGCTTAGACTTGAAGTAAGGATACTTCTTTATGACTTATAAGACCTCAAAACACAAAATGGTAGAAGTTACCATGGGTTTACGGCCGTAAACCCATTGGGACCGTAAACCCAAAACCGTAAACTCATGAAGAGTTTACCCTTGGACCATAAACTCAAAAGCAAAGCCCTACAACCCTTAGATGCAATCCTTGGTACTTATAGCACTTGAATCAAAGTGTTTTCCATGTTCTAGGATGTCTTAACTTGATTAATTAGCTGTTAAATGACTAATTGGATACATATATGTGTTATTATATGTTAATTAGGATCCTTGTGTGTGCTTAAGTCTTCACTTGACACTTAGCATCCTATACCATCCGTTCATCCAAACCACTCACTACAGGTGAGTTCATACCCCTTAATCAACCTTTTAAACGATTTTAAATGCTTTTATGGGGGGGGGGGGGAATACAAGTTGAACTATTTTAGTTATTATATCAATCACATGTGATTAATAACTACCAAACAAGTGGATTTCCTACTTTTCAAACTGTGTTATCAAACAAACTACTTCAAACTGTTTTACAAACTCTGTTACATGTCAAATACTTTTATTAAACTCTTTTAAACTTATATTCTCTTAATTGTGTGTCTATATAGATATAGTTATATAAGTAGGATTGAAAGGACTTAGGACTGATAGCTCACCTTACCTTCTGTTCCTTGTTTGGTTGTGGACTTAGGGTATCGGTTATTTGTCCGAAGGTCGTTTGAATCCTAGTTATATATTATGTATATGTATATAGATATAAAAGTTCCTTCTATCTATTCAATACCTCTGGGTAGCAAAGGTATACAAACCTGTTCATACATACAAACAACATTACTAGTAAACTATAATAGGCATAGTTTAGGAAGTTACTAATACTATTACTAGAACAATGAAACATACAAGGAGTCAGTTCATACATACATACTAGACAGAGAGAGAACATACAATACAGCTAGTACATACTATACATTACAATACAGCTAGTACATACTATACATTACAATACAGCTAGTACATACTATACATTACAATACAGCTAGTACATACTATACATTACAATACAGCTAGTACACACTATACATTATACAAGGGAACATACTATTATGAAACACAAAGAGAACATACATACATACTAGACAGAGAGAGAACACACAATACAACTAGTACACACAATACATATACAAGAACACTACTATAGTTATGTGAGCCACGTAACGGGGCATGGCATCACCTGTCATGGCTCGTTTTGTATCCAGAATCTCCTTAAGTGGAGAGCGTTGAGTTTGTGTATAGATCTATACTGGATTGACTATCTTACACCTTGCTGCTCGCTACACTGGGACTTGCAAGTCTACGGGTGCCAAACGTCATTCCTTCCGACGTCTTACATCGTCGTGTTTCTAGTCGGTAGTATGGTACAGGCCGATCACATGGTACTTTAAATAACAATTGGTTTAAGGTAGTTATTACATCAGTAGTTACTTAATACAACACTACAGTACTATTTTATTTCCCATTGCATTCACTTTGTGATCTTCACACAATGAACAGTAATGTAAAAACTATATTTTTGGTTAATGATAGTCAGATTTGGGAAAATACATACTTGTACAAGAGACTTACATACAAACATTTGATGCCTTGGTAGAAGGCTGCTTTTAGTAGAAAACATAGGGTTTTCTAGGAGAGTTCAAACAATTACAAACATTTACAAACTTATACACCAAGTACTTACAAAAACTTTCATATAAACACAGACACTAATATACTTATGATCTCACCAGCTTTAAAGCTGATAAACTCTTTCAAAATAACTTGTATTCTTAGGTCACCAGTAGACAGGTACCGGTGCCAGGTTTTGAGAAGATGGAGCTCGTTCAAGACTCATCTTTTATTTTGATTCATATTTTTGGTGTCTATTAAACTTGACAAAACACGCTTGTAAGAAATTATATTATTAATGCAATGGATGATGTTGTTGCTTGTTTACTACTATTAATTGTTGTGATACTATACATGACGTCCTCCACCCCCGAACGATTCCGCCGTTCCGGTTTTGGGGTGTGACAGATACGGGCCCCCGCCCACACTCACTTCTCTCCCATCTCGGGCCCCGCCCCTGATCTTCTAATAATGAGATACGGGTCCATACTCGGCTAATGATGAGATACGGGACCTCGCCCACGCTCACCACCTTATCAGGCACATACAAGTATCACAAAGACAACAAGTATAATCTAAAAAGCAGCATATAGACCTTCCTCGGGCTTTCCCCGACATCAGACCTTGGTCCGGAACATATAAACGCTGACACATGCAAGAATAACAAGACCTCTAGCATACTAACATTCCTCGGGCCTCGCCCGTCATCGGATCGTAATCCGAAACACATATCATAAAATGCCTAGGGCTAACCCCGGGTCTTCCTACTATACACAAACATAATGGACCGACATTGTGGCCGTAGACCCATGCACACAGTGAGGAGACTCACCTTGCACTGCTGAAGCCCTTGCTGATACTCTTCTGGCTGCTAACTGGAAATTCCCGAACTGTTACTCCTTTGGCTCCCCGAGCTATCAATACCAAAATAATACTTAGACCAAATACCCTTAAAAAGTCAAACTAGGTCAACCCTGGCCAAATTCAAAGTCAACTGTCAATGGTCAAAGTCAACACTCCGAGTTGACTCAACTCGCCGAGTTGCTCCATCAACTCGTCGAGTTCTAAACTCAGAAATCTGAAATCGTGAACCAACTCGTCGAGTCAGCCCCTGACTCGTCGAGTTCCAGGCTACTCAGACTCGTGATAAACCGAGTCAACTCGTCGAGTCATCCTTAGACTCGGCGAGTTCCTTAGACTCAGAACCATGCAAAACCTTGCTCAACTCGCCGAGTACATGCAAAATCATGATCGGGGAAAACCCTATCCACTTGTCGAGTCACCCTAACAACTCGCCGAGTTCATGTAGAAACCAAAAATGGGAAAACCCTCTTCAACTCGCCGAGTCGGCTATCCGACTCGTCGAGTTCCTTCAGTCCACTTCTCATTCAGAAGATTCTAAGCCAACTAATGCTCCCAAGGGTAGATCTATCCTCCTAGAGCATGCTTTCCACGTAAAGTTGCAACCTTTACATGAAAACAAGTCCCAAAAGCCAAAACTAAGCTAAAAGGAAGGGTTTTTCTATGGAGGAGGGATTCAAGCCTCAAAAGCTTGATACTTTAAGACATTAGGGGCCTTGGAGAGTCCAGATCTGAAGTTGCAACTTCAGATCGTGTTCCACACAATCACTAGCCCACAAATGTGCTAGAAATGGCCATAAAGCTCAAGATGAAGAGATCTATCCAAAGAATGCTCAAGGTAACAACTTGTTACCTTCTATTTGCTGCTAAACTGAAGTAAGAGCTGGATCTACACCCCCTTCCGTGATCTTTGCTTCCAACCTTCCAAGATGTGCACTCCAAATGAACCTTTAGCTTCACAATGCTCAAGAAATGAAGTTAGGTGGCTAGGGTTTCGTTTCTGGACTTGAGAGGGCAGGAAAGGGGCTGAAGGAGGGTTATAATGTTTTTTAAATAGGGTGCAAGTCCCAAAATTAGGGTTTCCCAAACCCTGACCAACTCGTCGAGTAGGTCACTTAACCCGCGAGTCAAAAATCCGCTCCTACTCGTCGAGTCATCCCCCAGACTCGACGAGTTGCCTTCTTGTCTTGGGGTTTTCCATACCTTTCTTGGTCTTCTGGATTCTGGGTGTTACCACTCTCCCCCACTTAAACTAGACTTCGTCGTCGAAAACCACTACGGCCAACTACCCCACAACCTCTCACGATGTTCCGATACTATGCATACTCTGTCTGCTCGATCCAAATCCTCGAAGGACCGCTTCTATTGGCCTTCCGTCCGGTCTTCCTGGCCAAAATGATAATCCTCGAATGTATCCTCTTGAGAACCATCCAATCGTTATAAGCCTTGAGTACAATCGCTCTTACCCACTCGGTAATTCTTCTGGTACTCCCCGAGTACTTATGCTGGACATCCAAGGGGGTTCACCCCTTTTTCTCTGTGCGGTCACTAGCCTTCCCAAGGCAACTTTCCATAAGCAACAACATTCTCTATCTCTGTATGGATCAACCCTTCGTTGTAACTAAATTCCCAGCCACTCCCAGTGTTGTCCCTTCACTGCTACCCACTGAATACTTCCTCTTATCATGTATCAGTGCTGAACACCCAACCCCGCAAATGGATCAGATAATCTTTCGAGTAAAAGATTCATCCCTGCAATGGTTAGACTCAGATGAGAGCTGCGCCACATAATCAAATCCTTCCCTCTGAGATTATTTGACCCTGCTGTGAGGTGCGTAGCACCACTTGGTCAACTGGCTACTCCACGCAAGAACTCTCTTATCCTTGCTCCTGACCGGAGGTCCTGCTGTCTCTTATCCGCTTTCTGGATGAACCGAGACGACCTTGGTCCCAACTAATCTGCCAGTGACCGGGTTACCGGACTCCCTCCGGTTACCGAACCCAAGCTCATACCCTCAGTCGCTCCCGGCGACTTCCGAAGAAACTTCGGCTAACTAAAACTGCTCTATCTGCATTGCCACTCTGGATCCATAAGTCCTAGGATCCTCGATCCCCTACCTTGACCCTAAGGTCTCTACCAGGTCCCACCTGCGTTGCTATAAGCACACGGGCCTCGCCCACGGGTCTCACCCAACTATATCTCGGAGTGGCCTCTCCCACAGGTCTCACCTAACTAGGGCTATGCAGGACCAACTCCATCTTGAAACTCAACGAACTACCCTTTCTTGATCTCTATCATGCTAACTAGGAGATATGGGCCTCGCCCACTCTCTGCTAACTAGGAGATACGGGCCCTCGCCCACACTCCTCTAACTAGCTGCTAACGAATGCTACAGCTATCCCGCAGTCTTACTGCACTTCCCACACTGACTAACTGTTGGGGAATACTACAGAAATCCCGTAGTATTACATCCTGACTAAACTCGCGTCCTGCCGAGAAAATCTCCAACCTGGTTTCCCAACCAGTTATCGACTATCGTGAATACACAAAATCAATGTTGGGAAGTTTCCAAACTCCCAACTCACGCGCTTCTCTATCCGAACAGCCACTTGGGCTGCTTTTTCTTCTCAACAAGGTTGCGAACTCATCCTAGTTTCGCACTTTCTTCTGCTCCTGACCACTGGGATAGTTCTCCCCTACTTCAATTCAACTAAATCCTTATAGCTCTCAGCCTGGAAAGGGTTTCCAATCCTCCTCTCCATCCAATGGTCGATCTGCTGACAATCAATGCTCACCACTTATAATGCTCCAAAACTAACCAATACTAAGACACTACCGCCCTTGAAAGCTAGCGAAATACTTCCTGAGTTCCAAATCACGCTTGCTACAGTGACTGCATCCTGAGATCCTGCTCGAAAAGGGAACGTCTTCGAACTACTACTCCAATATCCATGGTATGAAAATGACATATAACTTAATCATAAGCAGGAAACATGATATTCTGAAATACACTTACTATCATCGATGCATTACCATAACAATAAATCATAAATAAAAGCTGATAGGAAAGCAAAAGTTGCGCAACTACAACATCGGGTGCTGCCCGCGCCTCTTCTGTGACCAACTGGAAATCTCTAGTCCTCGCCGTAGGCGCCTCTGTCCGGCCCTGATGACCATCAGTAATCCTCAACGTCGCAGGCGAAGGTGCTATCACCTGTCCCGCAGTAACCATACTCGGACATTGGGCCTTCTTGTGGCCCCGCTGACTACAGTGAAAACATATCAGGTATGGTCCCTGGGTGGTGGTAGCAGTACAATCCCTACTAAAATGACCAGTACGGCCGCACTTGAAGCAACCTGAATCACCACCACTGCCACTCCTACACGCACCCTCGTGCGTCCTGCCGCACTTGCCACAGCGGCTGCGGCCCTGATAGTCTCTCGATCTCGAATCTGATCTCTTGGACCTCTTGCCCGAGCCCTCTGGCATCTGTGCCTCATCCGACTTCCTATTCCTTTCTAACTCCAAATATATCTCTCTATCCCTGGCACGAGCAATCATATCCTCCAGCGTCTTGCAGCTGGACCTGCTCACAAACTGCCTGATGTCACATCTCAGCATCTCATGATATCGTGCATTTTTCATCTCCTCGTCCGCCACATACTGCGGAACAAGAAGGGCCCTCTCCCTAAACTTGGCGGTGATCTCCGCTACTGTCTCTCTAGTCTGCTGTAGATCATGGAACTCCCGTGCCAACTGTTGCACCTCAATCACTGGTGCAAACTCGACCTTGAACCTGGCCGAGAAGTCACTCCATGTCATCATGTCCAATGTGGCATCATCCCCAATAATATGTCCAACCTCCTCCCACCAATCACGCACTCTGTCCTTCAGAAGACAGGAGGTGAGTCGGATCTTGTCCCCCTCGGGACATCGGCTCCTACGGAAGGCGTTGGCGACATCAGCCAACCACCTGCTGCTAGCAATGGGGTCCCGATCCCCATGGTAATCTGGTGCTCCGCAAGCTCTGAACTCCCAGAAAATCAGGGTACGCGCCCCCATCATGGCCACCATCTCAGCGGGGAAGGCTCCCAGCTTCTCATCCAAAATCTCCAATATGCCCTCCTTGACCGTACCGAATATCAAAGGAGTCTAGTCCAGTATACCGCGCGTAATCTCAGCTAATATAAACGCTCTCATCTGCTCCTCGAGCTGACTGGCTCCTGAACCCGAGCCTGATCCCTCACCGGCATCCGAACCGCCAACTGGCCTACCCCGTAGTGTCACCATGCTGCAAACATACCATAACTACCATCAGAATACTCATCACTACTGAGGGGTCTCACACATTTACCACAAGTTCCCTGGTTTTATCTCAGCCGTTCTTGAATCGAGTACGTATCCTCTGCTTTCAGTAGTACGGGCCCATACTACCTTCCACATCTATCCGTACTTTCCTCAAGAATTGCCTCGACTCCACCAAGTCCCTTCTACTGACACTGCTCCCAGCACTAATCTCATCCTAGGCTTGCCCTAGGGTATCCTCCAATTCACTCTCTGCCATCAGCTGCATAAGAAGTCCCTGTTATCTCCCCCTAACTAGCTCGCGAATATCATTACATATCGCTAAGACTAGATAATTTTTCGAATGAGAGGTCCTGCCCTACAACAGTTAGACTTAAACGAGAGCTGCGAAATAAGGCTAGACCTAACCTTCTAAAATTATGTAGTCCTCTCAATATGTAACTTAACATATTCGTTTACTAGTTAATTAGAAATAACTAGAATTCCTAATAGCACAAAGCAAGTAGCATTCGGGCATTGGGAAAAACTAACTACATAATCCAATCAAACTGTTCTATCCTCTAATCAGGAATCTATACTAGCATGCAACTCATAAAGCCCATTCACATAAAACAGGCACATAAGGCATCCTCCTAGATCCTTAGTCCTTATCTAGCATGCAGTTGTAATAAACATATCATAACATAAACTTGTATGGGTAATTTGGGAGAACTTACTTGAGCTCGGCTGATTGCATGCACCACACCCTTTTTCTCTTTTCAAAGTTCTTTTCTCTTTTCAAAAATTATTTTCTTTTTATCAAATCTCTTTTTATAAAAATAATTTTCCTTTGAAAATTTTCATACTAAGTCCTCAGTTTGAGTTCAGACACACCCGAGAGTGTGCCCGAATCCCTCAAACCAAGGCTCTGATACCAACTTGTAACATCCCAAAAATCATGACCAAAAATTTCGTTTAAAATCATTAACTAAAACCATGGTTGTCAAATCTTTTCATCAAAACATAACCAATATCTCAGAACATCATAATCAGAGTATCAAAATATCAGAGTAAAACATCCCATGCTAAAACATTATGGTGTGTGCAATGCAGTCATCCCAATCTCTTCCCTCCGCTACCGGAAGTACCTGAAACCAAAACTGAAAACCGTAAGGACAAAGCTTCGGGAGTTCCCCAATCTATCACATACCATACATATAACCACATACTGGGCCCTCGCCCACTACATCGGGACTTGCCCGACATCGGACTCGCTCCGGCATCGGGCCTCGCCCGGCATCGAGCCTCGCTTGATATATAGATCTGTTTCTCTTAGGCCCCGCCTGTCTCTGGGCCCCACCTGCTAAACACATACTATCATATAACATAACACATGATATATAAGCTAAACATACTCTACTGTACTCTTGTTCTAAGGCCTCGCCTGTATTGGGCCTCGCCCCTGTCCTGCTACTGATGAGTCATGGAACCCCGTCCACACTCCTGCTGATAGTGAGATACGGGCCCCCGCCCACACTCACTTCTCTCCTATCTCATGCCCCGCCCCTGCTCTGCTAATAATTAGATACGGGTCCATACTCGGCTAATGATGAGATACGGGACCTCGCCCACACTCACCACTCTACCAGGCACATACAAGTATCACAAAGACAACAAGTATAATCTAACAAGCAGCATATAAACCTTCCTTGGGATTGCCCCAACATCGGACCCTAGTCCAGAACAGACTATCATATGAACATTCCTCGGGCTTACCACGGCATCGGACCTTGGTCTGGAACCTATAAACGCTGACACATGCAAGAATCACAAGACCTCTAGCATACTAACATTCCTCGGGCCTCGCCCGACATCAGATCGTAATCTGAAACACATATCATAAAATGCCTAGGGCTAACCCCGGGTCTTCCTACTATACACAAACATAATGGACCGGCATTGTGGCCGTAGACCCATGCACACAGTGAGGAGACTTACCTTGCACTGCTGAAGCCCTTGCTGACACTCTTCTGGCTGCTAACTGGAAATTCCCGAACTGTTACTCCTTTGGCTCCCCGAACTATCAATACCAAAATAATACTTAGACCAAATAACCTTCAAAAGTCAAACTAGGTCAACCCTGACCAAATTCAAAGTCAACGGCAATGGTCAAAGTTAACGCTCCGAGTTGACTCAACTTGCCGAGTTGCTCCATAAACTCGTCGAGTTCTAAATTCAGAACTTTGAAATCGTGAACCAACTCGTTGAGTCAGCCCTTGACTCGCCGAGTTCCAGGCTACTCAGACTCGTGATAAACCGAGTCAACTCGTCGAGTCATCCTCAGACTCGTCGAGTTCCTTAGACTCAGAACCATGCAAAACCTTGCTCAACTCGCCGAGTTTCCAAGTAACTCGTCGAGTACATGCAGAATCATGATCGGGAAAAACCCTATCCAGTCGTCGAGTCACCCTAACAACCCGCCGAGTTCATGTAGAAACCAAAAACGGGAAAACCCTCTTCAACTTGCCGAGTCGGCTATCCGACTCGTCGAGTTCCTTCAGTCCACTTCTCATTCAGACGATTCTAAGCCAACTATTGCTCCCAAGGGTAGATCTGTCCTCCTAGAGCATTCTTTCCACGTAAAGTTGCAACCTTTACATGAAAACAAGTCCCAAAAGCCAAAACTAAGCTAAAAGGAAAGGTTTTGCTATGGAGGAGGGATTCAAGCCTCAAAAGCTTGAGACTTTAAGACATTAGGGGCCTTGGAGAGTCCAGATTTGAAGTTGCAACTTCAGATCGTGTTCCACACAATCACTAGCCCACAAATGTGCTAGAAATGGCCATAAAGCTCAAGATGAAGAGATCTATCCAAAGAATGCTCAAGGTAACGATTTGTTACCTTATATTTGTTGCTAAACGGAAGTAAGAGCTGGATCTACACTCCCTTCCTTGATACTTGCTTCCAACCTTCCAATATGTGCACTCCAAATGAACCTTTAGCTTCACAATGCTCAATAAATGAAATTAGGTGGCTAGGGTTTCGTTTCTGGACTTGAGAGGGCAGTAAGGGGGCTGAAGGAGGGTTATAATGTTCTTTAAATAGGGTGCAAGGCCCGAAATTAGGGTTTCCCAAACCCTGACTAACTCGTCGAGTTGGTCCCCCAACTCGTCGAGTAGGTCACTTAACCCGCGAGTCAAAAATCCGCTCCTACTCGTCGAGTCATCCCCCAGACTCGACGAGTTGCCTTCTTGTCTTGGGGTTTTCCTTTCCTTTCTTGGTCTTCTGGATTCTGGGTGTTACATAAATAATCTCTGAAGAGTAACATACTGAAAATGTGAAGCATCCAAAAGACAAAGTCTGAATAATACATAATATGAATCCGAAGAAAGGTCTAGCAATGCCAAAAATTTGATCGGGAGATAAAAAATAAGTGCCACATCGCATCACCAAAAGAATCTTCTTCTTCAACAATATCGCAAATCCAAACTCAAGCAATCATAAAATTTGATCCATATGCTAACACAAATGAGACATGCAAAAGATTCCTACGACAAATCAGAGTAATGAATACTAAATAAATCTGAATCCAAAACTGGAGTCTTACCCAAGATTTCCACTGAGGATTTGTCAACTCATAAAGTGGAAATCATACTTCAATCATCACGACTACTACCATATTGATAATAAGCCAAGACCGGTTAGATACTTCTATGACTAACCAATATCCTTTTCCAGATGTCTTCATGAATCTAAACTGTAAAAGTCACATCGCATCACCAAAAGAATCTTCTTCTTCAACAATATCGCAAATCCAAACTCAAGCAATCATAAAATTTGATCCATATGCTAACACAAATGAGACATGCAAAAGATTCCTACGACAAATCAGAGTAATGAATACTAAATAAATCTGAATCCAAAACTGGAGTCTTACCCAAGATTTCCACTGAGGATTTGTCAACTCATAAAGTGGAAATCATACTTCAATCATCACGACTACTACCATATTGATAATAAGCCAAGACCGGTTAGATACTTCTATGACTAACCGATATCCTTTTCCAGATGTCTTCATGAATCTAAACTGTAAAAGTCACAACGAATGCTCAAATGCTCATGATTTTCCCCCTATTTTTGATCGACAATGCAATAAAGATAAAAAAATAACCATGAAACCAGCCAAGAGAATATGTTGGATCTGATGGAGCATCGCACGCTCCCCCTTGATGTGAGCATCTACCTGTAAAAATGAGGATATTGTTTTTTTGGATCAGGGGTAGACATGATGATGTATTGTCGAATTGAACAAACAATCTAGAATATATATATATATATATATATATATCTATATATATATATATATATATATATATATATATATATATATATATATATATATATATATATATATATATATATATATATATATATATATATATATATATATATATATATATATATATATATAATCTGTTGCTGAAGAATCATAATGCTGAACCGAAGTGATGCTGATACCCAAAATGCAAACCGGAACTTCTGAAGCACGACCAATGACTAGTCAATCAAGGTCAAAAAGAACTGGTCTAGACCTTTAATCCTAAGATCTTTGGTCGGAATGATGGTCCGAGACCTTATGTAACAAGTCCGAAGGAATTAAAAATGCGAAACTCAGAAAGATCCAAATGTCGGAAAACATTGTTGATCAGACAAGTTTCCGTGGATCCGAATGAAAATCTGTAGATGCAAATCTCTGAAGCATATAGATCGGAGGCTGCTAATGCGAGTTGCTTGGTAGAATGAAGAAGACACAAATAATAGTCTCTGAAATAATTTTGTCTTCCCTCGAAATCAGCAAGAAGAATGAGGTCTTGAATCATGAGGCTAAAACTTGTGTTAAAAAAATAATTCGTTTTAAATAAAAATAAGTTAATAAATTGGTTTAAAAAAAAATAAAAAGAATCGAATTGAGAAAAGATAAAATATAGATCAATTCAGACGAAGCAAAATTGATTAATTTCGGATCAAAAAGAAAAATGGATTCTTGGGTTGTATAAGGAAATGGGTAAAAAACGAATAGGTTTAAAAAGATTCGGACCACACTAATTTGGAAGTGAATCCGAGCAAGAAAGTAATACATTACAAATGGGTCAGATCCTTTGAATCCGAAGTCGAGTCCGATCAAAAAGAAAAATGAGTTAAAGAAAAATGATGGTCCGAACAAATGAGGATGTGAGTCCGATATGAGGATTCGAGAGAGAGTCTGACGAGGTAAATGAAATTGAGGTGGGATGCGGAGAATGGGTCTATCGGTTCATGTGGATCCGAACTTGTCAAATGGATTCAACTTTGAATCTAAAATCAGTTGTGAATTCTCGGAAAATGATGAAATAGCCGAAAAATTATAAGTGCAATGGAACAGGTTGTAGGACAACGTGAGATGCATGCCAGACAAAAAAACGGTATTGTCCCCCACATTGATGAGGAATTATGTAATGTCCCAAAAATACCAACTTGATTTTCATTTTGAAAACATGAAATCCATACAACTATTTGTTTAAAACAAATCAGATTAAAATGTATTTTTCAAACATCATAGTACTACAGTAACAATTGGTGCAAAAGAATCATCAGGGGACGCGGTGGAGTCAACCCGGGCCCTTCCCTTTGGAACTGGAAGTACCTGAAAAATGTTTAAACCACAAACCGTAAGCATAAAGCTTAGTGAGTTCCCCAAAATACCACATACCATACATATTATTGCCATAGGCTACGCCCATGGTCTTCCCCTTAAATGCCATGGGCTACCTCTATGGTCTTACTTCCAAGTGCCATGGGCTACCCCCATGGTCAAACATCCAAGTGTCATGGGCTACCCCCATGGTATTTCATGCAAATTCCATAGGCTACCCCCATGGTCTTTCATGCAAATGCCACGGGCTACCCCCGACGTCTTCTATGCAAGTATCACAAAGACAACTAGCACCCTATATAGTATAGTGAGAAGGCTCACCTAACTCACGAATTCAGCTCAACCACAGCTCACAGACACGCAACCGGTGCTACAACCCACCTAAGAAAACATGCAAGGTCCAACCTTAGCCTATACCTGGATCCAAAAATTTGACCAAAAGTCAACCAAGACAAAAAAGTCAACGATCAAAGTCAAAGTCAACAACCCACAATACCAACAGTTGACCCTCACGTCGTGACCTGCCCACACTACCAACAGTTGAACCTCACGTTGTGATTCGTGAGCAACCCTTGGTCACATCATGAGAACGTACTCAATCCGATTCCAAATCGGTCTAGAATCAACTCAACCAACTCAGTCACTGACAACTCACTCAGCAAGCTCCACGATGTGAACCCTCCTTAGTCACGTCGTGAACACCACAAGACAAGATAGACGAAGGATCCACTATTTTCAGGTCGTGACATTCCCTATGTCACATCGTGACCACCGTATGAGGAAACATCTTAATAGTTTGAGTCCTTAATACATTAAATCTTCAAATATAACTTTCCAGAAAGCTTTAAGGGACTCCATAGGTTCATAAAAATGACAAATATATGGACATGCATGCTCCATGCGTGCCCTCCACCCAACCTTGGTCAAAAGTCAAGAAAACGACCTAAAACTCATACAAGGTTCACTAACCACATCCAGCTCTTTGATCCATAAGATATGATGCTCTAGGAACCCAGGAGGACCATAAAGTTCCCAACTTTATTCCATATATTCACTCAAATCAAAACCATGAATCAAAAAGGACTAAAACAACTTAGTTTTAATAGAATAAACCAAAGAGGTAGAAACTTGAATCCTTACAAATGGTCCAAAAGGTGATATCAAAGATAAGAAGGTGTTGGTTGATTGATACTTGCACCAATTCTCCTTCTACTTCTTTCAAAGAGCACTAAAACCACCAAAATGAGCCAAGAACCACCAAAAGGGATTAGGGTTAGGGTTTCTGAGGTTTGAGAGTGATGGAGTCTGATAATTAACGTTAATTTGAGTTTATGGGGTTTAAGTACAAAGGAAACCCTAAAAGATCATAGGCTGGGGTTGCAGCCCTTGTCACTGTTGGATTAGATGTCTAAGCCCATAACTATTATTGGTATGTACTTGAACCGAGAGTAGCATGGTCCATTTGGGTTGCATATCATCAGGACAATTTGTTAGGATGGATTCTTGAGAGAAGGTTATATATGATTTATTAATATATTATAAGTTCTAATATATTAATATGAAATCATATGGTTTAATTAGTATTGATCAAGAATTAATTTGGAATTAATTTTGTGATCAAAAGAGACTAATTAAATCTATGGGGACTAATTATGGTAATTAGTTATATTTATATGTGTTGGGCTTATGATCCATGTTGGACCAAGTTTATGTATGGATACATAAAGAGTTGGGCCACATGAACCATGGATCATAGTACCCATGGGTATGGATTTGGGTTATACCCATGACCCTTGAAATCCTACATATAAATGCAAGCTCCATAACCTAAAAACGAGACTGAGCATGTTCTTGGAGTTCATGGAGGTTTTTGGTGCATGGAGATTCTCTCTCAAGAGCCACCTTTGTCCTAGGTGTGTTGTGATTCCATTTGAGGCTTCCACACTATTGGTGCTAAGCTCTTTAAGGCCAAATTCATCAAGTTCTGCAAGCTACACAAAGAGGTAAACTTCTAACTAGTATTTTATGTAGTTTATATCATTTGCATGCTAGTTGTAGGCTTAAAGCTTTGGAAACAATATTGCATGTATAATTAGAGAAAACATAGATCCAAAGCTTTTAGGGTTGTATGTGTACCATAGGATGTTGTAGTATACAAAACCCAACAGTGGTGTCAGAGCCATGAGTTGTTTTCTATTACATTTGATGTAATTATTGGTTTTTGGAGAAAAAAAATCGATTTTCTGCTGTTCTAGACAGTGGACTTTCCGAGTCCACCGGGGGACTCGCCGAGTCCAAGAACAAATTCATCCAACTCGCCGAGTTTGTTCTTGCACTCGACGAGTTGGAGCCCCTGACAGCAGATTTTCGAGTTTTTTTGGCCTGTTTTGGATTTGGATGATTACCACAAAATGTTTTTGTTCATAAAATTTGATTTTGATGCCATGGTAATTATTATCCTCATCTAAATAAAGGATAATTGTCAAAGTTTCAAGATTTATGTTAGTTTATGTGATTAGCTAAGTTCTTGAAAATTATTGATGTGAATTATCTTTTCTTATGAGTTTAATCTTGTTCATAGAAAAATTATTTGATTATTGTGTTAATTGATATAATTGATCTTAATGGTTTTTGTGAACTCCATAACTTGTCCTCAAGTTATGGAAAATGAAGAGTTTTTCATTTAAAAGCACATTAAGTCTCATAGGTTATGAAAATGGAAGAGTCTCTATTTTTAATGTCATCATAAAATGTTTTTTATGTCTTCCATAATTTGTCCTCAAGTTATGGAACTTGAAAAGTCTTCCATAAAAACCATATTAAACTCATAAGTTATGGAAACCAAGAGTTTTTGAATTGTTCAAAACTTGCCCTTAAGTTTTGGAATTTGTAAAGTTACCCCCCATGTATACTTTAATTCCAACCCTTAGAATTTTAAAAGGTTAAAATTCAACCCTTATACTATTATAATATTATAGGTTTAATATTTATATATATGTATAAGAGTAAGTCAGTCTTACCGTTAGTAGGCCTCATTCACGAAGCCGGTCTATAAGGGGGTATAAGGTTACTGCCTATAAAATGGCAGTTTAATGGGTGTCCACTCTCACCCACCGCTTCCTTGACTGGTGGAGTGTCGTTAGCCGAATGGATAGGACATGACATTAATTCTCCCTTCATTAAAAGTATAATGATAAATACTAAGTAAATAAACTCTTATAAATTCCCAATCTTAGTTACTTAGGAAAATGTGAATTTGGTGCTAACCCATGAAATTTCACTTTGCACCTTGTTAAGTCGTTAGTGGAGCGTGTGTGGTTAACCAGCACACTAATCTGGGACTGGCAATGTGTGGCAAAGGGTAGCTTGATGTTAATCATAGATCAATGGAGTGTGTGTGGTTAACCGACACATTTATTAGGTCGTTGTAACATTAGGTGTACCAAGTTAATTTACATGGTTATTCACTCTTTGTTTGTGATCCTCAGCATCCCAGTCACAAACTTGAAGGGCACAATCGAGATTTAAACATGCCATTGAATAGTTCAATGAATCTCAAAAGATCTAGGAGTTTCAATCGATTTAATACCTAAAATTCCTTTTCGGTTTTCATGGTGGAAATTGGTAAATCGTCATTTACCTACCTTCAAATATTTTGTAGCTTGGATGACGACATCCCTCTTCCAAGTTATAAAATATTGTGTTGGGTCCTAGCCCTAATATTTCATATTGGGTGTTATATTAAGGACTTAAATCAACTAAACTTGAATTTCTCCCTCATAGATGTCTAGTTATGACAACTATGGTCTTCCTTATCCTTTTGGATAAAGCTTTCCTAATGAAGATGATATCCCAAATGGCGATCAATGTGAAAGATTAATCCCTTTGTTATGCATTAATGGGACTGGAAATCATACTTCACCTCCTCCACCTCCTCCAATTGTTCTCCCTAACCCACAAGTTCTTGAATAGTTCAAGGTCATTCAATCCCTATTGGCAAGCAGTGTCTATATGTACTTACATCTTGGACATGAAGTCTCATATTGACAAGCTGGGAGAGTTGGGTGTCGAAGTCTCAAGGAAGTTGACTATTGACTGGGTTCTTTAATCGCTTTCCTAAGTCACATAGTGAGTTCCTTAAAGACACTATATGGTAGACCACGACATGGCCCATAATGATCTTACCTATTTGCTTGATGTTGCTGAATCAGCAATGATTTGGAGCACTGGTAAAGCAAATTTGATTGGAAGATCAACTTCCCAAACTTCCATGGACATTTACAATGGTAACATTAGAAGTCCAGAAAAGCTTTCTCTTCCCAATGGAAAGGGATCGGCCATGATCAAGTCATCTGACCCAATGGTAAAGAGAAAGGCTAAGTCTGAGATAGTCCCATGTACCATTACCAAAGAGTCCATATGTTTCTATTGCCAAAGGAAGGGGCATTGGTTGCGAAGCTGCCTTATTTACCTGAAAGTTCACTAGGAGGGTAAAAGTCAAAATTTGGCTATGCTTCAGGTAAAGTCCACTATCTAACTCTATTAATTTCCTATTTAGAGATTCTTATTACATGATGTGACTAGGTCGCATTTTGATGTTTTGTAAAATCGAAAAAGGAGAGGAAGCTTAGAAGAAGAGTATGCTGAATCTGATCGCGAAGATGGATTTCGATCGCATGATTCGAAAATCAGAATTTTGAGCTGCTTCTTAAGAGTTATGATAGATTGCTTAGGAATAGATAACAACATAGTTTTCATATGTATTTGCATTGTAAGGATAATTTTTTCCGCAATTTTTAAATAAAAGAAAATTTTTTGATTTTATTTATTTTAAGTATCCTTACAATGGCATTTGTGAAAATTATTGTTTACATGATTCCATTGATAGCAATATTGGAAAATGGATTTGATTCTTTCGTTTGTGGTAGTGTCATAATTTACCAAATAAGGAAAGATTCTCATCACCCAAGTTTCAGTTGGATAGAAATTTGGAATCATGCAACTTGTATTGTATGATGAATGGGAATTTTCATCTTTGGGAAATTAAGACTAATTCCTTGTTCACATGTATATGTGAGTCAAGTGAAGGACTAAGAGAGCGGGTACACTTGGTTGTGCGCTGATTAGGTCCACCACAAAGAACGATAAGGCTATTCATCATGATTTACTAAAGTTTAGTAAATATGGTTGTGCTTACAAGTTTATGTATAATTCTGAAACATTGGAAAAGTTTCAATGTATGGCAGGACGAATGAGAAGAATCAAATTAGATAGAAAGATACAAGTTTCTCCAATCTGAAAAGATGGGAGAGTACTTCAGTATCATGTTTTATGATCATCTTAATGATTAGGAAAAACCATATCACAATCGATCCTATAAGGACATCTTAGTGAAATTGTTTGACTAAGAAGAGGAATCGTGAATTGTTGAGATGGTTAAATCAAAAGATGATTCATACTTCGTTCCAAAATTGAGTCTTAGAGTAATACTCCAAGATCGAGCCTTGAGTAACATAATGTTAAGAAGGTTTAAAACACTTATCAAATGTAGAGTAAAATATTTTATACTCTTGTACATTTGAAATTGGTGAGTTATGATGTTTTGGATAAAACAAAGTCCAACTAAGGTCAATCGTGTGAAGTGTTTGTCAATAAGTATTGATTTCTAGAAGTCCAGCTAATTTTGATAAAGTCTTATCAAAGCATCTCGTATCAGAAATATGAACATTGGTAAGAAAGTCAATAAGTATTGATTTCTAGAAGTCCAGCTGATTTTTGGATACATGTCAAAGCTAGTGGGAGCATAAGTGTTATGCTAATAATTATCATGTTAGTGGGAGCATGGTTATTATGTTAAGTATTGCAAGTTAGCAATGTTAATTATAGAAAACAAAAGTTTCAATTTGCAAAGTTGCAGGGTTTGAAAAGTTGTTGTGCTATAATTAAGGGAGAGGAAATTACACTTCATCCCAATTCTAAAAGCTTAGATTGTGATTTTAATCAAATTTAGTCAAGTATATATATGAATGTTATGTTGGGATGGTTCAACATAAGGAAATTATATATATGGGAACATTATTTGCGTTCTAAAATTCGATTATGATTACGTCATCCCTTTTCATAATCTGAATTATGAGAACATGGCAAATAGAAATAGAAATATTATAGCAAAAGACTTGTCTAGTATCGTGTCATTATGTGAGACATCATGAATCGTGTCCCATATGCTTCGGATATAGGATCGATTACATGTGCTGTAATATTCATCCGTTATAAATTTTCCAAATGCCTAGGGCATTAAGAGGGAAAAAGAATAGAACTGGATATGACTAAAAAAATGATTAAGCAATTGTCGAGGACAATCTGAAGTCTACAAGATTGGTTGCTCATGGACAGTTGGAAGTATAGTATAAATTTTTGGAAGGACCATATTGACATATTCTGAAAAGAGGCAACTCTTGTTCAGAAGTGATAGTCAAAATGGGAATATGGAAATGTTTCCATTGGTGGAAGTTATTCATTAAATCCGTGTTTGATTAGAAAACTTAATGCAAGAAGGATGTTCAAAGGAATGTACCTTGAATGCGAGACTTCGTTTCCATGGAATTGATCTCCATTGGAATACTTTGTAATGTCTGTTGCCAAGTCTTTGTGACTTTTGTGCATAGTCAATACAAGAGGATCATTGCATATAAATTTAGAATCTAACAGATTATAGTAAATAACAAGAACTTGGTGTTCTTACATTTACGATAAGGATTTGGAATTGTGAAATGAGCATCATTGAAATGTTTTCAATTGATCTATTCCACAAAGAAAGGACCATAGGTAAACATCGTGTGCATGCTTGTTAGTTCAAGTATTAAGTTGATTATTTGAAACATTATACAACGAATAATGAGTAATCAAAATGAATCAAAAGTTTTGGGACCATATAGGATTAGTATTATCCTTGTGTTTCACTTTGAATGTTTTGAATTCCCGAATAATTAGGTTATTCAAACCGTCCACAGTCGATGATACTTTGGAAGTAGGTATTGAGGCAAGACTGTCATGAATGGGTCTGTAGTATGTCTAGGTGTTTTAGACATAGCTGTAGTATTCATGAGTGCTCCTGGAATAAGATTCGAGTATTAGATTAAACCCAGGCTCATTTGAATCACTTCATGGATTTTATCACGAGTGATCATGAGACGATAATATCTTATATTCTTCAAACTGAGAGATATGAGTTGCAGTCTACAAGTCGGTTGCACATTGATAATGTGAAAACGAACAAGTAACTTGGTGTTATAAAACGCATTGTTGTTTGTGATTTGATGAGTAAATAGAGCAAGCATATGAGTCAAAGTTTATCCATTCCTTTTACCCTTGGAGGGATAAAAGCGATATATGTGGGCCCCTTGATGATTTAGTGATGACAACCCTAAGTGCTCGGCCGGGCCTGGACTGATTTGATTTGTTCAATTAGTCGGTCATCATAAATCGGAAATTGGGAAATAACAGATGGACAGAGAGTATGATTATAATCCATGTCTCAGTCCATATGGTATCTAGAATGGAGGAATATATGATCCCTTATCTAATGGACATGTCATTGACTAGGTCAGAGTTCGACAGCGGCTTTTAAGAGCTATGATTGCTAGTCGGGTTTTGGAGTCGTACTTGCAATAATAGTTTTAGACTTATCCAAGTGGGAGACTGTTGGATTAGATGTCTAAGCCCATAACTATTATTGGTATGTACTTGACCCGAGAGTAGCATGGTCCATTTGGGTTGCATATCATCAGGACAATTTGTTAGGATGGATTCTTGAGAGAAGGTTATATATGATTTATTAATATATTATAAGTTGTAATATATTAATATGAAATCATATGGTTTAATTACTATTGATCAAGAACTAATTTTGTGATCAAAAGAGACTAATTAAATCTATGGGGACTAATTATGGTAATTAGTTATATTTATATGTGTTGGGCTTATGATCCATGTTAGACAAAGTTTATGTATGGATACATAAATAGTTGGGCCACATGAACCATGGATCATAATACCCATGGGTATGGATTTGGGTTATACCCATGACCCTTGAAATCCCACATATAAATGCAAGCTCCATAACCTAAAAACGAGACTGAGCATGTTCTTGGAGTTCATGGAGGTTTTTGGTGCATGGATATTCTCTCTCAAGAGCCACCTTTGTCCTAGGTGTGTTGTGATTCCATTTGAGGCTTCCACACTATTGGTGCTAAGCTCTTTAAGGCCAAATTCATCAAGTTCTGCAAGCTACACAAAGAGGTAAACTTATAACTAGTATTTTATGTAGTTTATATCATTTGCATGCTAGTTGTAGGTTTAAAGCTTTGGAAACAATTTTGCATGTATAATTAGAGAAAACATAGATCCAAAGCTTTTAGGGTTGTATGTGCACCATAGGATGTTGTAGTATACAAAATCCAACAGTGGTGTCAGATCCATGGGTTGTTTTCTATTATATTTGATGTTATTATTGGTTTTCGGAGCAAAAAATTCGATTTTCTGCTGTTCTGGACAGTGGGCTCGCCGAGTCCAAGAACAAATTCATCCAAATCGCACTGTCAGATAGAACCATTCCAAACCACATCTAAAATGACTTCATTCTGCAACTCGAATTGGAACAACCCCTAACCCTCATTTACTTAACTGATAACTGGAAAAATATAATCCTCGTCCATTCACCGATGCCGGTAACCTTGCTCTCAATTACGAAGGTGACTCTTCACACATGTCTTAACCATTGGCGCCATACCAACATATACTTCACATCCTGACAACCCATTACTCCCATACTCGATCAATCTAAGATCTCCTAATTTCACGTTGTCCTACAAATAACTAGGGAGCGGAATTCCCGACTGATCGTTGAAGCCGACGACTTCACACGTGGTTATACAACGAGACCCCGACCAAGAGTCTAACCAACAAAGGCTACCTTAGCCTATCAGCCAACACAGATCTAGTCACCCTCCACTCCAAAAAAAGGACGACTTAACCAACCAACATACGTACCACTCAACAAATCTGTTGGACTCCAGGTGAATGTTGCTGCTAAGACGTGGTCTTACTTCACATTTTTCCCCAAATCAGCCTACGATATATCCCAATACTATGAATGATGTTGCTTACCCACAGTCTCACAACCATTCTTGCGATGGTCTAACTCATCCTAGAGAATGCTACGAGGAAAGTTGTAGACTTACAACACTTCTGCAACTGCCTACCAACCTAGTGAATGCTACTGCTACACCGCAGTCTTACAATACTTCCACAACTACCTACCAACCTAGTGAATGCTATGGCTACCCCATAGTCTTACAACACTTCCACAACTACCTACCAACCTAGTGAATGCTATGGCTACCCCATAGTCTTACAACACTTCCACAACTACCTACCAACCTAGTGAATGCTATGGCTACCCCGCAGTCTTACAACACTTCTACAACTGCCTACCAACTTAGTGAATGCTACGGCTACCCTGCAGTATTATAACACTTCCATAACTGCCTACAAACCTATTAAATGCTACGACTACCCCGCAGTCTTACAAAACTTCCACAACTGCCATGGTCCCAGCCCATGGTCTTGTCAACTATCCACAAGAATACCTAACCAAAAATCAATAAGATCCGAACCCCCAGCTTGTTGGACCCTATCAGGCGTTCGGGTCGTGTTTCAAACCCAATAGCCTTCATCAGATAAGAACAGGTAGAGAGGTCCTAACACAACCGTCAACCTAAACCTAGCAACAAACCTATGGTGCATTACTACCGATGCTTCATGCCTTCGGACGAGGTAACTTGAATCCATAACATTTCCTTCTCTGATTACAATTGACCAATGAACACTCTTCCTTGCATAAACCTCGACATATACAACAACAATATTTGTCTCTCTGCTTTTCCTAGAATATGAATTTCCTCATTGATTCACACTTTGAAATATTCCCATTAATCCAAACGATTCTCCCCCACTTGGACTCAGTTACACTCTGTCAATCTTACAACCATTGGATTTCTAAGCCTTCTCACAATCTCACCACTTAGACACCACCATCCTGAGCTCACAAGAACCGAGGTTACATGACCAAATAATCTAGGGTACCCACACCCCGAGCCGGATTAAACATTTCACTACTCTTGAAAAAAGATTGTCGTATCCCAAGCACCTTCCCCTGATACAATTCCAAATCCTTGAAAAAACTCAATCGATGACAAAGAACTAATAAACCAACTATTGGAAATAAATAGATAACCAATCCAATGACTCACTTGCTGCAGGGCGAACCCACGCGAACATGCCTCAACCACGCCCTGAGTTGATAAATAAAAAACATCTTTTACCTTACTAACGATAGTGATTGGTTCAACGAGCTAACCAACCCCTCAACTGAAATCCAACCTGAGTGACATAAGCACCCCTGAAATCTATCTTTGTTGTCCCAATGAGATATTTTCCTAGAAGCTTCGGACGTGAGGACCACCTGCACAAACCTAAAATCATGAATCTTAAAGCAACTCATCATGCACTCGCGATCTGACCAATCCTTTGTACTTCACAACCATGAAAGATATCAACAATCTCAAATACCAAAAAAAATTAGTAAACTTTAACTGCAACTTCGTCAGACTGTAACACCGTAAATTTTCGAACAAAATTTTCATTTTTGAAACATATAATTTTCATTATCACATTCCAAAAACCACAAGTATCAAATTGTCAAAACACAAATATCATAAATCGTTTGATAAAATCCAGGATCCACAAAACATAAACTCCATCTCAAGTGTGTGTATAATCAAGCCGACGCCTTCCCACGATCCTAAGAAGTACCTGAAACACATATCACATAACACGGTAAGCATGGAGCTTAGTGAGTTCCCCAAAATACCACATATATCCTATTAGCTTCTCATGGCTATAACTCAAATAAGACCCTCCGGTCAATGTGTCTCAGTGGGACCCTCCAGTCCCACAACTCGGGTGGACCCTCCGGTCCTAACTCAGTAAAGCTCAGAATAATACACAACATAAATCACAAAGACACAATGCAGGATATCACAATACTCAATAATAGCATACAAGAGCCTCCGGTTACACAAATTACCACTCAAGGTAAGTATAGTGAGAAGACTCACCTCGTAGGCAAGCAAATGAATCTCGTACACGAATCACCGACTCGTCGAGTGCACCTATGTGACTCACCGAGTCCCCTTGTTCCTTCAGAAAAGTAGCGAAAACCAAACCTAACGCGTCGAGTTTTCTCATCAACTCGCCGAGTTACTCATGACCAGCCTCATCGGGGAAAACCCTAGACGACTCGTCGAGTCAGCTCATTGACTCGGTGAGTCCATTCAGTCTACATTCTCATTCAGACCTTAAAAGGCAGATCTACAACTCCAAACTCTAGATCTAGCATCCCAAGGCTCGAATGTCACATAAAGCTGCAAGCTTTACGTTCATGCATGACATATTAGGCTCATAATGCCAATACAAGCTCCAACAAGGGTTAGATGCACAAGAGCTTGCCTCTAGCTCAATAAAGCTCAGGTCGTTGGACTCACAAGGCCTCCTACAATCCAGATCTGAGGTTCCAACCTCAATCCATGCTCAAATGACCCAATGACACAAGATGGATGGGAGAAAACCCTAGAAACTCCCCAAACCAAGATCTCATAAGGAAATGATCAAGTTAGCATCTTTTTACCTCCAACTGAAGCAAATCTCTGAAGAATCTCTAGATCCAAAAGCCTCCTCTTGATCCAAGCTTTGATGCTCCTCACTTTTCCTCCAAAAGTGCACTAAAACCACAAGATTAACCTTTCTCTTTCTCTCTTAGCTCACTAACACGATTAGGGTTTCACACAGGGGAGTAGGGTGGCTGGTGAGGCGGAAATGAGGGATTAAGGCCCATTAAATAGGACACAAACCCAAAGATTTAGGGTTTCCTCACACATCGCCAACTCAGCGAGTCGGGTCTCTGACTCGTCGAGTTGGTCATTAAACCCACGTGGCCAATCCGACTCTACTCGACGAGTTGGGCATCCAACTCGGCGAGTCACTCAGTCAACCCTAAAAATATAAATAAATAAATATTATACCTGGGTGTCGGGATGTTACAATTTTCCCCCACGAGAATCAGACTTCGCCCTCGAAGTCATGCTCCAGAAACAACTCAGGGCACTGCTCGCGCATCTCAGACTTCAGCTCCCAAGTCCACTCGGATCCCCTACGGTGCTCCCACTGAACCTTAACCAGTCACACCTCTTTGTTCCTCAGTGTCTTAACTTTTCTATCCAAAATTGCTATTGGTCTCTCAATGTAATTCAGGCTCACATCTACATGAATGTCCTCTAACGGTACCACTGCCGTCTCATCGGCTACACACTTCCTCAACCGAGACACGTGGAAGGTTTTATGAATCTGGCTTAAATCTGCAGGTAGCTCCAACCGATAGGCTACCTTCCACACTCTGGCAGTCATTCTGAAAGGACCGATATATGTAGGACCCAAATTTCCACGCTTCCTGAATCGGATCACCCCTTTCCACGGGGATACCTTCAGGAGGACAAAATCTCCAACCTGGAACTCTAGCTCGGATCGTCGTTGGTCTGCGTAACTCTTCTGGCGACTCTGAGCTGTCAGTAGCCACTGTCTGACCTACTGAATCTGCTCAGTCGTCTTGAGCACTATCTCAGTGCTACCCATCACTCTCTGCCCTACCTCTCCCCAACAGATGGGAGTCCGACACCTCCTCCCATATAAGATCTCAAAGGGAGGCATACCAATACTGGAATGGTGGCTGTTGTTATAAGAAAACTCATCCAAGGGAAAATAGGTGTCCCAACTTCCTCCGAAGTCCATAACACATGCACGCAACATGTCCTCAAGCGTCTGAATCGTCCGCTCATTCTGCCCATCTGTCTGTGGGTGGTATGCGGTACTGAAGTGCAATCAGGTACCCAACTCCTCATGAAACTTCTTCCAGAACATGGAAGTAAAACGCACATCCCGATCTCACACTATCGATGTTGGCACTCCATGCCGAGCCACCACCTCTCTCACATAAATCTCAGCCAACTTCTCTACGGAAGAGCTCTCACTGATAGCAAGGAAATGAGCACTCTTCATCAACCGATCCACAATCACCCATATCGGGTCGACACCTTGCGTGGTTCTCGGTAATTTGGTGATAAAATCCATGGAAATTTGTTCCCACTTCCACTAGATAACCTCGAAAGGCTGCATCAAACCATGCGGTCGTTGGTGCTCTTCCTTGACCTGACGATAGGTCAAGCATCTCTCGACTACCCATGCCACATCCCTCTTCATACAGGGCCACCAGTTTTCTCTCTTCAGATCCAGATACATCTTAATGGCTCATGGATGGATCGAGAATCTCGATCTATGTGCCTCCTCCATCAGTATGTGCCGAGCTCCACCTGTATAGGGCACCCAAATCCGCCCACGGAAAGTCCTAAGCCCCCGACTATCCATCTTAAACTCGGAAACCTGTCCGATCACCCGCTCCCTCTTGAGTTTCTCTGGCCTCACAGCCTCCACCTGAGCCTCTCGGATGATATCTAGGACTGGAGTCATCACCGTCATCCTAATACATACGTCTCGGATCGGTGCACTTTTTGCTCTACGGCTCAAGACATCGGCTACCACGTTAGCCTTACCTGGATGATATAAGATCTCATAGTCGTAGTCTTTCACTACATCCAACCATCTCCTCTGTCTCATATTCAAGTTGGGCTGATCCATTAGGTACTTCAGACTCTTATGGTCCGTGTATATGGTGCACCAGACTCTATATAGATAGTGGCGCCAGATCTTGAGGGCGAACACCACCGTCCCCAACTCCAAATCATGGGTGGGATACCTCGTCTCATGAGGCTTCAACTGCCTTGATGCATATGCAATCACATGTCCCCTTTGCATCAACACAGCTCCTATCCCTGATATAGATGCATCACAGTAAACTACGAAGTCCTCAACTCCCTCAGGAAGGGCTAGCACTGGAGCTTCGGATAATCTCTGGTGAAGAGTCTCGAATGAGGCCTGCTGCTCGGGCCCCCAGGAAAAAGTAACACCCTTCTGGGTCAATATGGTAAGAGGAACAACAATCTTGGAGAAATCTTTAATAAATCTCCGATAGTAACCGGCCAAACCCAGAAAACTCCTGATCTAGGACAGGGATCTCGGCACCTCCCATCTCATAACTGCCTCAATATTGGCCGGGTCGACCAATATCCTATTCTGGTTAAAAAGATGTCCCAGGAACTGGACCTCTTGTAACCAGAAATCACACTTGGAGAATTTGGCATAAAGCCTCTCAACCCTCAATACTCCAAGAATCTCCCGAAGATGCTCCTCGTGTTGCTCTCTGGACCTAGAGTACACCAGAATATCGTCGATGAACACGATTATCGATCGATCCAACATGGGCCTGCACACCCGGTTCATGAGATCCATGAATGCCGCCGGTGCGTTGGTGAGCCCGAAAGGCATCACCACAAACTCATAGTGCCCATAACGAGTCCTAAAAGCCGTCTTCTGGATATCCTCCTTGCAAACTCTCATCTGATGGTACCCAGACCTCAAATCAATCTTGGAAAACCAAGATGCCCTCTGCAACTGATCGAATTAATCGTCGATCCTCGGTAGTGGATAACGGTTCTTGACCGTCAGCTTGTTTAACTCCCGGTAATCGATATACATCCGGTGTGAACCATCCTTTTTCTTGACAAAAAGGATCAGTGCTCCCCACGGAGAGCTACTCGGTCTGATGAAACCCTTCCTCAACAGCTCCTGGAGCTGTGAGGATAACTCTTGCATCTCTGGTGGCGCAAGGCGATAAGGTGCCTTGGCAATAGGCGCCGCACCTGGAACCAAATCAATCCGGAACTCCACCTGCCTCTCGGGAAGCACACCCGGCAACTCCTCGAGAAAAACATCCGGAAACTCGCACACTATCAGAACCTCGGAGACAAAACTCGGGCTTTCTGTAGCAACCCGCGTATCCATCACGTACGCCAAAAATCCCATACAACCCTGCTGTAGACTCTGTCTCGCTCTTGCAGCGGAGCAGAAAGTTGATCCAGATCTGGTACCCTCGCCATACACCGTAAGCACTCCCCCACTAGGGTCTCATATGGTCACCATCTGACGCTTACAGTTGATCACAACTCTCAACCGACTCAACCAATCCATGCCCACTATGACACATACATCACCCGTGGCTATCGACACCAGATCTATCTGGAACTCAACACCAAAAATCTCCAGTACACATCCCCGGAATACATCAGTAGCGAAAACCGCATGCTCTTCGGCTATAGAAACCCTCAGAGGTCGACTCAACGTCTCACGTCGGATACTGATGTGACGAATAAAGGCTAAAGATACGAAGGATCGACTCGCACCCGAGTCAAATAACACCAAAGCAGGTACAGAACTCACAAGAAAAGTACCTATATACAACACAGTATAAGCAAAACAAATCTCAAAATAATAGGAATAAGGAAATACGTACCAGCCACGACATCAGGTGCTGCACGGACCTCCTCCGTTGTCAGCTGAAAAGCTCTCCTACGAGCCCTCGGAGCCTCGGCCTTTACAGGCCGAATATCAGTAGCACGCAAAGCAACAAGAGTGGAACCCTGGGCTGATCCCTGAATGAGCTGAGGGCACTCAGCCTTCCGATGGCCGGTCTGGTTGCAGTGAAAGCAAACTGCAAACCCCTTGGGGAATCCCTCGCCAGGTGCCCCTCCTTGCCACATTTGTAGCAAATCCCTGCCCGACACGATCCCTCGTGACTCTTCCCGCACTTGCCACAAGTGCGGCCCTTCTGGCCCCCAACTCCCGTATCAACGGGCTTTGCCCGCTTCGTCGCCGGCTGCGACTGTACTGGTCTCCGGTCTCTCCCCTGAGATTCCCGAATCACCGCTTATCAAAGTGAGTACATACCCCCGTATTTTCATAATTTCTACTGTTTTAAGGGGGAGGGGGGGGAATACAAGCATAACACAAGAACTTTGTGTTATAAAATCATGATTTCAAATCATGATAAAACAACATTAAATCATTAAAAATACTCAAAAAATTAAACTCTTTTATAAACTTATATTTTTCCCCAAAATTCATATTTGTATATATATATATATATATATATATATATATATATATATATATATATATATATATATATAATGAGATTTAAAAGACTTAGGACTGATAACTCATTCTGGGTCCTTTTCCTTGTTTGGATGTGGGCTTAAAGTACCGGTTATTTATCCGAGTGTCGTTTAAATTTTAATTATATATAAGATTGTATATGTATATAAATATAATAGTTATTTCATTAGTTTAACTACCTTTGTAACATGCTGAGCAAGGGATTAAATGCAAACATGGTTAAATACACATTCAGAAAGTACATATAAATTATAATAGGTATAATTTATACATAGAACAATAATTCATGAGACAAGTATACTAGAATACACAGTCTTACAAGAAACTAGGGTTTTGATACAGAACAAATAAAGGTTTACACTTATCAAATACATGTTAGGAATACTAATTCAAGAACATACTGTCAATCATTATTTCAGAATGATTGGGTTTTGATTCAAGAACATACTGTCAATCATTATTTCAGAATGATTGGGTTTTCATAACTAATATACATGTAACGTTTATATGCTTTTTATGAGACACTAAGTTCAGGTTGTTTAATTCATTTTAGACAACAGAGGAAAAGTCCTGACATTATAATCAGAATCTCCAGCTGGGGATCGAAACAAGTGTGTGTAGATCTATATCGGGATTGACAACCCCGCACTCAAGCTGCTAGCTACAGTCAGACTTATAAGCCGATGAGTGGCAATTGTTATCACCAGTTTAAACGCCCACAAAGCGTTTGTTTCAGGCCATCAGTCATAGTATGGTTATAATAACTCATTAAAAAGATATTAAAAATACGTTAGTGTATAAACAACTAAACGAAAGTACACCTTCAAAGTACCAGTTTAAGGAATACAAAATACAATGGTTCAATACAGTTTTCAATAACAGCTGGTGGAGCCAGGCACACTCTCAGTTACAAGTTTTCATAAAGGAATACAAATACAAAACATTAATACAAAGAGAACGGTTTATGGGATTAAACCATTTTTACAAATGGGAATCTAGTCATTTACTTTCAGTAAACTAGTATAACATAAAGAACCTTTAGTGTTTAATTCTATAATTCCTTAGTTGCTACATCATAGTTATACATAAGTAATATCCGATTGAGAGTGAAATGTGTGACTTCCGCCTTACTTCCTGTTCCTTGTTTGGTTGTGGACTTAGGGCAGATACACCCATTTAACTGTCCATTCGATATTGGGTTATGTATAATCAGTATAAACTAAGTAATTACAGAGGGAAACTATTGAGGTTATCAGTTAATCACCTTAGGAAATATAGGATTTCCTGGAGAAACCAGTGAACTTATCCAAAGAACATAGGGTATACTTAACAGAACTAAAATACTTATGATCTCACCAGCTTAGATGCTGATCTACTCTTTCAAAATAACTTGTATTCTCAGGAATCCAGTAGACACGTACGCTCCCGAAGCTTTTGAGAAGACTACCTAGTACTGTACCGCGACTCTTGTCTTCTACTGTACCTACTTTAGTGTTTGAATATGTAATGTTTAAACACTTATGTAAAACTTATACTTATTAATGCAATGGTTGTTTCTACTTTGATTACTATATTGCATGTGTTGTGATACTTACCTAAAGTCCTCCGCCCCCGAATGTTTCCGCCATTCTGGTTTGGGGGTGCGACAGATTGGTATCAGAGCAGTGTTTATAGTGAACTAAGTATATCAGTCATAAAAGATATACAACTATAAACCCATTGGGATAAAAACACTCTGACCAAGAGTTATACTTTAAAAATATATCAATATTTTATAAAAGTATAAGTACATGCAGAGTATATATACCAGAATGAGTATCACAAGAAGAACAAAACTAAAGTATTTGGATGTTGGACATTGCAGTCAAACCTAGACAGTGACGTAATCATATCTGGGATCAATATAGCCTGATCAACTATATTCATCCGAGATATGACCAACACGTGTTTGGGAAGTGATTGTAGTGTTGCAACTGGTCTAAAACTTACATAAGTACTAGAAGAATTCTAGAACCAAACATAAAGACTAAAATACTATGGGAGTATTTTAGGATGCTATAACAAGAAAACTGAAAACTTGTTAAGTTCTTATATCTAGAAGTCCAAGAATCAAACTCATAACTAAAATAACATGGAGGTATTTTACATACCTCTGGGGAATGTTAAAAAGATCTTTTCTGATAAGTCTATAATTACTAAGTGGATACATTAAGGTTATATATAGCCGAGATTTTATAGACTTAGAATATGTGATTTTCACTCTACTTCCTTTTCCTTGTTTGGATGTAGTTTTAGAATAGGATTACTTATTCAAAGGTCTATTTGATCTGGATTATATATAATCGGTACACACCATGTGATTATAGGAGGACCAGGAAGGATCACCTTCGTAAAAATTCAAATTTTCTCATAGATTCTTTAGATATTTCCATTCTCGTATACAATAGAAGAGTCAAGGAGGATCCAACAGAATTTCATTAGGAGAATTCCAAGAAAGAAACATATGAGAAGTAAATAAACTATAGAAATCATTTAGTGCCCTTACCCTATTAAGGACACCAATGAGAGATTCGCATGAACTTCCGAGATTCAAAATCTTCATTACGAAGTAATGGGGATCGGTATCAGAATCGGAAGTAAGACAGCCCGGGAATTCAATATACCTACAGAGGAGAAGGACACCCTATAGATACCAAGAGGAAACAAATCATTACCACTTAGAATAGAACAGAGAACAAAGGAAAACCACGCATGATTCATGTGAAGCATTTGAGCACCTTTTCATCTAAGTAATAACTAGTAAATCGGTTCAACCTAGTGAGTTAGTGATCTCATTACTCACATTAGGTTTGGAGCTTATCCTCTTTTCCTGTCACGGCTAATAACAATAAATCAGATCACGGAATCTTAATTGATAGTGATTACTTCTCAAATTCATAAGTCTATTTTATATAGACACTGTTATGAATTATTTTCGAATATTTTCGAAAATTAGGAAACGATATCCACCAAACAAAGGTAACTTAGTTCGGATAATGCTCGGTTCATAGCCATTCTAGAAACTTATTTATGTTCCTCACCAGGACTGCATCATAGGGATGCAGGTCGAATCATTGAGAACAATATAACAAAACGAAAGATTTATACATAGATACAAATGGTTAGAATACATCTATAGACACGATTGTCGCTCATGAGCTCATTTTCTTATCAAGTAACAGAATCATGCCTCCAAAGAAGTGTAACCAACCCACCAGCGAAACACCAATCCTTCAGATAGATGCGGCTATGTTTCAAGCTGCAGTCACAACAGCTGTAGCAGCTGTCATGGCACACCTTAATGCTAACAATGCAAATGTTAGTAGTAATGCTATCGGTAACTCCGATCATGGTGATGGCCAAGTACAGCAACGAGCACCTACTTGTAAGAACACCTTGAACCTTAAGCCTAATATCTTGAAACGAAAGTTCGAGAACAAGGAAGGGAGTTGTTCAACTCAAGAACCTAATAGAGGGCAACGAACTGGGGCAGTCAATACCCCCGTCAGCCCTGTTATTCTAGCACCAACCAAGCCGTACTTAGGAAACCTCCCACACTGCAGCAAGTGCAACTACCATCATCATGGAGTTTGCCGAGAGCTGCATTGCAATAGATGCAACATGAAGGGGCATACCGCCCGTATCTGTAGAACTCCGGTCGAGTTCATCACTTCAACTACCGATGTTGGAACCATTCCCATATGTCCCCTTTGTGGTGAAATAGGACATTACAAGAGGGACTGTCCAACAGAGAAGAACGACGGGGGAGCAGGAGGATTTTGATCCCAATACATGGGAAAGCATTAAAGAACCCTGCTATATTTTGGTACGCTTCCAAACCCCGATAACTATTTATAATTATGATTACTCTTCCGTTCAAATTAAATCATAACACTTATATAAAAATTTGAAACCCTAACAGGTAAGCTATGATGACTTAGTGTATACATAAGGGTCATTTATAATTAAGATTTGTAGACTTAGAGTGAGTAATCCCGCCTCATTTCATGTTCCTTGTTTGGTTGTGGATTTAGGGCAGCGTTGCTCAGTCAAAGGTTTTACCAATCTTAATTATACATGACTTGTATACACCAAGCGATTATAGAGAGACCTAGTAAGGATCGTTTCATGAAAGTTCATAATTTCAAATTATCAGAACCCTCGTATTGGTAGTACCCGCCAATTTCGAATCAAAAAGGGGTTCGTAGTGATAATAACAGAATAAAACCAGAAGCGCTGAAAACTTAGGTACATAGGATATCACCCTAGTAATCATTCGTCCCATAACGACTTAATATCTATTTCGTCGAGAAAATTCTGACATCCTCATTCGACATGGTTTGGCCTGGCCCTTACCATGTGAAAATTCTTATGATGTATAAGAGAACTTTTTCCTTAATCAGCCATAAGATGAAATTCTTTCAATCCATAACACAAAACCCTTAGGTTGTTTCTCGTTTCAAAACTTCAGAAGTACCCATGCGAAGAGTACCACGCCATTCTAGCCTACTCAGTAGACAGGAAACTTCAAACGAAAAGCACTGAAGCAGTCTTAGACGTCAGTAACTACCGAAGTACCTCAATCGATCTCGTAGGAAAATCATTGTACCGCAGGTCAAGTTCAAGAATAGAGACTAAGAACTCATTAAGTTAATCTATCGCTGCTATGTGTATACACGAGAGTGGTATATAAGTTAGACTTAACAAGATTAAGGATGTGTGATTCCACCCTATCTCTTGTTCCTTGTTTGGTTGTGGACCTGGGGCAGAGTCACCCATCCGAACGTTTTGTGAAATCTAAATTATATATGATTTGTATACACGAGGTTATGGTGGATGAGCCAAGTATGAGTCTGATCATGAACTTCGGAGCAAAAGCCTGCATCAGGTATTCTACCAGGTGGAATTCAACATGAGACCACGACGATGGGTCGAGCTACTAAATGACTACGAATTCGAAATTCGTTATCATCTCGACAAAGCCAATATAGTAGCTAACACCCTAAGTCGGAAAGAGTACCCAGGTTATAGTGCCAATCATGAACTATGATAACCCTTTCAAATCTTTCCACACAAAGTAAGGAGGCTCAACAGGAAGCCTTGAAACCTGAAAATGGGGCAAGTAGAAAAGATGACTAGAACGTGTGAGTGCACGGTATTCCAATATCTGTTATCTCCAGTGAGGTAATAGAATCATCTCCCAGTTAAGGCAGTCACTCAAAAATCTGTAAGAACTAGAGTAGTCATGAGCCTATGTGATCGACTATGGTAAAGAATGGGATATCCATTTACCAACTAGTCGAGTCCTTTATCACGCTAGCATTCAAGTTGCTCCATTCGAAACCTTCGGTGGTCATAAGTGCAGATTCTATCTGCACTGGACTAAAGTGGTAATACGCAACTAGCTAGAGACCCAATTTCCACAAAGCACCCTCGCTGATCTGGAATTCATCCGAGAAACTACCAAAAACAAAATACGAATCAGGAAGCGACATAAAGCTTCCAGAGTTAACCAGAGAAGCTACGGCTTCGATAAAAGAAAACCCTTGGAATTCAAGGATTGATGACCTTGTCATATGAAGGTCTCACTCAGGAAGGACAAGATGCTCTTGAGAAAGCGTGAAATACAAAACTCAAAGTACATAGGACCATTTGAGATTCTTACCAGAATCGGTCTTGTACTTTTAAACTTAAACTACCACCAAAAACTTAATAACATTCATCCCATCTTTCACATATCTAATTTAAAGAGGTGTCTATCCGATAAAACACTTGTTATTTCACTCAATGAAATCAAGTTAAATAAAAGTCTACACAATGTAGAAGAACCAATAAAAACCATGGATAGGGAAATCTAAAGAACCACGCTAAGTCTCATCCCGTTAGTGAAGGTTCGCTGGATTACAAACCAGGGACCTGAATTCACTTGGGAAAGGAAAGATTAGACCTAGTCCATGAGTATCACTTTAGACTTAATTTCGGGACGAAATTCCCTCTAACGGGGGGATAATGTGACACCAGTCAAATTTTGGTCGTAATTGGGATGAACCAAGTGGTAGAGTTTGTAACAAGGTTTCGAAAAACATAAAGAACACTGAAATCCGAGTTATAACGAAGAAGTTATGACCAATCGAAAATCCGCGACAAAACCGGCAAAACACTGTTCAGTGTAAAAAGCGAATTTTCGATAAAAGGCTTTTTAGCCTTAACAATCTAAATAAAACTTGTAGAATATGTTAAACCGAGAACGTTCATAAAAAGAACGTAAAAATCCGACTTCGTATGAGGAAGTTATGATTTTTCGAAGTTTCGGTTTAGCAGTAGACAGCTAAAAATTCGAAATATAAATCGATCGATATTTAGCCGACGCAACTTAAACGAGAATCGAAGGTCTCGTCAAAAGTAGCACAACGGTAAAAAGACAGACGAAAATGGACGTCGGATGAAGAAGTTATGAATTTTTAACGGATTCCCGTCCCGGTCTGTTTAAAATAATAATATTAAAAATAAATTCAAAATTAGCCGACGAAGTCTAAACGAAAGTCGTAGAGTATGATTTTACCTACGCGTGCATATAAAGAACTTCAAAAATGGAGCTCGTTTACGAAAGTTATGATTTTCGCAAGTTTTTGGCACAAAAATCAAGAAAAATGGAAAACCGGGCAATTTCGCATGCAAGGCTTCGGACACGTCATCATCACGTGCGGACCTCCACGTGTCACCTGCTGATAGGAGCGAACCTTGCGTGGCACCTTCTGATTGGACCGCAGCCGAGGTCCACTAAGCAGCCGACAGCACTCGCAAGAGACACCCCGGAGATGACCCTCGGACACCCCCCTCGCATCGTGGCATCCTCCCATTGGACCGAAGGTTGGTCAAATCCGAAGCCCCCACCTGTCCGAGCCTCGCACGTGGGCTTCGCTCCTTCCGAAGCGTGGGCTGCTGACTCACCTCCTCGCCTCGCCAGGTGGCTGCTGAACCGCCTTCGGACCGCACCCTCGTACCCCTATATAAAGGGTGCGAGACTCCTCGGCTAAGAAGAGTTTTTCACCCCAAAATTCACATTTATACCCCCTCAACTTTCTCACGACCCCCCCCCCCCCCCCCAAGGCCCCGGTATCGTGTCTAAAGCCCGAAGCAAGCCCCGGAGCCCCGGAATTCTCGAGAAGTCATCCTCTCTCCTGTCGAAACTCTGCCCGGTTTGAGCCGGTTTCTCGTCAAATAAACTCTTTACGGGAAACGAAACGCTGCCCGAATACAAGCATAATTTCATAATTTCTACTGTTTTAAGGGGGGAATACAAGCATAACACAAGAACTTTGTGTTATAAAATCATGATTTCAAATCATGATAAAACAACATTAAATCATTAAAAATACTCAAAACATTAAACTGTTTTATAAACTAATATTTTTCCCCAAAATTCATATTTGTATATATATATATATATATATATATATATATATATATATATATATATATATATATATATATATATATATATATATATATATATATTTAAAAGACTTAGGACTGATAACTCATTCTGGACCCTTTTCCTTTTTTGGATGTGGGCTTAAAGTACCGGTTATTTGTCCGAGTGTCGTTTAAATTTTACTTATATATATAAGATTGTATATGTATATAAATATAATAGTTATTTTATCAGTTTAACTACCTTTGTAACATGCTGAGCAAGGGATTACATGCAAACATGGTTAAATACACATTTAGAAAGTACATATAAATTATAATAGGTATAATTTATACATAGAACAATAACTCATGATACAAGTATACTAGAATACACAGTCTTACAAGAAACTAGGGTTTTGATACAGAACAAATCAAGGTTTACACTTATTAAATACATGTCTGGAATACTAATTCAAGAACATACTGTCAATCATTATTTCAGAATGATTGGGTTTTGATTCAAGAACATACTGGCAATCATTATTTCAAAATGATTGGGTTTTCATAACTAATATACATGTAACGTTTATATGCTTTTTATGAAACACTAAGTTCAGGTTGTTTAATTCATTTTAGACAACATAGGAAAAGTCCTGACATTATAACTAGAATCTCCAGCCGGGGATCGAAACAAGTGTGTGTAGATCTATATCGGGATTGACAACCCCGCACTCAGGCTGCTAGCTACAGTCAGGCTTATAAGTCGATGAGTGGCAATTGTTATCACCAGTTTAAACGCCCACAAAGCGTTTGTTTCAGGCCATCAGTCATAGTATGGTTATAATAACTCATTAAAAAGATATTAACAATACGTTAGTGTATAAACAACTAAACGAAAGTACACCTTCAAAGTACCAGTTTAAGGAATACAAAATACAATGGTTCAATACAGTTTTCAATAACAGCTGGTGGAGCCAGGCACACTCTCAGTTACAAGTTTTCATAAAGGAATACAAATACAAAACATTAATACAAAGAGAACGGTTTATGGGATTCAACCACTTTTACAAATAGGAATCTAGTCATTTACTTTCAGTAAACTAGTATAACATAAAGAACCTTTAGTGGTTAATTCTATAATTCCTTAGTTGCTACATCATAGTTATACATAAGTAATATCTGATTGAGAGTGAAATGTGTGACTTCCGCCTTACTTCCTGTTCCTTGTTTGGTTGTGGACTTAGGGCAGATACACCCATTTAACTGTCCATTCGATATTGGGTTATGTATAATCAGTATAAACTAAGTAATTACAGAGGGAAACTATTGAGGTTATCAGTTAATCACCTCAGGAAATATAGGATTTCCTGGAGAAACCAGTGAACTTATCCAAAGAACATAGGGTATACTTAACAGAACTAAAATACTTATGAACTCACCAGCTTAAATGCTGATCTACTCTTTCAAAATAACTTGTATTCTCAGGAATCCAGTAGACACGTACGCTCCCGAAGCTTTTGAGAAGACTACCTAGTACTGTACCGCGACTCTTTTCTTCTACTGTACCTACTTTAGTGTTTGAATATGTAATGTTTAAACACTTATGTAAAACTTATACTTATTAATGCAATGGTTGTTTCTACTTTGATTACTATATTGCATGTGTTGTGATACTTACCTAAAGTCCTCCGCCCCCGAATGTTTCCGCCATTCTGGTTTGGGGGTGCGACAATGATAGACTGATAAAATAGAGGAAATAATAAGGCTTACGATAGTGAATGATACCTATCAGAAGATATCGTAAGAGAGGTATCTTGCCTTTAGAACGCGTCTAATAAATAATACGTCTAGTATGGGAGAAGTACGGTTTCGATTGGCAGAAAGAAAGAATTTTTGGTATAATCCATAAAGTTATCCCATGGTCTGGCATTTCCAATACCAACCGAGTTGAAGCAGAATTGATGATTGAAGATGTGCATGGAAGAAGTCCTAGTAGAGTCTAGGAAAAAAAATTTATGATTATTTGGACACACTCGTATGTGTTAAATTGTTTTGTGATTTTAGGACTTGGGGACTGCGAGACAATACTTGGGACGAATATGAGTAGGTGTGAAAGGTAGTAGATGTATATACTACCGTAAGCACAGGACTCGCACTTGGATAAAGGAAAGTCACAAGGTTACTATGAGTTAGTAATTCATTTCGTTTTATTCAAGTATGTCGTTACCATCGTTTCGGTAATGACTAAGAAAATGATTGTTATTCCGACCCTAGTGGTCATACCAAATTGAGTCCGACTACGACGAGTATGTTACGTGGTTTCGAGAACCAAGTTCGATGTAGCACCTGACTTAAGCTGGAAGAATTAATCAAAGCGATCAATAGAGGTATCGCGACGGTTTTTTGTAGCTAGAAATGCTACCTTTTAAGATGAGATTAGAACATGAAGAAAGGTATAGTCTGTTCCGGAATTTGACTCTAAGGAGTCTCTGATAAAGAGCAAGATTGTGACATGAAGGCCTTGATTGAAGGTCTAACATGAGACAGAGGGCGGGAGCAAGATCGAGCACCGCCTGCAGTCAACGAGTCCAAGAGTTAGATACTCATTCGAAACAATATAGAAGTTACGGTTATTACCTAGGATGAAGAGATAACGTATGGAATCATTACACAATCCTATTTCGTTGATGATTTCGGGACGTAATCATCCTAAGGGGGAGATAATTGTAACGCCCGTAGATCTGGGCTAGTCAATTTAGAGATGATGAGCATCAAAAATGAATTTTTGATGGAATATTATTTAGAAGGATTAATCTTAACCAAGTTTTAGTATATTTTACAAGGGTTCCGTACATATAAAGAACGCCGAAATACGAGTTATAACGAAGAAGTTATGGCCCGTCGAAGTTTTACGGCAAAACCGGCACGACACCGGGAGACATAAATAGTGAATTTACGATAGAAGACTTTTTGGCCTTAGTGATATAAACAAAAGTTGTAGTGTACGTTAAACCGAGAACATACAAAAAAAGAACGCCCAAATCTGACTTCGTATGAGGAAGTTATGAATTTTCTAAGATTTGGCATAGCAGTGCACGGCCCGAAACTCGAATTTTAGTTCTAGCGGTTTTTGGCTTACGCGACCAAAATGAGAGTTGAAGATCTCATTAATAGGAACTCAACGATAAAAAGACAAACGAAAACGGAGTCTGTATGAAGAAGTTACGAATTTTTCGCGGTCATTTAACAGTCTAATATCCTCCTACTGTTAAATTTAAGATCAGTCGAGAATTAGCCGACAGAGTCAAAATGAAAGTTGTAGATCTTATTTTTACCTACGCGTGGATATATAGAACGTCGAAAATGGAGCTCATATGCGAAAGTTATGAATTTTTGAAAATCGGCTGTTTCACCCTCCATGTGCGATGCCACGTGTCAGCACCAGGCTTTGCCTTGGAGCCTAAGCAAGCTCACGAGGTGAACACTAAAAACTCACGAGGTGAGTGACCCCAATTCAGCCTATAAATAGAGACATACCCCTCCTTCATTTCTCACACCATACCCTTTCTTTCCTCTCTCTATACTCTCTCTAATACCCCCAAACCCCCCTAAAGCCTAGGGTAACTCCCTAGCACGAGGAGGAAGCCCCGGGGTGCCCGACGGTCCCGAGAAAAGAGCCTTTAGGCTCGGGAACGCTGCTCCGGTGAAGCCCGGTTTTTGATAAAAACCCGCTGTAAGTGCGCTACGCCTAACCTATCTTTAGTATAGCTTATGTTTTAATATAGTAATGTTATTAGGACCTTATAATAATTATTTGGGCTATTATTATGAGTTATATAGTGTTGTTTAACGCTTATATAATAATAATAATAGCTAGACTATTAATTAGTCTCGGTTAACGTTAGACTAAACCCTAGTGGTATTGATAATAGGTTTTGTCAAGGGAAAATTGTTTTGAGATAACGAAGCGTTGTCCGAGTTCCGAGTCACCACCTTTCAGGTGAGTGCATATTTACTTTCATCTTACACATAGATATGAAGTATTTAATATAAATTACATGCTATGTGTGCATATTATCTGTATGCTTGCTATCTATGATGGATGCACGTTTTTATATATGTTTTAACTGATTTAAACTGTATACGTATTTTATATCTACAAATATGTCGGGTATAACATGGGTAGTTGAATGATGAGAGATAAAAGATGATGTGAGTAAACATTGGCAGCTATAAACTTAGTGCCCAATAAATAAACACCGGCAGCTATGGACTTAGTGCCTATTGGACAAACGATGGTAGCTATGGACTTAGTACCTATTAGGTAAACATAGGTAGCTATGGACTTAGTACTTGTTAGGTGTTGGTATCTATGGATTTAGTACCTGGTAGCTATGGACTTAGAACCTGTTAGATAAACGTTGGTAGCTATGGACTTAGTACCTACACTGGTAGCTATGGATTTAGTACCCGATGAAGGAACTTTTGCAGCTATGGAATTAGTGCATTGGCAGCTATGTACTTAGTGCCGGCCTTATAACCCTGGAAGCAAGGGACTTCGGAATAAACGAATAGATGAATCTTAGGGTTGACTCTTGAGAGTAAGGAAGATAATGGGGATGGGTAAATGGGGTTGATTGTTTGTTGTTTAAACATAATAATTATATTATTGTGGGTTGAAAACCCTATGTACTCACCAGGTTTCCCAACCTGACCCACTCAAGCTCATTTGTATCACAGGTGTCGATACGAAGCTACTTTACACTGAGAGATTTAGAAGAGATGTAGATCATTAGTGTAAATAATGTAAGTTCTGTTTATGCTTATGTTTCTGTATTGATAATGACATCCCAATGTTTTGAAAATGAATAAAAATACATTTCCTCGGAAATGCTTTGATAACCTATTTATCATGTTTTCTGGGAACAAATTCCGCAACATTTTTGTTAAAAGAAGTACTCTGATTTTTATAAAGCATAAACAAAATCGGTCTTTTCTGGCCGTGAAAATGGGGAGGTCACAAGAACCAACAAAGTCCACTCCCTAAACTAGGCGGTGATCACTGCCATGGCCTCCGTTGTCTTGAGAATGTCCTTAATGGCCGGTGAAAACACCACACTGAATATTTCCACAAAATCTGCCCAAGATATGGCCGTCACAACCTCAACTCCTAGCGAGTGGCCAACATCCTCCCATCAGTCGTGGGCTCCATCCCTCTGAAGGTAAGATGAAAATCCCACCTTCGATCCATCAGGGCTGAAACTCGTCCGCTGAGCATTCTCTATATCAACAATCCACCTCCTACTCACACTAGGGTCCTTCTTCTCGAAGAACTCTGGGGCTCCACAAGCCTTGAACTCCCGAAAAGAGAGAGTATGTGCCCCGATCTGACCAGTCACAATCTCTGCACGAAAAGATCCAATCCACTGATCCAGTAGCTCCATGATCCCCTCCTTCATGGTACCAAACATCACAGGATTCACATCCAAAATACCACGAGTGATTTCATACGTAATGAACTCGTGAATCCTCTCATCAATCGGCTGAACAATAGAGCCTCAACCTGAACCAAAACCAGAACCTCATCCATGAGTGTTCATCACCATACTGAAAAGAAACCATACAAACAATCAAAACATATCCAAATAATTTCTCATCTTGAAGTCTTCTCAGAATCCTCGTGACTTTTCTTGATTCGAGTATGGATCATGTGCTTTTAATAGTGTGGGCCCAATACTACCTTCCACGCCTATCCATACTTTCCTCAAGAATCATCTCGAATATTCTAAGTCACCTCTTCATACTAATACTCCCAAAACACGCTAAACAACACACCCCTCACACTAAAGCACTTCCTAGGCTCTCCTAGGATTCTTACCTTACCTTGCCATCACCTGCTGAAGAAATCCTACTAATTTTAGCTAACTACTTCATGAATACAATTACATGCAACAAAACTTAAATAATATTTTGACCAAGAGACCCAACCCTATAATGGTTAGACTCAAACGAGAACTGCGCAATAGGGCCAAATCTATCACCCTATGATTATTTAACCTTTACAACATGTAACTTAACATATTCATGTAATAATTAACTCACTTCAATATGAATCCTACAATGCACAAAGGAAGCCACATTTGAGCAGTAAAACTGTAACACCCAAATTTTCAAAACGATTTTTCACATTTTATAAAACACGTTTTCATTCATAATCGTTATAAAAACACCATTGTATCACATAACATCATATCCCAAGATCATAATAAAATCTCCCCGCATGTGTACTGATCAAGCCGGCGCCTTCCCGCGATCCTCGCTGGTACCTGAGACACATAACACAACAATGTAAGCATAAATGCTTAGTGAGTTCCCCAAAATACCACACATAACACATATTAGCCACTCGAGGCTATAACTCTGTTTGACACTCTGGTCAAAGTGTCTGTGTGGGACCCCCCAGTCCCATAACTCTGTGGGCCCTCTGGCCCTAACTCTATGGGTCCTCTGACCCTAACTCTGTGGACCTTCCGGTCCTAACTCTGAAAACTCTGTAACATACATAGCATATAACACATAGAAATCACATCATGCAAAAGCATACACAATACTCTGTCTCATAGCTCTAATTACCACTCTAGGTAAAGTATAGTGAGAAGACTCACCTCGGGTAACTCGGTAAAGCTCGAGCTCTGTAATGTCGGGTCTAGCCTCCGCCTAATCATATGAAATAAACACTCTGAATCAATACATCTCTCAAGGATAGACTATTCCTCCTCTTAGTACTCTCAAAAGGGTAAAAGACTATTTTACCCCTCTCATGGCTCAAAGACCCTAAAGTTGACCAAACCCTAAAAGTCAATAAAAGTCAACGGTCAAACTTTTGACCCGACTCGCCGAGTGCACAAATGTGACTCGGCGAGTTCAGTCGTGAACTCGAGTCCTCTATTCCCCCTCTGACTCACTGAGTCATTCCCCCAACTCGGCAAGTCACTCACTGAGTGATTCACGGGAAACCCTAACCCTACTCGCCGAGTCTGCCCTTGGACTCGGCGAGTTCATGTCATGCACCAACTCAAATGACCTCCTGAGGTCAGATCTGTTCCTCTAATCCCTAGATCTGGCCTTCCCAACCACTATAATCACGTAAAGTCTCGATCTTGATGCACAAGCAACATTTATATGACCATATATGATGATTTAGCCCGAAATACCTTAACCCAAGGCCATGACCTCTATTGTTCTTCATAAAGCTTGATGAATAAGGCTCTCTGGACCTCTATGGATCCAGATCCAAAGCCTTATCACCAGAAGGGGCTATTTGGACATCAAATCTAACCAACAAAGGGTCTAAGAAACCCTAAATCCATATGATCATCATAAGAACAGAAGGAGAGTCGAATTACTACCTCAAATGTGAAGATCTTAGCTCCAAATCCACAGAATAGCAACCTCCTATGCTTCCTCTTGGCTAGTACCTCCTTCTTCTTGCTAAACAACACTACCAAGGTCAAGAATGGCTTCATTTCTCTCTCAAAACGCTCAAGCACTCTAGGGTTTCTCTCTATGGTCTGGTAGCCGCCATTGAAGGCCATAAGGGCCTTTAAATAGGTCCCAAACCCAAGAAATTAGGGTTTCATTAAACAGCGTGGACTCGCCGAGTCCAGTCATTAACCTGGATGGAGATTCGTGACTCTACTCGGCGAGTCTGAGCGCCTACTCGCTGAGTCTCTCTCCAAAACTCAATAAAATACATAATTTAAGATACCTGGGAATCCGGATGTTACAATTCTCCCCCACTAGAATCAGACTTCGCCCTCGAAGTCTCACTCCACAAATAACTCTGGATACTGCTCGCGCATCTCTAACTCCGGCTCCCAGGTCATTTCAGAACCCTTCCGATGTTGCCACTGGACTTGAACCAATGGCACCTCCTTGTTTCTCAAAGTCTTGATCCTTCGATCCACAATCGCAACCGGTCTCTCAACATAATTCAGGCTCGCATCTACCTGAATGTCCTCTAACGGAACCACTGCCGACTCATCAGCGATACACTTCCTCAACTGAGACACGTGGAAGGTATCGTGAATCTGGCTCAACTCCGTAGGTAGCTCCAAACGATACGCTACCCTGCCCACCCTGGCAGTCACCCTGAAAGGACCAATATACCGAGGTCCCAACTTACCCCTCTTCCTGAATCGGATCACCCCCTTCCAAGGAGATACCTTCAGGAGTACTAAATCACCAACCTGGAACTCAAGCCCCGAGCGACGTCTGTCCGCATAACTCTTCTGGCGGCTCTGAGCGGTCAACAACCTCTGTCTGACCTGCTGAATCTGCTCAGTCGTCTGAAGTACTATCTCTGTAATACCCATCACACGCTGCTCGACCTCACCCCAGCAAATAGGAGTCCGACACCTCCTCCCATACAACAGCTCAAAGGGTGGCATACCGATGCTCGAATGATGGCTGTTGTTATAGGAAAACTCAGCCAAGGGCAAGTATGTGTCCCAACTCCCTCCGAAATCCAACACACATGCCCGAAGCATGTCCTCGAGCGTCTGAATCGTCCGCTCACTCTGCCCATCTGTCTGGGGGTGGTATGCAGTACTAAAATGCAGCCTCGTACCCAACTCCTCATGAAACTTCTTCCAGAATCTGGAAGTGAAACGCACATCTCGATCTGAGACGATCGAGATCGGCACTCCATGCCGTGATACCACCTCCCTCACGTACAACTCTGCCAACCTCTCAGCGGAGGAGCTCTCACTGATAGCAAGGAAGTGAGCGCTCTTCGTCAACCTGTCCACAATCACCCAAATTGCATCGACGCCCCTCGCAGTCCTTGGCAATTTGGTGATAAAATCCATGGTAATCTGTTCCCACTTCCACTCGGGAACCTCCAACGGCTGCAACTTACCATGCGGCCTCTGGTGCTCGGCCTTAACCCTGCGACAGGTCAAGCACCTCTCAACAACCCATGCTACATCCATCTTCATACAAGGCCACCAATAATCTCTTCTCAGGTCCAAATACATCTTAGTGGCCTTTCCTATAGGATACAAAAACTCTATAGGATACACACATCGAAAGGCATCTTTCCTAATAGGCATCATATTTTGCAACCCTGAACATATCCTTAAGCTAACTTCTAGCATGCAAAACATTTCATAAAGCATATGACATATCAACATGTATGGGTATTCTGGGACACTTACTTGAGCTCGGCTGATTGCATGCGTCCCACCCCTTTCTTTGTAAATGTTATTTTAGAAAATTCAATTTTCCTTTAAAAAGGTTACTAATTCCTCAGTTTGAGTTCGGACACACCCGAGAGTGTGCCCGAATCCCTCAAACCAAGGCTCTGATACAAACTTGTAACGTCCCAAAACTACCACCTTGATTTTCATTTTTATAACATCAAATCCGTACAACCATTTTTTTAAAAACAATCAAAGAAAATGTATTTTTTAAATATTAGAGTAATACAGTAACAATCGGTGTAGAAAAATCATCAAGGGATGTGGTGCAGTCAAGCCACGCCATTCCCTTTGGAACTGGAAGTACCTAAACAATGTTTAAACTATAAACCATAAGCATAAATCATAGCGAGCTCCCCAAAATACCACATACCATACATAGTATTTCCAGGGCTACCCCCATGGTCATCGCCTGAAATGCCATGGGCTTCCCCCATGGTCCTACTTCCAAGTGCCATGAGCTACCCTCATGGTCTTTCCTTGAAATGCCATGGGTGATGGGTTTTGATACAAAATATAAGTTCGTTTTTCACAAAAACCAGCAACGGAAATCTTTAAAAATAACAAGTTTATTTTTTAGTTTATAACAAAACTAAACCATCATGGATCTATTTGAAGAGGTTAGAATGAAATAAAAACAACCAAAGAGTTTTTAGAATGACAACCTTTGAAGCCTTTGAACCCACTTGGTTTTGGGATGTTGATGAAGATATCAAAAAATGAAAGAGCATGATTTTTTCTATGTTTATCCACCATCAAGAGTAAGGCACTTGGAATGCTAGTTCCTTATTATATTCTTGAGTGTCTTAAGCCTTTAAATGCTTAACTCAAATAAAAACTAAAGGAGACAACTCAAGGAAGCTTTAAACCACCAAACTAACTTAAAAAGAGAGAGAGAGGAGGAGTATCTAGAGAGAATTCAACCATAAGCTTTAAGAGAAGTATTAAGACCAAGAAACTACCCAAAACATGCAAGACACATCCTTTATATACTCCATGCAAAGTAAGGGCCTTATAATAAAATACTCTAAAGTATTTGTAGCCTTTAGAAGCATGGGGAGACATAGCATGGAGGTTGACAAGCAACCTCCATATTTGGTTAAAAAAATTCCGCCATACCTCTTGAAAAGAGGAGGCCTCTTTAGTTTTTATAAACTATAAGTTTATAAAATATAAAATATAAGTTTATAAAATATAAACTTTGTCTTTAGTTAAAAGACAAAAGAATCCAACTAGTCCAAAAGATTGTGCATGACTTATTAATTCACACCATATGAAATAATAACTAGTTATATTCTCTTATAATTAATATTTTCATAAAACAATAATTATTCCCTAATTAAATTACAAGAATTGATATTATTTATTAATAATCATAATAATAATAAATATACAAAATATGCCAACTTGATAAAGGTGTGACCGTATAAGATTATATATTATTAGCAATGTCACTCCATAATGATTCTTGGGCATATAAATTCAACAATCTCCCACGTGCACATAGACTGACATAGACAGTAGCTGGCGTCTAACAATGGGCTACTGCCCCTAACAACATATGAAGGGTGTCATCTCATCAACAACCAATTCCAAGAGCTCTAAGCTACAATTGTTACTAAAGGTGTGGTATCAATTATTCCTTTGTCTCGGACATCATGTCGAACATCAAATATGGACCGCGATTAATCTCATTTAGTGTTCAACTTTGAGTAAGGCCTTAGATGTCTAACTATCAACGAATAAGAGGGACAAATCCCATCTTTACTACATACGTCCATCAATGTAGTTGATGTCTTACCCAACGATCGCCCTTATGAATGCCTTTTACGGAACAACGTTAAACCATGTCAAAACACAACAATCCCTACATTTCAAGTCTAAAATATGTATCTCAGGTCTAAAATACAAAGATACAAGCTTGATCAAAACAGCACTCCTGACTACGATGCATAACTTGATTTTGATGCGAGTTAGGTCCAATACTTATTCTCCTAATCAAGTACCTATGAAGTTGGTAGCAAGTCTTCCTATTTTTATCTCCATGAAAATCAACCAATCCACTCATATTAGTCTTACCTCATAGATGCTCCCACAACTATGAACGACTATGGACATTTAGGATAACCTAGTTATTCAAGTATTTAAATATGCTAATATAGAAAACAACAATTATTTAATGAAGGACTTATATCCAATATCTCAACTCATTACAATATATGTTGCTTTTATTGTTCCAATATCAAAATACTAAATTTCAATCACATACATCTACTTATATCAATAAGGCCCTATATCACCAGCTTGACTTTCATGCTTTAGCTAATGAAGGATCTATGTTAAGTAGATTTGACAAACTTGACTAGTATAAACTTTGCGAATACAAACATTTTCAGTTATATATATAAATCATATATAAAGAAAACTATTGAGAATGTATTAGATGTTTAAATATGACTTAGATACCAATACTAATGTAATGGGATTATTCATAGTCATGATGAACTATACTTTAAGCATCCTAGTATTTGGTTCTCCAAACCACAATGTAATCTAACTCCGATGTGTAACTGTAACTAAAATCTACATGGAACCACTATCCATGTAACCTTCTCTTTAATCATAATGAGGACACACCCGATTGTGACTAAGAGTCATCTCAATCTATTTGAAAATTTAGCACATGTGTAATAACTTTAAACATAACTTTCTTTCAAATACTTCGCACATTAGGAATATTTCTCTAGTTCTCACAAGTACTTTAGAATGTTCTTATAAGTTACACAATGACTTGTTCTTGGATTATACTGGTATCATTCGACATGCCCTAAGCATACGATTTAGCTTCCCTTCATGCATAATCATGACATATGTGATTAATCTGTAAGTCCCAAAAATTGCTTGATGTATCAATCAGATCCACTTGATGGTGCAGAATCCCAATCAAGTGGATGATGCAAGATAGAATGGAGGAGAAAAAGAAGAAGAACTTGATGAATCTATGGTGTATTCAATAATATGAATGATGTTCCATACACATAATATCCACACACACACACACACACTTCTCTCTCTAGTTTCTCTCTATAGAACACCTTAATTTTTACACACTTGGCACCTACACTTTTCTCTCTTTCCATCTGACATCTACTGACACTATTTATAGGGAACAGTAACCGTAAACACGTTTACAACCGTAAACACGTTTACAACTGTAAACGCCACATGGACCGTAAACGCCACCCAACCGTAAACCCAAGGCTGTTTTCGTTCCTAGACCGAAAACTACGTTTGCCTAGAAAAGTAAAGTATAAACCATATTTTAGACCAAAAAATCTCCCCCTTGGTTTATAGCTTTCTTTTCCTTTGACCCAACAAACTCCCCCTCGGATTGTAGCTTGCATTTTTTCTCAGTGTTCACTCTGTGAGCTTGGCTTCAGCGTTTATCTTCGATTTCTTCACAGCTTCAAGATGAACAAATGAATCTTCTACGTGAGTGACTTCGTTTTGAACATTTGGGCTTCTCTTCAAAATTTAACATTGAACGCACGTTGGGTGTGGAGGCTTCATGTAAAGATTCTTGAAAATCAACACTTTCAGCTTGAGAATCTTCGGAGAGAATGATAGAGAGACTGATTCTTCTGGATCACTTCAACAGGTTCATAGATAGCAGCAAATTGATTGCGAAGACTTCAATGCAATCTGCCACATAAACTTCAAGTGCAGCTTCACCTTGCTTCTGGGGTTGAAAGATTGAATGTTGAAAGAATAATCATCCTTTCTTGTTCCTTCGAATGAGAATTCTTCAATGATCACGGATGAAGCCTTGGCTCAGAAATTTTCGATACAGTCTCCATGAGTCTCATCTACATCTGAATTCACTTTTCAAGACAAAGAAAATTTTAGATAAAAACAAAGCTAAAGAAAACTTAGTACACAATATTTTTGGATTTTTCCTATTTTCTGAAAAAAATAAAATAGAAACAAAAATATTTTTGGATTTTTTTTATCTATTTCTGAAAAAGAAATAAAAAACATAAATAACACTATTTTTGGTTTTCTGATTTTTGTTTGGTTTTTTAAAATTTTTAATTCTCCCCCTAAAATTTGTGCATAAAACCTCACTACAATCACTCTTTCACTCAAAATAGGAACAAAGAAACATGAAAATGAAACCCTAATTCTCTACAGTGTAAACCCTAAGTGATAGGTAGCTAGAGAAAGTTCTGAGTGTGTATGATCTCGACTGAATGAGCAAAACTGAGCACCTAAAGCCATTAAGTATCTGGGTCAACGGATCAATAAGGTCCGCGTGTAAAACCTGATAAACATCCACAAAAGCGACCCGCAACCCACTTCTATCTGAAAATGACACAATACACCCAAACAACAAAATAATATACAAATATAATCCAAGAATATTCACTTTATAAAACCTACACAAATAAGAATGTTTAGTTTGTATATTTCAACACCAAGCAACAATGGTAGCTAACTCCTCCACCTCTTGACTCAAGACATCCACCGATATAAGGTTATTTTTCTACATGTTTATTTTTAATTCGGGCGCAAGATAAAAACAAGCTTGGAAAATATAGTGTGCATTATCTTGAGGACATTCTTCCAATACATAATGGCATCTACAAAAATAAGTGAGAAATCTTGAAACCATGATTTCCTATCATAGCTCCATAAAGATTATATGGTCAATAGCCTCTTGCATAGCCACATGAAACCCAAATATCTATAACTAACCATAAACCTAAAACGACTTAAATAATTAATCAAATAAGAAACCTATATATGCTATAAAAATAACATCTTAAGACACGATTAATCCGAATTCATTTTCAGTTTAAAAAAAAAAACAAACAAGCCACAAGATTTTCGTTTTGAGAAATTAAATATCCCCCTACATTCTTTTCCTACTTATCTTCTTACCCATGTGACATGGTGACAAGTGTCATATTTTTATACACTTGTCACCATTTCACATAGGTAAGAATATTAATAGAAAGAAAAGTAGGAAGATATTTAATCTCTTTAGTTTTTAAATCAAAAAAGTTAAAGCATCGGTTCTTCAAAGCAACATGGCTTGTGCATATTTTACTTTTGTTTTTTATTTAGTTTTGTTTTTTCTAAATCAACATCGGTCCATATTAAACCGTTAATGAGCAACATGGAGGTAAGGGAAACAAAGGATAGTTTCTTAACCTAAATTAAGGGCAAACGACGACACATTAATTCCTTTTTCCGGCTGGCTCAAATGGGTCGGTAAAATTTATCGTTACCTTATGGGTAATTAAAAGAAGTATGTTAAGGACAAGGATTGTTGGACATGGCATATTGGAAGACACCAAAACTTTGTAGGAGAAACAAGCAATTCTGTTACAGACCCTTACACTGCTCAATTGGATAAACTGTAGACTACCTTTTTTGTTGCAAACTTTCCAGACATGACTAATTCCAACGCTCTGCAAAAAGTTTTCTCTAATTACGCGAAGATTGTAGATGTCTATATCCCTAAGAGGAAAACAAAATTCAACAAAAGGTATGCTTTTTTTAAAAATCTTAGGCGTTGATAATGTGAAGGAGACGGAAAGAACCTTATCGACAATATGGATCAGACTCCACCACTTACACATTAATGTGGCCAAATACCCACACCAAGACCCAAGAGGAAAACCACAACCCTCAATCATGAAGTCATACCGTCAAAAACCTAAACCTATCCAAGTCATGGAGACGCTTTCTTATACATCCGTTGTTACTGGTAACACTCAGGGAGGGAAAGAACAACAACCTACTGTTGTTACTAATATGATCATGTTGGAAGTGTGTGATATTCTTGTTGTTGAAGATAACATGAAGATCATCATTATTAAAGCTTATGATGCTTCATCCATTCCAAACCTATACCATATATGCTTGAATGATGGTTTCTCGGACATTACTGTACGACATGTTGGAGGCTTGTGGGTTTGGTTTCAAGGTATCATGCAAGACAGTATTTGGAGCACGGACCCGATTGTGGTTAAAGAGATCTTCTATGATTACTTAAAAGATAAATTCAACCCTATGAATGTCGACATCCATGAAGACTATAATCCTTGCTTCTCGACTTTGTCTGCTGAAAAGCATGATAGTCTTGAAGTGTTGGCGAATGCTGATGAGATAAAAATGGTTGTTTGGGCTTGTGGTCGAGACAAACAACCGGGGCCTGATTGTCGCACCCCCAAACAAGAACGGCGGAAACGTTCGGGGGCGGAGGACTTTAGGTAAGTATCACAACACATGCAATATAGTAATCAAAGTACAAACAACCATTGCATTAATAAGTATAAGTTTTACATAAGTGTTTAAACATTACATATTCAAACACTAAACTAGGTACAGTAGAAGACAAGAGTCGCGGTACGGTACTAGGTAGTCTTCTAAAAAGCTTCGGGAGTGTACCTGTCTACTGGATTCCTGAGAATACAAGTTATTTGGAAAGAGTAGATCAGCATTTAAGCTGGTGAGTTCATAAGTATTTTAGTTCTGTTAAGTATACCCTAAGCTCTTTGGATAAGTTCACTGGTTTCTCCAGGAAATCCTATATTTCCTGAGGTGATTAATTGATAACCTCAATAGTTTCCCTCTGTAATTACTTAGTTTATACTGATTATATATAACCCAATATCGAATGGACAGTCAAATGGGTGTATCTGCCCTAAGCCCACAACCAAACAAGGAACAGGAAGTAAGGCGGAAGTCACACATTTCACTGTCAATCGGATATTACTTATGTATAACTATGATGTAATAACTAAGGAATTATAGAATTAACCACTAAAGGTCTTTTATGTTATATTAGTTTACAAAGATTGAATGACTAAGTTTCATTTGATAAGTGGTTTAATCCCATAAACCGTTTCCTTTGTATAAGTGGTTTAATCCCATAAACCGTTTCATTTGTAAAAGTGGTTTAATCCCATAAACCGTTTCATTTGTAAAAGTGTTCTTAGTTATATCTATTCTATAGTAAAAACCTTAGTATTAATCCTGGAAAATATTGTATTATCCATAATACTGCCTTGTGGTTTTAAATGTTCAAAACCAGAAGTACAATACTTGATTTCATGATACGTAGCTTTTACTGTAAGTAAAAACTACTGAAGGTATATTTGGTCGGGATGTAATTATCTTTTCTTACTGTTCTAAGAGAAGTATATTACTTAGTAGTTCACCCGTTTTTTTATCCATGTGAGTTCTATTAACCATACTAATATGACCGATATGCCTGCGACGACGTTCTTCAGGCGTCAGAATGGTATGATATTTGACACCCTAGGCCTGCCGGCCAAACTGTAGCGAACAGTAGAGGTGCAGGATTGTCAGTCCCATATAGATCTATACAAATTCACGCTCTCCCTACAAGAGATTCTGGCTAATAGTTCAGGACTTAAAAGGTCGTACTTAGATAAGTACACCGTGAAGGTTCTCACAAATTTATTGTTTCTACGAGATTTACGATGTATTACTATTACCCCGTGAATGCTAACTCTGGTACTTTGTATCGTACCCTTGGTTAATGCAAACCCGGTATGATGTATTATTACCTCGTGTTTGCTAACTCGGGTACTCTGTATAGTACCTTTGCTAATGCAAACCCGGTATGATGTAATATTACCTCGTGTTTGATAACTCTGGTACTCTGTATAGTACCATTGCTAATGCAAACCCGGAATGATGTATTATTACCTCGTGTTTGCTAACTCTGGTACTCTGTATAGTACCATTGCTAATGCAAACCCGGTATTATGTATTATTACCTCGTGTTTGCTAACTCTGGTACTCTGTATAGTACCATTGCTAATGCAAACCCGGAATGATGTATTATTACCTTGTGTTTTCTAACTCTGGTACTATGTATAGTACCATTGCTAATGCAAACCCGATATGATGTATTATTACCTCGTGTTTGCTAACTCTGGTACTCTGTATAGTATCATTGCTAATGCAAACCCGGAATGATGTATCTTTACTTCTTTAATATGTTGTTCGTATATTAAAGGTATTATACATATCTTGGTATAGTTGAATGAATTTTGGTAATTTCCTTGGAAAGTATACAGTCGTGAATCATACTTGTATATTTAGTTTTGAATCATAAATTATACCTATTATAATTTATGTCTTCTATCTGTTAGCATGATTTCTCATGGATGAACACCTTTGCTCAGCCTGATACAAAGGTATTGATACTAAAAGGAGTAACCTTTTATACTCATATATGTATAATATATATATATAATTAAGAAGGAAACGACCTTCGGACAAATAATACAACCTTAATTCCACATCCAAACAAGGAAAAGGAAATAAGATAATTCATTAGTCCTAAGCCCTTCAAATCTTATTTATATAGTTATACATATATAAACATGATTTTGGCATTTATAATTTGAAATAGCTTATAAAACATTTTTCAAAAAATTTAACGGAGTTTACATGACTTTAAAGATTTAACATGGCTTCAAGTCATTTTGGAAGTCTTAAAAGCATACGGAAAATATTTGTGTGATTATTATCACATACAGTTATTAACACAATTTAATATTGTGTGAAACTTGTATTCCCCCCTAAAAAGCATTTAAAAACCATTGAAAAGGTAAATTATAGGGGTATGAACTCACTTTGATAAGCGGTGATTCGGGCAGCGTTTCGTTTCCCGGAAAGAGTTTATTTGACGAGAAACCGGCTCAAATCGGGCAGAGTTTCGATAGGAGAGAGGATAACTTCTCGAGAATTCCGGGGCTCCGGGGCTTGCTTCGGGATTTAGACACGATACCGGGCCTTGGGGGTCGTGAGAAAATGTATGGGGTTAAAATGTGAAAATTGGGGAAATTTGGGGTGAAAAATGCCTTCCATCCGAGAAGGCTCGCATGCCTTATATAGGCCGCAGCCTCGGATCCGGAGCAAGGTGGGTGCGACGCGTGTCTCGGACAGGTGGTGAAGGGAGCTTCGGTTCGGACAGTTGGCGAGGCGACGCTTCGGTTCGGACAGCTGGCTGCTTCGGATTTGACTAGGCTTCGGTCCAATAGGAGGAGGGCACGAGGGTCCGAGGAGCGTCCGAGGAGTGTCTGCGGGGTGTCTCCTGCGAAGGTGTTCGAAGCTTAGTGGACCGCGGAGTTGGTCCAATCAGAAGGCGACACGCGAAGCTCGGTCCAACCAGAAGATGACACGTGGAGGCCTCGCATGCGAAATTTCCCGGTTTTCAACATTTTCTTGATTTTTGTGCCAAAAACTTGTGAAAATCATAACTTTTGTATACGAGCTCCGTTTTTGACGTTCTTTATATGCACACGTAGGTAAAATCATACTCTACGACTTTCGTTTAGACTTCGTCGGCTGATTTTGACTTTATTTTTAATATTATTCTTTTTAATAGACCGGGACAGAAAATCCGTTAAAAATTCATAACATCTTCATCCGACGTCTGTTTTCATCTGTCTTTTTACCGTTGTGCTACTTTTGACGAGACCATCGATTCTCGTTTAAGTTGTGTCGGATAAATATCGATAGATTTATATTTCGAATTTTTAGCTGTCTACTGCTAAACCGAAACTTCAAAAAATCATAACTTCTTCATACGAAGTCAGATTTTTACGTTCTTTTTATGAACGTTCTCGGTTTAACATATTCTACAACTTTCATTTAGATTGTTAAGGCTAAAAAGCCTTTTATCGAAAATTCACTTTTTACACTGAACAGTGTTTTGCCGGTTTTATCGCGGATTTTCGATTGGTCATAACTTCTTCGTTATAACTCGGATTTCAGTGTTCTTTATGTTTTTGGAAACCTTGTTACAAACTCTACCACTTGGTTCATCCCAATTACGATTATTGATCAATTTTTTTTGACCAAAATTTGACTGGTGTCACATTATCCCCCCGTTAGAGGGAATTTCGTCCCGAAATTAAGTCTAAAGTGATACTCATGGACTAGGTCTAATCTTCCTTTCCCAAGTGAATTTAGGTCCCCGGTTTGTAATCCAGCGAACCTTCACTAACGGGATAAGACTTTGCTTGGTTCTTTAGATTTCCCTATCCATGGTTTTTATTGGTTCTTCTACAGAGTGTAGAATTTTATTTAACTTGATTTCATTGAGTAAAATAACAAGTGTTTTATCGGATAGACACCTCTTTAGATTAGATATGTGAAAGATGGGATGAATGTTATTAAGTTTTTGTGGTGGTTTAAGTTTAAAAGTACAAGACCGATTCTGGTAAGAATCTCAAATGGTCCTATGTACCTTCATTTTGTATTCCACGCTTTCTCAAGCGTATCTTGTCCTTCCAGGGTGAGACCTTCATATGACAAGGTCATCAATCCTGGAATTCCAAGGTTTTTCTTTTATCGAAGTCGTAGCTTCTCTGATTAACTCTGGAAGCTTTATGGCGCTTCCGGATTCGTATTTTGTTTTTTTGGTAGTTGCTCGGATGAATTCCAGATCAGCGAGGGTGTTGTGTGGAAATTGGATATCTAGCTAGTTGCGTATTACCTAATTTAGTCCAGTGCAGATAGGATCTGCACTTGTGACCACAGAAGTTTTCGAATGGAGCAACTTGAATGCTAGCGTGATAAAGGACTCGACTAATTGGTAAATTGGTATCCCATTCTTTACCAGAGTCGGTCCCATAGAATCATGACTACTCTGGTTCCTAGAGATTTTTGAGTGACTTCCTGAACTGGGAGATGATTCTATTATCTCAGTGAAGATAACAGATATTGGCATATCGTGCACTCTGTGACAACCCGAAATTTTCATTTGTATAATCTCTACAGTTAAACACTTCATATAATATTCAAAAACATTTCAATACATTTTTGGCCGGATTTAAGTCCGTTTGGGTGTTTTATTTTATTTTTCGTCAAACGATTAAATAAAAGGAAGTGTCGTTATTAGTGATGTTTAGCAAAGAAAACAATCAACACCTTAGCTAGGTGTTTACGGCCAAACAAGAGGTGTTTGGGCCGTAAACACCATTTTCCCAAGAACTCATGCATATAGCATGAGTTTACACACCTTTTCCTCATTCTCCACTTCCCACCTCAAGAACACCAAGCTTTTTCTCTCAAGTATCATAAGTTCATTTCTTCAAATCCGCCAAAATGTAAGTGTTTCCTTCCTAGATTCGTTCATACAACACTTAATCTAGTGTTTATACATCATTTCATCCATGGATTCTTGGTTTTTACTTAGATCTTCAAGTGTTCTTCAAAACACCAAGAACACACACTAGTGTTTTTGGGCTCTAATCACTCTTACAAGCTTCATATAAGTAAGTGTACCCTTCCTATCTAGTTACTTACTTAGTATACTTGTTAATCCTTTGGAAAATCATCAAAATCCCCAAGAACATTTGTGTTTACGGTTTGGGGATCTCCCAAAACCGTAAACACCCCCAAATGGTGTTTTGATGCCCTTAACACCTTCAAATGCTTGGATAAAGGGCTAGAAACTTGCATGCATGAGCTAGAAACACCAAAACACGAAAAGGTTGAGGCATACATGAGTTTACGGTCGTAAACTCATGGGCTTACCACCGTAAACCCAAGTGTTTACGACCGTAAACTCTCAAGGATGGTCCAAGGACCGTAAACTCCAATGAGGGGTCCTTTTGTGCCCTAACCACTTCCTAAGCCTTTGATTTGAACTTAGAACCCTTCCTTGTGAGATATAGGGCCTTGAAACACACAAATGCACCATTACCATGAGTTTACGGCTGTAAACGCATGGGGGAAATGGTCCAACAACCGTAAACACATATAGGGTTCCCATTTGAGGAGTAAACTCCAAGTTGAGGCCATACTCTCCTTAGATGCAACCCTTAGCACTCCTAGCACTTGAAACAAAGTGTTTTCATTGATTTAGTGTGTCTTTACTTACTTAATTAGTGATTAAATAACTAATTAGATAGATTTATGTATCACTACATGTTACATAGGATCCGTGTGTGTGTTCAAGTCCTCACTTGACACCTAGCATCCTACCCGACACTTCCATCCACTCCACTCACTACAGGTGAGTTCATACCCCTGAATTAACCTTTTAAATACTTTTAAATGCTTTTATGGGGGGGGGGAATACAAGTTGAACTGTTATAGTTGTTATATCAATCACATGTGATTAATAGCTAGAATAGACTACAAGATTTGCTACTACTTTCAAGTTTCCATCAAACTTTGGGTTTTCAAGGGTTTCAAACCTTTTATCAACTCTTTAAATGCCGAAACTGTGTTCAAACTATTTTAAACATGTTTTATCTTCAAAACCATATCTATACTAATATATTTATATAAGTAAGACTTGAAGGACTTAGGACTGATAGCTCACCTTATTTCCTGTTCCTTGTTTGGTTGTGGACTTAGGGTATTCTGTTACTTGTCCGACAGTCGTTGAATTCTTAGTTATATATCATATATATTTGTGTTGGATATAAAAGTCTTCACTTCAGTTCAGTACCTTTGTGTAACAAAGGCATGCAACCAACATTACTATTTAACTATAATAGGTATAGTTAAGGATTCTACTCATTACTACTATTACAATGACACCTACCAGAGACAGTACAGTTATGAGTCAATACATGCTAAGTACTATACATAGAAAATACTATATACTATACAAGAGAACACTCTATACATTATACCAGAAGATACATTATACAATATACAATAGAATATACTATAATTAGAATGTGACATACTATTTCTCGATACGACACTTCATTGTGCTATTTTCAAACATTGATATCAACTATTATACTACATGGTTGTAAACATTTTTATACAAGCAATGACACTAAATACTTATGAACTCACCAGCTTTATACTGATACTCGCTTTCAAAATAACTTGTATTCTCAGGTCATCAGTAGACAGGTACAGATGAAGCTTTTGAGAAGATGGAGCACACACAAGACTCATCTTTTATTTTGATTATACTTTTGGTGTCTTACAAACTGTACAGAACACGCTTGTATTACAATTATTATATTAATGCAATGGATGTTGTTGCTTGTCTTTACTATTATGCATTGTTATGATATTGTACATGACGTCCTCCACCACAGAACGTTTCCACCGTTCTCGGTTTTGGGGTGTGACACACTCACACGTTCTAGTTATCTTCTCTACTTGCCCCATTTTCAGGTTTCAAGGCTTCCTGTTGAGCCTCCTTACTTTCTGTGGAGAGATTTGAAAGGGTTATCATAGTCCATGATTGGCACTATGACCTGGGTACTCTTTCCGACTTAGGGTGTCAGCTACTATATTGGCTTTGTCGAGATGAAAACGAATTTCAAATTCTTAGTCATTTAGTAGCTCGAACCATTATCGTGGTCTCATGTTGAATTCCACCTGGTAGAATACATGATGCATGCTTTTGCTCCGAAGTTCATGATCAGACTCATACTTGGCTCATCCACCATTACCTCGTGTGTACAAGTCGTATATAATTTAGATTTCACAAAACGTTCGGATGGGTGACTCTGCCCCAGGTCCACAACCAAACAAGGAACAGGAGATAGGGCGGAATCACACATCCTTAATCTTGTTAGGTCTAACTTATATACCACTCTCGTGTATACACTTAGCAGCGATAGATTAACTTAATGAGTTCTTAGTCTCTATTCTTGAACTTGACCTGCGGTACAATGATTTTCCTATGAGATCTATTGGGGTACTTCGGTAGTTACTGACTTCTATGACTACTTCGGTGCTTTTCGTTTGAAGTTTCCTATATACTGAGTAGGCTAGAATGGCGGAGTGCCCTTCGTATGGGTATTTCTGAAGTTTTGAAATGAGAGACAACCAAAGGGTTTTGCGTTATGGATTGGAAGAATTCCATCTTACGGCTGATTAAGGAAAAATTTCTCTTACACAGCATAAGAATTTTCACATGGTAAGGGCCAGGCCAAACCATGTCGAATGAGGATGTCGGAATTTCCTCGATGAAATAGATATTAAGTCGTTATGGGACGAATGATTACTACGATGATATCCTATGTACCTAAGTTTTCAGCGCTTCTGGTTTTATTCTGTTATTATCACTACGAACCCCTTTTGATTCGAAATTGGCGGGTACTACCAATACGAGGGTTCTGATAATTTGAAATTATGAACTTCCATGAAACTATCCTCACTAGGTCTCTCTATAATCGCTTGGTGTATACAAGTCATGTATAATTAAGATTGGTATGACCTTTGACTGAGCAACCCTGCCCTAAATCCACAACCAAACAAGTAACAGGAAATGAGGCGGGATTACTCACTCTAAGTCTACAAATCTTAATTATAAATGACCCTTATGTATACACTAAGTCATCATAGCTTACCTGTTAGGGTTTCAAATTTTATATAATTGTTGTGATTTAATTTGAACGGAAGAGTAATCATAATTATAGATAATTATAGGGGTTTGGAAGTGTACCAAAATATAGCAGGGTTCTTTGATGCTTCCCCATGTATTGGGGTCAAATTCTTCCTGCTCCCCCGTCGTTCTTCTCTGTTGGACAGTCCCTCTTGTAATGTCCTATTTCACCACAAAGGGGACATATGGGAATGGTTAAAACATCGGTAGGTTAAGTGATGAACTCGACCGGAGTTCTACAGATACGGGCGGTATGCCCCTTCATGTTGCATCTATTGCAATGCAGCTCTCGGCAAACTCCATGATGATGGTAGTTGCACTTGCTGCAGTGTGGGAGGTTTCCTAAGTACGGCTTGGTTGGTGCTAGAATAACAGGGCTGACGGGGGTATTGACTGCCCCAGTTCGTTGCCCTCTATTAGGTTCTTGAGTTGAACAACTCCCTTCCTTGTTCTCGAACTTTCGTTTCAAGATATTAGGCTTAAGGTTCAAGGTGTTCTTACAAGTAGGTGCTCGTTGCTGTACTTGGCCATCACCACGATCGGAGTTACCGATAGCATTACTACTAACATTTGCATTGTTAGCATTAAGGTGTGCCATGACAGCTGCTACAGCTGCTGTGACTGCAGATTGAAACATAGCCGCATCTATCTGAAGGATTGGTGTTTCGCTGGTGGGTTGGTTACACTTCTTTGGAGGCATGATTCTGTTACATGATAAGAAAATGAGCTCATGAGCGACAATCGTGTCTATAGATGTATTCTAACCATTTGTATCTATGTATAAATCTTTCGTTTTGTTATATTGTTCTCAATGATTCGACCTGCATCCCTATGATGCAGTCCTGGTGAGGAACATAAATAAGTTTCTAGAATGGCTATGAACCGAGCATTATCCGAACTAAGTTACCTTTGTTTGGTGGATATCGTTTCCTAATTTTCGAAAATATTCGAAAATAATTCATAACAGTGTCTATATAAAATAGACTTATGAATTTGAGAAGTAATCACTATCAATTAAGATTCCGTGATCTGATTTATTGTTATTAGCCGTGACAGGAAAAGAGGATAAGCTCCAAACCTAATGTGAGTAATGAGATCACTAACTCACTAGGTTGAATTGATTTACTAGTTATTACTTAGATGAAATGGTGCTCAAACTCTTCACATGAATCATGTGTGGTTTTCCTTTGTTCTCTGTTCTATTCTGGGTGGTAATGATTTGTTCTCTCCTGGTATCTATAGGGTGTCCTTCTCCTCTGTAGGTATATTGAATTCCCGGGCTGTCTTACTTCCGATTCTGACACTGATCCCCATTACTTCGTAATGAAGATTTTGAATCTCGGAAGTTCATGCGAATCTCTCATTGGTGTCCTTAATAGGGTAAGGACACTAAATGATTTCTATAGTTTATTTACTTCTCATATGTTTCTTTCTTGGAATTCTCCTAATGAAATTCTGTTGGATCCTCCTTGACTCTTCTATTTATTGCTGAAGTAACTATGTTTATCTAACGGGTTTATACGAGAATGGGAATGTCTAAAGAATCTATGAGAAAATTTGAATTTTTACGAAGGTGATCCTTCCTGGTCCTCCTATAATCACATGGTGTGTACCGATTATATATAATCCAGATCAAATAGACCTTTGAATAAGTAATCCTACTCTAAAACCACATCCAAACAAGGAAAAGGAAGTAGAGTGAAAATCACATATTCTAAGTCTATAAAATCTCGGCTATATATAACCTTAACGTATCCACTTAGTAATTATAGACTTATCAGCAAAGATCTTTTTAACATTTCCCCAAAGGTATGTAAAATACCTCCATGTTATTTTAGTTATGAGTTTGATTCTTGGACTTCTAGATATAAGAACTTGACAAGTTTTCAGTTTTCTTGTTATAGCATCCTAAAATACTCCCATAGTATTTTTGTCTTTATGTTTGGTTCTAGAATTCTTCTGGTACTTAGGTAAGTTTTAGACCAGTTGCAACACTACAATCACTTCCCAAACACGTGTTGGTCATATCTCGGATGAATATAGTTGATCAGGCTATATTGATCCCAGATATGATTACGTCACTGTCTAGGTTTAACTGCAATGTCCAACATCCAAATACTTTAGTTTTGTTCTTCTTGTGATACTCATTCTGGTATATATACTCTACATGTATTTATACTTTTATAAAATATTGATATATTTTTAAAGTATAACTCTTGGTCAGAGTGTTTTTATCCCAATGGGTTTATAGTTGTATATCTTTTATGACTGATATACTAAGTTCACTATAAACACTGCTCTGCTACCAATCTGTCGCACCCCCAAACCAGAACGGCGGAAACGTTCGGGGGCGGAGGACTTTAGGTAAATATCACAACACATGCAATATAGTAATCAAAGTACAAACAACCATTGCATTAATAAGTATAAGTTTTACATAAGTGTTTAAACATTACATATTCAAACACTAAACTAGGTACAGTAAAAGACAAGAGTCGCGGTACGGTACTAGCTAGTCTTCTCAAAAGCTTCGGGAGTGTAGCTGTCTACTGGATTCCTAAGAATACAAGTTATTTGGAAAGAGTAGATCAGCATTTAAGCTGGTGAGTTCATAAGTATTTTAGTTCTGTTAAGTATACCCTAAGCTCTTTGGATAAGTTCACTGGTTTCTCCAGGAAATCCTATATTTCCTGAGGTGATTAATTGATAACCTCAATAGTTTCCCTCTGTAATTACTTAGTTTATACTGATTATATATAACCCAATATCGAATGGACAGTCAAATGGGTGTATCTGCCCTAAGCCCACAACCAAACAAGGAACAGGAAGTAAGGAGGAAGTCACACATTTCACTGTCAATCGGATATTACTTATGTATAACTATGATGTAATAACTAAGGAATTATAGAATTAACCACTAAAGGTCTTTTATGTTATATTAGTTTACAAAGATTGAATGACTAAGTTTCATTTGATAAGTGGTTTAATCCCATAAACCGTTTCCTTTGTATAAGTGGTTTAATCCCATAAACCGTTTCATTTGTAAAAGTGGTTTAATCCCATAAACCGTTTCATTTGTAAAAGTGTTCTTAGTTATATCTATTCTATAGTAAAAACCTTAGTATTAATCCTGGAAAATATTGTATTATCCATAATACTGCCTTGTGGTTTTAAATGTTCAAAACCAGAAGTACAATACTTGATTTCATGATACGTAGCTTTTACTGTAAGTAAAAACTACTGAAGGTATATTTGGTCGGGATGTAATTATCTTTTCTTACTGTTCTAAGAGAAGTATATTACTTAGTAGTTCACCCGTTTTTTTATCCATGTGAGTTCTATTAACCATACTAATATGACCGATATGCCTGCGACGACGTTCTTCAGGCGTCAGAATGGTATGATATTTGACACCCTAGGCCTGCCGGCCAAACTGTAGCGAACAGTAGAGGTGCAGGATTGTCAGTCCCATATAGATCTATACACAAATTCACGCTCTCCCTACAAGAGATTCTGGCTAATAGTTCAGGACTTAAAAGGTCGTACTTAGATAAGTACACCGTGAAGGGTCTCACAAATTTATTGTTTCTACGAGATTTACGATGTATTACTATTACCCCGTGAATGCTAACTCTGGTACTTTGTATCGTACCCTTGGTTAATGCAAACCCGGTATGATGTATTATTACCTCGTGTTTGCTAACTCGGGTACTCTGTATAGTACCTTTGCTAATGCAAACCCGGTATGATGTAATATTACCTCGTGTTTGATAACTCTGGTACTCTGTATAGTACCATTGCTAATGCAAACCCGGAATGATGTATTATTACCTCGTGTTTGCTAACTCTGGTACTCTATATAGTACCATTGCTAATGCAAACCCGGTATTATGTATTATTACCTCGTGTTTGCTAACTCTGGTACTCTGTATAGTACCATTGCTAATGCAAACCCGGAATGATGTATTATTACCTTGTGTTTTCTAACTCTGGTACTCTGTATAGTACCATTGCTAATGCAAACCCGATATGATGTATTATTACCTCGTGTTTGCTAACTCTGGTACTCTGTATAGTATCATTGCTAATGCAAACCCGGAATGATGTATCTTTACTTCTTTAATATGTTGTTCGTATATTAAAGGTATTATACATATCTTGGTATAGTTGAATGAATTTTGGTAATTTCCTTGGAAAGTATACAGTCGTGAATCATACTTGTATATTTAGTTTTGAATCATAAATTATACCTATTATAATTTATGTCTTCTATCTGTTAGCATGATTTCTCATGGATGAACACCTTTGCTCAGCCTGATACAAAGGTATTGATACTAAAAGGAGTAACCTTTTATACTCATATATGTATAATATATATATATATAATTAAGAAGGAAACGACCTTCGGACAAATAATACAACCTTAATTCCACATCCAAACAAGGAAAAGGAAATAAGATAATTCATTAGTCCTAAGCCCTTCAAATCTTATTTATATAGTTATACATATATAAACATGATTTTGGCATTTATAATTTGAAATAGCTTATAAAACATTTTTCAAAAAATTTAACGGAGTTTACATGACTTTAAAGATTTAACATGGCTTCAAGTCATTTTGGAAGTCTTAAAAGCATACGGAAAATATTTGTGTGATTATTATCACATACAGTTATTAACACAATTTAATATTGTGTGAAACTTGTATTCCCCCCTAAAAAGCATTTAAAAACCATTGAAAAGGTAAATTATAGGGGTATGAACTCACTTTGATAAGCGGTGATTCGGGCAGCGTTTCGTTTCCCGGAAAGAGTTTATTTGACGAGAAACCGGCTCAAATCGGGCAGAGTTTCGATAGGAGAGAGGATAACTTCTCGAGAATTCCGGGGCTCCGGGGCTTGCTTCGGGATTTAGACACGATACCGGGCCTTGGGGGTCGTGAGAAAATGTATGGGGTTAAAATGTGAAAATTGGGGAAATTTGGGGTGAAAAATGCCTTCCATCCGAGAAGGCTCGCATGCCTTATATAGGCCGCAGCCTCGGATCCGGAGCAAGGTGGGTGCGACGCGTGTCTCGGACAGGTGGTGAAGGGAGCTTCGGTTCGGACAGGTGGCGAGGCGACGCTTCGGTTCGGACAGCTGGCTGCTTCGGATTTGACTAGGCTTCGGTCCAATAGGAGGAGGGCACGAGGGTCCGAGGAGCGTCCGAGGAGTGTCTGCGGGGTGTCTCCTGCGAAGGTGTTCGAAGCTTAGTGGACCGCGGAGTTGGTCCAATCAGAAGGCGACACGCGAAGCTCGGTCCAACCAGAAGATGACACGTGGAGGCCTCGCATGCGAAATTTCCCGGTTTTCAACATTTTCTTGATTTTTGTGCCAAAAACTTGTGAAAATCATAACTTTTGTATACGAGCTCCGTTTTTGACGTTCTTTATATGCACACGTAGGTAAAATCATACTCTACGACTTTCGTTTAGACTTCGTCGGCTGATTTTGACTTTATTTTTAATATTATTCTTTTTAACAGACCGGGACAGAAAATCCGTTAAAAATTCATAACATCTTCATCCGACGTCTGTTTTCATCTGTCTTTTTACCGTTGTGCTACTTTTGACGAGACCATCGATTCTCGTTTAAGTTGTGTCGGATAAATATCGATAGATTTATATTTCGAATTTTTAGCTGTCTACTGCTAAACCGAAACTTCAAAAAATCATAACTTCTTCATACGAAGTCAGATTTTTACGTTCTTTTTATGAACGTTCTCGGTTTAACATATTCTACAACTTTCATTTAGATTGTTAAGGCTAAAAAGCCTTTTATCGAAAATTCACTTTTTACACTGAACAGTGTTTTGCCGGTTTTATCGCGGATTTTCGATTGGTCATAACTTCTTCGTTATAACTCGGATTTCAGTGTTCTTTATGTTTTTGGAAACCTTGTTACAAACTCTACCACTTGGTTCATCCCAATTACGATTATTGATCAATTTTTTTGACCAAAATTTGACTGGTGTCACATTATCCCCCCGTTAGAGGGAATTTCGTCCCGAAATTAAGTCTAAAGTGATACTCATGGACTAGGTCTAATCTTCCTTTCCCAAGTGAATTTAGGTCCCCGGTTTGTAATCCAGCGAACCTTCACTAACGGGATAAGACTTTGCTTGGTTCTTTAGATTTCCCTATCCATGGTTTTTATTGGTTCTTCTACAGAGTGTAGAATTTTATTTAACTTGATTTCATTGAGTAAAATAACAAGTGTTTTATCGGATAGACACCTCTTTAGATTAGATATGTGAAAGATGGGATGAATGTTATTAAGTTTTTGTGGTGGTTTAAGTTTAAAAGTACAAGACCGATTCTGGTAAGAATCTCAAATGGTCCTATGTACCTTCATTTTGTATTCCACGCTTTCTCAAGCGTATCTTGTCCTTCCAGGGTGAGACCTTCATATGACAAGGTCATCAATCCTGGAATTCCAAGGTTTTTCTTTTATCGAAGTCGTAGCTTCTCTGATTAACTCTGGAAGCTTTATGGCGCTTCCGGATTCGTATTTTGTTTTTTTGGTAGTTGCTCGGATGAATTCCAGATCAGCGAGGGTGTTGTGTGGAAATTGGATATCTAGCTAGTTGCGTATTACCTAATTTAGTCCAGTGCAGATAGGATCTGCACTTGTGACCACAGAAGTTTTCGAATGGAGCAACTTGAATGCTAGCGTGATAAAGGACTCGACTAATTGGTAAATTGGTATCCCATTCTTTACCAGAGTCGGTCCCATAGAATCATGACTACTCTGGTTCCTAGAGATTTTTGAGTGACTTCCTGAACTGGGAGATGATTCTATTATCTCAGTGAAGATAACAGATATTGGCATATCGTGCACTCTGTGACAACCCGAAATTTTCATTTGTATAATCTCTACAGTTAAACACTTCATATAATATTCAAAAACATTTCAATACATTTTTGGCCGGATTTAAGTCCGTTTGGGTGTTTTATTTTATTTTTCGTCAAACGATTAAATAAAAGGAAGTGTCGTTATTAGTGATGTTTAGCAAAGAAAACAATCAACACCTTAGCTAGGTGTTTACGGCCAAACAAGAGGTGTTTGGGCCGTAAACACCATTTTCCCAAGAACTCATGCATATGGCATGAGTTTACACACCTTTTCCTCATTCTCCACTTCCCACCTCAAGAACACCAAGCTTTTTCTCTCAAGTATCATAAGTTCATTTCTTCAAATCCGCCAAAATGTAAGTGTTTCCTTCCTAGATTCGTTCATACAACACTTAATCTAGTGTTTATACATCATTTCATCCATGGATTCTTGGTTTTTACTTAGATCTTCAAGTGTTCTTCAAAACACCAAGAACACACACTAGTGTTTTTGGGCTCTAATCACTCTTACAAGCTTCATATAAGTAAGTGTACCCTTCCTATCTAGTTACTTACTTAGTATACTTGTTAATCCTTTGGAAAATCATCAAAATCCCCAAGAACATATGTGTTTACGGTTTGGGGATCTCCCAAAACCGTAAACACCCCCAAATGGTGTTTTGATGCCCTTAACACCTTCAAATGCTTGGATAAAGGGCTAGAAACTTGCATGCATGAGCTAGAAACACCAAAACACGAAAAGGTTGAGGCATACATGAGTTTACGGTCGTAAACTCATGGGCTTACCACCGTAAACCCAAGTGTTTACGACCGTAAACTCTCAAGGATGGTCCAAGGACCGTAAACTCCAATGAGGGGTCCTTTTGTGCCCTAACCACTTCCTAAGCCTTTGATTTGAACTTAGAACCCTTCCTTGTGAGATATAGGACCTTGAAACACACAAATGCACCATTACCATGAGTTTACGGCTGTAAACGCATGGGGGAAATGGTCCAACAACCGTAAACACATATAGGGTTCCCATTTGAGGAGTAAACTCCAAGTTGAGGCCATACTCTCCTTAGATGCAACCCTTAGCACTCCTAGCACTTGAAACAAAGTGTTTTCATTGATTTAGTGTGTCTTTACTTACTTAATTAGTGATTAAATAACTAATTAGATAGATTTATGTATCACTACATGTTACATAGGATCCGTGTGTGTGTTCAAGTCCTCACTTGACACCTAGCATCCTACCCGACACTTCCATCCACTCCACTCACTACAGGTGAGTTCATACCCCTGAATTAACCTTTTAAATACTTTTAAATGCTTTTATGGGGGGGGGGAATACAAGTTGAACTGTTATAGTTGTTATATCAATCACATGTGATTAATAGCTAGAATAGACTACAAGATTTGCTACTACTTTCAAGTTTCCATCAAACTTTGGGTTTTCAAGGGTTTCAAACCTTTTATCAACTCTTTAAATGCCGAAACTGTGTTCAAACTATTTTAAACATGTTTTATCTTCAAAACCATATCTATACTAATATATTTATATAAGTAAGACTTGAAGGACTTAGGACTGATAGCTCACCTTATTTCCTGTTCCTTGTTTGGTTGTGGACTTAGGGTATTCTGTTACTTGTCCGACTGTCGTTGAATTCTTAGTTATATATCATATATATTTGTGTTGGATATAAAAGTCTTCACTTCAGTTCAGTACCTTTGTGTAACAAAGGCATGCAACCAACATTACTATTTAACTATAATAGGTATAGTTAAGGATTCTACTCATTACTACTATTACAATGACACCTACCAGAGACAGTACAGTTATGAGTCAATACATGCTAAGTACTATACATAGAAAATACTATATACTATACAAGAGAACACTCTATACATTATACCAGAAGATACATTATACAATATACAATAGAATATACTATAATTAGAATGTGACATACTATTTCTCGATACGACACTTCATTGTGCTATCACCGTGTAACCAGAGTCTCCTGGAGGGAGAACGGGCATTGTGTGTATAGATCTATACGGGACAGACACTCCCACATCCCGACTGCTAGCTACAGTCCCAGCCGAAAGGCCAAGAGGTGACAAAATGTCACATCACTACATATGACTCGGAGGTTCATAGTTATTCGATCGTCAATCAGCATGGTTACATACGAGTTCACATTCAGACCTTTAATTAACACTTTAAGAATTAAAGGCAAAACGGATTCCCCGAGGTGTATTGTACATTTAATACTACCTGGAGTCTGCATTTTCACTACATTAAGCCGGCAGTGACACTGCTGGGGTAAAGCATTATTTTCCCAATTACTTTATATGAATGAAGTCTAAAACTATATTTTCATACTGATAGTTTCACTGGGAAAACTTTTACATTTTCAAAGGATCAAACATGCAATCAACCAGGTCTTGGTAGAAGACTACTTTTATTGGAAAATATAGGATTTTCTAGGGAGCATACTATTTTCAAACATTGATATCAACTATTATACTACATGGTTGTAAACATTTTTATACAAGCAATGACACTAAATACTTATGAACTCACCAGCTTTATACTGATACTCGCTTTCAAAATAACTTGTATTCTCAGGTCATCAGTAGACAGGTACAGATGAAGCTTTTGAGAAGATGGAGCACACACAAGACTCATCTTTTATTTTGATTATACTTTTGGTGTCTTACAAACTGTACAGAACACGCTTGTATTACAATTATTATATTAATGCAATGGATGTTGTTGCTTGTCTTTACTATTATGCATTGTTATGATATTGTACATGACGTCCTCCACCACAGAACGTTTCCACCGTTCTCGGTTTTGGGGTGTGACACACTCACACGTTCTAGTTATCTTCTCTACTTGCCCCATTTTCAGGTTTCAAGGCTTCCTGTTGAGCCTCCTTACTTTCTGTGGAGAGATTTGAAAGGGTTATCATAGTCCATGATTGGCACTATGACCTGGGTACTCTTTCCGACTTAGGGTGTCAGCTACTATATTGGCTTTGTCGAGATGATAACGAATTTCAAATTCTTAGTCATTTAGTAGCTCGAACCATTATCGTGGTCTCATGTTGAATTCCACCTGGTAGAATACATGATGCAGGCTTTTGCTCCGAAGTTCATGATCAGACTCATACTTGGCTCATCCACCATTACCTCGTGTGTACAAGTCGTATATAATTTAGATTTCACAAAACGTTCGGATGGGTGACTCTGCCCCAGGTCCACAACCAAACAAGGAACAGGAGATAGGGCGGAATCACACATCCTTAATCTTGTTAGGTCTAACTTATATACCACTCTCGTGTATACACTTAGCAGCGATAGATTAACTTAATGAGTTCTTAGTCTCTATTCTTGAACTTGACCTGCGGTACAATGATTTTCCTATGAGATCTATTGGGGTACTTCGGTAGTTACTGACTTCTATGACTACTTCGGTGCTTTTCGTTTGAAGTTTCCTATATACTGAGTAGGCTAGAATGGCGGAGTGCCCTTCGTATGGGTATTTCTGAAGTTTTGAAATGAGAGACAACCAAAGGGTTTTGCGTTATGGATTGGAAGAATTCCATCTTACGGCTGATTAAGGAAAAATTTCTCTTACACAGCATAAGAATTTTCACATGGTAAGGGCCAGGCCAAACCATGTCGAATGAGGATGTCGGAATTTCCTCGATGAAATAGATATTAAGTCGTTATGGGACGAATGATTACTACGATGATATCCTATGTACCTAAGTTTTCAGCGCTTCTGGTTTTATTCTGTTATTATCACTACGAACCCCTTTTGATTCGAAATTGGCGGGTACTACCAATACGAGGGTTCTGATAATTTGAAATTATGAACTTCCATGAAACTATCCTCACTAGGTCTCTCTATAATCGCTTGGTGTATACAAGTCATGTATAATTAAGATTGGTATGACCTTTGACTGAGCAACCCTGCCCTAAATCCACAACCAAACAAGTAACAGGAAATGAGGCGGGATTACTCACTCTAAGTCTACAAATCTTAATTATAAATGACCCTTATGTATACACTAAGTCATCATAGCTTACCTGTTAGGGTTTCAAATTTTATATAATTGTTGTGATTTAATTTGAACGGAAGAGTAATCATAATTATAGATAATTATAGGGGTTTGGAAGTGTACCAAAATATAGCAGGGTTCTTTGATGCTTCCCCATGTATTGGGGTCAAATTCTTCCTGCTCCCCCGTCGTTCTTCTCTGTTGGACAGTCCCTCTTGTAATGTCCTATTTCACCACAAAGGGGACATATGGGAATGGTTCCAACATCGGTAGTTGAAGTGATGAACTCGACCGAAGTTCTACAGATACGGGCGGTATGCCCCTTCATGTTGCATCTATTGCAATGCAGCTCTCGGCAAACTCCATGATGATGGTAGTTGCACTTGCTGCAGTGTGGGAGGTTTCCTAAGTACGGCTTGGTTGGTGCTAGAATAACAGGGCTGACGGGGGTATTGACTGCCCCAGTTCGTTGCCCTCTATTAGGTTCTTGAGTTGAACAACTCCCTTCCTTGTTCTCGAACTTTCGTTTCAAGATATTAGGCTTAAGGTTCAAGGTGTTCTTACAAGTAGGTGCTCGTTGCTGTACTTGGCCATCACCACGATCGGAGTTACCGATAGCATTACTACTAACATTTGCATTGTTAGCATTAAGGTGTGCCATGACAGCTGCTACAGCTGCTGTGACTGCAGCTTGAAACATAGCCGCATCTATCTGAAGGATTGGTGTTTCGCTGGTGGGTTGGTTACACTTCTTTGGAGGCATGATTCTGTTACATGATAAGAAAATGAGCTCATGAGCGACAATCGTGTCTATAGATGTATTCTAACCATTTGTATCTATGTATAAATCTTTCGTTTTGTTATATTGTTCTCAATGATTCGACCTGCATCCCTATGATGCAGTCCTGGTGAGGAACATAAATAAGTTTCTAGAATGGCTATGAACCGAGCATTATCCGAACTAAGTTACCTTTGTTTGGTGGATATCGTTTCCTAATTTTCGAAAATATTCGAAAATAATTCATAACAGTGTCTATATAAAATAGACTTATGAATTTGAGAAGTAATCACTATCAATTAAGATTCCGTGATCTGATTTATTGTTATTAGCCGTGACAGGAAAAGAGGATAAGCTCCAAACCTAATGTGAGTAATGAGATCACTAACTCACTAGGTTGAATTGATTTACTAGTTATTACTTAGATGAAATGGTGCTCAAACTCTTCACATGAATCATGTGTGGTTTTCCTTTGTTCTCTGTTCTATTCTGGGTGGTAATGATTTGTTCTCTCCTGGTATCTATAGGGTGTCCTTCTCCTCTGTAGGTATATTGAATTCCCGGGCTGTCTTACTTCCGATTCTGACACTGATCCCCATTACTTCGTAATGAAGATTTTGAATCTCGGAAGTTCATGCGAATCTCTCATTGGTGTCCTTAATAGGGTAAGGACACTAAATGATTTCTATAGTTTATTTACTTCTCATATGTTTCTTTCTTGGAATTCTCCTAATGAAATTCTGTTGGATCCTCCTTGACTCTTCTATTTATTGCTGAAGTAACTATGTTTATCTAACGGGTTTATACGAGAATGGGAATGTCTAAAGAATCTATGAGAAAATTTGAATTTTTACGAAGGTGATCCTTCCTGGTCCTCCTATAATCACATGGTGTGTACCGATTATATATAATCCAGATCAAATAGACCTTTGAATAAGTAATCCTACTCTAAAACCACATCCAAACAAGGAAAAGGAAGTAGAGTGAAAATCACATATTCTAAGTCTATAAAATCTCGGCTATATATAACCTTAACGTATCCACTTAGTAATTATAGACTTATCAGCAAAGATCTTTTTAACATTTCCCCAAAGGTATGTAAAATACCTCCATGTTATTTTAGTTATGAGTTTGATTCTTGGACTTCTAGATATAAGAACTTGACAAGTTTTCAGTTTTCTTGTTATAGCATCCTAAAATACTCCCATAGTATTTTTGTCTTTATGTTTGGTTCTAGAATTCTTCTGGTACTTAGGTAAGTTTTAGACCAGTTGCAACACTACAATCACTTCCCAAACACGTGTTGGTCATATCTCGGATGAATATAGTTGATCAGGCTATATTGATCCCAGATATGATTACGTCACTGTCTAGGTTTAACTGCAATGTCCAACATCCAAATACTTTAGTTTTGTTCTTCTTGTGATACTCATTCTGGTATATATACTCTACATGTATTTATACTTTTATAAAATATTGATATATTTTTAAAGTATAACTCTTGGTCAGAGTGTTTTTATCCCAATGGGTTTATAGTTGTATATCTTTTATGACTGATATACTAAGTTCACTATAAACACTGCTCTGCTACCAATCTGTCGCACCCCCAAACCAGAACGGCGGAAACGTTCGGGGGCGGAGGACTTTAGGTAAATATCACAACACATGCAATATAGTAATCAAAGTACAAACAACCATTGCATTAATAAGTATAAGTTTTACATAAGTGTTTAAACATTACATATTCAAACACTAAACTAGGTACAGTAAAAGACAAGAGTCGCGGTACGGTACTAGCTAGTCTTCTCAAAAGCTTCGGGAGTGTACCTGTCTACTGGATTCCTAAGAATACAAGTTATTTGGAAAGAGTAGATCAGCATTTAAGCTGGTGAGTTCATAAGTATTTTAGTTCTGTTAAGTATACCCTAAGCTCTTTGGATAAGTTCACTGGTTTCTCCAGGAAATCCTATATTTCCTGAGGTGATTAATTGATAACCTCAATAGTTTCCCTCTGTAATTACTTAGTTTATACTGATTATATATAACCCAATATCGAATGGACAGTCAAATGGGTGTATCTGCCCTAAGCCCACAACCAAACAAGGAACAGGAAGTAAGGCGGAAGTCACACATTTCACTGTCAATCGGATATTACTTATGTATAACTATGATGTAATAACTAAGGAATTATAGAATTAACCACTAAAGGTCTTTTATGTTATATTAGTTTACAAAGATTGAATGACTAAGTTTCATTTGATAAGTGGTTTAATCCCATAAACCGTTTCCTTTGTATAAGTGGTTTAATCCCATAAACCGTTTCATTTGTAAAAGTGGTTTAATCCCATAAACCGTTTCATTTGTAAAAGTGTTCTTAGTTATATCTATTCTATAGTAAAAACCTTAGTATTAATCCTGGAAAATATTGTATTATCCATAATACTGCCTTGTGGTTTTAAATGTTCAAAACCAGAAGTACAATACTTGATTTCATGATACGTAGCTTTTACTGTAAGTAAAAACTACTGAAGGTATATTTGGTCGGGATGTAATTATCTTTTCTTACTGTTCTAAGAGAAGTATATTACTTAGTAGTTCACCCGTTTTTTTATCCATGTGAGTTCTATTAACCATACTAATATGACCGATATGCCTGCGACGACGTTCTTCAGGCGTCAGAATGGTATGATATTTGACACCCTAGGCCTGCCGGCCAAACTGTAGCGAACAGTAGAGGTGCAGGATTGTCAGTCCCATATAGATCTATACACAAATTCACGCTCTCCCTACAAGAGATTCTGGCTAATAGTTCAGGACTTAAAAGGTCGTACTTAGATAAGTACACCGTGAAGGGTCTCACAAAATTTATTGTTTCTACGAGATTTACAATGTATTACTATTACCCCGTGAATGCTAACTCTGGTACTTTGTATCGTACCCTTGGTTAATGCAAACCCGGTATGATGTATTATTACCTCGTGTTTGCTAACTCGGGTACTCTGTATAGTACCTTTGCTAATGCAAACCCGGTATGATGTAATATTACCTCGTGTTTGCTAACTCTGGTACTCTGTATAGTACCATTGCGAATGCAAACCCGGAATGATGTATTATTACCTCGTGTTTGCTAACTCTGGTACTCTGTATAGTACCATTGCTAACGCAAACCCGATATTATGTATTATTACCTCGTGTTTGCTAACTCTGGTACTCTGTATAGTACCATTGCTAATGCAAACCCGGAATGATGTATTATTACCTCGTGTTTTCTAACTCTGGTACTATGTATAGTACCATTGCTAATGCAAACCCGGAATGATGTATTATTACCTCGTGTTTGGTAACTCTTCTACTCTTTATAGTACCATTGCTAATGCAAACCCGAAATGATGTATCTTTACTTCTTTAATATGTTGTTCGTATATTAAAGGTATTATACATATCTTGGTATAGTTGAATGAATTTTGGTAATTTCCTTGGAAAGTATACAGTCATGAATCATACTTGTATATTTAGTTTTGAATCATAAATTATACCTATTATAATTTATGTCTTCTATCTGATTAGCATGATTTCTCATTGATGAACACCTTTGCTCAGCCTGATATAAAGGTATTGATGCTAAAAGGAGTAACCTTTATACTCATATATGTATAATATATATATATATATATATATATATATATATATATATATATATATATATATATATATATATATATATATATATATATATATAATTAAGAAGGAAACGACCTTCGGACAAATAATACAACCTTAATTCCACATCCAAACAAGGAAAAGGAAATAAGATAATTCATTAGTCCTAAGCCCTTCAAATCTTATTTATATATTTATACATATATAAACATGATTTTGGCATTTATACTTTGAAATATCTTATAAAACATTTTTCAAAAAATTTAACGGAGTTTACATGATTTTAAAGATTTAACATGGCTTCAAGTCATTTTGGAAGTCTTAAAAGCATACGGAAAATCTTTGTGTGATTATTATCACATACAGTTATTAACGCAATTTAATATTGTGTTAAACTTGTATTCCCCCCCTAAAAAACATTTAAAAACCATTGAAAAGGTAAATTATCACATACAAATCTATTATTTATGGTGTTGGGGTGGAAATAAAGGTTATACAACAGGTGGTGGATCAGACAGGTTGTGGCATGGGCAATCTTCCGTTCACTTACTTAGGCCTACTGGTGGGGTCTAATATGAGTTTATTCAAAAATTGGGACCCAATGATAAAGAAATTTGAAAATCGTCTCTCTAAATGGAAAGCAAACTATCTCTTGATCGGGGTCGTCTAACTCTCATTAAGCTAGTTATGTGGGAGTTTGGTCAAAGCTCATGGATAACATCTTATCTTTGGATGACACAAATATTCAGCCCTTAAATTATTTGGAGCGACGACTTGGTAATGGTGATTCCATTCGATTTTGGATAGACATATGGGTGGGAAATTATCCCCTTAAGAGTCATTTTAATAGATTATTTAGATTGGATCTTAATTAGAATTGCTTTGTTAAAAACAAATGGATTGATGGTCAGTGGTCTTGGAGCTTGTGAAGAAAAGTTAGAGGAAGGGCTGAGTTCGAACAACTCCATGGTTTACGCGACTTACTTCATGGAGTCGTTGTGAAAATGTAACACACTGATTTTTACCACGAAAATTTTCATTTTTAAATAGAGAAAACATCCAATATTATAAAAACCGAGTCATAAAATCGCAGGTGAATCAAATACAACCATCCCAAATCAGAGTATTGAAATGAGGAAAATCATAAAATCTACAAGCCAGAGTGCACAGTCAAGCCTTCGCCTTCCTACGATCATCTAAAGTACCTGAAACACATTTAATCCACAACTACAAGCACGAAGCTTAGTGAGTTTCCAAAATATGACATACAACTATGGATTATATTTCAGGGGTTATTAGCAACCCTGGGGACTATCCGCAGTCCTGCAGACTCACAACTGTCTAAGAGATATCAGCAACACAGTTACACAAAACACATCAACAAGTAAGACCCAGTTGGTCAGCATGCATACACTACTATACAAGTAATATAGTGATAAGACTCACCTCACAGATAGCAGCCTAAACAAGACAACTCTCACATAGTGAAGACTGGTACCACATAACACCTAGCAGCAATAAAAGTACTCACTCAGTCTACACCCTAAATCCTCTAAATTGAGCAAAAGTCAACCATAGTAAAAAGTCAACGGTCAAAGGCAATTTTGACAGGTCTCCATGTCATGGCCACCCATAGACCACGTCGTGGGCATTCCATGACTAAAACATTCGACCACTAGTCAGATCCCTCGTCGTGGCCATATTGGCCATGATGTGGTGTCGTCCAAAGGGAAACATCATGGAAGCACTAGTCGTCACGTCGTGGCAACTGATCGCCACACCGTAGGCACTGGGTATCCATAACTTAATGGATTAAGTTGCTATACCTCAACCCCAATAACTCTAACACTCAAATCTAAATCCCTACATCTCTTGATGGATAAAGTTTCCAACTTTATCCATTAGGACATGCTAATAGGTCAAGATCTTCATTATTAAGTTCTTAATGAAAACACCAAGGCATAGGTTCACTCAACAACCCATGAAACCCAACTTTACAACCAACCCGAAGGTACAGAAGCTCTCAATGAACTCAAAGGGTTCTGGAGTTCACTTGAACTCCAAGAACAAGAAGATTTCGGGATAAAAAGTCATAAAATAATCTAGAACAGGATCTAGAGAACTAATGCTCAAGGTTGACTCTTTATACCTCCAAAGATGCAGAAATGAGATGTGGATGTTGGATCTAAGCTGGAGTCACACACACAAGTAACACCAAAAGCTCCTTCTTCCTTCAACCTTCATAAAAATGGAGTTCAAGCTCTCAAAACACAAAAGAGGACTAGGGTTTGGATGGGGTTCATTTTCAGAGGGTGGAGTCTGCCAAATGAGGCAACCGTAGGAGTAAGTGTCCTTAAATAGGGCACCAACCCCGAGATTAGGATTTTAGGCCCAAATCGGCTGCCACGTCCTGGCCGTACAATGCAACGACGTGGCCAAGAAAGGATATACATTCATCATTAATCTGAATGCCACACCATGGCACTCTAATGCACTTCTTGCCCATGCCAAAATAAAAACATCACAATTAAAGACTTGAAATTAATATCTGGAACACAGATGTTACAATTCTCTCCCATTAGAATCATACTTCTCCCTTGAAGTGATCAGTAGCGAATAGATTGGGGTAATGCTTGCGTATCTCCTCCTCGGGCTCCCAAGTCCACTCGGAGCCCTTCTGATGTTGACGCTTAACCTTAACCAGATTCATTACCTTGTTCCGCAAGGCCTTCATTTTTTCTATCGGTACTCGCTATCGGCCGCTCAACATAATTCAGGTGGTCATCCACATGAATATCATCCAAGGATACTACAATGGTCTCATATGCTACACACTTCCACAACTGGGATACATGGAAGGTGTTATGAATCTGAATAAGCTCTTCCGACATGTCCAAATGGTAGGCTACATTGTCCACCCTAGTTGCCACTCGGAAAGGACCATAAAACTTAGGACCCAGCTTTCCTGTAACGAACCAAAAATTCAAGGTAAAAATTTCATTTTTAATACATTCAAAACACTATCGTAACTTTTTTCAAAACATTGAAAAGCATTTCAAATAAACAATTATCAGAGTCCAATTCCCAAAGATCATGAATTGCGGAAAACACGGGTGTATGCGCTGCGATCGTCCCGAGCTCTTTCAATTGAAAACCGGAGTACCTGAAACAAAACTAAAAACCGTAAGCACAAATCTTAGTGAGTTACCCAAATACCACATACCATAGATATCCAACGATCCATACAAGTCATACATAACCACGAGCCATACATATCATTCATATATCATAATCAATAAAGGTGCTATGTGCCGCACATAGTCGTGTCATTATGCCACGAGCCCCCTCGTGGTCTTCCTTGCCAAGCAGGGGCCACAACCCTGGGTCTTACAGACAAGTGCCAGGAGCCACCTCCATGTCTTCCATGCAAGCATCACAAAGACAACTAACATACAATCTACTATACTTAACTAATTAGCATGCAGTGTGCCACGAGCCGCCTCCTGGTCTTTCATACATAATGCCAAGGGCTAACCCCCGGGTCTTCCTACAATACATAAACCAACCCGTGTTTCACTTATCCAGCACTACGTTGGGCGTACTCACGCGCATGCCACCTTGCATGCATGGGACTGCCTTGCCAATTATTTCCATTAGGGACCAGAATTGCCAATAACTTCAAAATACCATAACTCCCTCATTCTAGGCCCGTTTCCAACGAACCTTATATCTATGAAAAGGTGGCGAGAAGCCCTACGCCCCTAACAACATACCTGGGCCTTAAAACCTCCCGAAAAACACCCTAAATTCAAAAAAGACTGAGTTATCAAATTACAATTTTACCCTTGGCTTCCGAAGACACCATCGAAAACTTTAATCACTTATACCATGACACCCACATCCGAAATAGGCCAAATACTTCCATCCCCGAAGCCCTAAGCCTTGCGACAACTAATCATTGGGCCGCAGCCCCAGCAACAAAGCGAATCTAAAACCGAGTGTTACATTTCCCTTCTTTCTGAATCGGATGACGCCTTTCCAAGGCGACGCCTTAAGAAGTACCATATACCGACCTGAAACTCCAACTCATATCGGCATCGGTCAACGTATCCCTTTTGGCGACATTTGGATGTCTGAAGTCTCTATATAACTTGCTAAATAAGCTTCATCGTCTTGAGCACTACCTCAGTGCTCCCCATGATCCTTTATCCAATCTCTACCGAATAAATCAGGTTCCTTCACTTCCTCCCATAGAGGAGCTCAAAGGGTGGCATACCAATTCTGGCGTGGTAGGCTGTTGTTATACGAAAACTCAACCAAAGAGAGGTAGGATTCCCAACTACCATGGAAGTCCAGGACAAATTCTCTCATCATATCCTCGAGCGTATGGATAGTCCGCTCGCTCTGTCCATCCGTATGCGGATGGTAGACGGTACTAAGGTGTAACTGGGTACCCAACTCCTCATGGAACCTCTTCCAAAATCTGGAAGAGAAATAGGTAGCCCAATCTGAAAAAATCAAGGTAGGCACCCCGTGGCGAGTAATTACCTCGTGGACATAAATTTCGAATAGATTTTAAGCCGACGAGCTCTCCTAGATGGCGAGAAAGTGAGAAATCTTGGTCAATCGATCAACAATCATCCATATAGCATCCAAACCCTTTTCAGTCCTCGGTAGCTTCATGATGAAATCCATGGTGATCTGCTCCCATTTCCATAATGGAACCTCCATTGGATGCAATTTGTCATGACGGCGTTGATGCTCGGCCTTGACCTTCCGGTAGGTCAGACATCGTTCCACGAACTAGGCTATATCCCTCTTCATACAAGGCCGCCAGTAATTGCATCTCAGATCATGATACATCTTTTTCGCACCCGGGTGGATAGAGAATCTCGATTTGTGTGCCTCATCCATCAAAATCTGTTGGGTGTCGCCTGAATAGTGTAACATCCCGGCTCCCAGGTATAATATTTATATATTTATTTATGAGTTGTTTGATCAACTCGACGAGTTGGATGCCCCAACTCGTCGAGTAGATGCGGATTAACCACATGAGTTTTATGACCAACTCGACGAGTCGGAGAGACCAACTCGGCGAGTTGGCGCTGTGAGAGGAAACCCTAATTCTCTAGGGTTTGTTCCTATTTAAAGGACCTTAAGCCCTCATTTGCGCCTCACCAGCCACCTTACTCCCCTGTGTGAAACCCTAATCGTCTATATTGAGCTAAGAGAGAAAGAGAGCTAATATTTGGGCATTTTGGTGCACCTTTTGAAGAGAAGAGAAGAGTATCAAGGCAAGGAACGAGAAGAGGCTGTTGGATCTGGTGTTATTTCATCTATAGCTTCTGTGGAAGGTAAAAAAGTCTTCACCTTGCTCTTTATTGTGATTAGATCTCGTTTTCATGGAGTATTAGGGATTTTTCCATCTTTCCTTGAGACTTTGAGTGTGTTGAACTTACCAAGTGATTGAGACTGAGGTCCCTAGAGTCCAAAGGTCCCAGCTTTATCTAGCTATAGAGGAGTTTTTGACAATCGTCAAATTCTAGTCAAAGTCAAAGTCAACAAGTCAAAACGGTCAAACTTAACTAGTACTTGTATGTTAAAACTTATTCTATGTATAAAAATGTGCATTTGTATGTCAAGAATTCAAGTATCTCGGAGAATATATGTGTTTATCAGTGTAAAACCCTAAAAAGGGAGTTAAACGCATCAAAACACGACTATGGACCCTTTTAGGGACTTAAAACAATCATAAACGAAGCATAACGGAATTCACGAACCTTGCATTGCAAGATTATACGATAATAATGGCTAAAATCAAATCTCTCCCAAATCTCTCCAAGTATGTGAAATCTCTCCCAAATCTCTCCAAGTATGTGAAATCTCTCCCAAATCTGTCCAAGTATGTGAAATTTCTCACAAATCTCTCCAAGTATGTGAAATCTCTCCAAGTATGTGAAATCTCTCCCAAATCTCTCCAAGTATGTGAAATCTCTCTAAGTATGTGAAATCTCTCCCAAATCTCTCCAAGTATGTGAAATCTCTCCCAAATCTGTCCAAGTATGTGAAATCTCTCCCAAATCTCTCCAAGTATGTGAAATCTCTCCAAGTATGTGAAATCTCTCCCAAACTTCTCTCAAAATCTCTCTCAACTTTTTATAGTCATCCGGGTCATCCCGACCCGTAACTTGGCCAAAAACCGCTCAAAACGGGAAGTTACATTGAAAAACAGCTAAATAGGACCGAAACCCTCTTAGGAACCGAACCTCTTAGGAACCGAACCTCTTAGGGCCGAACCCTTCTATTAGAACCGAACCCTCTCAGAACCGAGCTTGTCAGAAGCGAGCCTGTCAGAAGCGAGCAACCATCTCGGACCGAACTGCAGCCGAACCGAGCCCTGATGCAACTGAAATAGACCGAGGGCTCGGTCTATTTCGCTTCCTTCAATTTCGGACCGAGCCTCCACCTTCGGTTCCTTCCCTGCCACCTTCGGTCCCTTCTTCCCCCTTCAGCTCCTCCTCCCCTTCTCTCGGTTCTCACACTCCTAAGAGTCGAACCTCGCAGGTTCGGTCCTTAATGCCGGTTTTCGACTACTTTCGCTTCCTAAGCCCGTTTTTGACATTTTTGACGGGATTTTTTCACCAAATTCATATTTTTACCCTTTTAAACCCCCAAAACTCATATTTTATTTATTTCTCAATGATTTATTAATTAAAAATCATTATTTTATAATAAGAGAAGTATCCTACCCCACAAGTGGGTCAAGTGTGCCCACTTGCCTCCATGTGTCATCCTCTCATTAGCCAACCTTATCCACATCACACAAACCAAGGCAAACATCACTTCAAACTTACAAGTTGCTCCAGCAACTTTCAATATATATAGAAATCCCTGGAGGATTTCTTGGCTTACTTGATCATTTCAAACACTTACACTTCTCAAAACACCAAAAGAGTCTCATTTTCTCTCTACTTCCCACCACTTTGTGAAAATGTTCTTGAGCTATTACTTCACTTTTTGGTAAGTATTCCATCTAAACTCAAGTGTTACTCCATATTTTCCTAACACTCTTGGATCATCTACACACATTTAACACCAAAAATTGTTCTTAGGATCATCCAACACTTCACGTGTTCATCAAGTGTTCTTGACATGAAACTCATCATCTTCAACCTTCCATCCTTCAAGAAATCACATAAGGTGAGTTCATACCCCTACATTTTCCAGTTTTCTTTAGTTTTCAGGGGGGAGGGGGGGGGGGAATACAAGTTAAAACACCAAAACATATTTAAAACTTAACTTGACAGCTTACAACAGAAAATTTGTGACCTGTTCACGAACTGTTTTACCCAACTTAAACTTAATATCTTTCAAAACTGTTTAATATGAAAATAGTTCAGGTTCATACCTTTCAAATGACTACTTGCACATCTCCATACGATTTTTCTACAATTTGTGGTGATTTTTACAAAACTGCCTAACATTTCAGAAACGAATTCGGACCAGTATGTGAATATGAACCTTTTCACACAAGTTAGAGACTTCTAAAAATGATAATAAAAATTATGAATAAACTAGACACATTTTATCAACTCTCAGAGTTTACGGATTTAGTTTTCGACTTCGTATGATTTTTCTATGATGTTTTCAAAACAGTGCAGAAAGGTTAAAAACTAGCTACATAGCTTACCATATTAACAACACTTTGTAGTATGTTGAGCAAAGTGCATAACACTAAGTTCCTAAATGTTGAATGTATTTCTTGTTAGTTTACAATCATAAAAAGAAATTAGTCATTCATGTTAAGGTCTTTTTTTTCCATTCATTTCGAACACATATAATAAACTACAATAAGTATAGTTTATGAGTTCTCGATAAAAGCATACTACATGGAAAAGGTTTTACTCTCAAAACAAATGGGTTTTTCATATACTACATGATAAACTATAATAGTAATAGTTTATGGATTTCATATCACTAATTTATTTCATAAAAGGTGATTTCACTTCCTCCACGAAAGAGGTTTTATACTCAAACTATATGTAAACTAGTTAACGTAAGTTGTGAGACAATTCTCTATCGTACTCTTAGAGTACGGGTTCAAAATCCTGTAAGTTATAACCAGAGTCTCTTGTAGGGAGAACGTGATAATTGTGTATAGATCTATATTGGGATTGACACCCCACACCTCGCTGCTAGCTACAGCCGGACCGGCAGGTCTGCGGGTGACAAGAGTCATAAGATCCTGACGTTTGAAAAACGTTGTTGCAGGTTATTTCTCGTCATAGTATGGTTATAACGACTCACATAGGGAGTTAACAATCTTTCCAGTTTACAGGGAAAATTCTATTTTGAAAAGGGGTTTTATCTATTTAAAGACTATTATAAACATTATAAGAACAAAACCCACACACATTCTCGGTCTTGGGATTTAAGGCTACATAACTTTTTATAAGGAAAATATTGGATTTTCTTTGGAAACGCATTACGATTATAAACATTATAAGTACAACACACACACACATATTCTCGGTCTTGGGATTTAAGGCTACATAACTTTTTATAAGGAAAATAAGGGATTTTTCTTGAAGTATACATTATAAAGTACCAGGTTTACACTAAATGGATTTCATGATATCAAAACTACATTTCATCTAGAATTTTTAGACTTCAACTATAATTTGCTAAGTGTATATGTTAGAGTTATATAAGAATTTAGTCGAAATCGACTTGGAATTGATGGGTCCGCCTTACTTCCTGTTTCTTGTTTGGTTGTGGACCTAGGGCAGATCCATTATATTCGACAGTTTATTTAACTTAAATCTTATATAACTTATATACACTGGGTAATTATAGAAGGAATCTACGGGTCTCTCTAGGGTACATTATTGCATAACATAGGAGAGTTCATTTCACGTTTAATAAAGAAAATATTGAATTTTCTGGAATCATACTCTATCTCTTTTTACAAGGAAAACGGCTTCTTTCTCAAATAAAACTCTTATGAACTCACCAACTTAATTGTTGACACTTTTTCAAAACTACTTGTATTCTCAGGAATTCAGTGAAATAGGAAATCAACAGCTTTTGAGGATGGGACGTTAAATCGTCAAACATTCATCATAGTGTAATTGATTTGAAACATGTAAACACATACTATGGTGTAACTTTTTCAATTATATCCATGATGGTTGTATTTATTTTGAGCACTATTATACTCGTTGTTGTGATACTATACATGAAGTCCTGCACCCCGGACATTTCCGCCATCCTTGGTTTGGGGGTGTGACAAAGTTCTTATGCTTAAGACCCTAAATGGATCTTGTTTTAGCATTTCAAGCCCTAAGTGTCATGCATGGACGTAAAGGTTGTAGCTTTACATGGTATCTCAGCCTTGGGAGGCTAGATCTAGAGTTTGGGGTTATGAATCTGCCTGAAAACGTCTAAATGAGAAAAGAGACTTAAGGGACTCACCGAGTTGATGAGCCAACTCGACGAGTCAGCTAGGGTTTTCCTTGACGAGTCTAGACATGAGTAACTCCACGAGTTGATGAGACAACTCGACGAGTTAAGATGGATTTTCATGACATTTCTAAAGAAACAAGGGGACTCGACGAGTCACGGAGATGCACTCGACGAGTCGGGTCAACATGGACTGTTGACTCGAGTGTTGACTTCAGTTGACTTTAGGGTTTGGTCAAGACAGGAATTATTGAGACCATGGAGGGGTAGAATGGTCTTTTACCCATTCCAAGAGTTAGAGGGAGAGAATAGCCTTTGGTTTATTTAGAGTTGTCATTGGAGTGTTAATTAAAGATAATTATCATATGTGTTAGGCGGAGGCTAGATCGGTGATTCGTGTACGAGGTTTATTTGCTTGCTTACGAGGTGAGTCTTCTCACTATACTTACCTTGATTGGTAACTATGTGTGACCGGAGGGTCTTGTTGTTGGATTAGATGTCTAAGCCCATAACTATTTTGGTATGTACTTGGCCCGAGTATGAGCATGGTCCTTTTGGGTTGCCTTCACCGTAGCAACTGATAGGATGAATTAAGGAGAAAGAGGATTAATTATGATTTATTAATATATTATAAGAATAATATATTAAAAGAGAAATCATATTGATTAATTAATATTAGTCAAGAATTAATTAAGAATTAATTTTGTGGCTAAAAGAGATTAATTAAATAAAGGGGACTGATATTGCAATTATATGATAGTTGCAATTGGGCTATGGATTCTTAATGGAAAGGGGATTGGAAGAAAATCTATGGGAAGCCCATATGGATTTCGTCCAAGGGCTTTCTAAGGGAACTCCATGGGTTGCTTAAGGCCTAAGCAGAGAATTAGGGTTTCACCTGAAACCCTAGCAGTCCACACAAGTATATAAAGACCCCTAGGGCTCCCAAAAACGTGGCTAAGCTTTCTCGTGGAGATCTTGGACATTTTTGGTGCCTCCTCCCTCTCTCCTTGTTCATCTTGTTGCTCATGGTGTTTGTGATTCCATTAGAGGTGCAACATTTGAGGCACTAAGCCTTCAGAAGTCAAGATCAAGAAGGATTGTGATGGTTATTGCTACATAACAATCAAGGTAAAGATCTACACCCTTTTATTATGATAATATCAAATATTATATGCTAGATCTAGGGTTTATGAGCTTTGGATGATTATTGCATGTTCATTAGACAAACTAGATCCAAAGCTTTAGGGTTTGCATGTACACCATAGGATTGATGTAGTGCTCATAACCCATCAGTGGTATCAGAGACTATGTTGTTTGTTTGATGTATTTGATGCTTTACATAATCGTTCAAGCTGAAAATTGTGAAAATTTTCCTTCTGGAGCCTGAACTCGCCGAGTTCATAGGTGATCTCGCCGAGTTCACTGGGAACTCGACGAGTTTGTAGGTCTGATTGCTGATTTTGCGGGATTTTGACCTGTTTTGGCTGTGGATAATTACCATAAACGTTTTTTATTGATAAAATCTGGGTTTTATTGATTTGGAGTGATTATCCTTGCCAAAATAGGAGATAATTGTCAATTAATTAGATAATCACTGCCTTATATGCTAAACTTGATTTATTTGAATTATTTGTTTGGATTATCTTGCCATAAAATTGAATTAGGTCAAATTTAGATAATTACCAATTATTTGATTAATTAAATTATTTGTAATTTGATCTAGATAGTTTTGAAAAGTTTCAAAACTTGCCCTCAAGTTTTGGAATTTAAATTTTGATTAAAAAGTTTAATTTTGAAAAGTTTAAATTCTAAATTCTAATGTTTTGAAAAGTTTCAAAACTTGTCCTCAAGTTTTGGAATTTAAATTTTTGATTAAAAGTTTAATTTTGAAAATTTTAAATTCTAAAACCCTAGTTGTTTGAAAAGTTCAAATTACACCTTACGGTTTTATTAAGTTAATTAAATGTGTAATTAAAAGAGAGTTAATAAATCCATGATGATATGGTTTGTATTTAATTATATTATAGTATAAATTTATTAAATTAAACCACCTAGTATTTTAAAAGTGTAAAATACACCCTTATACTATATAGAATTAAAAGTCTAATATTATATATGTATAAGTAAAGAGTCAGTCTAACCGTTAGTAGGCCTCATTCACGAAGCTGGTCTATAAGGGGTGTTTAAGGAAGCGGCATGTAAAATGACCGCCATTGGGTATCCACTCTTACCCACCGCACTCTTGACTAGTGGAGGGTCGTTAGTCGAATGGGTAGGATAGGACACAACCTTCCATTATAAGTATAATGAAATACGAAGTAACTAAACGCTTTTATAAATTCCCAAATCTTAGTTACTTTAGGAAAAAGTGAATTTGATGCAATTCCATGGAATTACACTTTGTACCCTTGCCGAGACAATTAGTGGAGTGTGTGTGGTTAACCGGCACACTAAATTGGGATTGGCATTGGTGGAAAAGGGTGACTCGATGTTTGTCATAGATTGATGGAGCATGTGTGGTTAACCGACATGTCAATTAGGTGACTGTAATATTGAGGGCACCTCGTACATTCGCATGGTTATTCACACCTTATTTGTGATCCTCGACATCCCAGTAACAAATGAAGGGCATAATCGAGATTAAACATGCCATTGAAAAGTTCAATGAATCTCAAAAGATCTAGGAGTTTCAATTCATTTAAAACTTAAACTTTCAATTTTTCGTTTTTCATGGTGGAAATTGGTAAATCGTCATTTACCTACATTCAAATGTTCTGATATTTGGATTACGACATCCCTCTTCCAAGTTGTAGAATATTGTGTTGGGTCCTAGCCTTAATATCTCATTTGGGTGTTTTATTAAGGACCCAATCAACTAACTTGAATTTCTCACGTTTTGTAGATGTCAAAGTCTGACAACTATGGTCTTCCTGAATCCGTTGGAAAAAGTTTTCCACATGAAGATGATGTTCCACGATTGGATTGTGGAAATGGAAATCATGCTTCACTTCCTCCACCTCCTCCTATAATTCTCCCTGACCCACGTGTTCGAAGACTTGAAAAGTTCAAGGTCACTCAAACCCTATTGGCGAAAAGACACGAGGATGGAAAGTCGGTATGCGCTCATGTCTTGGATATGAAGTTGCATATTGATAGATTGGGAATGTTGGGTGTCGATGTCTATAGGAACCTGGCTGTTGACTTGGTTCTTCAGTCACTTCCCGAATTATATAGTGAGTTCATTAAAGAGTACTATATGATGGACCGAGACGTGACCCTCATTGATTTGACTTATTTGCTTGTTGCTGCTGAATCAGAAATGATTTGGCGGACTGGTCGAGCAAATTTGTCTGGTAAATCAATGTCCCAACCTTCCATGGGCAATGGCAACATTGGAAGTCCAGAAAAGTTTTCTTTATGCAAGAGAAAGGCTGAGTCTGAGATAGTCCCGTGTACCATTCCAGAAGAATCCATATGTTTCTACTGCCAAAAGAGGGGGCATTGGTTGCGAAGCTGCCCTGACTACCTGAGAGATCTAAGAGATGGGAGAGTCAAGATGTATGACTTTATTTCAGGTAAAATCCACTATCTGACTCTATTAAGTTCCCTTTTTAGATTCCTAATACATGATGTGATAAGCTTACATTTGGTGTTTTGTAGGATCGAAGAAAAGAAAGGAAGCTTAAAGAAAGAAGCGAGCTGAATCTGGTGATGAAGAAATGGATTTCGATCGCATGATTCAAATATCGGATTTTTTAGCTCCTACTTTAGAGTTAGGATAGATTGCTAAATAACATTTACATAGTTTTCATTTGTAATCGCATTGTAAGGACAAGATTTTTCCGCAATAAAATAAATTTTGATTTTGTCTTATTTATGTTTCCTTGCGATGGATTTTATGAAAATTGGTGCTTGAATGTCTCTATTGTTAGCAATATTATGAATGGATTTGATTCTTAGTTATGTTATTTGTGGTAATGTCAGAAATTTACCAAATAAAGAAAGATTCTCATCGCCCAAGTTTCAATTGGACAGAAACTTGGAATCATGCAACTGGTATTATGTGATGAATGAGAACCTTCGTATTTGGGAAATTAAGACCAATTCCTTGTTCACATAAGTATGTGAGTCAAGTAAAGCACTAGGAGATCTGGTACACAATGCTGTGCACTGGTTAAGTCCACCACAAAGAACGATAAAATGTTCGTCATGATTTGCTAAAGGATTAGTGAATGTGATTATACATACAAGATTAAGTATGATTCTGGATCATTGGAAAAGTTTCAATGAATAGCAAAACGAATAATAAGAATCAATTAGGCAGAAAGATAAAAGTTTCTCCAATATGAAAGGATGGGAGAGTACTTAAGTATCTGTTTTATGATTAACTTAGTGATTATATAACCGTGTCACAATTAATCCTCTAAGGACACCTTAGTACACTAATATGGCTAAGAAGAGGAATCAGAAATTATTGAAATGGTTAAATCAAAAGGTGAATCATACTTTGTTCCAAAATCAAGTCTTAGAGTCATACTCCAAGATTGTGACTTGAGTGACACATCTTAAGAAGTTTTAACACACTCATCAAATGTGGAGTAGAAGAAAAATGTTTTTCTTAATCTTGCACGTTTGAAATTGGTAAGTTGTGATGTCTTGGATAAGACAAAGACCAACTAAGACCACTTGTGTGTAGTGTTTGCCTTGATAAGGACCTACACTAACTCTTGAATATTTGTTTTATCAAGAAATGTTTCTTGACAAGAGAATCTTATATGTCAAGAGGTTAGTGGGAGTCTAAATGATCTTGAAAAGTTTCAAGAACTAATCAAGGGTAAACCTATTGTTAAACACTAGCACACGACTTAAGGTTTGTAACCTATCGTGTTGACACATTTTTTTTCTCTGTGCCATTCCAGTTTAAGTCAACTATGCATATGAGTTCTATGAGTTCTCAATTGATTGCATAGAGGCAAGGCATCCTGATCAATGGAAAGTACATTGATAGGTAGTGGTGAGCTGCTCGAAGACTTGGAAGCAATGGTGGGACCCTTGATGGCAAGAAATAAAGAATGAACAAGTTCTGTCCATAAGAGTTTGGATTTGTCACAAACATTATCTTATGATTATGGTTATGACAAATTCACATGGATAGGAGCACATACACCATAAAATCGAGTGTCATAGGGTTTCTTTCCTTCATGAAAATGATTGTGAGGAAACGCTTTCACTAGGAAGATTTTAATGAGATAGCGATTATGTAAATTGCATTCTCAAATTCGATTATGACTACGGCATCCCTCTTCATAGTTCGAATTGTGAGATTTGGAAATTAGATTGAACATTCGAGACTTATTGCTATAAGTTCTAGAATTGTTTAGACACACATGTGAGCTATCTAAGGAAATGTGTATGAGTTGTTTTCTAGAAGCTTAGATAAAAGATTGTCGAAGCGTATCGTATTAGAAATATGATCTTTGGAAATCAATAAGTATTGTTTTCTAGAAGTTTAGCAAATTTCTGAATACATGTCAAAGCTAGTGGGAGCATAAGTGTTATGCTGGTAAGGATATAATCATCATGTTAGTGGAAGCATGATTATTATTATTTTAAGTATTGCAAGTTAGCAATATTAATTATAGAAAACAATAGTTTCACTTTGCAAAGTTGCAGGGGTTGAAAAGTTGTTTTGCTATAATTTAGGGAGAGAATATTATACTTCGTTTAAAAATCTACAGGCTTGGATCGAGAAATTTTAATTAAATTTAGTCAAAGGACATATATGGATGTTATGTTGAAAAGATTCAACATATGGGAATCCTATATATGGCAGTATTATAGCAAGAAACTGGTAAAGTATCACGTTTTTCATTATGAATCGTGTCCCATACGCTTCGGGTATAGGTCCGATTGCATATGCTGTAATATTTGACTGTTCTAAAATTTTCCAAATGCCTAGGGCATTAAGAGGGAAAAAGGACTAGAACCGGATTTGACTAAAATAATTAAACAACTGTCAAGGACGATCTAAGGTTCGCCAAGGATTGGTCACTTGTGAGCAGTTGGAAGTATAGTAATGAATGGACCATAATGACATTATTATGATTAGATATGATTCTATTAATAATGAGTTGTCATAAGGAAAATATGGAAATGTTTCCATATTGGGAGTTGGATATTGAGAATCCATGTCTAGATTAAAAACTTTTATGCAAGAAGGATGTTCAAAGGAATGTACTTTGAATGTGAGACTTCATATCTACGGAATTGCCTTGTAGCAATCTCCAATAGAGAGCTTTGTAATTTCATTGGCAAAGTCTTGGTGACTTTTGTGCAATAAGATTACAAAAAGGATCATTGCATAAAATGTTAGAATCAAACATATACTAATAGTGGGAAGAATTTGGATTAGGAGTTGTGAAATGAGTATGATTGGAAATGTTTTCAATTGATATATTTCACAAAGTATGAACCATAGGTAAACAGAGTGTGCATGCTTCGTGCATGGGATAACTGTTGTTATAATTCAAGTAATAAGTTGATTATCTGAAACATTATACAACGAATAATGTGTAATCAATATGGTGACTAAATAAAAGGGGTTTTATTTATACTCAAAAGTTTGGGGCCATATTGGATTCAATTATTATTGTGTTTCACTTTGCATGTTTTGACTTCCCGAATAATAAGATTATTCAAACCATCCACAGTCGCTCATACTTTGGAAGTAGGTATGAAAGAAGAATGTCATGAATTGGCTTGTAGATTGTCTAAAGTGTATTAGACATAGCAAAAGTTTGCTGCAACGTTCATGAGTACTTATGAATTAAGATTTGAGTATTGGATTAAACCCACGCTCACTTGGATCCTTTCATGGATTTTATCACGAGTGATTGGTGAGATGATAATATCTTATATTCTTGAAATTGAGACGTGTGAGTTGTAATTTACAAGTCGGTTGCACATTGATAATATGTAAAAGCACCAGTAACTTGGTGCTATAAAACATATTGTTGTGTGTGATTTGATGAGTAGGTACAAGTGAGCATTTGATTCGAAGTTTATTCGTTCCTTTTACCCAATGTGGGATAAAAGCGATATCTGTTGGGCCCCTCGATGATTTAGTGATGACACCCTAAGCGCATGGCCAAGCCGGGACTAAGTTGATGTGTTCAATTGTAGTCTGTTGTCAGTCGTCATAAATCAGAAATCGGGAAACAACACATGAACAGAGAGTATGATTAAAATCCATGTCTCAGTTCATATGATATCTAGAATGGAGGAATATATGATCCCTTATCTAAACGACGCGTTACTTATAAGATCAGAGTTGACAACGGCTTTTGAAAGCTACGATTGCTGATCAGGTTCTGAAGTCGTACGCAGAATACTTATTAGACTTATCCAAGTGGGAGACTGTTGGATTATGTGTCTAAGCCCATAACTATTTTGGTATGTACTTGGCCCGATTATGAGCATGGTCCTTTTGGGTTGCCTTCACCGTAGCAACTGATAGGATGAATTAAGGAGAAAGAGGATTAATTATGATTTATTAATATATTATAAGAATAATATATTAAAAGAGAAATCATATTGATTATATATATTAGTCAAGAATTAATTAAGAATTAATTTTGTGGCTAAAAGAGATTAATTAAATAAAGGGGGCTGATATTGCAATTATATGATAGTTGAAATTGGGCTATGGGTTCCTAATGGAAAGGGGATTAGACGAAAATCTATGGGAAGCCCATATGGATTTCGTCCAAGGGCTTTCTAAGGGAACTCCATGGGTTGCTTAAGGCCTAAGCAGAGAATTAGGGTTTCACCTGAAACCCTAGCAGTCCACAAAAGTATATAAAGACCCCTAGGGCTCCCAAAAACGTGGCTAAGCTTTCTCTTGGAGATATTGGACGTTTTTGGTGCCTCCTCCCTCTCTCCTTGTTCATCTTGTTGCTCATGGTGTTTGTGATTCCATTAGAGGTGCAACATTTGAGGCACTAAGCTTTCATAATTCAAGATCAAGAAGGATTGTGATTGTTATTGCTACATAACAATCAAGGTAAAGATCTAAACCCTTTTATTATGATAATATCGAATATTATATGCTAGATCTAGGGTTTATGAGATTTGGATGATTATTGCATGTTCATTAGACAAACTAGATCCAAAGCTTTAGGGTTTGCATGTACACCATAGCATTGATGTAGTGCTCATAACCCATCACTTGTATGCTTATATTGAGTATTGTGATATCCTGCATTGTGTCTTTGTGATTTACGATGTGTATTATGTTGAGCTTTACTGAGTTAGAACCGAAGGGTCCACCCGAGTTATGGGACCAGACGGTTCCACTGAGACACATCGACCAAAGGGTCTTATTTGAGATATATCCATGAGAGGATAATGAGATGTGTGTGGTATTTTGGGGAACTCACTAAGCTTCGTGCTTACCGTGTTATGTGCTATGTGGTTCAGGTACTTCTCAGGATCACGGGAAGGCGCCGACTTGATTGTACACACGAGGCGGAGTTATGTTTTGAGGATCATGGATTGTGTTTAAACAATTTTATGAACATGTGTTTTTGATAAATTGTCATTTTGGGGATTGGTGAACTATGTTTATGAGAATTATGTGATTTTTAAAATGAAAATTTTGTTTGAAAATTTACGGTGTTACAAGTTGGTATCAGAGCCTTGGTTTGAGGGATTCAGATGTACCTTCGGGTGTGTCTGGACTCAAATTGAGGATTTGAGAAAAAAAATTCAAAAGAAATGATTTTTCCAAAATGAGAAAGAGTTTAAGAGAAAAACGAGTTGGAGCAGTGTTTACAATCAGCCAGAGCCCGAACGGTGATTTCCCAAAATACCCTTACTTATTTGTGTTATGAGATATTTATGAGATGTTAGGGATGAATGCTAGAGGACAGGCTAGGTATTTCATATTTAGGGCTAGAGTTGCCTGATTTGTGACTTCTTAGCCTAGGAGTTGTTGCCATCTGTTGTTTGCCTTGAGTATGTGCTAAGTAGGAGTATCTAGCAGGAATCACTTAGAAAGAGTACTGAGTCGAGGGATAATCTAGTAGAGATATCTAGATGAGTATATGAGGAGTCTAATGAGAGAGTAGTCTGATATTCGTGAGAGATAGAGTAGTTGTGAATTGGAATCCTAGGAGGAGGACATGGGGTGACTACAGGTTGGTGTGGAAGGTAGTATTGGGCCCGTACTACTGAAAACACCGGATCTGTATGCAACCCAAGTAAGAATCCTTAGGGTACTAAGGACCATGTAGGGTCGGGAAATAGAGTGTGACTATGCTCGAGCGAGTCTGTGATCCTTATTGTGTTGTGTTTCAGAGACATCATGGTGGGTACGCGCCACAACCCCGATGGCGGTAGTGCCAGTGACGAGGAGATCCGCCGGATCATTCATGAGGAGGTGGCCACAACTTTCCGAGAGGCGATATCGGAGATGTTTGGGTCTATTAAGACCACACTGATTGAGACATTTTATGAGCGTTATGTTGTTGTTACTGAGGTTGCTGCTGCTGCAGCCACCGCAGCCGTAGCCGCTGCTAGGCCACAAGGAGGTGACTCGTTGGTGTTCCGCGAGTTCACTAACATGAAGCCACCAGAGTTTGATGGGACACATGATCCGATTGCTGCTATGAGATGGATCTCCGACATCGAGGGGTGTTTACACGTGTTCACGCCCCGAGCACTTGAGAGTTCGATTTGCGCTGAACCAGCTTCGCTTGGGAGCGAAGCACTGGTGGAAGTTTGTGACAGCCAGCTTTACTCCTGCAGATCATGCTACAGTGATTTGGGAGAGATTTACGCAGTTGTTCCGAGACGAGTATGTTCCCCCGGTGGAGAGGGAACGGTTAGCCCAGGAGTTTCTGTCTCTCAAGCAGAAGACAGAAACTGTGACTGAGATCTTGAGGATGTTCCATGAGAGGGCGTTGTTTTTCCCTGAGCACGTGTCTACTGATAAGGCACATGTGAGCCGATATCTGAGCATAATGAGGAGGGATATACGGGAGCTCGTGCCGAACTCGTCATACCGGAGATTGGCTGAGCTTCAGACCAATGCCAGGAGGAGGGAGATTGAGCTAGAGCTGCAGACCAGAGAGGAGGAGGAGTCCCGGGGTAGAGACAGGAGACCGATGTAGTCGTAGCCGGCGACGAAGCGGGCAAAGCCCGCTGATACGAGAGTTGGGGGCCAGAAGGGTCGCACTTGTGGCAAGTGCGGCAAGAGTCACGAAGGATCATGTCGGGCAGGGATTTGCTACAAATGTGGCAAAGAGGGGCACATGGAGAAGGATTTCCCCAAGGGGTTTGCAGTTTGCTTTCACTGCAACCAGACCGGCCATCGGAAGGCCGAGTGCCCTCAGCTCATTCAGGGATCAGCCCAGGGTTCCACTCCGTCACACCCCCGAACCAAACGACGGAAACGTCCGGGGGCTTGTGCGTGACGTCATCTTGAAATATCATTACAGAGTATATAATTGAAACATAACATCATCATCATCACACATGTAATATAACAACATTCATTGTTTACATCGAGTATTGTATTTGAATATTACATGCCAAAATAGTAAGAGTATGATGAAACAAAATATAACACAATATCCATTAGTTTGTTTCGTTCATCCTGCTTCAACGGTTTCCTGAGAATACAAGTTATTTTGAAAAACGGTCAACATAAAATGTTGGTGAGTTCATAAGCATGTTTGTGAAAATGATTTGTATAATTTTGAAACCACCAGAAAATCCTATATTTTCTGCAAACTATTTAGTATGTTTGTGTTAGATCTTGTATTAATGCATGTATGTTATTGTTTATTTGACTAAAATGGGTAAAGAGAATGTAGAGAGAATGTAAAGAGCATGTAAAGAGAATGTTCCCAGACAACCCGATGTTGTCTGTAAAAAAAAAAGAATGGTCTTCCGTAAACTTCATAACGTTAATTCCTCTAAGCGAGCCGTCATAACCATACTAAATAATGACAATTTCACCTGTCTTGGCGTCGTTGGACGCCGATTTTGATTTTGATTATAAGGTTTTCGTCACCCTAGACTGAGTTAGTCTAACTGTAGCGAACAGCTCAGGTGTGGGGTGTCATCCCCGAATAGATCTATACACAAATCCCCGCTCTCCTTCCAAGAGACTATGATTAACTACAGGCTACGATCGTACACTTAATAGGTGCCAACCGACAAAACTCACTAGATCCTTAATCGAATTTACGCGAAGAAAGGTATAACCTCATTACAGGCCCAATGAACCATGAAAGTGAACCACTAAGGCATCGCTAAACATGTAAATCACTTAAAGGCCCAAATTGGAATGAAATTATATAACATGGGCCCGAAATATATGTGAAAGGACAACTAAGGCCCATTTCACATGTAAGGTATTTACAGGCCCAAATAGCACGCAAATAGTATCCAAGGTCCGTCGCACATGTTAATGGTCAATGAGGCCCAATAAACATATAAATAGTATACAGGACCTATCACACATAAAAATGGGCCACTAAGGCCCAATAACCTAGAAAATGATCAAATTAATCCGTTTGTTAGTTTATCGTTGGTTTTGGTTCAAGTATTCACTAAAATAGCATAAAAGCCCACTTTTTGTAAAAATGACGTTCTTGGCCCAATAAGCCAAAAATTTACAATTAAGGCCCAATTTTTGTAAGAATAACACTTTAGTCTCCATTTTGTTCAAAACTTGTGTTGATGACTAGTTTGTGGTAAAAATAACATTTTAAACCCATTTTTGTCAAAAATATAATTTTTTGCTTGATTTTTGTGAAAATACACATTTTTCTGGTTTTGGGCTTTTCCGACCTAGTTGTTGGAAAATTTGTAGAAAAATCATCGTAACTCGAAATTTGGATCCGTAAATTCTGGAAGTTTGGAAATTGTGTCTACTTTGTTCACAATTTTTCTCATAATTTTTAATGGCTTCTAACAAGTGTGAAATTGCTCACCTTCACAGGTTGGTCCGAAATTATTTCAAATCTGATAGACAGTTTTGTAAAATTCGCCAAAAATTGTAGAAAAATCGTATGAAAACGTGAGAGTAGTCATTTGAAAGGTAGAAACCTGAACCTTTTGCATGTAAAACAGTTTTGAAAAATATTATCATTTAGGTGGTAAAAACAGTTCGAGATTGGACCAAAACTTTCCTGTGAAAGGCTGATTTTTGAGTTTAGTTTATAGATCTTGGAACACAACACTCATTTTTACTATTTTAAGTGTATAAATCCCAGATCTACTAGTTTACATGTATTATATGTGATAACAAATACTTTTCTCAAGGTTTTCATGTAGATCCAAGTGATAAACTTAATATTCTTAACATACTTTTAGATTTATGAAGTAAACAACACATAACCACCAAATAAATCATGAAAAACACACATATTCATGCATACACACATAGATCTACATAAAGCAACTTGTATTCTCCCCCAAAATCATATGAAAACCGAAAAACAAGGGGTATGAACTCACCTTGCTTGTTGATTTCGGTTTTAGTGAAGAAAAGAGGAAGCTTTCGGCTCTTGCAAGCTTCCCTTGAGTAGATCTCGAGTTCTATGGAGTTCAAATGTGATGAACTTTGTTGAAGAACCTCTTGAAATCTTGCTTCAACTCACGAAATTTTTAGAGAGGAAAGGAGGGTTTTTGAGTGAAGTATTGAGAGTGTTTGGAAGGAAATGAGAATTGTTTGGGGTGAGTTGTGGTTCTCGGCCACAATTAAAAGAGGTGGAAGAGATAGGATTTTCAATTATGTTATTACTCCATGGCTAATATCTTACTTAGATGCATGTTATGTAATTACTTGGTTGTCCTCAAAATAAAAATGAGGTGTCACCACCTCTTTTCATGCAAATCTCTTTCATTTTTTTTGATGGGCCATAAGTGAGAAAGAAGAGAAAAGAAGAAGTGGCTTGGGCCTTACTTGCTTGGTTATGATCCTATGAGGCCCAAATTCCTAATTGTCGCCCCATTGGGCCCTTTATGAGGGTCCACGACCCAATTGAAGTCTATTAGAATAAATGAAATCATTTGTGGCCCATTAGGGCTAATTAAATCAATTATGGCCCAATAAAACTAATTAGGTTAATTATAGCCCAACAAGGCCCATTATATAATTTTATTACATTTTAGGCCCGAATGGTCCAAAATGTTATAGATTTGTGAATTGGGTCCATATAGAATCCAAATAGGGTTTCCAAGCCCAAAATAGTCGAGTTGAATGCTTATTGGTCCGTTAGGCCCAGTAAGAAAATCCTAGTCCATAAAGAACTTGAACCGGGATTTCTAAGGTTTTCAGCCCTTAGTTGGGCATATGAGATGTATTTGGATAAGCATAGAGTATGATATTCGCTTAGAGTACCAGTTATTATACTAGTTGAATGATTATATGAGAGTAGAATTTCCTAGCAAAAATGCTAGTTGTGACACACTCCTGTTGCTTTGCGTGCTACTGATAGTCATCCTATGAAGGCCGAGGCTCCGAGGGCTCGTGGGAGAGCTTTTCAGCTGACAACGGAGGATGTCCGCGTAGCACCTGATGTCATGGCTGGTACATATTTATTTATTTTGAGATTTGTTGTGCTTATTATGTTATGTATATAGGTACTTTTCTTGTGAGTTATGTACCTGCTTTGGTGTTATTTGACTCGGGTGCGAGTCGATCCTTCGTGTCTTTAGCTTTTAGTCGTCACATCAGTATCCGACGTTAGGCGTTGAATCGACCTCTAAGGGTTTCTATAGTCGACGAGCATGCGGTTTTTGCTGCTAATGTATCCGAGGATGTGTACTAGAGATTTTTGGTGTTGAGTTCCCGATAGACCTGGTACCGATCGCGTTGGGTGATGTCTTTGTCATAGTGGGCAAGGATTGGTTGAGTCGGTTTGGAGTTGTGATCGACTCTGAGCGTCAGATGGTGACCATACGAGACCCTAGTTGGGGAGTGCTTACGGTGTATGGAGAGGGTACCAGATATGGATCAGCTTTCTGCTCTACTGCCAGGGCGAGACAGAGTCTACAACTGTAACATCCAGAATTTCAGGTATGTTATTGTATGGTTGAATTCTTGAGGTTTATGGAGTGACTCGACGAGTTAGGAGTCCAACTCGTCGAGTAGGGTCGAGTTGTCGTGTGGGATTTAATGAATGGACTCGACGAGTTGGTAGGCAGACTCACGGAGTTGGTGTTGGGCAGAGAAACCCTAATTTCCCGGGGTTGGGGCCTATATAAGGGAACTTATGCCCCCATTTCCACCTCATCAGTTACCTTACACCCCTGAGAGCAAACCCTAATTGCTATTGAGCTAGAGAGTGAGAGAGAAGCTCATATTGTGGTTCTTGTGCATCATTTGAGGAAGACGATGAGGTTATCAAGCAAGGAGCTGGAGGTGAGGCTGTTGGATCCAGTGATTTCCTGTCCAGAGCTCCTGAGGAAGGTATGAAGTCTTCACCTTTCTTCTTATTTTGGATAGATCTCATATCTATGGAGTTTTAGGGCTTTTTGCCATCTTTTGTTTGGGTTTTTGAGTAGCATGAGTTATCAAAGAGTCTATACCGTAGATCTGGACCTTGTGAGGTCCTTAGAGTCTAGGTGTCCCAGCTTTATTCATCCATAGGAGGTTTTGTGGGCTTAATCACTCATAAAGGGCATGTATTAGTATTTTTGGAGCAATAACACCATGCATGAACGTAAAGATCGAAGCTTTACGTGACTATTGAGCCTTGAGATGACAGATCTAGTGTTTGGAGTGATAGATCTATTTTAAATTGTATGAATGAGCTTTGGGTCTGAATGAACTCGCCGAGTCGGTGAGCCGACTCGGCGAGTTGGTTAGGGTTTGTCCCGAAGAGATGATTCGTGCTATGGCTCGGCGAGTTGGAGGTCAACTCGACGAGCTGAGCTGGACCTTCACGAGACTTCTGAGGATGTGAGTGGACTCGACGAGTTGCATGAGTGCACTCGACGAGTCAGGTCAAACATGGACTGTTGACTCGAGTTTGACTTCTGTTGACTCTGGGGTTTGGTCAACATGAGTAATGGAGACCATGGAGGGGTAAAATGGTCTTTTACCCAATTCAAGAGTTAGATAGAGAAAGAATAGCCCTCAATTATTAGGGTCGTGTAAAAGAGTATTAATTAGAGATATTCATCCCTTATGTTAGGCGGAGGCTAGCTCGAGATTCGGGTGCGAGGTTATTTACTTGCTGCTTGTCAGGTGAGTCTTCTCACTATACATACCTAGAGTGGTAATCAGAGTTGTGTGACAGATTATCTTATATGTTATTTGTGTACTGTGATATACTGCATTATTTCTATGTGATTTATGCTATGTATTATTCAGAGTTTACAAAGTTAGGACCGGAGGGTCCACCAGAGTTGTGGGACTGGAGGGTCCCACTGAGACACATTGACCAGAGGGTCATACAGAGTTATAGCCTCGAGTGGCTAATTTGTTGTATGTGGTATTTTGGGGAACTCACTAAGCTTCGTGCTTACCGTGTTATGTGTTTCAGGTTTTTCTCAGGATCGCGGGAAGACACCGGCTTGATTGTACACACCAGTGGAAGAGTTATGTTTTTGAGGATCCTGGATTTTTAACTGAATAATTGTGGAGTTGCAAAGTCTAAATTAAATTAATGAGATTTTTATGAAATGTGTTACGAGGATTAAGTGATTTTAAATGAAAGTTTTGTTTTGAAAATTTACGGTGTTACAAGTTGGTATCAGAGCCTTGGTTTGAGGGATTCGGATGCACCTTTGGGCAAGTCTGGACTCAAACTGAGGATTTGAGAAAAAATTTCAAAAATAAATGATTTTCTAAAACGAGCAAGAGTTTCTAGGGGAAAAACGAGAAAGTGCAGTGTGTACAATCAGCCAGAGCCCGAACGGTGATTTCCCAAACCCTTACTTAATTGTGTTATGAGTTATTATTAAGATATTTGTGATGCATGCTAGAAGATAGACTAGGTATTTCATATATTAGGGCTAGAGTTGCCTGATTCGTGGTGCCTTAGCCTAGGAGTTGTTGTTATCTGTGATATGCTTTGAGTATGCATGGAGTAAGAGTATTAGCAGGAATCTTTTAGAGAGAGTTATGAGTAGAGGAGTAATCTAGGAGGGATACCTAGACGAGCATCGGAGGAGCCTACTGAGAGAGTAGTTAGATACCCGCGTGGGGTAAGGTTGCTTGAGTTCTATGACACCTTTGAGTGTGAGCAGAGCAAGTGGAGTTGTAACCTAGAGTGGTTTTCATGCTGGAGGAGATTACTCGATGCCTGAATGCTGCTTGCTTCGTGCTTTGTGGAACTCTTGATGATGGGAGTCAGCTACTAAGCGAATATGACGATATTCAGGAGGTAGACGGCTGGCATCATAAGGAGTTCTTCAGCAGCTGATGGCAGAGAAGTTTGAGAACCTAGGAATAGCCTAGAGAGTGACCTTTGTCAAATGAGTATGCTGATAGAGGAGAGTATTCGCGGGAGAGCGACTAGGTATGACGAGATTGGTGATTGAGGAGGTGGAACAGCTATTTAGGTAAATTTGGGATGATCCGTGTGGAAAGTATGGGTAGATGTGGCAGGTAGTATGGGCCCGTACTACTGAAAGTAGAGGACCCATACTCGATACAGGGAGAATTCCAGAGGTTCTAAGTAGCAGATTGGGATGTGATCACATGGTTCGAGTACCATGATTCATAGCAGATTGAGAGGAGATAGCATGGTTCGAGTACCATGATTCGTGGCGGATAGTGCTTCTGGTTTTACCAGTTATCCCGTTGTGATTGATTAGACTGAGATCAGATGTGATAGAGTGTGGGGCCAGAGGGCCATGTTGAGCGACTTCAAGGGAGCATACCGTGAGAGAGAAATCGAGATAGTTTCCGGAAGATTTTTGGTGAAACGCCAGTTGGAGTCGCAAGACTCAGGGATGAGTGTAAGATGGTGATTTATGGAGGATTACGGTCTGAATCGAGCAATCGGCCGATAAAGGAGATGTCACTTTCTGTGACCAGAGTTGTGCTATTTCCGCTTCCCGTGAGAAGCAGTAGAGATGTCACTTTATGTGACCATCGTCCACATGGCCCGTTACAATGCCACGCCGTGCCCGTACAATGCCACGCCGTGGCCAAGCATGGATGCGCGTTCATCATTAATTTGAATGCCACGCTGTGGCACTCTAATGCCACACCATGTCCAGGCCAAAATAAAAACATCACAATTAAAGACTTGAAATTAATACCTGGAACACGGATATTACAGAACGAAGGTGTAGACAGGTTCTGGTGGGGGTTGGATCTAAATTGTGTTTTTTCTGTCAAAAGTGCTAGAGCCCATATCGATAACATGGTGCTTCGTGGTACTCCTAGTCCAACCAGGCGGTGTAAAATCTTGCCAAGCCGTGTAAACATTTTTGCATGGAGGCTTCTTCTAGATTGATTGCTAACTCGCTTCAATCTTTCCAAGAGAGGCATGGAGTTAGACACAATTATGTGTCCGGTCTGTTCTAACGAAGGTGAGACTATTGATCATCTTATGCTTCGTTGTGATGTGGCTAGAGATGTATGGGATTTGGTGGCTAGATGGTGTGATATTTCCTTTCTGATAGCCTCGTCGATCAAAGAATGACTCTCTCATGGGTTGATGATCAAAATGGGTCCTCTTCTCGGCGTACTCGTTTGGAGGTCATTATCATTACAACGGCGTGAACATTTTTGACTTTATAGGAATTCGCTAATCTTTGAAGGGGATAGATTCAGAAAAAGTCAATTGTTTGACTCTATTATTCTCAATTATTTTTCTTGGTTGAAAAACCGAGCTTCCAAACCCGATGTTGTTTGGAATGTTTGGGTTCTTTGACCCTTTTAATGTTGTAAAAACTTTTATATTCTGGCACTTTGCTAGAATATATGTATATATTGGAAGTTCTCTGTTAAAAAAAACATGGAGTTAAATCAATCACAATATTAACGGAACAAATAAGTTGATATCCATATGTGAGAATCTAATACTTTTTTAAGAAATGAAGCTGCTTTGGAATTCATTTATGTTTATTATATTTCAGATTGACTTAAAAATGTACGGATCAAACACTAAAATGGTATAATCTACTAATAATTGTGATTCCCTTAATTTATTGCTTCTTTGTATCTATACTTTCATCATCACGACAGATTGATTCCCTTCAAATTTTATGTCATTCGTGTGTGTGTATATATATATATATATATATATATATATATATATATATATATATATATATATATATATATATATATATACACACGTTCAAATGAGAACAATTATATAATTGAGAACGCAAAAACAAATCTGGACAACATTTTTTTTTCCGCAAAACCCTCCCACATACCGATGTGACGGAGGAACTTAATATTCATACGTGAATATACACCGCCGCAACAACCACTACGCCATATATTTCTTTTTGCCGCAAAACCCTTAATATTCATATGTGAATATATATATATATATATATATATATATATATATATATATATATATATATATATATATATATATATATACTAATTCATACATGAATATTATCTTTTCCGTCATCCCGACACGTTGGAGCGCTTAAATTACAGATTTACAATATGCAAGAATATACTTACCTTTATATTCACATATGAATATTACGTTCCTACGCCGCGCCGGTACGTTGGAGGGTTTTGCGGCAAAAAGAAATATATGGCCCAGTGGTGGCTGCGTTAGTTGCGGTGGTGGTGGTTTATATTCACGTATGAATATTAAGTTCATCTGTCGTGCATGCGGGAGGGTTTTGCGGCAGAAAAGAAAATATGTGGCTAAGAGTTGTTCTCACGTTATCGATTTCATAATTGTTCTTATTTGAACATTATATATATATATATATATATATATATATATATATATATATATATATATATATATATGACTAGATTATTTTGTTTCTTATATTTATTGTGTGCTCGAATGCACCAATAGGAATTTAGTAAATTAAATAATTATTTAATTAAATAAATATAGATATTAAATGATTTTCATAATTATATGTATATTAAATGATATCCATAATTATAATTCTGTTTTTATGGAAACTAATTAAATCTGTCATTAATGTCAGCAATAACATTCTTTCAGAATGAATTCGCATCTAGGTTTTTATATATGAGTTCGTATTTTGTTTCAGGACTCACTCACTTATGATACAATAAATTTGCATGGAATATGAAGAACGAGAGTGTATTCTACTAGAATACACTCTCATTCTGCTGGAATACACTCTCATTCTTCTAGATATGAATTCATTCTAAAAGAATATTATTGTTGACATTAATGACGAATTGAATTAGTTTCTATAAAAATGAGTTATAAGTATGGATAACATTTAATATACATATAATTAATACTAAATTCCTATTGGTGCATTGTAGCACACAATAGATGTGAGAAACATTTGAACATACCTCCATATATATATATATATATATATATATATATATATATATATATATATATATATATATATGAAAGTTCTTTTGAAAAACTAAAGATTTGAAGGAACTCGAGAACTACTATTCCGCTCATCATTTTTCAAACCAGAACCACCAATAGTCTCTAAATGTTGCGTCTAAGAGGGATCAATGCTAAAAAAAAGGTTTTGAAGAACTTTTTTTGGAAATATACATATATACACATCTAAATATGCATGCATGCATATTTAAGTTTTCTATATTTTTTTTGACGTATTCAAGTTGTAATTCTCTTAAACGATGGTGTTAAAGTCTCATTGTTGGATTAGTTTATTGAATAAAACACAAATATGCACGAATGCATATATATGAACATTCAAATTCAAATGTGCATACATTTACATTTAGTTGTCAAATCTTTTTTTTTAATCTAGATATGACTTAGACGTATTATTTGAAGACTAAGGGTGATATTGGTTTTGAAAAATAATGAGCGGATTAAGAGTTACCGAATTCTCATAAATCTTTAAGTTCTCAAAATAACTTATATCTCTCTCTCTGTGTGTGTGTGTCTATATATATATATATATATATATATATATATATATATATATATATATATATATATATATCGGCAAATAAACATTAAAAGATAGAAGACGATTCATGTACAATAATTTGTGGATTAAAGTATAGTAGTTGATAATATAAAGCATAAAAATTAAAAAGTCACGACCTAACAAGTAGCTAAATGGGGGCCAAGGAGGAACAAAGTTATTTGAAATGTGGAATTTTCTACATGACACCAAATTATTAATTCTTTTTTGGAATTAAAGAAGATTTTAAAATGATATAATAACGGACTATTTTATTTTACCAGAACAACATTTGTAATGTATGTAGCAACGATTTATCTATTAGGGATTTTAAAAAAGCACAAATGAATTTAAAAATATATAATCAAATTTACTCGGGACCAAAACACATTAAACACATTGGGTAAATTTTTAATTTAGTCGAATATCCTATTTTTGTGTATGAGTGGTTCATTTTGCTTTTCTGACCAATTCTCCTTATCTTTCCAGAAAAGAGGACGAAAACATTAGCCATAAATGTTGTTGTCGCAACCATTACTGCCATTTAGGTAGCATAATGTTATGCTTATTGGTTTATTTTATTGGTTTCAAACTTATTGAATGGATTTTTATAGGGTTTCTTGCAATTGTGGGGGGGGGGGATCCTTTCTGAGAAGGGACAATTCAAATTAGAAGAAAAATTAAGGGAGATTTTATGAACAAATTTTATCTATAAATATAGTAAAAAAAATCCAAAAACAAAGTAAATCTTCAGATGGTGTCCATGAGGTAAATTCTTCTAACCAATTCTTCCTTTTTAACATAAAAGATCAATATAATATAAGTACTTAATATTGTAATTTTTAAAGAAAGTCTGTTGCTTATGCAATCTCACGTTCCAAAAATCTCCAATAGACTATTTTTTTGAAACTTTAAAAGAAAGTTACTTTAATATTTTATTATTGAAAAATACCTCTAATATAAGTACTTAATTTTGTAATTTTTAAAGTATATTTTTTTCGATTGCAGTATCAATAATGGAAATGGATATTGACTAAGGTCATGTCTCCATCATTATTATATATGACTATTCAATGCTCTTACTTATAAATTTCGATTTTCCCGAAATTTTTTTGGTCTTTAATTAAAATTTGAATATTTTAATTAAGTTTAATATTTTGTAATAACGTTTTTACTTTTTCAGCAATGCACTTCAGTTTTACCTGTAAGGCTACAACAATTTCAGATAATAACAATGAACTTTCATTTCCTCTGATATGTACATTGGTATTTCAGATCCAGTCATGTAGTTCATGCCACGTTTGGTTTGTTTCAAGTGTAGATATAAAGTCATGTGCTGGTCCTGATAGGTCCAAAATATCAATGTACTTTTACTTCAAATTATATAACGATATTGAAAGGTACATTATGTTTCCAAAATTGCTGCTATATTTCTATTTGAGTTGCCCATAAACTATAGAAAATGCTGCCATTTCAAGTCACTTGTGAAAATGATATGCTTAAACACCATAGTACAATGCTAACTATTTAAAGGATAGATTACTAACATCAACCTATTGATCATTTCAAGTAATTTACTTTATTTTATATCATAACGCCTAAACATGAATTAAATATTTAACATGCGTAGCAATAAGGTGGCCCATGTGAATCGAATTTGTCAAAGTCTAATCAAGTAAACCAACATGGAGTTGGTCAAAGGCATTACTCCAGCAAGTAAACTCAGGAATCTCTGTGTTCGTACTCAGAAGCTTTGGCATCTATGTTTGTCAATTGCTTTTGTCCCTTTAAGTTATTCATAATTTGTACTTGTACTGCAAATAAATTGATATATTTTTGCTTTGGCATCTATGTTTGTGAGTTACTTTTGTCCTTTTAAGTTATTCATAATATGCTCAGTTTGAAACATTTTTTCCGGATGTCAAACTAATCCCATAAATGAAAATATATTATTTTTTTATATGTCCCCCGCGTTTTACGCGGGTCATAATCTAGTTTTCTACATGATACCAAATTATTAATTCTTTTTTGGAATTAAAGAAGATTTTAAAATGATATAATAGCGGACTATTTTATTTTACCAGAACAACATCTGTAATGTATGTAGCAACGATTATCTATTAGGGATTTTAAAAAAACACAAATGAATTTAAAAATATATTCTATATATCTGAATATTTCAAATAGTAAATGTGTTAATAATCGGAATGCGTTTTCATTTTCGAAGTTTACATTTTTATGGTGGCTCGGTATTTTTGTTGTTCTTTAAACTATTGGTATAGTAATAATCCTTTATGTTTATAGCTAAAATTTATTTTTGTTAATAGTGAATTAAGGACTCAATATTATTTTAACCATTCAAAGTCAAAAAAGCTCTAATCAACTTTCAGAATGATTTATACGTATAAACAATTGCGGTGATTCCCAACAGAGCAATGATAGGTGATAACCTATAAAATATATTACTTTTCAATATTGTTTTGGTCAAAATCTTGCAACCGGCATCATTATACATAAGCTGAGTGACTGAGTGGTAAAATCACAAAAAAAATTGATTAAAAATTAAACAACTTTATTGCAATCGGCTATCATTCAATATCGGATTAATACAACAAACTTAGTCTTTTTTTTTTAAACGATAAATAAATATATAAAAATAAAGGCCACAACGATTAACAAGTAGCAAATTCAAAGGTCAAAGGTACGATAACAGTTTACAAAATAAGATGATTAAAAGGGGAAACACTCCAATCAATCCACCTACCACAACATTGTGAACTCCTATATTTGTACCAAATATGTGCCTCCGAGATAACATTATCAGCACTCTTGGAAGGAGATGTGCATAGATTCTTGAATACTTTATCATTTCTTGCTAACCACGTGTACCAAAGTAGACAAAAGAAAATCACTTTGAGAATCAGCCTCTTCCGCGTGCAGTTACCCCAAGCATCCGCAAAATATAAGAATTCGGAGATTGATGAAAATTGTCTACATTGAATTCCACACAATTTAAACACCCATTTCCGAGCTTCATGCGCCATCTTACACCTGATAAGATTATGGTCTTCAGATTCCGAATCAGTTCCACACAGAGGGCAAAGACTGTTTTGGACAACAATACCCCTGCATGCTAAATTCCTAGAAACTTCTAATCTGCCCAAAGTTGCTCTCCATACGAAGCATCTAACTTTTAATGGTATTTCTTTTAAACTACATATCTCCTGATCATTTAAGTTTAATGTAGTCGAGTCGATAAGCCTCCTCATGGATCTCACCGTGTATACTCCATCAGGATTATGGTTGAATCTGAATCCCATTGTTGAGGTCGATGTGGTTATGGATCTAATAGCAGAGCATAAGATCGACAATTCCAAAAATTCATCGTAACTTCTTGGTTGCAATCTCCACTTCCAAAAAAATGTTGAACATGAAACTCTTTCGCTGACGAAACATCTTTTGGCAGATTCGAGTTCGTACAAGCGAGGGTACCTGTCTTGTAAAGTCGATGACCCGCACCAGATGTCCTTCCAAAATAAAATTTATTTGTTGGAGTATGGAATAAGAGAAAAAAATATTCTTGTATTCAATATGGAATGGTAAACTCATAATTGCTTTATGAATATTGCCCCAAACGCTTGATATGGATTTTTTTTGCAATGTATGCACCCGGTTTCCTCTCCAAATTATGTATGCTACCGATGCACTGTTTCCAAAGATTACCATTCTCAAGTTTTAGTCTCCACCACCATTTAGTGAGCAACGCTAAGTTTTGGGTCTTCAAGGTCCCCACACCTAATCCACTGTCCTTTTTCGAAGCAACGATATTTGACCAAGAGATCCAATGGATTTTTGTTTTTGAATCATCGCCACCCCATAAGAATCTGCGCCTCAACCTTTCGAGTTCATCAATTATACCCTTAGGAGCTTTGAATAAGGAGAAGTAATTCGTTGGAAGAATATTTAAAACTAATTTTATTAAGGTGAGTCGCCCCCCAAATGACAATGATTTTGATTTCCATCCCGACAACTTTGATTGAAATTTCTCAATTATAGGCTACCAATGTTTCTTTAGTAACATATTCGCTCCAACGGGAACACCAAGATAAGTAAATGGGAATGTTCCTTTTAAACACCCCAGCACTTGTGTTTGTCTGTGAAGTTCTGAGATAGATGTGCATAGGCCGAATAATCTGAATTTGTGAAAGTTTACTTTGAGGCCTGAACAAATATGGAAGCATTTTAGGATAAAAGCCAAATTTTTGATACATCTTTTATTCCAATTGCCAACGAAGATCACATCATCGGCATAGAACAGGTACGAAACTGTAGGGCCATTGTTGGGTAGCTTGACTCCATGAAAATGAGATTTTTCTCGAGCACCTTTTAATGCAACATTCAAACCCTCCATGACAATTATGAATAGAAACGGGGATAGAGGATCCCCTTGTCTGCACCCTTAGTGATATTGAATTCATCTGAGGGGGACCGATGCACGAGATGACGACAAGCAACCATGTATCTAATTCCTCCATTTGTCACTAAATCCCATCTGTTCCATAACCGAGTCCAGATAATTCCATTTTATGGAATCGAAAGCCTTCTCAAAGTCAACCTTGAACATGAACAATTTATCCTTTGATTTTTTTGCCCATGAAACTATTTAGTTTATTATCAGTGGGTCGTCTAAGATGTTTCTGCCTTTAATGTAGGCAGATTGGACTTCATCCACAACACTACCCACCACCGCTTTGAGTCGAGAAGCTAGAGGAATCCAATGAGGCTAATAGGTCTATAATCGCTGAGGTTTAACGGGTCTTTGATTTTTGGTATTAAGGTTATGAATGAGGAATTACAACCTCGTGCAAGATGACCATATACTTCGAAATATTTCACAAATTAGAGTATGTCATGTTGTACGATATCCCAGTTGTTTTTTAGAACCGTAAACGTGAAACCGTCAGTTCCCGGGGCCTTCTCACCTCCACATCCCCAAATTGCGCATTTGATTTCTTCTAATGAAATAAAAAGTCTAGATCACAGACTTGTTCAGGAGAAAGAGATTTGAACATGTTGCTGACAAGTTTTGGCCTATTTTTAAGATTTCATTTCATGGATCAACCTTATTAGGTAAATATCAAAAGTAATTATGTTTATATATCCTTGGATGTTAGATATATGTTGTCTTTCGAATACATGATTTTTCTTAACTCTTAAAGTTGTTGAACAAAGACTATTATCAAATAAAGTATGAAGCTTATGATGAATGCATAAATTCAAGATGAGATGTGTTCTTTTATTTTATGATTCGGTCCCTCGATAAATCGAACATATATGAATGTATAGTCACACTCATGCGATATTGACAAGTTTCTCAATTAATTATGATGATCTCATTCGTATTTATAGATCAACAAACATATATTGAACTAATATGAGAATAATTTGATTCATGTCTCAAGTTCAATAAAATCATAACAAAGGGTCATATGGGTTTTATGGGTATTGGAAGGTGCTTATGTTTGGAAGTTAGAGGTTAGGAGAGACTCTTTATTTGATTTCATTGTTTGGTTTTGTTTTATTTGGTATTAGTTTAGGAATTGTAAGTACAATATTTGAACTAGTAAAAAAGTCCGGGCTTGGTCCCGAGTTGGGTTTTTATTTTCAAATTTTTTGAAATTGTGTTATAATAAATTTGACAAAGATTACTTGAAACACGTTGTGTATTGTTTTATAGCAAAGTATACATGCTCATTTGAAATAGGTGAATTTTTTTTAATAACTAATATCATCTTTTTATTAAAGGCTTACATGAGCCATTCAAAAAGGACAAAATACAAAAAAGTAACATCATAAAGGTACCCAATTTAAGAATCTTAAATACATTCTAAAATAAAGGTTGACAATTTTCTTTACAAAAGATCCCGAAGTAGTTGAATTTTCTCTTATACCTTTGAGATATTACCATTTTGGGAACTAAAGACAATGGGAAATTTTTATGTGGAGAACTACAATGTAAAGTTTAGAGAGCTTATCATGAAAGGACACACCACATGTAAAGATGAATATTCAATATGGTACCTTAGTCATTGTGTTGTATGTGAAGACATCCAACTTCAACGACTCTGTTGATTGCATGCAATCTACCTCATTGTAAATTTCCTAGGTCACATACACTCTACCAACATGTCAACATGATTTTAGAAGGATGTTGTATGATGCCATATCTGGAGTAACACCTACATTCTGAATAATTGAACTAAATTAGTAAAAAAATTACTAAATGCATGATTTTGTAAAAACTAAGAAGAAAGTATTATTACTTACATCTATTTGTAGATATTCATCGTGTAGCTCAGGCATCTACATTCATAATGTTGGATTAGGTGTCTAAGTCCATAACTATACTTGGTATGTACTTGACCCGATAGTAGCATGGTCCATTTTGGGTTGCCTTCACCAGTACAATTTGATAGGATGGATATTTGAGAAAGAGGTTATTTGTGATTTATTAATACATTATAAGAATAATATATTAATTGAGAAATCATATTATTTAATTGGTATTGATCAAGAGTGAATTTAGTGATCAAAAGAGACTGATTAAATTAATAGGGGCTGATTATGTAAATCAGTAGTACATATAATTTCGGCTAATGATCCATGATTAATTAGTAATGGACTAAATTCATATGAGAGTCCATGAAGTGTTATTGGATTAAAAGCCTAAGTGTATGAATTAGGGTTTACAAGTGACCCTTGAGATTGTACACTATAAATGTGTTCCCTTAGCTCCAAAATCGACACACAAGTATTCCAAGAAGAAGCTAGCGGATTTTGGTGTCTCCTAAACCTCTCTCATATTCCTCTAATTGTTCTTGGTGTTTGTGACTTGATTAAGGCGTCACACTTGAGGTGCTAAGCTCTTATAAGGCCAAGTTATACAAGCTATATATATAAGACAAGTCAGTCTTACCGTTAGTAGGCCTCATTCACGAAGCCGATCTATAAGGGGGGGGGGGGGATAAGGAAACTGCCTATAAAATGGTGGTTGAATGGGTGTCCACTCTCACCCACCGCTTCCTTGATTGGTGGAGGGTCGTTAGCCCAACGGGTAGGATAGGACATTAATTCTCATTAATAAGTATAATGATATTATAAAGTAACTAAACTTTTATAAATTCCCAATCTTAGTTACTATAGGAAAAATGTGAAAATGATGCTATTCCATGAAATTGCACTTTGCACCATGCCAAGTCGTTAGTAGAGCGTGTGTGGTTAACCAACACACTAACTTGGACTAACAAGGGTGGCAAAGGGTAGCTTGATGTTTATCATAGATCAATGGAGCGCGTGTGGTTAACCGACACATCGATTAGGTGATAAGTAACATCAATAGTACCAAACACATTTGTATGGTGTTGAGAGAAAAACTTTTGAGAAACACTTGAACAAACGTTAGTACAAGTTATATATTGCGGAATTAAGTTAATCTCAAAGGATCATAAAGCTCAACAATAATAAGAAGTTAGGATTGTTAGAGATGTTAGTTGCGGAAATGTAAGTGCAAAAAGTAAAGGAAATGTAAATGATAACAAGTTATATCAAGTAAACACTAAGCTGATTCTTAACGAGGTTTGCATTCAAACCGAGTTAGTATATGTGATCAGCTTAAAGTAAATGAAGTCACAAGGACTTGCTCCGAAGGAGAGTTTGAGAGTTCGATCTTAATATACGAGTGTAAGTTCAGAAGGATCTTTGAAGGTAAGAGAGAATAAAGAGAGTAATTCAGATAGAGAGAATAGAGATGTAATAGAGAGGTGTAATTCATTCAAACAACAAGAACTCTATTTATAGAGTCTCGAGAAATTACATGGAGAATAAACAAAGACTAAAGTTATGATAAAGTGTCCATGCAAGGTACACTGCGTAATACAATGTAAACACAAAAGTTAAGAAACAGAAAAACTAAGTCTTTGTTGCTGATGAAGACACTGCGGATGACTTGATTTGCGGTAGCAAAAGATAACTTCGGATCACAAGTTTAAGATGGTCGCTTTGTTGATTCAACACATGGTTATTCACACCTTGTTTGTGATCCTTGGTATCTCAGTCACAAACTTGAAGGGCATAATCGAGATTTAAACATGCCATTGAAAAGTTCAATGAATCTCAAAGATATAGGAATTTCAATTCATTTAAAACTTAATCCTAAATTTCGTTTTTCATGGTGGAAATTGGTAAATCGTCATTTACATACCTTCAAATATTTTACAATTGGATTACGACATCCCTCTTCCGAGTTGTGAAATATTGTGTTGGGTCCTAGCCTTAATATTTCATTTGGGTGTTATATTAAGGATCCTTATCTAATATAAACTTTGTCTTTCTTTTCAGATGTCTACTTCAAACACTGCTTCAAACCCAAACTCTTCCGGCTCTTTCTCCCTCATGAACTTATGTGGGAGGGTCATCTTTGATGGATCGAACTTCAATGACTGGATTCGAAACATTCGCATGGCCATTCGATACGAGGAAAAGGAATATGTCCTCGATAAAGAGCTAAAGGAGATTGATGAAAACACTGCCACTCCTGAACAGATTGCTGAATATAAGACTCATGAGAGGGACACGAAAAAGGTGTCGTGTTTCATGATTGCTACCATGACTGCTGAGCTTCAAAAGTCTATGAGGACTTTTGGCCCTATGAGATGCACCAAGACTTGATGGAAAGGTACCAATCAAAGTGCTCGACAGGAAAGGTATGGAATCATTGCCTCCATGATCACAACAAAAATGAAGGATGGAGAGTCCATCACGGCCCACTTGCAAAATATGCAGAGGTTTGTGGACCGCTTGCTGAAATTGAATGTCAACTTCGATGAAGAGTTGGCCATTGACATGATCCTACATTATGCTCTTCTAGTGGGACCAAAGTTGTTTCTACTAAACCCTCTTCCAATCCAAAGGAATCAGAGTGCTTCCATTGTCATGAAAAAGGGCATTGGAAATGAAGCTGCTCCAAATACTTGCAGGACATAAAGGATGGGAAGATCAAACCCACCTTCGCAGGTATTTACACTATTCTATCTAATAACTCATCACGTGCTAATTCTTGGGTCCTTGATACAGGATGTGGTTTTCACATTTGTTCTGATTTGCAGGGTCTAAAAGGAAGTAAGGATGTGGAGCACAGGAAGATGAACTTGATCATGAGGAATAGGAAAGTGTCGCCTGTCACAAAGATTGGAGTTTATTCTTTATTGCTTAGTAGTGGGTTAAATTTAGAATTGAATAATTGTTGCTACTCGTCTGATATGGCGAGAAACATTATTTCTTTTCATGGTTTGTATAAACAAGGTTTTACTTTTTCATTTAATAATGAGATTGGTGGTATTAATGCTTATTATAATGGTAAATTCTATTTTGAAGCATTGCATATATATGAAACTGTGATGGTTGTAGATAACTTAGGAAATAATGTGTTGCATATCGATTCGTCTAATGGTTTGGATAAATCATGCTTGTGGCATTGTCGTCTTGGACATGTCAACAAGAAGCGCATAGCCCAACTCCAAAAGGATGGAGTGTTGGAGTCATTTGACTTAAACTCGGGTGACACATGCGAATATTGTTTGCTTGGAAAGATGACCAATTCACCCTTCACTGGTTCTTGTGCAAGGGGTGAGGGGTTGTTGGATCTCATACACACCGATGTGTGTGGACCCTTCAGATCCGCCACAAGGGATGCTAACCGCTTCTATGTGACTTTTACCGATGATTATAGTAGATATGGGTATATCTACTTAATCAAGCATAAGTCAGAAACCTTTGAAAAGTTCAAAGAGTTTAAACAAGAAGTGGAGAATCAATTGGGTAGGAAGATAAAGATGCTCTGATCCGATCGAGGTGGTGAGTATCTTAGTATTGAGTTCCACGACTATCTTAAGGAATGTGAAATTATTTCACAATTGATGCCACCTAGGACACCGCAGCTTAATGGTGTGGCTGAGAGGCACAATCGAACCTTGTTGGCCATGGTTCGTTCAATGATGAGTCGAGCTTTGCTACTTATCTCATTCTGGGGGTATGCCTTAGAGACTGTCACTCATATCCTTAACCTAGTCCCAACTAAGAAGGTTACCAAAACACCTCACGAAATGTGGACATGGAAGGTTCCCTCGTTAGCACATATCAAGGTTTGGGGTTGCGAGGCTTTCGTAAGACGAGACACTCACGGCAAGCTCGAACCTTGTAGTGAGCGTTGTATTTTCATCGGCTACCCTCAGAAGTCCTTTGGATATCTCTTCTATAGACCGAGTGACAATGTTGTCTTTGTTGCGAGAAGAAGGGTTTTCCGTGAAAGAGAACTCATATGTCAAGGGGACAGTGGGAGGAAAATTGACCTTGAAGAGCTTAAAGAGTTAAGTGATGAAGGAACCTCAAACACTAGCACTCAACCTGAGAAGGAAACTCCTGTTGAACCAGTTGACAAGTCCTTACCTCTGAGACGTTCCAGTAGAGTTAGAATGGCACCTCAGTTTTATGGTTTCCATATTACTACAGACGGTGATACATTTATCAGTGATAGTACACTGGTAAATTTGGATGAACCTAACAACTACAAGGAAGACATGGCAGGCCCCGAGTCTACAAAATGGAAAGAGGCGATGGACAGCGAGATTCAGTCCATGTATGACAATCAAGTTTGGAATTTGGTTGACAATGTACCAGGTCGTAAGACAGTTGGGTGCAAATGGATCTTCAAGAAGAAGACCGACATGGATGGGAAAGTACACACTTATAAGGCGCAATTGGTTGCGAAGGGCTTTACTCAAATTCCTGGAGTTGACTATGACGAGACATTCTCACCAACAACAAAGATTAAATCTATAAGGGTTATGCTAGCCATAGCTGCATTTCATGATTATGAAATATGGAAAATATATGTTAAAACCGCTTTCCTTAATGGGAAGTTGGCTGAAGATGTTTACATGAGTCAGCCAGAGGGTTTTGTCGATGCAAAGTACTCTAATAGAGTGTGTAAGATTGAGAAATCTATTTATTGATTGAAACAAGCATCTCGCTTTGTTTCGACGAGAAAGTAAAAGAGATTGGTTTTTCGAGAAGCGAGGATGAGTCATGTGTATATGTCAAAGCTAGTGGGAGTATAGTTAGCTTTCTTGTATTGTATGTAGATGAGATATTGCTTATAGGAAACGACAACCCAACCTTGCAGGAAGTTAAGTCCTGGCTTGGGAAGTGTTTTGCTATGAAGGACCTTGGGGAAGCTTTTTACATTCTGGGGATAAGGATATTGAGAAATAGGAGTAAAAGACTAATAGGACTTAGTTAGAGTGCCTACTTGGACAAGGTGTTGAAACGTTTCAACATGGAGAACTCCAAGAAATGAGAATTACCTATCATGAGCAATACCAAACTGAGTAAGACTCAGAGTCCACGTACCGATGATGAGATAGAAGAAATGATTTGAATACCATATGCTTCTGCAGTTGACTCGATTATGTATGCTATGACATGTATACGCCCTGATGTGGCTTTTTCTTTGAGAATGGTCAGCAGGTATCAAGGGAATCCTGGTAGAGCTCACTGGATTGCAGTAAAGAACATTCTCAAGTACCTCCGAAGGACAAAGGACTGGGTCCTTACCCTCGGTGGGAGTGATGACTTGAGAGTGATAGGGTATAGTGACGCCAACTTTCAGACCGACAAAGATAATTTTCGCTCTCAGTCGGGATGGGTATTTACTTTAAATAGAGGAGCAGTAACTTGAAAAAGTTCCAAACAGGAGACTGTAGCTGATTCAACGTGCAAATCAGAGTACATAGCAGCAAGCAGAGTGTTGAAGGAGTCAATATGGCTAAAGAACTTCATCGGAGACCTTGGGGTTGTACCAGCTGTAAAGGATCCTATGGAGATTTTCTGGGATAACGAAGGTGCGGTCTCCTTAAGCAAGGAACCAAGGGATCATGGCAGATCCAGGCACGTCGATAGAAAATATCAATTCATAAGACATCGAGTAGAAGAAGGATTCCTCGTAGTGAAGGGGGTATCGACAGGGGAGAACCCAGTAGATCCCCTCACGAAGGGTCTGAGTAGGGTTAAGCACTTGCAGCATGCTAGGAGTATCGGGCTGAAGGACGACATTAGTTTTAGTGATTAGATAGACATTTAGAAACTTGTAATAGCTAAAATGTAATTGACATTTGATGATTGAATAAAAAGAGCTTTATTTATAAGTAAAGTGACTATCTTGTGTCAATTGTTTACTATTGTTTCACTATTGCATATTTTGACTTCCAGAATAATAAGATTATTCAAACTGCCCACAGTTGATCATACCTTGGAAGTAGGTTATGATACTAGACTGTCATGAATTGGTTTGTAAGATTGTCTAAGGTGTTATACATAGCAAAAGTTTGCTACAACATTCATGAGTGCTCTTGAAATAAGATTTGCGTATTGGACTAAACCCACGCTCACATTAATCACTTCATGGAATTTATCACGAGTGATTGTGAGACGATAATATCGTATAGTCTTCAGACCAAGATATATAAGTTGTTGATTACAAATTGATTGTACATTGATAATACGAAAATGCATCGGTAACTTGATGTTATAAAACGTATTGTTGTGTATGATTTAACGAGTAGTTAGTACAAGCATATAAGTCGAAGTTTATTTGTTCCTTTTATCCTAAGAGGATTAAAAGCGATATCTTGGGCCCCTCGATGATTTTGTTTTGACTTATGTGTCGGGCCCGGTCAGGACTCAATTGATGTGTTCAATTAAGTTCTATGTCAAACAAATTAGAAATCGGGAAACAAACTGTTGGACAATGAGTATGACTTTATTCCATGTCTTTGTCCACACGATATCTTGAAGAACAGAGGATTATATGATCCCTTATCTAATGGACGTGTCAGAGTTCGATAGCGGCTTTTAAGAGCTACGATTGCTAATCGGATTTTGAAGTCGTGCTTACAATTATAGTTATTAGACTTATCCAAGTGGGAGACTGTTGGATTAGGTGTCTAAGCCCATAACTATTATTGGTATGTACTTGACCCGATAGTAGCATGGTCCATTTTGGGTTGCCTTCACCAGTACAATTTGATAGGATGGATATTTGAGAAAGAGATTATTTGTGATTTATTAATATATTATAAGAATAATATATTAATTGAGAAATCATATTATTTAATTGGTATTGATCAAGAATTAATATAGTGATCAAAAGAGACTGATTAAATTAATAGGGGCTGATTATGTAAATCAGTAGTACATATAATTTCGGCTAATGATCCATGATTAATTAGTAATGGACTAAATTCATATGAGAGTCCATGAAGTGTTATTGGATTAAAAGCCTAAGTGTATGAATTAGGGTTTACAAGTGACCCTTGAGATTGTACACTATAAATGTGTTCCCTTAGCTCCAAAATCGACACACAAGTATTCCAAGAAGAAGCTAGCGGATTTTGGTGTCTCCTAAACCTCTCTCATATTCCTCTAATTGTTCTTGGTGTTTGTGACTTGATTGAGGCATCACACTTGAGGTGCTAAGCTCTTATAAGGCCAAGTTATACAAGCTACAACAAGAGGTAATCATCTAACTAGATTTTATGATTCATATATTAAAGTTGCATGCTAGTTAGGCTTCATGCTTTGGATAATGAATATTGCATGTGTAACTAGAGAAAACTTAGATCCAAAGCATTAGGGTTGTATGTGCACCATAGGGATGTTAGAGTACATAAAACCCATCACATAAGACTATTGAATACATACAGATTTGAGTTGATTTTTTTCACTTAACCCTTGAACAAAATTACAAGAAGAACTTACTATAAGTGAACCATTATCGACAAAATACAAAGAAAATATGTTTGTCAATGATGAATTTTGTCGAGTAGTTAGCGTTCATGCAAACTAAAGCTTTCAAGCGAATGCATAATGTTGATTTTAGTAAAAGATCTACACCTGGTCGACTGTTAGTTGGAGTTAAAGGAGAAGGATCTTCTCATGTCAATATAATTCTGAATATGTGAAATTTTCGAACCTTTAGATAACCATTCCACTGGACCTACATATTGACTCTCTCATCTCACTGCTCCCAATCACTTGTTGCACCGCCTCCGTATCTTAATTTTGAAGTTGTGGCCACTATCAACCAATGAGTTCTTCCATACAGCGCCTTCATGGATAACTAAAAACTCATGACAATTGTACTCAGTCCAATACCCCAATGCATTTTGCAAGGTTACCCCCATACAAGAGCACCTAATTGGACAGAAAAAGAAACAATCAAATAGTAAGAATCCACACATAAACTAAAAGAAATCCCAATTCAATTATTCTTATGCATGCTAAAAACAGTCTCAGTCCAATACCCCAATGCATTTTGCTGATGGGTTTCGAGCCTCATTAGATCGAACATATGGCAACGAAAATGATAAACAAATCTGATCTAAACTCGAAATCTAAAGGATCTAAACTCACTAGTCTATGCAACTTAGTAGAACACTATAGAAAACATACCTTTTATTTCTTAGTTGGTTTCTTCTTTTGTCGAGCCAGTGGATTGAACTAGAGAACCTAAAGGAGAGTTCATCTTCTGTGATCACACCCAAGATGTAAACAAGAAGCAGATCCAAGTAATCCTCAAACTTCAAGCTCAAACAAAATCAAAATCTTGATTTTGTTCTTCGTTCACGACGTGAGAACGAGCTGTCACGGCATGATAACGGAGATTCAGGATTCTTGAGGGTATTGAGTATTCTAAACTTTTGTAGCTTAGAGGTATTTCTCACACAATAAAAAACCATAATTGGAGCCCTCTATTTATAGGGAGGTGATTTAAGGCCCTAGAGAGAAATACTAGTTATAATAGTAATTATCTATGTCATTCGGATCATTTTGTAATATTCCATATTCCATTTATTTACTATTAACTAATTAAACTATTAATTAACTAACAAAACAAGTCCCACAAACAAATATATTTTTAGATCTGCTTCTTTTTGTTCTTGCATGTAACCCAAAAAGATACTGATATTTATACTAATATTACCAGGATATGAAAAACTAGTCATCTTAACTTACTCATGACATGATCCATGGATTAATATTTAAGCGTGGTTACTCCAATACTTAAATTCTCTATTTTCAAGTACTCATCAGTATTGGTCGTATGGCTTTGCTATGTTTATCCCTATGAACAATCTACTAATACTATGACAATCTTAATTCACTACTATCTTCCATGGGTAGAATTGATTGTGGAATATTCGAATAAAAAATTATTCTAGAAGGGGTTCTAAACATGAAAAAAATAGGAACACGGATATTATGAACAAACATAGTATCTTATTTTAAATAAATAACAAATCAAAAATATTCAAACGTTACAAAAAGTGATCAAACTAAAAATTGTGTTATCAAATCAATTCACTAGAAAATCTAATGGCAATAAACCTACTATGAGTATCATGCTTAATATATGACAATGGTTTAGTGAGTGGATCTGCTTGATTGTCTTCAGATGGATCTGTTTGATTCTAGATTGCAACTTACTCCATGATATGGAAGTTTAAAACACTTCTTGTTGATGTGTTAAACTGTTAATGATTCATGCTGATTTCACCTCAGCGTGAATAAAACAATTCATTCTCTCCACAAGTCTTCTAATATAAAACTTGATGATTCACTGTGTAAAACCACACACTGATAAAAGTTTGAAAGTCTGTGCCGATGGTTAGTCTATGTACCGTAGGCTATCACACGCACCAATCCATTCTTTCCCTTATATTTTTCTTTAAAGTTTTATGATTCAGTGTAATATACCATATGTTGATGAGACTTGACAAATATGTGCCGATAGGTATATCATTGTCCATGAAATGTTACAGGCACCTATCCACTCTTGCCTTTTTTCTTCTAATAAAAGTGATTAATGATTCAGCGTATGAAACCACACACTGATGCGATCAAACAATACTATATCAGTGAATGGTAGTTTAAGCCCACACTATCATAATACATCACAATCTTACTAGACTACAAGTTGAAAATCTTTTCTGGTCGATCTCTAATTCTGCGTTAGCTGCTGATGTCAAAAAGGGGGAGAGAATTTTGGTAAAACTGAAAATCTCGCTGAATAGATCTCGCTACTAAAACTACAAAAAAACACATTCTAAGGGGGGGGGGTCGAGTCAAGATCAACTCAAGCTTATCTATTCGTCTGTTGTCTGTTGCAATTCATAAATGCAAGAGTCATTCGTCTATTGTCTGTTGCAATCTCGCTGGATAAGTCATTCATCTTCTCATGGGGAGTATTCGTTAAAACTGCAAGAGTCAATATTTCATTCTTACTCTCAAGGGGAGCACGATCCAAAAGCATTCATTGAAGATTAGTTTTGACATCATTAGATAGGGGGAGATTGTAAGGTCACACCTTATGATCTGATGAGTCAAACACACGACACGCTGATAGATCAGCGTCAGCGTCTACTACATCTATAGCGCCAGCATATCAAGCTTATCAATGTCAGCTTATAGTATAGTTATCCGATTGTAATTTTTTGTATATTAGGTAATGATATAGATAAGTATATAATAGATCACAGATCCGGTATCTTTGTGATTATCGGTTCTTAGTATAGATTAAAAGTAATCCCTTGAATCATGGGATATACATGTATAGATTAGTATATATACAACATTAGGGAAAAGCCTAATGTTGTGATCATGGATTTGTGTCAATCGTCTTTGTGACAAACCCGTCTTGTTGGTGAAGACAAAACCCTTTCTTTGTTGAAGAACAATTTAGAGAACTTATGTGCTATTTACTTTCTGTTTATTGTTTTTCTTAGATTATTTTTACGTTTGTTCTTAATACTTGAAGTGTATCGATTGATACAAACCTTCAGTGTTCTTGGTGTTTCAAGTTCTTGAGAGTTTTGGGAAAAGAACGATGTGTCATTCCTTGTTGATAGAGTTATTGCTGGTAGAGAGTTTATCTTTTGAGCATTTCCAGGCTTTCAAAGTTATAAAGTATGTACCTTTATTCTTCTTGAGTTATTATGCATTCTTAGATGATACTTTATGGTCTTTTGAGGAGGATACTTGGAGTCTTGAGCAACTCTAGGGCCTTGGTTTGTATTTTCGATAATTTATGGGCCTTATGGTCCCATAAAGTTGAGTTCTTACACTTAACTCAACAATTCATTGACCTTTTAGGTCATTTTGGTCCCTTTTTGTGTTAGGGTTTGAGATTTAGGTCTCTATCGGTCAAGGAGTAGATAAAGTTGGAAACTTTATCCATGCATGGATTAAATCGATCCAGATATTATAGGTGGTCTGTGTAACATTCTTATTCCCAATATGTAAAAGTAATCCCTTGAATCATGGGATATACATGTATAGATTAGTATATATACAACATTAGGGAAAAGCCTAATGTTGTGATTGGATTTGTGTCAATCGTCTTTGTGACAAACCCGTCTTGTTGGTGAAGACAAAACCCTTTCTTTGTTGAAGAACAATTTAGAGAACTTCTGTGCTATTTACTTTCTGTTTATTGTTTTTCTTAGATTATTTTTACGTTTGTTCTTAATACTTGAAGTGTATCGATTGATACAAACCTTCAGTGTTCTTGGTGTTTCAAGTTCTTGAGAGTTTTGGGAAAAGAACGATGTGTCATTCCTTGTTGATAGAGTTATTGCTGGTAGAGAGTTTATCTTTTGAGCATTTCCAGGCTTTCAAAGTTATAAAGTAGGTACCTTTATTCTTCTTGAGTTATTATGCATTCTTAGATGATACTTTATGGTCTTTTGAGGAGGATACTTGGAGTCTTGAGCAACTCTAGGGCCTTGGTTTGTATTTTCGATAATTTATGGGCCTTATGGTCCCATAAAGTTGAGTTCTTACACTTAACTCAACAATTCATTGACCTTTTAGGTCATTTTGGTCCCTTTTTGTGTTAGGGTTTGAGATTTAGGTCTCTATCGGTCAAGGAGTAGATAAAGTTGGAAACTTTATCCATGCATGGATTAAATCGATCCAGATATTATAGGTGGTCTGTGTAACATTCTTATTCCCAATATGTAATTTTAATATGGTTTTAATTTAAATATTCACAGAAATATGAAATTGGGAATTAATCTCAAGAAAGCGTGGCGTGCTTCTTATGGGCGCGATGCGCTCAGGACCATGGGGTGAATGGATTTATCAAGGTTTTGGGACTATTTAAAGGGAATTAAACCCCAGGTTTTGTTCATTCTCTACCCCCATGACCCTTTAAGCGTTATTTCAATAACCCTAACAATCTTGCTCTCTCTTATATTGAGCTTGAAATCTCCTTTGGAAGCTTATTTCGCCTGATTTGGTGTGAAGCTTGAAGAACAAGATGGTTGGAAAGTGTTTTGGTGAGAGGCTCAAGTACAACAAGTTTGCTTCATTTTTGGACTATTGTGAGTAAAAAGCTTCTAACTTGCTCATTGGTTTCATAGATTTTGTCATTTCTCTTATTTTTCACTTTTGGTCCCTTTAAGTTAGTGTTTTGGAGTTGGAAGAACTCTAACACCTTTTGAACACTATGGAACACTCCTTGGATTTGTTGGACTAGGAAAGTTGTGGTTTGGCTCTTTTTCATTAAACAATGCAAGTTGTGTGGATGATTTTAAAAGTCAAGATCTTGCTTGATTGGTTTGTTTTAATGAATAAAGTTGGAAACTTTATCCATTAAGACATTGTTAAGTACAAGAGCTGAAAGTTTGGGGTCTTGACTTAATGAATTAAGTCATTTTTCATTAAGGCCTAAGGTTGAGCATGAGGTGTCTGTCCCATGCGTGGGTCAATTTTAGCTTTTGTCTGAAACACGCCTGTTTTAGTTTCGAACCCTGATTATTTTTTTGTTTAGTGAGGTGTGATGTGCTTTTTTGAGAGCGTGACACACTTTATGGCATTTTCTTGACTTTTTACTTAGTTTGACTTTTGGTCAAACTTTAGGATCTAGGTCATAGCTAAGGTTGACCTTTCATTTCATGTCTAGGTGGTGTGTGAGACCGGTTTGTTAATATTCATGTGCAATGGTGATTTTTTAGTCTATATGTGAGGTGAGTTTTCTCACTATATTACCTATGTTCTGTTTGTTGTGATTGGACTGTATCTTTAGTTTTGTTTGACTATTGATGTATGTTATATGATTTAAATGAGTCGATGATGACTCATGTTCGTTTAGGTTCCGTACATGTTGTATTTGAGTCGCTAATGACTCAGGGTCGTTGAGGGCCCGAATATGTTGTATTCGAGTCGTTGAGGACTCGGGGTTAACCGAATCGTTATTGTTATATATGTTTAGTTGTGTTGTGTTATATGTGATATTTTAAGCAACTTACTAAGATTTGACTTAAATTTGTGTATTTAAATGTTTCAGGTACTTCTGATGATAGGGGAAAGGAAAATGCATGACTGTACACATTCGCCAACATCTTCAGCATTTTGTGTTTTCGTGTTGTTATGATACTCTAATTTGGATGTTTTTCTTTTGGAACATATGATTTTATTGACTGGGTTTTGTGATGATGGGATTTTATCTTAATTAGAAGAGTAAATTACATGAATGGCCCTATGGTTTAGGTTAATCTGCACGTTTGGTCCCTAGTTGTTTTTTTAGCTCGAACGGTCCCTATAATGTATTTTTGTTGCACGTTTTGGCCCTAACAGACCTAAAAAGACTATATTACCCTTCTTTATTTTTTTGTAATTATTTATTGTTTATATCTTATATTTTATAACCTTTTTATTATTTATTTTCATTTTTATGTTGAATGAGATCCACTTACCAACCCTTTCCCCGCCCAATTCATAATAGGTAACATATCTCTCTCTCTCTCTCCCTCTCTCTCTCTCTGTCTCTCATCCCATAAAAAAGAACTGGAGTACAACAAGCAGTTAATATTATGCTCAATCGGAAAAAGTGGTTGTGAGACGGAGAACTTAGAGGTCATCGGAAAACATGGCTACTTAGAGACTATTGATATCATGATCAATCTAGAATCAAATGATTAATTCTCATCTTTTACTGATCTAAATGATAAGAAATTGCAGAATTCTAAGAACAACATAGATTCGATCATAGTTGCCGGAAATTTTTTTTGACCCGGTCCCCTTGCCGGAAAAGTGTTGATTTTCAGATCTAAGGTACATTTGCCAGGAAACACCAATTTCCCTTTGCCTGAAAACTCTACTCCCACGACAACCACCACATAGCAACCACAGGTGCCGGAAAAGGCGTTTCACCTAGTTCCATTGTCGGAAAAGTGTCTATTTCAGATGTAAGTTCTTCCGACTTCAGGATTAGGGTTTACTCCGATTTCAGACCATTGCCAACGACGACTTGTCGAAGAATATCAATGTCACCGGAACGATAACAATGTTCCGACTTTAGGGGTTTGGGTTTGTTCACTAGAATTGAAAGATGGTGAGTAGAGGGTTCTTGTAGATGACAGTGCAGATGAGTGAGAGAAGAAGAAGAAGGCTCATGGCGACAACAGTGATGGTGTTATCAAAGGTAGATCTAACCACTGTAGATGAAAACAACGGTGCATTTTGGGTTCTCGTGGGAGTGATAATTTAGGAGTGGTAGGGGACGATTGAAATGTAACGAAGGTAAGGGTTTACGGTGGGTCCCACCATATTAATTAATTAGTTTTTTTAAAAAAACAAATAAAAAAATGGTACTTTAGTCTTTTTATTATAATGAGGGACCCAACGTGCAAAGAAAATACATCCTAGGAACCGCCCGAGTTAAAAAAGGTTAGGGACCAAATATGTAAATTACCCCAAACCATAGGGACTATCCGTGTAATTTACTGTAATTAAAAATAAAAATAAAATTATTGTGAAGTTAGGATGTTACAGTTCGTGTGGCTGACTCTACGTGACTCAGAATGTTATCATTCAGCTTTGGATTATGGTGAGTCTTATCTCTATACTATAAGACACGAGGTGTCAGACTATGCTTGTTGTCTTTGTGACTTTTGCTTGTATGTCTATATGCTATTAGACTAGGCCCGCTAGGTTGGGCCTGCTTGTATGCTTATTGGACTGGGCCCGTTGGGTTGGACCCTCGGCGTTGGGCCCGCATGATTGAAGCATAACTGTTGGGCTAGGACCGTTACTATATGGTATGTGTTATTTTTGGGAACTCATTTTGCTTTGTGCTTATGTTTCAAGTTTTCATGTTTCCGGTACCTCATGGTAGCAAGGGGAAGGGTTTGGCGTGATTGCATCGCATTTGCTTATTGAATTTGGGATGTTCCGCATTATGACCTTATTACTCTTGTTTTTATTATCAAAACCTTGGATGATTACTCTTTATGGTTGTATGAATGTTTTATTTTGATTTTAAAATTGAAAATTTTTTCTTGAAATTTTGGAATGTTACAATTTGGTATCAGAGTCTCGGTTTGAGGGATTCAGGCCAGCACTGGGTGCGTCCGAACTAAAACTAAGGACTAACACATTCTTTTCAAGAAAATGTTTTCTAAATTTTATTTTCTAAAATGAAAAAGGATGTGATGCGTGCAATCAGCAGAACTCAAGTAAGTAATTCCCTAAAATACTCATACGTGTTGTTATGTTATATATGCTGTAGTATGATATGAATGTTAGAAGTTAGGCTAGGGATCTGCTCAGAAATTGCATCCTAGGGTACATGTTTAGGAGAGATGCCTTCTTATGCATGATATGTGTTGTTAAGTGCTTCTAAGGTTTGTGTTGATAATGGATAATTGTTTGATGAATGCATTAGGGTGGTACATGTTTAAGAATATATAGCCTTAGAATGTTTGGTTCAACCTTATTGCATGTTTTTGTTTGATGAAAGCCTTATGGTAGAGACATTTATTCGAACGTCTATTTTATTTTTGTTAATGTATGACATGCATTCGTGGGACGATTTATCAGCGTCAACAAAAGTCTTTCGGCATGAGAGTGGAGTAGAATACTAGGGATGCCTAGGAAATATGTTATTGTTGTTGTATTAGGTATCTAAGGTCATAACTAAATTGGTATAACTTGATGGAATAAAAGCAAACTCCTTATAAGGTTGCCCTCAATAACTAGAAATAGCTAGAAATTACTTTACGAGATTGAGGAATTGAGTTGTTAATTTATTATATGATTAATAAATAAATTAGAAATGGTTAATAATTAATTTAAAATTAATCATAATTAAGTGAAAAATAATTTTGGGTTAATTAGAATTAGTTAAAGGTGCAAATGTTGAACTATAATTGTTCATAATTGAGAAATGAAGACAATTCTAAAACTCGTCATAGGCTTGGACGATTTTAAAGGGGTTCCGGAAGGGTTCTGGAAGCCTTCTATAGCTGATAAGGATAACTGCCTTGAATAGATTAATTATATTAGTTAATTACTTAAATTAGGGTTTATCATGAAGATCCACCAGCTATAAATATGGACCATAACCCTAGCAAAAACCGATACCTATCCATACACAAGTAGAAATTGGATTTCCTCCTCTCCCTCTCTCTTAATTTCGTTCCTAGGGTTTCTAGGGTATTGGGTGTGAGCTATTAGAGACATCCATACTATTGGTGCTTGCTTTCCAAGGATGATTTGAAGATTCAAGGTTGCTATATTCGATTATAGCTAAAGGTATGTTTCTAGTCTAGTTGATTTTTGAAATTAGTAAATTAGATCTTTAGTTTCATAGTATTTGTTATAATGAGAAAATGCCATAGATCTTTATGTTGCGTGTGCCCATAAAATAATTTTATGATTCCATTACGTAAATCTTTTGTTTTGTAACCTAGAAAACCCATCAGTAGTATCAGAGCCTAAGATTTTCTATTATATGTGCATTGATGAGAAACTGAAGAAACATAAAAATACATGTTGAATTGTAGGCACAACGCGCCTTGCCTTGTAGATTATGTCTCAAGATTTTATTGCCTTTATTGAATTGTAGAATAATTACTAGACATAAACTAATTGTTTAAAATTTGAACATTTAAACTAGGTGATTAGATGAATCCTAATTTCGATAATTGAGAAAGAAAGAAAAGAATTAATATTATTTAATTCGAAGTCTAATTAAGATAATTATTTAATTGTTAAAAGGATTTAATATAATTAATTAAATGTTTAATTAAAGATAATTATTACATCTTAAATGGTTTAAATATTAATTAATTAAAACTTAATTAAGTTAATAAGATTTAAACATTGTATTCTTAAAAAGTTTAAAATACACCCTTACATATATTTATAAGAGTATATAATACAATATGTAAAAGAATAATAATTCGTCAGTTGAATCAAGACTAACATCATTCATGAAGTCATGCTATAAAAGATGTATAAGAAAACAGACTATAAAATGACCGTTGAATGAGTGCCCTTTTCACTCACCGCTTCTTTCTGTGGTGGATTGTCTTTAGCAGAAAGGTGTAACAACCCGTTATTTCCAGTCAAGGAAAGTCAAACCAAAGTCAAATAATTAAAATTATTTTATTTAATATAAACGGAATAACTTTATTATATATGTGTTTTTGATTTTTAGAATTAAATACCCTTGACTGAGAACACCAAATCAAATTCATGTTGGACTGAAATCACCTTTGGTGATTTCATGCAAACCGAGAATCTTCGCAAGCCCCACTCCTCGGACCGAAATCAGGTTTTCGATCAAGACCGAAAACGTGTGAGGGATCTTCTTCGGACCACAAACGTCATTAGGACCGAAAACCTTGACCGAAATCAAAGTGATTTCGGTTGAACAGTAGACCGAAGACCTCCAATTCTATCTTTAGCACACTAACCAATACCACACTGCCTCATATTTACTTCACATATAAGATACATAATAGAGACCATACTTCCTTTTTACCACCAGTAAACGAAAAGCATTCCCCATTCCCTCTCAATTATCAAACATATTTTCTTTCATTCCAAGATAAAAAATACTCCAAAAAGCCTTGCTTCAAATTTAATTTTAAGTCTTTGGTAAGTAATTTTCATTTAAACCGATGTTTATATAAATGATTTTATTTCTAAATCCATATATTCACATATTATTATATGTTTAAATACTATTCAGACATCGAATAATTTCACGTATTTTAACACGAAGAACATCGCCATTAACACCGTTTCACAGCCAAGAACACACTCAATGTGAGTTCATACTCCTACGTTTTCATGATTTTTCATTGTTTTAGGAGGGGAATGCAAGCGTAACACAAGAAATTTTGTGTTATTATCTAAATGATTTCAAATATTGTCAATCGCTGTTGTTTTAAAAACATATATAACAGACTTAGAATTGATAATTTTGCTCTATTTCATGTTCCTTATTTGGTTGTGGGCTTAGGGTAGAATTATTTATTCGACTGTCTTTTTAATCATAATTATATAAATATTATATTTATATAACTATAAAACCATTTAAAACTTATTAAACAAAAATATTATTTTTGCAATCTATTTTAGTACCATTTTGGACATAAATGTTAAATTTCACGGAACAACTTTATCACGGATTTTACGATTTAAACTTGCCAAATCATTAACAATACAAAGGTTTTCGTTTTAGTAGAACACTTACATATAAACTATAATAGGTATAGTTTATGGAACTTACATATCATTTAACACAGTTGAGATACAATACGGAAATCAAACATATAAACTATAATAGGTATAGTTTATGGATCATATGTACTATATTACCAAGTTCAGAATACATTACAGAAAAACAAGATATAAACTGTAATAGATATAGTTTATGGAATATACGTACATTTATTTATCATAAAAAGGACTTTTCATTATTCTACATGTAACCGTCGATATAGCTTTGTGAGACTTACTTCAAGTACTTATCTAAGTACCAACCAAGTCTTGAAATTATAACCAGAGTCTCCTGGAGGGAGAGCGTGACACTTGTGTATAGATCTATACGGGACTGACAATCGCGCACCTTAATTGTTAGCTACAGTTAAGCCGGCAGGCATGCGGTGACAAATGTCGTACCGATTGCGGCGCCTGAAGAACGTCGTGTTCAGGCCATCTTAGGTCATCAAGCATGGTTATGATAACTCACAATCTGGTATTGAATAATACGATTAGTGTATGAATAAGTAAACAACTTCACATAGTTTTATTAAACAATAAAACTATAATACAGTATTTTACAGTACATCTGGTGAATCCAGGCACTTACAATTACACAGTTTTTATACAAGTACAAATACAGAATACTTACAGAGAAAACATACTTTTCATGATTTTATGTGAATTAAAACTATATTATACTATCTCATAGTACAATAGCATTTACACATTTTGGTCTTAGCGTATTAAGACTACAACACATTTACAACAGAAAATATAGGATTTTCTGGGAAAACATACTTACATTTTCAAGGAAGAAATGACAGATTTCAATTACTAACATGCTTATGAACTCACCAACTTAATTGTTGACACTCTTTTCAAAACTACTTGTATTCTCAGGAAATCAGTAAACAGGTATCAACAGATTTTGAGAAGATGGAGCTTCATAGACTCATCTCTTTTAATTTTTTCTATACATTTTGGTGTCAAGTATACATTGATTTGAACACGAATGTAAAACTATGATTTATCAATGTAATGGTTGTTGTACTTTGATTACTATTATGCAATTGTTGTGATACTGTACATGCCGTCATCCGCCCCCGAACATTTCCGCCGTTCTGGTTTAGGGGTTTGACAGATTGGTATAAGAGAATTATTTATAGTGAACTAAGTATATCAAACCACAAAAGATATACAACTATAAATACAATGGGGCTGAAACGCTCTGAATAAAAGTATATTTTTAAAATCTATGTATTTTATAAGAAGTATACTAACATGCATACATACAAGAAACATTATCACAATGAGAACTACATAAAAGTATTTAGATGTTGGACACTGCAGTTAAACCTAGACAGTTATGTAATCATATCTGGGATAAATATAGCCTGATCAACTATATTTATTTGAGCTACGACCAACATGTGTTTGGGAGTGACCATGGTGTTGCAAAAAGTTTAAAACTTACCAAATATGTATACCAGAAGAACTCTAGAACCAAACATAAAATTAAAATACTATAGGAGTATTTTATGGCACTATAACACTGGAACAACAATAGTCAAGAAGGTCTTTCTTACCAGAATCAATCATGAGAAAACAAAGAATCAATGCTGGTAGATCTATAATTACTAAGTGCATGCGTAAAAGTTATATATAATTAAGATTTTATAGACTTAGAATTTGTGATTTAGCTTTATTTCCTGTTTCTTGTTTGGTTGTGGACTTTGAGTAGGATCACTTATTCGAAGGTCTATTCGATCTTGACTATATATAATTCGTATACACTGAGTGATTATAGGAGGACCCAGTATGAGTCATACTATACAAATTCCTTAGAAGTGTTGCTATAAATTTCATAAATTGAAATTGCGATTGTTTACTTATATTAGTAAACTTCTATTGTAAATCGCAGAACACTATGAAAGTCAGGATATGATACGTTAGAACTAAGATATATATTGTTCAATATCACCTGACTCGTAACTACTATAGAGGACTTATAATTATTTCCTCTTTAAACTTTATAGAAAAAGATGCCGCCACGTAAATCAAATAGGCGTTTCAACAACATTCCACCAAATCCACCACCGCCACCACCTACACTGTATGATCCTACTATTTTCAAAGCAGCAGTAACAGCTGTCGTGGCTGCCACAATGACGCAAATTGACGCCAGTGGTGCTAGTGGGGCTGGTAGTGGTGCCCACAACTCTAACCACGGGAAAAGTATCGGACACCCAAGGGAGTGTTCTTATAAAGACTTCACGAAGGCTAAACCCAAATCCTTTGATGGCACTGGAGGTGTCATTGCTTTAACACGCTGGTTCGAGAAAACCGAATCGGTGTTTGAAATCTGTGCGTGCCCTGAAACTAGCAAAGTGAAATTTACAGCATGCACTTTCTTGGATAGAGCCCTCTCTTGGTGGAACGACTATGTCAAGTAATTATCTCTCCCAGTAGCCAATGTCATGAGCTAGGAAGACTTAAAAGTTCTGATGCTGGCAGAATATTGTCGCAGAGGCGAGATACAAAAGTTAGAGCAGGAACTCTGGGGTCTAACGATGAAGGACTCCGATATTGCTGCTTATACTGCCAGATTCAGTGACCTGGCTCTTCTATGTCCGGGGATGGTCACCCCGGAGAGTAAGAAAGTGGAAAGATACATCTGGGGATTAACATCCCCAACTCAAGGAAATGTTGTAGCTACCAATCCACTTACTTTCGATAGTGCCAAGCGTCTGGCACAAACACTCGTAGATCATGGAGTTCGCCAAGGCTCCATGCCATCAATTCGTAAATAACCCAAAGAAGGAGGGAGCAAAAAGAAATTTTGGAACAAACGAAAAGGGAAATCATCGCAAGAACCTTCAAATAAACAACAAACTGTGGCAGTACACGCTGCTACTGTTCCCGTTGGTGTTCCTTCTTCTATTCCTATCGCTCTTTCTATGACTCCAACAACCCCGAGTCGATATGCTGGAACCTTGCTAAAGTGTTACAAGTGCAACTTCCATCACATGGGAGTTTGCTGGGAAATGCACTGCAAAAAATGCAACAGAAAGGGGCACACCGCCCGTTTCTATAAGGCGCCAGCACAACCCATCTCCCAAGTCCCCGGTGTGGGAGTAAGTCAAGCGTATTATGGGTGTGGTGAAACCGGGCACTTCAAGAGAGACTGCCCAAAGACAAGGAATATTGGCAGTATAGGAAGAGTTTTGGAAATTGGTCACGAAGAAGCGATAGCAGATCCTACTGTGGTTACCGGTACGTTTCTTCCCAACAACTCTTACACATGCATTCTTTTCGATAGTGGTGCGGAGAAAAGCTTCGTGAGCCATAAATTCAAACATCTACTTAAACAAAATCCCCAAACATTAAAAGATACATTCACCGTAGATATGGAAAACAGAAAGACCGAGAGCACAACTGACATATACATAGGATGTACACTCACTTTTAACAACTACTCTTTCCAAATTGACCTTATGTCGGTCTCAATAAAAAGCTTCAATGTCATTATCTGCATGGATTGGTTAAGTCCTCATCGTTTTGATATCCTATGTTTCGAAAAATCCATTCATCTTAATCTACTAGCGAAACTCTCGTCATTTATGGCGACAAACCCGGCACGAATCTTCAAACTATTTCTTGCATTAAAGCCCAGAAGTATCTTCGCAAAGATTATTGTGCCTTATTAGCTCACGTGGTAGATAAGACACAAGAAGTGAAAAACATCAAGGATATCCCTAAAGTTTGTGATTTCCTTGATGTATTCCCCGAAGATCTCCCAGGAGTTCCTCCTGAACGCCAAGTCGAATTCGGAATCGACTTGATTCCCAGAGCTACCCCCGTAGCCAAATCCCTGTATCGTCTTGCACCATCAGAGATGCAGGAACTATCCAGCCAACTAAACGAACTACTCATTTCATTAGACCGAGCTTCTCACCCTGGGGAGCACCGGTCCTGTTCGTGAAAAAGAAGGATGGATCGTTCTGAATGTGCATAGATTACCGTGAACTAAACAAGCTTACCATTAAGAACCGATACCCTCTACCGCAAATAGACAACCTCTTCGATCAACTTCAAGGAGCCAATTTCTTCTCCAAGATTGAACTGAGATCAGGATACCATCAACTACGAGTCCAGGAGGATGATATTCCAAAGACCACTTTTAGAACTCGCTACGGTCACTATGAATTCGTAGTGATTCCCTTTGGTCTAACGAATGTGCCCGCTGTGTTCATGGACCTGATGAACCGTGTATGTCGACCTTACTTAGACAAGTTCGTAATGGTTTTCATCGACGATATTCTAGTCTATTCCCGAAGTAAAGAAGAGCATAACCAACACTTGCGACAAGTCTTGGAAACATTAAGGGCAGAGAAGTTATATGCGAAGTTCTCAAAGTGTGAATTATGGATGCGAAAGGTGGACTTCTTAGGTCATATAGTCAGCGAGGAAGGGATACATGTGGATCCTTCTAATATCAAAGTTATCGAAAACTGGTCGACCCCAAAAACCCCAACAGAGATTCGCCAATTTCTAGGCCTCGCTGGCTACTACCGAAGGTTCATCCAAAACTTCTCCAAAATCGTAAAACCCCTCACCACACTGACTCAGAAGGGTGTAACGTTCAATTGGGAGGAGAAACAAGAAATTGCTTTCCAGACACTAAAGCGAGCCCTATGCAGCGCACCAATCTTGTCCCTCCCAGAAAGGACTGAAGATTATGTAGTTTACTATGATGCATCCAAGCAAGGGCTAGGCTGCGTTCTTATGCAGCGAGGAAAGGTTATATCTGATGGGTTTTGAGCACTACAACATTCCTATGGTGTACATGTAAACCCTAAAGCTTTGGATCTAGTTTATCTAATGAACATGCAATAATCATCCAAAGCCATAAACCCTAGATCTAGCACGTGATAATCAAATAACATATGAATTAGGGTTTAGATCTTACCTTGATTGTTATGTAGCAATAACAATCTCAATTCCTTCTTGTAATTGACTTCTGAAAGCTTAGAGTCATAAGTGTCACTCCTCTAATGGCTCACAAACACCAAGAGCAAGAGGATGAAGAAGGAGAAGAGGAGAGGCACTCAAAAACGTCTAGAAACCCTAAGGAAACTATTAGCCCCGTTTTTGGTGCCCTAGGGGTCCTTAAATAGTGAGGCTATTAGGGTTATCTAACAAGGAAACCCTAATTTGACTGCTTAGGCCCTAAGCAGCCCATGGACTCCCTCCTTAGAGGCCTTGGACGATTTCTAATGGGTTTCCCCATAGAATTCGTCCACCCCTCTAATATGGAGTCCATTAGCCCAATATTCAACTATCACACAATTGATAGTTCTAGTCCCCTAAGTATAATTAATCTCTTTTAGCCACAAAATTAATTCTTAATTAATTATTGACTAAATTAAACAATATGATTTCTCCTTTAATATATTATTCTCATAATATATTAAAAAATCATAATTAATCCTCTCTCTCTATAATTCATCCTATCAAGTTGCTTTGGTGAAGGCAACCCAAAAGGACCATGCACCATCGGGTCAATTACATACCAAAATAGTTATGGACTTAGACACTAATCCAACAGTCTCCCACTTGGATAAGTCTAATAACTATTCTGCGTATGACTTCAGATCCTGATCCGCAATCGTAGCTTTCAAAAGCCGCTGTCAAATCTGATCTTATCAGATACGCGTCCTTTAGATAAGGGATCATGTATTCCTCCATTCTTGATATCGTATAGACTGAGACATGAGTTTAAATCATTCTCTCTGTCTATATATTGTTTCCCGACTTCCGATTTATGACGACTGACAACAGACTACAATTGAACACATCAACTTAGTCCTGGCTTGGCCAAGCGCTTAGGGTGTCATCACTAAATCATCGAGGGGCCTACATATATCGCTTTTATCCCACTTTGGGTAAAAGGAACAGATAAACTTCGACTCAATGCTCGCTTGCACTCACTCACCGAATCACATACAACAATACATTTTATAACACCAAGTTACTGGTGCGTTTACATATTATCAATGTGTAACCAACTCGCAAGATACAACTCACACATCTCGGCTTCAAGAATATAAGATATTATCGTCTCACCAATCACTCGTGATAAAATCCATGAAGCGATCCAAGTGAGCATGGGTTTAATCCAATGCTCAAATCATATTTGTAAGCAATCATGAACGTTGTAGCAAACTTTTGCTGTGTCTAATACACTTCAGACAATCTACACACCAATTCATGACAATCTTCTTTCATACCTACTCCCGAAGTATGAGTGACTGTGGAACGTTCGAATAATCATATTATTTAGGAAGTCAAAACATGCAAAGTGAAACACAAGAATAATACTAATCCTATATGGCCTCAAACTTTTGAGTATAAATAAAACACCTTTTATTTATCACCATATTGATTACTCATTATTTGTTGTTTCAGGTAATCAACTTACTACTCGAATTATAACGACAATTGTCCCATGCTCTTAGCATGCACACTATGTTTACTTATGGTCCTTACTTTGTGAAATAGTATAATTGAATAACATTTTCAATCACACTCATTTCACAATTCCTAATCCTTACCACAAGTGTAAGAATACCAAATTCTTGCCACTTATAGAATATGTTAGATTTTAACACTTTATGCAACGGTCCTTTCGTAATGTCACGGCACAAAAGTCACAAAGACTATTGCCAATGAAATTACAAAGTCCTCTATTGGAGATTGTTGCAAGACAATTCCATAGATGTGAAGTCTCACATTCAAATTACATTCCTTTGAACATCCTTCTTGCATAAAAGTTTTTTAATCTAGACATAAATTCTTAACGTCCAACTCCCAATATGGAAACATTTCCATATTTTCCATATGACAACTCATTCTAAATAGAATCATATCTATTTATAATAATGTCAATATGTGCCATCCATGACTATACTTCTAACTGTCCACAAGTGACCAATCCTTGGCAAAACTTAGATTATCCTTGACAGTTGTTTAACTAATTCAGTCAAATCCGATTCTAGTCCTCTTTCCCTCTTAATGCCTTAGGCATTTGGAAAATTTTAGAATGGTCGAATATTACAACGACATGATACTTTACCAGTCTTTTGCTATAATATTTCTATTTCTATTTGCCATGTTCTCACGATTCGAACTATGAAGAGGGATGCCGTAATCATATTCGAGTGTGAGAACGCAACAAATATTTCCATATATAGAATTCTCTTACGTTGAATCCTTTCAACATAACATTCATATACCTTTTTGACTAAATTTGATTAAAATTTCTCGATCTAAACCTTTAGATTTGAAACGAAGTATAATATTCTCTCCCTTAATTATAGCAAAACAACTTTTCAACCTATGCAACTTTGCAAGGTGAAACTTTTGTTTTCTATAATTAATATTGCTAACTTGCAATAATAATCATGCTCCCACCAACATGATGATTATATCCATACCAACATAACATTTATGCTCCCACTAGCTTTGACATGTATTCAGAAATCAGCTGAACTTCTAAAAGACAATACTTATTGACTTTCTAAAGTTCATATTTCCAATACGATGTGCTTCGATAAGCCTTTATCTAAGCTTCTCAAATTCACACATCTTTCCTTAGATAGCTCACATGTGTGTCTAAACTAATTCAGAACTTATATTACTAAGTCCTAAATGTTCAGACTAACTGCCAAATCTCACAATTCAAACTATGAAGAGGGATGTCGTAATCATAATCGAATTTGAGAATGCAATTTACATAATCGCTATCTCCTTAAAATCTCTCTTAGTGAAAGCGTTTCCTCACAATCATTTACATGAAGGAGAGAAACCTTATGACACTTAGATTTTATGGTGCATCTGTTCCTATCCATGCAAATTTGTCATAAGCATAATCGTAAGATAATGTTTGTGACAAATTCAAACTCTTATGGACAGAACTTGTTCATTCTTAATTTCTTGTCATCAAGGGTCCCACCATTGCTTCCAAGTTATTTAGCAGCTCACCTATGCCAGTCAATGTACTTTCATTAATCAAGGTGTTTGCCCTTATATATTCAATTGAGAACTCGTAGAACTCATATGCATAATTGTTGGAGCATGAAAATGCTCTACAATGTTGAGTGTTTATTAGGTTAGAATATTCCCTTGTATGAAAAGCATATTCCCTCCACTAGTATATAAAGTGGAGGTGATGGTCATTTATTTGTAAGAGTGCACTATGTAGACTTTGTAGATTAGAGAGAGTGTGGTGGGATCTCTCCCACCATGGGAGAGTTATGTCTCCCAACCATGAGTGTTCTTGTAATATTTTGTATCTCTCCATCTATTCACTACAGTTTTACTCACATATTATGTTCTTCATGTTCATACACGATTATCTTCTTGGTAATATCTTCCGCACCGATCCAATCGATAAAAGGGGAACCTACAAGTGGTATCAGAGCGAGACCTTGGAGATCTCACGATTATTTCAAGGGAACGATCCCGATTGGTTTATTATCTTGAAGATTTTCGTCATTTATGAAGATTGTCTCAGCCTTCGCAACTGAAAAATCTTCTGTAAGTTATTTACTGTTTTATTGGTGATGTTGCTAGAAAAATAAAAATTTTGCTGCTACTGTTCATACACTTTTGCTGCGGTTGAATTTGTGTTTATGAAAAGAAAATTTTGTTTGCTGAAGAAGATGAAGTTCTCATTAAAAATGTGGTGTTGATCTATTTATCCCATTCAAAAAAGTGTTTAGAAAAAGACAAAAATATGATTTTGGGGTAAGAGATTGAACAAAAGGTCATAAGTTCGGAGTATGTGATTTTTAGACTGTTGGGATATTTATTTCGGAATGTACAAGGTGATTGAGCTGGTGATACAAGTGCTAAATGCATAATATTTCCGAAATGAAATTGGTTGTTGGTGTGTGTGGATAAGATTTTCCGAGATGCTGTGATTTTTGGTTTGTTTGGGTATGAAACTTTCGAGTGTACAAGTGATTTTTGTTGTTGGTGCAAGCTGTTGAAGCGTGAATGAGTGTAAAGAGTATCGTACACGCATATTGTCTTTCTACTGCAGCCGGGTCTAATCACTATGTTGCATTTATCTGAAAGTCAAAAAGAAATAGCTGGAACACACTCTCCTTTGCGTCGAGTGAAAGCCACCTTCCAATCACTTGTTGACACATCAGCACTTGTGGTACATACAATCCCTTTATGATTTATTTTGCCAGCCGGGTCCTCATTTCGAAGTCATGACCTGCCACACCTGACATCCACTTTTCTCTGCATTTCTTTTTTTTGTCGGCTTTCAAAAAAAGCAAAACTATACCCAATTTTCCTTTTACATTTATTAAGTTTTTTTTATCTCATTTTTTATCCTACGTAAATCAACTGTCCTTAAATCAATTTTGTCCTTTTGTGCATTTGAATTTGGATGCCTCGTCCCATGCATCTCAAAAGATGACCCACTCACTTCCCTTTTTATTTCCGAAGCCAACAGTAGTTCCGGACTCAAACACCTACTCCGGGCCTTATCTTTCAACTCCTACTTCGGAACCACAAACAACTATTCCGGATCCCATTTTTCATTTCGTTCCTTTTTCTTTTAAAATCCACTTCGAACCCACCCATTTCGGAACACTTTTTATTTCACACCCTTTTTTCACTTAGGAACCCAAACCATTCCGGACTCAAAAAAATAAAAAAAAAAATTCCGGACACAAATAATTCTGAACCAAAAAAAATTCCGGAACCTTTTTTTTCTCACCTTTCCGTTCCGGACTCAAAAAATTTCGGAATCAAAAAAAAAAAAAATCGGACGATAACCCATTTCGGTCATTAACCTCTTTTTTTTTTCCTGACCCTATTTTTCTTTCTCACTCCTAAATCTCCACTCCTAACATTTTCCATTCCTAACCTTTTCAACTCCTTACCGACTTCTAAACCTTCTTAGACTTAACCCATTTAGGAGTGAATCCATTTTTCTTATGGATCCACCTCCTAACCCGTTTTCCCTTTTTATTCGAAACTCATCAACTCTTTTTTAATTTTATCTCATTTTTTATTATAACCAATTTATTCTTTTTTTAACCAATTAATTTTATTTAACACCCATTTTTTTTAACACCAATTATTTTTTTTAAAACCCATTATTTTTTTAATACCAATTATTTTTTTTAAAACCAATTTTTTTTTATTAAAACCAATTATTTTTTTAACACCAATTTTAGCCCTATGGTTCAATGCTTCATTCTTCTTGCTGATTATAAGTGACGACACAGTTGGTTCAGAGATTATTATTTTTGTGTCTCACTTCTACCGAGCTACTCGCATTTTTACTCCCTTCGGACTATTTATATATGGTTTCAGACCATCATTTGGGAGTTCGGGTTTGCATTTCGGTTTTCGGCATTACTTCGGTTCAGCATTATGATTTTTCAGCAGCGGGTTTTATGATATATTCTACAGTGTTTGTTTAGTTCAGCGATACATCACCATGTCTACCCATGACCGAAAAATAATATCCTCGTTTTTACGGGTAGATGCTCACATCAAGGGGGGAGCGTGCGATGCTCCATCATATCCGACATATTTTCTTTCCCGGTTTCATGATTATTTTGATCTTTATTGCATGGTTGATCAAAAATAGGGGGAGAATCATGAGCATCCATTTTGGTTTATTATTGGAGTTTTGATGTTAGAGACATTTGAAGACGAAGATTCATTTAGTAGTGTGATGTGGCACTGATTTTTGGTTTTCACAGATCGAATTTTTGGCATTACTTGATATTCTTCGGATTATGATTATTTATCTTCAGACTCTACACTTTGGGATGTCTCATTTGTGTTTGCATCCGGTTCCGATATTATGATTGCTCGAGTTTGGATTTGCGATATTTTGAAGATGATGATTATTTTAGCGATGCGGCGTGACACTTATTTTTGATCTTACGATCAAATTTTTGGCATTGCTAGACCATGTCTTCGGATTCACATTATTTATCATTCGGACTTTATTTTTGGATGTCACATTTTCAGCAGGTTATTCTTCAGAGATTATTTGGTGCATTATCATTTGATTTCGGAATATTGAAGACGTTGTATGATTCGAGATTGTGCTCTTCTGTTCTACAGTCGAGGGGGAGACTGTGAACATGATTGGTTTTTGGGGACTGATCACATTCGAAGATTGGGATTTCATACTTTATTTCAGAGTTCGGGGTTTGTCTGTTTGTTCTTTGATGCTAGAGATTCCATTGCCAGATTTCGAGATCACGACAGCTTCATCACTTCCGAGACGCTTCAGCACAAGACCCACCAGACCTACCTGTCGGATGTTCTGCCTTTTATCACTTCTTTACCCTCACCATTTCCGAGCATTTAGGGGGAGATTGTTGGAGCATGAAAATGCTCTACAATGTTGAGTGTTTATTAGGTCAGAATATTCCCTTGTATGAAAAGCATATTCCTTCCACTAGTATATAAAGTGGAGGTGATGGTCATTTATTTGTAAGAGTGCACTATGTAGACTTTGTAGATTAGAGAGAGTGTGGTGGGATCTCTCCCACCATGGGAGAGTTATCTCTCCCAACCATGAGTGTTCTTGTAATATTTTGTATCTCTCTATCTATTCACTACAGTTTTACTCACATATTATGTTCTTCATGTTCATACACTATTATCTTCTTGGTAATATCTTCCGCACCGATCCAATCGATAAAATAGTGATCAAGCCAAAAATAGCCCCAATTGATCAAGTAATGCCAAAAATTCGATCTGTGAAAACCAAAAATCAGTGCCACATCACACTACTAAATGAAACTTCGTCTTCAAATGTCTCTAACGTCAACAAGCCTTTATTACTTTTGTCTTGTATTTTGATGTTCATACACGTTCCGGAGCTGATCCGGAACTTGTCCGGAGCTGGAGAAAAGGAGTGAAGTATTTGGAAGAAGAACACATTCCGGAGCTGATCCTGAAGTCCGGAATGCATGCTGATCCGGACCAAACTTTCATCTCCGGAACATTACTTGTCCGGAATGAAGTTGTTTTGTCTCTCCGCACCGATCCAATCGATAAAATAGTGATCAAGCCAAAAATAGCCCCAATTGATCAAGTAATGCCAAAAATTCGATCTGTGAAAACCAAAAATCAGTGCCACATAACACTACTAAATGAATCTTCGTCTTCAAATGTCTCTAACGTCAACAAGCCTTTATTCAACAAGCCTTTATATCTTCCGCTCCGATCCAATCGATAAAATAGTGATCAAGCCAAAAATAGCCCCAATTGATCAAGTAATGCCAAAAATTCGATCTGTGAAAACCAAAAATCAGTGCCACATCACACTACTAAATGAATCTTCGTCTTCAAATGTCTCTAAGTCCTATGACTCTTCATGTTCATACATGATTATCTTCTTGGTAATATCTTCCGAACAATAAGCCTTTCATGTGGCACTTTAGCTTGATCACTATTTACTTGTTCTCAATTAATGTCTTAATCATTTGTTGAATTGATTATCTAAGACTTGATTGGTCTTTCCAGTCTCGACTTGAACATCCATTATTAAGCAGACATTGATCTCAAGCATTCACTCAAGGTTTGAGTTCTCAAAGCTTGTCCCTGCACAAAGATCTTGTTCTCACAATTGGTATCAGAGCTCGAGTGGTTGTCCTTTAAATCCATAAGATTAGATTATAGTTGGTTTGAATTTACCTTGGTATTTCAACCATTTCTATGTTAAGGATAAAAGTTCTTCTATATACCACTTAAGATTGAAGATATCTTGACTTCAATGGCTGCTTTAAATCCTCAACAAATGATTTCAATGCAAATCGCAAATAGCATGGGTGGCCCTACACGTGCCCCATTGCTAGTTGTGGAAGAATATGATCATTGGAAAGTTAGAATGGAAAGGTTTTTACTAGCCAAAGAGAAAGGTGAACAAATCTGGAGATCTGTCAAAGAAGGCCCTCATGTTCCTGTAAGAACAATTGTAAGAGATGCAGCTGCTCAGCTCATGCGAGAGGATAAAGTTCGTCCAACCCCTCTAATTGCTGATGATATTGAGAAGCTGCATGCTGATCAAGTCGCCTTCTCAGAAATGGTGTTTGGTGTTCCTCCATCACTCTTTGAGCACATCAAGCTATGCAAATCAGCCAAATAAATTTGGGAAACTCTTCAGGATCTGATTGAAGGTTCCAAAAATATGAAGGACAAACGCCTCACCTCAGTTGTTAATGACTTTGACACCTTCACCACTACTCCAGGTGAATCTGTAGCCTCAGCCTCCAACCGATATCGAATCGTTATCAACAACATGACTGCTCATGGGATTGTTCGAACTCCTCTCGAGTACAATCTCAAGTTTATTAATAGTCTTGGTAAAGGATGGGGAAATGTAAAGTCCTGTCTTCAAAGCAATGGTTCCTTAAAAAAATTGAAACTCTATCAACTTTTTGATGAGCTTCAAGGACATGAATCAAACGTTGCTCAAACCATAAGAGAACTTTCCGGATGACCACTTGCTCTAGTCAGTTCTTTTGAATCAACCATTCCGAACCCACCTGCTCCGGAACCTTACAAACCCACTGTTCCATTAACTTAGTCATCCTTAACTTCTTTACCCACACACATCTATCCTGATGATGATTCCGAAACCTTGGATTCTGAACTCCGTTTCCAACAAGAATTTGCCTTACTCTCAATGAAATACAAACGACCTTTCAATCCCTCTTACAAACCATACCAAAATAGATTCAACGCTCCTCACCAAAACCATCCTCAACTCAGCTTCGGAACCAAAACACACCTCCGAAAATCCTCCTGCATACAAGCCTAACCTCACTAAACCAAACTTAGCCCCGGAATCTTCTCAAAATTCCAACTCAGAAAAACCAAAGATCTTGTGTCATAAATGTGGTCATGCAAACCATTTTGCTAAAGATTGTCTAGCTGATGCTCCACAAAAACCAAAAGTCAAAGACTCAACTTATTATGTCCGAAAAGCACAAGAAATGGCTGAAAGTGAGAAAGCATTTGTTACTACTGTTTCAAGAGATGTCGAAGGATATTGGTCATCCGGAGATGATGATGATTTAGTAACTGGAAGAAACATGTGTTTGATGGCAAGACAAACGGTTGAATGTGATGGAGGTTATTGGTCTTCTGGATATGAAGATGAAGATGATGTTGCTGAACCTCACTACTGTTACATGGCCACTAACGATCCACCAGGTCGAAGCATTGTTCAGCAGGTAAAATCCATGATCTCTGACAATAATTTTGATTTGACTTTATGTGAACCTTATCTGACCCAGATCCAAACAGATATGAACACCATCTATAAAGCCTATGAGTCTGCCATAGAAGCCAGTGAGAAGAAAAACTGTGAACTAAGTCGTCTTAGATTACGTTTTGAGGATAAGAAATTGAAAATTGAGTCTCTAGAGCATGAACTTGTAATGTCAAAAGATGAATGTATCATTTTGAAAGATAAATGTGAAATCACTTACTCTGAACGAAATATTTTGATTTCTGATAACAAACGTCTCAATGCCAAAATAGATGCTTTGCATAACTCTGTAGACATGCTTGAATCTGACATTCGGATGACTCATAATTTTCGTCATCCATGGTCCAAAGCTCCTGGTCTCGGAAGCGAGTTTCTGAAACCAATTGTTAGTCCCCTGAAGGAATTGCAAAATTTGACATTTATGGGAGAGGTTCCGAATATTAAACATTCGGACACTCCTGTTTCTCCATTGTCACCCCTTCCGGAGGCTAAAATATCTTTTGACTCCCTAATTCCTGAGTTCCAACCAATAGTTGTCAAATGTCCTGATTCCACGCCTCTTCCGCCTCTGATAAACCTGGACCTGAATCGGACCACGGAATATCATTATAGCCTTCCAAATTGTATAGAATATGTTCCTAAAAGCAATCACGTCAACAACTGTGTGATTGAGGAAATTATTCCGGAAACAACTGAAGTCAATGCCTCGGAATTTGTATGGGTATCTTTAGATGATAAAGTTGAAGTCTCAAGCAATGTGTCCTCTGATTCATGTGAATCGGACTCCGTAGTCCTTTCAAAGACCAAATTGGTTCCCATTACTCCTGAGTTTACAAATCCTTCCAAAGGACAAACTTCTGGATCCTCTCCTCATCCTAAGAGAAAACCAATGTTGAATAGAAAAGATGTTGTAGATCCCAAGGTAGAAGCTAGAAATGCTTACAAAAAGGAAGTTAAGACTAGACAAAATTCCAGGTTCCTTGCTAACTCTAAACCAAACTCATCTCGGAACAACACAAGGGAGTCCTTATGTCAAAACCATAGTCAAAATTCGTTTGTTCCCACAAGGATCCAAAAAAGACCTTCCGAACCTCCTGTTCGTTCGGAACCAAAGGAAGTCCTTAACTCCAAATCACCTCAAGCTCATGTTAATGTCAATGTAAAAACCATCCGAAACACTTCGCCAGCACCTCGAAATGTTTCATCTGTTTTTATTGCAAAATCTGATGGCACAATTTTTAAACCAAAAATTTCAAAGAACAATGTGTCATCAAACAAATCCACAAGTTCAAAACGTCTAGCAATCCTAAGTAAATATTCCGAAGGCTGTTGATTCTGAAGGAAGATGTGATCCGGAACCTATCCGGAGCTGGAGAAAAGGAGTGAAGTATTTTGAAGAAGAACACATTCCGGAGCTGATCCTGAAGTCCGGAATGCATGCTGATCCGGACCAAACTTTCATCTCCGGAACATTACTTGTCCGGAATGAAGTTGTTTTGTCTCTTGTGAATTTATTACTTTTGTCTTGTATTTTGATGTAACGTTTCATAGGACTTAGTCTAAAGTTTATTTAGGACAATCAGAATGTCAGACTTGTATCTTTTGTCCGGTCCTATGTAAACACTTGGGTTAATTCACTGTAACATTCTCTCCTATATATAGGAGTATTCAATACAAGTCAACTACGGATCTTTCACTCACTTTTGGCATTTACTCTTATCACATTTAAAACATTCTTCTTGTTCCTCATTTATTAACTTTACCTTGATCACTATTTACTTGTTCTCAATTAATGTCTTGATCATTTGTTGAATTGATTATCTAAGACTTGACTGGTCTTTCCAGTCTCGACTTGAACATCCATTATTAAGCAGACATTGATCTCAAGCATTCACTCAAGGTTTGAGTTCTCAAACCTTGTCCCTGTGCAAAGATCTTGTTCTCACAATAATCACTCAACTGGATTGGCACAGAAATAAAATTTTGTCAACACGATAGGTTACAATCCTCAAGTCCTGTGCTAGTGTTTAATAGGTTTACTTCTTGATTTGTTCTTGAAACCTTTCAAGATCTTTAGACTCCCACTGACCTCTTGACATATAAGATTCTCTTGTCAAGAAACATTTCTCGACAAACAAATACCCAAGAGTTAGTGTGTGTCTGTATCACGACAAACCTACACACAATTTGGTATTAGTTGGTCTTTGTCTTATCCAAGATATCACAACTTACCAATTTGTGCAAATGTAAGAACATTCCTACTTAAGATTATGTCACTCAAGTCACAATCTTGGAGTACGACTCTAAAACTTGATTTTTGGAACGAAGTACGATTCATCTTATTGACTTAACCACTATAACAATTCCTGATTCCTCTTCTTAGCCAAACTAGTGTACTAAGGTGTCCTTAGAGGATGAATTGTAATATGGTTCTTAATACAATCATAAAACACGATACAAAAGTACTCTCCCTTCTTCTTATATTGGAGAAACTTTTTATCTTTCTTGCCTAATTGATTCTTCTTATTTGTTCTGCCATTCATTGAAACTTTTCAATGATTTAGAAACATGCTTAATCTTTTGAGTATAATCATATTTACTAATCTTTTAGCAAATCATAACGAACATTTTATCGTTCTTTGTGGTGGACTTGACTAGTGCACAACATTGTGTACCAGATCTTATTATCCTTCACTTGACCCACATACTTATGTGAACAAGGAATTAGTCTCAATTTTCCAAATACGAAGGTTCTCATTCATCACACAATACCAGTTGCATGATTCCAAGTTTCTGTCCAATTGAAACTTGGGCGATGAGAATCTTTCCTCATTTGGTAAATTTCTGACATTACCACAAATAACATAACTAAGAATCAAATCCATTCACAATATTGCTAATAATAGAACCATTCAAACACCAATTTTCATAAAATCCATCGCAAGGAAACATAAATAAGATAAATCAAAATTTATTTTATTACGGAAAAATATTGTCCTTACAATGCGATTACAAATGAAAACTATGTAAATATTACTTAGCAATCTATCCTAACTTTAAAGTAGTAGCTTAAAAATCTGATCCTTGATCGAAATCCATTTCTTCGGGATCAGACTCAACTTGCTCCTTTCTTTAAGCTTCCTTTCCTTTCTTCGATCCTTCAAAAACCTTGAAATGTAATCTTATCACATCATGTATTAAGAATCTCCAAATAGGAACTTAATAGAGTTAGATAGTGGATATTTCCTGAAGCATAGTCATACATATTGACTCTCCCATCTCTTAGATCTCTCAGGTAGTCAGGGCAACTTCGTAACAAATGCCCCTTCTTTTGGCAGTAGAAACACATGGATTCTTATGGAATGGTACACGAGACTATCTCAGACTCAGCCTTTCTCTTGCATAGAGAAAACTTTTCTGGACTTCCAATGTTACCATTGCCCATAGAGGATTGGGATATTGATTTACCAGACAAATTTGCTGACCAGTGCGCCAAATCATTTCTGATTCAGCAGCAATAAGCAAATAAGTCAAATCAATAAGGGTCATGTTGTGGTTCATCATATAGTACTCTCTAACGAACTTACCATATGATTCGGGAAGTGACTGAAGAACCAAGTCAACAGCCAACTTCCTTTAAACATTGACACCTAACAATCCCAATCTATCAATATGTAACCTTTTATCCAAGACATGAGCACATATAGACTTTCCATTTTCATGTCTTTTGCCAATAAGGCTTGAGCGACCTTGAACTTTTCAAGTATTCGAACACGTGGGTCAGGGAGAATTATTGGAGGAGGTGGAGGAAATGAAGCATGATTTCCATTTCCACAATACAATCGTGGAACATCATCTTCACGTGGAAAACCTTTTCCAACGGATTTAGGAAGACCATAGTTGTCAGACTTTGACATCTATAACACGGGAGAAAATTCAAGTTTAGCTAATTGAGTCCTTAATAAAACACCCAAATGAGATATTAATGTTGGATTAATGTCTAAGTCCATAACTATATTTGGTATGTACTTGACCCGACCCGGCATGGTCCATTTGGGTTGCACTTCACCGACACAATTTATATGGATAGTCTTTTGAGAATAGTATATTTATGATTTATATTAATATATTATAAGTTCTAATATATTAATATATAATCATATTATTTAATTAGTATTGATCAAGAATTAATTTATAATTAATTAAGTGATCAAAAGGAACTAATTAAATATGGACTCTTAGATATATGTGTGTAGTAGGCCAAGTTCATTTAGGTTGGGCTAAGTCTTCTTGGATAGTCCATGGAGCTTTAACCCATGGATCCTAGGAAATGAAAGGTCATGGGTATTAGGGTTTAACCCTAATCCTCCACACTATATAAAGGGTCTTATGGTTCATGAAATTAGGCTACTGGCTAGTGTGGATACACTAAAGACGGCAATAACCGATTTTATAAGTGTGAGCCAAGTATCCATATTCTCTAAAGGTTTTCCAAGGTGTTTTGGTGATTTGTGATTCCATTTGAGGCTTCCACACTATTGGGGCTAAGCTCTTAAAGCTTGAAGACATCAAGCTACATCAAAAGGTATGTCATCTAACTAGAACTTTGTAGTATAGGTGCTTCATAATATGCTAGTTAGGATGAAACCTTGGAATAGTTAATATTTGCATGTATAATAAAGAAAACATAGATCCAAGGTTTATAGGGTTGCATGTACACCATAGGAGTGTTAGAATGCTCAAAACCCAACAATTAAGGCTAGGACCCAACACAATATCCTACAAATTGGAAGAGGGATGCCGTAATCCAACTTGCAGAACATTTGAAGGTAGGTAAATGACGATTTACCAATTTCCACCATGAAAAAACGAAAAGAAGGTTATGTTTTAAATGAATTGAAATTCCTAGATCTTTTGAGATTCATTGAACTTTTCAATGTCATGTTTAATCTCGATTATGCCCTTCATTTGTGACTGGGATGTCGAGGATCACAAATAAGGTGTGAATAACCATGCGAATGTACGTGGTGCCCTCAATGTTACAGTCACCTAATCGACATGCCGGTTAACCACACACACTCCATCGATCTATGACAAACATCGAGTCACCCTTCGCTACCAATGCCAAACCCAACTTAGTGTGCCGGTTAACCACACACGCTCCACTAATTGTCTCGACAAGGGTACAAAGTGTGATTCCACGGAATTGCATCGTTTTCACTTTTTCCTAAAGTAACTAAGATTTGGGAATTTAATAAAACATTTAGTTACTTTAACATTCATTATACTTTTAATTGAGGAGATGGTTTTCCCTATCCTACCCGTTCGGCTAACGACCCTCCACTAGTCAAGAGTGCGGTGGGTAAGAGTGGATACCCATTCAATCGCCATTTTATAGGCAATTTCCTTAAACACCCCTTATAGACCAGGTTCGTGAATGAGGCCTACTAACGGTAAGACTAGCAGTTTAAGTTATACATATATAATATTAGACTTTTAATGTTATATATAGTATAGGGTGTATTTTACACTTTTAAAATACTAGGTGGTTTAATTTTATAAATTACACTTTTAATTTAATTAAATATAAACCATATCATTATAGATTTATTAACTCTCTTTTAATTATACTATTAATTAACTTAATAAACCATAAGGGTGTAATTTGAACTTTTTCAAAACTAGGATTTTAGAATTTAAAATTTCAAAAATTAAACCTTTAATCAAAAATTTAAATTCCAAAACTTGAGGGTAAGTTTTGAAACCTTTCAAAATATTAAGGTTCAACTATTTAAATTTCAAAACAAAATCTTTTAAAGTTCAAATTTAAACTATAAAACCTAAAGGGGAAAAATTGAAACTTTTCCAAACTTTATCAAGAACATTCTAGATCAACAATTTAAATAAGGCAATTAACAATTAATTATGGTTATCTAATTTTGACCTAGTCCAATTACTTGTAAGATAATTCTCCATTCATCCAGGTTCAGACAAGATGTATCTGAACCTCAAGAAACTCTATTGGTGGCCGAACATGAAAGCTGAAATTGCTACCTATGTGGGCAAGTGCCTTACTTGCGCCAAAGTCAAGGTAGAATATCAGAAGCCTTCGTGTTTATTGCAACAACCAGAAATACTTGAATGGAAGTAGGAGCGGATAACTATGGATTTTATAACCAAGTTACCCAGGACAACGGGTGGTCATGACACCATTTGGGTAATCGTCGACAGATTAACCAAATCCGCACTCTTCCTGCCAATAAAAGAAACTGACAAAATGGAGAAGTTAACAAGGATGTACATTAAAGAGATAGTACGATTGCATGGTGTGCCAATATCCATTATCTCTGACCGAGATAGTAGATTTACCTCGCGGTTTTGGCAATCACTGCAAAAGTCCTTGGGAACCAATATTGACATGAGTACAGTGTACCATCCTCAGACTGATGGGAAAAGTGAAAGAACCATACAAACACTAGAAGACATGTTGAGGGCTTGTTTGATAGATTTTGGTAAAGCTTGGGATGCCCATTTACCACTTATTGAATTCTCGTACAACAATAGCTATCACACTAGCATCAAAGTTGCTTCCTTTGAAGCTCTTTATGGCCGTAAATGCAGATCTCCTTTGTGCTGGGATGAAGTGGGTGATAAGCAACTAGCCAAGAATCAAGTCGTCGATAGTACTTTAACTGGTCCCGAGATCATCCGAGAAACCACAGAAAAGATCGTCCAAATCCGGGAATGACTGAAAGCTTCTAGAGACAGACAAAAGAGTTATGCGGACTGTAATGCCCGTGTTTCTAGGCTAGGCATTAATATTGACATGATAGTCTAGGTTAACCTTTATGACTCATTTTGGAGAAATGAAAAGGAATTATGTGAATATTATGTGTTTTATGTGTATTATGCTTAATTATTAGGGTTTAATTAATTAAGACTAAAAAATGAGCGTCGAAAATAAATATTATATAAAGCCAATATTTATTAAGAAAGTTGTAGTGGTCGTGACAAGGATTACGGATATATAAAGAATGCCGAAATCCGAGTTATAACGAAGAAGTTATGACCTGTCGAAGTTTCGCGACAAAACCGGCACTGTGTCGAATGTCGTAAAAAGTGGGTTTTTGATAAACTACTTTTTAGCCTTAGTGATCTAAACGAAACTCGTAGTGTTCGTTAAACCGAGAGTAGGTATAAAAAGAACGCCCAAATCTGACTTCATATGAGGAAGTTATGATTTTTCGAAGTTTCAGCTTAGCAGTAGACAGCTAAAAACTCGAATTTTAGATCGATTGATTTTTAGCCGACACGACCTAAACGAGAATCAAAGGTCTCGTCATTAGTAGCACAACGGTAAAAAGACAGACGAAAACGGACGTTGGATGAAGAAGTTATGAATTTTTAACGGATTTCCTGTCCCGGTCTGTTAAAAATAATAATATAAAAATTAAAGTCAAAATTAGCCGACGAAGTCTAAACGAAAGTTGTAGAGCGTAATTTTACCTACGCGTGCATATAAAGAACGTCAAAAACGGAGTTCGTATGCGAAAGTTATGGATTTTAGATGTTTTGGCGCGAAAATCGAGAAAAATCCCCAAAACCGAGAAATCTCGCATACGTGGACTTCGGCCACGTGTCCTCGCCTCGCATCCGACGCGTTTCCAAGAATTGCTGAGTTATCCGAGCTGCTGAGGCATTCGAAGTGGTCCAGTGAGAAGGCGACGCGTGCCCCTTTCCTCGTGTCCGAGCCTTCGCAGAGTGCCACAGAACCCCCCCTCCTCGGACCCGGACTTCGGTCCAATCAGAACAAGCCACCGAGCCCCTCGCACGCGCAACCCACGTGCGAGCCACCTGCGAGCCTTCGGATCTTCTGACGCGTGGAGGCTTCTCAGCCCTTGGATCAACAGCCTCGGCCCCTATAAATAGGAGGGTGCGAGACCTCCCGGGGGTATTTTGAAAACTTGTCACTTTTAGCCCTAAACCCATATTTCTTTCATTTTATCATCCCCCAAAGCCCCGGTATCAATTATAACCCCCGGAATACGCCATGAAGTGCCCGAGAAGCCCGAAAAATTTATCTTTTCGGTTTCGAAGCCCGACCTTTGCAGAGCCCGGTTTCTCAATAAAACTCCCGGTTTTATTAGAAACGATCGTTTTAGGAAACGAATTGCTGCCAGATTTTCATCAAATCATGTGAGTGGATAGTCACTTTCATCTTACACATAGATATGAAGTATTTTATATAAAATACGTGATATGTGTATATATGTTTGTTTATTTGAGATGGATGTTGAATGAATGTTTTATACATGTTTAAAATGATTTAAAATGTATATATATTTTATCTTCAAATATGTTGGATAAAACATGGGTAGATAAAGAATGAGGGATAAAAGTACAGTATAGATGTACGTTGGTAGCTATGAATTTAGTACAGTACAGATGTACGTTGGTAGCTATGTATTTAGTACGTTGGCAACTATGGACTTAGTGCCTGTGGTATAAACCTTGGCGACGATGTGACTTCGTGCCTATTAGATAAACCCTGGCGACGATGTGACTTCGTGCCTATTTGACATAAATTGCTGAGGGAAAGCAATGTTGTCACCCCGGTGTTTGTTTTATTTGACATAAATTGCTGAGGGAAAGCAATGTTGTCATCCCGGTGTTTGTTTTATTTGACATAAATTGCTGAGGGAAAGCAATGTTGTCACCCCGGTGTTCTTTTTATTTGACATAAATTGCAGAGGAAAGCAATGTTGTCACCCTATTGGTTGCCTTATTTGACATAAATTGCTGAGGAAAGCAATGTTGTCACCTTATTGGTTGTTTTATGTTAGGTTGTCTTGTTTGACATAATTTGCTGAGGAAAGCAAAGTTGTCACCCCGATGGTTGCCTTATTTGACATAAATTGTTGAGGAAGCCCCGAAGCAATGTTGTCACCCCTAATGAAAATTCTTAGGCTAGGTCCCTTGTGATAGTTGTTTTAGGGACGTAAGGTGAGGATAACGGGAATGGGTAATTAGGGTTGTTTTTGGTTGATGAAATTAATAACTTATTTGTTGATTGATAAACTTAAAAGAGTTTATTATTTATTGTGGGTTGAAAACCCTATATGCTCACCAGGCTTCCAAGCCTGACCCACTCAGCTTTTTATATTACAGGTAGTGGACCCTGAGCATAGTCGGATGATGATGATGAGTGATTTTTGGATTATAGGCCAGTAGTTATGAATAACTGTTGTAAGGCTTATAATGTCTTGTTTATGCTTTTGATCTGTATCGGAACATGACATCCCGAGGTTTTGATATAAAACGAGATTATATATTTCTTAAAGAAAGGTTTTGACAAACTTGTATCATGTTTTGGTTTGGGAACCAATTCCGCAACATCTTTTAAAAAGATTTCTCTGATTTTATTTTAAAAAGCATAAATTAAATCGGTCTTTTCTGGCCGAGAATTTAGGGGATGTCACAGTTGGTATCAGAGCATTAGTTTAAGCGAACTAAGAAATTGTAGGATTTCTAGACTTAAACTTAGAATGCTAAGTGATGATTGTGAGATGAGTGTCTACCATATTTTAGACACGAGCACTAGTTTATTTTAGGAAAGATGCCTAAAATGCTTTTATGTGCTAAATGTTATATGTTTTCCATATATGATATTAATTGTTCGGATCTATGGTCTGTTGCCGACCGGATCTGGAAACCTTATGTGTGTAGGATTCTAAGCGTATGATTACGAAATTAGAACTAACATATAACGTTTCGGAGTGATAAGGAGAATTTAAATACCTGTCGTGGATAAAGGTTTAAATTCACCTAATTTGGCGCATAGATTATAATGGCAAGAACCCGAAGTGGAGCTGGAAATGTAAATAGAAATCAGCAACCTCAACCCCAAGTGATGGAACAGGTGCCTATAGTAGGAGCTGCACCCGAACCCATCACCATGGCTGGAGTACGAACTATGATTCAGACCATGATGGCTGAACAGAGGGAGGATTTAAGGCAAATGTTGCTGAACAACAGTGATGAACCTTCAGTTCCTGTTGAACAACGCGAATTGAATGACGATCGATCTGAAGAAGGAAACAACAGCAGATCGGTTGGTCATAGTGAACCGCTTGTGGTTGAGAGAAATAACCACGAGGATAGAGTGGAGAGAAATGGGTGCAAGTATAAGGACTTTATGACTTGCAAGCCATCGACCTTCACTGGAAAAGAAGATCCTGTCGGAGTAATGGACTGGATCTCAGAAATGGAGTTGGCTTTCATGACTTGTGGTTGCCAAGGCAAGTTACAGACCACAATTGCAGTACGTCAGTTTAGGGGTAGTGCTGCTCGTTGGTGGAACACTCTGGGGAAAACCCTAAGCCCTAATGAGCCCTTGCAACTGACTTGGGCAGAATTCTTGGTGCACTTTAAGCGCAAGTACTACTCGGCCCAAAACGTGCTTGAGTTAGAAAACCAATTTCTAACATTGAAGAAGGGGAGTATGACCGTTGACGAATATACGAATAACTTCACAGACAAAATGGAGTTTGCTTTGCGTATTGTCCCAGATTAGCTGGCAAAAATTGATAGGTACGCAAAGGGACTTCCATGGGAGTATGCGGTACCAGTACGTCAGACACTTACTTTGGAGGCAGCTATCTGGGCTGCCAAGTCTGTTGAAGATATGATTAAGGGGAGAGCCGCCAGCAAGGTTGAAGTTGGCGAGAAAAGAAAGTTTGAAAGGACTTCAGGGTCCAACGAGAAAAGAAAATTCTCGAAGTCTGGAGGAGGAGAAGGCGAAGCAAAATGGTGCGAGAAGTGCAAAAAGAAGCACTTTGGGAAATGTAGTGAAGAGGTGACCTGCTACAAGTGTGGCAAGACTGGGCATTATGCCAACGAGTGTCTGTCCAACAAGAGGATGTGCTATCGATGTAACGAGGAAGGACACATTTTGAAAGACTGCCCAAAGAAGAAAGAGGCAGCAATGCCCAATGTTCCACCAAAACCAAAACCAAAGGCATTCCAAATGATCCTTAATGAAGCAGATGGAAATACAAGGGATCAGGAGTAAGGACCTTATATTCCCAAAGCTAAGATATAAAGTAGTAATGCAGTTAGTAACTTGTGGTGTAGCCTATTAGAGGCGTAGTATAGGGTAAACTCGAACCTCTGTGTAATTATTTTAGGAAATAATATAAACCCTGGTTGACTGAGAACACCAGATCAAATTCATGTTGGACCGAAATCACCTTTTGTGATTTCATGCAAACCGAGAACCTTCGCAGGCCCCACTCCTCAGACCGAAATCAGGTTTTCGATCAAGACCGAAAACATGCGAGAGATCTTCTTCGGACCGCAAACATCATTAGGACCGAAAACCTTGACCGAAATCAAAGTGATTTCGGTTGAACAGTAGACCGAAGACCTCCAATTCTATCTTTAGCACACTAACCAATACCACACCGCTTCGTATTTACTTCACATATAAAATACATAACAGGGACCATACTTCCTTTTTACCTCCAGTAAACGAAAGGCATTCCCCATTCCCTCTCAATTATCAAACATATTTCCTTTCATTCCAAGATCAAAAATACTCCAAAAAGCCTTGCTTCAAGTTTAATTTTAAGTCTCTGGTAAGTAATTTTCATTTTAACCAATGTTTATATAAATGATTTTATTTCTAAATCCATATATTCACATATTATTATATGTTTAAATACTATTAGGACATCGAATAATTTCACGTATTTTAACGCGAAGAATGTCGCCATTAACACCGTTTCACAGCCAAAAACACACTCAAGGTGAGTTCATACCCCTATGTTTTCATGATTTTTCACTGTTTTATGGAGGAATACAAGCGTAACACAAGAAATTTTGTGTTATTATCTAAATAATTTCAAATATTGTCAAGCGTTGTTGTTTTGAAAACATATATACATACATATATATATATATATATATATATATATATATATATATATATATATATATATATATATATATATATATTATAATTAGGGTTCAACAGACTTAGATTTGATAAGTTTGCTCTATTTCCTGTTCCTTGTTTGGTTGTGGGCTTAGGGTAGAATTATTTATTCGACTGCCTTTTTAATCATAATTATATAAATATTATATGTATATATGTATAAAACCATTTAAAACTTATTAAACAAAAATATTATTTTTTCAATCTATTTTAGTACCATTTTGACATAAATGTTAAATTTCATAGAACAACTTTATCACGGATTTTACGATTTAAACTTGCCAAATCATTAACAATACAAAGGTTTTCGTGTCAGTAGAACACTTACATATAAACTATAGTAGTTATAGTTTATGGAACTTACATATCATTTAACACAGTTGAGATACAATACGGAAATCAAACATATAAAGTATAATAGGTATAGTTTATGGATCATATGTACTATATTACCAAGTTCAGAATACATTATAGAAAAAAAAGATATAAACTGTAATAGATATAGTTTATGGAATATACGTACATTTATTTATCATAAAAAGGACTTTTCATTATTCTACATGTAACCGTCGATAGAGCTTTGTGAGACTTACTTCAAGTACTTATCTAAGTACCAACCAAGTCCTGAAATTATAACCAGAGTCTCCTGGAGGGAGAGCGTGACACTTCTGTATAGATCTATACGGGACTGACAATCGCGCACCTTAACTGTTAGCTACAGTTAAGCCGACAGGCATGCGGTGACAAATGTCGTACCGATTGCGGCACCTGAAGAACGTCGTGTTCAGTCCATCTTAGGTCATCAAGCATGGTTATGATAACTCACAATCTGGTATTGAATAATACGATTAGTGTATAAATAAGTAAACAACTTCACATAGTTTTATTAAATAATAAAACTATAATACAGTATTTTACAGTACAGCTGGTGAATCCAGGCACTTACAATTACATAGTTTTTATACAAGTACAAATACAAAATACTATTTCAGTACAGAGAAAACATACTTTTCATGGTTTTATGTGAATTAAAACTACATTATACTATCTCAGAGTACAATAACATTTACACATTTTGGTCTTATGGTATTAAGACTACAACACATTTACAATAGAAAATATAGGATTTTCTGGGAAAACATACTTACATTTTCAAGGAACAAATGACAGATTTCAATTACTAACAGGCTTATGAATTCACCAAATTAATTGTTGACACTCTTTTCAAAACTACGTGTATTCTCAGGATATCAGTAAACAGGTATCCACAGATTTTGAGAAGACGAACTTTCATAGACTCATGTCTTTTAACTTTTGCTATACATTTTGGTGTCAAGTATACATTGATTTGAACATGAATGTAAAACTATAATTTATCAATGTAATGGTTGTTGTAATTTGATTACTATTATGCAATTGTTGTGATACTGTACATGACGTAATCCGCCCCCGAACGTTTCCGTCATTCCGGTTTGGGGGTGTGGCAAAAGGGTTCTAATAGGACGCAAATCTCGTTAAACGTATAACATAAAGTCCCAGAACACTACAAAATTTCCCAATCTAGTTACTTAGGAAAACTGTGAAATTGTATGCTAATCCATGAAAACACACATCCTTTCTTTGTGAATTGTTAGTGGAGCATGTGTGGCTAACCAACACACTAATATGGGACTACAAAGTGGAAATGATGAGACAACTCAAGTTTATGATTGTTGATGGAGCGTGTTCGGTTAACCGACATATCAATGTGTGATCGTAAATGAGAACGATGGTGTCAGGCGGGTTTGCATGATTATTTACATCGTGTTTGTGATCATCGATATCCCAGTCACAAAAGTAAGAGCATACTCCGAGATTAACATGCCATTGATAGTTCAATGAATCTCAAAAGATCTAGGAGTTTCATAGTAATCGAAATTGGTAAAATGTATTACCTACCTAAAATAGATTTGCAATTTAGTTACGGCATCCATCTTCTTATTACGAATTGAAGATATGGCTCCTAGCCTTAAGTATGGAAAATTTAGGTTAAATATATATTAAGGATTAAAATCAACTAACTACAACGTTCTATTATGTATAGATGCCTGAAAATGGTGATCTTCCTCCTCCTCATACCGATCAAAGTTCATACTTCACTCTTTTATCAATTCTATCAAAGGAAAAGCTTACTGGTCCAAACTACGTGGATTGGACGAGGAATCTGAAAATGATTCTTCATTATGATAACAAAGAGTGTGTTCTCGATAACCCAATTCCCAAAATTTACATGGAACTACAACTCCTGAAGAAATTGTTGCTAATGTTAAGCATGTGTACGACGCTACAAAGGTTACTTGTATCATGATAGCCACTATGATGCCAGAACTACAAAAGTCTTATGAGGACTACTGGCCATATGAAATGAGCCAAGCACTTGGTGAAATATTTCACATGAAAGTTATACAACAACGCTATGAATTCGCCAAGGCTCTAATGGCGTGAAAGCTAAAGGAAAGAGAATATGTGTGTACTAATGTGCAAACGATGTAGAGACACTTGGAAAGTCTTAAGAAGCTCAATGTGAATTTCAAAAATGAGTTGGCCATTGATATGGTTCTTAATTCTTTGCTTAGTTTTTATGTTCAGTTTATCTTGACTTACCATTTGAACAACACTGAAACGACATTGATGTAACTCCATAATTTGTTGTAAAGTATAGAAGCGGAAATGAAGAAGTCTTATCATACTAGTGTTGCTACTGATCCTATATTGTCCATTCATCAAGGCAAGCGGAAGAAAAGGAAAGCTATCAACCAACCCAAATAGAAAGGGAAATCCCATATTAGAGAGTCTACTGGTGGATCAAAGGGGAAATCTAACTATGAAGTTCATGTTGGATTAGATGTCTAAGCCCATAACTATTATTGGTATGTACTTGACCCGAGAGTAGCATGGTCCATTTGGGTTGCATATCATCAGGACAATTTGTTAGGATGGATTCTTGAGAGAAGGTTATATATGATTTGTTAATATATTATAAGTTATAATATATTAATATGAAATCATATGTTTTAATTAGTATTGATCAAGAATTAATTTGGAATTAATTTTGTGATCAAAAGAGACTAATTAAATCTATGGGGACTAATTAGTTATATTTTCATGGGTTGGGCTGATGATCCATGTTGGACTAAGTTTATGTATGTATACATAAAGAGTTGGGCCACATGAACCATGGATCATAAGACCCATGGGTATGGATTTGGGTTATACCCATGACCCTTGAAATCCAACATATAAATACATGTTCTTAACTTAAAAAACGCCTACATGCATGTTCTTGGAGTTCATGGGTGTTTTTGGGTGCATGGAATTCTCTCTCAAGTTCCACCTTTGTCCATGATGTGTTGTGATTCAATTTTAGGCTTCCAAATTATTGGGGCTAAGCTTTTAAAGGCCAAATACATCAAGGATAGCAAGCTACATAAAGAGGTAAACTCCTAACTAGTATTTCATGTTGTTTATATCATTTGTATGCTAGTTGTAGGCTTAAAGCTTTGGAAACAATATTGCATGTATAATTAGAGAAAACATAGATCCAAAGCTTTTAGGGTTGTATGTGCACCATAGGATGTTGTAGTATACTAAAACCCATTAGTGGTATCAGAGCCATGGGTTGTTTTCTATTATACTTGATGCTTCTTGTTTTTCCAAAGTTGAAAATGTGCCATTTTCGCATCTAACTGTTCACCACGACGTGGCAGCTTTTACCACGACGTGGTGATGCACCTGTGAGCAAAATTTCGTGTTTTGTCTTTCTATTGGATGAGGGTCATTACCCTAAACTGTTTTTTGAACCTAGAAACATGTTTTTCAAGAGGGTAATGTTCTTGCTTGTCCAATTACAAGATAATTGTCAAAGTTTCAAGATTTTTATTAGTTTATGTAATAGACTAATTTCTTGTAAATAGTTGATATGAATTATCTTGTTCTTATGAGTTAATTTAGATTAATAGAAAAATTATGTGATAATTTGTTTTCGATTAAAAATTGATCTAAAAGTTGTTCATAATATGAGTTTTTGTAACTTGTTCTCAAGTTATATGAAAAGTCTCATTTATGAATTTTAAAAATCATAAAATTTCTATAAGTTATGAAAATGAAGAGACTCAGTTTTAAATATTTTTAAAGTTTTCCATAACTTGTCCTCAAGTTATGGAACTTGAAGGGTTTTTTTAAACTACTTTAAACTCATAAGTTATGGAAACCAAAAGTTTTTGAATTGTTCAAAACTTTCCCTCAAGTTTTGGAATTTGTAAAGTTACCCCCCACGTATATTTTAATTCCAACCCCTAGAATTTTAAAATTCAAAACCTTATGGACTTTATTAAATTAATTAAAGTGTCTAATTAAAAGATGGTTAATAACTCCATAATGACATGGTTTAAGTTTAATTAAATTAAGAGTATAGTTTAATTAATAGATTAAACCACCAAGTATTTTAAATGTGTAAAATACACCCTTATACTATTATAATATTAAAAGTTAATACTTATGTATATGTATAAGACAAGTCAGTCTTACCGTTAGTAGGCCTCATTCATGAAGCCGATCTATAAGGGGGGTATAAGGTTACTGCCTATAAAATGGCAGTTTAATGGATGTCCACTCTCACCCACCGCTTCCTTGACTTGTGGAGGGTCGTTAGCCGAACGGGTTTGACAGGACATTTAAATTCTCATTAAAAGTATAATGAATTACTAAGTAACTAAACACTTATAAATTCCCAATCTTAGTTACTTAGGAAAATGTGAATATGGTGCTAACCCATGAAATTGCACTTTGCACCTTGTTAAGTCGTTAGTGGAGCGTGTGTGGTTAACCGACACACTAATCTGGGATTGACAATGTGTGGAAAAAGGTAGTTTGATGTTAATCATAGATCAATGGAGCGTGTGTGGTTAACCAGCACATTGATTAGGTGGTCGGAACATTAAGTGTACCAAGTGCTTGGTTATTCACTCCTTGTTTGTGATCCTCGGCATCCCAGTCACAAACTTGAAGGACACAATCGAGATTTAAACATGCCATTGAATAGTTCAATGAATCTCAAAAGATCTAGGATTTCAATTCATTTAAACCTAATGTTAAATTTCATTTTTCATGGTGGAAAATGGTAAATCGTCATTTACCTACCTTCAAATATTTTGTAGCTTGGATTACGACATCCCTCTTCCAAGTTATTAAATATTGTGTTGCGTTATAGCCTTAATATTTCATATTGGGTGTTATATTAAGGACTTAAATCAACTAAACTTGAATTTCTCCCTCATAGATGTCTAGTTATGACAACTATGGTCTTCCTTATCCTTTTGGATAAAGCTTTCCTAATGAAGATGATATCCCAAATGGCAATCAATGTGAAATATTAATCCCTTTGTTGTGAATTAACGGGACTGGAAATCATACTACACTTCCTACACCTCCTCCAATTATTCTCCCTAACCCACAAGTTCTTGAAAAGTTCAAGGTCACTAAATCCATATTGGCAAGTAGTGTCTATATGTACTCACATCTTGGAGATGAAGTCTCATATTGACAAGCTGGGAGAGTTGGGTGTCGAAGTCTCAAGGAAGTTGATTGTTGACTGGGTTCTTCAATCACTCTCCGAGTCATATAGTGAGTTCTTTAAAGGACTACTATGTGACAGATCACGACATGACCCTTATCGATCTTACCTATTTGCTTGTTTCTGCTGAATGGGGCACTGGTAAAGCAAATTTGATTGGAAGATCTACTTCCCAAACTTACATGGATATTGACAATGGACAAATTGGAAGTCTAGAAAAGTCTTCTCTTCCCAGTGGAAAAGGATCGGCCATAGTCAACCCGGTTGACCAAATGGTAAAGAGAAAGACTAAGTCTGAGATAGTCCCATGTACCATTCCTAAAGAGTCCATATGTTTCTATTGCCAAAACGAAGGGGAATTGGTTGCGAAGCTGCCCTATTTACCTGAAAGTTCACTAGGATGGTAAAAGTCATTAAATTTGACTATGCTTCAGGTAAAGTCCACTATCTGACTCTATTAAGTTCCTATTTCGAGATTCTTATTACATGATGTGACTAGGTCGCATTTTGATGTTTTGTAGAATCGAAAAAGGAGAGGAAGCTTAAAAGAAGAGTATGCTGAATCTGATCGCGAAGATGGATTTCGATCGCATGATTCGAAGATCAGAATTTTGAGCTGCTGCTTAAGAGTTATGATAGATTGCTTAGGAATAGATAACAACATAGTTTTCATATGTATTTGCATTGTAAGGATAAGTTTTTCCGCATTTTTAAAATAAAAGGAAATTTTTTGATTTTATTTATTTTAAGTATCCTTACAATGGGATATGTGAAAATTGTTGTTTATATGATTCTATTGATAGCAATATTGGAAAATGGATTTGATTCTTTCGTTTTTGGTAGTGTCATAATTTACCAAATAAGGAAAGATTCTCATCACCCAAGTTTCACTTGGATAGAAACTTGGAATCATGCAACTTGTATTGTATGATGAATGAGAATTTTCATCTTTGGGAAATTAAGACTAATTCCTTGTTCACATGTATATGTGAGTCAAGTGAAAGACTAGGAGATCGGGTACACTTGGTTGTGCGCTGATCAGGTCCACCACAAAGAACGATAAGGCTATTCGTCATGATTTACTTAAGTTTAGTAAATATGGTTGTGCTTACAAGTTTAAGTATAATTCTGAAACATTGGAAAGTTTCAATGTATGGCAGGACGAATGAGGAGAATCAAATTAGGCAGAAAGATAAAAGTTTCTCCTATCTGAAAATATGGGAGAGTACTTCAGTATCATGGTTTATGATCATCTTAATGATTAGGAAAAATCATATCACAATTGATCCTCTAAGGACATCTTAGTGCAATTGTTGGACTAAGAAGATGAATCGTGAATTGTTGAAATGCTTAAATCAAAAGATGAATCATACTTCGTTCCAAAATTAAGTCTTAGAGTAATACTCCAAGATTGTAACTCGAGTTACATAATCTTAAGAAAGGTTTATAACACTTATCAAATGTAGAGGAAAATGCTTTCTACTAATATACATTTGAAATTGGTGAGTTGTGATGTTTTGGATAAGACAAAGACCAACTAAGACCAATTGTGTGAAGTGTTTGTCTTGATAAGAATCCGCACTAACTCTTGAATATTTTCTTTGTCAAGGAATGGTTCTTGACAAGAGAATCTTATATGTCAAGAGGTCAGTGGGAGTCTTAAAGATCTTGAAATGTTTCAAGAACTAATCAAGGGTATTGTGTATCACTAGCACGCGACTTGAGGTTTAAAACCTATCGTGTTGACATATTCTTGTTTATGTGCCCATTCTAATTAAATTTGACTATGCATATGGGTTCTATGAGTTCTCAATTGTTTGCATAACAACCTAGAAGAAATGGTAGGCCCTGTACTGCCAGGTGGCAAGAAATTAAGATTGAACAAGTTCAGTCCATATAAGTTTGGATTTGTCACTAACCTTGTCTTGTGATAATGGTTTAGACAAATTTACATGGATAGGAACACATACACCATAAAAATCTAAGTGTCATAAGGATTCTATCCGATTAATGAAAATGATGGTGAGGAAACGCTTTCACTAAGTAGATTTTAAGTAGATAGCAATTGTGATATTTGCATTCTCAAAGTCGTTAGTGGAGCGTGTGTGGTTAACCGGCACACTAACATGGACTAGTTAGAATGGCAAAAGGTCTAAACATTATGATTACGACATCCCTCTTCGTAATTGTTTAGACACACATGTGAGCTATCTAAGGAAAGGTGTATGATTTTGATAAAGTCTTATCAAAGCATCTCATATCAGAAATCTGAACTTTGGTAAGAAAGTCAATAAGTATTGATTTCTAGAAGTCCAGCTGATTTCTGGATACATGTCAAAGCTAGTGGGAGCATAAGTGTTATGCTAATAATTATCATGTTAGTGGGAGCATGATTATTATGTTAAGTATTGCAAGTTAGCAATGTTAATTATAGAAAACAAAAGTTTCAATTTGCAAAGTTGCAGGGTTTGAAAAGTTGTTTTGCTATAATTAAGGGAGAGGAAATTATACTTCATCCCAATTCTAAAAGTTTAGATTGAGATTTTAATCAAATTTAGTCAAGTATATATATGAATGTTATGTTGGAATGGGTCAACATAAGGAAATTCTATATATGGGAACATTATTTGCGTTCTAAAATTCGATTATGATTACGGCATCCCTTTTCATAATCTGAATTATGAGAACATGGCAAATAGTAATAAAAAAATTATAGCAAAAGACTGCTCTAGGATCATGTCTTTATGTGAGACATTATGAATTGTATCCCATATCTTCGGGTATAGGATCGATTACATATGCTGTAATATTTCTATGTGTTCTAATTTTTCCAAATGCCTAGGGCATTAAGAGGGAGAAGGACTAGAACTGGATATGACTAAAATGATTAAGAAATTGTCGAGGACAATCTGAGGTTTACCAAAGATTGCTTGCTCATGGATGGTTGGAAGTATAGTGTTAAATTTTGGAAAGACCATATTGACATATTCTGAAAAGAGGCAACTCTTGTTCAGAAGTGATAGTCAAAAATGGGAATATGGAGATGTTTCCGGAGGTGGAATTTGTTCTTCAAATCTGTGTAAGATTAGAAAACTTAATGCAAGAAGTATGTTCAAAGGAATGTACTTTGAATGTGAGACTTCGTTTCCATGGAATTGCTCTCCATTGGAATACTTTGTAATGTCTGTTGCCAAGTCTTTGTGACTTTTTTGCATAGTCATTACAAGAGGATCATTGCATATAAGTTTAGAATCTAACAGATTGGCAAAGAATCTTGTATTCTTACATTTGTCATAAGGATTTGGAATTGTGAAATGAGCATCATTGAAATGTTTTCAATTGATCTATTCCACAAAGAAATGACCATGGGTAAACATATTGTGCATGCTTGTAGCAAGGGACAACTATTGTTTTAGTACAAGTATTAAGTTTATTATTTGAAACATTATACAATGAATAATGAGTAATCAATATGACTCAAAAGTTTTGGGGCCATATAGGATTAGTATTATTCTTGTGTTTCACTTTGCCTGTTTTGACTTCCCGAATAAATAGGTTATTCAAACCGTCCACATTCGATCATACTTTGGAAGTAGGTATTGAGGTCAGACTGTCATGAATGGGTCTGTAGTATGTCTAGATGTTTTAGACATAGCTGCAGTATTCATGAGTGCTCCTGTAATAAGATTCGAGTATTGGATTAAACCCACGCTCATTTGAATCACTTCATGGATTTTATCACGAGTGATCATGAGACGATAATATCTTATATTCTTCAAACTGAGAGATATGAGTTGCAGTCTACAAGTCGGTTGCACATTGATAATGTGAAAACGCACCAGTAACTTGGTGTTATAAAACGCAATGTTGTGTTTGATTTGATGAGTAAATAGAGCAAGCATATGAGTCGAAGTTTATCCATTCCTTTTACCCTTGGAGGGATAAAAGCGATATCTGTGGGCCCCTCGATGATTTAGTGATGACAACCATAAGTGCTCGGCCGGGCCTGGACTGATTTGATTTGTTCAATTAGTCGGTCGTCATAAATCGGAAATCGGGAAACAACAGATGGACGGAGAGTATGATTATAATCCATGTCTCAGTCCATATGGTATCTAGAATGGAGGAATATATGATCCCTTATCTAATGAGCACCTCATTGACTAGGTCAGAGTTCGACAACGGCTTTTAAGAGCTATGATTGCTAGTCGGGTTTTGGAGTCGTACTTGCAATAATTGTTTTAGACTTATCCAAGTGGGAGACTGTTGGATTAGATGTCTAAGCCCATAACTATTATTGGTATGTACTTGACCCGAGAGTAGCATGATCCTTTTGGGTTGCATATCATCAGGACAATTTGTTAGGATGGATTCTTGAGAGAAGGTTATATATGATTTGTTAATATATTATAAGTTATAATATATTAATATGAAATCATATGTTTTAATTAGTATCGATCAAGAATTAATTTGGAACTAATTTTGTGATCAAAAGAGACTAATTAAATCTATGGGGACTAATTAGTTATATTTTCATGGGTTGGGCTTATGATCCATGTTGGACTAAGTTTATGTATGGATACATAAATAGTTGGGCCACATGAACCATGGATCATAAGACCCATGGGTATGTATTTGGGTTATACCCATGACCCTTGAAATCCAACATATAAATACATGTTCTTAACCAAAAAAAACGCCTACATGCATGTTCTTGGAGTTCATGGGTGTTTTTGGGTGCATGGAATTCTCTCTCAAGTTCCACCTTTGTCCATGATGTGTTGTGATTCCATTTGAGGCTTCCACACTATTAGGGCTAAGCCTTTAAAGGCCAAATACATCAAGGATAGCAAGGTACATAAAGAGGTAAACTCCTAACTTGTATTTCATGTTGTTTATATCATTTGTATGCTAGTTGTAGGCTTAAAGCTTTGGAAACAATATTGCATGTATAATTAGAGAAAACATAGATCCAAAGCTTTTTAGGGTTATATGTGCACCATAGGATGTTGTAGTATACTAAAACCCATCACTTCCTCCTGTTCATGATCCGAAAGAGTCCAGTTTCTTTCACTGTGGCCAAAAGGGGAAAACAGAAGAGAAAATGCCCGAAACACCTTTAAGAGGTGAAAGAACGAAAAGGCAAGGTGTCTGGTTCTTCGTCAAGTATATATACAAAAGAAATCAATAACACATAAATTTTTAATTCTTGGATCCTTTTATATAGGATGTGTTTTTCACATTTCTTATGATATGTAGGGACTAAGGGAAGGGAGATAGTCAAGCATTGAATAATGAAAATAATAATAGTAACCACCACCGTAAGTGTGTGTGTTAGAGTAGCTAGTGTGTGTGTTTATTTTTGGATTAAAAGCCTTGTAATTATAATTAGCATCGAATAATGAAAATAATAATAGTAACCACCACCGTAAGGTGGTGGCTGCCGCCGTGAGCCGCCATGGACCACCACTACCCGAGGTGGTAGTGGGTAGTGCCCCACTAGCAAACCCTAGTGAAGTTAGCAAAACCCTAATGGGCTTAAAGATTTATTTTGGGCCTATTGGGCCATGGTTGGATGGAAACCCTAATTAGGGTTTAGAAAACCCTAAATGTGAATATTTGGGCATTGGACTTATTGGACCCACTTTTGGGCCATTGGGATTGGATTGTGTATTAATCCCAATCACTCCATAGCACTTATCTAGTAGAGTAAAGGACTTAATGGATTAAGTCCTTAATGGGTTAAGTAAGAAACACTTAACCCTAATCATCATTTTATGTGAAACCCTAATTTCACTTGGGCTTTGTGTTGGGCCATCCAAGAACAAGCAATTGGACTAGAATAATTTAATGGGCCTAGGGTAAGGCCCATGTAAGGGGTTTGGGCCCAATTTGGAAAATTGGGCCATAGATGGGCCATAGTTTGGGCCTTAATGATTATATGATGTTGGGCCTTAGAATAAGACCATGTATAGGCCTGGGCCCAATTTTCCATGCGTTGGGCTTTGATTCCTAGTTGACTTTTAGGCCTATAGATTGGGCCTTCGCTTGAATAAAGCCAAACGTGGGGTAATGTAGTAATAACCCCAAGTACGTACTTATGGTTCTGTATGTGGAACCCAATTATTAATTGGGTGATGTTTTGATATTGACAGATCGGGATTCTGTCATCCAGCAGCTGGGGTTGTGTCTTCGGGACTTCAGCAGTGTGAGGTGAGTTACCTTCCAGTAGCGGTGGGTCTACGGCCACAATGCCGACCCCCCAGTAGGAATTGTATGTTAGATGACTGTCTCTGTGATATTCATCAAGGTTTGCTACTATCTGATATGTTTATGTGCTAGCATGATATGTTATATGTGATAGTGGTAGTAGGGGGAGAATAGTCCCCAGGTTCGGTCGTTAGGACCGAAGGGTAGGTCGGGCACCCCAGAAATGTCTGGCAGTATGTTTATGCTATGATATTATATGGTAGTAGTAGGAGGTGAAATAGTCCTCGGATGTCGGTCGTAAGGACCGACGGGTAAGTCAAGCACCCCAGAATGGCTTGACCTGGGTAGTCAGGCACCCCAGAATTGTCTGGCAGTATATGTGTGTTATATGGTAGTGGTAGGGGGTGAAATAGTTCCCGGTAGTCGGGTGAAATAGACCGACGGGTGAGTCAAGCACCCCAGAATGGTTTGACCTGGGTGAGTCAAGCACCCCAGAATGGCTTGACCTGGGTAGTCAGGCACCCCAGAATTGCCTGACAGTATGTTATTGTATGGTGTGTGGTATGATGGGGGAACTCACTAAGCTTTGTGCTTACGGTTTACAATTTTGGTTTCAGGTACTCGTTTTCAAATGAAAGGAGCCGGCTTGATCACATCGCATCACACTATGTTTTCCGCACATGAGATCTTTGGGATTACACTCTGATATGGTTTTATGATAATATGTTTTGATTATTGACACTTTGGTTTTTACATGAGATATTAATATGAATGTTTTTATACTGATGGTTTTATATAATTACTTAATTAAAACGAAATTTTTGGTCTTGAATTTTGGGATGTTACATAATACGAATAAAAAGACTACATGTATTAAATCAATAACAAACATTGTAACAAAAGAATCCAAAATTTTTAGCGGCAATACATCCATTGGAATTCTCTGCATGGAAATGAAATTATGCATACATATAAGTAAAGATATTATGAGTAATCCTTTAGAGTGCAATGTCAATGAAATACTATTAAGTATATATAAGTTAAAAAATGAACATTATTTAATCAATTTGTTTCATAAAATACCATTAAATATATATATAAATTACAAAATTTTTTGAATGGTTGTCATTAATTATGTGGAAAATGAAAACTTTTGGAGGTTTCAAATGCATATGGTGCAAGAGAAAATGCCTCCTTTATAAGTATACTAGACGAATTCTCGCGCGTTGCGCAGCGAAAATTAAAAATATATTGTTAAAATATTGAAAAATATATGTTTAAAATGGTTATGTTATTGACATTAACTTTGGGATAATATTTTTACACTAATATATATATATATATATATATATATATATATATAATCTCTATTATTTTGAACAATAATATTCATTGACATCAACCCACATTCCTCATTAATAGAATTAAATATAATTATCTATTTAGTATTATTTTTAACATTGATTAATGACAAAAGTGCAAGAACAGTCCCTGTGGTATGTCGAAAAATGCCACTTTGGTCCAAAAAGGTTTGGACTTGCACCACTGGTCCAAACTTTTCATTTTGTTGCGGGTTTGGTCCAATTTCTTTTGGATATTTTTAAAATGAGGAAATTACCCCTTGGTATTTTCATTTTCTTTTATTTATATTAGAATAACTAAAAAAAGAAAAAAAACCGTATAATCACCCTCTCCTCTGCTGCTACACTTATTCCTGGTTCATCTTTCATCCCTCTGGTAAACATCACCACCACCACCACCGGTCATCATCTCCCCCATTTAGCTCTTCACCTCCACATCTCTCCGACCAAGCTTCAACAACAATGGATTTTGGATTTTAAATGGTGTTCTTTGGGTTCGATGGCTCATCATATCCCCCCATTTAGCTTACCGTCTCCACCACCATTGGACCACCACCGTGTGCATATCTACAAATACCAACACCACCGACATTAGACAAGTAGAGAGACGACGCCGCTCCTAACCTTAACCCTAACCCTAGCATCATTGACGCTGACAGAGGTAGTCGAATCTTGAAACCCTAACCCTAGCTTTGTCGCCATCCTCCTTACGGATATGCAACACCCACCCAACACTTTCATCGTCGGAATCAAAAACCCTAACAATCAACCATCGTCACCATTCCGACACTGGAGAAACGCAGCTCGAAGACCTCTATCAGGTAACGATAACTCTACCCGATCCTTTGTATCATCAAAATGAGAGAGCTGGAACAAGAAGAAGAAGAGGGCTTTCAGTTTTGGTTTTGGCAGCATTATGGCTACAGAGAAGAAGTTGTCTGAGAAGTGTTCCGACAAGGTTATCGACTCCGACGAGATGTTTACTTCCGGCGAAAGGGTGGCGTTCGGACTGAGAAGTCTTCTGAGAAGTGTTCGATTTCTTTGTAAGAGAAAGAGAGGGAGGCGAAAGAAAAGAAAAGAGGGGTGGGGGCTGTGGTGTATCAATTTTCTTTTTCTTTTTTCTTTTTTAAAATTTTTGTAATGAAATGAAATTGAATAATCAGGGGTAATTTTGTCATTTTAAAAATATCCAAAGCAAATTGGACCAAAGCCACAACAAAATGAAAAGTTTGGACTAGTGGTGCAAGTCCAAACCTTTTTGGACCAAAGTGGCATTTTTCGACATACCACAGAGACCATTCTTGCAATTTTTTCTTGATTAATTATATTTTTACTTATGCGATCATTTTCTAATTTCAATAATGATGTTCATTTAAAATACAATTTATTTATAGCTAAATGTAATTTATAATTTGATGTTATTATCATTTAAAATTGTTATTCATTAGTTTTAAACTACTTATTATTAATAATAAGTTAAAGAAGACATTTAAGAAACACTTAATATTATTATTAAAATGTGAAACATACACTAAATAATAAAGTGATAAGATAGACAATTTGCATTTCGAAAGAGACTTGCATGGATAATATGACATATCCATATAATTTGATTTTATTATTTATAACTATTGCTTATTAATTTTAAAACCACTTGTTATTATTAATAAGTGAAAGAAACTTTTAAAAAACAGTTATTGTTATAATTAAAATGTTAAACATATACTAAAATATAAAGTGATAAGATAGACAATTTGCATTTTAAAAAAGGCTTACATGGATAATATGGATAATATGACATATCCATGATTTTTAATTAATTATTGTTTTGAAGCAACATGAACATACAAACATGTATACAACAATTAATTAAATATTATATATATCATCTTCCATAACATATGATCGATAACATGAATCTAATCTAATTTACATTAAAATTTCAACCACAACATACAATGATATTCTTAAAAGAATACTTAAATCCAGAAAATACAAAAAAGAATTATTATATAACAAACTTACAAATTAAAAACTTCAACATAATAACATGGCTCGAAAAATTGTTCAAAGCCCTCAAACCAAAACAAAAAACTTTAAACTTGTTTTCTTTGTGAATTTTGTATGTGATTTGTATTTGTGTGTCTACTGAAAAAGATTGACTTTTTTATAGTAGAGCATCAATTAATTGTTTATTAAATATATTATATAAGTTATAAAACTTTTGAATTGTTAATCATTACTAATAGACTTTTGAGTGGTATTCATTAAAATATGAGGTTTCAAATGCATGAGGTGTTTGCAAATTTTTATGGGGGTTTCAAATGCATGAGGTTCTAAGAAAAATGCTAGATTTATAAGTATGTATGACTAGACGAATACCCGCGCGTTGCGTAGAAACACCTATATAGTTGAAATCTTTACAAATATATCTTTTTTTTTAAATAACAATAACGTTGTTGTTAAATTTGATATAATAATTCGTATGCTAAATTGATATAATATATTGATTATTTTGAATTATATGATATTATATACATCTATTATAACTGCATAATCTCAATCGTTTGAATGACTTCTACACGCGAGTTACTCATGAATAAAATTAAATATAATATATGGTTTAATTATTATTTACATTTGTTGTTATTGTTAATTAATTTTTTAAAATTTATTTGCGTAACTTTTTAATTTCTATCATTATAATTATTTAAAACATCAAACATTGTTTTTTGATTTTAAAGGTAACAATATAATCATTTATATATAGTTATTTTTAACTGTTGTCATTGTAAGTTATTTTAAGCTACTTATTTGAAAACTTTTAATGATTATAAAAATATCTTTAGAAAATATTTTAGTTAAATTGCTATTACAATTTAGTTTTTGCATTTAGCACTACAATTTATCACTTTTAACTATTCACAAAATATTTTTTGGGTTTTTTAAGTGGATTGAAATTTATATTTAACGTGACACTGTAATGCTATATTTAAATTAACAGATTAAGTATTTTGTCCAAATTGTTCAAAAGTTGTAGCTTTAAACTGATAATGGTTTACATAAAATAACATATTAAATCTAATAAATTAAGTATAATATGTTAAAAGACATAACTTTATAAATAGAAGTAAATATATTATTTTAATATTGAAATTTAGTTTATTTATGATTACACTTTAGGTTTGATATTTATTTAACATTATTAACCAACTTATAATCATTATTAGAAAGACTCTGTAATTTATCACTTTTAACTATTTACAAAATATTCTTTGGGTTGTTTAAGTTCAACTAAAATTTATATTTAAGTTGAACCTGTAATGTTATATCTAAACTAATAAATTAAGTATTTTGTACAAATTGTTCAAAAGTTGTAACTTTAAAATTATAATGGTTTACATCCGACAATATATTAAAACTAATAAATTAAGTATAATATGTTAAAAGTTAAAAAACATAACTTTATAAGTAGAAGTAAAGATATTCTTTTAATATTGAAATTTAGTTTATATATGATTACATTTTAGGTTTGATATTTATTTAACCTTATTAACCAACTTATAATCATTGTTAGAAAGAAATTGAAAAGTCATGGGAGTTTCAAATGAATGTGGTGAAAGGAAAAATACATGAGAGTTTCAAATGAATGTGGTGAAAGGAAAAATGCTTCTTTTATAAGTATACTAGGCGAATACCCGCGCGTTGCGCAGAATATAACAATATATTTAAAACTTTTTACAAATATATGCTTTTTAAGTATATATCAATGACGTTGTTCTTAGCTCTTATATAATAAATCTTATAGTAAGTTGGTATAAACATTGTTTGTTTTGAAATATATGATAATGTAGACATCTTTTAAAATTCTATAATCCCAATTTACATCTACCCGCAGGTTACTCATGAATAAAATTAAATATAATATACGATTTAATGATTTTTATAGTTGTTATGGTTAATTAATTTTAAAAAGTTTATTTGTTTAAGATTTTAATTTCTATCATTGTAATTATTTAAAACATGAAACATTGTTTTTGTTTTTAAAGGTAACAATATAATTTTTGTATATAATGTTACATTTAATTATTGTTGTTGTAAGTTATTTAAAATAACATATTTGGAAAATCTTAATTATTTTAATTTGGTTTCAGAAATTGAACTTTTTAAAAATTTATTTGATGAATATTGTTAGTTTCTTTGATTGTAATTATTTACAACAACACACATTGTTTTTGTTTTTAGAGATAACATTATAATTTTTTTATATAATATTACTTTTAACTATTTTTATTGTAAGTTATTTTTAAGCTACTTATTTAAAATTTCTTAATGATTATAAAAAATAGTTTAATGGTTTTTTGTGTTAATTTAGGATTACAATTTAGGTTTAACACTGCAATTTATAACTTTTAACTATTTATAAATAGTCTCTCGATTTTTTTTCAAGTTTAACTGAAATTTTGATTTAAGATGACAGTTTAACATTATATTGAAATTAATAGTTTAACTATTTTGCATAAAATCATAAAGTATACAAAAGTTGTAACTTTAAAATGACAAGTGCTCACGTACGACAACATATCTAAACTAATAAGTTAACTATAATATGTTAAAAATTTAAAGTCATAATTTTATAAATAGAAGTAAAATATGATATTTTAATATTGTAGTTTAGTTAATTTATGATTAGAATTTAGTTTTTGTATTAATTTAACATTATTAACCAATTTATAATAACTATTAGAAAAAAAAAATTGAAAAGTCATGGAGGTTTCAAATGCATCTGATGCAAGTAAAAATGCCTCTTTATAAGTATAGTAGGTGAATACTTGCGCGTTGTGCAGAATACAATAATATATTTGAAATCTTTACAAATACATGTTTTTTAAATATATCAATGACGGTTTTTGCTAGTATATAATAAATCTTATAATAAGTTGGTATAAACATTGTTTGTTTTGAATTAGATGATAATGTATTCATCGTTTAAAATTCTATAATTCCAATTATCTCAATGGTCTCTACATGCGTGTTACTCATGAATAAAATTAAATATAATATATAGTTTAATGTTATTTATAGTTGTTTTTATAACTATTAAATTTTAAAATGTTTATATGCTTAAGATTTTAATTTCTAACATTGTAATTATTTAAAACATCAAACATTGTTTTTATTTCTAAAGGTAACAATATAATTTTGGTATCTAATGTTACTTTTAATTATTGTTGTTCTAAGTTATTTAAAATAACGTACTTGTAAACGCTTAATTATTTAAATTTGGTTTCAGAAATTTAAGTTTTTTAAAATTTATTTGATGAATATTGTTAGTTTCTTTAATTGTAATTATTTCAAACATCAAACAATGTTTTTGTTTTTAAATGTAACATTATAATTTTTTTATATAATATTACTTTTAACTATTTTTATTGCAAGTTATTTTTAAGCTACTTATTTGAAAATTCTTAATGATTATAAAAAATAGTTTCATAGTTTTTCTTTGTTAATTTAGGATTACAATTTAGGTTTAACACTATAATTTATAACTTTTAACTATTTATAAAATAGTCACTCGATTTTTTTTAAGTTTAACTAAAATTTTGATTTAAATGAACCGTTTAACATTATATTGAAATTAATAATTTAACGATTTTGCATAAAATCATAAATTATACAAAAGTTGTGACTTTAAAATGACAACTACTCACATACGACAACATATCTAAAATAATAAGTTAAATATAACATGTTAATAGGTTAAAACCATAATTTTATAAATAGAAGTAAAATATGATATTTTAGTATTATAGTTTAGTTAATTTATTATTATTATTTAGTTTTTGCATTAATTTCACATTATTAACCAATTTATAATAATTATTATAAAGAAATTGAAAAGTTATGGAGGTTTCAAATGCATGTGGTGCAAGTAAAAATACCTCTTTTATAAGTATACTAGGCGTAACCTCGCACGTTGCGCAAGAATATATTTAAGTAGTTAAAATAATTATGGAAAAAAAATAGAAATATGTTGAAATTTACATTTTTAGTCATGTTTTGCGCATTAACCGAATTATCAAATAACATAAAAATGTCATCAAGAGTTTTAAAATAAGTCGATTAGTAAATATGATATTTAATTTTAATTACATATTTTGCAAGGCGTACGTTTGACTTTATGTTGGTGCGCCGACAATCCTCTTCCTTAATTTGTACCTAAAAAATTAAGGTGAATAGGAATACAAAATAGATATTACTAAGCATTAATATAAATAATTAAAAAGGATATGTGGATCTCCTACCACCGGTTAAAGACAACATACGTCTCTAGTGGTATCGATTTATATGTGAAATTGAAATAATCATTCTATGTACACCTTGTTTTCTAATCATACATACTTATAAAGCTAGCATTTTTTCTTGAATCTCATGCATTTGAAACCCCCTTTTTTAACTTCCTCAAACCACATAAAAATGTTATCTTTATGTAGGAAAATATTTTAGTTAACTAACAAATTAAATAATATAAGTTTAAGAGGTTAGGAGTTTCAAAACATTAATATTTTTATTAATCAATCAATTAAGTAACACATGTTGAAATTTTTACAATCATTATTAAAAAGCATTTGAAATATTAGATTTTAAATGAATTTTGGTTGAAGTGTTTTGACCTCTATTATAATATATATATATATATATATATATATATATATATATATATACACACACACACACACACACAGAGAGAGAGAGAGAGAGAGATGGAAAGTATAACATATGTATGAGTTTTAATTAATTATCTTTTTGAAACAGTACAATTACAAAACAAAAAAAAACATATTTAAAATATTTAATTAAATATTTTCGACATCACCCTATATAACATATGATCAATATATTAACGATTAAACCACAATATACAACGAATGTATTACAATAATCCAAAAACGAAGAAAATATAAAAACGAATTAGTATAACAAACTTACAAATTAAAAGTTCTAATATAATAGCATATCTCCAAAAGTTGTCATAAGACCTCAATCCAACACACAAACCTTTAAGTTTGTTTTCTTTTTGAAATTTGTATATGACTTGTATGCATGCCTTCCCAAAAGCTTGCCCTTTTTATAGTAATTTTTTCACTAAATGCTAATTAAACATAATATAAGTTATAAAACTTTTGAGTGTTAAATCATAATTAAGAAAACTTTTGAGTTGCATTAGTTAAAAAAAGGGGGTTTCAAATGAATGTGGTTTGAGGAAGTTAAAAACGGGGGTTTCAAATGCATGAGATTCAAGAAAAAATGCTAGCTTTATAAGTATGTATGACTAGACGAATTCTCGCGCGTTGTGCAATGCAGGTTAAAAATATATTATTAAAATATATGTTTAAAATGGTTATGTTATTGACATTAACTTTGAGATAATATTTTTACATTAACTTATATATATATATATATATATATATATATATATATATATATATATATATATATATATATATATATATATGACATCCCCTAATTTCTCGGCCAGAAAAGACCGATTTAATTTATGTTTTTTAAAATAAAATCAGAGAAATCTTTTCAAAAGATGTTGCGGAATAGGTCCCCAAAACAAAACATGATAAAAGTTTATCAAAACCTTTCTTTAAGAAATGTATAGATTCATTTCATATCAAAACCTCGGGATGTCATGTTCCGATACAGATCAAAAGCATAAACAAGACATTATAAGCCTTACAACAGTTATTTACAACTACTGGCCTATAATCAAAAATCTCTCATCGTCCTCCGACTATGCTCGGGGTCCACTACCTGTAACATAAAAAGCTGAGTGGGTCAGGTTTGGGAGCATGGTGAGCATATAGGGTTTTCAACCCACAATAATAATAACTTATTAAGTTCACCAATCAACAATAACCCTGATTACCCATTCCCGTTGTCCTCACTTTACGTCCCTAAACACCTATCACAAGGGACCTAACCTAAGGAATATCATCGGGTTGGACACTACTGCTAAGGGGACTCCTCAGCCATACATGTCCTAAAGGCAACCATGAGGGCGATGGAGTACACCAATGAACATTTAGTTCATCAACACCTACAAGTTGCGAACCTGCTAGTGTGCCACTAGACTGTTTAGAAAGGTCCGTGGTCGTCATCTATACTCCGTTATACGACTTCACCAATAACAACAACAACAACAACACCGAGGCCTCTCATCATTTTAACACCCATCGACTATTTCGTCTACCCATGTTCTACCCAACATATTTGTAGATAAAATACATATACAGTTTAAAACTTGTATAAAACATCTATTCATCAGTCACCTCAAATAAACAATTAATATATTTACACATAACACGTATTTTAAGGTAAATACTTCATATCTATGTGTAAAGTGAAAGTAACTACACACTCACGTGTTTTGATGAAAATCGGGCAGCAATTCGTTTCCTAAAACGATCGTTTCTAATAAAACCGGGAGTTTTATTGAGAAATCGGGCTCTGCAAAGGTCGGGCTTCGAAACCGAAAAGATAAATTTTTCGGGCTTCTCGGGCACTTCGTGGCGTATTCCGGGGGTTATAATTGATACCGGGGCTTTGGGGGATGATAAAATGAAAGAAATATGAGTTTAGGGGCTAAAAGTGTCACTTTTCCAAAATATACCCGGGAGGTCTCGCACCCTCCTATTTATAGGATGCGAGGCTCCTGATCGGACGGCTAGGAGACAAGCCACGCGGCAGCAGATGCGAGAAGGAGTCACGTGGGCTGCGCATGCGAGGGGTCCGGTGGCAGCTTCTGATTGGACCGAAGTCCGGATCCTAGGAGGGAGGCTCGTGGCTCAGGCGAAGGCTCGGATGCGCTGAGTCACTGTACACGCGTTGGACCTAGGCGAGGCAGCTTCGGACAGCTCTCCGGATTCGAACACGCGTCTGCCAGTTGCTTGGATGACTCAGCCATTCTCGGACACGTGGCATGTTCTAAGCGAGGACACGTGGCCGAAGTCCACCTATGCGAAATTCCTCGGTTTTGGGGATTTTTCTCGATTTTCGCGCTAAAACTTCTAAAATCCATGACTTTCGCATACGAGCTCCGTTTTTGACGTTCTTTATATGCACGCGTAGGTAAAATTATGCTCTACAACTTTCGTTTAGACTTCGTCGGCTAATTTTGATTTAATTTTTAAATTATTATTTTTAACAGACCGGGACAGGAAATCCGTTAAAATTCATAAATTCTTCATCCGACGTCCGTTTTCGTCTGTCTTTTTACCGTTGTGCTACTATTGACGAGGCCTTCGATTCTCGTTTAGGTCGTGTCGGCTAAAAATCGCTCGATCTAAAATTCGAGTTTTTAGCTGTCTACTGCTAAGCTGAAACTTCGAAAAATCATAACTTCCTCATACGAAGTCAGATTTGGGCGTTCTTTTTATACCTACTCTCGGTTTAACGAACACTACGAGTTTTGTTTAGATCACTAAGGCTAAAAAGTGGTTTATCAAAAACTCACTTTTTACGACATTCAGCACCGTGCCGGTTTTGTCGTGAAAGTTCGACAAGTCATAACTTCTTCGTTATAACTCGGATTTTGGTATTCTTTATATATCCGTAATCCTTGTCACGACCACTACAACTTTCTTAATAGATATCGACTTTATCTAATATTTATTTTCAACGCTCATTTTTATTCTTAATTAATTAACTCCTAGTAATTAAGCATAAAACACATAAAACACATAATATTCACATAATTCCTTTTCATGTCTTCAAAATGAGTTACAAAGGTTAACCTAGACTATCATATCAATATTAATGCCTAGCCTAGAAACACGGGCATTACAATTCTCTCCCCTTAGGATGATTCTGTCCCCGGAATCACATATCACCAAACAACTGCGGGTAGCGACTCATCATGTCACTCTCCATTTCCCAGGTGAGATTTGGCCCATTCGTATGTTTCCAGCGCACAAGCACTAAATCAACCATCTTGCATCGCAACTTCATAGTCTTACGTCAACGATTGCCTCAGGTTCTTCAATCAACCTCTTGTTTTCATCCAACCTTAACTCAGAAATCGGAATAATGTCGGGCACATCTCCCGTGAACTTCCTCAAATAACACACATGAAAGGTGTTATGAATACCCTCCAGTTCTTCCGGTAATTCTAGCTTTTAAGCTTGATTCCCGATCCTCTGAAGAACTTTAAATGGTCCAATAAACCTTGGACTCAACTTTCCCCTTTTACCAAATCTTATAAGTCCCTTCCACGGCGAGACTTTAAGTAAAACCGAATCTCCAACTTCGAAGGATATCGGTTGTCTTTTCTTGTCAGCATAACTCTTTTGTCGATCTTGAGCAGCTAACATCCTTTCCCTTATCACTTTCAACTTTTCAGCAGTCTGATGGACTATTTCAGGTCCCATAAACTGCTTTTCCCCAGCTTCCAGCCAACATGATGGCGTTCGAAACTTTTCCCCATACAAAGCGTGATAAGGTGCCATCTTAATGCTTGAGTGGAAACTATTATTATAGGAGAATTCTACTAGAGGTAAGTGTTCATCCCAGTTACCTTGGAATTCTAGGGTACATGATCTCAGCATATCCTCCAATGTTTGAATCGTTCGTTCGCTTTGACCATCGGTTTGAGGATGGTAAGCTGTACTCAAACATAACTTGGTACCCAATTCCTCTTGTAGACTTCTCCAAAACCTTGAAGTAAAACGGCTGTCACGATCGGATACAATCGTTAACGGAACACTGTGAAGCCTCACAATTTCCTTCACATAAGAATTCGCAAGTTTATCCATAGACCATTTCTCGTTAGCGGCTATGAAATGCGCACTCTTAGTGAAGCAATCAACGACTAACGGCTATGAAATGCGCACTCTTAGTGAAGCGATCAACGACCACCCAAATCATGTCGTGACCGTTCCTTGTTCTGGGCAGTTTAGTCACAAAATCCATGGTAATGTCCTCCCATTTACCCATGGGTACAGGTAAAGGTTCTAAACTCCCATACGGTTTCTGATGTTGTGCCTTAACCCTAGCACAAGTTACACACTCGACCACATACTTAGCAACATCGAGCTTCATCTTCGGCCACCAGTAATAGGGTTTTAGATCCCTATACATTTTCGTACTGCCGGGATGAATCGAGTACATGGTCTTGTAAGCTTCTTCCATCAGAAGATCTCTTACTCCTCCCGTCTTAGGTACCCAAATCCTATCTTTGAACACCTTTAATCCTTGACCGTTTGTATCAAACACCAACGTTTTACCCAAACGTTCCTCCTTCCGGTCATTTTTCTCCAAAGCTTCCTCCTGAGCTTTCTTTATACTTTCCACAATTGTAGAGACAACTTCAATTCTCAACGCTCTTGGCCTTCTCTTTTCAAGATTCACCTTCCAACTGAGAGCATCAGCAACAACATTTGCTTTACCAGGGTGGTAAAGTATCTCACAATCGTAGTCCTTGAGTAATTCCAGCCAGCGCCGTTGCCTCATGTTCAATTCCTTCTGATTAAAGAGATATTGAATACTCTTATGATCAGTGAAAAGTTTGCATTTAGTACCATAAAGATAATGCCTCCATATCTTTAAGGCGAATACTACCGCTGCCAACTCCAGATCATGAGTGGGGTAGTTCTTTTCATGTTCTTTCAATTGCCTCGATGCATACGCTATCACTTTATCCCTTTGGGTCAGAACACATCCTAACCCAACTCCAGAGGCATCACTATAGACTGCGAAGTCATCAACTCCTTCAGGTAACGAAAGAATTGGTGCTTCACACAATCTCTTCTTTAACTTCTCAAAGGCTTCCTTATGCTTCTCATTCCAAGCATAAGTAGCTCCTTTGTCGGTCAAAGCTGTTAATGGAGTAGCAATCGAAGAAAAGCCTTGGATAAATTGGCGATAATATCCAGCTAATCCTAAAAAGCTTCGAATCTCCGTAGGACTTTTTGGTTGTTCCCACTTCATTACAGCTTCAATCTTTGCTGGGTCAACCATTTTTCCTTCTTGGTTAACCACATGACCTAAAAATGGGACTTCTTGAATACAAAATTCATATTTGGAGAACTTTTCATACAGCTTCTGCTTTTTCAGAACTTCTAGCACTTTGCGCAGATGCTTTTCATGCTCCTGCTTGCTTTTCGAATAGATCAAGGTATCGTCTATGAATACTATCACAGATTTATCAAGGTATGGTTTACAAACCTTGTTCATCAAATCCATGAAAGCTGCTGGGGCATTGGTTAATCCGAACGACATAACCAAAAATTCATAGTGTCCATATCTTGTTCTGAACGCAGTCTTCTCGATATCCTGCTCTCTTACCTTTAGTTGATGGTATCCGGACCTAAGATCGATCTTCGAGAAATAGCTCGAACCTTGCAACTGGTCGAACAGGTCATCGATCCTCGGCAACGGGTACTTGTTCTTTATCGTCGCTTTATTCAGCTCTTTGTAATCGATGCACATTCTCATGCTCCCGTCTTTCTTCTTTACAAATAATACAGGGGCTCCCCAGGGTGATGAACTAGGTCGAATGAAACCTTTGTTCAATAACTCCAGAAGTTGTGTCATAAGTTCTTTCATCTCTGTTGGTGCTAATCGATATGGTGCTTTTGCTATCGGCGTCGTTCCTGGTAACAAGTCGATACAGAATTCTACTTGTCGATCAGGGGGCAATCCGGGAAGATCTTCGGGAAAGACTTCCGGATAATCACACACCACCAGAATATCCTGCACCTCCTTCTTTTCCTTCTGAGCATCGATCACGAACGCTAGATATGATGTACACCCCTTGGCCAAACACTTTCTGGCTTTCATTAGGGAAATGATTCCAGAGTTTACTCTGCGTTTGTCTCCGTACACCATAAACGACTCTCTCCCTGGCAGGTTTACTTTTATTATCTTCTTTCTACACAATATTTCGACATCATTGGCGCTAAGCCAATCCATTCCTAAAACTATGTTGAATCCATTTAACTCGATAGGCAATAATTCCTCGTGGAACTTATTCCCATCCAAGTCAATGAGGATGTTTTTCATACGATGGCTAACAGGTACAAACTTGCCACTAGCAATCTTGACTATTATAGCATTAATTAGTCTATCTACAGGCAAAACTAGTTTTCTACCAAATTCATGCGAAATAAAGGAGTAATTGGCTCCAGAATCAAACAAAATTTGGGCAGGCAATTCGTTTACAAGAAAGGTACCTGAAGCGACATCGGCTTCTTCTTTCGCAGCTTCGAGTGTCATCTGAAAGGCTCTCGCCTTCGGCTTTGGTGGAAGATTGGGTTTTGTTGCGTCCTTCTTCTTCGGGCAATCCCTCAAAATATGCCCTTCTTCATGGCACCCATGACAGACGTTATTAGTGAAGGTGCAATTATTGGCATAATGCCCTGGCTTTCCACACTTGTAACAAGTGAGTTCCACGCTGCACTTCCCAGCATGTTTCTTCTTGCACTTGTCACACCACTTGGCTTTGGCTCCTCCTCCGCATTTTCTCGAACCAGACTTCGAGAATCTGTTCTTTTTATTGGAACCTGAAGTTCCTTCAAACTTTCTCTTTTCGTCAACTTCAACCTTGCTGGCGGCTCTCCCCTTGATCATATATTCAACAGACTTGGCAACCCAGATAGCTGCCTCCAAAGTAAGGGCCTGACGTACTGGCACCGTATACTCCCACTGAAGTCCCTTTGCGTACCTGTCAATTTTCGCCAGCTCATCTGGGACAATACGCAAAGCAAACTCCATTTTGTCTGTGAAGTTATTCGTATATTCGTCAACGGTCATACTCTCCTTCTTCAACGTTAGAAATTGGTTTTCTAACTCATGTACGTTTTGGGCCGAGCAGTACTTGCGCTTAAAGTGCACCAAGAACTCTGCCCAAGTCATTTGCAGTGGCTCATTATGGCTTAGGGTTTTCACCAATGTGTTCCACCAACGAGCAGCACTACCCCTGAACTGACGCACTGCAAAGGTGGTTTGTAACTTGCCTTGGCAATCACAAGTCATGAAAGCCAATTCCATTTCCGAGATCCAATCCATTACTCCGACGGGATCTTCTTTTCCAGTGAAGGTCGATGGCTTGCAAGTCATAAAGTCCTTATACTTGCACCCATTTCTCTCTACTCTATCCTCGTGGTTATTCCTCCCAACCATGAGCGGTTCACTGTGACCCGATCTACTGTTGTTTCCTTGTTCAGATCGATCGTCATTCAATTCACGTCGTTCAACAGGAACTGAAGGTTCATCCCTGTTGTTCAGCAACATTTGCCTCAATTCCTCCCTCTGTTCAGCCATCATGGTCTGAATCATAGTTCGTACTCCAGCCATGGTCATGGGTTCGGGTGCAGCTCCTACTATCGGCACCTATTCCACCACTTGAGGTTGAGGTTGTTGGTTTCTGTTTGCATTTCCTGCTCCACTTCGAGTTCTTGTCATTACAATCTATATACCGAATAAGGCGAATTTAGGTCTTTATCCTTGTTAGACATTTCAATTCCCTTATCACTCCGAAACGTTTACATGTTAGTTCTAATCTCGTAATCATACGCTTAGAATCCTACACACATAAGGTTTCCAGATCCGGTCGGCAACATACCATAGATCCGAACAAATAATGGCATATATGGCAAACATATAGCATTTAGCACATAAAAGCATTTTAGGCACCTTTCCTAAAATAAACTAGTGCTCGTGTCTAAAATATGGTAGACACTCATCTCACAATCATCACTTAGCATTCTAAGTTTAAGTCTATAAATCCTACAATTTCTTAGTTCGCTTAAAATAATGCTCTGATACCAACTGTGACATCCCCTAATTTCTCGGCCAGAAAAGACCGATTTAATTTATGCTTTTTAAAATAAAATCAGAGAAATCTTTTCAAAAGATGTTGCGGAATAGGTCCCCAAAACAAAACATGATAAAAGTTTATCAAAACCTTTCTTTAAGAAATGTATAGTTTCATTTCATATCAAAACCTCGGGATGTCATGTTCCGATACAGATCAAAAGCATAAACAAGACATTATAAGCCTTACAACAGTTATTTACAACTACTGGCCTATAATCAAAAATCTCTCATCGTCCTCCAACTATGCTCGGGGTCCACTACATGTAACATAAAAAGCTGAGTGGGTCAGGCTTGGGAGCCTGTGAGCATATAGGGTTTTCAACCCACAATAATAATAACTTATTAAGTTCACCAATCAACAATAACCCTGATTACCCACTCCCGTTGTCGTCACTTTACGTCCCTAAACACCTATCACAAGGGACCTAACCTAAGGAATATCATCGGGTTGGACACTACTGCTAAGGGGACTCCTCAGCCATACATGTCCTAAAGGAAACCATGAGGGCGATGGAGTACACCAATGAACATTTAGTTCATCAACACCTACAAGTTGCGAACCTGCTAGTGTGCCACTGGACTGTCTAGAAAAGGTCCGTGGTCGTCATCTATACTCCGTTAGACGACTTCACCAATAACAACAACAACAACACCGAGGCCTCTCATCATTTTAATACCCATCGACTATTTCGTCTACCCATGTTCTACCCAACATATTTGTAGATAAAATACATATACAGTTTAAAACTTGTATAAAACATCTATTCATCAGTCACCTCAAATAAACAATTAATATATTTATACATAACACGTATTTTAAGGTAAATACTTCTTATCTATGTGTAAAGTGAAAGTAACTACACACTCACGTGTTTTGATGAAAATCGGGCAGCAATTCGTTTCCTAAAACGATCATTTCTAATAAAACCGGGAGTTTTATTGAGAAACCGGGCTCTGTAAAGGTCGGGCTTCAAAACCGAAAAGATAAATTTTTCGGGCTTCTCGGGCACTTCGTGGCGTATTCCGGGGGTTATAATTGATACCGTGGATTTGGGGGATGATAAAATGAATGAAATATGAGTTTAGGGGCTAAAAGTGTCATTTTTCCAAAATATACCCGGGAGGTCTCGCACCCTCCTATTTATAGGATGGGAGGCTCCTGATCGGACGGCTAGGAGAGAAGCCACGCGGCAGCAGATGCGAGAAGGAGTCACGTGGGCTGCGCATGCGAGGGGTTTGGTGGCAGCTTCTGATTGGACCGAAGTCCGGATCCGAGGAGGGAGGTTCGTGGCTCAGGCGAAGGCTCGTATGCGCTGAGTCACTGTACACGCGTCAGACCTAGGCGAGGCGGCTTCGGACAACTCTCCGGATTCGAACACGCGTCTGCAAGCTGCTCGGATGACTCAGGTAGTGTTTGTTTTTTCTCTGCAGATCTGCGTGACCTCTTCTGTCTGCGCCGCGCAGACCACGCGCAGACATTAGCCTTCGCAGACTGTTTGTTTTTTTGAAGACTGCAGACCTAAAAATGTCTGCGCGCCGTCTTCTTGGCGCAGATGTGGACCAGAGTCTTCTAACATCTCCAGACATCTTCTAGCCTAAAAAACATATATCTCTTTACTTTTTTTAAGTTTTTTTTTAATTTATATTTTTTCAACTTTATTAATGATAAACAATTTGAAAAAAAAAATTACAAAACTTAAAAAAAAAAAAAAAAAAAACTTTCGACGATACAAACATAATATTTTTAAAGATTTATTACAATAATAGTCGTTGAAGTTGTTTATATAAATATGAAAAAAAAAATCATAATATATTCTTATATTTTTTTGCCAAATTTTGTAAAACATTATTTAATACAGTATCGTCAATTTCTCGAGAAAGTATTTATGGTACGTTTTTAATGGATTTAATTGAAAAAATCAAAGTTTATTTCCATCCATTTATGTATCTCACTAATTATAATCTTTAGTTATAACTTTGCAACCAAAGTTTTTGGTTTTTATCAACTATATACGTTAATTCATACCATTTTTATTTTTATTTTTTATATAATAATACATAAAGTTGATCTAGATTCGTTAATTATTTATAACAAAGTCATAAAAATATTAAAAAATCACTTTGAAGTTTAAAAAAATCAGTTTATTTAGATTTCAGTTTATTTTAGTAGCCCGCAGATGTTAAAAAAACAACCAGTCTTCTTTTTTCAGACTGCAGACGTTTGGTCCACCTCTTCTACTTCGGAGGTCTACAGATGTGGTCCGCAGACTGCAGACATTTTGCCTGAGAAAAAACAAACAACACCTCAGCCATTCTCGGACACGTGGCATGTTCTAAGCAAGGACACGTGGCCGAAGTCCACCTATGCGAAATTCCTCGGTTTTGGGGATTTTTCTCGATTTTCGCGCTAAAACTTCTAAAATCCATAACTTTCGCATACGAGCTCCGTTTTTGACGTTCTTTATATGCACGCGTAGGTAAAATTACGCTCTACAACTTTCGTTTAGACTTCGTCGGCTAATTTTGATTTTAATTTTTAAATTATTATTTTTAACAGACCGGGACAGGAAATCCGTTAAAAATTCATAACTTCTTCATCCGACGTCCGTTTTCGTCTGTCTTTTTACCGTTGTGCTACTATTGATGAGACCTTCGATTCTCGTTTAGGTTGTGTAGGCTAAAAATCGCTCGATCTAAAATTCGAGTTTTTAGCTGTCTACTGCTAAGCTGAAACTTCGAAAAATCATAACTTCCTCATACGAAGTCAGATTTGGGCGTTCTTTTTATACCTACTCTAGGTTTAATGAAAACTACGAGTTTTGTTTAGATCACTAAGGCTAAAAAGTAGTTTATCAAAAACTCACTTTTTACGACATTCAGCACCGTGTCGGTTTTGTCGTGAAACTTCGACAGGTCATAACTTCTTCGTTATAACTCGGATTTTGGTATTCTTTATATATCCGTAATCCTTGTCACGACCACTACAACTTTCTTAATAGATATCGGCTTTATCTAATATTTATTTTCGACGCTCATTTTTATTCTTAATTAATTAACTCCTAGTAATTAAACATAAAACACATAAAACACATAATATTCACATAATTCCTTTTCATTTCTTCAAAATGAGTTACAAAGGTTAACCTAGACTATCATATCAATATTAATGCCTAGCCTAGAAACATAGACATTAAAATATATATATATATATATATATATATATATATATATATATATATATATATAATCTCAATTATTTTGAACAATAATATTCATTGACATCAACCCACATTCATCATTAATATAATTAAATATAATTATCTATTTAGTATTATTTTTAACAATTATTATGATTGATTAATTATATTTTTACTTATGCAATCATTTTCTAATTTATGCGATCATTTTCTAATTTATGCGATCATTTTCTAATTTCAATAATGATGTTAATTTAAAATACAATTTATTTGTAACTAAATGTAATTTATAATTTGATGTTATTATCATTTAAAATTATTATTCATTAATGTTAAACCAATTATTATTAATAATAAGTTAAATAAGACTTTTAAGAAACACTTAATATTATTATTAAAATGTGAAACATACACTAAATAATAAAGTGATAATATAGACAATTTGCATTTCAAAAGAGACTTGCATGGATAATATGACATATCCATGATTTTTATAATTTGATTTTATTATTTATAATTATTTTTCATTTATTTTAAAACCACTTAGTATTATTAATAAGGGAAAGAAACTTTTAAAAAGCACTTATTATTGTAATTAAAATGTTAAACATATACCAAACTATAGAGTGATAAGATAGAAAATTTAAATTTTAAAAGAGACTTACATGGATAATATGGATAATATGACATATCCATGATTTTTAATTAATTATTGCTTTGACGCAACACGAACATACAAACATGTATACAATAGTTAATTAAATATTATATATATCACCTTCCATAACATATGATCGATAACTTGAATCTAATCTAATTTACATTAAAATTTCAACCACAACATACAATGATATTCTTAAAAGAATACTTAAACCAAGAAAATATAAAAAAGAATTAGTATATCACAAACTTACAAATTAAAAACTTCAACATAATAATATGGCTCGAAAAATGGTCCAAAGCCCTCAAACAAACACAAAAACCTTTAAACTTGTTTCCTTTGTGAATTTTGTATGTGATTTGTATTTATGTGTCTACTCAAAGAGATTGACCTTTTTATAGTAGACTATCCATTAATTGTTTATTAAACATACTATATAAGTTATAAAAACTTTGAATTGTTAATCATTATTAAGAGACTTTTGAGTGATATTCATTAAAATAGGAGGTTTCAAATGCATGAGGTGTTTGCAAATTTTTGTGGGGGTTTCAAATGTATGAGGTTCAAGGAAAAATGTATCCTTTATAAGTATAGTATGATAGTATGATATTATATGATACAAATATAGATATAGATAGATATAGATATATAGATATAGACTAGGTGAATGCCTGCACGTTGCCTAGGGTAATCAAATGTTGTAAAAATATATTTATGTTGAGTAAAATGGTATATGCACGTGTGTTGAACAGAATAATATAATAATATAAAAAAATGTATATTATAAATTAATCTAAAATTTTTGGATATAATATTCATAATTATAACCTAATTATCACAATGCATATTATCTAATAATATTAATATTTTATTCTCAAAACTTGAACATAAACCATAACCATATGTTCAACACGTTAATATAACCAACAACAAAAATATGTATAATAATATCTATGAATTATTATAGTAAAAATAGAACATATTCATAATAATACAAATGTCAAGTGTGAATATTATATTATTGCGGATCATTTTCTGGAGAATCTCTTCTGGTGTTAAAAAGAAAATACTATATAGGGGATTCATGTGGTAGTTTTGTAAGTTTAATATATCTTAAGATAAATAAATGATAAAACATATAGAACAAAAAAACCATATATTTCATTTCATAAACAATATGAACAAAATCAAAAAGGTAAAATTAAAAAAATGAAAAATAATAGAAACTTGGATATATATATATATATATATATATATATATATATATATATATATATATATATATATATATATTAATCATATTATGTATCCTAAAAATAATTAAGACTATTGTTTGGTTTATTTTTCTATCAAATGTCTCACTTATATGAATTTGCATCTTCCAAATTTACATCTTCCTCGTTCTCATTCAATATGAATACATTCATCATAATTTTGGGTTTTAAATGTTCTCAAATCATATTTTTCTCCATCTTGTGCACCAAACTCTAACAATCAAATGTACATATGTGGACTATTTATGTATTTATATAAATAAATTAAAAATAATAGTTACCATTTACTAACCATAAGTTAAAAAAACTCTTCATTAGTGATGATTAATTATTTTAAAATAGAAATCATAACTACACATAACTATATATATATATATATATATATATATATATATGTTACAAAACTCTTGAGTTGTAGTGAATAATTAATTCTTGGTTAGAAAGAGTGTGAGTTAAAATGAGAGCTTCAAATACATATGGTGCAAGAAAATTGTCTTTTATATATATATATATATATATATATATATATATATATATATATATATATATATATATATATATATATATATATATATATATATATATATATCTGTGTGTGTATGTGTGTGTCACAATTTAAATTTCTATTATTTTTTTCATTAAAGCCATATATAAATAGTAATGTGTTTCTACATGTCATTAATGATTTTATTTAGAATATTTTCAAATCAAAATAGTTTTCATCATAAAAAAACAAAAAAGAAAACATAAACACAAAACAGTTTTTTATACAAATGATCCAAAAAAGAATTTATAAAAGGGTTATGTAAATACCTAAAAAACATTTAATATTTATGTCAGTAAGAGGGCTAATTAAGTATCTAAAATAAGTTTTAATATTTATGTCAGTATCTTAATATTTCACAATGAAACATCCCAAAATTCCAGGCTATATTTTTCATTTTAAAAATAATATAACATCAATTTTTCATAAAATGACATTCAGGGTAAACCATTTGTTCATAAACCTATATTAAGAAATAAGGGTTATAATGAAGACAATGTGGAATCTCGAATCATAAAGCTGTAATTTGTGTGTACAGTCCTGTTTCGCAATCCGATAAGTACCTGTAAAATATTTAATCCACAACTGTAAGCACAAATGTTAGTGAGTTCCCTAAAATATTGCATATAACACATCAAAATAATCAGTTAAGGGTTATCAAAAGCCCTAGGACTTTCAACAATCCTGAATATCACATATGGCACACAATATACATAACGATGGGTTATCAGTAACTGTGGGGACTATCAGTGGTCCTAGTGGGCTAACTGCATGCCCTGTGGATTAACAACACGACTCACGGGTTATCAGCAACCATGGGGACTATCAGCAGTCCCATAGACATATAACAGTCCTGGATTTATCAGCACCTCAATTCACATATAACACTAATCAACAAATAATACCCAAGATAAATTTTTCATTTTTAAAATAATATAACATCCATTTTTAATAAAATAACATTTTGGGTAAACCATTTGTTCATAAACAATTATTCAGAAATATGTGTTATAATGAAGACAATGTGGAATATCGAATCATAAAAATATTGATGTGTGTGTACGGTTCCACCTTCGTAATCCAATAAGCACCTATAAAATGTTTAATCCACAATTGTAAGTACAAAGCTTAGTGAGTTCCTCAAAATATCACATACAACACAACATAATAATCAGTTTAGGGTTATCTGCAACCCTAGGACTGTCAGCAGTCCCGAATATCATATATAACACACAATCACTGTTGCAGAAATCAGCCTCGGCGGGCGATTAATCGTTAGGTGGCCTTGAACCGATTACGATTAGGGTGCTTGACGGAAATTGGTCAAAATTGGTCAAACTCGGGCTTGGAGGTCCTTGGCGGTCCTCAAAGGTCATAGGCGGGAAAAATTTAAAAATTAAAAACTTTTAATTTTCAAATATTACACCAAAAAATTTAAATTTTCAAATTTTCAAGTTTTCAAATTTTCAAATTTAAAAATATTATACCAAAATTTTCAAAAATTCGAAATTTTAAAATTTTAAATATTCAAATACTTATTTTTTTAGGATATATTAATTATTTAAATAAATTTATTAGTAATTTAGGGTCCCCGATTAATCACCGATTAATCGCCGCCTAGTCCCATTAATCACTTAACACCAGTCGACCGCCGAACGATTTTCACAACCTTGCACACAATGTACACGACTATGGGTTATCAACAACCTTGGGGACTATCAGCAGTCCCAGTGGGCTAACTGCACAACATGTGCATTAACAACATGAGTCATGGGCTATCACCAACCCTGGGGACTATCAACAGTCCCATGGACTTACAACAGTCCAAGAGTTATCAACAACGCAATTCACATATAACAGTAATCAATAGATAAGACCCAGCTGGTCAACATATATATACTACCACACAAGAAAGTATAGTGAGAAGACTTACCTTGACGACGAGCTGAAATCCGCTAGTCAAAGTCCCACAACGCCGAGTATACGAACCTCCTGAACCAAACACATGCTAAACCTCAGACTATAGATTAACACCCCTCACAGTTTGACCAAAAGTCAAATTGGTCAAAAGTCAATGGTTAACGATCAATGTCAACCCCCAGATGACTCTCACATCGTGACCACTCATTGGTCACGTCATGGCATCTTCACGACAAAACAATCATGATGGCACCAACAGTCACGTCGTGGCACGCATAATTCCACAACTTGAAAGATGAACTCTCATAACTTAATGGTTTAAGATCTTAGTCCTTCAAGCCACCCATTCATACTTTATAAAAAAACTTTCTTACTTCTATGCCATCATAAAAATGGTAGATTACATATATGTATACCCAATGTAAGTCTAGAACTCAATCTAGGTCAAAATGGACAAATAAGACCAAAATTTCATGCATGGAGCTCAAAGCACAATCAAACTTCAGATCCATAAGATATAGAGACCAAGGGACCATGATTAGCTCTAAAGTTGCAAACTTTATCTCATCCAACTAACTCAAACTCAAAAATAAACCAATAAATGAAATCAATCCTAGATCTATGGATAGAGAACCAAAAAGGTGGAAGCTTTTATTCACCATGGTCCAGAAATGAAGTCCCTTTGCTAGATCTACACTTAATCTCTTCACCAAAACACTTTGCAAGAAGCTTGGTCTTTAAACACCACACCAAAATATGAGAAATGAGTCTTCAATTTCCAAGAACACCATGAACACTCAAAGGGGCTAGGGTTTTTGAAATGGGGAGGTTGGAGGCTAAAAAGGGATGCCCTAACTTGAAGTTAAGATGTTTAAATATGCGGAAAGCCCTAAAAATCATGGGTTTCGGCAGCAACTACTGTCACGTCGTGACCTCCGTTTCATCACATCGTGACAGCCATCCCGGATACTCATTCTTCATTTGGTATGCAATGTCGTGACACCCTTCATGTCACGTCGTGTGTAACGCCCGCAGATTCGGGCTAGTCAATTTAAGGACAATGAGCGTCAAAAATGACTTTTTGATGGAATATTATTTAGAAGGAGTAATCTTAACTAACTTTTAGTATATGTTACAAGGATTCCGTACATATAAACAATGCTGAAATCTGAGTTATGACGAAGAAGTTATGACCCGTCGAAGTTTCGCAACAGAACCGGCATGACACAGCGCGACATAAATAGTGAATTTACGAAAGAGCGATATTTGGCCTTAGCGATCTAAACGAAAGTCGTAGAATACGTTAAACCGAGAGCGTGCATAAAAAGAATGCCCAAATCTGACTTCGTATGAGGAAGTTATGATTTTTCGAAGTTTCGGCTTAGGAGTATGCAACCCGAAATTCGAATAATAGATCGAGCGGTTTTTAGCCGACACAACCTAAACGAGAATCGAAGATCTCGTTACTAGTAGCGTAACGATAAAAAGACAGACGAAAATGGACGTCGGATGAAGAAGTTATGAATTTTTAACGGACTTTTCCTGTCCCGGCCCGTTAAAAATATAATATTAAAAATGAAGTCAAAATTAGCCGACGGAGTCTAAACAAAAGTTGTAGAGCATAATCTCACCTACGCGTGGATATAAAGAACGTTAAAAATGGAGCTCGTATGTGAAAGATATGGATTTTTGAAGTTCGGAGCACAAACTTCGATACCTGACTGTGTTCACGACGTGAACATAGAAATTCACGATGTGAACTCAGTGAACGACACGTTTCGAGCCTAGAAGACACACGACATGCCTAGGAGGTGACCAAGATCAAACTCACAACGTGAATATACCTAGTTCACGACGTGAAAGTCGAATTTTCAGCCTATAAATAGCAATCGAGCGCTCCGTGTTTATGTTACCAATTCTCATTTCTCTTTCACTTTAAACACTCTTTTAGCCTACTTTTAACCCCCCGAAGTCCCGGTATCGTCCCTAACACCCGAAGCAAGTCCCGACGCCCCGAAGTTCCCGAGAAAATCATATTTTCTAGCCGAAACTCTGCCCGAGTAAGGCCGGTTTTCAACTAAAATTCCGGTTTCATCGAAGAATATTGTCTTAATAGACGAAGTGCTGTCCAATCGTCGTCTTATCAAGTGAGTGTATAGTCACTTTCATCTTACACATAGATATGAAGTATTTTATATAAAATACGTGCTATGTATATATATGTTGTTTGTTTATTTGGGATAAATGTTGAATGAATGTTTTATACATGTTTAAAATGATTTAAAATGTATATATATTTTATCTTCAAATATGTTGGGTAAAACATGGGAAGATAAAGAATGAGGGATGAAAGTACGGTATAGATGTACGTTGGTAGCTATGAATTTAGTACAGTATAGATGTATGTTGGTAGCTATGGATTTAGTACCTTGGCAGCTATGGACTTAGTGTCTGTTGTATAAACCTTGGCGATAATGTGACTTCGTGCCTATGTGACATAAATTGCTGAGGAAAAGCAGTGTTGTCACCCCGATGTTTGCCTTATTTGACATAAATTGCCGATGAAAGCAATGTTGTTACCCCATTGGTTTCCTTATTTGACATAAATTGCTGAGGAAAGCAGTGTTGTCACCCCGATGAGTGCCTTATTTGACATAAATTGTTGAGGAACCCCCGAAGCAGTGTTGTCGCCCCGATGAAATTTTTTTAGACTAGGTCCCTTATAAATAGATATTTTAGGGACGTAAAGTGAGGAATACGAGAATGAGTAATCAGGGTTATTTTTGGTTGATGAAATTAATAAATTTATTGTTGGTTGATGAAATTAATAAATTTATTATTTGTGGGTTGAAAACCCTATATGCTCACCAGGCTCCCAAGCCTGACCCACTCAGTTTCTTGTATTACAGGTAGTGGCAAGAGCATAGTTGGATGACTTAACGAGAGATTTTGGATTATAGGCCAGTAGATATAAATAAATGTTGTAAGGCTTATAATATACTATTTATGCTTTTGATCTGTATCGGAACATGACATCCCGAGGTTTTGTTATGAAATGGAAAATATATTTTTTAAAAAATGATTTGATAAATTATTATTATATTTTTGTTTTGGGAACAAATTCCGCAACATCTTTTGAAAAATTACTCTGATTTTATTTTAAAAGCATAAACTAAATCGGTCTTTTTTGGCCGAGAAATTTGGGGATGTCACATCATGGTATATGGTTTTCCTCAAAAACCATGCATTTGACTCCTTAATGCAATGTCGTGACACCCTTCATGCCTTTCCAGATACGCGTTCTTCATTTAGCACTACTATTTATTACTTTTAACTATTCATAAAATATTCGTTCGGTATTTTAAGTGGAGCTGAAATTTATATTTAAGTTGACACTGTAATGTTATATTTAAATTAACAATTTAAGTATGTTGTCCAAACCGTTCAAAAGTTGTAGCTTTAAACTGATAATGATTTACATACAACATATTAAATCTAATAAATTAAGTATAATATGTTAAAAGTTAAAGACATAACTTTATAAGTAGAAGTAAATATATTATTTTAATATTAAAATTTAGTTTATTTATGATTACACTTTAGGTTTGATATTTATTTAACCTTATTAACCAACTTATAATCATTATTAGAAAGACACTGCAGTTTATCACTTTTAACTATTTACAAAATATTTTTTGGGTTGTTTAAGTTAAACTAAAATTTATATTTAAGTGGATCCTGTAATGTTATATTTAAATTTATAATTTAGGTATTTTATACAAATTGTTCAAAAGTTGTAGCTTAAAATGATAATAGTTACATCCAACAATATATTAAAACTAATAAATTAAGTATAATATATTAAAAGTTAAAACACATAACTTTATAAGTAGAACTAAAGATATTCTTTTAATATTGAAATTTAGTTTATATATGATTACACTTTAGGTTTGATATTTATTTAATCTTATTAACCAACTTATAATCATTATTAGAAAAAATTGAAAATTCATAATTGAAAAAAAAATCTAAAAAAAATACAAATAATAAAATTGAGCATAGTACTATATCCGGGAGAAAAAAAAATTGAAATTTTTTATTGCATCATTAAAATTGAATCACGGATCATAAAAGTTGAATCATGGATCATAAAAATGATCCATGCTTCAATTTTAATGAGCCATTTTTTCCAGTTTCTTTTCTCTCCGATGTAGTACTATGCTCGATTTTATAATTTGTATTTTTTTAGATTTTTTTTTCAATTTTTTTAAGGTGTCCTCTCGAGTCCTCATTTTAAAAAGAGTCCTCATCCGATCCTGTTTCTCTCTCTCTCTCTCTCTCTGTATATATATATATATATATATATATATATACATATACACACACACACACATACACACACACATATATATATATATATATATATATATATACTAGTGGGGTACCCGCGCGATGCAGCGTCAGTAATTAGGTTTTGATGAGTAGTTTCTATTGTTTGAATAACTTTCTTTTCTTTGAGTAACTTTCTTGTAATTTGGTAACTCGCCATGACTCCAAGTAACTTCAAAAAAAAGTATAAGATTTAAACGGAAGGGCAATATATGCAACATTTTAATATTAAACTTATTGGTGACAATTGTTGAATTCTAAAATTATAATTGGTGGTTGTAAAATTTATTTTCTGAGCATTATTGCTCAACACCCTTCAATTTAACATAATTTTTATTAAGGTTAAAATAATAACATTTTGTTTAGATTTATCTTTCGAGGTGCAACTTTATATTAGTCTTTTGACAACGATAAATAACCTAGAAATATATATGTTATGTTTTATGTCATTTGACAACTTTTAAATCAACCATATACCAATTTGATAGCTTTCTTTTGGTACCTATGGCACCGAGTATTTTCATTTTCATCTTCTTTACTACTAACAGTTAATCGTATGTGAAGATCGAATGTAAAGAGTAAAAAAATTATTTATCATTCGTGCTTTTACTTCTTTTCTTCTTTGACTTTTAATACTATATTTTCAATTTTATTTAAAACGGTTAGAATTGTCTTATAACAGACTTTCTCAGTCTCTTAGAAGAGCATGTCTGCCATAAACCAAAACCAAAAATCTAACTCTTTCTATGCTTACCTTTGTCTTTCTATCTTATGCTGTCATGAGAGTTTGTTGGAAAAAGACATTATTTTATTGGGAAAAACAATCGTTTTAAAGGTTCACTAAAAGTGGTTCAACATGCATTGCTATATCAATGAAAATATGGCATTATAAGCTTTAAAACTACAAAATTATTGAACAAAAAAAACACATGAGGAAGCTTGAAAGTACCTTGCTTATTCACACATAATATGCACTTCAACGTAAAATAAAATGACATTTTACTGGTAAAAGGTATGCACTACAGCAGATTATAAGTACATTACTATCTAACCAAAAAAGTCAAAACCTAAAACCTTTACTTTTTATTAATGCCCCATGTATCTGCAGTTTTCAAAACATTCACTCACATCCTCTATAAAATATATTGAATACATGTACAACTTTCAGTATGTTTTTTAACATCTTACTTTCGTTTATTGTCAATCTTATCCCTGAGAGCCATTATTATCCACGTTGGAAGCAACAAAAACCAAACAAATAACTCGTTGAGACTACACATCAAACACCTTATGTGCATGAAACCAAAAAACTATTTAACCTTTCAGAATTCGATCATTTGAAGTTATATATTCAAAACATATACCGGAAAGGGAAAAAATTCACATTAAAAGTACCATATCTTCACATAGAAAAAGGTTATGATTTAAGAAAATTCACAACCCCTAGATCAACCTCATGGATTATACCATTCAGTTAATTAACTAATAAAATCATCTAATGCTACAAACATGTGTTTTGAAGAAAAAAAAAGATCAGCAAGACCAACCATAGTTTAAATTACACTCTGCCCTGCAGAAAAATGGAACAATCTCACTTATCTTGCTGATGGATTCATCAAGTACATAGTTTAATGAAATCTTTACCTTGCGAAAACGAATTTTGCAGCACACAATCTAACTGGCATATATACTCTACACTCACAACTTCTAACATCGATCCAAAGTCTGTATTTGAGTCAATATCTGTCCATATCAGTTCATTTTCGTCATCTTCTTCACCTAAAAACGTTAAATATCGATCCAGAGTTTGCATTTGAGTCCATATCTGTCTATATCAAGGCATTTCAGTTCTTCTTCGTCATCTTCCTCACCCGAAAACGTAAAATTATATATCAACTTTCTGTATAATTAAGTAAATAACCATAAAACAATACCCAGTTCAACGAAAACCTAAAAATCAACCAAAACTAAATCAAATTCAAGATTCAAACAAAAAACCCAAAATTTTCTTTTAACAGTTTTACGAAAAAACCTAGATGAGTATCTTTATTCAAAATCGATATATAGATTGTTTTTCAATAGTTGAATACTCACATACAAAGATTTATCAAAACAAAGTGATTCGGGATAAACTTAAACATCTGACGGGTTATGTGTTGAAAAACCTTCAACCACTGCACAAATTTGATAATCTTGTTCTTCACAAAGCCTGTCATATAAACCATACACAAAATTAGTTAAACTTGGCGACTATTTTTAGGAATAGGGTTTTCTTGGAGAAACAGAGAGAGAGAGAGAAAAAGCAAATTTGTGTATGGATGGTAATAGAGGTGAGGGAAGGTGGCGACGATCAGTGGCAGTAGAACCGGCATAAAAGAGTTTCTTGATGGTGGAAAAGGGGGGCGTTGAGATTGGCAAAGACGGCTAGGTTTTTGAGAAAGTGAGAGAACGGGCAGAAACACTCATGAAATGAATGGGCAAGGGTAGTTTAAAAAATGCTTTAACGAAGATGGAGAAAACTAAGCGACATATTAGGGTTTCAGAGAAGGGTGAAAAGAAGGGCGTCCATGGATGGCGAAGGCAGAGTATGGGTGCAACCATGCACAAAGGGGAAAGTAATTGTTATGGTAGTAAGATAATGGATGATTATGGCCGAGATTGGTGGGTAGGATTGGAGTTACAATTTAAATTATTCCGGATTTTCTCCAAGGATTTTATAATGGTATTTGATGCTATAATAGTTGTACCTCTAAAATTTTTTCAAGAAACATCAAATATATATATATATATATATATATATATATATATATATATATATATATATATATATGGGAGGGTTTAATTGAGAAAAAAAGGTTGAGAACGAGAGAATGAATCTGGACTACTCATTTCGAATCAACCGCTCAAGCGTTCGAACGTACTCGACCGACGGAACAGATCATACTCATTTATGAATACGTATGAATAAATACGAATATTCATATATATATATGAATAAGTATAGCGGAAGTGATTATTCATATATGAATACGAATATTCATATATATGAATAAGTATAGCGGAAGTGATTATTCATATATAAATACGACGGCAGTGGGTGGTAGCGGGGTTGACGGTTGTTGGTGGTGGTTGGTTGTGGAGGTGGTAGTGGTGACGGTGGTGGTTGGTGGTGGCGGTGGTTGGTAGCGGAGGGGAGGTGGTGTATTCATATATGAATACACATACATTTATATTCATATATGAATATTACTCATCGTCCGTCGGCCCGGTACGCTGAAGTGTTTTGCGGAAAAAATAAATGCGAAAAGAATTCCCTTATTCTCAACCTTTTTTAATTTTCTTAATTGAACTTATATATATATATATATATATATATATATATATATATATATATATATATATATATATATGATGAGGTTCAATAGAGAACCATAATTAACCAAGGAACCAAGGAACCAATCGTGAACGTCGGAAATTATAACGATCAACGGCCAAGGAAATAGATGTACAATTTTACATTGGACGCACACACACCAAATTATACCAAAAAATCCATCCTTTACAAAAAAACTCACCACTTTTTTTCGTTTAAATTTTTTTAGACCATGTTTTTTATCGAAAAAAAACCGAATATATCGTTGTTCACGATTTTTCGTCCTCTTTCCATAGAGATCCATGATGATATATACAAAACAAACTTTTTTTTTTCGAAAAAAATCCACTTCATTTTCTTTGATGAAAAAGTTAATGTCTATTTTTTTATAGAAAAAAAATTAATAAATATATCAAAATTCATATTTTTTGTACTTTTTAAACATAGATTCATATTCATGTTAAAAAAAAACGATATTACAGTTCAGATTCACATTGTGAACCTGCTCAGATTCATATTGTAAACCTGTTCAGATTCACATTGTGAACCTCCTCAGATTCACAGTGTGCATAATAATAAGTCAGATTCACAGTGTGAATCTGAACTGATCGGAGTTTTTTCACATTGTGAATGTTAAAATTTGAAATATTTACAGTTTAGATTCACAGTGTGAATCTATACTGATCTAGTTTTTTTTTTTTTGTGAACGTTCTCAGATTCACAGTGTGCATACTAGTAATTCAGATTCACAATGTGAATCTGAACTGTTCGAGATTTTTCATATTGTGAATGTTAAAAATTGAAATATTTACATTTTAGATTCACATTGTGAATCTACACTGTTCGAGGTTTTTTTTTTAATCGGTGTTGATGTTTATTAATAGAGTACAAAAAATTAATATTTTTGGTATAATTTTTTTTTTATAAAAATAAACTTAAATATTGAAAAAACTAAGAAAATTAAGTGGGTTTTTTTCGAAAAAAAAAGTTCGTTTTTTATATATTATCATGGATCTCTATGGAAAGAGGACGAAAAATCGTGAACAACGGTATATTCGGTTTTTTTTTTTCGATAAAAAACTTGGCCTAAAAATTTTTTTAAATGAAAAAAAGAAAGTGAGTTTTGTTATAATGCGTTACATGTGCGTCCATTATAAAAGTTTACAACCCTTCATTTTGCCGTTGATCGCTTTAAATTCCGGCGCTTTGGATTTGTTCATTGGTTCCTTGATTAATAATGGTTTTCTATTGAACTTTTATATATATATATATATATATATATATATATATATATATATATATATATATATATATATATATATATATTACAAAGGCAGGCATATATTCCTCCTTCGTCTATCGTTATTAAATATCAAAACTTTCTTGGTTGTCAAGCTCAACAAATACTTACATATCTTATCTACCTCATATAGCATCTTCAATCCCAATGAGCCTGCTATTATTCTAATAGTTTTACTAGTGACAACCCTAGATAGAAATAATATATATGTTTTATTAAAGAAAACATTCAGTGTTATCATTTCATGTATAAAAGGTAATAGAATCACAAATATATATATATATATATATATATATATATATATATATATATATATATATATATATATATATATATATATATATATATATATATAAAATACCATTTTAAAGACTACTTCCCATTGGTAGTCACTGACACCTACAAAAACACTTCAACCGCAACAAGAATCCGAGTGATTCATAGCTACCAAATTTCTTTTAAATTGTTCCCACATCAATCATTATTTAGGCATTATAACCAGAAAATATTAATTTCATTTTAATAGAAACGAATTACAAAATGATGGATGATCCACCGATGATCAACTTTTATATAATTTATCACAAAATATTATTATCTAATGTAAATAAAAAATTCATGAAAATTCATTTTTTCACAAAAAAGTTCTTATAAAATCAGATTTTGTAAACAATTTGCCATTTAGATTGATCATTTAGACTAAAAAAATATATACACCAATGATCTCATTTAGATTAAAAAAGATGATACACCAATGATCCCCTTTTTTTTAACAACAAAAAGATTTATAATAAAAAGGTAGTCAGACTTTAGAGAAAAAGAACCTTTACATCGGGATAATATTGATTGTATTTTGCATTCAATCAATCTATTTGATAGTACAGTTAATGTCTATACACAAATCACTCAAACGAACAATCAACAATATGCTCAACTATCATATCTGTCTTAATCTTTTTCTCCGAACTTGATATCATTATGATATATAGTCAAAGCATCCACCAAATAAAAAAATGACCGCCTCCTAATGACATAGGTCCCAATAACAAGTCGGGCAGGGAGAAGAACAGACTTGGACAATATATAGGTTTTGTCGAACTAATAAATCCACGATCGAATCGACCCGGCCGACCGGGGTTGAGGCCTCGGTCCCGTTGGTACAAATGGTAGATTGATGACACCTTCTCATTGTCCAATCATGTATTATGGACCAACGGATATCTAGGCATCTCCAACTATAAAGCGAGGGGAACGTAAAGCTGACGAGGTATGTAAAAACTCACTTAAAAACCTTCTCTTTCACCCTCTATAAATGACCTTCTCCCTTATCTCAAATACTCCGACTAACTTTTTCATCGGAGAGGTCTCGGACGAACGTCCGAGGTCGCTCTAACCTTATTTTCTATTGGAGCCATACCACGAGGAGCAGACTACTCCTACGAAATCTCATTGACAATACCCATAAAGGAGACTCGGGTACAACATTTTGCGCTGTCAGTGGGACGTCTTATAAGAAGCCATGTCAGAATCTTTAGTCACACCCATCGTAGACAATCGCATTCGACAAATACAAACGTCCCAAAATTCCAAAGCATTTTTTTTTCATTTTTATTTATTTTAAAATATATGTCTTACAAAACATTACATGTCGTTATTACATCATGAATTATAAAAGTGTTTCAGCGAAAGTCTATAAAACTTTATTGATGTTTCGATACGGATATAGTCATGCATGAGCCTTTCCACGGTCAGATGAACAACATGCAAAGTAGTTATTCAACAACTGTAAGTCGAAGCTTAGTGAATTCCCTAAAAATATTCCACACCACAACACATATACAATGCATACACATAATGGCCTTCAGCTATATGGTCTGCACCTTGGCCTTCTGCATATATCTGGTCCTCCCTATATAGCCTTCAACATGTGGCTAGTCCGCCCGAGGCTATTGGCCTTCAGCCCAGGGTTGGTTCATCCTCAACTCCACTCGTGTGTATATATATATATATATATATATATATATATATATATATATATATATATATATAACAACAATCCACATAACATGCAACTAACTATCGTGGTCTAATTGACTAAGTGCATACTACAAGGTAACTATACACTAACATATTGAACTATACAATATAGTGAGAAAAACTCACTTGGTTAATATCTCGGATGACTGACAACAATCTACTAAGGATTACACTAACATGTAACATGCTTAACAAGAATGGCCTACATAGTATTTTGAATAATAAGATCCTACGACAAACTGGTAATATGGACTAGATCTATCACTAATCCCAATGAATATTGATAGACCTATCAAGTATGGATCAGTCATACAAGATAGTTGGGAGGCAGGACCATTTCGGCGTATAGCCTTTCTGAAATCCAATAACCAAGAAAACACGACCATTCTAGACACCTCTTCCGTAAGTAGATCAATCAGTATTATAACTGGAATTACTGATAAATCTATATACATATGTATATTCATAACAACGTCAATGAACATAAATATAGTTACACTTAGGACAGAGTAAGCGTAGCTTACCTACAGAGTAGTTTGATGAGGACCGAGAGTTTAAACGGGCAGAATAATGACTCGTGAACTTCTACACAAAGGCTACAAATAGCTGAGCACTCAGGGATGTTGTAGGGATCCGCCGCGTGCTAGATTCTCAAGGAAGAATGCTAAAGCAGAGGAAAAACTGCGAGAGAAAGGTTCTAGGGGTATGGAGTGAGCAACTTATACAAAACATGGAGTATTTCTAGGCTTATGTGGATGCGCGCCACGCAAGGCCTAGGGCACGTTGCGTACTGGGGTCTTACTGGCTCCTATGGGAGTTTGCCACATGTCGCGTCTGGAGGCATCCACCTCATCCCTTCTAGAAGGGTGCCATGTGTTATGCCCATAACATGCCGCATCACCTTGACACTTGGAGGAGGGGAATGGTCGACTTGCCACATGGTTCTCTCTGCTGCCGCCACGTCATCAATGCGCGCCCAGTTTTCCAAAATTTTGAAATGGCATAACTTCTTCATACAAGTTCCATTTTGACGTTATTTATATCCCTGAAAAGCTCTCAACGAGATCTACAACTTTCCTTTAGATCCTAACAGCTAATTCTCACGCTATCAAAAATTTATCTTTTTGATAGGCTTAGCCTGTTAGAGATCACTTTAAAAAGCATAACTCCTACATACAGATTTCGTTCTTGATGATCTTTATATTTACACACTCTTATTGAAGAGATATGCAATTCTCATTTAGATTATTTTTCCTAATAATCTACTGATCTAAATTTCAATTTATGCCTGCACACCGTTGTGCTGAAATCCTACAAAATCCTAACTTCCTCTAATGAAGTCAGATTTAAATGTTCTCTATACGTACGAATTCGATTTTACAAGTACCATGACTTTTCTTTAGGTTACTAAGGCTACTAATTCATCTAAGTAAATTTATGATTTATATTAATCGTGAACAATTACAGAAACGATAAAATTGGGTGTTACAACCTTCCCCCACTTACAAGGATTTCGTCCCCAAAATCTAACTAAATAACTCTGGGTAGTTGCTTCTAATATCTTCTTCTGTCTCCCAAGTCCATTCTGATCCTCTTCGGTGTGGCCACTGGACCTTTACTAAGTTCATCACCTTGTTACGCAAAGTCTTCGTCTTCTTATCAAAGATGGCCACCGGCTTTTCCACGTAGTTCAACCGGTCATCTACGTGAATGTCTTCCAAAGGTACAATTGCACATTCATCCGCAATGCACTTCCTTAATTAGGAGATGTGGAAGGTGTTATAGATCTGACTGAGCTCTTCTAGCAGATGGAAACGATAATCAACCTTACCCACTCGAGAAATGACTCGAAAGGGTCCGATATACCTTGGACCTAACCTGCCCCTCTTCCAGATCCTGATGACACATTTCCATGGTGAAAGCTTAAGTAACACTAGGTCTTCTACTAGGAATTCAAAATTCGATCTTCGTCGATCTGCGTAAATTTTTTTTCCGACTCTGTGCAGTCTTTAGCCTTTCTCGCACTTGTTGCATAAGTTCGGTGGTCTTGATCACCACATCAGTGCTACCCATGACTCGTTGGCCAACTTCTCCCCAACATATGGGCGTTCAACACTTCCTTCCATAAAGCATCTCAAAGGGAGGTCTACCAATACTGGAATGGTAGCTATTGTTGTACGAGAATTCTGCTAATGGTAGATATGTATCCCAACTTCCACCTAAATTAAGCACATATGCCCTCAACATGTCTTTAAGAGTTTGAATAGTCCTTTCGCTCTACCTATCGGTCTGAGGGTGATAAGTTGTGCTGTTATGCAATCTCGTGCCCAACTCATCATGGAACTTTCTCCAAAATCGAGAAGTAAAACGGACTATCAGAGATCACCAAAACTGGTACTCCATGACGAGAGACTACTTCCTTAACATATATCTCTGCAAGCTTCTCAACCGAGGAGCTTTCTTGGATAGGCACGAAGTGGGCACTCTTGGTTAATCTATCCATTATCACCCAGATAGTGTCTATTCCACGAGGACTCTTTGGAAACTTGGTGATGAAGTCCACAATTATTTGCTCCCACTTCCACATCAGGATATCAAGAGGTTGTAATTTTCCATGCGACATCTGATGTTCGGCCTTGACATTTCGATAAGTCAAACACCTTTCGACATACCATGCTACATCTCTTTTCATACAGGGCCACCAATAACTATGTCTGAGGTCCCTGTACATCTTTGTAGCTCCTAGATGAATCGAGAACTTGGACTTGTGCACCTCGACCACTAGTATTTGTCGAGTTCCTCCTGAGTATGGAACCTAAATTCTTCCATGTAGTGTTAACAACCCATGACTATCTATGTCGAAAGCTGAGATCTACCCTGGAATTCTCTTGATTTTCCAATTTTCTTCCTTGATTGCTTTACTCTGAGCTTGCTTGATCATCTCAAGTACTGGAGTGATCACTGTCATCCTTAAACAGACACCCTTTATTATCATACTGGTTGTTTTCTGACTTAATGCATTAACTACTATATTGTCCTTACCTGGGTGGTAAAGGATTTCGCAGCCGTAGTCTCTCACTACATCCAACCATCGACGTTGCCTTATGTTTAGGTTGGGCTGACCCATTAAATATCTCAAGCTCTTATGGTCGGTGTAAATGGTACACCGAATTCCATACAGATAATGCCTCCAAATTTTGAGAGCGAAGACCACTGCTCCTAACTCTAAATTAGGTGTCAGATAGTTAGCTTCATGAGGCTTCAACTATCGGGATGTATATGCAATTACTCAACCTCGCTGCATGAGGAAGGCTTCGAAACCCATAATTTACGCATTACAGTAAATTACCATATCGTCAACACCTTTTGGGAAGGCTAACACTGGAGCTTCGCATAACTTTTGCCTCAAAGTCTCGTATGGTAACTATTGCTCAATTCCTCAATGAAAAACGACTCCTTTCTTCGCCAAACAGGTCATGGGTACCGCAATCTTGGAAAAGTATTGAACGAATCTTTTATAATATCCATCTAATCCCAAAAATCTTTGAATTTCTGAGGGAGTAGTCGGGACTGGACATTGCATTACTGCCTCTATCTTGGCTGGGTCTACTAAAAAACCATCTTGGTTGACAAGATGCCTAAGGAACTGGACCTCTTGTAACAAAAAATGACACATGGAGAACTTTCCATACATCTTCTTCTTTCATAGAACCTCGAGTACCTACCTCAGGTTCTCTTTATGCTGCTCTTGGGTCTTCAAAAAGACCAAAATATCATTGATAAACATGATTACCGATCGATCAAGAATAGGTCTACATACTTGGTTCATTAAGTCCATGAATGCCGTGGGTGCATTCGTGAGCCCGAAAGGCATCAATACGAACTCATAATGACCATACTGAGTTCTGAAGGCAGTCTTTGGTATATACTCTTCCCTTACACGCATCTGATGGTATCCTGAACATAGATCAATCTTCGAAAACCACGACGCTCCTTGAAGTTGTTCGAGAAGGTGATCTATCCTAGGTAAGGGATAACGGTTCTTCACCGTGAGTTTGTTAAGCTCTTTATAGTCTATGCACATCCTGTGCTACCCATCCTTCTTCTTAACAAATAGAATCGATGCTCCCCATGGATAACTACTTGGCCAAATGAACCCCTTGTCCATCAGCTCTTATAGTTGATTAGACAATTCATGCATCACTGGGGGTGCAAGACGATAAGGTGCCTTGGCTATAGGTGCCGCACCAGGAACTAGGTCGATTCTAAATTCTACTTGACGCTCCAGAGGCATACCAAGCAGGTCATCGAGAAACACATCAGGGAATTCTCAAACTACTTGCACTTATGCCTAAGTTCCCTTCTTCTCCTCTCGGGTGTCATTCACATAGACCAAGAATCCCTCGCATCAGTGTTGTAGATATTTTCTAGCCGTCGCGGTGGAACATAATGATAAATCTTTTCTGGAACCTTCTCCCTCATGATAAGTTCTCCCATACTTTGGGTTCGAATCCATATTATCCTCTTTCTATAGTCGATTAAGGCCTCAAACTGATTTAGCCAATCCATGCCTACTATTACGCTCATTCCTCGCATAGGAATAGAAATAATGTTTAGAGGGAAACTAACGTTGCCTATTCCTAATGTACAACTATGGTAAATGTTTGAAGCATTAATCGCTCGATCGTCAGCTATTTCTACTTGTAAGGGATGATCTAAATTTGCTATGGTGTTATCAAAGTTTTTGCTAAACCTAAGTGATACGAAGGAATGGCTAGCTCTAGAATAAAATAATACTAAAGTAGGCATGGAGTTGACTAGAAACATACCAGCTTTAACATCAGGTGCCTCCCTTGTTTCTTCTGTTGTGAGCTGAAAAGCTCGCCCCTTAGCCTTGGGGGCTTCAGATCTCCCTTGACGTCCATTAGTTATCCTCAGAGTTGCGGGTGCTAGAGCCTGCATTGCTCCCGTCTGCTTCAGAAGGGGACATTCATCCTTGAAGTTTCCGAGCTGGTTATAGTTGAATCAGACACACATGTTCTGTTTGTAGTCCCTGGCATAGTCCCCTTCCTTGCCACACTTGTGGCATCCTGGTCCTGCTCTACAAGGACCATCGTGAAACTTCCCACAATTATTGCAAGTGTGTCACTTCTGACCTCCAAACCTTGAACCAGTAGATTTGAACTTCTTGACTGCCGGCTGTGATGGAGCCAGAGTCTACTTCTTCTCCCTAGTCTGGGTTTCCATCTCTATTTCTCTCCTCCTAGCACGATCTTGCATCTCTACCAAGGTCTTGTAGCAATTGTTTGCTATAAACTCTCTAATATCAATTTTGAGTATACTCAGATACCTAGACATCTTCACTTGCTCTGAGGATGCATACTCGGGGCAGAAAAAGTCCCTCTCCGTGAACTTCATGGTGATCTCCATCACTATTTTAGTTGTCTGCTTGAGCAAAAAAAACTCCTGAGTTAGTCTCTCCCTTTACAATAGTGGAACATACTCCTCCCCAAACTTCTCAAAAAACCACTCCCAGGTCACTATGTCCTTCTCTGCCGGTGTGTAATCCTTTCTGACAAAATTTCACCAGTCCTTCACCCCATGAATGAGGAGATTTTTTGCATACCTAAACTTCGGTTTAGCGTGAAAAGCGTAGGTATAGAAGCATCCCTCCACATCTAAGATCCATCTTATTGCAGCAATTCGATCTCATACACCTTCAGACTCTGGGGCTTGGTGTTATTAAACTCTCGATAAGGCATGTCCTTATCTCCAGATGAGGTTGTAGCAACAACATCATCAATGGTGGCGGCGACAGCCGTACTAGCAACGACATCATACCTTTCGTCAAATAGATCGATTAGTACGGCTTTGACGGTCCCGAAAAATGGATCATCTCTCTTACAGCTGCTGCTACCGCTGTCTCTATCCAATCACGTATGTCAGCCTCGCTCGGTACTGACCCTTCCGATCCAGAACAAGAATCGCTCGCTCTCATGATCATCACCGTGTTGAGGATGGAAATGGGAATGGCTTAATACTAATTTGAGCTATCTAAAGATAACACTCAACCCTTTCCAGTTCCTTAGTAACTTTATGACCCTTCCTGACTCCTGTATGGATCTTGTGCTTCCGGTAGTACAGGCCCATACTACCTTCTACACCTATCCATACTAGATCCAAGAATTGTCCTAACGTTTCTAAGTCACTACACTCCCTTATCTACTACCTTTCACACACTCAGTGTTGAAAGGCCTAACTACTCTTTTTCCTAGATTTTCTTCTAGGGTTCCTCTTATACGAACTCTAGTACTATAAGAAGATGTTCCTAATATCAATGATCACCTCGTGTATGCAAGTCGTACGTAATCCGGTATTGGATAGTCAGTCGAATAATTAATTATACCCTAAGCACAAAATCAAACAAGGAACATGAAGTAAGACTGAACAAAGCATTTTAAGGCTATGGAATCCTAATTAGGTGCAACTCTAAAGAATACACTTAGTAACTGTAGCAGATCAATACAGGCTTCAAGTAGTACATAAAAGCAATCCCTAATGCTACAAGGCATCCTAATTATCAGTAAAATCTAACTAATAATTCATGAAAGAGATCCTGAGCCTTACACTAGCATGCATTTCTAACAGATCTTATATCAATAAATAAAGCATTATGGATATTTAGGGAATCAGTTTCCTTCCTGAGCTCCGCCTGATTGTACGCATCACATCCTTATCATCTTTACATAATTTATTTTATGAAAAGTTTTGTTTAAGATATTCAGATCCTTAGTTTGAGTCTAGAATCTCACGAGTGTTCATCCAATTTGCTCAAACTAGGGCTCTGATACCAACTTGTAACGTCCCAAATTTCCAAAGCAATTTTTTTCATTTATATTTATTTTAAATTATATGTCTTAAAAACATTACATCTTGTTATTACATCATTAATTATAAAATTGTTTTAGAGGAAGTCTATAAAACTTGATTGATGCTTCGATAAATATACAATCATGTGTGAGCGTTTCCAAGGTCACATGAACAACTTGCAAAGCAGTTATTCAACAACTGTAATCCAAAGCTTAGTGAATTCCCTTAAAATATTCCATACCAAAAAACATATACAATGCATACACATAATGACCTTCAGCTTATAGCCGGTCTGCACCTTGGCCTTCAACATATAACTGGTCCACCCTATATAGCCTTTAGCATGTCGCTGGTATGCTCTCTTCTGGCCTTTAGCATAAAGATAGTCCGCTCTATATAGCCTTCAACACTAGTCTATTGGCCTTTAACCCAGGGTTGATCCGCCCTTAACTCCACACGTGTATATATATATATATATATATATATATATATATATATATATATATATATATATATATATATATATATATATATATATATCAACAATCCACATAATAGGCAACTAACTATCCTGGTCTAATTGCCTAAGTGCATACAACAAGGTAACTATATCCTAACATACAGAGGATACATACTGGAGTATACAATATAGTGAGAAGAACTCACTTGGTTAATATCTTCGATGACTGACAACAATCTACTAAGGATTTCACTAATAGGTAACATGCTTAACAAGAATGGCCTATATATAGAGTATTTTGACTACTCAGATCCTAGGGAAAACTAGTAATAGGGACTAGATCTATCACTAATCCCAATGAATATTGATAGATCTATCAAGTTAGGATTAGCCAGGCAGGATGGTTGGGAGACAGGATCATTTCGGCGTATAGCCTTTCTAAAATCCAACAACCAAGCCAATGTGGTCATTCTAGACACCTCTCCCGTAAGTAGGTTAAACAATATTATAACTAGAATTAGTGATAAGACTATATACATATGTATATTCATAACAACGAATATGAACATAAATATAGTTATGATTAGGACAGAGTAAGCGTACCTTACCTATAGAGTATTTTGACGAGGACCGGGAGTTTAAACTGGCATAATACTGACTCGTGAACTTCTACACGAAGGCTACAAATAGCTGAGCACTCAGGAATGTCGCAGGGCTTCACCGCAGGATAGATCGTCAAGCAAGAAGGCTAAAGCAGAGGAAAAACTAAGAAAGAGATGTTATAGGGGTATGGAGTGTTCAACTTATAGAAAACGAGTATTTATAGGTTTATGGGGATGCATGTCGTGCAAGTCCTAAGGTGTGCTGCATAGTGGGGTCTTGCTGGCTCTTGTGGGCATTTTCCATGTGTCATGTACGGAGGTATCCACCTCATCCATTCTAGAAGGGTGCCACGTGTCGCAAAGTTATGGTGCCACGTGTCATGCGCACAACAGGCCACGTCACCTTGACTCTTGGAGGAGGGGAATGGTCGACTTGCCACGTGTCATGCTCAGTACATACAGATTCCATTCTCGATGATCTTTATATCGAAGAACTCCTGTTGATGAGATCTTCAATTCTTGTTTAAATTATATTACCTAATAATATACCGATCTAAAATTCAATTTCTGCCTGTACACGGTTGTGCTGAAATCCTAGAAAATTTTAACTTCCTCTAATGAAGTCAGATTTAAATGTTCTATATACGTACAGATTCACTTTTACGAGTACTATGAATTTTGTTTAGGTTACTAAGGCTACTAATTCATCTAACTAAATTTCAAATTTATATTAATCATGAACATTTATAGAAACGATAAAATGGGGTGTTACAGACGCCGTCAACTCCGAGAAAGAGAAATAGGAGTTAAGGGATATCCAGCAGTACCTTCAAATGAAGGCAACAATGAAGGAAATGGTGGAAGGAGAAAAAGAACAAGTATACGTCCACACCACAAACACTGACACCTATGACGAGGATGAAAGCTCGCAGAGTAAGAGACGATTATCAACTTGGTAGTTTCAATATACCTCATACATACACAAAAACATATAAGTTTATTTATTTATACGAGTTATAGAACTCGTATCTTAGGCTCGTTTATGTGCGTGTTAAATACAACCTTGGCATATGACTCTATCCGTATATCCGTACCATTTCTATAAACTTGACTAGATGTATATTACCTAGAAACCATAGTTTATATGTCTATCCGTACCGTTACTATAAACTTGACTAGATGTTTATTACCTAGAAACCATAGTTTATATGTCTATCCGTACAAATTCCTTACTATAAACTGGACTAGACTTTTATTGCCTAGCAACCATGGTTTATATTTCTATCTTTATCAAACATTCTTCCAAACACAGTTTTCTTACAAAGGCAATACTTTTTAGACTTTTAAAAGTATTATACTGCGGTTAAGTGGAAAACTTGTGACACTCACCAACCTTTGTGTTGACTCTCAAACTTACATGTATTCTTAGGGGATCATTAGACAGGCTTTCAGACGGAAGATTTGTCGTGGATTTCAGACGACTTAGCTATCTAGTTGTTGGTTATCTGCCTACTTGTTTAAGGCAACTACTATCTATTATCACTTGTAAGAACCTTGTATTCAAACCTTAATGTTGAAATATAAAAATGTTTTGTTTATTGTTGTACTTGTGCTGTATATTCAGTTTATCTGTGATCCATGAACTTAGTCGCACTCCCGGCGTGTTCCGCCTTGGCTGGGGGTGTGATAGTACCATAGCCTTGGTTTGAGGGATTTAGGCACACTCTCCGGTGTGACTTAACTCAAACTAAGGAATTAGTAATATTTTGAAAGAAAACAAGTTTCTAATTAAGAAGGTTTTTATAAAGAAAAAGGGGGTGTGATGCGTGCAATTAGCTAAGCTCAAGTAAGTGATTCCTAGAATACCCGTACATAACGTTATGTTATAAGTTATGAGAATTTCATGCTATATTAGGGCTAAGGATCTGCTCAGGATTGCATGATAGAATTCTAGGAGAGAAGCCTTTATATGCCTATTGGTTGAGCTTTTAGAACTGCATGCTAGTATGGATGTCATATGATTGGATATAATGACCTGATTTGGTCGTGCAATGGTTAGAATTTCCATATGCTCGAATGCTACTTGCTTTGTGCTTTGTGGGATTCATATTGATGTGAGCTGAGTATTTCATGAATATGTTAAGTTACATGCGGTAAAGATTAAACAATCTGAGAGTGATTGACTTAGCCCTATTGCGTAGCTCTCGTTTGAGTCTAACCTTTGTAGGATTGAGTCTTGTAGTCAAAGGATTATCTGAACTTTGTTTCATGTAATTGTATTCATGAAGTAGTTAGCTGAAATTAGTAGAGGACCTTCAACAGCTGATGGTAGGGTAGGGTGAGGAACCTAGGAGAGCATAGGAAGTGTTTGGTGGGTGGGTTGGATGTGCTGCTTAGTAGGGTACTTGGAGTACCAGTTTTAGAAGGTGACTTAGAGGATTTGGGATGATTCTTGAGGAAAGTATGGATAGGTGCGGAAGGTAGTATTGAGCCCATACTGCTGAAAGCACAAGATCTTTACTCGAATCGAGGAAAGTTATGGAGATTCTAAGAAGCCTGTAGGATGAGGATTATTTGGGTACTTTCTGATCAATTGTGTGATTTCTTTTTAGTATGGTGATGAGAATGCATGGAGGAGGTTATTGTTCTGGTTCCGGCTCAAGTGCTGGTATGGAGCCGTTTGAGGAGCGGATGCGGGAGTTCACCTTGTCGGAGATCACCCGCGGTATTTTGGAGCAAACTCCATTGATATTCAATTCGGTCAATGCGGGGATTATTGGAAATCATGGATGAGCGTGTGGGCTCATTCCGCACTGAGATTATGGATATTGTGGGAGTACATACTCTTTCCTTCTACGATTTCCGTGCTTGTGTAGCTCCCAAGTTCTTTGTGGAGAAGGACCCCATTGCTAGTACGAGGTGGTTAGCGAACATGGTGAACGCTTTCCAGAAGAGCTTCTTCCCCGAGCGGTCGAAGGTCAAATTTGCATTCTTTCTTTTGAAATACAGAGCTCGTGACTGGTGGGAGGAGATGGATTTCCCTTTAGGAGTCGAGGCTATTGAGACGATGACTTGGGATGAGTTTTTACCCAATTTAGGGCAGAGTTTGCACCAGCTATTGAGGTGCAGCAGTTGGCGAGGGAATTCCTTAGTATGATGGGACGGCGGGACGATATTAGGGAATTTATGAGTATGTGAAGCTGCAAGACCCTGGAAGATATGATTGCTAGAGCCCATGAACAGGAGATTGACTTGGAGCACCTTGGAAAGAGGAAGACATATCAGTCTCAGATATCCAGGGGTCCTATGAAGAGGCCCAAGACTCTGGAGGAGGTTATTGTTCTGGTTCCGACAGTATTTTGGAGATCACCCGCGATATTTTGGAGCAGACTCCACTGATCTTCAGTTCGGTCAAGGCGGGGATTATTGGAAATCATGGATGAGCGTGTGGGGTCATTCCGCACTGAGATTATGGATATTGTGGGAGTACATACTCTTTCCTTCTACGATTTTCGTGCTTGTGTAGCTCCCAAGTTCTTTGTGGAGAAGGACCCCATTGCTAGTACGAGGTGGTTAGCGGACATGGTGAACGCTTTCCAGAAGAGCTTCTTCCTCGAGCGGCCGAAGGTCAAATTTGCATTCTGTCTTCTGAAATACAGAGCTCGTGACTGGTAAAAAGAGATAGATTTCGCTTTAGGAGTCGAGGCTATTGAGACGATGACTTGGGATGAGTTTTTACCCAGTTTAGGGCAGAGTTTGCACCAACTATTGACGGTGGGACGATATTAGGGAATTTATGAGTATGTCAAGCTGCAAGACCCTAGAAGATATGATTGCTAGAGCCCATGAACAGAAGATTGACTTGGAGAACCTTGGAAAGAGGAAGACATATCAGGCTCAGACAGCCAGGGGTCCTATGAAGAGGCCCAAGACTCTGGATTCGCAAGTAGGAGGCCATCAGGGTCGGGTCCATTGTGTCAGGTTTGGGAGGACTCATGAGGGGGGCTATCGGGAGATAGGAAGGTGATGTTTCAGTTGCAGATATATGGGTCATTTCAGCAGGGACTGTCCTCGAGGATCGGTTTCGATGTGTTTTCACTTCAATCAGGTAGGCCACAAGAAGGCCCACCGTCCGAGGTTGATGAGCGGACCAGTGAAAGTGCATGCTCTAGTTACTTTAAGGATTACTGATATTCGTGAGAGCAGGGTCGAGGCTCCAACAGTGAGGAGCCAAGCGTTGCAGTTGCTTGTATGGGAGACCAGAGTTTCATCAGATGTTATCACGGGTACGTTCCATTTCCGTTTTCTTCGCCAATTCATATATATATATATATATATATATATATATATATATATATATATATATATATATATATATATATATATATATATATATATATATATATATATTGAAAGACCCAAACTTTCATACTAAAGACATTGTTACCCCAAGTTACTCCAAAACATGCTACATGCATATTCAAAAATAATATTTTACATTGATAATTTGATTACAAATGACTGGATACAAACCAACTATTTAGACTATTACAAAGTGTTATATATTACATAACTACCCAGGATATTATAGTTTTATACATACATGAGTACTAAATACAAAAGTAATAGTTTTAACTATTCAAAATCTTCTATCAGTATATAACTATAGTGGATGCTTATTGCCTGTAATTGTTAAACACTGAGAGGGGTAAGCGGTGACGCTTAGTGAGTTCAATAATAGATACAATATAACGTTATGCCATATATATATATATATATATATATATATATATATATATATATATATATCAACATGACAGAACAAAGGGGGACAAAGAACAACAAAGGTAGATGAGTATCATATGCCATGCTTTCCATATCAACAAATAATCTCATTCAAAGATTTACAATCAATGAGACATAACAATTTGAATACTTAATATACATCAATAACGCTTCGGCCCAAATGGCACAGAAGACATACAATTTCTGATTAAACATTTTGGTAGATTTCAGGCTTTCAGCCCTATCTAACCTTCTGCCAATGCCATAGGGGTAGAAGTCATTCTCTTGCGAGACATGCGCTACACGATCAGAGGCTACATACCAATACCACTCTGAATCTAAGTCCTTTCACTGATCACATGGCGAAAGGAACAACTTTGCTATCAAAATAGCACAAAATAATAACACGGGAAAATAACATGGAAAAGCACATAGAATATATAACACATAACATACAATTGTTCCTATATATTGAATTCACCGTGAAATAATTTATTGATAAAATGATAATTTGGGCAACACTTCGCCTCTAAATATGACTTTCTTTTACGAAACCGGGGATGTTTTCTCAAAAACCGAGCTTCACGCGGGCAGAGTTTCGTCTTGAAAAACTCTTTTCTCCGGATCTTCGGGCTCTCCGGGGCTTGCTTATGATGCTAGGATAGTATTTTAGGGTTAGGGGTATTTATTGCAACTTAAAGGAAAGCATAGGGTAAGAGAAGTGAAAATTGTAAACAAAAATCGGCTGCCTTCGTTTGCTATTTATAGGGGACTGAAACACGAATTACGCTGGGTGTAAATCGTTATGTACGCGGGGCGTACTGCCCTGATAATCTCTTCGCTGGGCGTACACTCCATTACGCGGGACGTAATGCATTGCGGCTCAGTACGCTGGGCGTACACCGAGTACGATGCGCGTAGCGTGATGCGTGGCATCAGACGTGTCGAACCTGCGTGACACGTGTCGTATGCGAAGAAGGTGTTGACGTTGCCGGCTCCGGATAACAAACATGAGTACGCTGGGCGTACACTGATTTTCTAAACTTCTAAAATCCATATCTTTTGCATACGAGCTCCGTTTTTGACGTTCTTTATATCCACACATAGGTGATATGATACTCTACAACTTTCGTTTAGACTCCGTCGGCTAATTTTGATTTTATTTTTAAAGTTATATTTTTAACAGGCCGGGACAGGAAAAGTCCGTTAAAAATTCATAACTTCTTCATCCGACGTCCGTTTTCGTCTGTCTTTTTACCGTTGTACTACTATTGACGAGACCTTCTATTCTTGTTTAGGTTGTGTCGGCTAAAACACACTCGATCTTTATTTCGAGTTTTTAGCTGTATACTGCTATACCGAAACTTAGAAAAATCATAACTTCCTCATACGAAGTCAGATTTGGACGTTCTTTTTATGAAAATTCTCGGTTTAACAAATACTACGACTTTTATTTAGTTCAATAAAGCTAAAAAGTAGTTTATCAAAAACTCACTTTTTACGTCATATGGCGTCGTGCCGGTTCTGTCGCGAAACTTTAAGGAGTCATAACTTCTTCGTTATAGCTCGGATTTCGATGAGGTTTTCGCCTAAATGTTTCTAACGAGATTCTTTACAACTTTGAATAATATAATTTTACTGATTTTCAACTTTATATTTTCATTAATTTCAATAGTTAACTTTTGATCAGAATCTCATAAGACTTACCATCACTTTCTGAACGATTCTAAACATAGTTTTACTTCAATTCTAGTAAAAATTATCTGATAGAACTCAACGCTCATAATCATATAATATTTCATAATATTATTTACTTTTAAAAGTTACAAAACACGATAACTGAACGTGTATGTTACATATATATATATATATATATATATATATATATATATATATATATATATATATATATATATGTATATATAGGCTTTTGGGTCATGCATTTGTATTTTAATACATTATTTCCTTTTTAGTTCCTCTTTGATTGCCTAGTTATTATTTCGAGGGTTGTCAAATACCATGTTGCATATCGAGAGTCATGAGTGGAAAACATCTTGTTGAGATAGATTTAGGTTGTCAGCTATTGTGGTGTGGGCCCTTGGTAGGAGCGAGCTAGGGGTCCTGCTCGGAGGAATCAACAGTCGTATCGGCGTGTCGGTTCAACACAAGGGGTCAGAGGGAGTTGTTGCCAGGTTCATGTTTTCAGGATTGTGAGTATGGTCCACGTATTAGAAGATTTTAGGAAAATATCTCATGGGAGCTGGTTGTCCCCTTCTGGGACGATGAATTCAGAATTTAAAGATGATGGCGTCGCTCAGGATGGATGGTTGTCGACTATAGGAAGGCCTTTTTATCCGATCGTTCCCGCTAGTATGGTAAGAGCAGTAGTGAGTGGACAATATTTTGGTCGCATGGGTTTATTTAGAAGTCAGGATTGTCAAGGAGTATAAATTATATCTGTTAGAGATGTTCTGAGTGCGTCGATCTTTCGGCAAGTGGGTTGTTGGATAGGTGATTCGTCCGTTCCGGTAAAAAGGGTTTAACATTCGATGTTATTAGCAAGGTTAGTAGAGCTTAGTTTAATCCATGTGGGGGTAGAACCTTTTGGATTATTAGGAATAATTCCATGTACGGAACAAGGAGGAGTTCCATACCCTAGTCAAGTGGAGAGTCAGTTCTAGTTGCGGTGTGGTTGAGGTTTGCACAATAAATGGGAATTTAGGACATTTCACCCGACTATGTAGCACATCATTAGTGGAGCTTGGCAGGTACGTGATTAGATTCAGGTTGACGGTCTTGTTAGAGCCTCTCTGCCTATTCTTGTCCGATGATGACTTTGGGGTTTGAAGCATGACCTAAATACCTGATTGGGGTAGTTGGGTGCGGTTTCGACTCATGATTGATTATGGGTTTGTATAGTACATGGAGAGGAAGACCATGAGTTGGGCCCATGGCTGTTATGGGAGTGTTGTAAGACTACGGGGTAGCCGTAGCATAAACAAGGCTGATAGATTGTAGGGGACGTGTTGTAAGTCTGCAATGGAGTCGTAGCATTCACCAGGATGAGATAGGCCATTTGCAGGGGTGGTTGTTGGGCTTTAAGAGGATTACAGCGCATGCATGGGTCGAGTCGGTCTGTTTTGTTGGTTGACCACTCCTTATTTGGAATGAGGAGTTTTGGACCTATAGCAATTGTTGGGCTTGTATAGCCCTCGAGTGGGTGAGAACCGTGGGCAAGGCCCGTCCGAGTGTGTAGATTGGGTGGGACCCATGGGCGAGACCTGTTTGGTTATTATAGTATTGGCGAAACCTGGTAGAAATAGGCTTGGTTGAGGTGCTGGATCACGTTTAGAGTAGGATGATTCTGTGATCAATGGGTGGGATCTGTGTGGTACTTAGCCTCAGGTAGCCTGTAGCAGTTAGATTCTTGGGCGGAGTCTTATAGTATGACCCATGCATGAGATTTTCGGAAGTAGCAGGCGATTGGGGATTCTATATCTCAGCTTAGTAGAAGGTCATCAGGAGATCAGAAGATCTCGGATAGAATGAATATGTAAATCCATGGATATTGGTATGTGAGACATGTACTGGGTTGGCGCATAGGGATGAGAGACGCGATGAGAGTTACCCTTGTTTTCAAATGAAAAGTATTTTCGGCAGCAATGAATGCTCATGAATTCTATTTTCCAGGGGTATCAGCATGGTAATTCAGGTACAAAAGGGTTTCGTTTGGTTTGTGTTGAAAAGTGGAGTCGTAATGATTGTGTTTCAGAATGGATTTATATGTCGGGAAGTCAGACAAGGTAATGGATTTCTGAATTTTTGGGAAGAGTAGTGATGGTTACTCTTCATTGGTTAAAATTGGTTTGGCAAGGCTCGTTTCTTCATCATTTTTATGATTTCTGCTAATTTCGGGGGTTCAATTGCTTTAGTGGAAGAGTAGTCGTAGGTTTCAGGCGACATCGTAGCCCTATTTGAATTTCAGTAAAATTTTGTCTGGATCGGCCAGTGTGGTATAAGAAGTAGCGAGGGATGATTTCGAGAACGAAATCTAATTTAAGTGGGGGAGAGTCGTAACACCCTGTTTCGGGTCATTTCTTAATTCAGGGCCATGATCTGAAGATCAATTATCATAAGGATTTGGGCTTTAAGGGAGGAAATGTTTAGACCCAATTGGATGTGGGTAATATAGGTTATGTGATCCAAGTCCTCGATTCGTGTTTTGGAGTCAAAGGGGTAATATGGGAAGAAGTGATGCTTCAGGTTTTTTTTGCATAAATTAAGAATCTTAGTTCGGTATGGCTTTAGTCAAAAGTAATGAGATAGGTTTGTGGGACTCTTCAATACATTTCCGAGCATATAAAGATCGTCGAAAACGGAGTTGGGGCGAAGAAGTTATGACCGTTGGAAGTTAAGATGAAATTGGGAAATGGTGTGTACGTTGGCGGTACATGGCATGTACGCTGGACGTACATCATTAAAGGTGAAATGGTCATCCTTGAGTATGCTGAGTGTTCTCATGCAGCCCCAAAACCTAGTTTTGGGTTTTGGAGCCTATTTCAAAACCATAACCCCTTGGAAACCCTTCTTATTTCCAGCCTGCATCCTCCCCAACCCTAGTTTTGAAACCCTAATCTTTTAGAGCTTGATTTTGGACTTTTAAAGTGTTTTTCATGCCTTGTGGAAGAAGGAGAAGTTCATACTTGTGGATTGTTGTGGCTAGAGCTTGGAGATCCACGATTGTTATCATCTTTGTAAGCTTCTGGTGGTATAAAGCTTCAAAATTTATGGCTCTTTAGCGTAGATCTAGTTGTGGGTTAATTTTGAGCATGTTTTGGTGCCATGACTTGGATCTTGTGAGTAGAAGTTAATCCAGAACCTTTGAGCCTCATTTCTAATCATTTTTTAGGTCATTAAGTCATAGAGATCGAATCTTAATGGGTATATCTCTTCCATGCACGAGTTAGTGGTCCTTGGGTGAAGATATGAATCTAGGGTTTTGGTTTGGACTCCATTAAGCCATGCAAAGTCATAAGGTTAGGAAATTTATGACCTAAGGCATCCCATAGAGTCAGAACTGGGTTTTGGACATTAGGTCTTAGGGTATTAAGAGCTTAGAAAGCTATTTTGGCTTGATCTGGAGTACGCTGGGCATACCTCTCTGGTATGCTGCGTGTAACGGGTCTCGACTCATTTCTCCCTCGGTGATCAAGCTGTACGTTAGGTGTAATGTAATGGTACATTGGTCGTACTCACCAGAAGGCCATTTGGGGCCTTGGGTTATTTGGGTTTTGGACAAGATTTGTTGGGTCAAGTATGGGAAGGGTAAAATAGTATTTTACCCCTTAGCATGATAGAATATGATTTGGACCTTTGATTATGGGTTATTACCCTAATTATTGATTACGTATGATTTTGGATATGTTCAGTGTGAGGATCTGTCACACCCCAAAAACAGAAAGGCGGAAACGTTCTGGGGTGGAGGACATCATGTATAACATCACAACCAATGTATAATAGCAATCATAGCAACATAACCATTACAGTAAATATTAAAGTAAAAATGTTTACATCAATTTGGTATTTGTCCGAAACTTGTTTGAATTACATCAAATAATTTGTATGAATATAAGCATAAAACTCTTATTACTCCAACTCCTCAAAAATCCAGCAGGTACCTGTCTACTGATTTCCTGAGAATACAAGCAGTTTTAAAATATTAGCATAAAGCTGGTGAGTTCATAAGCAGTAGTTTGTAATGAAAACTTGTTGATGAGCTCGTAAAAGTATTTTGTATAGCTTCAAGAAAATCCGATATTTTCTTTAAGTGAAAATGTAGTGTTCTCAATTTTGTATGAAATCGTGAATGTTTGTTACTGAAAACCGTAGTGATATGCGAAAATAGTACTTCATGTGACTAGCTAATGCTAATCATGATGTAAAAGTATTTCGTACGTGAAACCATTGTATGTTCAGTTCTATTTGAAAGCTCTGAAAGTTCTCGAGTTGTAGTGTGTATTAGTTCTATTTAGTATAAATAAAACTATTGAAGAGTGTCAGGTTGTAAACTAAAGGTGATTTATACATAATGTGAGTCGTATAACCATGCTTGATATGACTAGAGACCTTTCCAACGTTCTTCAGGCGTCGAGTTAAATGACATTTGTCACCCTAGGCATGCCTGCCCAACTGTAGCTAGCAGTTCTGGTGTGGGATTGTCAGTCCCGAATAGATCTATTCACAAATCTCATGCTCTCCCTCCAGGGGACTCTGGTTATACTATGATAGGATTTATCCATGTACACCTAAGGGTACAGTAACGAAGTAGCGCCTCACAGTATCGTACAATCTAGTTTACATGTAGTGTAGTAGCGTTCTACCATAGTGAAAATCCGTATGTATATCGTATGTAGTGATGATTACAGTTAAGAATACCATGATAGAGTAGTGATGCAAACTGTAAACTATTTTTGTCTTAGTGCTTATGTTTAGTAGTGAAAGTTTCTGTACTTGTTATGTTTAGAAAAATCCCAAACTATACCGATTATAGTTTGCATGAATAACGTAGTGAATAGCGTGCCCGAAAAACTATGAAATTTTAGTGAAAACGTCCCTTATGCTCAACACAGTACAAAAGGGTTAAAGTATGAGAATTGCATGAGTTTTGAAAACATTTATGTTTAGCTTGTATTCTCCCTGAAAACATTAAAAATACGGAAAATGTAGGGGTATGAACTCACCTCGGGTAAGTGGTTTGATTGAAGGATCGATACGAAGAGCCGGGTGTTCAAGTGAAGCCTTGAACACGATTCGATCCTAATAGCATGTAATGACACATAAACGAGTCAAATGAAGGTATTTCACCACTATAACTGATGGAAAACCACTCTAGGGACTTGAAACTATTTGCACCAAGTGATAGGACCTTGTAGGATTGAGTGTAGGGGGTGTATGGCCACATAGAGTGTGTGTGCGGCCATGAGTGTGCGGCCCAATGGGTGTGCGGACGTACACTCATGAAATGAGGTGTCTTCGAAGTGTTCTCAAGGTCCATACTCACATCCACGAAGTGTTCAAGGTCTATACACAATTGTAGTGCAAGATAAGGGTCCTAGAGGTGGGTTTTTGGTCCTAGAATGAGTGTATGGTCGCACACAAGAGTGTGTGGTCGCACACTTGGGTGTGCTGCCGCACACTTGGAGTGTGCTGCCGCACAAGGGTGTGTGCGGCCGTACACAGGTGTGTGCGGTCGTACACCCCTCAAAATGATGCCCAAATCGTCCATTCCAAGGTGCAACAAGTCTAGGAGCATGTCTACATCGATTATGGAAGCTAAACTCTCACTTTGGAGGGTGTTTTAAAGGTGTGCGGCCACCCTAAGAGGGTGTGCGGCCGCACTCACTTCCAAACACGAAGAATATGTCGTTTTTGCACACTCAGAGCTTGGGTAGAGTGGTCTTTCATGGATTGCAAGATAGAGAATGAAGTACTCACGTTCTTGAAGCTTTGGAAGGTTCAAAGTTGGAGAAACTTGAGAGGAAATGATGTTGTGTGCTGCCAAGGTGCTAAAGGAATGAAAGGAAGGGGGCTACCCTTTATATAGGGGTAAGGGTGCTGCCCGAAGAAGTGTGTGCTGCCAAGGGAGTGGGTGTGCGGCCGTACACTCCTCCAAGAGGTGTGTATGGCCCGATTTTCTCACTATTCAACACTCTGACTCATTCCTAAACTCAACCTTGGTTATATACAAGCTTAGAACACTTAAATGAACCCTTAAATAGCACCAGAAATCAACAAAACAAGTTGAATAATGATTGAATTGACTAAGCGTACAAGATTAAAGTTTCCGGGTTGTCACATCATCCCCTCGTTAGAGGGAATTTCGTCCCGAAATTCAAGAATAAAGAAAAATTATGAACTTGAAAAGAGATGGGGATACTTCTGCTTTATTGAATCCTCACGCTCCCAAGTAAATTCAGGACCCCGCTTGGCATTCCAGCGGACCTTCACTATCGGGATGCGACTCTGTTTCGTACGCTTGACTTCCCGATCCATGATTTCGACAGGTTCTTCCACGAAGTGTAGACCCTCGTCCAATTCGATATCGTCGAGAGGAATCACAAGTGTCTCGTCGGATAAACACTTCTTTAGGTTCGACACGTGGAAGACAGGATGGATGTTGCTGAGTTCTCGTGGTAACTGTAGTTTATATGCTACGGGACCGATCCTAGCATGGATCTCAAATGGTCCAATGTACCTTGGGTTTAGCTTTCCACGTTTTCCGAAACGTATCATGGCTTTCCAGGGTGAGACCTTCAGGGGGACGCGGTCTCCAACCTAGAATTCCAAGGGTTTTCGTCTCTTATCGGCGTAGCTCTTTTGTCTATCCCGAGAGGCTTTCAGTCGCTCTCGGATTCGTACGATCTTTTCTGTTGTCTCTCGGATGATTTCAGGTCCAGTGAGAGTACTGTCGGGGACTTTACCCCTGGCTAGCTGCGTGTCACCCACTTCAGCCCAGCACAGAGGGGATCTGCAGTTGCGGCCATAGAGGGCTTCAAACGGCGCAACCTTGATGCTGGTATGGTAGCTGTTGTTGTAGGAAAATTTGACCAAAGGAAGATGAGTGTCCCATGACATACCGAAGTCGATGACACATGCTCTCAGCATATCTTCCAATGTCTGGATTGTCCTCTCACTCTGACCATCTGTTTGAGGATGATAAGCTGTGCTCATATCCAACTTAGTTCCAAGCGCCTTCTGAAGTGATTGCCAGAACCTCGAGGTGAACCTGCTATCTCGGTCGGAGATAATGGATACAGGTACCCTGTGAAGGCGAACTATCTCTCGAATGTAGATCTGCGTGAGTCTCTCCATTTTGAAGTTTTCTTTGATTGGTAGGAAGTGGGCGGATTTTGTCAACCGATCGACAATTACCCAGATGGCGTCGTGCCCACTCGGGGATCTAGGTAACTTAGTGATAAAATCCATTGTTATCATTTCCCACTTCCACTCAGGTATTTCTGGCTGCTGAAGTAGACCTGAGGGCTTCTAATACTCCACCTTCACCTTGGATCAAGTCAAGCACTTGCCCACGAAGGTTGCAATTTCTGCTTTCATGTTCGGCCACCAATAAAGCTTCTTGATGTCCAGATACATCTTATCGGAACCTGGGTGAACAGAGTATTTCGTCTTGTGAGCCTCATTCATGACAACCTCTCTGTACCCGCCAAACTTTGGGGTCCAGATCCGGTTCATGAAATAGTACGCTCCGTCTCCCTTGACCTCTAAGTTCTTTTCCATCCCCCGCAATGCTTCATCCGTCACTTTCTCTGGTTTCAAGGCTTCCAGCTGAGCCTCCCTGATTTGTGCGGATAGATGGGAATGAACGGTCATTGTCAATGCCTTCACCTTTCGCTCGGAATATTCCTTTCGGCTGAGGGCATCTGCTACCACATTGGCCTTGCCGGGATGGTAGCGAATTTCACACTCGTAGTCACTGAGTAGCTCTACCCATCGTCGCTGCCTCATGTTTAACTCTTTCTGATCAAAGATGTGCTCCAAGCTCTTATGGTCGGTGAAGATAGTGCACTTGGTTCCATAGAGATAGTGTCTCCAGATTTTCAATGCAAAGACCACCGCTCCCAACTCTAGATCGTGAGTTGTGTAATTGACCTCGTGTGTTTTCAACTGCCTCGAGGCATAGGCGATGACCTTTCCTCGTTGCATGAGCACACAACCTAGGCCCTGATTGGATGCATCACAATAGACCACGAAGTCTTCCGTCCCTTCGGGCAGGGACAAGATAGGTGCGCTGCACAGGGCCTGCTTTAATGTTTGAAATGCAGTGTCTTGCTTGAGTCCCTAACTAAAGGTTACACCTTTCTGTGTCAGGGTAGTTAAGGGCTTATCGATTCTGGAGAAGTTCTGGATGAACCTGCGATAATAGCCCGTGAGGCCCAAGAATTGCCGGATTTCTGTGGGTGTCTTAGGTGCAGACCAATTCTCTATCGCTTTGATTTTGGAAGGGTCCACGTGTATACCTTCCTTGCTAACCACGTGCCCAAGGAAATTCACCTTCCTGATCCAGAACTCACACTTTGAAAATTTTGCATATAGCTTTTCCGCCCTTAATGTTTCCAGCACCTGCCTCAAGTGCTGTTTATGATCGTTCTCACTCCGAGAATTGACAAGTATATCGTCGATGAACATGATTACAAACTTGTCCAGGAAAGGGCGGCACACCCGATTCATCAGATCCATGAATACTGCCGGTGCGTTGGTCAGACCAAAGGGCATCACTACAAATGCGTAGTGTCCATAGCGAGTTCGGAAAGCCGTCTTGGGCACATCATTTCTCTTTTGGACTCGCAACTGATGGTACCCTGACCTTAGATCTATCTTTGAGAAATAACTGGCTGCCTGAAGTTGGTCGAAGAGATCGTCGATTCTGGGTAAGGGGTATCGGTTCTTGATGGTCAGCTTGTTTAGTTCTCGGTAGTTAATGCACATCCGAAAGGATCCATCTTTCTTTTTCACGAATAAGATCGGAGCTCCCCAAGGTGAGGAACTCGGCCTTATGAATCCTTTGCTGATCAGCTCATTGAGCTGGCTGGATAATTCTTGCATCTTCGCTGGCGCTAGACGGTAAGGAGATTTAGCTACAGGAGTAGCTCCGGGGATTAAGTCGATACGAAACTCGACTTGACGTTCGGGAGGAATTCCTGGGAGATCTTTAGGGAAGACATCAGGAAAGTTACAAACTTCAGGAATGCTCTCGAGGTCTTTAACTTTTTGCATCTCTTCAACAACATGCGCTAGAAACGCATGGCATTCCTTCCACAGGTAGTTCTGAGCTTTGATGCACGAGATAATACGAAGGTTCGAACTGAGTTTATCACCATAAATCATGAGGGTTTTGCCAGAGGGAAGGTTGAGGCGAATGGCTTTTTCGAAACAAAGGATATCAGCACGATTGGGGCTCAACCAATCCATACCGATTATGACATCGAAACTCTTAATAGATACATGCATAAGATCGATAGGGAAGGAATGATTGCCTAAGGTAAGAGTACATCCTATGAATATGTCGTTCGCGCTCTCTTTCTCTCCGTTAGCCATCTCGACGGTGAACGTTTCGGTTAAAGGTTTGGATTTACATTTGATTAGGTGTTTGAATGCATGACTAACAAAACTCCTCTCCGCACCAGAATCGAAAAGAATGCATGCATGAGAGTTGTCAAGGAGGAACGTACCCGTAACAACGGTAGGATCAGCGACCGCTTCCTCCTGGCCCATCGCCAGAACTCTTCCTGTATTACCACCAGTTGTTGCCTTGGGGCAGTTTCTCCTGAAGTACCCAACCTCTCCACATCCATAACAAGCTTGACTAGCACCTGCTCCCGCAGCCTGGTTGGTTGGTTGGGTTGGCACCTTGCAGTATCGGGCTGTGTGTCCCTTCTTTCCACAGCTATTGCAACTCAACTCCTGGCAAGGTCCGTGATGATGGAAGTTGCACTTGTTGCACAAAGGTAGTTTCCCAGCATAAACACCGGTAGGAGCTTGGGTGGTTGGAACCGTAGCTGGGGCAGCAGCAGGAACAGTAACAACATGAACTGCCACTGTTTGTTGTTTCTTGGAGGGCTCCTGCGAAGACTGACCCTTCCGCTTGTTCCATGATTTCTTCTTCTTCCCACCACTTTCCTTCTGTGGCTCGAAAACAGCTGTCACCTCATCTAGGTCAACCCCATTATCGATCAGAACCTGCGCCAGATCCTTGGCACTCTCAAATGTAGTCGGTCTAGCAGCCAAGACATTTCCTTTGGTTGGTTGCGTCAGTCCCCAGCTGTACCTCTCGATTTTCTTGCTTTCCGGGGTGACCATTCCCGGACAGAGAAGCGCCAGATCACAGAATCTAGCAGTGTAGGCAGCAATGTCAGAGCCTTTCATCTTCAAGTTCCAAAGTTCGTGTTCCAACTTTTGCACGTTGCCCCTCGGGCAGTATTCAGCCAGCATGAGTTCCTTCAGTCTTTCCCAACCCATGGCGTTAGCCACTGGCAGGGTTTGGGTTTTGACTCGACCATTCCACCAGGTCAAGGCTCTGTCGATGAAGGTGCAGGCGGCGAACTTCACCTTGTTTGCTTCGGAATAGACGCAAATTTCGAATATGGATTCGATCTTCTCGAACCATCGAGTCAGAGCGATGACTCCTCCGTTTCCGTCGAAGGACTTGGGTTTTGCGGTCATGAAGTCCTTGTAGGAACACTCCTTTTGTTGTCCCTGACTTCCGTCCTGTCTTTGTGGGTCGGTTCCACCTCCATCCCCACTAGAGTTTACTTGTGCCATTGCCGCGATTACAGCGGCGGTAACTGCTGCCTGGAACATGACGGGATCGAACTGAGGGGGTGGTGGTGGTGGCGGAGTGTTGTCGTTTCTTCTGATGGGTCTTGATCGAGGAGGCATCTTCTTCTAGAAACAATCAGGAAGAAGAGGATGGTAAGTCCTCAAGATATATGAAACATGATATATCTCATCCTGATAATGAAAGCATTCTACCAAGCGATAAGCACAGGAAGGTTACTAATGCAATAAGGTTATCGCTACGAAATAGATAGGTAGCAACGCTAAGAATGAATCTCTTCATTGAATTTGGCTCTAGCAAAATATGATGGGTTTTGAGCATTCTAACACTTCCTAAGTGTACATGCAACCCTAATAACTTTGGATCTATGTTTTTCTAATTATCATGCAAAGTTGAGGACAATCTAAGGTTATAATGTTAATTCTGGAAGGACCATATTGACATAATCTGTAAGGAGGCAACTCTTGTTCAGAAGTGATAGTCAAAATGGAATATGGAAATGTTTCAAAGTTAGAAATTATTCAATCTGTGTAAGATTAGGAAACTTAATGAAAGAAGGATGTTTCCAAGGAGCTGATCTCCTTTGGAATGCTCTGTAATGATTGTTGTCAAGTCTTTCTGACTTCGTGCATAATCATTAAGAGGATCAATGCATATAAGTTTAGAATCTAACAGATTTCAGTAAATGGCATGAATTTGGAATTCTTGCATTTGCAGTAAGGATTTGGGACTGTGAAAAGAGGATCATTGGAGTGATGTTCAATTGATCTATTTTACAAAGTAAAGATCATAGACAAACATAGTATGCATACTTGGTGTATGGCATGACTAGTGTTTAGAAAACATAGTGTACATGCTTGGAGCATGGGACAACTATTGTTTTAAATTCAAGTATAAAGTTGATAAAACCGAAACAATGAATAATGAGTAATCAGTATGATGATAAATAAAAGTGTTTATTTATATTCATAGGGTTTGATACCATATTTGATTCATTTATTCTTGTGTTTCACTTTGCATGTTTTGACTTCCAGAATAACTAAGTCGCTCTTCCTGAATGATTAAGTTATTCAAACCATCCACAGTCGGTCATATGTTGGAAGTAGATATGAATCAAGACTGTCATGGGTTGGTTTGTAGAGGTCCAAGTTGGTGGACAAAAGTGGTGCTACAACACTCATGAGTGCTCATAAGTTCTGAGTATTGGATTCAACCCGCGCTCATTTGAATCACTTCATGGATTTTATCACGAGTGATCATGAGACGATAATATCTTATATTCTTCAAACCTAGAGATATGAGTTGTTACTATGAGTTGGTTATACATTGATTGCACGAAAACGCATTGGTAACTCGATGTTATAAAACGTGCCTTTGTGTATGATTCAACAAGTAGTAGAACAAGCCATATGAGTCGAAGTTTATCCATTCCTTTTACCTTCGGGATAAAAGCGATATCTGTGGGCCCCTCGATGATTTAGCGATGACACATGTGAGTGCTTGGCCAAGCCAGGACTGATTTGATTTGTTCAATCAGTCAGTCATCATAAATCGAAAATCGGGAAACAACAAATGGACAGAGAGAATGATTATAATCCATGTCTCAGTCCATATGATATCTAGAATGGAGGAATATATGATATCATATATTCCTCCATTCTAGATAAGGGATCATATATTCCTCCATTCTAGATAAGGGATCATATATTCCTCCATTCTAGATATCATATGGACTGAGACATGGATTATAATCATTCTCTCTGTCCATTTGTTGTTTCCCGATTTTCGATTTATGATGACTGACTGATTGAACAAATCAAATCAGTCCTGGCTTGGCCAAGCACTCACATGTGTCATCGCTAAATCATCGAGGGGCCCACAGATATCGCTTTTATCCCGAAGGTAAAAGGAATGGATAAACTTCGACTCATATGGCTTGTTCTACTACTTGTTGAATCATACACAAAGGCACGTTTTATAACATCGAGTTACCAATGTGTTTTCGTGCAATCAATGTATAACCAACTCATAGTAACAACTCATATCTCTAGGTTTGAAGAATATAAGATATTATCGTCTCATGATCACTCGTGATAAAATCCATGAAGTGATTCAAATGAGCGCGGGTTGAATCCAATACTCAGAACTTATGAGCACTCATGAGTGTTGTAGCACCACTTTTGTCCACCAACTTGGACCTCTACAAACCAACCCATGACAGTCTTGATTCATATCTACTTCCAACATATGACCGACTGTGGATGGTTTGAATAACTTAATCATTCAGGAAGAGCGACTTAGTTATTCTGGAAGTCAAAACATGCAAAGTGAAACACAAGAATAAATGAATCAAATATGGTATCAAACCCTATGAATATAAATAAACACTTTTATTTATCACCATACTGATTACTCATTATTCATTGTTTCGGTTTTATCAACTTTATACCTGAATTTAAAACAATAGTTGTCCCATGCTCCAAGCATGTACACTATGTTTTCTAAACACTAGTCATGCCATACACCAAGTATGCATACTATGTTTGTCTATGATCTTTACTTTGTAAAATAGATCAATTGAACATCACTCCAATGATCCTCTTTTCACAGTCCCAAATCCTTACTGCAAATGCAAGAATTCCAAATTCATGCCATTTACTGAAATCTGTTAGATTCTAAACTTATATGCATTGATCCTCTTAATGATTATGCACGAAGTCAGAAAGACTTGACAACAATCATTACAGAGCATTCCAAAGGAGATCAGCTCCTTGGAAACATCCTTCTTTCATTAAGTTTCCTAATCTTACACAGATTGAATAATTTCTAACTTTGAAACATTTCCATATTCCATTTTGACTATCACTTCTGAACAAGAGTTGCCTCCTTACAGATTATGTCAATATGGTCCTTCCAGAATTAACATTATAACCTTAGATTGTCCTCAACTTTGCATGATAATTAGAAAAACATAGATCCAAAGTTATTAGGGTTGCATGTACACTTAGGAAGTGTTAGAATGCTCAAAACCCATCATATTTTGCTAGAGCCAAATTCAATGAAGAGATTCATTCTTAGCGTTGCTACCTATCTATTTCGTAGCGATAACCTTATTGCATTAGTAACCTTCCTGTGCTTATCGCTTGGTAGAATGCTTTCATTATCAAGATGAGATATATCATGTTTCATATATCTTGAGGACTTACCATCCTCTTCTTCCTGATTGTTTCTAGAAGAAGATGCCTCCTCGATCAAGACCCATCAGAAGAAACGACAACACTCCGCCACCACCACCACCCCCTCAGTTCGACCCCGTCATGTTCCAGGCAGCAGTTACCGCCGCTGTAATCGCGGCAATGGCACAAGTAAACTCTAGTGGGGATGGAGGTGGAACCGACCCACAAAGACAGGACGGAAGTCAGGGACAACAAAAGGAGTGTTCCTACAAGGACTTCATGACCGCAAAACCCAAGTCCTTCGACGGAAACGGAGGAGTCATCGCTCTGACTCGATGGTTCGAGAAGATCGAATCCATATTCGAAATTTGCGTCTATCCTTGATTAAATACGATTAAAATCTCAATCTAAGCTTTTAGAATTGAAATGAAGTATAATTTCCTCTCCCTTAATTATAGCAAAACAACTTTTTCAATCCCTGCAGCCACACGAATTGAAACTTTTGTTTTCTATAAGTAACATTGCTAACTTGCAAGACTAACAATAATTATCATGCTCCCACTAACATGATGATTATTAGCATAACACTTATGCTCCCACTAGCTTTGACATGTACTCAGAAATCAGCTGGACTTCTAGAAATCAATACTTTATTGACTTCCTTACCAAAGTTCAGATTTCTGATACGAGATGCTTTGATAAAACTTTATCAAAATCATACACCTTTCCTTAGATAGCATGCATGTGTGTCTAAACAATTTCAGAACTATGAAAAGGGATGCCGTAATCATAGTCTCAATTGTTTAGACCTTTTGCCATCTGCTTCAAATCTACTTGGTGGAAGTGTTTCCTCACCATCATTTTCATGAATCGGAGAGAAACCTTATGACCCTTAGATTTTATGGTGTATGTGTTCTTATCCATGTGAATCGTCAAAACCATAGTCACAAGACAAGGATAATGACAAATCCAAACTCATGTGGACTGAACTTATGCAATCTTAACTTCTTGCCACCTGGCAGTACAGGGCTTGCCATTGCTTCCAAGTTGTTATGCAACCAATTGAGAACTTTCAGAACTCCTATACAAAGCCAACTTTAACTGGAATGGGCACAAAATATGTCAACATGATAGGTTATAAACCTCAAGTCGTGTGCTAGTGAAGAACCTCAGGTTTTATTCTTGATTAGTTCTTGAAATTCTTTCAGGATCTTTTAGACTCCCACTGTCTCCTTGACCTATAAGACTTTCTTGCCAAATATTCAAGAGATAGTGTGGATTCTAATCAAGACAGACACTTAACACAATTGGCCTTAGTTGATCTTTGTTTTATCCAAAACATCACAAATTACCAATTTCAAATGTACAAGAGTAGAAAACTTTTACTCTTACATTTGACAAGTGTTTTTAAACATCTTTTAAGACATGTCACTCAAGTTACAATCTTAGAGTATAACTCTAAGAATTGTTTTTGGAACCATGTATGAATCATCTTCTTGATTTAACCACTTCAACAATTCATAACTCCTCTTCTTAACTATCAGAATGCACTTAGAGGATGAATTGTGATAAGGTCTCAAAATCATTAAGATGATCTTAAAACATGATACTAAAGTACTCTCCCATCTTTTCAGATTTGAGAAACTTTTATCCTTCTGCCTAATTTGATTCTTCTCATTCGTTCTGTCATACATTGAAACTTTTCCAATGTCTCAGAATTATACTTAAGCTTGTAAGTATAATCATATTTACTAAGCCTTAGTAAATCATGATGAATAGTCTTATCGATCTTTTATGGTGGACTTGATCAGTGCACAAGAATGTGTACTTGATCCCTTAGTCCTTCACTTGACTCACATATACATGTGAACAAGGAACTAGTCTTAATTTTCCAAAGTTGAAAATTCTCATTCATCATACTATATAACTTGCATGATTCCAAGTTTCTATCCAACTGAAACTTGGGTGATGAGAATCTTTCCTTATTTGGTAAATTTGGACACTACCACAAATGAAAGAATCAAATTCATATTTTCACTCTTGCTCTTAATGGAATCTTATAAGCAACAAAGATATTCACAAATGCCATTGTAAGGATATTTTAAAATAAATAAAATCAAAAATTTTCCTTTTATTTTAAAATCTTTGCGGAAAAAACTATCCTTACAGTACAAAAGCACATGAAAACTTTGTTGTTATCTATTCCTAAGCAATATATCATAACTCCTAAGAAGTAGCTCAAGAATCCGATCTTCAAACTATGCGATAGAAATCCATCTACGCGATCAGATTCAACATATTCTTTCTTTAAGTTTCTTCACTTTTCTTTGATTCTTCAAACATCAACATGTGACCCAGACACATCATGTAATAAGAATCTCCAAGTAGGAACTTAATAGAGTTAGACAATGGACTTTACCTGAAGTAGAGTCAAACTTATTGACTTTAACATCCTTAGGTAAATTTGGCAGCTTCGCAACCAATGCCCCTTCCTTTGGCAATGGACCCTTGATAATGGGACTATCTAAGACTTAGCCTCTCTCTTTACCATTTGGTCAACCGAGTTGACTATGGCCGATCCCTTTCCATTGGGAAGAGAGAGCTTTACTGGATATCCAATGTCATCATTGTCAATGTCCATAAAGTTTTAGGAAGTTGATCTTAGCAAATAGATAAGATCATTAAGGGTCTTGTCATAGTCTGTTTCATAGGAGTCCCAAAGGAACTCACTATGTGACTTAGAAAGTAGTTGAGCCACCAACTTTCCCAAGACTTTGACACCCAACTCTCCCGGCTTGTCAATATGTGACTACATCTCCAAGATGTGATCACACATAGACCTTTGCTTGCCAATAGGGCTTGAGTGACCTTAAACTTTTCAAGAACTTGTGGGTTAGGGAGAATAATTGGAGGAGGTGGAGGAAGTATGATATCCATGGGACATCATCTTCATTTAGGAAAGTTTGTTTCAAGAGATTTGGGAAGATCATAAATGTCTAGACGAGACATCTTTTTGGGAGATATTCAAGATAGTTGATTTAAAGTCCTTAATATGACACCCAATATGAAATATTAAGGCTAGGACCCAACAAACTATTTTATAACTTAGAAGAGGGATGCCGTAATCCAAGCTATAAAATATTTGAAGGTAGGTGAATGACGATTCACCAATTTCCACCATGAAAAACGAAATAATTTATTAGGTTTTAATTGGATTTGAAAGTCCTAGATCTTTGAGATTCATTGAACTGTTCAAAGGCATGTTTCAATCTCGAGTGTGCCCTTCAGGTTTTGTGACTGGGATGCCGAGGATCACAAAACAAGGTGTGAATAACCATGCAAATATACTTGGTACCCTTAATATTTACCCCTTAATCAGTGTGCCGGTTAACCACACACGCTCCACCGATACTATGATAAATATTAAGTTACCCTTTGCCTACCTTGTTAAGTCCAGGTTAGTGTGCCGGTTAACCACACACGCTCCACTAACGACTTAAGCAAAGTGCAAAGTGTAATTTCATGGGTTAGCACCAAATTCACATTTTCCTAAGTAACTAAGATTGGGTATTAATAAGAGTTTAGTTACTTAGTATTTATCATTAATACTTTTAATGAAAGGAGAATTATAGTCCTTGTCCTACCCGTTCGGCTAACGACCCTCCACCAGTCAAGGAAGCGGTGGGTGAGAGTGGACACCCATTAAACTGCCATTTTATAGGCAGTAACCTTATACCCCCCTCATAGACCGGCTTCTTGAATGAGGCCTACTAACGGTAAGACTGACTTGCTCTTATACATATATTTATTATTAACTTATAATACTATAAAGTATAAGGGTTGAATTTTAACTTTTAAAATTCTAAGGGCTAACTTGGAATTAAAGTATTCATGGGGAAAACTTTACAAATTCCAAAACTTGAGGGCAAGTTTTGAAAATATTCAAAACTAATTAATTCCATAACTTATGTGTTTAAAGTAGTTTTAATTAAAAAAACTCTTCAAGTTCCATAACTTGAGGACAAGTTATGGAAGACTTTAAACTAATAAAAGAATGTAACTTTTCTTTATTTTTGTAACTTATGGAACTAATTAAGGTTACACATTTTATCATTTAATGAAGTGACTCTTGAACCTCCATAACTTGAGGACAAGTTTTGGAGTCATAAAACCATTTAATGAGGACAAGACTCTTCATTTTTGTAACCATTGCGGAAAAACTTATCCTTACAATCCATATGAAAACCTTGTTGTTATCTATTCCTAAGCAATATAAATATCATAACTCTTAAGTAATAGCCCAAAATTCTGATCACCGAACCATGCGATTGAAATCCATCTTCGCGATCAGAATCAACATGTACTTAATAGAGTTAGACAATGGACTTTACCTGAAGTAGAGCCAAACTTATTGACTTTAACATCCTTAGGTAAATTTGGCAGCTTCGTAACCAATGCCCCTTCCTTTGGCAATAGTTACCTATGGACCCTTGATAATGGGACTATCTCAGACTTCGCCTCTCTCTTTACCATTGGGTCAACCGAGTTGACTATGGCCGATCCCTTTCCATTGGGAAGAGAGAGCTTTACTGGATATCCAATGTCATCATTGTCAATGTCCATAGCATTTTAGGAAGTTGATCTTAGCAAATAGATAAGATCATTAAGGGTCTTGTCTTAGTCTGTTTCATAGGATTCCCAAAAGAACTCACTATGTGACTTAGAAAGTAGTTGAGCCACCAACTTTCTCAAGACTTTGACACCCAACTCTCCCGGCTTGTCAATATGTGACTACATCTCCAAGATGTGATCACACCTAGACCTTGCCTTGCCAATAGGGCTTGAGTGACCTTAAACTTTTTAGGAACTTGTGGGTTAGGGAGAATAATTGGAGGAGGTGAAAGAAGTATGATATCCATGGGACATCATCTTCATTTAGGAAAGCTTGTTTCAAGAGATTTGGGAAGATCATAAATGTCTAGACGAGACATCTTTTTGGGAGATATTCAAGATAGTTGATTTAAAGTCCTTAATATGACACCCAATATGAAATATTAAGGCTAGGACCCAACAAACTATTTTATAACTTAGAAGAGGGATGCCGTAATCCAAGCTATAAAATATTTGAAGGTAGGTGAATGACGATTCACCAATTTCCACCATGAAAAACGAAATAATTCATTAGGTTTTAATTGGATTTGAAAGTCCTAGATCTTTGAGATTCATTGAACTGTTCAAAGGCATGTTTCAATCTCGAGTGTGCCCTTCAGGTTTTGTGACTGGGATGCCGAGGATCACAAAACAAGGTGTGAATAACCATGCAAATATACTTGGTACCCTTAATATTTACCCCTTAATCAGTGTGCCGGTTAACCACACACGCTCCACCGATACTATGATAAATATTAAGTTACCCTTTGCCTACCTTGTTAAGTCCAGGTTAGTGTGCCGGTTAACCACACACGCTCCACTAACGACTTAAGCAAAGTGCAAAGTGTAATTTCATGGGTTAGCACCAAATTCACATTTTCCTAAGTAACTAAGATTGGGTATTAATAAGAGTTTAGTTACTTAGTATTTATCATTAATACTTTTAATGAAAGGAGAATTATAGTCCTTGTCCTACCCGTTCGGCTAACGACCCTCCACCAGTCAAGGAAGCGGTGGGTGAGAGTGGACACCCATTAAACTGCCATTTTATAGGCAGTAACCTTATACCTCCCTTATAGACCGGCTTCGTGAATGAGGCCTACTAACGGTAAGACTGACTTTACTCGTATACATATATATAAATATTATTAACCTATAATATTATAAAGTATAAGGGTTGAATTTTAACTTTTAAAATTCTAAGGGCTAACTTGGAATTAAAGTATTCATAAGTGAAAACTTTTCAAATTCCAAAACTTGAGGGCAAGTTTTGAAACTATTCAAAACTAATTAATTCCATAACTTATGAGTTTAAAGTAGTTTTAATTAAAAAAAAAAAAAAAAAAAAAAACTCTTCAAGTTCCATAACTTGAGGACAAGTTATGGAAGACTTTAAACTAATTAATAAAAAAAATAACTTTTTTTTAACTTATGGAACCTCAATTAATTCATAAGTTATAAGAAATGAAAAGTTTTGGAAGTTTACAAAACTTGCCCTCAAGTTTTGGAACATGTAAAGTCTTGATTAAAACTTTAGTTCCAACCCTTAGAATTTTAAAAGTTAAAATTCAACCCTTATACTTTATAATATTATAAGTTACTAATATATATATATATATATATATATATATATATATATATATAACGTCAAGTCGTCTTACCGCTAGTACGCCTCATTCACGAAGCCGGTCTATAAGGGGGGTATAAGGTTGTTGCCTATAAAATGACAACTTAATGGGTGTCCACTCTCACCCACCGCTTCCTTGATCGGTGGAGGGTCGTTAGCCGAACGGGTAAGACAAGGACTTATAAATTCTCATTAAAAGTATGATGAATATTATAAAGTAACTAAATGCTTTTATTAAATTCCCAATCTTAGTTACTTTAGGAAAATGTGAATAAGGTGCTAATCCATGAAATTACACTTTACACTTTGTTTAAGTCGTTGGTGGAGCGTGTGTGGTTAACCGGCACACTAACTTGGACTTAACAAGGTAGGTAAAGGGTGACTTAAGGTTTACCATAGCATCGGTGGAGCGTGTGTGGTTTACCGACACATCGATTGAGTGATAAACCTTGAGGGTACCAAGTGATTTGCATGGTTACTTCACACCTTGTTTTGTGATCCTCGGTATCCCAGTCACAAAACTTGGAGGGCACACTCGAGATTGAAACATGCTTTTGAAAAGTTCATTGAATCTCAAAAGAATCTAGGAATTTCTAAGAACCAATTAAAAACCTAATATTTATATTTCGTTTTTCATGGTGGAAATTGGTGAATCGTCATTCACCTACCTTTCAAATATGTTATAGCTTGGATTACGGCATACCTCTTCTAAGTTATACTATATTGTGATTGGATCCTAGCCTTAATATTACATTTGGGTGTTTTATTAAGGACTCTCTTAATATCTAAACTAATCTTGTTCTCTTCTTTCAGATGTCTTCAAAAAATGCTGCTTCTGGCTCTAATCCTAATGGCTCCTTTACCCTTATGAACTTGTGTGGGAAAGTCACTTTTGATGGATCCAACTTCAATGAATGGATCAGAAACATCAGGATGATTACCCGCTACGATGACAAAGAATATGTCCTTGACAAGGAGCTTAAGGAGATTGATAAGACCACTGCAACTCCCCAGGAGATCGCTGACTTCAGGGCACATGAAAGGGATGCTACAAAAGTGGCATGCATCATGTTGGCCACCATGACAACGGAACTCCAAAAGTCCTATGAGGACTTCTACCCTTTTGAAATGCACCAAGATCTGATGGAAAGATACCATTAAAGTGCACGACAAGAGAGGTATGAAATCATATGCTCTATCATAACAACCATGATGAAGGACGGGGAATCCGTCACGAGCCACATGCAGAAAATGCAAAGGTATGTGGATCGGTTGCTGAAGCTTAATGTGAACTTCCCTGAGGAGCTTGCAATAGATATCATTTTGCACTCCTTACCATCGTGCTATGATCAATTCCGCATGACATATCACATGAATAAGGAAGAGGTCACACTCAGGGACTCCTCAAGACCGCAGAAACATGTCTTAAGGGTAAGTCGGTTGTTAACACTCCTACTCCAAACTCCGCCCCGATTTTGGCAATCGGGAAAGGTAGAGGGAAGAAGAGGAAGAGCTCTTCGAAGGGTACCAAGGCTAGGACCCTTGATGGCTCTTCTTCAAGTGGAACCAAGAAAGGTTTTGTCACTCCTTCTTCTGACCCTAAAGAGGCTGAATGCTTCTATTGCCATGAAAAGTCACATTGGAAGCGGAACTGCCCAAAGTACCATCAAGATGTGAAGGATGGGAAAGTTAAACCCAACCATGCAGGTATTTACACTATCTTATCTAATAACTCACCCCATTCTAACTCTTGGGTCCTTGATACCGGTTGTGGTATTCATATCTGTTCTGATTTGCAGGGACTAAGAAGAAGTGAGAATGTGGAGCATGGAAGAATAGACTTAATCATGGGGAATAGGAAAGCTTTACCTGTCACCAAGATTGGAGTTTATACTTTATCGCTAAGTAGTGGGTTTAGTTTAGATTTGAATAAATGTTGTTATTCACCAGAAATGGCAAGAAATATTATTTCCTTTCATGCATTGTATAAACAAGGTTTCACCTTTTCATTTGATAATGAAGTTGGTTCGATTAATGCTTTCTTTAATAATGTTCTTTATTTTAAAGCATTACCTTGTGATGGTGTGTATGAAACTGTATCTGTGGTTGATAACTTAGGAAATAATGTATTGTGTATTGATTCTGTTAATGATAATAACTTGGATAAAGCATCATTATGGCATTGTCGTCTTGGACATATAAGCAAGAAACGCATAGGCCAACTCCAAAAGGATGGAGTATTGGAGTCATTTGACCTAAAGCCAGATGATAGTTGCGAATCATGCTTACTTGGAAAAATGACAAAGTCACCCTTTACAGGTTCTTGTGAGAGGGGTGAAGGTTTGTTGGATCTTATACACACGGATGTGTGTGGGCCCTTCAAACATGCCACAAGGGATGCTAATCGTTATTATTTGACTTTTACTGATGATTACAGTAGATATGGATATGTCTACTTAATCAAGCATAAGTTAGAGACTTTTGAGAGGTTTAAAGAGTTTAAACAGGAAGTCGAGAATCAATTGGGTAGGAACATTAAGATGCTTCGATCCGATCGAGGTGGTGAGTATCTTAGTTCAGAGTTCCTCGACTATCTTAGGGAATGTGGGATTGTCTCACAATTGACACCTCCCAGGACACCGCAGTTGAATGGTGTAGCTGAGAGGCGTAATCGAACCTTGTTGGATATGGTTCGTTCCATGATGAGTCGAGCTTCGCTACCAATCTCATTTTGGGGATATGCCTTAGAGACTGCCGCCCATATCCTTAATCTAGTTCCCACAAAGAAAGTTGCCAAAACTCCTCATGAGATGTGGACTGGTAAAGTACCCAAACTAGACCACATTAAGATTTGGGGTTGCGAGGCTTTCGTGAGACGCGAGACTCATGATAAGCTCGAACCTCGAAGTGAGAGGTGTATTTTCATCGGCTACCCACAGAAATCCTTTGGTTACCTCTTCTACAGACCTAGTGAGAATGTGGTCTTTGTAGCTAGGAGGGCTTTCTTTCGAGAGAGAGAGTTCATAAGCCAAGGAGACAGTGGGAGGCAAGTTGACCTTGAAGAAATTCAAGAGTCAAGTGGTGAAGGAACTTCAAACCCTAGCACTCAACTTGAGGAGGAAACTTCTGTTGAGCCAATTGACAAGTCTGTACCCCTGAGGCGTTCCACAAGGGTTAGGAATGCACCTGAGCATTACTATGGATTCCATATTACTGCGGAAGGTGATACACTTATCAGTGATGAGACACTGATAGGTCTGGATGAACCTAACAGTTATGCGGAAGCCATGGCAGGCCCTGAGTCAGCCAAATGGAAAGAGGCAATGGACAGCGAGATACAGTCCATGTATGACAATCAAGTTTGGAACTTGGTTGAGAATGTACCAGGTCGTAAGACTATAGGGTGCAAATGGATCTTCAAGAAGAAGACCGACATGGATGGTAATGTACACACTTATAAGGCACAACTGGTTGCAAAGGGTTTCTCACAAACTCCGGGAGTTGATTATGATGAGACCTTTTCTCCAGTGGCCAAGATTAAGTCTATTAGGGTTCTGTTAGCCATAGCTGCATTTCATGACTATGAAATATGGCAAATGGATGTCAAAACCGCTTTCCTTAATCGAAAGTTGGCTGAGGATGTTTACATGAGTCAGCCAGAGGGTTTTGTCAATATAGAGTACCCTAATAAAGTGTGTAAGCTTGAGAAATCCATTTATGGGTTAAAGCAAGCACCTCGCAGATGGAATCTTTGCTTTGATGAGAAAGTCAAAGAATTTGGCTTTTCTAGGAGTGAAGATGAATCTTGTGTATATGTCAAGGCTAGTGGGAGTATAGTTAGCTTTTTGGTATTGTATGTGGATGACATACTACTCATAGGAAATGACATCCCAACTCTGCAGGAAGTTAAGTCCTGGCTTGGGAGGTGTTTCTCTATGAAGGACCTAGGAGAAGCTGCCTATATTCTAGGGATAAGGATCTTGAGAGACCGGAGTAAAAGACTAATTGGACTTAGTCAGAGTACTTACTTGGATAAGGTGTTGAAGAGATTCGACATGCAGGACTCCAAGAAAGGAGAGTTACCCATCCAGAGTAATGCCAGATTGAGTAAGACATAAAGCCCTAGTACTGAGGCTGAGATAGTAGAAATGAGTCGAATACCTTATGCTTCGGCTGTAGGATCGATCATGTATGCTATGACGTGTACTCGACCTGATGTAGCCTTTGCTTTGAGCATGGTTAGCAGGTATCAGGGGAACCCTAGCAAGGCACACTGGACTGCGGTAAAGAATATCATCAAGTACCTACGGAGGACTAAGGACTGGGTCCTTACCCTCGGTGGGAGTGAAGACTTGAGAGTTGTAGGGTATAGTGATGCTAGCTTTCAGACTGATAGGGATAATTTCCGCTCTCAGTCAGGCTGGGTCTTTACCTTAAATGGAGGAGCAATTTCTTGGAAGAGTTCCAAGCAAGAGACAGTGGCTGATTCAACTTGCGAATCAGAGTATATAGCAGTTAGCGAGGCAGCAAAGGAGGCGATATGGCTGAAGAACTTCATTGGAGACCTTGGAGTTGTACCAGCTATTAAAGAGCCAATAGAAATTTTCTGTGATAGTGAAAGTGCAGTTGCCTTAGCCAAGGAACCAAGGGATCACGGGAGATCCAGACACATTGACAGAAAATACCATTTCACCAGACATCGAATAGAAGAAGGACTCCTCGTGGCAAAGAGGGTATCATCGGATGAGAATCCAGCAGATCCCCTCACGAAGGGACTGACTCGGGTTAAGCATCTCCAGCATGCTCAGAGCATAGGGCTGAAGGATGATATTAGATTTAGTAGTTAGATAACCTTGAAATTTGTAAAGTGTAATTGACATTAGATGATGAATAAAAGGTGTTTTATTTATGAGTAAAGTGTTGCTATCTCTTGTCGATCGTTTACTATATTTCTTTTTCATGTTTTGACTTCCAGAATAATTATGTTTGGTATATCATATTATTCGAACCTCCACAGTCGGTCATATGTCGGAAGTAGGTATGAATCAAGACTGTCATGATTGGTTGCAGAGGTCTAAGTTGTTGGACATGGCTACAACACTCATGAGTGCTCATAAGTTCTGAGCATTGGACTCAACCCACGCTCACTGGAATCACTTCATGGAATTTATCTCGAGTGATCGTGAGACGGTAATATCATATAAGTCTTCAAACCTAGAGATATGATTTGTTACTTATGAGTTGGTTATGCATTGATTGTACGTTAACGCATTGGTAACTCGATGTTATAAAACGTGCTTTTGTGTATAATTCAATGAGTGGTAGAACAAACATATGAGTCGAAGTTTATCTGTTCCTTCTTGGATTAGAAGCTGATATCTGGGCCCCTCGATGATTTTATTTTGACCTATGTATCGGGCCCGGTCAGAACTAAGTTGATGTGTTCAATTAAGTTCTTTGTCAAACAAATCGGAAATCGGGAAACAAACTGCTGGACAATAAGTAAGACATTGTTCCATGTATTTGTCCAGCTGATATCTAGAACAGAGGATTATATGATCACTTATCTTAAATGGCATATCATCATCTTCTCAGTTCCGAGAGACCTTGAAAGAGCTACGATTGCCGATCGGTTCCTGAAGTATTGCAGTTATAGTTATTAGACTTATCCAAGTGGGAGACTGTTGGATAAGGTGTCTAAGTCCATAACTATTTCTGGTATGTACTTGACCCGACCCGGCATGGTCCATTTGGGTTGCATGGCACCATGCAATTGGATAAACTCAAATGAGAGAAATAACACTTATGGTTTATTAATATATTATAAGTTCTAATATATTAATAATATTATTTAATTAGTTTGATCAAGAATTAATTTAGAATTAATTAAGTGATCAAAAGATAACTAATTAAATATATGGGTAGATTATGTAAATCTTCCATATCTTATATAGTGGGCTAAGAGGCTCCATGGATTATCAAGTTGGGTTCCACCCATAGGATGCTCCATGGATGCTCCATGGGAGTTACAAACCCATGGGTCATGGAAATGAAGAGTCATGACACATTAGGGTTTACATGGTGTAACCCTAGATGTGTCAACACTATATAAGAAACCCATTCTCCACCAAAATCGGCTACACATAAGAAACAAGAGGGCTAGGCCGATTTTAGAAGTGTGCATTCTCTCTAAAGTCATTCCAAAAGCATTTGGTGTTGTGTGAAGCATTTGAGGCATCACACTTGGGGTGCTAGGCTCACAAGTTTTCAAGGATCATAAGCAACAACAAGGTAAGTTATTCTATCTTTCATGCAAGTTAAAATTTGTTCCCCATGTATGCTAGATAGGAATATAACCTTGTTGTTGCTTATGATCCTTGAAAACTTGTGAGCCTAGCACCCCAAGTGTGATGCCTCAAATGCTTCACACAACACCAAATGCTTTTGGAATGACTTTAGAGAGAATACACACTTCTAAAATCGGCCTAGCCCTCTTGTTTCTTATGTGTAGCCGATTTTGGTGGAGAATGAGTTTCTTATATAGTGTTGACACATCTAGGGTTACACCATGTAAACCCTAATGTGTCATGACTCTTCATTTCCATGACCCATGGGTTTGTAACTCCCATGGAGCATCCATGGAGCATCCTATGGGTGGAACCCAACTTGATAATCCATGGAGCCTGTTAGCCCACTATATAAGATATGGAAGATTTACATAATCTACCCATATATTTAATTAGTTATCTTTTGATCACTTAATTAATTCTAAATTAATTCTTGATCAAACTAATTAAATAATATTATTAATATATTAGAACTTATAATATATTAATAAACCATAAGTGTTATTTCTCTCATTTTAGTTTATCCAATTGCATGGTGCCATGTAACCCAAATGGACCATGCCGGGTCGGGTCAAGTACATACCAGAAATAGTTATGGACTTAGACACCTTATCCAACAAAATACTCCTATAGTATTTTATGATGAAAGTTTTTGGTATGTTTTAGGCCTGCTGTAACACCACCGTCACTCCCAAGCACATGTTGGTCATGTTTTGACTGAATATAGTTGATCAGGATATATTCACCCGAAACATGATTACATAACTGCCTAGGTTTGACCGCAGTGTCCCAACATCCAAATACTTTTTGTGTTGTTCCATTAATGACACAAATTCTATTATGTATGCATGCTCGTATACTTTTTATAAAAATACTTATATTTTTGAAAGTATACTTTTAGTGTAGAGCACTTAGGCCCCTTAGTGTTTATAGTTGTATACCACGTAAGGTTCGGTATACTAGTTCGCTATAAACAAGGGCTCTGATACCAATCTGTCACACCCCAAAACCAGAAAGGCGGAAACGTTCTGGGGTGGAGGACGTCATGTATAGCATCACAACCAATGTATAATAGCAATCATAACAACACAACCATTACAGTAAATATTAAAGTAAAAATGTTTACATCAATTTGGTATTTGTTCGAAACTTGTTTGAATTACATCAAATAATTTGTATGAATACAAGCATAAAACTCTTATTACTCCAACTCCTCAAAAATCCAGCAGGTACCTGTCTACTGATTTCCTGAGAATACAAGCAGTTTTAAAATATCAGCATAAAGCTGGTGAGTTCATAAGCAGTAGTTTGTAATGAAAACTTGTTGATGAGCTCGTAAAAGTATTTTGTATAGCTTCAAGAAAATCCGATATTTTCTTTAAGTGAAAATGTAGTGTTCTCAATTCTGTATGAAATCGTGAATGTTTGTTACTGAAAACCATAGTGATATGCGAAAATAGTACATCATGTGACTAGCTAATGCTAATCATGATGTAAAAGTATTTCGTACGTGAAACCATTGTATGTTCAGTTCTATTTGAAAGCTCCGAAAGTTCTCCAGTTGTAGTGTGTATTAGTTCTATTTAGTATAAATAAAACTATTGAAGAATGTCAGGTTGTGTGACATCCCCAAATTTTACGGCCAGAAAAGACATATTTAATTTATGCTTTTAAAATAATTTCAGAGTAATCATTTGATTAAAAGTGTTGCGGAATTTGTTCCCAGAAAAACATGATAAAAATGTTATCAAATCATTTCCGAAGAAATGTATTTTATTCACTAAAACCATTGGGATGTCATTGTCAATACAAAAACATAAGCATAAACAAAACTTACATTCATTTACACTAGTGATCTACTTCTCTTTTAATCTCTCAGTGTAAAGCAACTTCGTATCGATACCTGTGATACAATTTAAACTGAGTGGGTCAGGCTTGGGAGCCTGGTGAGCATATAGGGTTTTCAACCCACAATAAATAATAAACTTATTAATTTCTCAATCAACAATAAATTTATTAATTTCATCAACCAAAATAACCCTAATTACCCATTCCCGTTATCCTCACTTTACGTCCCTAAAACAACTATCACAAGGGACCTAGCCTAAGGATTATCACTAGGGGTGACAACATTGCTTTGGGGGTTCCTCAGCAAGTTATGTCAAATAAAACAAACATCGGGGTGACAACATTGCTTTCCCTCAGCAAGTTATGTCAAACAAGACATCCTAACATAAAACAACCAAAAAGGTGACAACATTGCTTTCCTTCAGCAATTTATGTCAAATAGGCACGAATTCATATCGTCGCCATGTGCTAGTCCATAGCTCTTATTCATCGACGGTATTTCCCACGGGAGTTTCCCCCCGCAATACATGTCAATGGGTTTTCCATACAGCTTATGAACATACTTAAGGGGTTTCCCCAGCCTTACATGCCCTAAAGGCACTCATGAGGGGAATAGAGTACAGCGAATGAACACTTAAGTCCATTAACACCTACAGGCTACGAGCCTGCTAGTGTTCCACAGACCATCAAAACAGTCCATGGTTGTCATCCATACTCTGCTGAATGACGGGGGTCTTAGAGTACAGCGAATGAACACTTAAGTCCATTAACACCTACAGGTTACGAGCCTGCTAGTGTTCCACAGACCATCAAAACAGTCCATGGTTGTCATCCATACTCTGCTGAATGACGGGGGTCTTAGAGTACAGCGAATGAACACTTAAGTCCATTAACACCTACAGGTTACGAGCCTGCTAGTGTTCCACAGACCATCAAAACAGTCCATGGTTGTCATTCATACTCTGCTGAATGACGGGGGTCAACGTTGGGTAAGGGCTTTTCTCATATTGCACCACTCACGCCAACATTTGGGTAAAAGCTTTTCCCATATTTCACCACTCACTCTCAACTCATGATCTATATCACTGATCATCTCATCTATCCAACTCACCTTTCATCACACACCCACTCTCGGTTTAACGAACACTACAAGTTTCATTTAGATTACTAAGGCTAAAAAGTAGTTTATCAAAAACTCACTTCTTACGACATTCGGCACCGTGCCGGTTTATCGCGAAACTTCGACAGGTCATAACTTCTTCGTTATAACTCGGATTTCGACATTCTTTATATATCCGTAATCCTTGTCACGCCCACTACAAGTTTCTTAATAGATATCTGCTTTATCTAAAATTTAATTTTTGACGCTCATTTTTATTCTTAATTAATTAAACCCTAATAATTAAGCATAAAACACATAATTCACATAATTCCTTTTCATTTCTCCAAAATGAGTCACAAAGGTTAACCTAGACCATTATATCAATATTAATGCCTAGCCTAGAAACACGGGCGTTACAACTCTCTCCCCCTTAGGATGATTCTGTCCCCGGAATCACACAACGACAAACAACTACGGGTAGCGACTCACCATGTCACTCTCCGTTTCCCAGGTGAGATTTGGCCCATTTATATGTTTCCAACGCACAAGCACTAAATCGACTATCTTACGTTACAACTTCTTAGTCTTACGGTCAACGATTGCCTCAGGTTCTCCATTTAACCTCTTGTTTTCATCCAACCTTAATTCAGAAATGGGAATTATGTCGGGCACACCTCCCGTGAACTTCCTCAAATAACAGACATGAAATGTGTTATGAATACCCTCCAGTTCTTCCGGTAATTCTAGCTTGTAAGCTTGATTCCCGATCCTCCGAAGAACTTTAAATGGTCCAATAAACCTTGGACTCAACTTTCCCCTTCTATCAAACCTTATAAGTCCCTTCCACGACGAGACTTTAAGTAAAACCAAATCTCCAACTTCGAATGATATCGGTTGTCTTTTCTTGTCAGCATAGCTCTTTTGAGCAGTTAACATCCTTTTCCTAATCACTTTCAACTTTTCAGCAGTCTGATGGACTATTTCAAGTCCCATAAACTGCTTTTCCTCAGCTTCCAGCCAACATGACGGCGCTCGACACTTTTCTCCGTACAAAGCGTGATAAGGTGCCATCTAGATGTTCGAGTGGAAACGGTTATTATAGGAAAATTCTACTAAAGGTAAATGTTCATCCCAGTTACCTTGGAATTCCAGGGTACATGCTCTCAGCATATCCTTCAACGTGTGAATCGTTTATTCGCTCTGACCATCGGTTTGCGGATGGTAAGCTGTATTCAAACACAACTTGGTACCCAATTCCTCTTACAGACTCCTCCAACACCTTGAGGTAAAACGGCTGTCACGATCGGACACAATCGTTAACGGAACACCGTGAAGCCTCACAATTTCCTTCATGTAAGAATTCGCAAGTTTATCCATAGACCGTTTCTCGTTAGCGGCTATGAAATGCGCACTCTTAGTGAAGCGATCAACGACCACCCAAATCATGTCGTGACCGTTCCTTGTTCTGGGCAGTTTAGTCACAAAATCCATAGTGATATCTTCCCATTTACCCATGGGTACAGGTAAAGGTTCTAAACTCCCATACGGTTTCTGATGTTGTGTCTTAACCCTAGCACAAGTTACACACTCGGCCACATACTTAGCAACATCGAGCTTCATCGTCGGCCACTAGTAATAGGGTTTTAGATCCCTATACATTTTCGTACTGCCGGGATGAATTGAGTACATGGTTTTGTGAGCTTCTTCCATCAGAAGACCTCTTACTCCTCCCGCCTTAGGTACCCAAATCCTATCTTTGAATACCTTTAGTCCTTGACCGTTTGTATCAAACACCAACGTTTTTCCCAAACGTTCCTCCTTTCGGTCATTTTTTTTTTCTATAAAGCTTCGTCTTGAGCTTTCTTTATACTTTCCACAATTGTAGAGACAACTTCAATTCTCAGCGCTCTTGGCCTCTTCCTTTCAAGATTCACCTTCCGACTGAGAGCATTAGCAACAACATTTGCTTTACCAGGGTGGTAAAGTATCTCACAGTCGTAGTCCTTGAGTAACTCTAGCCAACGTCGTTGCCTCATGTTCAATTTCTTCTGATTAAAGAGACATTGAAGACTCTTATAATCAGCGAAAAGTTTGTATTTAGTACCATAAAGATAGTGCCTCCCTATCTTTAAGGCGAATACTACCACTGCCAACTCCAGATCATGAGTGGGGTAGTTCTTTTCATGCTCCTTCAATTGCCTCAATGCATACGCTATCACTTTATTCCCTTTGGTTCAGAACACAACCTAACCCAACTTCTTTAACAACGAACGCGATACTTCTATTGATCGCTTTGATCAGCCTTTACTTCAATTCGGCTTAAGTCAACTGCTACATCGAACTTGGTTCTCTGAACCACATAACAAACTCATCGTAGTCGGACTCAATTCGATATGACCACTAGGGTCGGAATAACAATCATCTTCTTAGTCATTACCGAAACGATGGTAACGATAGACTAGAATAAGACGGAATCAATTACGAGTTCCTTGGTAACCTTGTGACTTTCCCTGATCTAAGTGTGAGTCCTGTGCTTCCAGTAGTATAGATCTCTACTACTATTCACACCTACTCATACTCGTCCCAAGTACTGTCTCGCAGTCCCCAAGTCCTAAAATCACAAAACAATTTAACACATACGAATGTGTCCAATTAATCATAGAATTTTCCTAGACTCTACTAGGACTTCTTCCATGCGTATCTTCAGTCATCAATTCTACTTCAACTTGGTTGGTGATGGAAATTCCAAATGATGGGACAACTTCAGGCATTACACCAATCGTTCCATCATCCTGCCAATCGAAGGTGTACTTCAGACGTACCATACTCCTCTAAACGTTTCATTATTTTATCAAACATATTCTAAGACAAGATACCACTCTTACGATATCTTATGATAGGTATCATTCACTATCATAAGCTTTTCATTTCCTCCATCTACTCAATTCTCTACGAGTCTTCACCATAACGTTTTGTACACCCAAGCAAACGTTCGGTGTACCAGGCGAGAATTTAAGATAGGAAAGCTTTATTTACGATAAACGTATAAATCTCCTTATCACTTCGAAACGTTTACATGTTAGTTCTAATCTCGTAATCATACGCTTAGAATCCTACACACATAAGGTTTCTAGATCCGGTCGGCAACAGACCATAGATCCGAACAAATAATAGCATCATTATAGCTATAACACAAAACATTTAGCACATAAAAGTATTTTAGGCATCCTTCCTAAAATAAACTGGTGCTCGTGTCAACTTAGGTGTACTAACTAAAATATAATAGACACACTCAACTCACAATCATCGCTTAGCATTCTAAGTTTAAGTCTAGAAATCCTACAATTTCTTAGTTCGCTTAAACTAATGCTCTGATACCAACTGTGACATCCCCAAATTTTACGGCCAGAAAAGACCGATTTAATTTATGCTTTTAAAATAATTTCAGAGTAATCATTTGATTAAAAGTGTTGCGGAATTTGTTCCCAGAAAAACATGATAAAAATGTTATCAAATCATTTCCGAAGAAATGTATTTTATTCACTAAAACCATTGGGATGTCATTGTCAATACAAAAACATAAGCATAAACAAAACTTACATTCATTTACACTAGTGATCTACTTCTCTTTTAATCTCTCAGTGTAAAGCAACTTCGTATCTATACCTGTGATACAATTTAAACTGAGTGGGTCAGGCTTGGGAGCCTGGTGAGCATATAGGGTTTTCAACCCACAATAAATAATAAACTTATTAATTTCTCAATCAACAATAAATTTATTAATTTCATCAACCAAAATAACCCTAATTACCCATTCCCGTTATCCTCACTTTACGTCCCTAAAACAACTATCACAAGGGACCTAGCCTAAGGATTATCACTAGGGGTGACAACATTGCTTTGGGGGTTCCTCAGCAAGTTATGTCAAATAAAACAAACATCGGGGTGACAACATTGCTTTCCCTCAGCAAGTTATGTCAAACAAGACATCCTAACATAAAACAACCAACAAGGTGACAACATTGCTTTCCTTCAGCAATTTATGTCAAATAGGCACGAATTCATATCGTCGCCATGTGCTAGTCCATAGCTCTTATTCATCGACGGTATTTCCCACGGGAGTTTCCCCCCCCCAATACATGTCAATGGGTTTTCCATACAGCTGATGAACATACTTAAGGGGTTTCCCCAGCCTTACATGCCCTAAAGGCACTCATGAGGGGAATAGAGTACAGCGAATAAACACTTAAGTCCATTAACACCTACAGGCTACGAGCCTGCTAGTGTTCCACAGACCATCAAAACAGTCCATGGTTGTCATCCATACTCTGCTGAATGACGGGGGTCTTAGAGTACAGCGAATGAACACTTAAGTCCATTAACACCTACAGGTTACGAGCCTGCTAGTGTTCCACAGACCATCAAAACAGTCCATGGTTGTCATCCATACTCTGCTGAATGATGGGGGTCTTAGAGTACAGCGAATGAACACTTAAGTCCATTAACACCTACAGGTTACGAGCCTACTAGTGTTCCACAGACCATCAAAACAGTCCATGGTTGTCATCCATATTCTGCTGAATGACGGGGGTCAACGTTGGGTAAGGGCTTTTCTCATATTGCACCACTCACGCCAACATTTGGGTAAAAGCTTTTCCCATATTTCACCACTCACTCTCAACTCATGATCTATATCACTGATCATCTCATCTATCCAACTCACCTTTCATCACACACCCACTATCTAACTCATGATCTATATCACTAACTCATGAAGCTCGTCCAATCACTTCATAAAAGAACAAAGACTCCAAAGCTCTTCCAAATAAAAGTATAGGGAAAATACTGATAAAGTACTCCCATACGCTCCCGTACCCCGACACGTAATAGTGTCAAAAGGAAGAACTAATGGATGAACACATAGTTCAAAAATACCTAATGAACATATAGTTCAAACATACGTACCGATTTAGGCTATCTAAAATAGTCTGTGGCCGTTGTCTATACTCTGCTAGATGACTAGATCATCTTAAACATCGATACCTCTCATCACTTTTATTTCATCACACATCATCTAATTCATCTACCCATGTTTTACCCAACATATTTGTAGATAAAAATATATATACAGTTTAAAACTTGTATAAAACATCAATTCAACAGTCATCTCAAATAAACAATTAATATATTTACACATAGCACGTATTTTAAGGTAAATACTTCATATCTATGTGTAAGGTGAAAGTGACTATACACTCACCTGATTTAATGAAAATCGGGCAGCAATTCGTTTCCTAAAACGATCGTTTCTAATAAAACCGGGAGTTTTATTGAGAAACCGGGCTCTGCGAAAGGTCGGGCTTCAAAACCGAAAAGATAAATTTTCCGGGCTTCTCGGGCACTTCGTGGCGTATTCCGGGGGTTATAATCGATACCGGGGCTTCAGGGAATGTTAAGATGAAGAAAATATGAAGAAAGGGGTGAAATATGGTGAAATCCCAAAAGTACCCGAGAAGGCTCGCAGGCTAAGGCGGTGCGAGGCTCGGTCCAGCTGCGAGCTTCAGATTGGGCCTCCCTTCGGTCGAATCAGAATCTGACACGCAGCTACTGTTCATGCGAGGGAAGGCGACACGTGGCTTCGCATGACTCACCAATTTCGGACACGTGGCACTCTTTCAGCGAAGGTGACGTGGCAAAAACGTGACTATGCGAATTTTCTCGGTTTTCGCGCCAAAACTTCTAAAATCCATAACTTTCGCATACGAGCTCCGTTTTTGACGTTCTTTATATGCACGCGTAGGTAAAATTACGCTCTACAAATTTCGTTTAGACTTCGTCGGCTAATTTTGACTTTAATTTTTATATTATTATTTTTAACAGACCGGGACAGGAAATCCGTTAAAAATTCATAACTTCTTCATCCGACGTCCGTTTTCGTCAGACTTTTTACCGTTGTGCTACTATTTACGAGACCTTCGATTCTCGTTTAGGTCGTGTCGGGTAAAAATCACTCAATCTAAAATTCGAGTTTTTAGCTGTCTACTACTAAGCTGAAACTTCGAAAAATCATAACTTCCTCATACGAAGTCAGATTTGGGCGTTCTTGTTATACCTACTCTCGGTTTAACGAACACTACAAGTTTCGTTTAGATGACTAAGGCTAAAAAGTAGTTTATCAAAAACTCACTTTTTACGACATTCGGCACCGTGCCGGTTTATCGCGAAACTTCGACAGGTCATAACTTCTTCGTTATAACTCGGATTTTAGCATTCTTTATATATCCGTAATCCTTGTCACGCCCACTACAAGTTTCTTAATAGATATCTGCTTTATCTAAAATTTAATTTTTGACGCTCATTTTTATTCTTAATTAATTAAACCCTAATAATTAAGCATAAAACACATAATTCACACAATATTCACATAATTCCTTTTCATTTCTCCAAAATGAGTCACAAAGGTTAACCTAGACCATTATGTCAATATTAATGCCTAGCCTAGAAACACGGGCGTTACAGGTTGTAAACTAAAGGTGATTTATTCATAATGTGAGTCGTATAACCATGCTTGATATCACTAGAGACATTTCCAACGTTCTTCAGGCGTCGAGTTAAATGACATTTGTCACCCTAGGCATGCCTGCCCAACTGTAGCTAGTAGTTCGGATGTGGGATTGTCAGTCCCGAATAGATCTATTCACAAATCTCACGCTCTCCCTCCAGGAGACTCTGGTTATACTATGATAGGATTTATCCATGTACACCTAAGGGTACAGTAACGAAGTAGCGCCTCACAGTATCGTACAATCTAGTTTATATGTAGTGTAGTAGCGTTCTACCATAGTGAAAATCCGTATGTATACCGTATGTAGTGATGATTACATTTAAGAATACCATGATAGAGTAGAGATGCAAACTGTAAACTATTTTTGTCTTAGTGCATATGTTTAGTAGTGAAAGTTTTTGTACTTGTTATGTTTAGAAAAATCCCAAACTATACCGATTATAGTTTGCATGAATAACATAGTGAATACCGTGCCCGGAAAACTATGCAATTTTAGTGAAAACGTCCCTTATGCTCAACACAGTACAAAAGGGTTAAAGTATGAGAATTGCATGAGTTTTGAAAACTTTCGCTTGTATTCCCCCCTGAAAACCTTAAAAATACGGAAAATGTAGGGGTATGAACTCACATCGGGTAAGTGGTTTGATTGAAGGATCGATACGAAGAGTCGGGTGTTCAAGTGAAGCCTTGAACACGATTCGACCCTAATAGCATGTAATAACACATAAACGAGTCAAATGAAGGTATTTCACCACTATAAGTGATGGAAAACCACTCTAGGGACTTGAAACTATTTGCACCAAGTGATAGGACCTTGTAGGATTGAGTGTAGGGGGTGTATGGCCACATAGAGTGTGTGTGCGGCCATGAGTGTGCGGCCCAATGGGTGTGCGGCCGTACACTCATGAAATGAGGTGTCTTCGAAGTGTTCTCAAGGTCCATACTCACATCCACGAAGTGTTCAAGGTCTATACTCAATTGTAGTGCAAGATAAGGGTCCTAGAGGTGGGTTTTTGGTCCTAGAATGAGTGTATGGTCACACACAAGAGTGTGTGGTCGCACACTTGGGTGTGCTGCCGCACACTTGGAGTGTGCTGCCGCACAAGGGTGTGTGCGGCCGTACACAGGTGTGTGCGGTCGTACACCCCTCAAAATGATTCCCAAATCGTCCATTCCAAGGTGCAACAAGGCTAGGAGCATGTCTACATCGATTATGGAAGCTAAACTCTCACTTTGGAGGGTGTTTTAAAGGTGTGCGGCCACCCTAAGAGGGTGTGCGGCCGCACTCACTTCCAAACATGAAGAAATGTTGCTTTTGCACACTCAGAGCTTGGGTAGAGTGGTCTTTCATGGATTGCAAGATAGAGAATGAAGTACTCACGTTCTTGAAGTTTTGGAAGGTTCAAAGTTGGAGAAACTTGAGAGGAAATGATGTTGTGTGCTGCCAAGGTGCTAAAGGAATGAAAGGAAGGGGGCTACCCTTTATATAGGGGTAAGGGTGCTGCCCAAAAGAGTGTGTGCTACCAAGGGAGTGGGTGTGCGGCCGCACACCCATGTGTACGGCCGTACACTCCTCCAAGAGGTGTGTATGGCCCGATTTTCTCACTATTCAACACTCTGACTCATTCCTAAACTCAACCTTGGTTATATACAAGCTTAGAACACTTAAATGAACCCCTAAATAGCACCAGAAATCAACAAAACAAGTTGAATAATGATTGAATTGACTAAGCATACAAGATTAAAGTTTCCGGGTTGTCACAGGATCCCTTGTAGCAGTCTGTGTGTGTGATTCAGTTATCTTCTGTTCGAGGTGAGTCTCCTTAATGTACTCGTGGGTCGAAGGAACCAATATCGACCCACTGGAAAGTGTTATGTAGGATGTTAGTCGTCTTTGTGGTTCTTGCATTGTATGTTGGGCTAGGCCCATTGACATGCATGTAGGGCTGGACCCATTTACATGAGTGGGTGATGCTCATTGTATGGCGGCCTAGGCCCATTTGTATGTTGGGTTGGGCCCATTGATTACGAAGGGCTAGGCCCATTATTCTGGGATGGGCCCAATGTGCGTGCTAGGCCCAATGATATGTATGGTATGTGGTATTTTAGGGAACTCACTTAGCTTTATGCTTAGGGTTATGTGTTTATGGTTTCAGGTACTTCTGGTTGCAAACGGAAGGGCCCGACGTGACTACACATCATCTCCCAGCATTTTCTACATTGACTATTTTTGACTTTTACTCCGATGATAAAATGATTTAATTACTACAACTGGTTTTGGGACAACTCAATTGTATGGTTTAAGTGTTTTTAAAATGATAATTGTACTCTGAATTTTTGGGATGTTATAGAAACCAACAAGATGATATTCAATCGGATGGAAGTGTTAGGATAAAGTTTGAGGAGACCCATGGAAACTGCATCAACTTCGCCCTCAATCCTGCAACTCAGGATCCTGAATTTCGAAACTGGACTATCTTCAAAACGCCAAGCTGGGGACTTCATATCCTGGCATGCTCATATCTTCATACATGGGGAAACTTCTAGTACCGGAGGTCCTGCCTCCCAAGATATTGAAGGGATATTCAACATTCCACCTAGTACCCAAAATCTTCGAATAAGTCCAATCATGGAAAAGAAACTTAAGAAACTGAGAGATATGAACCCAAGTGTATCAGGTGTCATTCATTCAATACCAGAGGTTTCACTGTCAGCCACATGATCTCAAGATTCACACCCCCGTATGCGACAATGAAGTTCCAAAGAGGTTTTAGGCGCCAAACATGATGATGTAGGATGGTACTACGAATCTTGAGGAACATATCACCTAATACAGAGAACACATTGAGATAGCCCCAATTCCGCAACATCTCAAAGAAGCTTGTTTATGCAAGGGTTTTGGTTCAAACCTTACATGATCCAAATTAAAGTAGCTCCTAACATGTTTGGGAAGGAAGTTCCAAATATCCCACATCTAGAGATAGCAATAGCCATATAAGCTTTTAAGATGGGACAAAAGAAAGATTCTCCATTTTACGAGGATCTTGTCATGACCCCATGCAAGAAATTAGACGAAGTCTATAATAGACCCTTGAGAATCATTAGGCTAGAAGAAGACAGGAAGATCCAGAAGAGGATAAACACGTCCTACGATCATCCTAACAGGAATAATGAATATTCCTCCTTCCCATAGATCTAAACCTTACTCAAGATCCGAGAACCATAGGGTCAATGTGATGTGTTTTGAGCATATCTACATTCCTATGTGATCATGCAACCCTAATTGCTTTGGATCTAAGTTTTTCTCTATTGAACATACAAATATGAACACCAAAGCAATAACCCTATATATAGTATATACAATTCGAAATCCACTTATATACTAGGGTTTTGAAGTTACCTTGCTTGTTATGACTATAAAAAGAACACTTTGAAGTTCCTTGACCTTTGAAAGCTTAGTGCCCCAAGTGTTGCACCTCTAATGGAGTCACAAACACTCAATACAAAGGGTGAGTAGGAGAGAAGAGAAATCAGCCAGGGTTTCAATCCAAAATGCATAGAGCCGAAAATCCCATAGTGGAGGGTTCCTTATATAGCTGTGGCTGCTAGGGTTTTCAGTTGGAAACCCTAATACGTTGCTTAGGCACCTAGCAGCCCATGGACTCCTCCTTATGAGGCCTTGGACGAAATCTATAGGGTTCCCTATAGGATTTCGTCCACTCCTAATTAAGGAGTCCAATAGCCCAGTTCTGCAACTATCAATGATTTGCAAAACAACCCCTCCATTATTAATCAGTTCCTTTAATCCCAAAATTAATATCAAATTAATTTCTGATTAATTACTAATTAATAATATGATTTCCAAATAATATATTAATCTTGTAATATATTAATAAAATCATTTTGAGTACCAATTTATTATTCAGATAATAAATCCTACTTTCTCTCCACTGGTCATCCTGTCAAGTTGCATGAGTGAAGGCAACCCAAAAGGACCATGCTCATAATCAAATCAAGTCCATACCAATTATAGTTATGGGCTTAGATACCTAATCCAACACAATGCTCTAGAGGATGGAGAAGAAAATGAAGTTTATCCCAATATATGTGATTATTGTTTTTCTTTTAATGTCTCCGGTTTACTCTATACAATGCATAATCTTGGGGACATGGCAAGGTGAGCCAAGAAAAATGAGAAGACCCCAGGATAGAAGGACAAGTCCAAGTGGTATGCTTCCCACAAAGATTTCATACATCTTACCGAAGACTGCTTCACCCTTAAGAAATAAACTAGCTATCTATTGAGAAAGGACATTTGAAAGATCTTTTGGGAAGGAAAAAGGTCAAGAATACCCAAAGATCCTAATATCTTGAAGTTCTTCCACAAAGAATAGCACCCCCCCTTGGATGCCAAGGTAATCAACTTTATCTCTGGTGGGTCTGACATTTGTGGAACCTCTTACTCTGCAGCCAAAAGACATGCAAGGAGTTCCAATATGGAAAAGGAAGATAGGGCAACAGAGAATGCGTTATTGATGAAAAAAAAAAGGATATCTCTTTCGACATAGATGATAGGGAAAATTTCCTTGATATACACCATGACAGACTAGTCATAACATTGTATGTGGCTAACCATTTCGTTTGAAGAATCTTGATAGAAGGTGACAGTTCAATCAACATCATCCTTTTGGTGACACTTAACAAGATGAACATCCAAGAATCCAAGATAGTCCGAAGATCCTTAGTGCTAGTACGATTTAATGGTGAGACCAAGAACCCCATTAGAGAGATCAAGTTACCAATATACATTGAGGGAGTTCACTCTATCCAACGCTTTTGTGTTGCTTACTCTTTGTCTTACTATAATATTATCTTAAGCAGGTCATGGATCCATGACATGAAGGTCATACCCTCAACTTATCTTAGGTAGGCCATGACATGGATCCTGTTGAGCAATTACTCTGCTCCTAATACATATAATCAATAATCAAATCTTTCAAGAATTTAAAAAAAACCATGTCTACCTTCATGCATGTGATAAAATTGTTGAATGTCATTTGATGTCGTTTTACCCAAGTATTGTTCGATATATATCTGTGTTATTGCTATAAAAGCTCCTAATTTTACACAAAATGTTTGGTTATGTCCTAAATCAGTTTTTGGTGTGTTACCGCCTAACATACCGATAAATATGTTCACTTTTCCCCTTAGTTGGATTTTACCTTCTGGGGTTGATCACCATTACCATAGAAGCCCTCATATTTATACATCATCATCACCACCACCCTCTGCCATCAGTACCACCATCCAGCACAAAGACACACACACATAGAGACCACCACAACCACTACCCATTATCTATCACCACCTAACACCAACCTTATTAGTCCATCACAACCAACCCTTTACCACCTTCGTAATAATCCATCTTCTTCTACACCCTACAATCTTACCATTACAACCTAACATTTAACACCTTCAAACCACCACCAACATCTGCCACCCTCCAGCACCCTCTTAAAACCACAACCAAATACCAAAAGCCACCATACAAACATCTTAACACCACCCTTAACCCACAACATATCCCACCTTTACCACACACAAACCACCAAAATCCATCATTTTCTTCATCCCACAACCCCACCATTACAACCTAACCTTTACCACCCAAAAACCATCTTAACACCACCATTAACCTACCTCCATTTCACCACAATTAACCTACCTCCATTTCACCACCATTAACCCACCTCTATTTATACAGTGAAAATAATGACGTATAAGAATCATAGGGTATCGGTTACAGAAAATCTCTACAACATCTCCCTTAGTTATTTCTTCACCCCCAAATCAGCTTGCTCCTACTCATAATTAGAAATAAACAAGATCAATCTAAAGAAATTCACAAGTTTAATAAAGGAATTTGCATCAAAAAACATAAGTAAAACAATAGATTTGTATGAAATCATAAATACCCTCAATGTTATGATGTGATTTCCTAAACTTAAATAAATTGAGATCAATCAGTAAAAGAAAGAAATTTACACCTTAACAACACCCTTAAACTGTTGGATAAGGTGTCTAAGTCCATAACTATTTCTGGTATGTACTTGACCCGGTTTGGCATGGTCCATTTGGGTTGCATGGCATCATGTATTTGGATAGACTAAAGTGAGAGAAATAAGACTTATGGTTTATTACTATTTTATAAGTTCTAATATATTAATAATGTTATTTAATTAGTATTGATCAAGAATTAATTTGGAATTAATGAAGTGATCAAAAGAAGACTAATTAAATATATGGGTTGATTGTGTAAATCACTCATACTTGTATAGTGGGCTAATGCTCCATGGATTATCAAGTTGGGCCAAAACCCATAGGATGCTCCATGGTGGTTATAGAACCCATGGGTCATGGAAATGAAAGGTCATGACAATTAGGGTTTACATGGTGTAACCCTAATTGTAACACACTATATAAGGATCCTTATGTTCACCAAAATCGGGACTTAAGCAAGAAAGTGAGGGCTAGCCGATTTCAAGAGGTGTATCATTTCTCTCAAGTTTATTCCAAGTGCATTTGGTGTTGTGTGAAACATTTGAGGCATCACACTTGGGGTGCTAGGCTCTCAAGGTTTTTTAAGGAATCCAAACTACTACAAGGTATGTTCTTCTAGCTTACTTTTATGTTTAAAGTTCCCCATGTATGCTAGATAGGATTATGAACCTTGGAAAATCAATTTGCATGTATCTTAGTCAAACATAGATCCAAGGTTTCTAGGGTTGCATGTACACCTTAGGAGTGTTAGAATGCTCAAAACGCTTCAGTGGTATCAGAGCCTGGTTTTGGTTTGTTTGATACTTGATGCAAAATAGCTGAAAAAGTCGAAATTCTTGATGTCTGCACAGGGGACTCGCCGAGTCCATGGGGGGAATCGACGAGTCCAAGCGTATCTTCAACCAACTCGACGAGTCAGTTCTTGCACTCGACGAGTTGGCCAGGAAGAGTGCAGATTTTTGATTTTTGCTGTTGGAAATGGACTAGAAACATTACCCTAAACAGGTTTGGTGTTTTAAAACTTGTTTTATATAGAGTAATGGTTGTTCTAATCCATTTACAATGGCTAATATCAAAAATTCCATTTTTATATGTGTTCATACGTTCTTGAAATTTTGATATGAATATTCATGTTCTTATGAGTTCTTGCAAGATCATAGGAATTATGTGCTATTGATTGATAGTTAATTCATTATCATGATGTGTTTTAATGGAGTCCATAACTTGTCCTCAAGTTATGGATAACCAAAAGTCACTTTGTAATAAATCCATTAAAAGAACACATAAGTTACAAAAAATGAAGAGTCTTCATTTTTAATAAACAATAACTCATAAGTTATGAATTGAAAAGTTTTGTAAAGTTACAAAACTTGCCCTCAAGTTTTGGAACATGTAAAGTCATCTAGTAAACTGTAGTTCCAACCCCTAGAATTTTAAAAGTTAAAATTCAACCCTTATACTTTATAATATTATAAGCTAATAATATATATATATATATATATATATATATATATATATATATATATATATATATGTATAAGATCAAGTCGTTTTACCGTTAGTAGGCCTCATTCACGAAGCCGATCTATAAGAGGGGTATAAGGTTGTTGCCTATAAAATGGCAGCTTAATGGGTGTCCACTCTCACCCACCGCTTCCTTGACTGGTGGAGGGTCGTTAGCCGAACGGGTACGACAATGACTTAAAAAATTCTCATTAAAAGTATAATGATTATTATAAAGTAACTAAATGTTTTTGTAAATTCCCAATCTTAGTTACTTTAGGAAAATGTGAATAAGGTGCTAACCCATGAAATTACACTTTGCACTTTGATTAAGTCGTTAGTGGAGCGTGTGTGGTTAACTGGCACACTAACTTGGACTTAACAAGGTAGGCAAAGGGTGACTTAAGGTTTTTCATAGGTCGGTGGAGCGCGTGTGGCTAACCGGCACATCGATTGAGTGAAAAACATTAAGGGTACCAAGTAATTTGCATGGTTACTTCACACCTTGTTTTGTGATCCTCGGCATCCCAGTCACAAAACATGAAGGGTACACTCGAGATTGAAACATGCCATTGAAAAGTTCAATGAATCTCAAAAGAATCTAGGAGTTTCTAAAGACCAATTAAAACCTAATAATTTATATTTCGTTTTCATGGTGGAAATTGGTGAATCGTCATTCACCTACCTTTCAAATATGTTATAGCTTAGATTACGACATCCCTCTTCTAAGTTATAATATATTTTGATTGGATCCTAGCGTTAATATTACATTTGGGTGTTTTAATAAGGACTATCTTTATATCTAATCTAAACTTGTTCTCTTCTTTTTCTCATATGTCAACCAACAATACTGCTTCTGGCTCAAACCCTACCGACTCCTTCTCTCTCATGAACCTTTGTGGGAGAGTCATATTTGATGGATCCAACTTTATGGATTGGATCAGGAACATCAGGATGGTCACTCGGTATGAGGACAAGGAATATGTCCTCGACAAGGAGCTTAAAGAACTCGAGCCGACTGCTACTCCTGAGGAGGTCGCTGAATATCAGGCCCATGAAAGGGATGCTACCAATGTGGCATGCATCATGTTGGCCACTATGACAGCCGAGCTCCAAAAGTCCTATGATGACTACTATCCTTTTGAGATGCACCAGGATTTGATGGACCGCTACAATCAAAGTGCTCGTCAAGAGCGATATGAAATCATCTCCTCCATGATAAAAACCCGAATGAAGGATGGAGAACCCATCACGGTACACATGCAGAAAATGCAAAGGTATGTGGAACGTTTGCTGAAGTTAAATGTGAACTTCCCCAAGGAATTAGCTATAGATATCATTTTGCACTCCTTACCATCGTTTTATGATCAATTCCGCATGACATACCACATGAACAAGGAGGAAGTTACCCTCAGCAAGCTTCAAGGACTCCTAAAGACCGCTGAAACAGGTCTTAAAGGTAAGTCGGTTGTTACCACTCCTACTCCTAACTCCACCCCTGTCCTGGCAATCAGGAAAAGTAGAGGGAAAAAGAGGAAGAACCCTTCTAAGGGTACCAAGGGTAAGACCCTTGATGGCTCCTCTTCAAGTGGAACCAAGAAAGGTTTCATCACTCCTTCTTCTGACCCAAAAGAGGCTGAATGCTTCTATTGCCATGAAAAATCGCATTGGAAGCGGAACTGCCCAAAGTACCAGTAAGATATTAAGGATGGGAAAGTGAAACCCACCCATGCAGGTATTTACACAATATTGTCTAATAACTCACCCTATTCTAACTCTTGGGTCCTTGATACAGGTTGTGGAATTCACATATGTTCTGATTTGCAGGGACTAAGAAGAAGTAAGAATGTGGAGCATGGAAAGATAAACTTGATCATGGGGAATAGGAAAGCTTCACCTGTCACCAAGATTGGAGTTTATTCTTTGTTGCTAAGTAGTGGTTTTACATTAGATTTGAATAAATGTTGTTACTCGCCTGAAATGGCAAGAAATATTATTTCCTTTCATGCTTTGTACAAACAAGGGTTTACCTTTTCTTTTGATAATGAAGTTGGTGGAATAAATGCTTTCTTTAATAATGTTCTTTATTTTAAAGCATTACCTTGTGATGGTGTGTATGAAGTTGTGTCTGTTGTAGATAACCTAGGAAATAATGTGTTGTGTATTGATTCTTCTAATAATAACTTGGATAAAGCATCATTATGGCATTGTCGTCTTGGACATGTAAGCAAGAAACGCATAGGCCAACTCCAAAAGGATGGGGTCTTGGAGTCATTTGGCCTAAAGTAAGATGATAGTTGTGAATCATGCTTACTTGGAAAAATGACAAAGTCACCCTTTACTGGCTCTTGCGCAAAGGGTGAAGTTTTGTTGGATCTAGTGCACACAGATGTGTGTGGACCCTTCAAAACTGCCACAAGGCATGCTAATCGTTATTATGTGACTTTTACAGATGATTATAGTAGATATGGATATGTCTACTTAATCAAGCATAAGTTAGAGACTTTTGAAAAATTTAAAGAGTTTAAACAAGAAGTTGAGAATCAATTGGGCAGGAACATTAAGATGCTTCGTTCCGATCGTGGTGGTGAGTATCTTAGTACAGAGTTCCTCAACTATCTTAAGGAATGTGGGATTGTCTCACAATTGACACCTCCCAGGATACCACGGTTGAATGGTGTGGCTGAGAGGCGCAATTGAACCTTGTTGGATATGGTTCGTTCCATGATGATTCGAGCTTCGCTACCAATCTCATTCTGGGGGTATGCCTTAGAGACTGCCGCCCATATCCTTAATCTCGTCCCTACAAAGAAAGATGCCAAAGCTTCTCGTGAGATGTGGACTGGAAAAGTTCCTAATCTAGACAACATCAATATTTGGGGTTGCGAGGCTTTCGTGAGGCGTGAGACTCACGATAAGCTCGAACCTCGAAGTGAGAGGTGTATTTTCATCGGCTACCCACAGAAATCCTTTGGTTACCTCTTCTACAGACCCAATGATAATGTGGTTTTTGTAGCAAGGAGGGGTGTCTTTCGAGAGAGAGAGTTTATAAGCCTAGGAAAAAGTGGGAGGCAAATTGACCTTGAAGAAATTCAAGAGTCAAGTGGTGAAGGAACCTCAAACCCTAGCAATCAACCTGATGAGGAAACTCCTGTTGATCCGACAGAAGAGTCTGTATCTCTGAGGCGTTCCACGAGAGTTAGGAATGCACCTGACCATTACTATGGTTTTCATATTACTGCGGAAGGTGATACACTTATCAGTGATAACATACTGGTAAGTCTGGATGAACCTAACAGCTACACGGAAGCCATGGCAGGCCCTGAGGCTGCTAAGTGGAAAGAGGCTATGGACAGCGAGATACAGTCCATGTATGACAATCAAGTTTGGAACTTGGTTGACAATGTACCAGGTCGCAAGACAGTCGGGTGCAAATGGATCTTCAAGAAGAAGACCGACATGGATGGTAATGTACACACGTATAAGGCGCAACTGGTTGCAAAGGGCTTTTCTCAAACTCCGGGAGTTGATTATGATGAGACCTTTTCACCAGTAGCAAAGATTAAGTATATTAGGATCCTGTTAGCCATTGCTGCATTTCATGATTATGAAATATGGCAAATGGATGTCAAAACCCCCTTCCTTAATGGAAGTTTGGCTGAAGATGTTTACATGTGTCAGCTAGAGGGTTTTGTCAGTACAGAATACCCTAATAGAGTGTGTAAGCTTGAGAAATCCATCTATGGATTGAAACAAGCACCTCACAGATGGAATCTTTGTTTCGATGAGAAAGTCAAAGAGTTTGGCTTTTCGAGGAGTGAAGATGAATCTTGTGTATATGTCAAGGCTAGTGGGAGTATAATCAGCTTTTTGGTACTGTATGTAGATGACATACTACTGATAGGAAATGACATCCCAACCTTGCAGGAAGTGAAGTCCTGGCTTGGGAAGTGTTTTGCTATGAAAGACCTAGGAGAAGCTGCCTATATTATAGGGATAAGGATTTTGAGAGACCGGAGTAAAAGACTAATTGGACTTAGTCAGAGTACCTACTTGGATAAGGTGCTGAAGAGGTTCAGCATGCAAGATTCCAAGAAAGGAGAGTTACCCATCCAGAGTAACGCCAGATTGAGTAAGACTCAGAGCCCGAGTACGAGGCTGAGATAGCAAAAATGAGTCGAGTACCTTATGCTTCTGTTGTAGGCTCGATCATGTATGATATGACCTGTACTCGTCCTGATGTAGCCTTTGCTTTGAGCATGGTTAGCAGATATCAGGGGAATCATGGCAAGGCTCACTGGACCGCGGTAAAGAATATCCTCAAGTACCTGCGGAGGACTAAGGACTGGGTCCTTACCCTCGGTGGGAGTGATGACTTGAGAGTCGTAGGGTATAGTGATGCTAGTTTTCATACTGATAAGGATAATTTCCGCTCTCAGTCGGGCTGGGTCTTTACCTTAAACGGAGGAGAAATTACTTGGAAAAGTTCCAAGCAGGAGACAGTGGCTGATTCGACTTGCGAATCAGAGTATATAGCAGCAAGCGAGGCTGCAAAGGAGGCAATATGGCTGAAGAACTTCATTGGAGACCTTGGAGTTGTACCAGTTATAAAGGAGCCTATGGAATTTTTCTGTGATAGTGAAAGTGCAGTTGCCTTACCGAAAGAACCAAGGGATCACGGGAGATCCAGACACATCGACAGAAAATACCATTTCATCAGACATCGAATAGAAGAAGGACTCCTCGTGGCAAAGAGGGTATCATCGGATGAGAACCCGGCAGATCCCCTCACGAAGGGACTGGGTAGGGTTAAGCATCTCCAGCATGCAAGGCATATAGGGCTGAAGGATGATATTAGTTTTAGTAGTTAGATAGCTTTGAAATGTGTAAAGTGTAATTAACATTTGATGATGAATAAAAGGTGTATTTATTTATAAGTAAAGTGTTGCTATCTTTTGTCAATCGTTTACTATCGTTTCATTTTGCATGTTTTGACTTCCAGAATAATTATGTTCGGTATATCATATTATTCAAATTCTCCACAGTAGGTCATATGTTGGAAGTAGGTATGAATCAATACTCTCATGAGTTGGTTGTAGAGGTTTAAGATGTTGGACATGGCTACAACACTCATGAGTGCTCATAAGTTCTGAGTATTGGATTCAACCCACGCTCACTGGTATCACTTCATGGAATTTATCTCGAGTGATCATGAGACGGTAATATCATATAAGTCTTCAAACATAAAGATATGACTTGTTACCTATGAGTTGGTTATGCATTGATCGTACGAAAACGCATTGGTAACTCGATGTTATAAAACGTGCTTTTGTGTGTGATTCAACAAGTAGTAGAACAAGCATATGAGTCGAAGTTTATCTGTTCCTTCTTGGATTAGAAGCGATATCTGGGCCCCTCGATGATTTTGTGTTGACCCATGTACCGGGCCCGGTCAGAACTAAGTTGATGTGTTCAATTAAGTTCTATGTCAAACAAATCAGAAATCGAGAAACAAACTGCTGGACAATAAGTAAGACATTGTTCCATGTACTTGTCCGGCTGATATCTAGAACAGAGGATTATATGATCACTTATCTTAAATGGCGTATCATCATCATCTCAGTTCCGAGAGACCTTGAAAGAGTTACGATTGTTGATCGGTTCCTGAAGTCATACTTGCAGTTATAGTTATTAGACTTATCCAAGTGGGAGACTGTTGGATAAGGTGTCTAAGTCCATAACTATTTATGGTATGTACTTGACCCGGTTTGGCATGGTCCATTTGGGTTGCATGGCATCATGCATTTGGATAGACTAAAATGAGAGAAATAACACTTATGGTTTATTAATATATAATAAAGTTCTAATATACTAATAATATTATTTAATTAGTATTGATCAAGAATTAATTTGGAATTAATTAAGTGATCAAAAGAAGACTAATTAAATATATGGGTTGATTGTGTAAATCACTCATACTTGTATAGTGGGCTAATGCTCCATGGATTATCAAGTTGGGCCAAAACCCATAGGATGCTCCATGGTGGTTATAGAACCCATGGGTCATGGAAATGAAAGGTCATGACAATTAGGGTTTACATGGTGTAACCCTAATTGTAACACACTATATAAGGATCCTTATGTTCACCAAAATCGGGACTTAAGCAAGAAAGTGAGGGCTAGCCGATTTCAAGAGGTGTATCATTTCTCTCAAGTTTATTCCAAGTGCATTTGGTGTTGTGTGAGACATTTGAGGCATCACACTTGGGGTGCTAGGCTCTCAAGGTTTTTTAAGGAATCCAAACTACTACAAGGTATGTTCTTCTAGCTTACTTTTATGTTTAAAGTTACCCATGTATGCTAGATAGGATTATGAACCTTGGAAAATCAATTTTGCATGTATCTTAGTCAAACATAGATCCAAGGTTTCTAGGGTTGCATATACACCTTAGGAGTGTTAGAATGCTCAAAACGCATCATAAACCACCTCCATTACAAACAAGAAAACAAAGCTGCGATTTTAGGTGACAATAGTGGTAGAGGCGGCTAGGGTTTCGTCTGAGGGTTTAGTGGTGAAGGCGAAGAGGGTGTTGAAGACACCGTCAAAGATGAGAGGGCTTAGTGGTGAAGGCGGTGGGGATCTTAAAGACACCGTCATAGATGGGAGGATATGGTGTTAGAGACAACGCATGAAGGTGGTGGTGGTGATGGCATCCAGCGGTGGTGGTGGTGGTGAGCACCCCATCTATGAAGCTAAAGTTCGTGTTAAGGTGACCATGTGAGTATGTGATCGACTACTTGTTTTTAACTTGATAAAAATTCCTAAGTGACAAAACTTACCAAAATGTTAGGTAATAATGAACACAATTTTGGACTTAGGACATGACATAACCATATAGTTTATGTAAATATAAGGACTTTTATGACAATAAACCTATATATTTTGAAATAATAATTTACGAGAAAATAAAATCAAAATCTATTGTTATACATTAGAATATTTAAAGTCGAAGGAAAATATTGTTGATCCTTTGACAAAAGGCGTAAATCGAGAGAAAGTCTTTTTACATCGAGGGGGTGGCTTAAAGTCAACAATAAGTTACCATTTGGTGGTAACCTTACCTACCAACATTAGAGATCCCATGGTATAGGTTGAATAGGCAAACCAATTGAGGAAAACACAACACATTTATGTATGCTCATTCCTATGTTGAGTTATGTGTGTTTCCGTTGATGTTTTAGGGCTCATTATATTCTTAATGATGCTGATAGCTTATTAGTGGAAGATTACAAAATGTTCTAGATTAGCATCACCTATATGTAATTGATGTGTGGCCGCATGTATGAAGATTATTATGGTTACATCTTCTAAGGGTCTCATGAAGTAGGATTTGTTCAAGACCGAAATGAACACAACTGTAAGAGTCAAAATATGTTTAGATATGATATATGCGATGTGTATTGTTTAGATTAATATTTCATGTGGTACTTCAAGACTTTACTCATTATCTACTAAGTAATTTTGATATGTATTCACTATGAAATGTTCCAGTTCAAAAGACACTTTTTCTTATGCATATTGTATCTTGTTTTTATGGAATTGTAATGCTTATTTTCTATTAAAATGTCATGGGTTATCTTCGGTTTGAATTGAAATTGTGGGGATTGTTGGTGTTATATCAATTGTTGATATTTTGTCAGTTCTTGCTTGTCCCACATAGGAGAAAAGATGAAACTTTTATTAGTTTAAAAGGATTTGTCTCCATTACTAATTACTATGGACCAGTACTATAATAGTGGGATTGCTAATGAATTGAAGTGGATTGTGGAACTTTTTACTACTGGATCACTAGATAATTTATACGAATATTAATCGTCAAAAGATTGGCCTTGGGCCTTGGGGTCTCATTAATTAAAAATCTGATTTTGGTATATATATCCGTTTTCCAGATAAGTATGGTTATAGGTTTTGTCAAAACCTATATTTGACAATTTCGTTCTAAACCTATTTAATGGATATGAAGTCTGATTTCGTAGTTTAGTTTTTTTAATGAAAACCACATATAATTCCATATTTCTCTCTTAATAGTTCAATGAATGCATATAGTATATTCACCATAAATCAAGTTCTAGTGCAAGAACTTGATTGAATATAGTTGTATCCCCTATTCAGACGTCAATATACTACTGCACTAACAAAGACGAATTTATGTTTTAGGACATTGCTTTGCAAGCCTCTATGTTAATTGATTACAATCTGTAATATATTATTTGTAAGTTTTCTATTTATGTTTATTGATAGTATTTCAATATGTTTTCTGTAATATATATATATATATATATATATATATATATATATATATATATATATATACATACATACATACATACATACATAATTATACTGTCGTATTACACAAGTTCTGACAATCTAAAACATAAATTTCATATTTAAATTTCGAATTTACAGAAATTTACTTTCGAAATAGATCAATTTGTATTGAAAAATCATGTTGAGAAACTCGAAAAATTCAAGGGGACAAACTTTAAACGTTGGCAACAGAAGATGTAGTTCTATTTGACAAAATTGCATGTGAATGAAGTGTTGACTGAAGATCCTCCAACCAATCCACCAATGGGCATTGCAACACATGTTCTTCTATGATTGAGAATGTTGCATATCAAAGGATTGTTGATTACTGGAACAACAATGAATTGTTTTGTCAGAATTATATTCTGAACGCTGTTGATGATTCCCTTTAAGATATTTACTCTACTTTAAAATCCGCTAGAGCAATTTGGTAATTATTGGAGATGAAATACAAAATTGAATATGCTTGTTCGAAGATGGTTGATGTTGGAAAGTTTTTACACTACAAAATGTCTGATGCAAAATCAGTTGTGAAGCAAGTGGAGGAACTTCAAGTTTTTGCACACGAACTTCATGTTGAAGGTTTGGGTTTACACTCTAATTTCCTGGTCGATTCTATAATTGAAAATTTACCACATTCATGGAAAAATTTCAAACTTTATTTGAAGCATCTAACCGAGGAAATGAGTTTTGAGAAATTGGTTCTTAAACTTCGTGCTGAAGAAGATAACAAGAAAAATGAAAAGGCTAATGTAGTTTCTTTGGAGGCAAGTGCTAACTTTGTTACACGAAAATAGTTCTAATAATTCTAAGAATCATAAGTTTAAAGGCAAAGGCAAATCAAGTACTTCAAAGAATGATGACAAGTTCAATCCAAACAAGAAGAGCTTCAAGAAAAAACCTACAATTTGTTGGGTTTGTTGAAGAACTGGTCATAAGGCTAAGGATTGTCGCTTCAAGAAGGGTTGAAACAAGGATGTCAATGGTAGAAATTCTAGAAACAATGGTGGAAGATCAAGAAATCCAAGAATTTCTAATCAAGCCAATTTTGTTGAATCTGTAGAACTCTTTGTTGGAGTCATTAAAGAAAATCTGGTTTAAATGGTGTTGATTGGTGGGTAGATACCGGTGCTACAAGGCACATATGAAACTCAAAAATCATGTTTACTACTTACCAATAAGTTGAAGATAGATAACCAATGCTCACGGGAAATGCTACTATTTCCAAGGTTGAAGGACAAGGGAAAGTGAATTTGAAACTCACATCTGGAAAAAAAAATGAGCACTTACCAATGTGCTGCATGTTCCTATTGTGACAAAGAATCTGATTTAAGATCCTATGTTAAGTAACAAAGGGTTCAAAATGATCTTTGAGTTTGATAAATTTTTACTTACTAAGGGTCGTACTTATGTTGGCAAGGGTTACCTCTATGAGGGACACTTTAAGTTAAGTGTTGTACTAGAAAATGATGATTTCATCAATAAGAATAACGCAGAAACTAGCATTGTTCCTTCTATCTACATGCTTGACTCAACTTTCCTTTGGCATTAACGATTAGGAAATGTTAATTTCCGATCATTACAAAGAATGATCAACCTTGAATTATTACCTAAAAGTTCTTTAAACAATAAAACAAAATGTCAGATTTGTACAGAAGCGAAATTCACAAATCATCCACATAAATCTGTTGAGATATCAAATGTTATACTTGGTTTAGTTTATACTGATTTTTGTGACTTTAAATCCATCCCAACATGTGGAAGAATGAATTATTATATTTCTTTTATTGCTGATTGCAACAAATATTATTTTGTCTATTTGATGCACACAAAAGATGAAGCCTTAAACAAGTTTAAACTTTGGAAGGCTGAAGTAGAAAATCAACTTGATAAATAGATCAAAATTCTAAGATCTGATAAAGGGGGTAAATATGAATCAAACGAACTTTTAGAATTCTGTTCTACTCATGGAATAGTGCATCAAACTACATCCCATCATTCTCCTCAACAAAATGGAGTGGCTGAGAGGAAGAATCAAACATTGAAAATATAATAAATCCTATGTTAATTACTTCTAAAGCACCTCAAAGTTTATGGGGTGAAGCTTGTCTTGCTGAAAATTACATATTGAATAAAATTCCTCATAAGAAGTTTCATCAATCTCCTTATGAATTGTGGAAAAGAAAGATGCCATCATATAAAATGATGAAAGTGTGGGGGTGTCTTGCCAAAGTTCAAGTTCCTTTACCCAAAAGAGCTAAACTTGGACCAAAAACTATTGACTGTGTTTTGCTTGGTCCTGCAAGAAATAGTGCAACATATAGATTTTTGGTGTATAAGTCGCATGTTGAAAATATTCATCAAAATGCCATCATAGAATCTGCAGAAGCAAATTCTTTGAGACAATTTTTCCTTATAAAGATGTTCATTCAAGGAAAAGATCATTTGATGATATACAAAATCACAATCAATTGGACACCAATGTAAAATCATTTGGTGAGGGTACTTCTAATGTTCATGATTCAAATCAAGAGCCTAATAGAAGTAAACGTGGCAAAATTTCTGAAGACTTTGGACCCAATTTCATGACCTATTTCATTGACAATGAGCCTGGAACATATAAGGATGCTATTGAATCTTTTGAAGCTCCTTACAAGAAAGAAGATATCAAGAGTGAAGTTGATTCAATTTTACAAAAAAAATCATGTAAATTGGTTGATTTGCCTCATGGACAAAAACCAATAGGCCATAAGTGGATTTTCAAATGAAAATTCTGACCTGATGGGTACTATTGAGAAATATAAAGCTTGTATAGTAGCCAAGGGATTTCGTCAAAATAAAGGACACAATTTCTTTGATACCTATTCACTAGTAACATGCATTACATCTATCAGGACATTGCTAGTCATTGCATCGATTTACAATTTGGCAATACATTAAATGGATGTAAAGACTACATTTTTGAATGGTGAATTAGATGAAGAAATTTATATGCAACAACCTGAAGGATTTATTGTGAAAGACCCAGAACACAAAGTGTGTAAATTAATTAAGTCTTTGTATGGACTTAAACAGGCTCGAAAGCAGTGGCATGAGAAGTTTGATCAGACGTTACTGTCATATGGTTTTCATATTAATGAGTGTGAAAAATGTGTTTATGTCAAATAGTATAAGAATGCATGTGTTATCATCTGTCTTAATGTCGATGATATACTTATTATGGGAAGCAATTTGGATGTTATCAATAAAGCTAAATGGATGCTAAGCTCCCCATTTGATATGAAAGATATGGGAGTAGCAGATGTGATATTGGGAATCAGAATTCAAATGAAATCATATGGATATGTTCTTACCCAATCACACCGTGTTGAGAAAATACTTAGACGTTTTGGTCATTTTGATGATAAGCCTCTCATTAGTCCTTTTGACCGTCAACTTGTTTAAAGAAAAATCAAGGAAATGGTGTTTCTCAATTGGAATACACTCAAGTTATTAGTAGCTTGATGTACTTGATGCGTAACATCCATAAAAATCATGCCAAATTTCAACTTTTTTTTTAAACATTTCAAAACCAATAATTATTACAAAACTTGTTTTCAAAATATTTTAGTATCAGAGTATCCCATAATCAAATCATGAAACATAAGGAGGTGTACGATCACGCCTTCGCCTTCCCACGATCATCAGAAGTACTTGAAACAAAATCAACAACTGTAAGCCTGAAGCTTAGTGAGTTCCCCAAAAATACCAACACCATACATATATAACCATATCATATAAACAAACAGCAAGCATAATGAGCCATCAGCCTGACTGGACCGCCTCGCAGGCCATCAGTCTATCTGGACCGCTCTACGAGCCATCGGCACGTCTGGACCGCCTCACGGGCCTTCAGCCTATCCGGACCACTCGTTAGGCCTTCGGCCTGACTAGTATGCCCTAACCGGGTCTGCAGTCTATCCGGTCGGCCCTGGGTATCTTGGCCTATAGCACAAAGCAGGATCTGCCTCAACCCAATCCCCTAAACCAACAAACATGTCCACATAAACATCATACGCTAGCTAGCAAGTACAGATAGTCATACAGATCTAACAGATCACTAACATGGAAACCATACTATACCGAGGATACCGATCTAACTGATCACTAACATAGCAACCATCCTATAACCAGGATACCGATCTAACAGATCACTAACATAGCAACCATCCTATAATCAGGATACCGATCTAACCGATCACTAACATAGCAACCATCCTATAACCAGGATACCGATCTAACAGATCACTGAGATATCAACCATCCTATAACCATGATACAAATCATCAAGGGTCGGCCTTGGTGCCGTAGACCCTATTGATATAGTGAGAAGAACTCACCTCATGATGTCGAAGTGTAGTGATAAGATCAAATTCCTGAATCACTGTCACGAACTCAACCACCTATAATCACCATTGGACGAAGTCCATCAGAATCCCAAATTACCAAACTACCCTCAAATGTCCAACTAGTCAACCCTTGGTCAAAGTCAAAGTCAACGGTCAAAGTCAACAGTCCATGTTGACCCGACTCGTCGAGTGCAGCTAGCAACTCGTCGAGTGCAGCTAGCAACTCGTCGAGTTCCTCAAGGACTCAGGAATCGCCAAAACCCTAATTGACTCGCCGAGTTTCCAACCAACTCGTCGAGTCCATGTGTGTCCAAATGTTGGGGAAAACCCTAACTGACTCGTCGAGTCCTCTTACTGACTCCTCGAGTTCATGCAGAATCAAATACGGGAAATCTTCATCCGACTCGTCGAGTCGGCTATGCGAATCGTCGAGTCGGCTTTGCGACTCATCGAGTCCCTTCAGTCCATTTCTTATTCAGACGTTTTTAAGCCACCCCAAAGCTCTATATTGCAGATCTAACCTTCTAGGGCATGGTTTCCATGTAAAGTTGCAAGCTTTACGTACATGCATGGTGCTAAATGCCAAAACCAATCTAAGGGAAAGGTTTAACCCAAAGGGAAGGGACCAAGCTTGCTAAATCTGATAACTTTATGGCTATATGGACATGGAGAAGTCTAGATCTGAAGTTACAACTTCAGATCATAACTACTACCTGAAATGGTTCACATTTATGCTAAATTGGCCCTAAACTTAAGCATGGAGAGATCTAGCTAGAGGGAAGTCAAGGTAACGACTTGTTACCTTCAAAATGATGTCAAGAAGAAGTAGAGTCAGATCCACAAGCTTCTCTTTGCTCCAAGCTCCTTATACTTCAAGCCTTCTTCACAAGAACCACTTTCAAAGCTTCTTCACACACACAAATGGAGGGTATTTGAGACTAGGGTTTTCTGGACTCAAGGGGGCGGTAAGGTAGGCTGAGGGAGGCTAATGACCCTTTAAATAGGGTGCAAAACCCCAAAAGTTAGGGTTTCAGTTCCCAGCTCCTACTCGTTGAGTCAGGGTCCTCCGAATCGCCGAGTAGGTCCAATAATCCACACGGGCTAACCCGTCTCTACACGACGAGTTGGGGCAACAAACTCGTCGAGTAAGTCTATAACCATGCATATAGGGTTTTAAAACTTATACGTGGGAGTCGGGGTGTTACAATTCTCCCACACTTGCATTAGACTTGTCCTCGAAGTCTGCTGCGGCGTACAATTCTGGATAGTGCTCTCGCATCTCTGCCTCCGGCTCCCACGTCCACTCGGATCCCCTCCTGTGCTCCCATTGTACTTTTACCAGAGGTACTTCCTTGTTCCGTAGAACCTTTACCTTCCTCTCAAGAACGGACACCGGCCTCTCCACGTAATTCGGGGGCTCATCAACCTATACATCTTCTAACGACACTACCGCCTCCTCATCCGGTATACACTTTTGCAACTGCGAAACGTGAAAAGTGATGTGAATCTGACTGAGCTCCTCTGGGAGGTCCAATCTATACGCCGCCTTGCTAACCCTGGAAATGATCCTGAATGGCCCGATATATCGGGGACCCAACTTCCCCCTCTTCCTAAAGCGAATCACACCCTTCAAGGCTGAGACCTTCAGGAGTACCATGTCACCGACATGAAATTTCAACTCAGATCGGCGCCGGTCGGCGTAACTCTTCTGCTCGCTCTGTTTGGTCTACAACCAATGTCTGATCTGCTAAATCATCTCGGTAGTCTGCAGGACTACCTTGGTCCGACCCATCACTCTGTGACCAACCTCGCCCCAACAGACAGGGGTGCGGTATCTCCGTCCATACAACAACTCATAAGATGGAGCACCAATACTGGAATGAAAGCTTTTATTATAGGAGAACTCTGCAAGGGGTAGCTAGGAGTCCCATCTCCCACCGAAGTCAATAATGCTGGCTCTTAACATATCCTCGAGAGTCTGTATGGTCCGTTCACTCTGGCCGTCTGTCTGCGGATGATAGGCTGTACTGAACTGCAGCCACGTGCCCAACTCCTCGTGGAACTTCTGCCAGAAACGGGAGGTAAACCGAGCATCATAGTCAAAAACGATTGAGACCGGGACCCCATGGCGAGGGACAATCTCGCGTATATCCACATCGGCCATCTTCTCAGCCGATGAACTCTCCCGTATCGCTAACAAGTGGGAGCTCTTGGTCAATCGATCCACGATGACCCAAATAGAGTCGAAGCCCTTCGCCGTCCTCGGCAGCTTGGTGGTAAAATCTATCGTGATCTGTTCCCACTTCCACATGGGAACCTCTAGAGGCTGCAGCTTGCCATGCGGCCTCTGGTGCTCGGCCTTGACCATCCTGCAGGTCAGGCACCTCTCCACGTACCAAGTCATTACTCGCTTCATGCATGGCTACCAGTAACTCAAACACAAATCCCGGTACATCCTGGTGGCCCCCGGGTGAATAGAGAAGCGAGACTTATGAGCCTCCTACAGTATAGTCTGTCTGACCCCACCAGACATCGAAACCCAGACCCGACCGCAACGGGTCAATAATCCCCAACTATCCTGCATAAACCGGGTGTTCTCACCCTTAATCCTCTCAAGCTTCCAATTCTCCTGTCGCATACCCTCAGCCTGGGCTTCCCTGATCAAACTCACCAGTTAAGAATCCACTGATATCCTCATACACGTCACTGGAGGAGAAGATCTAGCTGACTTGCGGCTCAGAGCGTCCGCAACCACGTTCGCTTTACCAGGATGGTAAAGGATCTCGCAGTCATAATCCTTGACCATGTCAAGCCACCTATGCTGCCTCATGTTCAGGTTCGGCTGATCCATGATGTGACTCAGACTCTTGTGGTCCGTGTAAATGGTACAGCAGACCCCATAGAGGTAATGTCTCCAAATCTTGAGAGAGAATACCACCGCTCCCAACTCCATATCGTGTGTAGGTTATCTCGTCTCGTGCGGATTCAACTGCCGCGATGCGTAGGCTATCACTCATCCTCTCTACATGAGGACCGCTCCTAGTCTCGTATTGGATGCATCACAGAAAACTACAAAATCCTCAACTCCCTCCGAGAGAGTGAAGACTGGAATCTCGCATAGTCGTTGTTTGAGGGTCTTAAACGCCCTCTGCTGCTCAGGGCCACACCGAAAATCCACTCCTTCCTCGTCAGACAAGTGAGAGGTACTGCAATCTTGGAGAAATCCTGACCCTTCCAATCCCAAGAAGCTCCTGATATCCGAAGGAGATTTCAGAACCTCCCACTGCATAACCACCTCGATTTTGGCCGGATCGACCAAAATCCCCTCCTGGTTAACGAGATTTCCAAGGAACTGAACCTCTCGTAACTAAAACTCGCACTTTGAGAACTTGGCATAAATCTGTTCTCGCCTCAAGACTCCCAATAGCTCCCGAAGATGCTCCTCGTGCTTCTCTTTAGTCTTGGAGTACACCAAGATATCATCTATAAACACGATGACCGAGCGATCGAGCATCAGTCTGCAGACCCAATTCATCAGGTCCATGAATACTGCCGGTGCGTTGGTGAGCCCAAATGGCATCACCACGAACTCGTAATGTCCATAACGAGTCCGGAATGCGGTCTTCTCCACGTCCTCCTCCCTAACCCTAACCTGATGGTACCCATACCTTAGATCTATCTTGGAGAACCAAGATGCTCCCCACAACTGATCGAAAATATCATCTATCCTCGGTAATGGATAACGGTTCTTCACCATCAAAATTTTCAACTTCCGGTAGTCAATGCAAATCTGGTGTGAACCATCCTTCTTCCTGACGAAGAGGATCGGTGCTCCCCACTGAGAACTGCTAGGACGAATGAACTACTTGCCCAGAAGTTCCTGCAGCTGTGATGACAACTCTTGCATCTCTGTTGGTGCCAATCGGTACGACGCCTTGGCGATATGGGCCGCACCTGGCACTAGGTCGATCCTAAACTCGACCTGCCTCTCCGGAGGCACTTCGGGTAACTCCTCCGGGAACACGCCAGCAAACTCCCTGACTAGTGGAACCTCTGAAACTGAAATTTGATCCCTGAACCGTGTATCTACCACGTACGCTAGATAACTCGCACACCCGTGTTGAATGTACTACCGAGCCCTGGAAGCTGAACAAAACCCTGATCGCAATCTGGTGCCCTCGCCATAGACAATCAGTTCTCCCCCACTTGTGGTTCGAACCACTACCCGCTGACCCTCGCAGTCGATCATGGCACCGAAGCGACTAAGCCAGTCCATACCCACAATCACACATACGTCCTCCATGGGAATCAGAATCAGGTCTATCGGGAAAGATACCCCGAAGATCTCCAATACACAACCCCGATAGACTGAAGAAGCGGAAATCTTGTGTTCGTTGGCGATAAAGAATCGCAACAGACACTCTAGCTCTCCTAATGGCAAACCGAACTCTCTGCTAAATGTCTGAGAGACAAACGACCGACTTGCGCCCGAGTCAAATAATACCAAAGCAGGTAAGGAGTTCACTAAAAACGTACCTAATCACAGGTACAAACATATAAGCATAAAACAGATATCCTTAGTAATGTAACGGGTAGAAACATACCAGCAACCACGTCTTGTGCCACCCTGGCCTCCTCTGCTATAAGCTAGAAAGCGCGTCCCTGGGCCCTCGGGGGCGCTGGTCTACCCTGACCCCCATCAGTGATCCTCAGTGGAGCCGGCGGTGGAGCATGTGCTGGCCTGGCAGTGAGCTGTGGATAGTTGCTCTTCACGTGACCAACCTGATGGCAGTGGTAGCAGATCCTCATATCCTGAATCGGGGCTGTCTGGCGACAATCCCTCGCGAAATTCCCCTCCTTTCCGCATTTGCGGCACGCACTTCTCGATCTACAAATCCCCGAGTGACCCTTCCCGCACTTGCCACAAGTGTGGCCATGCTTTCCTCGTGACCTGGAATCAGCGGTCTTAGACCGCTTTGGCACCGGTTGTGACTGCGTCGGGGTCTGCCTCTGCTCTCTCAGCTGTAACTCAATCTCAAGCTCCTGCCGCCTAGCGGCCTCCTGTAGCTCCAGCAAAGTATCACATTGTTGGGTAGCAACAAATTGACGGATGTCAGTCTTCAGCATGCTCAGATAACCTGTCATCTGAGCCTGCTCAGAAGCAAACTCCAGGCAGAACATCGCCCTCTCCGTGAACATACGAGTGATCTCCGTCACCATCTCGCCATCCTGTCTCAACTCCAAGAACTACTAAGCTAACTGTTCTCGCTCGACCCGTGGAATGTAGCGAGCGTGGAACATATCCTTGAACTACACCCAAGTAACCGCAACTCTCTGATCATCATTGTAAGACCCAATCATCAACCTCCACCAGTCCTTTGCCCCAGACCTGAGCAGGTTCAGGGCACGTCTGACCTTCTGGTCAGTAGGACATGAACACGTGAAGAAACACCCCTCCACGTCAGATAGCCACCTCATGGCTTTGATGGGGTCCTGAGTCCCATTAAAAGTAGGGGGCTTCATGTTGTCGAAGTCCAGATATTGAAAAGCCCAACTGGCTCATCCCCCTGCCGTTGTTACAACGGTTGTAGCTGTTGCGGCAGCTGCCTCAGTGAGGGTTGCATAACGCTCATCGAAATACTCCACCATGGCGGTCTTGATAGACCCAAAAATCTTCGGTAACTGCGCCCGGAACATCGTATCAACCTCATTATGCAGGATCTCCCGGATCCTGGCGTCCATCTCGTCTGGCCCATATGGTCGATAGTCTCTGGCACTGCTGGTACCTCCTATCCGCTGCCTCATGATCCTGACCCGGATCTAGTCACAAATCGTCGAGTAACCACCATGCTGAAAATATACCAGGAAGATATCAGATATTCCATATAACAATTCGGGAACCAACTCCCAACAAAACCCTAGGGATTGTCACTTCCTTTTTACGCGTATGGGTCTTGTGATTTCAGTAGTACGGGCCCATACTACCTTCCACACCTACCCATATTTGTCTCAAGTATCACCACAACGCCCTAACACTATACATAAGCATGGCGTGCGCTCAATCCTCGCCCTTAGAGGAAAGCTACATATCTCATAACTGGCAGACTGATCCCCAAATAACTCACCCACCCATGAAACTTCCACCAACCCTGCAGCACTAGTGTATGCTAGCCATACGTAACGTTGGACCCTATAGACTTTCGAATACCTGATCCTACCCTAAGCCCTTCATCAAACAAGAACAGGAAATAAGGCCAAACTAAACATTCTCAGGCTATAAGATCTTAATTATGTACAACCGTGATGCATACACTAAGCATTTATAGTAATGATGTCAATTTCATGTAAGGAATAACCCTAGGCTATCAAGCATCATATAATCAGGCAATTCTATCATGCAATTCCTGAAGATCCCTAGCCTAGTACTAGCATGCTGTTTTAACATATCACATAAATCAAATAATCCGTAAGGTATTTTGGGGTCTATTCGCGAGCTCCGGCTGATCGTACACTTGCATCCTCCTTTATTATTTTGAAAACATTTTAAGAAAAATCGTTTTAAAATCTTGTCCTCAGTTTGAGACTGGAGACACGCGAGTGTTTCTTCCAATTCACTCAAACCAAGGCTCTGATACCAACTTGTAACATCCATAAAAATCATGCCAAATTTCAACTTTTTTTTAAAGCATTTCAAAACAAATAATTATTACAAAACTTGTTTTCAAATCAGTTTAGTGTCAGAATATCCCAGAATCAAATCATGAAACATAAGGAGGTGTACGATCATGCATTTTCCTTCCCGCGATCATCAGAAGTACCTGAAACAAAATCAACAACTGTAAGCCCGAAGCTTTGTGAGTTCCCCCAAAATACCAATGATATACAGATATAACCATATCATATAAACAAACAGCATGCATAATGAACCATCAGCCTGATTGGGCCGCCTCGCAGGCCATCAGTCTATCTGGACCGCTCCCCGGGCCATCGGCACGTCTGGAGCTCCTTGCAGGCCTTCAGCCTATCCGGACCGCTCGTCGGGCCTTCGGCCTGACTAGTATGCCCTAACGGGGTCAGCAGTATATCCGGTCTGCCCTCGGTATCTTGGCCTACAACACAAAGCAGGACCTGCCTCAAACCAATCCCCGAAACCAACAAACATGTGCACATAAATATCATATGCTAGCTAGCAAGTATAGATAGTCATATAGATCTAACACATCACTAACATGGCAACCATCCTATAACCAGGATACCGATCTAACCGTTTACTAACATAACAACCATCCTATAACCAGGATACCGATCAACAGACCACTAACATAGCAACCATCCTATAATCAGGATACCGATCTAACCGATTACTAACATAGCAACCATCTTATAACCAGGATACCGATCTAACAGATCACTAACATAGCAACCATCTTATAACCAGGATACAAATCATAAAGGGTCGGCCTTGGTGTCGTAGACCCTGTTGATATAGTGAGAAGAACTCACCTCACGATGTCGAAGTGTAGTAATAAGATCAAACTCCTGAATCACTGTCACGAACTCAACCACCTATAATCACCATAAGACAAAGTCCATCAGAATCCCAAATTACCAAAATACCCTCAAGGGTCTAACTGGTCAACCCTTGGTCAAAGTCAAAGTCAACGGTCAAAGTCAATAGTCCATGTTGACCCGACTCGTGGAGTGTAGCTAGCAACTCGTCGAGTTCCTCAAGAACTCAGGAATCGCCAAAACCCTAATTGACTCGTCGAGTTTCCAACCAACTCGTCGAGTCCATGTGTGTCCAAATTTCGGGGAAAACCCTAACTGACTCGTCGAGTCCTGTTACAGACTCGCCAAGTTCAAGCATAATCAAATATGGACAATCTTCATCCGACCCGTCGAGTCGGCTATGCGACTCGTCGAGTCCCTTCATTCCATTTCTTATTCAGACGTTTTTAAGCCACCCCAAAGCTCCATATTGCATATCTAACCTCATAGGGCATGGTTTCCACGTAAAGTTGCAAACTTTACGTACATGCATGGTTCTAAATGCCAAAACCAATCTAAGGGAAATGTTTAACCCAAAGGGAAGGGCCCAACCTTGCTAAATCTGATAACTTTATGGCTATAGGGACATGGAGAAGTCCAGATCTGAAGTTACAACTTCAGATCATAACTAATACTCAAAATGGTTCACATATATGCTAAAATGGCCCTAAACTTAAGTATGGGGAGATCTAGCTAGAGGGAAGTCTGTTGGATTTGGTGTCTAAGCCCATAGCTATTATTGGTATGTACTCGACCCGAGACTAGCATGGTCCATTTGGGTTGCATAACACTAGGACAATTTGTTAGTATGGACTCTTGAGAGAAGGTTATATATGATTTATTAACATATTATAAGTTCTAATATATTAATATGAAATCATATGTTTTAATTAGTATTGATCAAGAATTAATTTTGAATTAATTTAGTGATCAAAAGAGACTAATTAAATCTATGGGGACTAATTATGGTAATTAGTTATATTTATATGTGTTGGGCTTATGATCCATGTTGGACCAAGTTTATGTATGGACACATAAAGATTTGGGCCACATGAAACATGGATCATAAAACCCATGGGTATGGATTTGGGTTATACCCATGACCCTTGGAATCCTATATATAAATAGGTCACTCCTTAGCCAAAATCGCCACTTGTAGTTCTTGGAGCTCATGGAGTTGATTTTGGTGTGGAAGGAATGATCTCTCAAGAGACACCTTTGTTCTAGGTGAGTTGTGAACCATTTGAGGCATTCATACTTTTGGTGCTAAGCTCTTAAGGCCAAATACATCAAGACTTTAAGCTACATAAAAGGTATGTTACCCTAACTAGTATCTTGTATGGTATATGTCAATTGCATGCTAGTTATAGGCCTAATACCTTGGAAACATCATTGCATGTATAATTAGTGAAAACATAGATCCAAGGTATTTAGGGTTGTATGTGCACCATAGGATGTTGTAGTATACAAAACCCAACAGTGGTATCAGAGCCATGGGTTTTTTTCAAATTATACTTGATGCTAATTGCTGAAAAAATAGAATTTTTTGCTGTCTGGACAGGGGACTCGACGAGTCCATGTGTAAACTCATCCAACTTGCCGAGTTGGTTCTTGCACTCGGCAAGTTGGAGCCCCTGACAGCATGTATTCGAGTTTTTTGGCCTGTTTTGGATTAGAATCATTACCACAAAATGTTTTTGTTCATAAAATTTGATTTTGTTGTTATGGTAATGATGTCTCATCCAATTAAAAGATAATTGTCATAATTTCAAGATTTGTATTAGTTTATATGTTTATGCTAATTTCTTGAAGATTGATGATATGAATTATCTTGTTCTTATGAGTTAGTTTAGATTAATAGAAAAATTATGTAATAATTGGTTTTCGATTCAAATTGATCTAAAAGTTATTCATAATATGAGTTTTTGTAACTTGTCCTCAAGTTTTATGAAAGGTCTCATTTATGAATTTTAAAACTCATAAAATTTCCATAAGTTATGAAAATGAAGAGTCTCATTTTTAAATGTTTTTAAAGTCTTCCATAACTTGTCCTCAAGTTATGGAACTTGAAGAGTTTTTTTCATTAAACTACTTTAAACTCATACGTTATGGAAACCAAAAGTTTTTGATTTGTTCAAAACTTGCCATCAAGTTTTGGAATTTGTAAAGTTTTCCCCATATGAATACTTTAATTCAAGTTAAACCCTTAGAATTTTAATAGTTTAAAATTCAACCTTTATACTATTATAATATTATAGGTTTAATATTTATATATATGTATAAGAGTAAGTCAGTCTTACCGTTAGTAGGCCTCATTCACGAAGCCGGTCTATAAGGGGGGTATAAGGTTATTGCCTATAAAATAGCAGTTTAATGGGTGTCCACTTTCACCCACCGCTTCCTTGACTGGTGGAGGGTCGTTAGCCGAACGGGTAGGACAAGACATTAATTCTCCCTTCATTAAAAGTATAATAATAAATACTAAGTAACTAAACACTTATATATTCCCAATCTTACTTACTTAGAAAAATGTGAATTTGGTGCTAACCCATGAAATTGCACTTTGCAACTTGTTAAGTCGTTAGTGGAGCGTGTGTGGTTAACCGACACACTAATCTGGGACTGACAATGTGTGGCAAAGGGTAGCTTGATGTTAATCATAGATCAATGGAGCGTGTGTGGTTAACCGGCACATTGATTAGGTGGTTGTAACATTAAGTGTACCAAGTTAATTTGCATGGTTATTCACTCCTTGTTTGTAATTCTCGGCATCCCAGTCACAAACTTGAAGGCTACAATCAAGAATTTAAACATGCCATTGAATAGTTCAATGAATCTCAAAAGATCTAGGAGTTTCAATTCATTTAAAACCTAATGTTAAAATTTCGTTTTTCATGGTGGAAATTGGTAAATCGTCATTTACCTACCTTCAAATATTTTGTAGCTTGGATTAAGGCATCCCTATTCCAAGTTATAAAATATTGTGTTGGGTCCTAGCCTTAATATTTCATATTGGGTGTTATGTTAAGGACTTAAATCAACTAAACTTGAATTTCTCCCTCATAGATGTCTAGTTATGACAACTATGGTCTTCCTTATCCTTTTGGATAAAGCTTTCCTAATGAAGATGATATCCCAAATGGCAATCAAGGTGAAAGATTAATCCCTTTGTTGTGCATTAATGGGAATGGAAATCATACTTCATTTCCTCCACCTCCTCCAATTATTCTCCCTAACCCACAAGTTCTTGAAAAGTTCAAGGTCACTCAATCCCTATTGGCAAGCAATGTCTATATGTGTTCACATCTTGGAGATAAAGTCACATATTGACAAGCTGGGAGAGTTGGGTGTCGAAGTCTCAAGGAAGTTGACTGTTGATTGGGTTCTTCGATCACTTTCCGAGTCATATAGTGAGTTCATTAAGGACTACTATGTGATAGACCACGACATGACCCTTTATGATCTTACCTATTTTCTTGTTCTGCTGAATCATCAATGATTGGGAGCACTGGTAAAGCAAATTTGATTGAAAGATCTACTTCCCAAACTTACATGGACATTGACAATGGAAACATTGGAAGTCCAGAAAAGTCGTCTCTTCCTAATGGAAAGGGATCGGCCATAGTCAACCCGGTTGACCAAGTGGTAAAAAGAAAGGCTAAGTCTGAGATAGTGCCATGTACCATTACTAAAGACCCCATATGTTTCTATTTCCAAAAGAAGGGGCATTGGTTGCGAAGCTGCCTTATTTTACCTGAAAGTTCACTAGGATGGTAAAAGTCAAAAATTTGACTATGCCTCAGGTAAATTCCACTATCTAACTCTATTAAGTTCCTATTTGGACATTCTTATTACATGGTGTGACTAGGTCGCATTTTGATGTTTTGTAGAATCGAAAATGGAGAGGAAACTTAGAAGAAGAGTATATTGAATCTAATCGCGAAGATGGATTTCGATCGCATGATTCAAAGATCAGAATCATGAGCTGCTGCTTAAGAGTTATGATAGATTGCTTGGGAATAGATAACAACATATTTTCACTAGTATTTGTATTGTAAGGATATGTTTTTCCGCAATTTTAAAATCAAAGGAAAATTTTTGATTTTATTTATTTTAAGTATCCTTACAATGGCATTTGTGAAAAAAATTGTTGTTTATATGATTCCATTGATAGCAATATTTGAAAATGGATTTGATTCTTTCGTTTGTGGTAGTGTCATAATTTACCAAATAAGGAAAGATTCTCATCACCCAAGTTTCAGTTGGATAGAAACTTGCAATCATGCAACCTGTATTGTATGATGCATGAGGATTTTCATCTTTGGGAAATTAAGACTATTTCCTTGTTCACATGTATATGTGAGTCAAGTGAAGGACTAGGAGATCGGGTACACTTGGTTGTGCGCTGATCAGGTCGACCACAAAGAACGATAAGCTATTCGTCATGATTTACTAAAAGTTTAGTAAATATGGTTATGCTTACAAGTTTAAGTATAATTCTGAAACATTGGAAAAGTTTCAATGTATGGAAGGACGAATGAGAAGAATCAAATTAGGCTGAAAGATAAAAGTTTCTCCAAAATGAAAAATGGGAGAGTACTTCAGTATCATGTTTTATGATCATCCTAATGATTATGAAAAACCATATCACAATTGATCCTCTAAGGACATCTTAGTGAATTTGTTTAACTAAGAAGAGGAATCGTGAATTGTTGAAATGGTTAAATCAAAAGATGAATCATACTTCGTTCCAAAATTGAGTCTTAGAGTAATACTCCAAGATTATAACTCGAGTGACATAATCTTAAGAAAGGTTTAAAACACTTATCAAATGTAGAGTAAAATGTTTTCTACTCTTGTACATTTGAAATTGGTGAGTTGTGATGGTTTGGATAAAACAAAGACCAACTAAGGCCAATTGTGTGAAGTGTTTGTCTTGATAAGAATCCGAACTAACTCTTGAATATTTTATTTGTCAAGGAATGGTTATTGATAAGAGAATCTTATATGTCAAGAGGTCAGTGGGAGTCTTAAAGATCTTGAAAAGTTTAAAGAACTAATCAAGGGTATTGTTATCACTAGCACACGACTTGAGGTTTGTAACCTATCGTGTTGACATATTCTTGTTTCTGAGCCCATTCCAGTTAAAGTTGACTACGCATGTGAGCTCTATAAGTTCTCAGTTGTTTGCATAACAACCTGGAAGCAATGGTAGGCCCTTGTGCTGCCGGGTGGCAAGAAAACTAAGATTAAACAAGTTCAGTCCATATGAGTTTGGATTTGTCACTAACCTTATATTGTGACTATGGTTATGACAAATTTACATGGATAGGAACACATACACCATAAAAATCTAAGTGTCATAAGGTTTCTCTCCGATTCATGAAAATGATGGTAAGGAAACGCTTTCACTAAGTAGATTTTAAGTAGATAGCAATTGTAATATTTGCATTCTCAAAGTCGTTAGTGGAGCGTGTGTGGTTAACCGGCACACTAACATGGACTAGTGAGGATGGCAAAAGGTCTAAACATTATGATTACGACATCCATCTTCGTAATTGTTTAGACACACATGTGAGCTATCTAAGGAAAGGTGTATGAAATCGAGAAGCTTAGATAAAGTTTTATCAAAGCATCTCGTATCAGAAAACTGAACTTTGGTAAGAAAGTCAATACGTATTTATTTCTAGAAGTCCAGCTGATTTTTGGATACATGTCAAAGCTAGTGGGAGCATAAATGTTATGCTAATAATTATCATGTTAGTGGGAACATGATTATTATGTTTAGTATTGCAAGTTATCAATGTTAATTATAGAAAACAAAAAGTTTCAATTTGCAAATTTGCAGGGTTTGGAAAGTTTTTTTGCTATAATTAAGGGAGAGGAAATTATACTTCATTCCAATTCTAAAAGCCTATATTGAGATTTTAATCAAATTTAGTCAATTATATATATGAATGTTATGTTGGAATGGTTAAACATAAGGAAATTCTATATATGGAAATATTATTTGCGTTCTAAAATTCGATTATGATTACGACATCCCTTTTCATAATTCAGATTATGAGAACATGGCAAATAATAATAGAAATATTATAGCAAAAGATTGGTCTAGTATCATGTCTTTATGTGAGACATCATGAATCGTGTCCCATATGCTTTGGATTTAGGATCGATTACATGTGCTATAATATTCATCCGTTCTAATTTTGCAAATGCCTAGGGCATTAAGAAGGAAAATGGTCTAGAACCGGATATGACTAAAATGATTAAGCGGTTGTCGAGGACAATCTGAGGTTTACCAAAGATTGGTTGCTCATGGACGGTTGGAAGTATAGTGTTAATTTTGGAAAGACCATATTGACATATTCTGAAAAGAGGCAACTCTTGTTCAGAAGTGATAGTCAAAAATGGGAATATGGAAATGTTTCCATAAGTGGAATTTGTTCTTCAAATCTGTGTAAGATTAGAAAACTTAATGCAAGAAGGATGTTCAAAGGAAAATATACTTTGAATGTGAGACTTCGTTTCCATGGAATTGCTCCCCATTGGAATACTTTGTAATGTCTGTTGCCAAGTCTTTGTGAATTTTGTGCATAGTCATTACAAAAGGATCATTGCAAATAAGTTTAGAATCTAACAGATTGGCAAAGAATCTTGTATTCTTACATTTGCGATAATGATTTGGAATTGTGAAATGAGTATCATTTGAAATGTTGTCAATTGATCTATTCCACAAACAAAGGACCATAGGTAAACATTGTGTGTATGCTTGGAGCATGGGACAACTATTGTTTTGATTCAAGTATAAAGTTGATTATTCGAAACATTATACAATGAATAATGAGTAATCAATATGGTGATTAAATAAAAGGTGTTTTATTTACTCTCACAAGTATTCGGCCATATAGGATTTGTATTATTCTTGTGTTTCACTTTGCATGTTTTGAGTTCCCGAATAACTAGGTTATTCAAACCGTCCATAGTCGATCATACTTTGGAAGTAGGTATTGAGGTAAGACTGTCGTGAATGGGTCTGTAGTTTGTGTAGGTGGCCTAGACATAGCTGCAATATTCATGAGTGCTCCTGGAATAAGATTCGAGTATTGGATTAAACCCACACTCATTTGAATCACTTCATGGATTTTATCACAAGTGATCATGAGACGATAATATCTTATATTCTTCAAACGGAGAGATATGAGTTGCAGTCTACAAGTCGGTTGCACATTGATAATGTGAAAACGCACCAGTAACTTGGTGTCATAAAACACATTGTTGTGTGTGATTTGATGAGTAAATAGAGCAAGCATATGAGTCGACGTTTATCCATTCCTTTTACCCTTGGAGGGATAAAAGTGATATCTGTGGGCCCCTCGATGATTTAGTGATGAAAAACGTAAGTGCTCGGCCGGGCCTATACTGATTTGATTTGTTCAATCAGTCGGTCCTCATAAATCGGAAATCGGGAAACAACAGATGGACAGAGAGAATGATTATAATCCATGTCTCAGTCCATATGATATCTAGAATGGAGGAATATATGATCCCTTATCTAATGGACACGTCATTGACTAGGTCAGAGTTCGACAACGGCTTTTAAGAGCTACGATTGCTAGTCGGGTTTTGTAGTCTTACTTGCAATAATAGTATTAGACTTATCCAAGTGGGAGACTGTTGGATTAGGTGTCTAAGCCCATAACTATTATTGATATGTACTCAACCCGAGAGTAGCATGGTCCATTTGGGTTGCATAACACAAGGACAATTTGTTAAGAAGGACTCTTGAGAGAAGGTTATATATGATTTATTAATATATTATAAGTTCTAATATATTAATATGAAATCATATGTTTAATTAGTATTGATCAAGAATTAATTTGGAATTAATTTAGTGATCAAAAGAGACTAATTAAATCTATGGGGACTAATTATGGTAATTAGTTATATTTATATGTGTTGGGCTTATGATCCATGTTGGACCAAGTTTATGTACGGACACATAAAGAGTTGGGCCACATGAACCATCGATCATAAAACCCATGGGTATGGATTTGGGTTATACCCGTGACCCTTGGAATCCTACATATAAATAGGTCACTCCATAGCCAAAATCGCCACTTGTAGTTCTTGGAGCTCATGGAGTTGATTTTGGTGTGGAAGGAATTCTCTCTGAAGAGCCACCTTTATCCTAGGTGAGTTGTGAGCCATTTGAGGCATTCATACTTTTGGTGCTAAGCTCTTAAGGCCAAATACATCAAGACTTCAAGCTACATAAAAGGTATGTTACCCTAACTAGTATCTTGTATGGTATATGTCAATTGCATGCTAGTTATAGGCTTAATACCTTGGAAACATCATTTCATGTATAATTAGTGAATACATACATCCAAGGTATTTAGGGTTGTATGTGCACCATAGGATGTTGTAGTATAGAAAACCCAACAAAGTCAAGGTAACGACTTGTTACCTTCAAAATGATGTCAAGAAGAAGTAGAGTCAGATCCACAAGCTTCTCTTTACTCCAAGCTCCTTATAATTCAAGCCTTCTTCACAAGAACCACTTTCCAAGCTTCTTCACACACACAAATGGAGGGTATTCAAGATTAGGGTTTTCTGGACTCAAGGGGGATGGTAAGGGGGGCTGAGGGAGGCTAATGACCCTTTAAATAGGGTGAAAAACCCCAGAAATTAGGGTTTCATTTTCCAGCTCCTACTCGTCGAGTCAGGGTCCTCGGACTCGCCGATTAGGTCCAATAATCCACGCGGGCTAACCCGTCTCTACACGACGAGTTGGGGCAACCAACTCGTCGAGTAGGTCCATAACCATGCATATAGGGTTTTACAACTTATACCTGGGAGTCGGGGTGTTACATGATGAATTGTACACGACCTGATTTGACATACATTGTAAGTCTTCTTAGTCGGTATTCCAGTAATCCGGGGCGTGATCATTAGTGTGCACTAGTAAGAGCGCTTTGTTACCTCAAACATACCGTGCATTATGGTTTGCATTATATAATATATCCTCTTGTGTTGGATGGATTTTGTGATACAAACTGGATTTCAACTAACTCCGATGGTAAATCCACAAGTGGATTTGTGTTTACTTTGGGAAGTACTACAGTATCTTGGAAATCTTGTAAACAAACTATTAATACAAAGTCTACTATGCAAGTTGAATTTGTAGCTTTAAATAAGGCTGCAGAAAAAGCAAAAATGGATTAAAAGCTTTTTAGAAGGTATTCCTTGGGTGGCGAAACCTGTGTCTGCCATTTGTGTTCATTATGAAAACACATATGCTATTACAAGAGCAAATAATCAAAGATACAATGGCAAATCAAGACATATAAGACGGCGTCATAAATCCATTCATGACTTGGTAAAAGATGGAATTATTTCCATTGATTATGTAAAGTCAAATGAAAATATTGTTGATCCTTTGACATAGGGCCTAAATCGAGACAAAGTCTTGTTTACATCGAGTGGGATGGGATTAAAGCCAACAATGAGTTACCACTTAGCAAGAACCTAACCTAGCAACATTACAGATCCCATGGTCTAGGTTCAACATGCAAACCAGTTAAGGAAAACTCAAGTTTCTACACATAGGTATATATGCTCATTCCTATGATGAATTATGTGTGTTTCTGTTGATATTTTAGGGTTGATTTTATTCTTAATGATGTTGATAAATTACTAGTGGAAGATTGCAGAATGTTTTAGATTAGCATCACCTATATGAGATCGATGTGCAGTCGCATTTATGAAGACTATTATGGCTACATGTTCTAAGGGTCTCATGAAGTAGGATTTGTTTAAGACCGAAATGAACACAACCGTAAGAGTCAAAATATGTTTAGATATGATATGTGTGATATGTATTGTTTAGATTACTATTTCATGTGGTAACTCAAGACTTTAGTCACTATCCATTAAGTAATTCCGATATGTATTCACTATGAAAACTTAAGTTCAAAAGACACTTTTTCTTATGCATATTGCATCGTGTTTTTATGGAATTGTAATGCTTATTTTCTATTCAAATGTGGAGGGCTGTCTTCGGTTTTATTCGGAAATGTGGGGGATTGTTGGTGTTATATCAATTCTTGATATTTTGTCAATTCTTACTTGTCCCACATAGGAGAAAAGACGAAACTTTTATTAGTTTAAAATGCTTTGTCTCCATTACTTATTGCTATAAGCTAGTACCATAAAAGTGGGCTTGCTAATGAATTGGAGTGGATTGTGGGCTTGATTTTACTAGTGTATAACTAGATAATTTATATAATTTATATGAATATTGATCGTCAAAAGATTGGGCTTGGGCCTAGGGCTCCTAGGGTCTCATGAATTAAAAATCAGATTTTTGTATATACATTTTACATTAAATATATAGATCTGTTTTTTTAGATAAGTATGATTAGAGATTCTGTCGGAAACAATATTTGGCAGTTTCATTCTAAACCTATTTAACGGATATGAAGTCTTATTTCATAGTTTAGGTTTTTTGACGAATACCACATAAACTTCCATATTTCTCGTTGAATAATTCCATGAATGCATATAGTACATTCGTTAGAAATCAAGTTCTAGTGTAAGAACTTGATTGAAGATAGTTGTATCATCTATTTAGACGTCCAAAAACTATTGCACTAATATGGACAAATTTCTATTTTGGGATATTGCTTTGCAAACCACTGTCTTGATTACAATCTGTATTTATTATTTGTAAATTTTTAGTTTATGTTTATTAATAGTATTTCAATTTGTTCTCTATAATATATATATATATATATATATATATATATATATATATATATATATATATATATATATAGTTCAAATAAAAACTTTAAAAAACTGCTTATTTCCACCGCAATGATATAAGAAACTGTTATTTGGTTTTCATTCTAGTAAGTAGTAACTATAATTAATCTGAAATAAAAAAATAATAATTCGGAGTTTTGGAACAAGCCAATTAGCCAACTCAAAAATTCCTTATATCCAAACATAAGGGTGTTGGTCGGGTAATTTTTTCGGGTTTCGGGTAATTTGGGTTTTTCATGTTAAAAAAATACCTGTTACCCAACCCAAATTAAATTCGGGTGATTCAGGTTTGAGTAATTCAGGTAGTGGGTCGGGTTTGGGTAATTTAGGTATACCTAAAATATATACTTTTTTTTAATGACACCTGAAAATAAATTTAATGAAATAAATATATCGTGCTCTATTAGTCTTGTTTATATAAACAAACGAGACATAAACGAAGTTACTCAAACTTTGAACATTGAGATTCTTTAGTTAATAATGCTTGAGATATCAAGTAATATTTTAACAGCTTAATCTAATCTAATAAGATGTTAAAAAACAAATACTTAAAGATCTTAGTTTAACCGTTTAAAATGTTTAAGATATTTTTAGCCATAAGTTTTGCCATCTCCTTAAGTTTGTCAAGATAATAAGTTTGTTAGTTGCAATAAAAACTATAATCTAGAAAACAATTAAGTTTTAAAGAATATGATGACATATAAACAATTGCTTTTAATATTATTGGTGTCATACTGACATAATAAAAGAGAGTCATGTTTTATAATAATGATAGTTAGTTTAAACGTGATCAAATACCTGCTACATAATACAAGCTTTACGAAAGAAAAAAAAATGAATTTTAAAAATAATTCGGGTATACCCGAAAGCCAACAAACGTACCATTTATCCGACCTTAAAATAAAATCGGGTTACCCGAATACCCAAAAAAATTAGCCCGATACCCGAAAAAATCGGGCGGATAATTCGGGTATCGGGTATTTTCGACAGGGCTATCCGAACATATAGTTAGTATCCAAGATTGTCCAATATATATATATATATATATATATATATATATATATATATATATATATATATATATATATATATATATATATATATATTTTGGTTTTTGATTGATGTTTTAAAACTTAACCTTCTAAGTTTTTTATTTTATTTTATTTTTGATTTTTAGTTTTCAATATACTTTTATTGTTAATTATGTTGTCATTTCATAGATGAACAATCGATATGTATCCTGTTTACAAAACCTTTTCTGTCCTAATAGAATACAAACCGATTATTATGGAGCACCATAGTGAGTTCTTATGAATTATTTGACTAACCTGAAAAGGTTAGAAGCACAATTAAGTGACAAACAATAAATTAGTACCTCCTAGCCTATAGGTTTGGAATTCCTTTGACTAATGCATTTTAAGTTGTAGCTTTTCATCAAACATTATAGACAACAAAGTTTTGTGCTACTTTTAGGTTATATTCTTCACCGTATTAATTTGGAAATTTTTTGTCACAGTTTTGGTAATTTATTTACCTTACTTTTTCTTTTCACTTTATTCTTGTGCTACCTTTTGTTGTTAATGCTTATTGTTTTTCGTTTTGTTTTTTTTGTTTTTATCTTCTTTAACTTGTTACCTCATTGATATCATGACTTATGATTACATTTGTTGAGCTACTTTTCTTTATTAAAAGTTTATGCAGTTTTTTGGTAAAAGTTTTTGCCAAGTCTTAACCTTATAATTTTGAGTTAAGTTTTTTCAAGTTATAATTGGGATTTGCGTATGTGGCTAACTGTATGGTTAAAATATAATATAGAATTTTAAATGATTATTCAATTTTAGTTTCAATATTAAACAAGGAATACAACTTGGATTAATTACATTTTTCTTGAGAAGAGTCAAAGATTCCCTTTACTTCGTTTAATATTTTGATTAATAATTTCAAATAACCATAATTAAAGTTTAAGCCTAAATGGAACCTCCTAAGAATTACGCAAGTGGGGATATGGCTAAAAAATAATCACCAGAAACTTTAATTTCTGAGAAATTGTACCAACACCCTACACAAACCATATTGAAACTTATGAACACCTTATAATCGTTTAATTAAGAGTTTGAACATTGATATATTGTTTTTTTTTTAATTGATAATTAATGTTTGTTTTTCTTGTTAATGTATAGCTAATGCTTGTTTTAGAGGCACTATAAACGGGTGAGGAACATGTTTTGAGGACAACGTTCCAAACTAGGTACAAACATTGATGCCATTTTGGTTTGACAAATGTGCAATATGCATTTATGGACATGATGGACATGGTATGCAATCCATACATATTTTTTTAATTGTGCTCATTGAAAACATCCCAATTTATTTATAAACAACGTGGGACATGAACAACACCTATGATAATACTGAGTCTACTGCAGAAATAATGATTTTTCTATATTTTAAAGTATGAGTCTGGATTAGGAGGTCCAGTTTCTAAGGCTTGCCATAAAAAGGATGGTATCAAAATAGGCACGATTAACATTGAGGTGATAGAAAAGTGAGAGCTATCGAGAATACATTGGAGATACAATCTTTCTCAGGTTAGTAGATACTATCATATATTCATATATGATTTCTTTTATATAACACACAAGTGTGGTTTATGTTAGATATGTAGACTTATCATCAGAACCAAAATTTAAAAGACTGGAAATTTTTTAGCTATTTTTTAGTGTTTTTTTTTCATTCGGGCTTGGCTATTTTAGGTTTAGGTCAGATTTTCTCATTTAGATATTTATAAACGGCCGTATCTGTAACATTGTAGCAGAAAAAACGTGTGTGGAATAAAATTTCTCTCTCTCTCTCTCTCTCTCTCTCTCTCTCTCTGGTTCGACAATAGACGTAGCCTATCGCAAGATAGTGTGAACCACTTAAATCCTTCTGTTCTGTGTGCTTTGATTTTGTTTCTGATTTGTCGTATTTCCCAGATCTGTTTTATTTATCGTTTTCTTCAAACCTAACAACTGGTATCAGAGTTATGGTTGAAGACGGGAAGGTGAAGATCGATAAATTTGAAGGCCATGATTTTGGATTCTGGAAGATGCAGATTGAGGATTACTTATATCATAAGAAATTACACTTACCGTTATCTGAATAGAAACCTGAGAAGATGGATCTGGCAGAATGGAACTTGCTGGACCGACATGCCCTTGGCGTTCTCAGATTATCACTGACGAAGAATGTCGCGTACAACATCGTCAATGAGAAGACCACCTTTGGATTGATAAAGGCGTTGTCCAACATGTATGAAAAACCATCTGCAGCAAACAAGGTTTTCTTGATCAGACAATTGGTAAACATGAAGATGAAGGAAGGCGCGTCTGTAAAAGACCACGTCAACGAGTTCAACTCGATAATATCAATGTTAGGATCAGTCGAAATTAAATTCGACGACGAAGTCCAGGATTTATTGTTATTATCTTCGTTGCCCGAAAGTTGGGCTAGAACAATTACTACATTCAGTAGTACTTCAGGAACTATGAAACTCACATTTGAAAGCATAAGATATTTGATTCTTGGCGAAGATGTTCAGAGAAGGAATGCAGGAGAAGGTTCCACCAGTTTACTCAATACGAAAGAGAGGGATAAAAAAACAAAACAGAGGTGGATACGGAAGAAAAATGTCAAAGTCAAGGAAGAGAGGACAGTCAAGAAGCAGAAATGAAATCATTGCTGGAACAGTAATGAAATAGGAAATTTCATAAACAAATGTCCTAAGCCTCCTATTGATAATGGCAAGAAGTAGTATGATGATACACTGGTTTGCTGTGTAGAGAATCTGTGACAACCCGTTATTTTCATTATTGTGAAAGTCAATATTGGTCAACGAAAGTCAAACTTATCCAGTAAAAGTCAAAATTGTGCTTTGATGTAATCTTAAGGTTAGATTAATAACCTTTGCATATTAAACATTTAGTTAAAAGGGGTGTGGAAATTTGAAATTTAAACACTCAAAATCCGAGGAGCCTCGCAGGATCCGTAAACCCCTTTGCAACCGAGAACCTCGTTCTCGTCTGTGAACTCACTTCTGACCGTAAACCTTCGGTTCACAGCCGTACACTCCTTCGGACCACAAACTCTACCCAATATATATATATATATATATATATATATATATATATATATATATATATACATATATATACATATATATATATATATATATATATATATATATATATATATATATATATATATATATATATATATATATATATATATATATGTTTGACTGAAATAATCCTCACTTCTACTTTTCTAACCGAAAACTCAAGCTTTTCTCTCAAGATCTTCAACCGAAAACCCAAATTTTTCTCTCAACTATCATCCGAGGATCATTTGATTCACCTTCGGATCTTGATAAGAACATCTAGTGTTCTTCTTTTTCATCGATCAATCACCCTTCATTCTTGGGTTTACAGTCGTAAACCCTTGAATCTCCTTGGTTTCACCAAGAACACACACTTGAGTATACAGTCGAAAACACTTGAATCTTCACGTGGCCGTGAACCGTTTACGACCGTAAACACCGAAGCCCACCCGTGAACTCCAAGCAGTCACTCGGTTTCGCTTTTAACACTTCTTTTGTAAGTAATTCTTACATCTTAGGTTGTTTCCTTAACACCTTTGAGGTTATATTCACTAATTTCATGCCAATATATCACGTGAATTGCTATTTAGGACTTGGTTTTGTCCTGGGAGCTAACTTGTGGAAAAATATCCTATATCGAACCTTCAATCGAATCACTCACATAAGGTGAGTTCATACCCCTACGCTTTTACTAATTTCCAATGTTTTAGGGGGGGGGGGGGATACAAGTAAAAACACAAAGAAATATTGTGTTAACATTCAAATAACTTCGAAACAGTTTTAAAAGCATTTCAATCCATTTCAACTGATTTAAACTACTTTAAAAAGTGTTTTCAAACTTCTTAAATTGTTTTATTCTTTTATGTCCTGAAATACATGTTTTATATATATATATATATATATATATATATATATATATATATATATATATATATATATATATATATATATATATATATATATATATATATATATATATAAGATTCAACAGACTTAGGACTGATGTTTTCCACCTTATCTCCTGTTCCTTGTCTGGTTGTGGACTAGGGTTTGAACCATTTGTCCGACTGTCTGTTTAATCTCAATTATATATGTTATATATATATATATATATATATATATATATATATATATATATTGACAAATGAAACTTATTTAAATAAAGATTTACCCCCTTTTTGTAAACATGTAGAGTAAAGGTTTTCATTCTCAAATTATTTCATTGTGTTATATAAACTGTTAAATTACTAAGATTCTGTTTCATAAAGAACATACATGTAAACTATAATAGGTATAGTTTAGGGAACACTAATACTATTTTACTAAGTCATGAATATCATACTAAAACGATTATTTAAAGTATAATTATTGTACACTACTAGTACAATGTAATTCATACATTTTCAAGCACAAAAGAACATTAGTATTCTCTTCGTGTCTAGTTATACAGAGTTGTCAGGTACTACTTGGTCGTACCCATCAGGGTATAAGCTTCTAAGTCTTATAATTTATAACCAGAGTCTCCTAGAGGGAGAGCATGAGTTTGTGTATAGATCTATATGGGATTGACAATCCCGCACCTTGCTGTTAGCTATAGTGGGACCGGCAGGTCTACGGGTGACAAATGTTATATCTTTTTCGATGCCTACAGAACATCGTGTTTTACCGGTCCAATTTAGTATGGTTATATAAAACTCACAATAGTATCAACTAAGGCATTTAGATTACGGGATTTCATAACTTCAAGTAGTTTTACTAAACAATTGAACTACACCACACAACTTTTCTTGTACCATGAACATACAGTTAGAAGGGGCCTATAATGCTAACTCTATGATTCTGTGGTTTACACATCAAAGATTATATATTAATAGGATTCGATAGGCAATATAATGTGTGCTTTCCGCTTCATTTCCCGCTCCTTGTTTGGTTGTGGGTTTAGAGCAGATTCACACTGTCTACTATCTATTCGATCTTGGTTAGATATTTATAATCCGTATAAACTAAGTAATCATATGGGGAAACAGGTATGGGTCAAGTCATAACATACAAGTACAACATACTATTTTCTAGTACAAAAACATACTTTTCAGATGGAACGTTTAACTAAGTACATACATATACAATGGATTTCATACAAATACAACGGTTTTACATTACTTTCTAAGTACAATGTAGATGTCACTCAAAAAGGACCAACAAAGTTAACTCTGTAATTACCTAGTGTATACGCCAGGGTTACATACAATGTAGATCCGACAAATAGTGGAATGTGTGGATTCCGCCTCATTTCTTGTTCCTTTTTTGGTTGTGGGCTTAGGGTAGAACCACACAATCGACTGTCTGTTCGCTCTATATTGTATATAAGTTGTATCTACTAGGTGATTGTAGAAGGAACTTAGGTCACATTTTTCTTACATTAGATTTACATCAGAAAATATTGGATTTTCTGGAGGAACATACTAAGGTTTTCAAGGAACAAAGAACATGCTTTCTAAAACAAAATATTTATGAACTCACCAACTTAAATGTTGATACACTTTCAAAATCACTTGTATTCTCAGGAAACTAGTAGACAGGTACACGCACAGGGATTCTGAAGATGGAGCATAGTAGCTTCTTGTCTGTGTTTTGTTATTTACTTTTGGAGTCAATCATATGTGAATTCGAATACAATGTAAACACTTTATTATTAATGCAATGGATGTTGTTACTTGTTTTACTATTCTACATTTGTTGTGATACTGAGCATGACGTCATCCGCCCCTGGACGTTTCCGCCGTTCCGGTATGGGGGTGTGACAGATTGGTATCAGAGCATTGTTTATAGTGAACTAAGTATATCAAACCATAAAAGATATACAACTATAAATACAATGTGATAAAAACACTCTGACCAAGAGTTATACTTTTAAAATATAAGTATTCTTATACAAGTATACATACATAGATATATACATACTAGAACAAGTATCAAAAGAAGAACAAAACAGAAGTATTTAAATGTTGGACACTACGGTCAAACCTGGACAGTTATGTAATCATATCTGGGATCAATATAGCCTGATCAACTATATTTATTTCAGATATGACCAACATGTGTTTGGGAGTGATGTTGTGTTGCAACAGACTTAAAACTTACCTAACTCTTTATACAAAGGATCTCTAGAACAAAATATAAAGGTAAAATACTATAGGAGTGTTTTATGATACTATAAGATAACAACAATTTTAAAACTTACCAAGTTCATACCATTAAAATACTATAGGAGTATTTTAGGCACTATAAATAACTTATGTGAAAATTTAAAAGACCCTTACTGGTAGGTCTATATTTTCGGAGTGTATACTCCCAAGGTTTTATATGAAGGTCTATTTATAGACTTAGAATTGGTGATCTATGCTCTGCTTCCTGTTCCTTGTATGGTTGTGGTTTTAGAGTAGGATCACTTATTCGAAGGTCTATTTAATCTTAAATTATATACAACTTGTATACACTGCGCGATTATAGAAGGACCCGGTAAGCATCACCCCATAATGTTTCACTTAATCTCATAGATTGTTTAGACACTCCCATTCTCGCACGACAAACCTAAATAGATGTAACCACTCCATCATAGCAGTGAGCAGAGGAGTCAAGGAGGAACAAAAAGAAATTCATGAAGAGGATTCCGAGAAGGGATCAGCCGAAGAGACCAAACGTCTTATGCGTCACACTAATAACTAATAAATTAAAATAACCTAGTGAGTTAGTGAGTACACTACTCACACTATGTGTTAGGATTATTTCATTTTTCGTAACAACTGGTAACCGTTATACAATTCACAAAAATTCATTCGAGGGTAGTCACTACTAATTCATAAGTTTATTCTTTTATATAGACTTCCATTATGAATTATTTTTCAGAACACTATGAAAGTCGGAGCAGGATACACTCAGAACTAGGATAACTTTGTTTAATCAACACCCGAATTATAACCAATACTATAGACTTATCACTGTTTCATCTTGTAAACATTATACGAAAAGATGCCTCGCGGTAGACCTATAAGGCACATAGTCAGTAACACAACAAAAAATCCACCACCATAACACGATCCTGTTGTATTCTAGGCAGCAGTAACAGCCGCAACGACAGCCGCTATAACTCAAATCCACGCAAGTGGTACCAGTGGATCTGGTAATGGTGCCCACCTAACTAACCCCGGAGTTACCCACAGACACCCACGGGAGTGTTCGTACAAGGACTTCATGAACTGCAAACCCAAATCCTTTAATGGAGATAAGGGATTCATTGCTCTAATGAATGGTTCGAGAAAACAGAATCAATTTTCAAAATCTGCAGGTGCCCAGAAGGGAGCAAAGTGAAGTTTGCTGCCTGCATCTTCTCCGACAGAGCCCTAACATGGTGGAATGGCCATGTTAAGTCACTGGCCCTATCAGTGGCTAACTCAATGGGCTGGGAGAACCTGACAGAGATGCTGATGGAAGAGTACTGCCCAAGAGGCGAAATACAAAAGCTGGAGCATGAGCTGTGGAGTCTTACCATGGCAGGCTCAGACATAGTAGCCTACACTGACAAGTTTAGCAACCTGGCAACACTGTGCCCCGGGATGGTTACCCCGGAGAGTAAAAAGATAGAGAAGTACATCTGGGGTTTATCTCCCCAGATTCAAGGGAATGTACTGGCTTCCAACCCAACTACCTTCGATAGCGCCAAACGCCTGGCCCAGCGACTCATTGATCATGGAGTGCGCCATGGCGTGGTGGCCCCGTTCCTGAGCTGACAAAAGAAGGAGACTATAAACGAAAGTCAGGGAACAAGAGGAAGGGACAAACAACACAAGAATCCCCACAGGAGCAACAGATAGTTACTATACACACTGCCACAACACCTGCCGCTCCAGCACCTGTTAGTCAATATGCTAGAACTCTCCCAAAGTGTAGTAAGTGTAACTACCACCACACTGGAGCTTGCCGGGAGATGCCGTGCAATAATTGCCGCAGGAAGGGTCACACTACCCATTTCTGTAGGGCACCAACACAACCAATCTTTTACAGAAAACAGTTATGGGTGAGGTGAGACAGGGCACTACAAGAGGAACTGCCCAATAACGAAGAACTCTGACGGGGAGGGGCGAATACTGATGATGACCGCAGGAGAGACTGTCCCTGAGCAACTGTGAGCAGCGGTACGTTTTCTAAATTATAGTAAAATTTTAAAACTTAGTATTCCAATTAAAAAGTAAAATTTAAAATTACTCACTCGTCAGAACAAATCAAAGCATTCTTATAAGAACTAAAGATCCGTGCAGGTGAGCTCTGATGGCTTAGTGGGTACATCAGGGTTATGCATAACTAAGATTTTGCAGGCTTAGAGTGAGTGATTCCGCCTCATTTCCTGTTCCTTGTTTGGTTGTGGATGTAGGGCAGAGTCACTCAGTCGACCGTCTTATTCATCTTAATTATGCATGACTTCTATACACCAAGCGATCATAGGGGGACCTGATAGGGATCATAATATGAAGTATCATCACTAATTATCAGAAAACTTTGACTGCTAGTACTCGCTTATTGCGGTATGATATGTTGCAGTGGTAATAACAAGAAGAAACCTGGAAGCACTAAAACGTATACATAGAAAACACTATCGAGTACACACGGGATACACTATGGCTATAACAAACGTTTCTTTCGAATCGATTTAACACTTGTTTCTATAAAGAGTCCGACATCGCCATTCGACGTAGATTGGTGTGGTCCTCACCATACCAAGTTCATGTGCTGCGAAAACCCACTGCCTTAACCGACCGACTAACAAAACACTCGTCACTCATAATGAAAAACCAACACATATGACAACCCGGAACTTCTTCCTTGTACATCTAGTCGATTCAATCAATGTTAAACTTGTTCTGTTAACTTCTAGCACAGTTTAAGGGTTCATTTAAGCGTTCTAAGCTTGGGTACGGTCAAAGTTGAGTTTAGGAATGAGTCAACACGTCGTATTGTGACAAAACCAGGCCATACATTCCTTTAGGAGGAGTGTACGGCTGTACACATGGTTGTGCGGCCGTACACCCACCTCATGGCAGCACACCCACCCTTATATAAAGGGTAGACCCCTTTCCTTTCATTCCTTTCACACCTTGTCCGCACTACACCATTCTCTCAAGCTTCTTCAACCGTGAACCCTCCAAAGCTTCAAGAACGTGAGTAATTCATCCTCTAACTTGATATCCTTGAAAGACCACTCTATCTAAGCCTTGAGACTGCAATATTCGTCATGTTCTTGATGTATAGAAGAGAGTGCGGCCGCACACCCCCATAAGATGGCCGCACACTCCTAAAAGATCCTCCAAAGTGAGAGTTTGACTTCTATCTTCGAGTTGGACATGACCCTAGCCTTGCTGCACCTTAAAGTCGGCATTTTGGACACAAACATTAAGGGTGTATGACCACACATCCCTGTGTAAGGCCGTACACACCTTTGTGCGGCAGCACACTCCCTTGTGCGGCAGCACGCTCCTTTGTGCGACCACACACACGCACCTTAGGACCGCAAACCCACTTCTATGACCCTTAACTTGCACTACAGCTAAGTAAGGACCTAGAACACTTCATGGATGCAAGTATGAACCTTGAAAACACCTCAAAGACACCTTACCACATGAGTTTTCGGCCGCACACCCCATGGCCGTACACACCTTTAATGTGGCCATACACCCTCCTTACTCAATCTTATAAGGTTCTAACACTTAGTGCAAGTAGTTCCAAGTCCCTAGAGTGGTTCCCCATCATATCTAGTAGCGAAATACCTTCATTTGACTCCTTTATGTGTCATTACATGTTAATTAGGATCAAATCGTGTTCAAGGTTTCACTTGACACTCAGCTTCCGTGTCGATCCTTCAATCAAACCACTTGTTCGAGGTGAGTTCATACCCCTACGCTTTTCCGAGTTTTTCATGTTTTCAGGGGGGATACAAGCAAAAACACAAGTAATCTTGGGCTCAAAATATATTATTTCGTTTAAGATAATTATATTTTCAATATACTTTGAACATGTAAAACAGTTTTACCAAATGGGTTAAGAAATCAACACGCGGAAACAGTTTTCAAAAACTAAGGCAATGAACTTATGAACCATGAAGTAAAAGATATCATATTATAAAGGATTCATGTTAATTACAAAAAGGGTTTTCAACATTATTACTTGTAAATTTGTTAGTCTAAGTTGGAGGCATGTCCTTGGTAACACTCACCACCGAAACAGAGTGTAGGACCAGTACTTATGACCAGAATCTCTTGTAGGGAGAGCGTGACTGTTGTGTATAGATCTATACGGGACTGACTATCCCGCACCTTGCTGCTAGCTACAGTAGGACCGGCAGGTCTACGGGTGACGAAGTCATAAATGACACTCGTGCCCGATTCGCGCCATATCAAGTCAAAGTATGGTTATAAAGCTCGTAATGTAGATAACAACGATTTACTTACGTAATAATGGATCGAGTGAACTAACCTCAGAGTACTAACCAAGTGATTACTAGAGGGTATTAATAATAACTTCAGGATTTAGTTCACCACGTTTTTATTAGTTTTATTTATGTAACAAGACAAATATACCTCACTGGAAGTAACCAGGGTTTTTTTTCAAAGGAAACTACGTTTAACGATATAAGTATGGTAGATACTTGTACAATTCATTTTAGAACGGGTAACCAATAACCTACTTTTAGGGAAAATATAGGATTTTCCCAGGATAACACGGTAATTTCATAAACGGATGGTTTAACATTGAATTAATGGAGATTCATATTCATTCCATGACTCCTTGGATTATACGTATCTGTATGAATCTGGAAGTCATGGAAGGAATGGGTTTCAAACATGCTTTTCATAAGAAAATATGGGATTTTCTTGAGGAACACTTTTCAAAAGGATCAAAGAACATTTTCCACCAAAACTAAATGCTTATGAACTCACCAGCTTTATGTTGATATTCTTTCAAAACTGCTTGTATTCTCAGGAAATTAGTAGACATGTACTTTCAGGAGATTGGAGAAGTCGGAGCGTTAGAGTCACGTCTTTCTATTTTACTTTTGATATGAAGAAATCTATGTATTAAGACAATGTAAACCTTTTCATATATGTATACAATGTCTGGTTGTGTTTACTATGCTTGCTATGATACAATTTTTGTGATACTACGCATGACGTCCTCCGCCTTAGAACGATTCCGCCATTCCGAGTTATAACGAAGAAGTTATGACCTGTCGAAGTTTCGCGACAGAACCGGCACGACGCTGAATGACGTAAAATATGAATTTAAGATAGAGCGATATCTAGCCTTAGTGATCTAATAGGAAGTTGTAGAGTTCGTTAAACTGAGAGCGTGCATAAAAAGAACGCCCAAATCTGACTTCGTATGAGGAAGTTATGATTTTCCGAAGTTTCGACTTAGCAGTGTGCAGCCCGAATACTCGATTTGAGATCGAGCGGTTTTTAGCCGAAACAATCTAAACGAGAATCGAAGATCTCGTCAATGGTAGTGCAACGGTAAAAAGACAGACGAAAACGGACGTCGGATGAAGAAGTTATGAATTTATAACGGAGTTTTCCTGTCCCGGCCTACTAAAAATAATATAATAAAAATATAATAAAAATAAAGTCAAAATTAGCCAATGGAGTCTAAACGAGAGTTGTAGAGCATAATCTCACCTTTGCGTGGATATAAAGAACGTAAAAAACGGAGCTCGTATGCGAAAGTTATGAATTTCTGAAGTTCGGGGCGTGAACCCCAAGGGTGTCACAGTTCACGAGGTGAACCTATATGGTTCATGAGGTGAATAGGTAATGGACGTCTTCCAGGGCAAGTGGCCATGACGAACGCAATGACGTATCGAGCTCACGAGGTGAATATTAGAAACTCACGAGGTGAGTCAGTTCACTAGGTGAATATTAAAAACTCACGAGGTGGACTCAGAAAATTCACCCTATAAATAGAAATCGAGGGTCAGCCGAGTTTGGTTGCTCATCTCTTACTCTCCCACTCCCGATACTCTCTCTAAGCCCTATTTTAACCCCCCGAAGCCCCGGTTTCATCCCCAGACCCGAAGCAAGTCCCGAAGCCCAAAGATCCCGAGAAGAAAAGAGTTTCCGAGCCGAAGCTCTGCCCGCGAAAAGCCCGGTTTTTGTGAAGATCTTCCAGATCTACTGAAGAATACTACTTCTACAAGCTGTAGTGTTGTCCGATCACCTTCTGATCAAGTGAGTGTATAGTCCCTTTCATAAAAACGATTTTAATACAAGTATTGTTTGAATGTATTAAGTATACGTTTGGTGTGAGTGTATAGTCCCTTTCATAAACACGATAATAATACAAGTATTGTTTGAATGTATTAAGTATATTGTTGTTTATATGTGTGAGTGTGTAGTTACTTTCTTCTAACACATAAATGCGAAGTATTTGCGATGAAATACGTGCTATGTGTTTATATATTGTTTTTCTATTTGAGATAGGCATAGAATTGATGTTTTATACATGTGTTAAATGATTTAAACTGTGTAAGTATTTGTATCTACAAAAATGTTGGGTAGAACATGGGTAGACGAATTAGTTGGTATGTGATGACGGATGAGTTTGAGGGTGAGACGAAAGACGAACCTTGGTAGCTATGGATTTAGTACTGTATAGATGAACCCTGGTAGCTATGGATTTAGTACTGTATAGATGAACCCTGGTAGCTATGGATTTAGTACCGTGTAGATAAACGTTAGTAGCTATGGACCTAGTACCTACACTGGTAGCTATGGATTTAGTACTGTAAAGATAAACCTCGGTAGCTATGGATTTAGTACTGTAAAGATAAACCTCGGTAGCTATGATTTAGTATTGTAAAGATAAACCTCGGTAGCTATGGATTTAGTACTGTAAAGATAAACCTCGGTAGCTATGGATTTAGTACTATAAAGATAAACCTCGGTAGCTATGGATTTAGTACTGTATAGATGAACCTTGGTAGCTATAGATTTAGTACCGTATAGACGAACGCTGGTAGCTATAGATTTAGTACTGTTAGATAGACGATGATAGCTATGGACTTAGTACCTACACTGGTAGCTATGGATTTAGTACCCGATGAATGAACCATAGCAGCTATGGAATTAGTGCTTTACGAAAGAACCTTGGCAGCTATTGTATTAGTGCCTAATAAAGAATCCCGGCAGCTATTGTCTTAGTGCCTAATAAAGAATCCTGGCAGCTATTGTCTTAGTGTCTAATACGGAGTGAACGAATAGACGACTCTTAGGGTAGACCCTTAAGAGTAAGAAAGATAATGGGGATGGGTAATTGGAATGATTGTTTGATGATTGAATATATATATATATATATATATATATATATATATATATATATATATATATATATATATATATATATATATATATATATATATAAAAGATATAATATTGTGGGATGAAAACCCTATATGCTCACCAGGCTCCCAAGCCTGGCCCACTCAGTTTTCTTTGTGTTACAGGTTGTGGCACAAGAGCATAAGTTGGTTGACGTAACGAGAGATATGGGTTATAGGCCCGTAGTTATAATTAACTGTGTAAGGTCTATGTTGTTCTGTTTATGCTTTTGGTCTGTATAGAACATGACATCCCGAGATTTTGTTATATAATGAAAATACATTTCTTTAAAGAAATGCTTTGATAAATTTTTATCATATTTTGTTTTGGGAACAAATTCCGCAACTGTTTTCTGTAAAAGATTACTCTAATTTTAAAAACAAAGCATAAACAAATCGGTCTTTTCTGGCCGTGAAATTGGGGATGTCACAACTTAATCCCCGGAGCTACTCCTGTAGCTAAATCCCCATATCGTTTAGCGCCAGCAGAAATGCAAGAATTATCCAGCCAGCTCAACGAGCTGATCAGCAAAGGATTCATAAGGCCGAGTTCCTCACCCTGGGGAGCCCCGATTTTATTCGTAAAGAAGAAAGATGGATCCTTCCGGATGTGCATTGACTACCAAGAGCTTAACAAGCTTACCATCAAGAACCGATATCCCCTACCCAGAATTGACGACCTCTTCGATCAACTTCAAGGAGCCAGTTACTTTTCGAAGATAGATCTAAGATCAGGGTATCATCAGTTGCAGGTTCACGAGAATGATGTTCCCAAGATAGCATTCCGAACTCGCTATGGACACTACGAGTTTGTAGTGATGCCCTTTGGTCTAACCAACGCACCGGCGGTATTCATGGATCTGATAAATCGGGTGTGCCGCCCTTTCCTAGACAAGTTCGTGATAGTGTTCATTGACGATATACTTGTCTATTCGAGGAGCGAAGAAGATCATAAACAGCACTTGAGATCAGTGCTAGAAACACTGAGGGCAGAGAAACTATATGCAAAATTCTCAAAGTGTGAGTTTTGGATCAGGAAGGTAAGTTTCGTTGGTCACGTGGTTAGCGAGGAAGGCATACATGTGGACCCTTCCAAAATCAAAGCGATTGAGAATTAGTCAGCACCAAAGACACCCACAGAAATCCGCCAGTTCTTGGGTCTCGCTGGCTATTATCGCAGGTTTATCCAAAACTTTTCCAAAATCGCAAAGCCTTTAACCATCCTGACACAGAAAGGTGTAACCTTTAGTTGGGGAGAAAATCAAGACACTGCGTTTGAAACATTGAAGCAGGCCCTATGCAGCGCACCTATCTTGTCCCTGCCCGAAGGAACGGAAGACTTCGTTGTCTACTGTGATGCATCTAATCAGGGCCTAGGCTGTGTGCTCATGCAGCGGGGAAAGGTTATCGACTATGCCTCGAGGCAGTTGAAAACACACGAAGTCAATTACACAACTCACGATCTAGAGTTTGGAGCAGTGGTCTTCGCGTTAAAGATCTGGAGACATTATCTCTATGGGACCAAGTGCACTGTATTCACCGACCATAAAAGCCTACAACATATCTTTGATCAGAAAGAGTTAAACATGAGACAGCGGCGATGGGTAGAGCTACTCAGTGATTATGAGTGCGAAATACGCTACCATCTCGGCAAAGCCAACGTGGTAGCAGATGCCCTCATCCGCAAGGAGTATTCAGGGTGTAAGGTGAAAGCACTAACAATGACCATTCATTCCCACTTATCTGCGCAAATCAGAGAGGCTCAGATGGAAGCCTTGAAACCAGAGAACAAGTCAGATGAAGCCTTGAGAGGAATGGAAAAGAACTTAGAAGTCAAGGGAGACGGAGTTTACTATTTCATGGACTGTATCTGGACCCCGAAGTATGGTGGTTACAGAGAAGTGGTCATGAACGAAGCTCATAAGACAAGATACTCCGTTCACCCAGGTTCAGATAAAATGCATCTGGATCTCAAACAACTCTATTGGTGGCCGAACATGAAAGCAGAAATTGCTACCTTCGTGGGCAAGTGCTTGACTTGTGCCAAGGTAAAAGTAGAATATCAAAAGCCCTCAGGTTTGCTTCAGCAGCCGGAAATACCTGAGTGGAAGTGGGAAATGATCACCATGGATTTTATCACCAAGTTACCTAGATCTCCGAGTGGGCACGACGCCATCTGGGTAATTGTCGATCGGTTGACTAAAACCGCCCACTTCCTGCCAATCAATGAAAACTTCAAGATGGAGAGACTCATCCGAATATACCTTCGAGAAATAGTTCGCCTTCATGGGGTACCTGTATCCATTATCTCCGATCGAGATAGCAGGTTTACCTCGAGATTTTGGCAATCACTGCAGAAGGCTCTGTGAACTAAGTTGGAAATGAGCACGGCTTATCATCCGCAGATAGATGGACAGAGTGAGAGAACGATCCAGACATTGGAGGATATGTTGAGGGCATGTGTCATCGAATTCGGCACGTCGTGGGACACACATCTTCCCTTGGTCGACTTTTCCTATAACAACACCTACCATACCAGCATCAAGGTTGCGCCATTTGAATCCCTCTATGGCCGTAAGTGCAGATCCCCTCTGTGCTGGGCTGAAGTGGGTGACACGCAGCTAGCCAAGGGTCAAGTCCCCGACAACACTCTCACTGGTCCTGATATCATCCGAGAGACAACTGAAAAGATCGTACAAATCCGAGGACGACTGAAAGCCTCGCGAGATAGACAAAAGAGCTACGCCGATAAGAGACGAAAACCCCTGGAATTCCAGGTTGGTGACCGTATCCTTCTGAAGGTCTCACCCTGGAAAGGCATGATACGTTTCGGAAAGTGTGGAAAGCTAAAACCAAGGTACATTGGACCATTCGAGATCCTTGCTAGGATCGGTCCCGTAGCATACAAACTCCAGTTACCGCGAAAACTCAGCAACGTCCATCCCGTCTTCCACGTGTCAAACCTAAAGAAGTGCCTGTCCGACGAGGCACTTGTGATTCCTCTCGACGAGATCGCACTACACGAGGGTCTACACTTTGTGGAAGAACCTGTCGAAATCATGGACCGGAAAGTCAAACGTACAAAGCAGAGTTGCATCCCGATAGTGAAGGTCTGCTAGAATGCCAAGCGGGGACCCGAATTCACTTGGGAGCGCGAGGATTCAATGAAGCAGAAGTACCCTCATCTATTTCCAAGTTCATGATTTGTATTTTACTCTTGAATTTCGGGACGAAATTCCCTCTAACGGGGGGATGATGTGACAACCCAGAACTTCTTCCTTGTACATCTAGTCGATTCAATCAATGTTAAACTTGTTCTGTTAACTTCTAGCACGGTTTAAGGGTTCATTTAAGTGTTCTAAGTTTGGGTACGGTCAAAGTTGAGTTTAGGAATGAGTCAACACGTCGTATAGTGACAAAACCGGGCCATACACTCCTTTAGGAGGAGTGTACGGCCGTACACATGGGTGTGCGGCCGTACACCCACCTCATGGCAGCACACCCACCCTTATATAAAGGGTAGACCCCTTTTCTTTCATTCCTTTCACTCCTTGGCCGCACACTACACCATTCTCTCAAGCTTCTTCAACTATGAACCCTCCAAAGCTTCAAGAACGTGAGTAATTCATCCTCTAACTTGATATCCTTGAAAGACCACTCTATCTAAGCCTTGAGACTGCAATATTCGTCATGTTCTTCATGTATAGAAGAGAGTGCAGCCGCACACCCCCATATGATGGCCGCACACTCCTAAAAGACCCTCCAAATTGAGAGTTTTACTTCTATCTTCGAGTTGGACATGACCCTAGCCTTGCTGCACCTTAAAATCGGCATTTTGGACACAAACATGAAGGGTATACGACGGCACACCCCTGTGTATGGCCGTACCCACCTTTGTGCGGCAGCACACACCTTTGTGTGGCAGCACACTCCCTTGTGCGGCAGCACACTCCTTTGTGCGACCACACATACGCACCTTAGGACCGCAAACCCACTTCTATGACCCTTAACTTGCACTACAGCTAAGTAAGGACCTAGAACACTTCATGGATGCAAGTATGAACCTTGAAAACACCTCAAAGACACCTTCCCACATGAGTGTATGGCCGCACACCCCATGGGCCGCACACACCTTTAATGTGGCCATACACCCTCCTTACTCAATCCTATAAGGTTCTAACACTTAGTGCAAGTAGTTCCAAGTCCCTAGAGTGGTTCCCCATCATATCTAGTAGCGAAATACCTTCATTTGACTCCTTTATGTGTCATTACATGTTAATTAGGATCAAATCGTGTTCAAGGTTTCACTTGACACTCAGCTTCCGTGTCGATCCTTCAATCAAACCACTTGTTCGAGGTGAGTTCATACGCCTACGCTTTTCCGAGTTTTCCATGTTTTCAGGGGGGGAATACAAGCAAAAGCACAAGTAATATTGGGCTCAAAATATATTATTTTGTTTAAGATAATTATATTTTCAATATACTTTGAACATGGAAAAAAGTTTTACCAAATGGGTTAAGAAATCAACTCGCGGAAACAGTTTTCAAAAAGTAAGGCAATGAACTTATGAACCATGAAGTAAAAGATATTGTTGAGAGAAAAACTTTGAGACACACTTGAATAAATGTTAGAACAAGTATATTGCGGAATAGTTAATCTCGAAGGATCTAAAAGCTCAACAATAATATTTAGAGTTAGATAGTTAGAGAGTTAGTTGCTGAAAAGTAAAGAAATGAAATGACAACAATTGTTATATCAAGAGTACACATAAGTTGATTCATAACAAGGAATGCATTCAAGCCAAGTTAATAAGTGAGATCAAACTTAGTGATTAAGTCACAAGAGACTTGCTCCGAAGAGAGATTGTAATCAGTTATATTCTAGTAAGATTTGTGAGTAAGAAGAGATGAGTAATTAGATGGAAAGATAGAAAAGATAACTTTAGAGATGTGTATTCAGAATGATAGATCCGTTACCATTTCTTATCTTTGGAATAATGAGAATGAGCTCTATTTATAGATGCTCAAGGAGTTACATTAGATTCAATCTCTAAGAGTAGCCATGCAAGGCATACTGGACAATAGAGAGAATTTCAGTAAGATAAAATAAACTAAGTAACAAAGAGTGACTGCGGTTGGCTTTGATGACTTCGGATACTGAAGAGGGAGCTTGACTGCGGTAGGTGAAGTTCAAGAGGGTCACTTTTCATGATTCAACAATTTCCCCCTAAGTGACCTATTTAACTTTTGTTCAGCTATCAAGTTTAAGAAACTTGATCAGGATCCACCAAAACTTCCTGACGTTTTCCAACCAAGTAATTCTCCTTAAAATCTCGAACTTGACTTCGGCAGTTGTATGCTTTGATCTTTCGACTGCGGTTCGGCAGATTTCAAGTTGCTTCCTGGTGAGGCGATTCATGGCAGTCATAGGAATAAAGTATTTGACTTTATCTCTCTTCCTTTTGAAAATGACTCCGAGTTCAGGGAAGTTGGTTGCACCTAAGGATCTTTCTTGATAACCTTCGGTAGGCATCGGTACAGGATCGAGTGGTGGTAGATCAAACTTCTTGGCAATGATGGGGTAAATGTCTGCGTCGATTTTAGCAAAATCACAGACAGTCTCCTTCAAAAACGTACTAGCTCTTTCAAGAGCTATCTTCATCTTCGGGTGTTTCTCCGACTTGTTCTGGAACACCTTGGCTATGAGAAAGATTTCTTCAGGATTCATGCAGGGGAAGTCAGCCTGGGTGCGGACATAGTCGTGTTCCCTTCTAGTGAGAGTGTATTGGATGAAGTCAGCCTTCATGAACTTCCGAGGCTTGTAGTTTTTGACTGCGGATGGTCTGTCGTTAGACCAGATTTTCTCAATGGGAGAGGAATGTTTAGCATAAAAATGGTTAAGTCTCTCGAATTCCATTGGCAGTCTTTTGTGATCTGGAAGGCTGTGGTCAAATGGCTCAAACACTGTGAAGTATTTAGCATTTGGGGAGATTGGAACATCCCAGTAGCCATCCGAAGGGGGTTTAGCATATGTGAGGTATGGCTTGTAGTCATCGTCCAGCAGTCTGTGGTGAGGATTGATCCAGGAGTTTATCAAGGATTCATCCATGATAGTGTCAAAACCGCATTCTCTCCATATAAACTCAACAAGTTTAGCTGCTTTCCAATCTTTTTTCCTTTGGGTAGTGGCAGGGGAGTCGTTTGAGCATGGAGAGGACATGTCATCCACCAGATTTTTGAAGTGAGGAGGGGTCTCTGGTTTCTCAGGAGTGATCTCCTTTTGAGGTGGAGTGTTATGAGGTGGAGTATGATGAGATGGTTGCGGTGTGGGAATTTTTTCTGTAATGATGGGGGAGCTTTGATGTTGGGAGAGGCTTTTGGAGTGATGGTCTTCTTCTTCTTCACTTCCCCCTCTTGAGGAATGCAACCCAGGAGCTTCCTCAAGCCATTTTCGAAGGCCATCAACTTTGGCAAAAACTTCCTGAAATTGGGCTTTAAGGGCATCTGCCAACTATTGATTGTTGGGGATGGTGGAGTTGAAGAGCAGCCTGTGAATTTCCTTGGTGAGTTGAAGGATTTCTGGGCCATGGAAGTTGGTTGACAGGGATCTTTGCAGGCGGTTGATTGTAGCTTGAAGGAGTGAGATAGTGGACTCATATGCAGTGTGAGTCTCAGCTATCGACTTTTGAGATTGGGTGGCTTGATCCGCAATGGCTTGTAGATATTTCTTGATTGCGGTCACCTCAGAGATGAGGCGTTCCGCAGTAGCCATGAAGTCCTTGTCATCTGCCTGTCGATTGTTGTCATGGGACCGGATTCCCATTTCAACTTTGAGGGAGATGCGCTCTGCAGCCAATCTCTCACGAGTTTCCAAGCGTTCGATTCTTTCGATCAATGACTGCGGTCTGGGTGTGTCTTCTGGTTGCGGTTGAGTTGGCTTGACCGCAGCAAGAATTTGATCGATCTTTGCTTGCAGGCTCAAAAATTCCTTTCTTGTGACAACATTCTTCTTCTTTTCCTTCTTCTCTTTGGGCTTAGAAGTTGAATGGTGAGAGCCACTGGATTCTTCTTCTTCATCGAACATCATAAGATCATCATCAGAGGGAGAGGGTTTGTTTACCTCTTGTAGATCAACATCATCAAGACCGAAGGTGGGAGCGGAGCTGAGTTCTATTGCGGTTCCTTCTTCTTGTGAGTCTTGAACGGTGGGAGTTGGAATTGGATTTGGAGTTGGAGTTGGATTTGGAGTTGGAGTTGAAGTTGGAGTGACTTTGGAGGGGCCTGTACCTTCAGCAGTGGATTGAGCTTTAAGGATCGTCTCAGCCATCTCTGTCATCAAGTTTTGAACTTTCTGTATGGTGGCTACGGTATTGGCATTGTTAATTGCATCTGCCCAATACTTAGCCACAACTTGGATTTCATGTTCCTTTTGCTGTTGTTGCTTGATTTGTTGATCTTTTCGTGCTTGGAATGCCCTACGGAAAGCGGCATACTTCTGGATGTCGGCTTCAGATACCAGAGTGTAGTTCAACCATGAGTCATTAGAGTTGTCACCGTCAAATCCTTGGTATCGCACCGAAGTGTCCTTCGGGTCCACGGATCCTTGCACATTTGTGCTCACCGTGCCTAAACCACCTGTTACAGATGTAAGCATAGTAGGATTTCCTGAGCTTCCTCGGTCTCCTTGACCCGTAGTCAAGTTTGGCCTCGACTCAGTTCCAGCAAGGGCGGAAGAAGTGCCCTGCGGTTGGGAAGGTGTTTGAAGTGTATGGGTGACATTTAAGAGGATGAAGTTTAACTCCTCAGGTGAAAAGAAATGCAGTCGGGAAGCCCTGGAGACCTTAGGGCAAGAACCAGTGTTATCCTCTTGGGATTGAACTGGGGGGGTGTCTCCACGATGAGATGAAACAGACACACTTTCTGAGTTTGAGTGGTATTCGATGGTGGTGTTGAATGGGTCTGCGGCCACCCCAAGGACTACCGGAGCCTTTTGAGAGGCTGAGGTATCAGTACGGTCATGCATATGGCAGTGGGATTGGTTTTCCTTTTCTTAAGGATGGCAATTGGTTGCGCATCCTCATCAGAGTCACTGTCATGTGTGGTTGCGGTGGGTTTGGTTTTGCGTTTCTTGGAGGGTGCGGTTGGTTTGGGAGCATCTTTCTTTGGGGTTCTTTGTTTCTTGGAGACATTGCGGGGGCCTTGACGGGGTGAGGCCAGTTTCTTTCTTCTTTGAGAAAGATTTGAGAGAGTAGTGGAGGAAGGGACTGCGGTACTTCCAGGGGTAATGATGGCGGATGGGGTCTGAAGAGGCGGGATAGGAAGGTATGGGGCAATACCTTTCGTAGCCTCAATATGATCTGAGACATCAGCAGTCTCAAGACCAAGAGTGGTGAGAATGTGGGTTGGAAGTCTTCTAATAGGTCCAAAAACAGATTGATCAGATGAGGGATTGTACCTTTTAAGATCCTTGGTGACAAAAAAATCGATGTCGTTGCCCATGCTTATTCCTGCGTCCGCATGGAGGTCTGAAATGCAGAGGGACCAAAATCTTGCAAACGTAAGCTCGGTAGGGTTCTCCCTTGGGCTCTCCTTGGGAATGTATTGTAGAAAATCATCCCATAGAATCTGACCGTAGTTCACGTGGTGGCCAGTGAAAATACTCCATACTAACTCCAGGAGTTTGAGTCCCATGTTATACGTGCCTCCGGTTGTGCCGGATAGACTGCGGATGACAAAATGGCAAACGAATTGCCAGACCGCAGACAGTTGGTTTTTCTTGAATTCTCCAATGCCTTTGATTTTCTTCTGATAACCCATTTGGTAAAGTGCAGAACTGATGTCCGCCATTGATGGAGAAAAAATCTTGATTGAAGGATGAACAAGAAGGTTAATGGCAGAAAGAAACTTTTCTTTAGACAGAATTACTAAAGAATCGTTAACTAGGTTTAGGTGCACTTCTTGTGGGTTCTCGAGTGGGCGATAGGCTGAAAAGTCACATTTGAAGAGGGTTGAGAGGGGAACAACGTCTGTAAACGAATCGAATGGGCCAAACAGGGGATGATTGTTCAAGAACTTGATCATCAGCTTGATCGGAGCATTGTAAGATCAATGGTCTTCGAATATAGCCCTGAAATTGTTGGATGTTATCGTAGGAGTGGGATGTCTTGAAGCAGAGTGTGAACTAGTAGGGTTCACTAATCCAGAAGCTTTGGATTGTTTCTTGGATACACCGGATTTCACCATTGTAGCAGTTTGAGAAAAAGTGAGGAAAACAGAGTGTGATAATGGAGAAAGGATTCAATGTTCAGAGAGCGTAAACTGTTCTTGGGGAAGAAGAAAGGTTTTTATAGAGGCTTAAGGAAACGGGAAACGTTTTTTTTACCCTAGGTGAAAAGGAATAAGGTAAAAAAATATTTGGGGGTTCTTGTGATTTGGGAGGTGAAATCTCAGCCACATCTTTTGAAACGGTTTAAATTTTTTTGAGATTTTACCAAAAAAGGGTTTGCATTTAATGAAAAGTCAGACGTACATCATCACGTCTGGTGATCGTGTGGTGAAGGGAAAAGAAGTTGTAACGGATGGGACGTGCTGGGTAAGAGGAAAAGACAGATTAAGGATTTGTTTATGGAAAAACGTTCTTTTTGTCATCATACCTAAAATAGGTCTGACACAAGGTTTATTCAAAAAGATGAAGGGACAGTTTCTCCAAGGAATGTTTTTTTTATTTAATGTATTATTTAATGAAGGATCATTAAATAGCACACCATGATTCAAAGATTAATGAAACAGTTATTAAGGTGATTGCGGATGGAAACTGCATTGCAGATGGATCCTTTGCTATTGCGGATGGATCATTCATTGCGGATGGGTAGATGTATCACTGCAGTAGAAGAACTGAGGAGAGCACTTGTACAATACGTTAGTAATAACAAACAATAAGGACCAGTGAAGGATAAATATGATATATGGTTGCGGTACATAGACTGCGGTACACAGGATATACCAAAACCATCTATCATAAGTAACTTTCAGTTAGGACCGCAACCGAGACCAGGAATGGTCTGCGGTACCTATCAATTCAAGAATAATTGTGGGTCCGGATTCATCATTCCTAACATTTGTAAGAAAGTGTTGAGCTTTGTAGAGTCAAGTGCCTTTGTTAATACATCAGCAATCTCTTTATGAGTATGGACAAAGATGAGTTCAATGTTACCTTTCAGGATGCGGTCTTTAATGAAGTGATACCGTAGTTCAATATGCTTGGTCTTGGAGTGCTGAATAGGATTATGAGAAATCGCTATAGTACTTTCAGAGTCACAGTAAATTGGTATCCGCAACATTCTGTATCCGTAGTCCATAAGTTGTGTTTTCATCCATAGGACTTGTGAACAACAGCTGGCTGCGGCCACATATTCAGCTTCTGCGGTAGACAGAGATACACAACTTTGTTTCCTTGATGACCAGCTGACGAGTCTTCCACCCAGAAATTGACATCCACTTGAGGTGCTTTTTTGATCTAGTCTGCATCCGGCGTGATCCGCATTTGTGAATGCTTGAAGGCTGAAATCATTGCCTGCGGGGGTACCATAATCCAAGAGACTTGCTTCCTTTCAGGTATCGTAGAATTTGTTTGGCTGCGGTCATATGTGACACTTTTGGGTCAGCCTGATATCTTGCGCATACACCTATGGCAAAGACAATGTCTGGCCTGCTTGCGGTGAGGTACATCAAAGAGCCTATGATACCTCTATAAGTCTTGTGATCCACAGATTCACCTGAGGGATCCGCAGAGATCTTATATCCGAAGGCCATGGGGACCTTAGCTGAAGAACAATTGTCCATAGAATATTTCTTTAACAGTTCAGTGGTGTATTTCTTCTGATGAATGGATATCCCTTGTGGAACTTGTTTCACTTGAAGTCCTAGAAAGAAGTTAATCTCTCTATTCATGCTCATTTTGAACTTGTTGGTCATGAGCTTAGCAAATTCATCCACCATTCCTTGATCAGTCGATCCGAAGATGATATCATCCACATATATTTGTACAAGCATCAGGTGGTCACCATTTGCTTTTCTAAATAAAGTGGGATCAATCACTCCTCTTTTGTATCCAGACGAGACAAGAAATTCAGAGAGAGTCTCGTACCACGCTCTTGGGGCTTGCTTCAGACCGTAGACTGTTTTTCAAGTTTGTAGCAGTGGTCTGGGAATTCAATACTTTCAAAGCCTGGAGGTTGCTGAAGATAAACCTCTTCTTTTAATTCCCCATTGAGAAATGCACTCTTAACGTCCATTTGGTGTACCTTGACGTTCTTGTGGGCTGCGTATGCTAAGAAGATTCGGATGGCTTCCATTCGTGCCACCGGAGCATACGTTTCATCATAGTCAACACCTTCAAGTTGACTGTAGCCCTTTGCAACTAACCTTGCTTTGTTTCTGACTACCGCACCAGATTCATCCAGCTTGTTTTTGACTACCCATCTAGTACCAACAATGGTGTGACCATGTGGCTTTGGGATGAGCTGCCACACTTTGTTTCTTTTGAATTCTTCAAGCTCTTCTTGCATTGCGGATATCCAATCAGGTTCTAGTAATGCTTCTTTGATCGTTCGGGGCTCGACTGAGGACATAAATGCTGCGTAGTGACAATGATCAGATAAGTCCTTGGAAGATCGAGTCTGGATACCTGCGGATGGGTTGCCAATGATTTGACCTGGTGGGTGGTCCTTCGTCCATACGTGTAGACGGGGTTGCAGATGATCAGCAACTGCGGTAGAGGGAATGTCTTCAATGTCAGAAGATTCTACGGTTGGAGATGGCAGTTCCCCCTGGATTTGAGAACATCCTGCGGAATCATCTTGGTTTGTTGGAACGAGAATGGAATTTTCTTGAGCAGTCGGAAGATGTTCCCCCTGGATTGCTGATGGGAGTTCCTCTAGAACCTTAGAAGGTTCCCCCTGGACTGCGGATGGAAGAATGATAATCCTGGAGTCTGTTCTTGTGTCAATGTTCTTTATGTTTTCATCATCCGAGTCGGAAGAAACGTTGGATGGTAATGATTCTCTACGGATGGGAACTTGAGCTATATCAAGTACTGGAACCTCGATGGTTGTTGCTTGATCCGGAGTAGAGCTTTCCCCCTCAACCCACGAGGTGGAAGTATTGAGAGATGCTACTTCGGATAGTGAAGGACCAGATACATCGGCGTGTTGTTGTTGAGCTTCTTGAGACACAAGGACTTCCGATAACTTGGCTGTTTCTACAGGGTCGAAGAGATCGTCATAATTGACTTCAACAAGATTTAATGGACCCGAAGAGGCAGGAATATCACTTTCCAGGATTGCGGTGGTTTCAGTGGATGGAGGGGTGTTACGTATGTGATAGTCATCAAATTTCACATCGAAGCTTTCAATGATCAACCTTGTGCATCTAATGAGAACTCGATAAGCAACCTTGTTAGTGGAGTAGCCAAGTAAGATGCCTTCATCAGACTTCGGTGCAAACTTGTTAAGCTAATCTCTTTTGTTGATCACAAAGCATCTACACCCAAAGATATGAAAGAAGCGAACATTTGGCTTGCGGTTGTTAAGGCCCTCATACGGTGTTTTATTGAGGTGTTTGCACACAATGCTTCGGTTTTGCACAAAGCATGCGGTTGCGACAGCTTCAGCCCAGAAGTAGAGAGGAAGGTGTGCGAAGTTGCGCATGGATCTGGCTGCTTCTACTAGAGTGCGGTTCCTTCTCTCTACTACTCCATTTTGTTGTGGTGTGTAGGGAGCTGAGAAGTTGTGAGTGATGCCCTTGGACACTAAGAAACTGTTGAGGAGATGGTTAGTAAACTCGGTTCCATTATCACTACGGATACGTCTTACTGGCAGCTTGATCTGAAGTTCTATTTCCTTGATGAAGTTGATGAGAATCTGCGGTGTTTCTGACTTGAGTCTGAGGAAGAAACCCCATATGAAGCATGTGAAGTCATCTACTATAACCAGTATGTATTTCTTGTGATGGAGACTGGCTACGGTGGATGGACCGCAGAGATCAATGTGAAGGAGCTCAAGTGGTTCAGAAATTGAAGAGTCAATCACCATGGGGTGACTTGCTTTGGATTGCTTCCCACATTCACATGCAGGACAGAGAGTATCATTGCTGAACTTGAGAATAGGGAGTCCTCTGACTAGTTCTCCAGTGACCAAATTGTTGATGTTTCTGAAGTTGAGATGAGCTAGCTTGCGGTGCCATAGCCAGCTGACTTCGGACACAGCTTTGGATAGGAAACATAACTGCGGTTTGCCTATGATCAGAGAGACATCCAGAGGATACATAGTACCTTCGGATCGAGACTTGATCAAACATGTGTTCCTATCACTTGTCATTACATATCAAAATTGATCATCAAATTCAACTCGATGGCCTGCCTTACATAGTTGGCCAACACTGATGAGATTGTGTTTAAGGCTTTCTATATAAGCAACCTTTTGAATAGAGAAGTTCCCCGTAGTGAGAACACCGTAACCTCGGATGATCCCATTCGCATTGTTGCCGAATGTAACATTTCCACCGTTGCAAATTGGCCTGAAATCCCGAAGGTATTCTAACCTTCCGGTCATGTGCAAGGAGCAGGCACTGTCGATTAACCATTCTTCTTCTTGTTCCTCCTTGCACAAAGCCTGAAAATTACACGGTTAGTTTAGGCATCCAAAATAGTTTGGAGCCTGGGACAACAGATGAGTTTCTGAATGATGCATGGACCGAGGTTGCAGGGACAGGTTTCTTGTCAACTTTTAATCCTAGTCCTGGGTGTTTGTGCAGTTTTGGAGTGTTGTGTGGTTTTGAAAAATTACGAGGTTTCTGACTCCAACTAGATTTGACATAGGATGAATCCTTTTGGCAACTACACTGACATTTGCAGGTTGAGATTTTGTCTTTTGTTCTGACACCACGTTTGGTCAGCGGTCTAAAGGATGAGTTGGGCTTGTGACCGGTCCGAGGTTGAATAGATCTGACATGAGTGTTGTTTGGTTTCTGAAAAGTTTGTTTTGAAAAAGGTTTAGCACGTGTAGATCTTTGTGTCCTTTTTGTTGGATTTGGTAGAATACCTTCCACTTGTTAAAATTTTGATGTGACTTTAAAAGTGTTGGAGTGGGTAAGATACCTTTCCATTTTGGATCATCAGAGGAATAAACTTGAAAACCATTGTTTCGAAAAGACTTTACACTCTTTTGGGTTGTGTCAGATGAATTAGGAATGACTGTTGAAACTGTACATTCCTTTTTGTATGTTTTCTTGATGGGAGAGTTTTTTGAAATATAGTGTGAGAAAATAAATTTTTCTGGGCTTTTGGACTTTGGAAATCTGACATGCTTCTTGTTTTTCGAAAAGGTTTGTCTATTTGTGCCTCGGGAGCGAATTTCCTCTTTGAAAGCCTTTTTTGCTAAAGTTTTTGGGGAACCGCAGTCCTTGACGTTCAACTGCGGTTTCCTGGAATTCTTAGAAAAATTTTGAAAACGTGGGCTTGAGTCATCCGAACTTGAAGACTCAGGGGTCTGAGAGCATTGACCCACTTCAAAGTTCTCTATGGGTAATTCATGATGAATTGGCTGAAGAGTCACAGTTCCTTTTACTGAGGACTGCGGTAGAGATGATTTGACTACCGCAGAGTAAGTCTGATTTGCGACTTCAGTGGGACTTTTATGGGAATTTTGACTACAGTGTGAGACACTGTGGTCTGAGGGCAGAGATGGGAAGTCTTTCGAGACTTCGGGGCCCTCAATGACAATTTCTTCATCAACTATGGATGAGGTTTGAGAGTTTGGGTAAATGGTGCCACAGATAGGAATTTGATCACTTGTGTGACCCGAAACCTCATGCATAATCTCCTCAATGACACAATTATTGCTTAGATTATGAAGTCTACCGAAGTGAGTTTTGATGTCTTTGGGAAAGGTTTTGTCATTGACTGGGAAATGAAATTCTCGGTCAGGAGGGACATATAGTCTGTCTTTGTTGAACCGGGGTGAGGAATCCATTGTGGTAGGATATCCATTTGACCAACCCCAATTGTATGTATTGTCCACGGTTCCATTATTTACCAAATTTTCAATAGCTTCACTTTCATTGAACAATTTTTTGATTAAGAGATTTAAGCGTAAAATTTCACTCTGAGCTAAATCTCTCTGGTTCAAAGCTATTTCTAATTGTGTTTTACTCAACATTCTTGCATCTTTCTCTAACTCTAAGTCCTTTTCTAACATAGCCATTTTGAGTCTTTTGTTATCCAGACGTCCTCTCACATGGAACATCTCTTGGGACGTAATGTTCTTCTCATCTAAGGCTTTGTTATAGTCTGTAAGGACGGCAGCACACGTGTCATTAAGATCATCTATGTAAGGTTGACAGTCATGCATGCTATAGTTTAGAGTTTGGATCATGAGTTTTACCTGTTCGACGATGCTTAGAGTTCTATCCTTTGCCATGTAGCAGTAGTTTTTGTCCAGCTTTGTACACCCATCATCATCCACAGTTGCCAGCATGCAGATTTTCCCTTTTCCTTTGACACTGCTGATGGTTTCATCATCGTCTCCGGATGACCAAACTTGATGGTCTCTTTTGACATGGGCTACGTATGCCCTTGCCTTTTCCTTATCTTCCAACTCTTGAGCCATTCTAAGGTAGAATGCTCTGTCTTTTACTACATTGGCCTTACAATCTCTTGCAAAGTGATTCTCTTTGTTGTATTTGTGACAAATCACAACATCAGTCTTGTCTTCAGAGGTAGTACCGGAGTCAGTGGTTTGAGTGTACCGCGGTGCCTCCTTTGGTTGAGTATTTTGAGATTGCGGTGGTGGATGAGAACTTTTGGGATATCGAGGATGGTTATTCTGGGGACTGAAGTTGCAGTTGAATGGAAGTTTGTTGAACTGTTGATTCTTGCGGAAGGAGGGAGGTGGTAGACGGTTGAACTGTTGGCTAACCAGAGCAATAGCCTTCTGAAATTCTTCTTCATCATCATACTCTGAATCAGCTTCGTATGACTGCGGTGGAGTGTCATACGAGGGAGAGTAAGATTGATTATGTGGAGCTTGTGCTATAAGAGCAAGTGGTCCTCCGTAGTGAGCACAGTCTTTGAGTACGGTGGATTCTTGTGCTTGTAGTTCTCCATAGAGCTTGTAGAGTGACAAAGAATGAATCTTTCTATCGCCTTGGACTATCATCTTAGCCGTAGTCCAATGTCTTCCCAAACCATTAAAAAACTAAAGATTTGTTTCATGGTTACTGCGGATGGTGCCCGCATTGGATAACTTGGTGACTATCAGGTTGAACCTTTTGAAGGAGTCTTCCAAGCTTTCGCCAGTATGAGCTTTGAAGTTGTTGAACTCATTGAGTGCGGTAGTAAGCTTCTTGTCTTGTGCTTGTTCTGAGCCTTCGTATAAATTCTTGAGAACTTCCCAGATCTCTCTTGCTGATTTGCAATTTATGATAATATCGAAGTTTCCAGGAGCAACTCCACAGGAGATTTCATAAAAAGCAACAACATCATTTTCCATTTTATCGAGATCATCCTTGGTGGGACGATTCATGACTGGTTGACCTCCTCCTAGTCTGGTTGTAGCGCCGTCAGTTTGGACTGGTGTAAGGACTGGGACATGTGGTCCTTCTTCTACGGATCGCCACACATCTCTACCAAGTCTCCTTAAGTATCTTTCCATTCTTTGGGACCAGTGATGATATTCATTTGCTACCAGTATTGGGGCTCGATTAGAACCACCAACACTGTTGGAAACATTCAGAGATAACGATTGTGCCATATTTTTAAGTTTTTTTTTAAGAAATGAGCTTCAGTGGTATAGAAGGCCCTTTGAATATCAGAGTTCCGTTTTCAAAAAGCAACCACTACGGCTCTAATACCAATTGTTGAGAGAAAAACTTTGAGACAAACTTGAACAAACGTTAGAACAAGTATATTGCGGAATAGTTAATCTCGAAGGATCTAAAAGCTCAACAATAATATTTAGAGTTAGATAGTTAGAGAGTTAGTTGCGGAAAAGTAAAGAAATGAAATGACAACAATTGTTATATCAAGAGTACACATAAGTTGATTCATAACAAGGAATGCATTCAAGCCAAGTTAATAAGTGAGATCAAACTTAGTGATTAAGTCACAAGAGACTTGCTCCGAAGAGAGATTGTAATCAGTTATATTCTAGTAAGATTTGTGAGTAAGAAGAGATGAGTAATTAGATGGAGAGATAGAAAAGATAACTTCAGAGATGTGTATTCAGAATGATAGATCCGTTACCCTTTCTTATCTTTGGAATAATGAGAATGAGCTCTATTTATAGAGACTCAAGGAGTTACATTAGATTCAATCTCTAAGAGTAGCCACGCAAGGCATACTGGACAATAGAGATAATTTCAGTAAGATAAAATAAACTAAGTAACAAAGAGTGACTGCGGTTGGCTTTGATGACTTCGGATACTGAAGAGGGAGCTTGACTGCGGTAGCTTGTTGGCTGCGGTAGCTGAAGTTCAAGAGGGTCACTTTTCATGATTCAACAGATATCATATTATAAAGGATTCATGTTAATTACAAAAAGGGTTTTCAGCATTATTACTTGTAAATTTGTTAGTCTAAGTTGGAGACACGTCCTTGGTAACACTCACCACCGAAACAAAGTGTAGGACTAGTACTTATGACCAGAATCTCTTGTAGGGAGAGTGTGACTGTTGTGTATAGATCTATACGGGACTGACTATCCCGCACCTTGCTGCTAGCTACAGTAGGACCGGCAGGTCTACGGGTGACGAAGTCATAAAAGATACTGGTGCCCGATTCACGCCATATCAAGTCAAAGTATGGTTATAAAGCTCACAATGTAGATAACAACGATTTACTTACGTAATAATGGATCGAGTGAACTAACCTCAGAGTAATAACCAATTGATTACTAGAGGGTATTAATAATAACCTCAGGATTTAGTTCACCTGGTTTTTATTAGTTTTATTTATGTAACAAGACTAATATACCTCACTGGGAGTAACCAGGGTTTTTTTTTCAAAGGAAACTACGTTTAACGATATAAGTATGGTAGATACTTGTACACTTCATTTTAGAACGGGTAACCAATAACCTACTTTTAGGGAAAATATAGGATTTTCACAGGATAACAAGATAATTTCATAAACGGATGGTTTAACATTGAATTAATGGATATTCATATTCATTCCATGACTCTGAATCTGGAAGTCATGGAAGGAATGAGTTTCAAACATGCTTTTCATAAGAAAATATGGGATTTTCTTGAGGAACACTTTTCAAAAGGATCAAAGAACATTTTCCACCAAAACTAAATGCTTATGAACTCACCAGCTTTATGCTGATATTCTTTCAAAACTGCTTGTATTCTCAGGAAATTAGTAGATATGTACTTTTAGGAGATTGGAGAAGTCGGAGCGTTAGAGTCACGTCTTTCTATTTTACTTTTGATACGAACAAATCTATGTATTAAGATAATGTAAACCTTTTCATATATGTATTCAATGTCTGGTTGTGTTTACTATGCTTGCTATGATACAATTGTTGTGATACTACGCATGACGTCCTCCGCGCCAGAACGATTCCGCCGTTCCGGTTTTGGGGTGTGACAACACAGACCTTAGAATCGTCTCTCGTATTCTAATCCCCGAAGTACTCATGCGAGGAGTACTTTGCCCTCCGAAATCTTTCCGACGTATACCCAGCAGACCTTCCAGAACTACCACTCGTGCAATAGGTCAACTTCAAGCACAAAAGCTAAGGACGAATACGGTTAACCTATCACTACTAAGTGTGTATGCGAGAGTAGTATATAATTAAGATTCTGCAGACTTAGAATGTGTGTTTCCGCCCTATCTCCTGTTCCTTGTTTGGTTGTGGACCTGGGGCAAAGTCGCACATCTGACCGTCTTATTAATCTTAATTATATACTACTTATATACACGAGGTAATGATAGATGGATCAGGTATGAATCCTACTATGAACTTCAGGATAAAGCTGCCCAGGACTACGAGTGGAAATTCTACCATTCAGGTGAACATAACCCCTGAAGTCCTGCTAACAAAGCTAATTTCGAGACAAAATTCTCTTTAACGGGGGGATGATCTGACAACCCGTTGTTTTTGTTATTGTGAAAGTCAATCTTGGTCATCGAAAGTCAAGCTTATCCAGTAAAAGTCAAACTTGTGCTTTGATGTAATCTTAAGGTTAGACTAATAACATTTGTATATTAAACATTTAGTTAAAAGGGATGTGGAAATTTGAAATTTAAACACTTAAAATTCGAGGAGCCTCGCAGGAGCCGTAAACCCCTTGGCAACCGTAAACGTCTCGCAACCGAGAACCTCGTTCTCGGCTGTGAACTCACTTTTGACCGTAAACCTTCGGTTCGCATCCGTACACTCCTTCAGACCGCAAACTCTACCCTATATATATATATATATATATATATATATATATATATATATATATATATGTTTGACTGAAATAATCCTCACTTCTACTTTTCTAACCCAAAACTCAAGCTTTTCTTTCAAGATCGTCAGCCGAAAACCCAAAGTTTTCTCTCAACTATCATCCGAGGATCATTTGATTCACCTTCGGATCTTGATAAGAACATCTAGTGTTCTTCTTTTTCATCGATCAATAACCCTTCATTCCTGGGTTTACAGCCGTAAACCCTTGAATCTCCTTGGTTTCACCAAGAACACCAAGAACAAACACTTGAGTTTACAGCCGAAAACACTTGAATCTTCAAGTGGCCGTGAACTGTTTGCGGCCGTAAACACCGAAGCCCAGCCGTGAACTCCAAGCAGTCACTCGATTTCACTTCTAACACTTTTTTTTTGTAAGTAATTCTCCCATCTTAAGTTGTTTCCTTAACACCTATGAGGTTATATTCACTAATTTCATGTCAATATATCACGTGAATTGCTATTTAGGACTTGGTTTTGTCCTGCGAGCTAACTTTTGGAAAAATATCCTATATCGAACCTTCAATCGAATCACTCACATAAGGTGAGTTCATACCCCCTACGGTTTTACTAATTTTCAATGTTTTAGGGGGAGGGGGAGATACAAGTAAAAACACAAAGAAATATTGTGTTAACATTCAAATAACTTCGAAACAGTTTTAAAAGCATTTCAATCTATTTCAACTGATTTAAACTATTTTAAAAAGTGTTTTCAAACTTCTTAAATTGTTTTATTCTTTTATGTCCTGAAATACTTGTTTATATATATAAAGATATATAATTAAGATTCAATAGACTTAGGACTGATGTTTTCCACCTTATCTCTTGTTCCTTGTCTGGTTGTGGACTAGGGTTTGAACCATTTGTCCGACTATCTGTTTAATCTCAATTATATATGTTATATATATATATATATATATATATATATATATATATATATATATATATATATATATATTGAAACATAAAACTTATTTAAATAAAGATTTACCCCCTTTTTGTAAACATGTAGAGTAAAGGTTTTCATTCTCAAATTATTTGTGTTATATAAACTGTTAAATTACTAAGATTCTGCTTTCATAAAGAACATACATGTAAACTATAATAGGTATAGTTTAGGGAACACTAATACTATTTTACTAAGTCATGAATATCATACTAAAATGATTATTTAAAGTATAATTATTGTACACTACTAGTACAATGTAATTCATACATTTTCAAGCACAAAAGAACATTAGTATTCTCTTCGTGTCTAGTTATACAGAGTTGTCAGGTACTACTTGGTCGTACCCATCAGGGTACAGGATTCTAAGTCTTATAATTTATAACCAGAGTCTCCTAGAGGGAGAGTGTGAGTTTGTGTATAGATCTATACGGGACTGACAATCCTGTACCTTGTTGTTAGCTACAGTGGGACCGGCAGGTATACGGGTGACAAATGTCATATCTTTTTCGACGTCTACAGAACGTCGTGTTTTACCGGTCCAATTAAGTATGGTTATATAAAACTCACAATAGGATCAACTAAGGTGTTTAGATTATGGGATTTTATAACTTCAAGTAGTTTAACTAAACAATTGAACTACACCACACAACTTTTCTAGTAACATGAACATACAGTTAGAAGGGGAACTATAATGGTAACTCTATGATTCTGTGGTTTACACATCAGATATTATATATTAATACGATCCGATAGGCAATAGAATGTGTGCTTTCCGCTTCATTTCTTGTTCCTTGTTTGGTTGTGGGCTTAGAGCAGATTCACACAGTCTACAATCTATTTGATCTTGGTTAGATATATATAATCTGTATAAACTAAGTAACCATAGGGGGAAACAGGTATGGGTCAGTTCATAACATACAAGTACAACATACTATTTTCTAGTACAAAAACATACTTTTCAGATGGAGTATTTAACTAAGTACATACATATACAACGAATTTCATACAAATATGACGGTTTTACATTACTTTCTAAGTACAATGTAGATGTCACTCAAAAAGGACCAACAAAGTTAACTCTGTAATTACCTAGTGTATACGCCAGGGTTACGTACAATGTAGATCCGACAAACAGTGGAATGTGTGGATTCTGCCTCATTTCATGTTCCTTGTTTGGTTGTGGGCTTAGGGCAGAACCACACAATCGACTGTTTGTTCGCTCTATATTGTATATGACTTGTATCTACTAGGTGATTGTAGAAGGAACTTAGGTCACATTTTTCTTACATAAGATTTACATCAGAAAATATTGGATTTTCTGGAGGAACATACTAAGGTTTTCAAGGATCAAAGAGCATGCTTTCTAAAAAAAATACTTATGAACTCACCAATTTAAATGTTGATACACTTTCATAATCACTTGTATTCTTAGGAAACTAGTAGACAGGTACACGCACAGGGATTCAGAAGATGGAGCATAGTAGCTTCATGTCTATGTTTTGTTATTTACTTTTGGAGTCAATCATATGTGAATTCGAATACAATGTAAACACTTTATTATTAATGCAATGGATGTTGTTGCTTATTTTACTATTCTACATTTGTTGTGATACTGAGCATGACGTCATCCGCCCCCAGACGTTTCCGCCGTTCCGGTTTGGGGGTGTGACAGAATCCAGCCAACTCTTGGGTGATGGATTCAGGAGCATCATTTCATGCTTGCCACAACAAAGAAATAATGAGAAACTTCAGACCTTACAGCGGTACTGTTCGTCAGGAAGATGGTAAAATTTTGAAGATCACATGTATTGGAGATGTAGCTTGAAAAACTTCAATGGGTGCTACCTAGATTTTGAAGGATGTGAAATACATTCCTGATCTGAATAAAATGTTGATCTTAGTGGGACAACTTGACGAATAGGGACATGATGTAAATCTTGGAAAAGGTAAATGGAAGGTTATTAAAGGGAACTTGGTCATTTCTCAAGGAAAAAAGAAGGGAACTCTATATATGGTGGGGTTGACTTCAGGAGAAGTAAATGAAGCTTTTGGAGATGGAGAGGCATCTACTTTATGGCACCAAAGACTTAGTCATATGAGTGAGAAGGGAATGAAGATGTTCGATTTAAAGGGCAGGATCCCGCAGCTAAAGAATGTGACAGTTGACTTCTGTTAACCATGTGTATTTGGTAAATAGAAAATAATTACTTTCGTGAAGACGGGTCAGCCACCAAAATCAGAGAAGCTTGAGTTGATACATTCCGATGTCTTCAGTCCCACATCAGTTTCATCAACAAGAGGTTCTCAGTATTAAATTACCTTTGTAGATGCTGCTACAAGAAAGGTATGGGTTTACTTTTTGAAAAATAAATCTAAAGTTTTCGTTACTTTTAAAAGGTTCGAAGTTGTTGTGGAAAATGAGACGAATCTGAAGATAAAATGTATGAAGACACATAATGGGGGTGAATACAGCAACAAGGAGTTTACTGATTACTATGTAGAACACAAAATCCAAAGGCTCAAGATTGTTCCCGAAACACCTCAGCAAAACGGTGTTGCGAAGAGGATTGACATAAAATTAAATGAGAGATTTAAAAGCATAAGGTTACATGCAGGGATGGAAAAAATGTTTTGGGGAGACGTAGTGAGCACAACTTCTTACCTTATAAATCGCGGACCCTCAATCCCCATTGGGATTAAGATTTTAGAAGAGGAGTGGTAGAAAAGGGAAGTATCTATCTCTCGCCTTAAAGTATTTGGTTGTAATGCTTATGTCAAGGTTAAAGATGCATAAAAATAAAAACTTGAAGCTAAAGCTAAGAAGTTTATCATTATTGGGTACTAGTTAGATGATATGGGCTTTAGATGCTGGGATAACCAAACCATGAAAGTGATCAGGAGTAGAGATGTCACTTTTAATGAAGATGCCCTCTATAAACATGATCTAGCTAAAACTCCAAGAAAAAGAAAACAAATTCAGAAGGCGGTGTTCGAAGAATTGAAAGACACTGATGTCTTACAACCTGAAACAGGTGAAGGCCCAAAAAATACTGGGAGTGCTGAACAGACAGTAAATACTGAATTCAGTGGGAGTTCTGAAAAAGATAAAGACTTAAAAATCAAAATCCCAGATCAGTCAGAAAATGAAGCTCCAAATCAGACTGATGTTGAAACTACGAATCTCAAAAGATCGACCAAAGATTGGGGACCCACTATCAAATATTCTCCATCAGTCATTACTGGTTACTAACATAGAATGGAGAGTTGGAGTCTTATCCAAAGGTGTTGAAGCTGAAATACTATATAAAATGGAAGAAAGCCAAGAAGGAGGAGTTGGATTTACATGACAAGAACCATACCTGGTCCTTGGTCAAATTACCAGCAGGAAAGAGAGATTTGGAAAATAAATGGGTGTTCAAAATAAAGGATGAAGCCGATGGAAAGAAGAGGTATAAATCCATAATAGTTGTAGAGGTTTTCCAACAGAATAAGGGGGTTGATTACAATGAAATCTTCTCACCAGCTGTGAAGACGAATACTATTCGACTGGGGTAGTTGAAAATTTACATCTGGAAAAGCTGGATGCTAAGACTGCATTCTTACATGGTGACCTTGAGGAAGATATTTGCATGCCCCAAACAGAAGGTTTCTTGGTAAATGATAAGGAGAATTTGGTGTGTAAATTGAAGAAGAGTTTATATGAGCTGAAACAAGCCCCAAGGCAGTGGTATTAAAAATTCTACAGCTTCATGTAGAAAAATGGGTACAAGAGATGTCAGATGGACCATTGCTGTCATCTACAGAAGTTCATGTCCTATTACATTATTCTTTTATTATATGTTGATCATATGTTGGTTGCTGGATCAGACATACAGGAATCGTCAGACTAAAGAAGCAGCTCTCCAGAGAGTTCGAGATGAATGGCTTGGGTGCTGCCAAACAAATTCTTGGTTGAGCATAGTTAGAGATAGAGTTGTTGGAACTGTGAAGCTTTCACAACAGAAGTATATAAAAAAGATTCTAGAGAAGTTTAACATAACTGATGCAAAAACAAGTACACCTTTGGGAAGTTAGATAAAACTTTCCAAGAAACAATGCCTAAAGATGAAGAAGAAATGGCCAAAATCCTATATGCATCAGCAGTTGGCAGCTTGATGTATGATATGGTGTGCACCAGACCGGACATTACACATGCAGTGGGAGTTGTGAGCAAATTTATGTCATATCCGGGTAAATAGCATTGGGAAGGAGTCAAGTGGTTGTTGCGTTACTTGAAAGGTACTTCTGAAGTCGCTTTAAGTTTTAGCAAAAATATAGTGTTTTTGGAAGGATTCGTTGATGCTGATTTAGGTGGGTATGCGGATTCGGGAAAAAGCACTATTGGGTTTGTTTTCAATATCGGAGGTACAACAGTGAGTTGGATGTCCAGACTTCAGAAAAGTGTTGCCCTTTCAACTATAGAGGCAGAATATATGGCCATTGCATAAGCAAGCAAAGAGTTGATATGGTTGAAGAATTTTTTGTCAAAACTAGGAACAAAACAAGAAGATTGTGTTCTCCATTGTGACAATCAAAGTGTAGTGCATATCGCAAAAAATTCAATGTTTCACCACCGAACGAAACACATAAAGATATGATATCATTTCATACGAGAACTGATAACTAATATTACATTAAATCTGAAGAAAACCCTTGGTATGAAAAATCCAGCTAATATGTTTACTAAGGTGGTACCAACTGATAAGTTGAATTAGTGCATGGCTTCAACTGGACTTCCAAGAACTTGAATAGGAGGCAAGGACTAGATATATATATATATATATATATATATATATATATATATATATATATATATATATATATATATATATATATGTGTGTGTGTGTGTGTGTGTGTGTGTGTGTGTGTGTTACCGAGGATACAGACTTGGTTGGCGGCTGGATGATGACCAAGTCTCCAAGTGGGATATTGTTAGATCTAGAGACTTATCATCGGATCTGGAATTTTAAAGACTGGAATTTTTTTGGGCTTTTTTGTGTTTTTTTTTTCAGTCGAGCTTGGCATTTTAGGTTTAGGTCAGATTTCTCGTTTATATATTTAAGAATGGCCGTATCTGTAACATTGTATCAGAAAAAACATGTGTGGAATAAAATCTCTCTCTGGTTCGATAGTGCACGTAGCCTATCACATGATAGTGTGAACCACTTAAATCCCTATGTTCTGTGTGCTTTGATTTCATTTATGGTTTATCATATTTCTCAGATTTGTTTTATTTATCGTTTTCTTCAAACCTAACAGTTTATACTAGAGTATTATATGATAAGTTCATATATTTCTTTTATATAACACACTAGTGTTCTGTTGAGGGTATGATGGGTTTGTTATTTTTTGTGATGCCTCAAAGTTAGGCTTTTGGTCTGAAATGATGAATAACAATATGGTAATTTCTTATGGATCACATCATTTAAATGAACATGAGCGTAGATACCAGGTGCACGATATTTAATTAGTTGTTGTAATCTTTTCACTTAATATTTAGAGATATTCTTTATTTAGAAAAAGTGTCATATTTTCATTTATCATAAGCATATCAATACGTGTTCCATAAGAAATTTTCAACATGAAACAAAAATGATGTGTAACACCCAATTTTCAGGTATAAGTTTTATGCTTTGCAACATTGTGGTTTTTGGATTTTCCAGTCACCACGATGTGGTAGGGCCTGGGCCATAATGCGGTGGTCATTTAATGACCATGACGTAGTCAGATCCTTGTCATGGCGCAATAACTGTTGGGTCTCAAAACTCTAGATCTCAGGCCTTGAGCCTATTTAAAGGATATGGGGGCTAGGGTTTTGAGCACCCTTAGCCTCCATCATCCCAAAATAGCCTTCATCAACCCTAATTTATCCTCTCTTTCATTTTGAGCCAATTTTGTGATTGTGATACCATTTGAAGGAAGAAGAGGAGTATTGGGGGAGCAAGGGAACATAAAGCAAGCCCATCTCAGCTATCTTGTGCACTATATATACCTTTGCAAATTTTCTTCATCAGATCTTGTTGGTTCTTTTCCATTAATACTTTGAGTATTAAGCTAGTTGGATCAATTGTTGAGTTTTGAGTGGTTCTTGATAAAGTTTGCAACTTTATTGATCATTGAGTACCCAAGAGTGTTATATGTTTCAAATCTAGAAGCATATGTTGGTTTGGTGTCATGCATGGAACTTCACATCATTTTCTAACTATTTTGACCTAAGTTGGTGTGTGATATGTATTGGTCATACATGTCCATAAATTCAGAATTTTTATGAATCATTTGGGTGGAAAAAAGATTTCTGGAATGTATGAGTAGTGGACCTAACATTTTAAAGATTTAAAAGGAGAGTGGATCTGCCAGCGTAACTGCATCATAGTCATGTGTTGAACACAACGCGGTGGGCTAATCCATCGCGATTCTGATTGAGCAAACCACAGCGTGGCCAAGTTCCTGACCATGACATGGTGGCCTGCTTAGTTCACTTAGACCGTAGACTTTTTTGACCAGGTTGACTTTTGGTCAACTTGATAGTTTTAAATAGTAGACTAAATGATCGTTTGATAGTTGTTAACTGAGTTAGAACTGACTGGGTTAGAAGCTGACCGGATTAGAAGTTCTGATTGAGTCCATATATGGCTGAGTTTATGCTGTTTGATTGTTTATCTGATTAAATATGTTGAATGATGAAAAAAGACCATATTACCCTTATGTTGTCTCTTATACCGGATAAAATAATTATAAAAATACAAATTATCACATAAAATCTAAATTAAACATGCATAATTTACAATCCAAATAAAAATTGTCATAGACTCACACACAAATTCACACACACAACAACTTTTTGACAATCATTTAACAAGTAATATATTATTGAACTTTCTTTTACTCATTTAGCATACAGTTTGTACCATACGAAAACAACAACATCACAAATCGAGATTCACAACAACAGCAAGAGCACAGCAACAACACCAAACGAAAAAATATCAAAAGAAAAATCATCAATAATTCGCTAAATCTAGCATAATCGAAGGAGAAAAAAAAAGAAACTTGAACATCACAGAAAAAATCCAACATCTCAACAAAATTCAAGCACAAAAAATTGGAGAAAAAATGTATGAAAACTCACTTGTTCGAAATCTTGATGGTTGCCTATTGAATAGTTGGAGGAAGCTAACACCGTCGAGCAACTTATCGGAATTGGAAGCAACAGTAGAACTTGATAGCAGCAGTCATCGATGTATATTCTTCCTATGGAGGCATTCAATCGTAGGGAAAAATTAGAAGGATGAGTGTTTTGTCACATTTTGTCCTGGTCCAGCAAATGAAAGGGTATGATCGAATCAGCTCCAAAGTTTGGACCGAGTCCACAACTTGGACTGAGTCTTTGATTGTAAAATGATAATCAAACATGTTGATTAAGTTTTTTTGGACCGAGTCCTTTATTGGACCTTGTGTCATCCCCATTTTCACGGCTAGAAAAGACCAAATTGTTTATGCTTCATTTTTAAAATCAGAGTATACCTTTAAAGAAAAGTGTCGCGCAATTTGTTCCCAGAAAAAAACATGATAATGATATTATCAAAGCATTTCCAAAGAAATGCATTTTCTTTGTATTAAAACTTTGGGATGTCATCGTCAATATAGAAACATAAGCATAAACAGAGCTTACATGTATTTACACTAATGATTTTCATCTTTTTTAATCTCTCAGTGTAATGTAGCTTCGTATCGACACCTGTGATACAAATAAACTGAGTGGGTTAGGTTGGGAAACCTGGTGAGTACATAGGGTTTTCAACCCACAACAATAAAGTTATTATGTTTCATCATCACACAATTAACCTAATTACCCATCCCCATTATCTTCTTTATTTCTTAAGGATCTACCCTAAGAATCATCTATCATTCACTTTTTCATTCCTAAGGATTCTCCTAAGGAATAGGCACGAAGTCTATCGTTGCCTATGGCACAGCTGCCAATGTTATATATTAGGCACAACTGCCACTATTATCATTTCGGTGCAACTGCCAAGATTATGACGTTATATATTAGGCGCAACAACCGATATTATCATTTAGGCGCAATTGCCAAAATTATGATGTTCTCTATTAGGCGCAGCTGCCGATATTATCATTTAGGCGCAGCTGCCAGAATTATGATGTTCTCTATTAGGCGTAACTACCGATATTATCCTTTTTGCGTAGCTGCTAGAATGTTTAGAGTACATCGTAGTTCAAAAACATCTACAGGTTGTGACACAGCTGCTAATATTCATCTATATCATCTTTTATCCCTCATCATTTATCTACCCATTTTCCACCCAACATATTCGTAGATGTAAAATACATCTATAGTTTAAATCATTTAAAACATGTCCTCTCATCATTTTATTTTATCACACATCAACTATTTCATCTACCCATGTTTTACCCAACATATTTTTAGATACAAAATACATATACAGTTCAGATCTGAAAAAAAGAAGTTTAAATCTTCCATCCAGCATAGATCTCAAGATATAAAATACATATACAGTTTAGATCTGAAAAAAACAAAGTTTAAATCTTCCATCCAGCATAGATCTCAAGATATAAAATACATATATAGTTTAGATCTGAAAATGTTTAAATCTTTCATCCAACATAGATCTCAAGATAAACAAATAATATGCACACATAGCATGTAATTTGTATAAAATACTTCATATCTATGTGTAAGATGAAAGTAACTATGCACTCACTTGATGAGGTGGTGATTCCAACTAGGACAGCGCTTCGCTTCGACGAAACCGGGTGGTCTGCTTGAAAACCGGACTCTGCGGGGGCAAAGTTGCTGAACCGAAAAACTCTTTTTTCTCGAAGCCTTCTGGCGCTCCGGGGCTTTCTTCTAGTTCTAGGGAGGTTTCGTAGGCTTTTGGGGGTGTTTTGAGAGGTTTAGAGAGTGTGTAGAGAGGGAAAGAAGTGGATTTTGGTGTGAAAATATGGCTGGCCTCGCACCTCTATTTATAGCTGGAAATGAGCTCAACTCGTTGAGTTTCTGGGCCAACTCGTCGAGTTTTTGGCTCCCAAAGTCGTCGATTTCTTGGTCAACTCGTCGATTTGGTACCACGTTTCGTCATCTGGTAGGGAGAAAGCAATGACTCAGATTGCGCCACGTCACCCACTTCGCAATAGCACCCTTCCGACTTCTAAACCCCATAACTTTCGCATACAAGTTCCGTTTTTGACGTTCTTTATATCCACGCATAGGTATTGACAAGATCTACAACTCTACTTTCGACTCCATCGGCTAATTCCTGACCGATTTTAAATTTAATAGTATGCGAATATTACATTGTTTACCGACCGTGTAAAACTCATAACTTCTACATACGGACTCCGTTTGCAACTGTATTTTTATCGTTGAACTCCTATTAATGAGATCTTCAATTCTCATTTAGGTTGTGTCGGCTAAAATTGATCGATCTAAAATTCGAACTTCGGGTTGCATATTGTTATGCCAAATCTTAGAAAATCCATAACTTCCCCATACGAAGTCAGATTTGGACGTTCTTTTTATGCACGCTCTCGGTTTAACGTGTAAGATGACTTTGTTTAGATCGCTAAGGCTAAAAAGCTCTTTATCGCAAACTCACTTTTTACGTCACACAACGTCGTGTCGGTTTTATCGCGAAACTTCGACAGGTCATAACTTCTTCGTTATAACTCGGATTTCGGCGTTCTTTATATGTACGGAACCCTTGATACATATGCTATATCATGGTTAAGGTTATTTACTCTATATAATATTCTATCAAAAAGTTATTATTAATGTTCATTGTCTCTAAATTGACTAGCCCGAATCTACGGGCGTTACAGACCTAGTTAGAGGCTATATCAAGCAACCAATAAGGCTTGACCTTTTGTTCTATATTAGGTAGTGTGTAGGACCAACCTTCCAACCTTACGAGTTGTGGTGTAGTCTACTTTGATTTTGTGAGGTGAGTATACTCACTATACCTTATAGAATGCTAGATTGTCTTTGTGACTCTTCCATGTACGTTTTGTATGTTGGGCGAGGCCCGTTATGTATGTTGGGTGGGGCCCGTCATATATGTTGGGCGGGGCGTGTTATGTAAGTTGGGCGGGGCCCGTTACTCATGTCGGGGGGCCCAATTATATTCCTTGGGCGGGTCCCGTTCTGTAAGTTGGGTGGGGCCCGTATTGGTATGTGGTATCTTGGGAAACTCACTAAGCTTCGTGTTTATGATTTTAAGTTTAAATGTTTTAGGTACTTCCTGTAGCAAGGGGAAGAGCCAGACTTGATTGCATCGCATCCATTAGAGTTTCCACACTATCGTTTTATGATACCCTGATGTTTTGTTTTGAAAACTACATTTGATACTATGATGATCTTTTATGAAATGGTTTATGGTTGGTTTGATTGTTTAAAAATGAAAACTTTACTCTATATTTTAGGGATGTTACACGATGTTTGGAATATTTATTGTTTGTGACTATAAGATACTCTATCAACTATAAATATAACGTCCCAAAAACCATAACAAAAAAATTCATTTTCAAAAGAAATTTTTATAAAAATCATAAGTCATCCAATTCATTATTTCAAAACATAATCAGAAAGTCAGAGTATCAAATAACATCTCTCAACATAAATCCACATGATGATGTGTACAATCATGCCTTTGTTTTTCCCCGGTCCTTTGAAGTATCTGAAACATTTAAATCCACAACTGAAAACCAATGTTTAGTGAGTTCCCCAAGATAACCCACACAACAATACACATATAATGCATGCACACATGAGCCTTTAGTCTGACTGGACCGCCTCGTAAGAACTATAGTACATCTGGACCGCTCTATCAAGCCTATAACATATAGTTGGACTGCTCTCTTGAGCCTACAACACGGGGCTGGACCACTCTCCTTAGGCCTACAGTATCAACTGGACTGTCCATGTATGTTATCCTACAACACATAGCTCGACTATCTCAACCCAACCACAATATGTCGACATATGCAAAGAAACAAACAATAACCGACAAACATAAGTAATCATAACAGATATACTGGGCTAATAGATCACTACAACATAACGACATCCTACATACAAGGATACATACTGCAGCACAAAGTATAGTGAGAAATCTCACCTCGTAGGCGAGTAGACTATGAACATGGCTCACACGAAACAAAGACTGATGCTACAAGCCACCTATAAAATAATCAGAGGTACATCCTAAATCTTTAGCCCAAAAACCCTCAAGTTGACCAACAGTCTATCTTGGTTAAAAAGTGAACGGTCAACGGTCAAAGTCAACAACCAAAAGTCAACTTAGCTGCCACCACGTCGTGGGAAAGCATCTGCCACGACGTGGCAGTCTCAGGACAAAAGAGTCGTGATAAACCACAATCGCCACGATGTGGTGAGCATATCGCCACGTCGTGGGAAATATTCCTGGACAACTTAATGGATTAAGCCCTTAATCCATTAAGACACACACTTATATTTCCCAAAATGCTTTCTTACACCCATAAACCTCATAAAATCCTTTCTTTATGGACATACATGTCCAATTCATGTCTTGAACTCTAGTTAGGTCAAAAATGGTGAAAATAAGGTCAAAACCTCATGCATGGATTCAAAACTTTATAATACTTCAGATCTAGAACTGGAAGCTACAAAGGGACCTCAAGGATCCATAAAGTTGCAAAGTTTATGGACTCCATTCACTCAAGCCACCTTAAATATGATGAAAAGTGTATAAAATCTTAGATCTAGAAGGATATCATATAAAAGTAAAAGCTTGAGGACTTACAAAATTCTAAAATGTATCCAAGAAGGATAGGATGAGATTTGCTTGCTCGATCTAAGCACCAAGGACACATTCTTCTTCTTCAGAACCACAAAAAAGCTTAAAGATGTCAACGATAGAGGCTAGGGTTTGATGTAGGTCAACATTGAGTAATAGAGGTTGAGTGGGAGAAAACCCTAGCCATCATATCTGTTATATAGAGCTCTAAACTTGGAACATTAGGGTTAATAATGCTGGCCACCACCACATCATGGTCATGACCTTGCCACTTCGTGGTGGACATAATATGCGCATTCATTTTGTAACATCCCAAAAATTCAACAAATTTAAACTTTTCAAAACGACCTTTTTATTATTAGATGTATTAAAAAAACCATTGTTTTCAAACGTTATTTAAAATCAGAGTCTCCCAAGATCCAATTAGTTGTAAAACCAAGGATGTGTACGGTCATGCCTTCGCCTTGCCACAGTTCACTGAAAGTACCTGAAACCATAAACCAAAATTGTAACCACAAAGCTTAGTGAGTTTCCCCCAAAATACCACCACACAAACATATAACATATACTAACAAACAACATGCATACAGATCCTTCAGCCTAACTGGACCGCCTCGCTGGCCAACAAACTATCTGGACCACTCACAGAACCTTCAGCATGACTGGACCGCTTCACCGGGCCTTCAGCCTATCTGGACCGTTCTCCGTGCCTTCGGCCTGACTGTTCTGCCTCACGGGCCTTCAGTCTATCCAGGCCGCCCTAGGTCTCTTGGCCTTCAGCACACAGCAGGACCGCCTCAACCCAACATACCAACACATATCAACATATACATATCTAAAACACACATAATCCCTATAAACCATAACAACATATCGATATAAACATTATTGGGTTTTTTGACTGACAGCACAAAGTGGTACAGCCTCAACCCACCCACACCACGACAACATATACGCAACTAAACATATAACCTAGTCAACAGACAATCAGGAAGATCTTACAGATCACTAAGCATAGCATCATCCTATATAACAGGATACAGATCTAACAAATCACTACAACGTACCAACATGCGATAAACCAGGATAACAATCCAATGGGCCGGGCTTGATACCTTCGACCCAAAGATACAGTGAGGAGGACTCACCTCTCGATCTGATCCATAGCTGATGAGGACTGACTCTGAATCTCAGCTCTTTAACCGACACCTATTCCATCGAGTGACCAATTTCATCAAAATCCCAAAATACCCAAAATACCCTCAAGGTCCAACTTGGTCAAAGTCAAAGTCAACAACCCCATGTTGACCAAACACGCCGTGTTGCCCCTTAGACATGCAATGTTCTTCCATCATTCAGATAATCGGGAAAACCCCAGCCAACATGCTGTGTTGGCTTGCAAACACGCCGTGTTTGCCCGAGATTCAACAGCTTAATATAATAAGCTGTTTTCTCCGATACCAAAAGCTCTAAAGATCAGATCTAGCCTCTCATGTGTTCCAGAAGGATAAAGTTTCCAACTTTATCCATTGGGACTACCCCAAAAGGTTCGAAACTCAAACCATAAGCTTAATAATGAGAGGGCTTAACCAATAAGCACTTAATTCATAAAGACATAGCCCCAAAACATAGATCTGACTTCCTTGAGCTAGAAAACCACGTAAAGTTGCCAACTTTACGTTCATGCATGTCTAGATGAAACTCTTAAGCTTAAAAGGACTTAATAATTGACTTAATGCATGCATGACACCAAAACTCTCATAAAGTTTGCACCTTTATGCTCAAGGATACCAAAACAAACTCATATCTGAAAGAACAAGCCCTGAAACGACCTAACTCATCCAACAACCCAAAGAGGGACCAAAAGCACAACAATCTAACTATGAAGAGATCTAAACATATACAAGACAAGATGCAAACTTGATACCTCAGAAAGCTTCCCCACAAGATGATGACTCTGGATCCAAAGCCTTTCCCCCAAGAAAATCTACTTCAAGATCTCCTCTTCCTTCACAAAGACCATAAATGAGAACCAAGAACTTCTTACTAGCTCAAGAACACCACCGAGAGACTTAAAGATTGATTTTAGGGTTTTAGTGGCAATGGAGGTTGGTAAGGAGACCAATCCTTGGGGATTACGGAGATTAAATAGGGTGCAACCCCTTAAAAACTAGTGTTTTCTCCACCAGCCGTCAACACGTTGTGTTATGGCACAAACACGCCGTGTTGGCCTTAATGAAAGTCGTGTTTTTTTATCTAGACACGCCGTATTGGTGTCTCAAATACGCCATGTCGAATCCTCGGAAAGTGATTATACCCAAAGTTGCTCCTCAAGTTTTCGGGTGTTACACATTTCTTAGCCAATGTCGCTTCGTGGTGTTTCCCCCGCGACGCCGCGGCCACCCCAAAATCCACATATGAAGTCTTTTAATTGCGATAAACACCAAAATAAACATCTACCTAGAACTGGTGTTACAATAAAGGAAATGTTCTAGTAGATGTACTATGTCATGCTGATACATAATGATGGTAACCAAGTTTGATGTATATGATGAATTTAGATAATGAATACTATTCTAAATGAACTAAAGAAAATTTAAGAATAAGAATCAATTGAGAAAATTCGAAAAGTGAAAGTAATATGGGAATAATTTAATAATTAGAGAATGATCTTTGTGAGATCAACTGATTTAAAGGTCGAGTTTGGGTATAATGAGTAAGTGATGATTGGAAGGTACTCCTTAAAGGGAGTTAAATGTAGAAGTATTATATCCACCCAGGAACGAATAAGATTGATAGAAATTTATGTTAATCCTACTGGTGGTTGGAGATGTTGATTGATATACCAACTCTATAACGAGGTGTTTAACATGTTTGAAGGTAAAGACCGAGGATCAAAGACCTTTTAAAAAACTCAACTAGTATAAATCCTAATGTGGAAGTGGGATTAAATCGTATGGGATTTCGTTACAAAATACCAATGAAACCAAAAAGTTATGCAGTTTTGGTCATCATGGATAGATTAATTAAATCGACCTAGTTCTTTCCAATTAGGGAATCATTCATGATAGAGATGTTGTCCGTGTTGTATATTGACAAAGTATTAAAACTATATGGAGTTCTTTTTTCTATTGTTTTAGATTAAGAAAACCATTTTGCATCATAAATTTGGAAGAGTTTTCATTGAGAAATGGGTTCTCAAGTAAAGTTAAATATGACATACCACATGTAGACATACATACATAGTGAAAGAATATGGCATGCATAGGATATTCTATGAGTTTATGGATTTTGTAGGATCATGAGAAACACACTAGTAGTTGATTAAGCTTACCTAATAATAATATTCAAAGAAAGTATAAATGTTGCACTATATGAGGCTTTATTTGGTAGGAAGTGTATGACAATGTTATGTTGGAATAGGTATGATAGACAACCCGATAGGCCTTATCTTGGTTGGAATAATACCAAGAAAATCCATTTGGTTAGGGATAACCTTATTGTTTTAAAGGATTTTTTAAACAATTATGGAAACAAATGACATAATACGATAATCTATGGGTTGGGGTCTTACTCATGCTAAATTTGTCCCCATCTAATGTTTTATAAGTAGTAAAGTTAATCGCTAATATATAATACCGTTTGTGATAAAAACGGTCAAAATAAGTAACTTATCAGTTGGACTTACTTGTAGAAATACAAGTTGTGAATGCACCGAAAAAGTGAGAACTATCGAACCTATAGTCAAAGGATCCTAGACTCAAGAGAAGAAAATACCCCAAGGACATACCTTCAAGGATGTTCATATTTAAGGAAGTAATCTTTCATTTGACTTTAGCTGTATTTATTTGTGTTATTTGCGCACATTATTCGATTATATCTTTTCTCATATGTCCTGTCATACACACCTATATCTCACTCTGAGTGTACTACAACCAATGTTGCTTTATTGACATGTACCCTACTACTGTTTTTTATAAATAGGTTATCTTGGTTTACTTAGAAAAAAGACCATGTCTATTCATTAAGATATATAAATATAACTATTTCTCTATATACTTGTTCTTATTATTCTTGTTATTATTCTCCTAAGTTTATTATAATATATTCTTATTATTTTGTATTTTATATTTTGATAAAACTAGATGTTCTTTATCAAATGGTATAAGAGATAGTAATTTTCTAATTTTAACTCTTAGTTTATACTTATTATTTATCCTAGTTATTGTATTACTAATTTGCGAGAAAAGAATATATATATATATATATATATATATATATATATATATATATATATATATATATATATATATATATATATATATATATATATATATATATATATATATATATATCACCATGCTGCTTTTTCTAAAAATGAATATTGATATTGTCCAACCCATATACACAACGAACATAGCAAATAATGTGGGAACCTATCATCGAGCATCCATATTAGTTGCTTCGAAATATTCAAAATAGACCTCTTACATGAGAAACAAATTTTAAAGGCCTGGGAAGTATGTCTAGAAACCTATCATTGAGTGACCCTACATGCTGTCACTACTATCCCCACGCCACCGAATATATCATTCACCATCCTTAATGGTAGTCCATAATAGATCGATAATCTTACGACTCAGGACATTGAGAAACTAGACAATGATGAGGGAGAAATGACTAAGTTGACATATGGTATTCCACCAAGCATTTTAAGCATTTATAAGTATATAGAGAAGTAATCCTGGCCAATAAATTTGCATTACAATTCACAATATGTTTGATGTTAATGAATACATCAAGGACAATAAAAAGATGTTAACACTTACAAAATTTGATAATTTAATTTGATTCCTGTACAGAGAGCATTTAAGAAACCTTTAACCATTTCAATGTTATCAACATTTGTAACACCCCCAATTCTAGATCAAAGGTACACCAAACGTTTTCCATTTTTTTAAAAGAATGAAGGATATAAGGGTGTACCTTTAAAATGTCAAGTTAACAAGTTCATATCATTAAATGTGCCCATCAATACATTTATAAAGTAAATGACATGAACTAAACTATACATATTTACATTTAGTCACTAGTGCAATATCTGAAAGTATTTATAAATCAAACTGATGCACCTAAAACACACACCAAACATATTTGTAAGCTAAAACCTTAGTAAGTAAAAGTTAAAGTTTTCATTAATTATAAGGTTAGTACAACTACATCTCCCTTAAGTATTATATTTATCAAGTTAATACTTCCTCTAGGAAAAAGTACCATAAAATAAACATTTCCAAAGTATAAAATTTTCAAGAGCATGTCATTACATGTACTCATTAATCGTTTACTAAGAGCCAAAGTAACTTAATATATTTATGGTATGTTCTAATAGTTGAAGAAATAAATATATTAATCGTTTAGAGTATACATCCAGAGTTGTCAAGTCACTATAAGAGTAGCTTTGGAAGGGAACTTAGTTGATTTTTTCGACAAGTTTTTTCTCCAGACAAAGCATAACTGTCATACTAAGTCTTTTGACACTATAAATGCATTTGAATTAACATAATTTAATGAGTTGATTTTATTTGATGTTTTGAACTAATAAAATATGAGTTTAAATGATATAATGATTATTAAGTAGAGATCTTAATATATGTTGGATATAAATTAATTGCATTTTGATTAATTTCTATGTTTTACATGTTTTAAATTTCCTTGAATTTCAAGTGCAGAACCTCCAAAGCCGATCATACTTTATAAGAATGAGGTAATGAATTAAGACTGATGTGGGTGTTAGTATATTATCAATAATGATGTGATTAACACCCGTTTGTACTTGATAGTGATTAGGTATTGGAGTAATATGCATTTAGAGAATTACTTCATGGAATTTTTTTCACTAGAAATACTAAGATGGTAATATGATATGTCCTTGAATTGGAGATACATAGAGCATTCTTATTATAGAAGATAATATTGTAAAGAAAAGGATTATACCTCATACATTCTTTATGCATACATTATAATAGTATCATAATAATTAAATATTCCATATTATATGTCCAATATAAATTGATCTATAATAATCCCTTGTTACCACTGAAAGGAGCAGTAACAGGTAGGGATGAAATGATTTGAACCCGTTACATTTTGTACCAATTTTTTTTTTGCTACCAAGCTCCTTGTTGTACATTGACATCCTCCAACATTTTCCTTAACTAGAAGCTATAAATAGCACACTTAGGCATAATGTGTCAAAGGGGTAAGAGTATATGTAGTTGAAGTTTATTTGTTTCTTATGACCATTGGTAGAAGTTATATCCCTATGGACCTTAATGATTGTGTGCTGACGGTGAATGTATTGTTATATTAAGAAAAAAAATAATGAGCATAAGAATGAGATGAGGATTCCATGTCTAGTGTTCATATGGATATGAAAAACAAAATAACATTTCATCACTTACGTAGGACTAGCTTAGACTTATATGGTTAAGAAGATCTTAGTACTTCTGATGGAAACATAACCTATGTAATATAGTGAGTTCGACTATATGGATGTTATGACATGTTCAAGTTAGAGTCTCATGGAAATATACCGATTATTACAACATGTTAACTATACAATAGTTGTATGGACATGTATGTGGTACAGACTTGGATCACGATTATGTAGAAAAAAATATTTAATGAGAGGAATTAATTAACTATTTATTGAAGTATCAATAAATAACTATAAATTAAAAAAGTTATTTACTTATTTGAACTATAACTAAATAGTTATAAATAAATAAATGGGGTTAATGAACTATGATAAAAGAATTATATTAATATTCTATAATTAATACATATTTCTTGAAGTCAATTGAGGAAATCACATCACTATATAAGGAGTTAAGATTCAAAGGTTTGAAAGTCTTGAAAAACCCTATAATTTTTATCCCACCCTTCTCTACTCTCTCTCTCTCTCTCTCTCTCTCTCTCTCTCTCTCTCTCTGATAGACAAATTCAAAAGAAACCTAAAGGTTCGACCATAATTTTTACAATAAGGATTTTTGCTTGCTTGCTTGCTAATGAGGGTGATTTTTCTAAAGGGCTTTACTTTGGACCATTCTCTCCACTTGTAAGATCAAAATATAACCTTAAAACCTTTCTTGTAGGTTAAGTTGTTGCTAGTAATGTATGAACAATGATCATTGGGTTGATCATATTTTTTCTTTCTTTTTAGACCTATCAATGGAGTGGGTTTCAAACATGATTCGATCCAAACCCGTAAGAATTTTAAAGATTTGAATCGTAGATTTGGATCCATTTACGATCCGTACCCGTTAACCCTTTTATTAAATGGGTCGTGTATGGATCATTGTCGATTCGTTCCACACACACACACATACACACACACACACACATATATATATATATATATATATATATATATATATATACACACACACACACACAACGATTTAAAGTTAGATGGCCCTTCGATATCACTGATTCCCTAGGTAAATACCTATCATATATAACTAGTCCCTCTTTGATTCCTCTGATTTCTTATTATATTGGATTTTGAGTATTAAGTTCTTGTTATACTAGACATTTATCTTTTTTAATAGATATTACTTGGTGACATACATTAAAATTGTGTACTTCTAATATTGTAAAATGGTCGGTATATGTTGGGGGAATAGAAGTAGGATGATATTGAAGAACTAGATTCCTTATGGATCATGTGCAGTCACTTTCTGAACTGATATTTCCACGTTATACCCATATTACAAGAAATCCAGTTAAGGAATATCCAAAAGGACACTCACGAATCTGGGCACAAAAATGTATGCCAAATTGCTATAGAATTCTGAGTTTGTTCTACAAGAATGAGAGTTAAGAAGGGTTCTACTGACGGCTCAATAGAAAAACTATATTTATACCTGATAGATTAGGGTTTCCATCTTCAATATTAGTTATGAGAATCGCAGACTTAATGACTTAACTAATGGTTCCCAAAACTTCCCCAAACCCCGTGGGGGTGCTGCCCTTCGACCCCACCCCCTGATCGGTCAGTGGGACCATCGACAGGGGCTCTACGCCTTGGACCCAGCTAGAGGCGCTGCCCCTAGGACCCTTCAAGGTGGTGTAACACCCTTGACCCCCGTCATTCTGTCGTACCAGCTTATAATTCGATCTTATATATGTATGCACTTCGTATTCACTGAATATATAATATAGTGTACATATAATAACTCCCTTAGCTCACATGTTAGTTACAATTACCCAAAATTCCTGGTGAAAATAAAATCACCAACAGGTTAATAGGTCAAGTACTCGTTGATTCGGTGGATACGAGTATGAATTCGATTATTTAAAACCTTGAGGGTCATTGGAGTGGGGAGGATCATGTTTTCAAATTTGTTAAAAGGTTTTGGATGAAGGGTGATTCGCTCCAAACCTACCCTATTGTCAGGTCTGTTTATTTTCTTTTATTGTGCTTGTTTTGGTTTGTGTAAATCAAAATCAACAATATGATTCAACACTAAGTTCATTCTAGGCATCCATATCCATTCTTTTCAATTGGAAATTAAAAGGATCTTAAACCTATTGTGAAAGATTAGATAATTTCGACATATCATATATCCTTTATATTTAGTTCTAATAGCCAACCATGATAACATGATCACACGCATATGTGTGAGCTTTGTAGAGGGGCAAGTTCGCTCCTTGTTTTTCATAGAGTTTATAATGATATTAGTAGAACTTCACTCCAATGTAATTGTTGTTTCATTATCCTCTACGGTTTGTTATATGTTTTTATAGTATACTGGCTGATCGAATGATATGTATGAAGTTTGTCTTTATGTTTTTATTGCATAATAATTGTGTAATAACCGATCCAATGCCCAACATGATTAACTTTTTCCATTGATATATTAAAATTTTCATTGACTTTCCCATGCATATCGAATCCCAATTAATTTCTAACAAACATGGTTATCTTGATTTCTTCCTAAAGGGAATGATGGATTTTAAAGATATTACTTACAATGTCGTTGAGGATACCAATTTAATTACATCTATCAGTTATGGATTCAAAGTATGAATAAGCCAATATATGTTTACCTCTATATGCAATATCAACTTTCCTAAAAGGTGTGATTTCTCTTCTCCTCCTGTAGCCATACACATAACCAGTTAGGTTCAAATGGGAGTATGTATTTAGTTTTTTTGGTACATGAGGATTGTATTTGAGATGCTTGGGTGAAGAAATACGGGTGTGAGCTTATATGAAGCCATGAAGGATATCTAAAAACCAGGAGGGGTATCATAGGGGTATCATGGGCATGAAAGTATATGAATGATTTTTCATCTTGTGTAAAAGCGTATGAGGGTTACCATCGAGAGTGGGCTTGTAACTGTATATTGTACAAAATGGGCTACTAAAAATGGAAGCATTTTTGCACTGAACAATTGGCCATTTAAAAAATTGTGCTAATCAAAGAGAAATTTCAAATCACCGTGATTGATCATATTAGGTAACTTGTTTTCAATCATGCGTTACCCTTACAAAGAGGGACACACCTCCTGAGAATTAGAGGAAAACATTTTTTTTACTAACAAGGAGACTCTTGTACTTTTTCCCCATGTTTAAAATATATTATATTTATTCTAAAGCTTTTATGATGACCTCTGATCAAAACTTACATAGTAGTAAAAATAAATATTACACATGAAAATCATCAGCATAATCCAATTAATTACAAGTTCAACATCAAAAGTGAAATGAATGCAACAAAAAGATAACTCATGAGTATTTTTATGTTAATTTGAATTGACTAAAAGTGATCAAATGTATTAAAACTCTGGGTCTATACAATAAACAAGAATACCAATATAAAGGGGATTACAATTCCTTTATTAAGGTTACAAATCAGGAGAAATAGGTGAATACTTAATGATACAATCTTTATAAATATAATGTCTAATAGTCCCCCAGCCGTAGGGGAGCGAACATTTAAACTAATACGAAAATTCTAAAGGGTTATTGACATAAAGGCACATCAAAGTTTTACATTTGCTTTTAAAGGACCATTCAATATTTTTTTGGACCTACTATACCATTAAACTTAAAAATCATGTGTCTAAAATACCATTTTACTCAAAATTTTCAGGTTTCGCCGGTTACATTACTATGTGAATATTGACTTATGTTAGTCAAAGCTTTTTTCCATAGCCACGTAGACTATTGTTATTAGTATTTATAAAATAAAAAGTGAAAACCCACCATCTTCCCATCATTAGTCTGGTTTCTCTTGGAAATCCCCACTCTATGGTTCACACTCCTCTTCCTACTCAAGCGACACCATGAAAGAAACTATAAAGCATTAAACTGTGTTTTGCCAACCATCTTGTCGGAAAAGTCACTCATGGTGCTTCTCCCTCTCTATCTAGTAATGATATTGAATCTTTGATATTGAACCTTCAATAGAGAACATCTTCATGTCGGGATCTCACCCACTTGCAATTTTCTGGTGAAATCTCAGAAGTGTTCCGTTATTTTAACTATTCTCATATAGTTAGATTCAATATGCAGATATCCTAGCAAGGGAAGCACCTCCCTCTTAACATAGTGGATAAGCACATCTGTCTTAACAGTGGAGAACAGAGCAACCAAATCTCAAATGGATTTGGGGTATGAGCACATCACCAGAGGAAGATCCAATCAAAACCTAAACTCCATAGCCTTTACAATTTTGCTGATTGACGATAACATCCAACTCCGGTCTTCTTTTCTCTTATGAGAGAAATGACTTCTTCACTGCTTTATCTGTTTTTTCTCAACTCTCCTTTCCATTTACGTGGTCCAGTTTCATGCTCAAGCTACTCCTTCTGGTATGTTATTTTCCTCCCCCCCCCCTCTCACACATTCTATTTTCTATGATTCAGTTCTTCTGCTACATGTATTCATGATTTTGTCGTGTTTAATTAGCTCATGTGATTAAGCAGTTATCTTTCATACTCAAATTGACAGGTATGTCTTCTTCCAAATCACCATTATCATGTATTTTCTTACTTATAGGTTTCGTTACTTTCAATACTTTCATTATTTTATTGTTTATTGTATCATTCAATACATACATAATACCATATAAGTCAACAACCCTAGATTTTACGAATATCCAATTGATTTCAATTGTTTTATGTGTAGATAACGTGGATTACCTTTTTTAAGTTTTTTAATTTTGTGATACAAATATGAGAATATTCTTCAATTTGAGTATGGATATTTAGTAGAAACTTTCGTAGAAGGGAAAAACTAGGGCTTGTGCCTTATTCCATCAGAGTCTCGTAAGATGGTGAACTATTCGTTGTTGATGCAATTAATAGCAACATCGTCTAATTCACTTCTCCATTATCACAATTTAAGCTTCTTAATATACTTGTTTTTCCAACTAATTGATCTCCTAAGAACACGAGCTTCTACTTTGCTAGAGTGGACACCAGAGCCATTTTATTTGAAATTAATTACAATGTACCAGCAGATATATCTACGACAACGTTGCCATCAAAGGATGAAAGATTTTCCGACGGGTATGATAGAGATCGTGCCGGAAAATCTTGCAGATCAACACCAAGAGATGTTAGGACTCTCAAAATCTCATGTATATTAGCGAGAGAAAAGGGTTTGTTTAAGGGTTGAATCTTTGTTGAAAATGGAAAATGAGTTTGATCCACGTTGCTATGGGAAAAAGCTTTTGACTGTCATAAGTCAATATTCACACAATAATGTAACCGGGGAAACCTACAAATTTTGAGTAGAATGGTATTTTAGACATGTAACTTTTTAGTTAAATGGTCTAATAGGTCCAAAAAAATATTGAATGGTCATTTAAAACCAAACGTAAAACTTTAATGTGCCTTCATGTCAATAACCTAATTTTGAAACAGTTGAGGAGGGAAACCTTTATTGAAGATGTCGGCATAATGAGATGACGAAGGGACATGAAGAACTCGAATGTGACCAATTTGAACTTTTTTCACGCACATAATGTATTGCTTTATCAATTGATGTTGCGTCAGATTCTGAGAAAGATAAACATCAGAGATGTTATCACAATATACAACGGTTGCCTTGCGTATGGGTTCATAAAGTTCCAGTAGTAATTTATGAATCCAACTTGCTTCGGAAATGACATTGGCAACCCCGTGATATTCAGCTTCACCTCTTAAACGATAAATTTCCATTTAGAGGACCATGATATGAGGTTATTTCCTAAGAAAACATAATACCAAGAAGTGAACCGTCTTTAGTCTAGGTAGCCGCCCCAGTTGGCGTCTGAGTAGGCAACATGCAATTTAGCTAGGGACACATTGATCCATAGACCATAATCAAGAGTACCTTGAATGTAGTGGAGAATCCTTTTCATGAAAGCAAAGTGAGGCTCTCATGTAGCATACGTGAAGAGGCAAACCTGTTGGACTGCATAAGTAATGTGAGGACGAGTGGATGTCAAATACTAAAGAGCACCAACAAGACTCCTATAATGAGCCACATCGGCTAATAATGATCCGTCTGTGGCACTAAGTTTAGATAAATTGTTAACTGGTGTGGCACATGGTTTGCACAGACTCATGTATGCCCGATGAAAAATGTCTTTGGCATATTGTGTTTGAGATAAAAACAAACCTATGGTTTCTCAGGTCATCATGATTCCCAAGAAGTGGTGAAGAGATCCCATGTCTGTCATGGCGGACTCACGGGATAAGGTTATGATGACATGCTGAAGAAGAGAGGAGTTTGAGGCTATGAGGATAATGTCGTCTACGTATAGAAATAAACATGCGGTCTATACCCCTTGATGATACACAAATATAGATGTGTCACTAATGCTATTAGAAAATCCCTTAGATGTAATGAAGGTGGAAAACCTTATAAACCAAGCCCTATGTGCTTGTTTGAGCATGTATAGGGATTTCTTGTGTTTTCACACCTAATAAGGAGCATCAAGATTTACAAAGCCTAGTGGTTTATGCACATATATATATATATATATATATATATATATATATATATATATATATATATATATATAGTTTCTTCTAAATGTCCATGAAGGAAAGTGTTCATAACATCTAATTGATGTATAGGCCAATTTTTGAATACAACAAGACCGAGAACCAACGAATGGTAGCCAGTTTGACATCTGGGCTAAAAGTGTCATGACAGTCAATACTTATCATTTGGGAAATCCCATTGTCCATCAAACGGGCTTTATATCACTCCAGGATTTCGTCAGACTTAAAATTATATCAGAATAGCCATAAACATCTAATAACCAAGCTATCCAATGGTCGTGGAACAAGTTCCCATGTTTGATTCTCCTGTAAAGCACAAAATTCATGCTGCATGGCACGTAGCGAATTAGGGCCCGATAAATCCTTATAGTAGTAGGTAGGAATGGGAGCGATAGGGTAACAGTGGCGAGACTAAGCTTGGTATTGGTTTTTACAATGCCTTGTTTTCCTCGAGTTTGCATAGGATGGTTGTTTTGAGGTGGGTGATATTTGTAGTTTGGGTTTGGGCCATTGAGTGGTTAACAACAATGGCGAGTCTAGAATAAAAAATCACATGGTTCACTAATTTTATTATATACATTTTTATGTGCAAATTCAAAAAAATTTATAGGTAAAGTAGGTCCTAAATTTTTTTTAAGATAGGTCCTTAAAAAATTTCTATAGTAATTTTAAATAAATTAAAAAAATTAGGTGGGTCCTAAGACCACCTTCCTTATACCTAACCTTGCCACTGGTTAACAACAGTGTGGGTTGGGTTTGGGCTGGCGATGAATGGATAGGAGTTTGTGTATGGGTCGTGGATGTGAAGCGATGAAAGGAGTGTGAGGGATAGAAGGGTCAATATTGCTAGTATGTAAAGGGGGTAGGTGGTGATAATGGGGATGGTGGAGGTGTAAGATGGTGAGGTGATGAGGTAGTGTGGACTACTGGAGTGGGGTTGATGTGTGGGCTAGAGGATGGGTGTGGATGGCCGTTGATGTGTGGGCTAGAGGATGGGTGTGAATGGCCAAGGTAGTTGGATAGTTGTACAATAAACAAGAGCCCCAATATAAAGGGATTACAATGCCTTTATTAAGGCTACAAATAAGGAGAAATAGGTGAATACAGAATGATAAATCTTTACTATAAATATAATGTCTAATATTGATGAGACCATATGATAATATTTGAACGTCTTGACATGTTTAATTTTTGTTCTTCAAGAAAAAAGTTAAACGGCCGAAATTCCTGAAGGGGGCTCAACCTATGACTACGAGGGTATGATAACGAATTTGATACACATTTAGGTCATTTTGTTTTCGTTGTTTTCAAGCCTCTTTAATTCCCGCTTCCTTTCTCATGTATCAAAACCTTGTATATGCTGTTGTTTTGTATGTGACTAAAGTTTTATTAGAAAGGCAAGATTTAACTTCATAATTGATTTAATTAGCTATACATAATGAAGCATATCATGGAAGAACTTTACATCAAATAGACATCTATTCTGTATATCGAAAGGCAGGATGCCCGTTGTAAAATATTTAAGAGGGATATTTAGCTTTAGAAAGAGAAGGCATAAATCCCACTGGCCTGACTCGCCTGAGGTTAGTGAATAGATTTAATTATTAAAATTAAATTTTAGCATTAATGCACAAGCTATAGGGAACTTCTTTACAGGCTTGCATTTTTTGTAAATTGTAAAAGGTTGCAACAATTTTTAAACAGTTGTTGTCGCTTTGGGGGGATTCATATATATCATTCTCCTTATTTTATGTTCATCTCCACAAGAATTTATAAAAAAGTCGACAGCAGCTAGTCATCAATGACTTCTTTTCCTTTCTTTTGTTTAGTGTTTGCAACGAGAACATATCCCTTTATCAATAGTTTTATATTTTTTATATGACTATATGTACTTGCTTAAATTTATAGGTCAATTTTAGACAATGATAGACTATAGGTGGCATGCATATAAAAGTAATCTAGAAGAAGAAAATATGTGCTTCAAATCTACGAATGCTTAATTGGTTGATAAATAGTTATATCATACAATGCTAAAATCCTTTGGAAATTAGAAACAACCGGTTGGATTTCCGGAAGGTTTTCTTAGACCTTATTGGACTTTAACAACAGTTACATGAAAACTCTAGTTATAACTCAAGAAATATACTAAAATTCGTAGTTATGATTCTCAAAAATTCTCCAAAACCATAGTTGATTCTCCATAATATATCTATATGAGAAAGTAGTTAAGTCTTCATAAAATATTTGACAATTCTTTTGAAAAAGGTTTGGGATTTATAATGATAATTGATCTCTCTTTGACCACAACTGGTCTTAACTCGAAATTACATATAGCTCCTTAATAAACTCTTAGAAGATCTAGTTTTTACGATTACTAAATTTATTAAATAAGAACCTAGACGGAATGTCATATAGGCTACAAAGAAACCAAACAAGCAAGTAAATGATTACACACCAAACAATCCAACTAAGACCAAATATTTTTTTTATCTATGCTTAAACATAAGAAACGCACGCACATGGATCTCATATGTAATGTAACGCCCGTGTTTCTAGGCTACGCATTAATATTGATGTGATAGTCTAGGTTAACATTTGTAACTCATTTTGAAGAAATGAAAAGGAATTATATGAATATTATGTGTTTTATGCTTAATTATTAGAGTTTAATTAATTAAGAATAAAAATGAGCGTCAAAAATAAATATTAGATAAAGCCGATATCTATTAAGAAACTTGTAGTGGGCGTGACAAGGATTACAGATATATAAAGAATACTAAAATCCGAGTTATAACGAAGAAGTTATGACCTGTCGAAGTTTCGCGACAAAACCGGCACGGTGCCGAATGTCGTAACAAGTGAGTTTTTGATAAACTACTTTTTAGCCTTAGTGATCTAAATGAAAGTCGCAGTGTTCGTTAAACCGAGAGTATGTATAAAAAGAACGTCCAATTCTGACTTCGTATGAGGAAATTATGATTTTTCGAAGTTTCAGCTTAACAGTAGACAACTAAAAACTCGAATTTTAGATCGAGTGATTTTTAGCCGATACAACCTAAACGAGAATCGAAGGTCTCGTCAATAGTAGCACAATGGTAAAAAGACAGACGAAAACGGACGTCGGATGAAGAAGTTATGAATTTTTAACGGATTTCCTGTCCCGGTCTGTTAAAAATAATAATATAAAAATTAAAGTCAAAATTAGCAGACGAAGTCTAAACGAAAGTTGTAGAGCGTAATTTTACCTACGCGTGCATATAAAGAAAGTAAAAAACGGAGATCGTATGTGAATGTTATGGATTTTAGAAATTTTGGCACGAAAATCGAGAAAATTTGCCAAAACCGAGAAATTTCGCAAGGTGGACTTCGGCCACCTCACCCTCGCTCAAATCGTGCCACGTGTCCAATCTGCTGAGTCATCCGAGGCCACCTGTCGACGCGTGTCGCATTCTCTTCGGACCGAAGGCTCGGCCAATCAGAAGCTGCCTCGTACCCCTTTATCGCGTGTCCGATCTTCGCAGGGAGTGCCACGTCCGAAGTCTCGGACTAGACCTCGGTCCAATCAGGAGCCTCCAGCGAGACCCTCGCATGCGCAACCCACGTGCGAGCGACCTGCGCGCCTTCGCTCTGCTGCTGCCGCATGCCCTCGCTGCTGACTCACCATCCGAAGCCTCCCCTATAAATAGAAGGCTGCGAGCCTTCTCGGGTACTTTTAAGAAATTGCCATCTTTCACCCCTTTTTCAATATTTTTACCATTTTGACATCCCCCAAAGCCCCGGTATCAATTATAACACCCGGAACACGCCCCGAAGTGCCCGAAGACCCGGAAAATTTATCTTTTCGGTTTCGAAGCCCGACCCTCGCAGAGCCCGGTTTCTCAATAAAACTCCCGGTTTTATTAAAAACGAACGTTTTAGGAAACGAATTGTTGCCCGATTATCATCAAATCATGTGAGTGTATAGTCACCTTCATCTTACACCTAGATATGAAGTATTTTCTATAAAATACGTGCTACGTGTAATTATATTAATTGTTTCATTGAGGTGACTGTTGAATAGATGTTTTATACAAGTTTTAAACTGTATATGTATTTTTATCTACAAATATGTTGGGTAAAACATGGGTAGATAGTTGATGTGTGATGAAATAAAATGATGAGAGGCCTCAATGTGATTGTGATCCAGTCATCTAGCGGAGTTTGGATGACGACCACAGACTTTTCTTGACAGTCCAGTGGAACGCTGGCAGGCCCGCAACTTGTAGGTGTTAATGAACTTGGGTGTTCATTTGTTGTACTCCATCCCCTTCATGATTGCCTTTAGGACATGTATGGCTGAGGAGTCCCCTTAGCAGTAGTGTCCATCCCGATGATATTCTTTAGGCTAGGTCCCTTGTGATAAGTGTTTAGGGACGTAAAGTGAGGATAACAGGAACGGGTAATCAGGGTTATTGTTGATTGATGAACTTAATAAGTTTATTATTATTATGGGTTGAAAACCCTATATGCTCACCAGGCTCCCAAGCCTGACCCACTCAGCTTCTTATTATACAGGTAGTGGACCCCGAGCATAGTCGGAGGACGATGAGAGATTTTTGGATTATAGGTCAGTAGTTGTAAATAACTGTTGAAAGACTTATAATATCTTGTTTATGCTTTTGATCTGTATCGGAACATGACATCCCGAGGTTTTGATATGAAATGAAAATTATATATTTCTTAAAGAAAGGTTTTGACAAACTTTTATCATGTTTTGTTTTGGGGACCAATTCCGCAACATCTTTTAAAAAGATTTCTCTAACTTTATTTTAAAAAGCATAAATTAAATCGGTCTTTTCTGGCCGAGAAATTAGGGGATGTCACAGTTTGTATCAGAGCATTAGTTTAAGCGAACTAAGAAATATCCTACTATTTCTAGACTTAAACTTAGAATGCTAAGTGATGATTGTGAGATGAGTGTCTACCATATTTTAGACACGAGCACTAGTTTATTTTTGGAAAGATGCCTAAAATGCTTTTATGTGTTAAATGTTATATGTTTGCCATATATGCCATTATTTGTTCGGATCCATGGTCTGTTGCCGACCAGATCTGGAAACCTTATGTGTGTAGGATTCTAAGCGTACGATTACGATATTAGAACTAACATGTAAACATTTCGGAGTGATAAGGGAATTTAAATACCTATCGAGGATAAAGACCTAAATTCGCCTTATTCGGTATATAGATTATAATGGCAAGAACTCGCAGTGGAGTAGCAAATGCAAACGGAAATAGGAATCAACAACCTCAACCCCAAGTAGTTGAGCAAGTACCTGTTGTAGGAGCTGCACCTGAGCCAATGACGATAATGTTAGATCGCCAAATGGAGGAGACAAATGGAGATCGCCAAATGGAGGAGACAAGGCGATTACTACAACAGAATAGGGAAGAACCTACGATACCTGTTGAACAGCCCGAATTGAATGAAGGGCAATCAGTAGGAGGGAACTACAGTGGGACTCTTGGTCAAGCCAACCCACCGATAGTTAGAAAAAACAACCAGGATGGAGGAGTTGATGGACGCGGATGCAAATACAAAGATTTCATGCCATCCAAACCACCGTGTCTATCTGGAAGTCCGACACCGGTGGAAGTCATGAATTGGATCTCCGAAATGGAGACGATGTTTGAAAGTTGTGAGTGCAGCAACAAACAAAAGACCGCACTTGCAATTCCTCTGTTAAAATCTGGTGTATTGAGCTGGTGGAAGTTACTAGCTGATTCGATGCCCAAGGGAGAAGCTAGCAAGATGTCTTGGGAAGACTTTGTGGTACAACTGAAATTGCAATACTGCTCTGAGCAGGATCTTTTGGAAATCAATAATGAGTTCCAGAATTTGAAGAAGGGAAAGATGAGCGTTACTGAATACGCTGCTAGTTTTACGGAAAAGATGAATCTTGTTCCTCATCTAGTTCCAACTGAACTCTCTAAGGTCAACAAGTTTGCCCTCGGATTACCAGCGGACTTTGGTCCGATGGTTAAGCAAGCAACCACTTTGAAAGCCGCCATCTGGGCTGCTAAGAATGTTGAGATTCAGATAAGAGAGAAGGGTCTGGAGAGGGCAGAAGTTGGCGAAAAGAGAAAATTTGAAGGAACTTCAGGTTCCAACAAAAAAAGCAAATTTTCAAAGTCTAAGAAGTTTGGAGGAGGCGAAGTGAAATGGTGTGAGAAGTGCAAGAAAAAGCACTCTGGGAAATGTAGTGAGGGGGTGACTTGCTAGAAATGTGGAAAGACTGGGCATTATGCCAACGAGTGTCCGTCCAACAAGAGGGTATGCTTTGGATGTAACGAAGAAGGGCACGCTTTGAAAGACTGTCCGAAGAGGAAGGATGCAGCAAAGCCCAATCTTCCACCAAAGCCAAAGGCGAGAGCCTTTCATATGACACTTGAAGCTGCAAAAGAAGTCGTCGATGTCTCTTCAGGTACCTTTCTCGTAAACGAATTGGCTGCCCAAATTTTGTTTGATTCTGGTGCCAATTACTCCTTTATTTCGCATGAATTTGGTAGAAAACTAGCTTTGCCTGTAGATAGACTAGTTAATGCTATAATAGTCGAGATTGCTAGTGGCAAGTTTGTACATGTTAGCCATCGTATGAAAAACATCCTCATTGACTTGGATGGGAATAAGTTCCACGAGGAATTATTGCCTATCGAGTTAAATGGATTCGACATAGTTTTAGGAATGGATTGGCTTAGCGCCAATGATGCCGAAATATTGTGTAGGAAGAAGATAGTAAAAGTAAACCCGCCAGGGAAAGAGTCGTTTATGGTGTATGGAGACAAACGCAGAGTAAACTCTGGAATCATTTCCCTAATGAAAGCCAGAAAGTGTTTGGCCAAGGGATGTACATCATATCTAGCGTTCGTGATCGATGCTAAGAAGGAAAAGAAGGAGGTGGAGAATATTCCGGTGGTGTGTGATTATCCGGAAGTCTTTCCCGAAGATCTTCCCGGATTGCCCCCTGATCGACAAGTAGAATTTCGTATCGACTTGTTACCAGGAACGACGCCGATAGCAAAAGCACCGTATCGATTAGCACCAACAGAGATGAAAGAACTTATGACACAACTTCAGGAGTTATTCAACAAAGGTTTCATTCGACCTAGTTCATCGCCCTGGGGAGCCCCTGTGTTATTTGTAAAGAAGAAAGACGGGAGCATGAGAATGTGCATCGATTACAGAGAGCTGAATAAAGCGACAATAAAGAACAAGTATCCGTTGCCGAGGATCGATGACCTGTTCGATCAGTTGCAAGGTTCGAGCTATTTCTCGAAGATCGATCTTAGGTCAGGATACCATCAGCTAAAGGTGAGAGAGCAGGATATCGAAAAGACTGCGTTCAGAACAAGATATGGACACTATGAATTTTTGGTTATGTCGTTCGGACTAACCAATGCCCCAGTAGCTTTCATGGATTTGATGAACAGGGTTTGTAAACCATACCTTGATAAATCCGTGATAGTATTCATAGACGATATCTTGATTTATTCGAAAAGAAAGCAGGAGCATGAAAAGCATCTGCGGGAAGCGCTAGAAGTTTTGAAAAAGGAGAAGCTGTATGCAAAGTTCTCCAAATGTGAATTTTGGATTCAAGAAGTCCAATTTTTAGGTCATGTTGTTAACCAAGAAGGAATAATGGTTGACCCAGCAAAGATTGAAGTTGTGATGAAGTGGGAACAACCAAAAAGTCCTATGGAGATTCGAAGCTTTTTAGGATTAGTCGGATATTATCGCCGATTTATCCAAGGCTTTTCTTTGATTGCTACTCCATTAACAGCTTTGACCCACAAAGGAGCTACTTATGCTTGGAATGAGAAGCATAAGGAAGCCTTTGAGAAGTTGAAGAAGAGATTGTGTAAAGCACCGATTCTTTCGTTACCCGAAGGAGTTAATGACTTCGCAGTTTATAGTGATGTCTCTGGAGTTGGGTTAGGTTGTGTTCTGACCCAAAGGGATAAAGTGATTGCGTATGCATCGAGGCAATTGAAAGAGCATGAAAAGAACTACCCCACTCATGATCTGGAGTTGGCAGCGGTAGTATTCGCCTTAAAGATATGGAGGCACTATGTTTATGGTACTAAATGCAAACTTTTCACTGATCATAAGAGTCTTCAATATCTCTTTAATCAGAAGGAATTGAACATGAGGCAACGGCGCTGGCTAGAGTTACTCAAGGACTACGACTGTGAGATACTTTACCACCCTGGTAAAGCAAATTTTGTTGCTGATGCTCTCAGTCGGAAGGTAAATCTTGAAAAGAAAAGGCCAAGAGCGTTGAGGATTGAAGTTGTCTCTACAATTGTGGAAAGTATAAAGAAAGCTCAAGAGGAAGATTTAGAGAGAAATGACCGAAAGGAGGAACGTTTGGGTAAAACGTTGGTGTTTGATACAAACGGTCAAGGACTGAAGGTATTCAAAGATAGTATTTGGGTACCTAAGACGGGAGGAGTAAGAGATCTTCTTATGGAAGAAGCTCACAAGACCATGTACTCGATTCATCCCGGCAGTACGAAAATGTATAGGGATCTAAAACCCTATTACTGGTGGCCGACGATGAAGCTTGATGTTGCTAAGTATGTGGCCGAGTGTGTAACTTGTGCTAGGGTTAAGGCACAACATCAGAAACTGTATGGGAGTTTAGAACCTTTACCTGTACCCATGGGTAAATGGGAAGATATTACCATGGATTTTGTGACTAAACTGCCCCGAACAAGGAACGGTCACAACATGATTTGGGTGGTTGTTGATCGCTTCACTAAGAGTGCGCATTTCATAGCCGCTAACGAGAAATGGTCTATGGATAAACTTGCGAATTCTTACGTGAAAGAAATTGTGAGGCTTCACGGTGTTCCGTTAACGATTGTATCCGATCGTGACAACCGTTTTACCTCAAGGTTTTGGAGAAGTCTACAAGAGGAATTGGGTACCAAGTTGTGTTTGAGTACAACTTACCATCCGCAAACCGATGGTCAGAGCGAACAAACATTTCAAACATTGGAGGATATGCTGCGAGCATGTACCCTAGAATTCCAAGGTAACTGGGATGAACACTTACCTCTAGTAGAATTTTCCTATAATAATAGTTTCCACTCAAGCATCAAGATGGCACCTTATCACGCTTTGTATGGGGAAAAGTGTCGAACGCCGTCATGTTGGCTGGAAGCTGGGGAAAAGTAGTTTATGGGACCTGAAATAGTCCATCAAACTGCTGAAATGTTGAAAGTGATTAGGGAAAGGATGTTGGCAGCTCAAGATCGACAAAAGAGTTATGCTGACAAGAAAAGACAACCGATATTCTTCGAAGTTGGAGATTCGGCTTTACTTAAAGTCTCGTCGTGGAAGGGACTTATAACATTTGGTAAAAGGGGAAAATTGAGTCCAAGGTTTATTGGACCATTTAAAGTTCTTCAGAGGATCGGGAAGCAAGCTTACAAGCTAGAATTACCGGAAGAACTGGAGGGTATTCATAACACCTTTCATGTGTGTTATTTGAGAAAGTTCACGGGAGATGTGCCCGACATAATTCCCATTTCTGAATTAAGGTTGGATGAAACAAGAGGTTAATTGAAGAACCTGAGGCAATCGTTCACCGTAAGACTAAGAAGTTGGGACGCAAGATGGTCGATTTATTGCTTGTGCGTTTGAAACATACGAATGGGCCAAATCTTACCTGGGAAACGGAGAGTGACATGATGAGTCGCTACCCGCATTTGTTTGCTGATGTGTGATTCCGGGGACGAAATCATCCTAAGGGGGAGAGAATTGTAACGCCCGTGTTTCTAGGCTAGACATTAATATTGATGTGATAGTCTAGGTTAACCTTTGTAACTCATTTTGAAGAAATGAAAAGGAATTATGTGAATATTATGTGTTTTATGCTTAATTATTAGGGTTTGATTAATTAAGAATAAAAATGAGCGTCAAAAATAAATATTAGATAAAGCCGATATCTATTAAGAAACTTGTAGTGGGTGTGACAAGGATTACGTATATATAAAGAATACCAAAATCCGAGTTATAACGAAGAAGTTATGACCTGTCGAAGTTTCGCGACAAAACCGGCACGGTGCCGAATGTCGTAAAAAGTGAGTTTTTGATAAACTACTGTTTAGCCTTAGTGATCTAAACGAAAGTCTCAGTGTTCGTTAAACCGAGAGTATGTATAAAAAGAACGTCCAAATCTGACTTCGTATGAGGAAATTATGATTTTTCGAAGTTTCAGCTTAGCAGTAGACAACTAAAAACTCGAATTTTAGATCGAGTGATTTTTAGCCGATACAACCTAAACGAGAATCGAAGGTCTCGTCAATAGTAGCACAACGGTAAAAAGACAGACGAAAACGGACGTCGGATGAAGAAGTTATGAATTTTTAACGGATTTCCTGTCCCGGTCTGTTAAAAATAATAATATAAAAATTAAAGTCAAAATTAGCCGACAAAGTCTAAACGAAAGTTGTAGAGCGTAATTTTACCTACGCGTGCATATAAAGAACGTCAAAAATGGAGATCGTATGTGAATGTTATGGATTTTAGAAGTTTTGGCACGAAAATCAAGAAAATTTGCCAAAACCGAGAAATTTCGCAAGGTGGACTTCGGCCACCTCACCCTCGCTCAAATCGTGCCACGTGTCCAATCTGCTGAGTCATCCGAGGCCACCTGTCAACGCGTGTCGCATTCTCTTCGGACCGAAGGCTCGGCCAATCAGAAGCTGCCTCGTACCCTTTTATCGCGTGTCCGATCTTCGCAGGGAGTGCCACGTCCGAAGTCTCGGACTAGACCTCGGTCCAATCAGGAGCCTCCAGCGAGACCCTCGCATGCGTAACCCACGTGCGAGCCACCTGCGCGCCTTCGCTCTGCTGCTGTCGCGTGTCATCGCTGCTGACTCACCATCCGAAGCCTCCCCTATAAATAGAAGGTTGCGAGCCTTCTCGGGTACTTTTAAGAAATTGCCATCTTTCACCCATTTTTCAATATTTTTACCATTTTGACATCCCCTAAAGCGCCGTTATCAATTATAACACCCGGAACACGCCCCGAAGTGCCCGAAGACCCGTAAAATTTATCTTTTCGGTTTCGAAGCCCGCCCCTCGCAGAGCCCGGTTTCTCAATAAAACTCCCGGTTTTATTAAAAACGAACGTTTTAGGTAACGAATTGCTGCCCGATTATCATCAAATCATGTGAGTGTATAGTCACCTTCATCTTACACCTAGATATGAAGTATTTTCTATAAAATATGTGCTACGTGTAATTATATTAATTGTTTAATTGAGGTGACTGTTTCATAGATGTTTTATACAAGTTTTAAACTGTATATGTATTTTTATCTACAAATATGTTGGGTAAAACATGGGTAGATAGTTGATGTGTGATGAAAAAAAATGATGAGAGGCCTCGATGTGATTGTGATCCAGTCATCTAGCGGAGTTTGGATGACGACCACGGACTTTTCTAGACAGTCCAGTGGAACGTTGGCACGCCCGCAAACTGTAGGTGTTAATGAACTTGGGTGTTCATTTGTTGTACTCCATCCCCCTCATGGTTGCCTTTAGGAGATGTATGGCTGAGGAGTACCCTTAGCAACAGTGTCCATCCCGATGATATTCTTTAGGCTAGGTCCCTTGTGATAAGTGTTTAGGGACGTAAAGTGAGGATAACGGGAACGGGTAATCATGGTTATTGTTGATTGATGAACTTAATAAGTTTATTATTATTGTGGGTTGAAAACCCTATATGCTTACCAGGCTCCCAAGCCTGACCTACTCAGCTTTTTATGATACAGGTAGTGGACCCCGAGCATAGTCGGAGGACGATGAGAGATTTTTGGATTATAGGCCAGTAGTTGTAAATAACTGTTGAAAGGCTTATAATGTCTTGTTTATGCTTTTGATCTGTATCGGAACATGACATCCCGAGGTGTTGATATGAAATGAAATTATATATTTCTTAAAGAAAGGTTTTGACAAACTTTTATCATGTTTTGTTTTGGGGACCAATTCCGCAACATCTTTTAAAAAGATTTCTCTGACTTTATTTTAAAAAGCATAAATTAAATCGGTCTTTTCTGGCCGATAAATTAGGGGATGTCACATGTAAGCCTGGGAGTTTGAATCGAAATAAACAAACTTTACTTCGCATTACCGCCTCTAGCCTCCAAAAATCTGATGGCCCTACTGCTTTTCGAGTTAAAATCAAGATCTTCGACAATCAACATCGGTACCCATGATTGATGAAATGAACGATGCACCATTTGAATATCCAACTCAAAACATCCATTGCATAACATGAGTTGAAGAAATGGATGTTTAGGTCTCTAATAGGTGATAACTTAAAGGAAGATGGTTGAATACAAACTAATAAGAAAATTAAAACAATACATATTCTAAATTTCAATTATTTTATTGATGTGAATAAAATTGAATACAAACAGTAAATCCTAAGAGCATAATCGTGATTAAATATATGTTATTTTAGTGATTTTAGTGTTATCAACATATTTTAGTGTAGTTAGTATTATTTTTTAGACAAACTGAGTTGAATTTATTTCCCAAAACTGGAGGCGTGGAGTGCACACTCGGATTGATAAATTTCAATTATTTTAATACAAACTAATAAGAAAATTAAAACAATACATATTCTAAATTTCAATTATTTTATTGATGTGAATAAAATTGAATACAAACAGTAAATCCTAAGAGCATAATCGTGATTAAATATATGTTATTTTAGTGATTTTAGTGTTATCAACATATTTTAGTGTAGTTAGTATTATTTTTTAGACAAACTGAGTTGAATTTATTTCCCAAAACTGGAGGCGTGGAGTGCACACTCGGATTGATAAATGTGGAGTCATGAATACGGGAGTTCGGGGGCAGCACCCCTAGAGGGGCCCAAGGGCTTGAGCCCCTAACAGAAATGGTTCTAGAAAAGTATTTTCCCACAAAAATCCATATATTACATCATTATTAAATTGGCACACAAAAAAGGTATTATGTGTTTGTGAATCAGATTAGTCCTATAATGTGGCTCGATTTCTTGGATTATCCCATAAGTTTGCATTCGTGTAACCCTAGAAAAAAAAGGGACAAATTACAAATTTCAAAAAGTGTTTCAATAACGATCCAAGAAATCATCCAATTTATTGTTATTTGAAAACCCTAAATTCTAAAATTTAAAATCTGTAACTTTTGCAAGGAATAACAATGGAAAAATCTGTTAGGGACATGAATGCGAAATTCAGAAAACTGGAAAATTTAGAAGGAAAATACTTTCGTCGTTTGTAGATCACCAGTCTGAAAGTTGTTCATGTTTTGAATACTCCTACACCAGAAGCAATAAAATATGATGTTGTGGAACATACCAGAAAAAGATGCAAGTGGGTCAACAATGATTACATATGTTGTGGACACATCTTGAATGGTATTTCTAACTCTCTCTTTGATGTCTATCAAAATCATGAATATGCAAAAGATCTTTGGGATGCCCTAGAATCCAAGTACATGATAGAGGATGCCTCTAGTAGGGAATTTATTGTCAGTGATTTTAACAATTACAAGAAGGTGGATTTGAGGTATGTCACGAAAAAGTACTATGAACTCATGAGGATCTTGGGACAATTTGAACACATAAGATGAAAATGGATAGTCCATTTTTGTCTCAAGTGATATTGACAAATCTCCCCCATCCTAACAAAAATTCAAACAAACTTTGAAACACCAAAAGGAAGTGTTGTCTCTTGTACAACTTTGCAGTCACTTGAGAACTGAGGAGGGCCTTCAAATTCAAGAAAATGGAAAAGGAAAGGAAAAAATAAGTTCTTGCTCTTCTGTGAATATGGTAGAAGATGATGAACATCAAAAAAATAACAAAGGGAAAAAAGAAGAAGAAAGATGACCACCATAAAGGTTCCAACAAGAAACTAAAACTTGTGTGTTGGAAATGCAACAGAATTGGTCACATGAAACATGATTGTCGTTTGAGGAAGAACAAAAATGGTGTAAGAACTTCTGGACAAGGATCTAAGGATCAAGGTCCAAAACCACAACAAGGCCAGAGTTTAATTTCTGGAAGTACTTTTGTTATATATCATGTAACACTTATTTCTGAGGTATTTTATGTATATGATGATGATGATCCTGCATAGTCGATAGACTTGGGGGTGACAAGTCATGTATGTAAATATCACCACTGGTTTAAGGAGTATGAAGTAGTACATGTCGGATCAATGTTGCATATGTGAGACCATAATAAAGCACATGTTGTATCTGGTGGTGTAATAAATAAATGCGGTTACAAACAAGTGTATGAATCTGATAAGTATATCTTTTTCTAAGTGTGGTACATTTATAGGATTTGGTACTTTACTAATGGTATGTTTAGATTGGATGTAAATGACAATGATGCAGCTTCTATATATTTAGCATGTTCTAGTATTGATGATTCTTCTATTTGGCATGCTTGTTTAGGACATGTACATTATAAAAGAATGCTTGAAATGTCTAAAATGGTTTAATACCACATTTATACATAAACATATATAAGTGTAAAGTTGTATGCTAATTATGATTACTAGACAACCTTTCCAAATATAAAAAGGAATTCTGTTATGCTTGAACTAATATATAGTGACCTATGTGATTTGCATGCAACTCCATCCTTAGGTAATATGAATTACATTGGTAAATTTATAGATGATTATTCTCATTTTTGATATGTATACTTGTTACATTCTAAGGATGAATCCCTTGATAAATTTAAAATTTTAAAACTACAGTTGAGTTGCAACAAAAAGATTTAATCAAAAGGCTTCGCATTAATAGAGGTAGTGAGTATTATGATGTCACTCCGTGTGACAACCCGAGAATTTTTTGCTTTGAAAGCTCAGTTAGTCAACTCAACTGAGTGTCAGACTCATTGGTAATGAGTTCTAGCCTGCTTAAAGGTCATTCTAAGGAGTTTTAAGACTAGTACACTTAAGGAATAGGTGTTAGAATGTACCTGCTAGAGACACTGTTCAACGAATCAAGCCTTAAACTTTTCATTTAGAGTTCACGGCCACAACACTTGAGTTTACGGCCGTAAACTCAAGGTGGGCCGTAAACTCCTTCCATATAGGCTCATACCCTTCAACTTTCTTCATTCTTTCATTTCCAACTCAAGAACACTCCATTTCTCTCTCAACTATAATCCCGATTTTCATCCTAGATCTTCAAAAGTTGTAAGTGTTCTTCCTTGATTTGTTGATACATCTCCTAATCTAGTATCATCTAATGATTTCATTCATGGAAATCATCTTTTCTTAGATCTTCAAGAAACACCAAGAACACACACTAGTGTTCTTGGACCTTAATCACCATTTCAAGCCTCTATATCGTAAGTACTCTTCCCTATACTTGATATCTAGTTAAGACTCATGCTTAGAGCCTTGAAAACATCAAGAATGCAAGACCAAAAGGAGTTTACGGCCAAGCCATCTCCCATGGCCGTAAACCCCTATAAGGGTGCCATTTTGGCCATAAACCCTCCTAGATGCAAAGCTTGTGACCTAGAACCCTTCCTTGATGGAAATAGGACCTTAAACTACTCTCAATTGTATAATGACCATGAGTTTACGGCTGTAAACTCCATGCTTGGCCGTAAACTCATCAAAAGCCTCCATTGAGTTGGTCTTTCTCATCCTTGTGTAGAGCAAAAGTCCCTTAAGCTTCCTTAGCCTTCAAACACACACTTATGCATGTTTGACCATGAGTTTACGGCCGTAAACTCCCTTGGCTGTAAACCCATGGCAGTAAACTCATGATAGTGCCATTCCACTTTCCTTTGATGAATCCCATGTGATTCCAACACTTGGTCAAAGTGTTTCCTAGTCCCGTGAGGTGTTTCCTTGCATTGGTTTGCTTCCAAACACTATATTTATGTCAGTATATGCCAATATATGTCATTTAGGACTTGTTGTATCTCGGGACTTCATTCGTGGAACTTCTCATCCTTACACGGGTATTCGTTGAATCACCCACATCAGGTGAGTTCATACCCCATAATGAATCTTTTAACTGTTTTAAATGCTTTTTAAGGGGGCGAATACAAGTTGAACACAATGATAATTGTGTAATTGTTTGTCATAAACATCTTTCAAAAGATTTCTTATGTCTTTTATAAGTGATCAAAACATTTCAAAAACTCTTTTAAAGTTATGTTACTTTATATAGTTTTACAAAACTCCGTTTTTAAAGTACAAGCATAACTTAGTAGATAAATGAGTCTTTTCAATAACAGTTCAAGTAAAACATTAGTAAACTATAATAGGTATAGTTTAGGAAGATACTACTCATTACTTCTAGTACAATGAAGCATACAAAGAGTCAGTTCATACATGAGTCAAAGCATACTATTATGAGAAACTAAGAGAACATACTATTATGAGAAACTAAGAGAACATACTATGATGAGAAACTAAGAGAACATACTATGATGAGAAACAAACAGAACATACTACATACTAGACAGAGAGAACATACAATACATATATAAGTATACTATAACATAAATGTGAATCACTGTTTCGCGGCATGGCATCACCTGTCATGGTTCGATTTGCAGCCAGAATCTCCTAGAGGGAGAGCGTGAATTTGGGTATAGACATATACTGGATTGACTATCCTACACCTTGATGTTCGCTACAGTGGGATTTGCAAGTCTACGGGTGCCAAATGTCATTTCTTCCGACGTCTTTCATCGTCGTGTTATTAGTCGATAGTATGGTGCAATCATATCACAGTATAACTTAAATGACAATTGGTTTAAGGTAGGTAGTACATCAGTAGTTACTATAATACAACACTACAGTACTATTATTATTTCCCCATTTCATTCACATTGTGATCTTATCACAATAAACGGTAATGTAAAAACTATATTTTTGGTTAATGATAGTCTCACATGGGAAAATACACACTCATACAAGAAACAAACATAGATAACATTAGATGCCTTGGTAGAAGGCTACGTTTAGTAGAAAGGACCATAATGCTAACCTTATGATTCCTTAATGTATACATCAAAGGATATATATATCAATTGGATCCGACAGGTAATAAGATGTGTGCTCTCCGCTTCATTTCCTGTTCCTTGTTTGGTTGTGGGCTTGGAACGAATTCACCTAGTCTATTTTCTATTCGAATCTAGATATATATATGCTCAGTATACATTAAGTCATCATAAGGGTACCAAGTATGGGTCAAGTCATAGGACACAGAGTCAACGCACAGTTTTCTAGTACAAAACATACTTTCCAAATCAGAACTTTTGGTATACAAAACTAGAAACTTACCAATTAAGGGTTTAATCCATTTTATTAAACCATTATAAACTTAAAGGACCTTAGGTGATTAACTCTATAATACCTGAGTTTATACATCATGGTTATATATCATTAATACCCAATAGGTAGTTGGATGTATGCTTTCCGCCTTACTTCCCGTTCCTTGTTTGGTTGTGGGCTTAGGGCAGATTCACCCAATTAACTTTCTATTCGATATTAGATCATATATATCCAGTATAAACTAAGTGATTATAGAAGTAATCACTGTGGTCACCATTTTATTATAAGAAATAAGGGTTTTCTTAAAGAATCTTTTCATTAAATATAAAGGAACCATTACAATTAACTCCATGAGTAACAAGTGAATACACCAGGGTTATATACAACAATGATCTAACAACCAATGGGATGTGTGCTATCCACCTTACTTCTTGTTCCTTGTTTGGTTGTGGGCTTAGGACAGATGCGCACATTCGATTGTTTGTTTACTCTGAGTTTTATATAACTTGTATCCATTTAGTACTCATAGAAAGGATTGTAGAATCATTTTTACATATCTTTCATTAAAGTAGGAAATATAGGATTTTCTGAGAGGAACAGGGGAACTTTTCTAAACAGAACATACAACTTACTACATTTTTCAACTACATTTTTAACAACATTTTACAATAACTTTCTACAACTTACTTACATCAATAAAATCTTATGAACTCACCAGCTTAATTGCTGATCAACTCTTTCAAATAACTTGTATTCTCAGGAGCCTAGTAGACAGGTACTCGTGCTGGGAATTCAGAAGATGGAGCATAATAGCTTCAAGTCTTGTTTTGTTATTTGCTTATGTATTCTATGTTTTGTGAACACACACATTGTAAACACTTTCTTTATAATGAAATGGTTGTTCATTACTTGCTTACTATGATGCATGTCTTGTGATACTAAACATGACGTCCTCCACCCCCGAACGTTTCCGTCGTTCCGGTTTTGGGGTGTGACAGATTGGTATCAGAGCATTGTTTATAGTGAACTAAGTATATCAACCGATAAAAGATATACAACTATAAATACAATGGGGCTTATGTGCTCTAGATAATGATATATTTTAAGAGTATAACGATAAGTTATAAAAATATACCTACTTACTTATACATGTACATACTAGACCAAGTATCACAAGAAGAACAGAACTAAAGTATTTAAAGGTTGAACACTGTCGTCAAACCTGAACAATTATGTAATCATAGCTAGGATCAATATAGCCTGATCAACTATATTCATTCGAGATGTGACCGACATGTTTTGGGAGCGATGTGGTGTTGCAACAGTCTTATAACTTACCTAAACACCAGTCAAGAGAATACTAGATCAAGTACATTAGAGTTAGAATACTATAGGAGTATTCTATGATACCATAACGCGATAACAAGTTTAAAACATACCAAGTACATTACGTTAAAATACTATAGGAGTATTTTAGGCACCATACAAATAACTTATGTGATAACTTAAAAGACCCTTACGGATAGGTCTATAATCTTACAATGTATACTCCCAAGGTTTTATATAAATTGAGATCTTATAGACTTAGAATTTGTGATCTACGCTTCACTACCCATTCCGTATTTGGTTGTGGTTTTAGAGTAGGATCACTTATTCGAAGGTCTATTTAATCTTGAATTATATACAACTTGTATACCTTGTGCAATTATAGGAGGACTCTGTAAGGATCACCCCATAAGTTACCTTAAATCTCATAGATTCTTTAGTCACTTCCATTCTCGCACGACAAGCCCAGATAGATTTAACCACTTCCTCATAGTAGACAACAGAAGAGTCCAGGAGGAACAAGAGCAAGTTCATGAGAAGTTTTCAAAGAAGGATCAGCCGAAGTAACCAAAATGTCTTACACATCACACTAATAAATAATAATCTTGGTTAACTTAATGAGTTAGTGGAAACACTGTTCACATTATGTGTTAGGATTATTTTCTTACATGCAGCTGGTAACAGTTATTCAGGCAACAGATATTCATTCGAGGATAGCCATTTCAAATTCATAGAGTTTATTAGGTATAGACTCTTTTATGAATTGTTTCTAGAACCCTGTGGAAGTCAGGACCCGATACATCCAGAACTAGGATAACCTTGTCTTTTCAGCTTTCGGCTTGTGTCCATTGCTTTAGACTTATTCCGTCTCATCTTTGTATTCTTTTAGCAAAGATGCCTCCTCGCAGATCAAATAGACGCACTACTCCGATAACTCCAACTCAACCGCCACTACCTCCGCCACAATTCGATACTGCTACTCTCCCTGCAGCGATATCCTCCACAGTGGCAACTGCTATAGCTCACCTCGGTGAAAGTGGTACCTTCGGATCTGGTAGCGGTACCCACTTAGCCAACCCTAGAGCTACTCACGGACACCCAAGGGAGTGTTCGTATAAAGACTTCATGAACTGAAAACCAAATTCCTTTAATGGAAATGGTGGCGTCATCGCTCTGATGCGATGGTTCGAGAAAACAGATTCGGTCTTCGAAATCTATTCGTGCCCCGAAGGGAGCAAAGTGAAGTTTGCTGCCTGCACCTTCTCTGGCAGAGCCCTGACATGGTGGAACAACCATGTTAAGTCACTGACCCTATCAGTGGCTAACTCAATAGGTTGGGAGAACCTAAAAGCGATGATGCTGGAAGAATACTGCCCGAGGGGCGAAGTTCAAAAGCTAGAGCAAGAACTATGGGAGCTCACTATGGTCGACTCAGACATAGTGACCTACACTGACCGGTTCAGCGACCTAGCGGCTCTATGCCCCGGGATGGTTACCCCGAAGAGCAAGAAGATAGAAAGATACATCTGGGGTCTGACTGCACCGACCGAAGGAGATGTGTTGTCTTCTAACCCAGCCACATTCGATAGAGCCAAACGTCTGGCCCAGCGACTCATCGACCATGGAGTCTGCCATGGTGTAGAAGTCCTCGTTCCCGAGCCATCAAAGGGAAAGGACTATAAATGGAAGTCGGGGAACAAGAGGAAGAAGAAGCGAACAACACAGGACACCCTGCAAGAACAAGAAGCGAGCACTATGTACGCCGCTACAACGCCTGCTACTCCAACACCTGCCAGTCGATATGCTGGAACCCTCCCGAAGTGTGGAAAGTGCAACTATCACCACACCGGAGTATGCCGGGAAATGCAGTGTTTGAACTGCCACAGAAAGGGACACACAGTCCGTTTCTGCAGGGCACCGGCTCAACCGATCTCCCAAGTCCCCGGAGATGAAGAAAACCAAGCCTGTTATGGCTGTGGTGAGACTGGACACTATCAGAGGGACTGCCCGATAACAAAGAAATCAGGAGCGGATGGACGAATTCTGATGATCACCGCAGGGGAATCGACCCCAGAGTCGTCAGCGAGCAGCGGTACGTTTTCGAAATAGTAATTACTTTGAAAATTAATTTATATTCATATATGATTAAAACTTGGGGAAAACACTTAAAAAGTAATTATAATACTCACATATTAAAATAGATCACAGTATTCAAGAGAACTAAAAGATCCGTTTAGATAAGCTATGATGGCGTAGCATATACATCATGGTTGTGAATAACTAAGAGGTTGCAGGCTTAGAGTGAGTGATTCCGCCTTAATCCATGCTCCTTATTTTGTTGAGGATTTGAGGCAGAGTTACTCAGTCGACTGTCTTATTCATCTTAAATATTCATAATTTGTATATGACAGGCGATCGTAGTGGTACCAAGGAGGATCATGATATAGAGTATCATCACCAGTTATTAAAACACTTTCATTTGTATGTATGCGCGCATAGCGGTACGATACGTAGGAGTGTTAACATCAAAGGGAAAACAGAAAGCACTGGATCATTTACAAAGAGTACATTGTCGAACACATTAGGAGTACATAGTCGAACACACTAGGAGTACATTGTCGAACACACTAGGGATACTTCATCGTATAACAGACGTTTCTTTCAAATTGTCCAAAACTTTGTTCAGTAAAGAGTCCGTTACTATCATTCGTCATGAATTGGTGTGGTTTCTCACCATACTAAGTTCATATGTTTCTATCGCCTCGATCGTCAAGTTCATGAAACCTTCATCATTCGTATCGACAGTCCGACCTAAACCTCAGTTTTATCTTTCGTATTCTAAACCCCGAAGTACTCGTGCGAAGAGTGCTTTGTCCTCCGAAGCCTTATCGTCGGATGTCCGCAGACCGTCACGAAATACCACACGTCCACCAGACCAAGTTCGAGCAGAGAGGCTATGGACGAATACAGCCCACCTATCACTATTATGTGTATACGCGAGGGTGGTATATGATTATGATTACGCAGATTTAGTATGTGTGTTTCCGCCCTATCTCCTGTTCCTTGTTTGGTTGTGGACCTGGGGCAGAGTCGCACATCCGACCGTCTTACTAATCCTAATTATATACGACTTGTATACACGAGGTAACGATAGATGGACCAAGTACGAATCCTATGGTCCATAACTATATTTGGTATGTACTTGACCCGACCCGGCATGGTCCATTTGGGTTGCACTTCACCGGCACAATTTATATGGATAGTCTTTTGAGAATAGTATATTTATGATTTATATTAATATATTATAAGTTCTAAGATATTAATATGGAATCATATTATTTAATTAGTATTGATCAAGAATTAATTTAGAATTAATTAAGTGATCAAAAAGAACTAATTAAATATGGACTCTTATATATATGGAATGGGCCAAGTTCATTTAGGTTGGGCTAAGCTTTCATGGATGGTCCATGGAGCTTTTAACCCATGGATCCTATGTAAATGAAAGGTCATGGGTATTAGGGTTTACATGGATGTAACCCTAATCCTCCATAATATATAAAGGGGTCTTTGGCTCACAAAATTGGCATAAGTGTGTGAAAATAAGAGTGGGCCGATTTTAGTGTGCATACATATTCTCTCAAGTTCTTCCAAGGTGTTTTGGTGATTTGTGATTCCATTTGAGGCTTCCACACTATTGGGGCGAAGCTCTTAAAGCTTGAAGACATCAAGCTACATCAAAAGGTATGTCATCCAACTAGAACTTTGTAGTATAGGTGCTTCATAATATGCTAGTTAGGATGAAACCTTGGAATAGTTAATATTTGCATGTATAATAGAGAAAACATAGATCCAAGGTTTCTAGGGTTGCATGTACACCATAGGAGTGTTAGAATGCTCAAAACCCAACAGTGGTATCAGAGCCATGGGTTGTTTTCTGTTATATTGATGCAAATGTTTTATTTTCAAGTTGAAAAAAAAGGAAAAAAAACATGACGTTTGTCAAATTGTAAGATAATTACGTGTTTTGTGAAAAACGAATTATTTGTAAAATTTGAATCATTTGTTATATGAGTTGAATTAGGTCAAATTTAGTAAAAGATAAAATGATATGATTATTTTATTAGTTTTAAAAGTTTGATCTAAATGTTTTAAGGAGTTACATATTTTGTCATAAAATTTTGGAGCTCAAAAGTTTTTTTTAAAGTTGTGATCTAAAGAGTTTTTTGAAACCTCCATAAGTTATGGATATGAAAAGGTTTTTAAAAAAAAATTGATTCAAAGTTTTTTATGGAGTTACAAAACTTAGTCTTAATGTTTTAAAGAATTCCATAACTTGTTCTTAAGTTATGGAACATGAAAAGTTTCATCATAAAACAAGTATTTAACTCCATAAGTTATGGAATCCAAAAGTTTTCAAGAGTTATAAAACTTGCCCTCAAGTTTTGGAATTTGGAAAAAGTTTTTTTATGATAAAAAAAAAAGAATTGAATTCTAAAACTCTTGGGTTTATAACTTAAACACTTAATTAAATGGTTTTAATTTTGAATTTAATAATTGGAATTATGATGTTTTTAGTGAATAATTCAATTAACTCTTATAGACTTTATTAATAGATAATTAAAGTGTTTAATTAAAAGAGAATTAATAATTCCATAATGACATGGTTTAAATTTAATTAAATTAAGAGTATAGTTTAGTTAATAGATTAAACCACAAAGTATTTTAAATGTCTAAAATACACCCTTATACTATTATAATATTAAAAGTTTAATATATTATATGTATAAAAGCAAGTCGTCTTACCATTAGTAGGCCTCATTCACGAAGCCGGTCTATAAGGGGGGTATAAGGTTACTGCCTATAAAATGGCAGTTTAATGGGTGTCCACTCTCACCCACCGCTTCCTTGACTGGTGGAGGGTCGTTAGCCGAACAGGTAGGACAAGGACTATAATTCTCCCTTCATTAAAAGTATTAATGATAAATACTAAGCAACTAAACCTTTTATAAATTCCCAATCTTAGTTACTTAGGAAAATGTGAATAAGGTGCTAATCAATGAAATTACACTTTGCACTTTGTTTAAGCTGTTAGTGGAGCGTGTGTGGTTATCCGGCACACTAACCTGGACTTAACAAGGTAGGCAAAGGGTAACTTAATGTTTATCATAGTATCGTTGGAGCGTGTGTGGTTAACCGGCACATCGATTGAGGGGTAAATATTAAGGGTGCCAAGTATATTTGCATGGTTACTTCACACCTTGTTTTGTGATCCTCGGCATCCCAGTCACAAAACCTGAAGGGCACACTCGAGATTGAAACATGCCATTGAAAAGTTCAATGAATCTCAAAAGAATCTAGGAGTTTCAAAACCAATTAAAACCTAATAATACATTTCGTTTATCTTGGTGGAAACTGGTGAATCGTCATTCACCTACCTTCAAATATTTTATAGCTTGGATTACGACATCCCTCTTCCAAGTTATAAAGTAGTTTATTGGGTCCTAGCCTTAATATATCATATTGGGTGTTATATTAAGGACCTAAATCAACTTTACGTGAATTTCTCCCATTGTTGATGTCTGGTTTAGACAACAATGATCTTCCCAAACCAAGCTTTCCTAATGAATATGACTTCCCGAGTTTGGCTCATGGAAGTCATACTTCTCTTCCTCCACCTCCTCCAATTATTCTTCCTAACCCACAAGTTCAAGGTCACTCAAGCCCTAATGGCAAGCAAGGTCTATGTGTGATCACATCTTAGAGATGAAGTCACATATTGACAAGCCGGGAGAGTTGGGTGTCAAAGTCTTGAGAAAATTGGATGTTCAATCACTTTCTAAGTCACATAGTGAGTTCCTTTGGGATTACTATGAAACAGACTATGACATGAACCTTAATGATCATATCTATTTGCTTGGTGCTGCTGAATCAGCAATGATTTGGAACGATAGTAAAACGAATTTGATTAGAAGATCAACTTCCCAAAAACTTTATGGACAGTGACAATGGTGACACTGGAAATCCAGAAAAAGCATTCTTTTCCCAATGGAAAGGGATTGGCCATAGTCAACCTGGTTGACCAAATGGTAAAGAGAAAGGCTAAGTCTGAGATAGTCCCATTACCAAAGGGTCCATATGTTTATTTTGCCAAAGGAAGGGGCGTTGATTGCAAAGCTGCCAAATTTACCTAAGGATGTTAAAGTCAATAAGTTTGACTCTACATCAGGTAGAGCCCATTATCTAACTCTGTTAAGTTCTATTCTGAGATCCTCATTACATGATGTGACTGGGTCACATGTTGATGTTTTAAGAATCAAAGAATAGAGAGAAATCTTAAAGGAAGTATATGCTGATTCTGATCGCGAAGGTGGATTTCGATCGCATCAGAATTTTGAGCAGTTGCTTAAGAAGTTATGATATATTGCTAAGGAATAGATAACAACAATTTTCCATGTGGATTGTAAGGATAAGTTTTTCCGCAAAGTTTTAAAATAAAAGAAAATTGTTTAATTTTATTTATTTGAAGTATCCTTACAATGGCATTTGTGGAAAATTGTTGCTTATATGATTCCACTGACAGCAATATTGGAAAATGGATTTGATTCTTTCATTTGTGGTAGTGTCTAAATTTACCAAATCAGGAAAGTTCCTCATCGCCCAAGTTTCAATTGGACCGAAACTTGGAATCATGCAAGTTGAATAGTATGATGAATGAGAACTTTCAAGCATTGGAAAATCAAGACTAATTACTTGTTCACATGGATGTGTGAGTCAAGTGAAGGACTAAAGGGATCGAGTACACATTCTTGTGCACTGGTCATGTCCACCACAAAGCTCGTTAAGACTATTTGATTTACTAAAGTTTAGTAAATATGGTTATACTTACAAGTTTAAGTATAATTCTGAAACATTGGAAAAGTCTCAATGTATGGAAGAACGAATGGGAAGAATCAAATTAGGCAGAAAGATAAAAGTTTCTCAAATCTGAAAAGATGGGAGAGTACTTTAGTATCATGTTTGTGATCATCTTAATGATTTAGAAATCATATCACAATTAGTCCTCTAAAGGTCATCTTAGTGCATTCTTATGACTAAGAAGAGGAGTCATGAATTGTTGAAATGGTTAGATCAGGAAGATGAGTCATACTTCGTTCCAAAACAATTCTTAGAGTCATACTCCAAGATTGTAACTTGAGTGACATATCTTAAAGAAAGGTTTAAAACACTTGTCAAATGTAAGAGTAAAAGTGTCCTACTCTTGTACATTTGAAATTGGTAAGTTGTGATGTTTTGGATAAAACAAAGACCAACTAAGGCCAATTGTGTGAAGTGTTTGTCTTGATAAAGAATCCGCACTATCTCTTGAATATTTGGCAAGATAGTCTTATATGTCAAGAGGATAGTGGGAGTCTTAAAGATCCTAAAAAGAATTTCAAGAACTAATCAAGAATAAAACCTGAGGTTCTTCACTAGCACACGACTTGAGGTTTATAACCTATCGTGTTGACATATTCTGTGCCCATTCCAGTTAAAGTTGGCTTTGCATAGGAGTTCTGAAAGTTCTCAATTGGTTGCATAACAACTTGGAAGCAATGGCAGGCCCTGTACTGCCAGGTGGCAAGAAGTTAAGATTGCATAAGTTCAGTCCATATGAGTTTGGATTTGTCATTATCCTTGTCTTGTGACTATGGTTTTGACGATTCACATGGATAAGAACACATACACCATAAAATCTAAGGGTCATAAGGTTTCTCTCCGATTCATGAAAATGATGGTGAGGAAACACTTCCACCAAGTAGATTTGAAGCAGATGGCAAAAGGTCTAAACAATTGAGACTATGATTACGACATCCCTTTTCATAGTTCTGAAATTGTTTAGACACACATGCATGCTATCTAAGGAAAGGTGTATGATTTTGATAAAGTTTTATCAAAGCATCTCGTATCAGAAATCTGAACTTTGGTAAGAAAGTCAATAAAGTATTGATTTCTAGAAGTCCAGCTGATTTCTAAGTACATGTCAAAGCTAGTGGGAGCATAAGTGTTATGCTAATAATCATCATGTTAGTGGGAGCATGATAATTATTGTTAGTGTTGCAAGTTAGCAATGTTAATTATAGAAAACAAAAGTTTCAATTCGTGAGGCTGCAGGGATTGAAAAAGTTGTTTTGCTATAATTAAGGGAGAGGATATACTTCATTTCAGTTCTAAAGGCTTAGATTGAGACCTTAATCATCTTTAGTCAAGAATATATATATGAATTTCATGTTGGATTGGTTCAACTTAAGGAAATTCTATATATTGCGTTCTCAAAATTCGATTATGATTACGGCATCCCTCTTCATAGTCAAATTTTGAAAACATGGCAAATAAAAATATTGTAGCAAAAGACTGGTCTAGAATCATGTCTTTATGTGAGACATCATGAATCGTGTACCATTTGCTTTGGGTACAGGATCGATTGCATGTGCTATAATATTTGCCATTTCTAAATTTTTCCAAATGCCCAGAGGCATTAAGAAGGGAAAAGGTCTAGAATTGGATATGACTAAAACGATTAAGCAATTGTCGAGGACAATCTGAGGTTTACCAAAGATTGGTTGCTCAGGGACAGTTGGAAGTATAGTGCTAATTTTGGAAGGACCATATTGACATATTCTGAAAAGAGGCATCTTTTGTTCAGAAGTGATAGTCAAAATGAGAATATGGAGTTGTCTCCATAGGTGGAAGTTATCTGTGTAAGATTAGAAAACTTAATGCAAGAAGCATGTCCAAAGCAATGTACTTTGAATATGAGACGTAGTTTCCATGGAGTTGAACTCCATTGAATACCTTATAATGACTGTTGTCAAGTCTTTGTGACTTTTTACATATTCATTACAGGAGGGTCAGTGCATATAAGTTTAAAATCTAAACAGATTTCGATAAATGATAGGAATTTGAAATTCTCACATTTTTCGATAAGGATTTGGGAGTGTGAAATTAGAATCATTGAAATTATGTTCAATTGGTTTATTTCACAAAGTAAGGATCATAGACAAACATAGAGTGCATACTTGCTGTATGGCAAAGCTATTGTTTAAGAAAAACATAGTGTACATGCTTGGAGCATGGGACAACTAGTGTTTTTAATTCAAGTATAAAGTTGATAAAACCGAAACAATGAATAATGAGTAATCAGTATGGTGATAAATAAAAGTGTTTATTTATATTCATAGGGTTTGATACCATATTTGATTCATTTATTCTTGTGTTTCACTTTGCATGTTTTGACTTCCAGAATATCTAAGTCGCTCTTACTGAATGATTAAGTTATTCAAACCATCCACAGTCGGTCATATGTTGGAAGTAGATATGAATCAAGACTGTCATAGGTTGGTTTGTAGAGGTCCAAGTTGGTGGACAAAGTGGTGCTACAACACTCATGAGTGCTCATAAGTTCTGAGTATTGGATTCAACCCGCGCTCATTTGAATCACTTCATGGATTTTATCACGAGTGATCATGAGACGATAATATCATATATTCTTCAAACCTAGAGATATGAGTTGTTGCTATGAGTTGGTTATACATTGATTGCACGAAAACACATTTGGTAACTCGATGTTATAAAACGTACCTTTGTGTATGATTCAACAAGTAGTAGAACAAGCCATATGAGTCGAAGTTTATCCATTCCTTTTACCTTCGGGATAAAAGCGATATCTGTGGGCCCCTCGATGATTTAGCAATGACACATGTGAGTGCTTGGCCAAGCCAGGACTGATTTGATTTGTTCAATCAGTCAGTCATCATAAATCGAAAATCGGGAAACAACAAATGGACAGAGAGAATGATTATAATCCATGTCTCAGTCCATATGATATCTAGAATGGAGGAATATATGATCCCTTATTTAATGGACAAGTCATTGACAAGGTCAGAGTTCGACAGCGGCTTTAAGGGCTACGATTGCCAGTTAGGTTTTGAAGTCATACTCAATAATAGTTTTAGACTTATCCAAGTGGGAGACTGTTGGATTAATGTCTAAGTCCATAACTATATTTGGTATGTACTTGACCCGACCCGGCATGGTCCATTTGGGTTGCACTTCACCGGCACAATTTATATGGATAGTCTTTTGAGAATAGTATATTTATGATTTATATTAATATATTATAAGTTCTAATATATTAATATGGAATCATGTTATTTAATTAGTATTGATCAAGAATTAATTTAGAATTAATTAAGTGATCAAAAAGAACTAATTAAATATGGACTCTTATATATATGGAATGGGCCAAGTTCATTTAGGTTGGGCTAAGCTTTCATGGATGGTCCATGGAGCTTTTAACCCATGGATCCTATGTAAATGAAAGGTCATGGGTATTAGGGTTTACATGGATGTAACCCTAATCCTCCATAATATATAAAGGGGTCCTTGGCTCACAAAATTGGCACAAGTGTGTGAAAATAAGAGTGGGCCGATTTTAGTGTGCATACATATTCTCTCAAGTTCTTCCAAGGTGTTTTGGTGATTTGTGATTCCATTTGAGGCTTCCACACTATTGGGGCTAAGCTCTTAAAGCTTGAAGACATCAAGCTACATCAAAAGGTATGTCATCTAACTAGAACTTTGTAGTATAGGTGCTTCATAATATGCTAGTTAGGATGAAACCTTGGAATAGTTAATATTTGCATGTATAATACAGAAAACATAGATCCAAGGTTTATAGGGTTGCATGTACACCATAGGAGTGTTAGAATGCTCAAAACCCAACATAAACTCACTCCATATAGGCTCATATCCTTCAACTTTCTTCATTCTTTCATTTCCAACTCAAGAACACTCCATTTCTCTCTGAACTATCATCCCGATTTTCATCCTAGATCTTCAAAAGTTGTAAGTGTTCTTCCTTGATTTGTTGATACATCTCCTAATCTAGTATCATATAATGATTTCATCCATGGAAATAATCTTTTCTTAGATCTTCAAGAAACACCAAGAACACACACTAGTGTTCTTGGACCTTAATCACCATTTCAAGCGTCTATATCGTAAGTACTCTTCCCTATACTTGATATCTAGTTAAGACTCATGCTTAGAGCCTTGAAAACATCAAGAATGCAAGACCAAAAGGAGTTTACGGCCAAGCCATCTCCCATGGCCGTAAACCCCTATAAGGGTGCCATTTTGGCCATAAACCCTCCTAGATGCAAAGCTTGTGACCTAGAACCATTCCTTGATGGAAATAGGACCTTAAACTACTCTCAAATGCATAATGACCATGAGTTTACGGCTGTAAACTCCTTGTTTGGCCGTAATCTCATCAAAAGCCTCCATTGAGTTGGTATTTCTCATCCTTGTGTAGAGCAAAAGTCCCTCAAGCTTCCCTAGCATTCAAACACTCACTTATGCATGTTTGACCATGAGTTTACGGCCGTAAACTCCCTTGGCCGTAAACCCATGGCAGTAAACTCATGATAGTGCCATTCCACTTTCTTTTGATGAATCACATGTGATTCCAACACTTGGTCAAAGTGTTTCCTAGTCCCGTGAGGTGTTTCCTTGCATTGGTTTGCTTCCAAACACTATATTTATGTCAGTATATGCCAATATATGTCATTTAGGACTTGTTGTATCTCGGGACTTCATTCGTGGAACTTCTCATCCGTACACGCGTATTCGTTGAATCACCCACATCAGGTGAGTTCATACCCCGTAATGAATCTTTTAACTGTTTTAAATGCTTTTAAGGGGGGGGGGGGAAATACAAGTTGAACACAATGATAATTGTGTAATTATTTGTCATAAACATCTTTCAAAAGATTGCTTATGTCTTTTATAAGTGATCAAAACATTTCAAAAACTCTTTTAAAGTTATGTTACTTTATAGTCTTACAAAACTCCGTTTTTAAAGTACAAGCATAACTTAGTAGATAAATGAGTCTTTTCAATAACAGTTCAAGTAAAACATTAGTAAACTATAATAGGTATAGTTTAGGAAGATACTACTCATTACTTCTAGTACAATGAAGCATACAAAGAGTCAGTTCATACATGAGTCAAAGCATACTATTATGAGAAACTAAGAGAACATACTATTATGAGAAACTAAGAGAACATACTATGATGAGAAACTAAGAGAACATACTATGATGAGAAACAAACAGAACATACTACATACTAGACAGAGAGAACATACAATACATATACAAGTATACTATAACATAAATGTGAATCACTGTTTCGCGGCATGGCATCACCTGTCATGGTTCGATTTGCAGCTAGAATCTCCTAGAGGGAGAGCGTGAATTTGGGTATAGACATATACTGGATTGACTATCCTACACCTTGTTGTTCGCTACAGTGGGATTTGCAAGTCTACAGGTGCCAAATGTCATTTCTTCTGACGTCTTTCATCGTCGTGTTATTAGTCGATAGTATGGTGCAATCATATCACATTATACCTTAAATAACAATTGGTTTAAGGTAAGTAGTACATCAGTAGTTACTATAATACAACACTACAGTACTATTATTATTTCCCCATTTCATTCACATTGTGATCTTATCACAATAAACGGTAATGTAAAAACTATATTTTTGGTTAATGATAGTCTCACTTGGGAAAATACACACTCATACAAGAAACAAACATAGATAACATTAGATGCCTTGGTAGAAGGCTACGTTTAGTAGAAATGACCATAATGCTAACCTTATGATTCCTTAATGTATACATCAAAGGATATATATATCAATAGGATCCGACAGGTAATAGGATGTGTGCTCTCCGCTTCATTTCCTGTTCCTTGTTTGGTTGTGGGCTTGGAACGAATTCACCTAGTCTATTTTCTATTCGATTCTAGATATATATATGCTCAGTATACATTAAGTCATCATAAGGGTACCAGGTATGGGTCAAGTCATAGGACACAGAGTCAACGCACAGTTTTCTAGTACAAAACATACTTTCCAAATCAGAACTTTTGGTATACAAAACTAGAAACTTACCAGTTAAGGGTTTAATCCATTTTATTAAACCATTATAAACTTAAAGGACCTTAGGTGATTAACTCTATAATACCTGAGTTTATACATCATGGTTATATATCATTAATACCCAATAGGTAGTTGGATGTATGCTTTCCGCCTTACTTCCCGTTCCTTGTTTGGTTGTGGGCTTAGGGCAGATTCACCCAATTAACTTTCTATTCGATATTAGATCATATATATCCAGTATAAACTAAGTGATTATAGAAGTAATCACTGTGGTCACCATTTTATTATAAGAAATAAGGGTTTTCTTAAAGAATCTTTTCATTAAATATAAAGGAACCATTACAATTAACTCCATGAGTAACAAGTGAATACACCAGGGTTATATACAACAATGATCTAACAACCAATGGGATGTGTGCTATCCACCTTACTTCTTGTTCCTTGTTTGGTTGTGGGCTTAGGACAGATGCGCACATTCGATTGTTTGTTTACTCTGAGTTTTATATAACTTGTATCCATTTAGTACTCATAGAAAGGATTGTAGAATCATTTTTACATATCTTTCATTAAAGTAGGAAATATAGGATTTTCTGAGAGGAACATGGGAACTTTTCTAAACAGAACATACAACTTACTACATTTTTCAACTACATTTTTAACAACATTTTACAATAACTTTCTACAACTTACTTACATCAATAAAATCTTATGAACTCACCAGCTTAATTGCTGATCAACTCTTTCAAATAACTTGTATTCTCAGGAGCCTAGTAGACAGGTACTCGTGCTGGGAATTCAGAAGATGGAGCATAATAGCTTCAAGTCTTGTTTTGTTATTTGCTTATGTATTCTATGTTTTGTGAACACACACATTGTAAACACTTTCTTTATAATGAAATGGTTGTTCATTACTTGCTTACTATGATGCATGTCTTGTGATACTAAACATGACGTCCTCCACCCCCGAACGTTTCCGCCGTTCCGGTTTTGAGGTGTGACACTCCGCGACCGACGGTCGAAACGCCGAGGTTGTGAAATAGTTAATTGGTTCACTGTTAAACAACATATATTGAATAATACTAAGATTTATATAACATTATATTCTTCCAGTGCTCAAGTATGAAGCATTACATTATTTAATAAATACAAGTTCAGCAAAAGGTAATAGGTTAACAAAAGGTCTACTAATTTGGCGAACCGTTTATTTTAAGAGAATGAATCCACGCACATAATGTGTGTTCTTCCAACTCTCTAAGTTCCTAAAGATACATACGTTTAAAACAATATGTCAACAATAATGTTGGTGAGCTTTATAGGTTTTGACTCAATGTTTTTATAATAAAAAGTGTGTTTAAAACGAATGATTTCTAAAAGAGTAAAATTGCACTTTGTTCACACTTGTAATCACATACAAGTCAAAAAGTTTTTCTTATTAATTATAACTTATTAGACATAGGCTATAATTAAATAAGTGCATCGTGTTGGATTTCTAGAAAACAATAATTGTATAAATAAACATTCAACACTTCACAATCTGAATAAATCGTTCCATATTTTTCATGCACATTCTAGAATGAATTTCCAGGTTCTAATATGAGCCTATAACTGACACTACTAATGAGAAAGCCTCTATAGAGCACTGTGAATAGAGGTTCCTTGATCATTACTAACGCTTCATCGATGTCGTGACATAATAAGAGAAACAACAATTACGCCCCGTTTGTCTCGCCAGACGATGGTTGTAGCTAGCAACCGCATGCGGGACTGTCAACTTGTATAGATCTATACCAAAAAGTTTAACGTTCCTCACAGATTAACAGTTATAGCACACAAAGGGCTTGTACTAAGTTTATGTTCTTAGCAGATGAAATATTTCTCACATAGAAAGTCTCGTATTTAACAAGTCTAGGATTTTATGCATAGGTTTTTCTAAAGAATCTAAACAACTCAAAGATTTCCCAACTTCATCATTTCATTCATTTAAATGAAACAGATGGTTCATACATCAAACAGATTACAAAGGAAAACTCACTACATATACCCTCACTCTCATATGAAAACTAAGAACAACACAGAGAACTGTAAGAAGTATGAACAAACCCTAAACTGAAACGTAGAGAGAAGATCAGGGAGAATGAACAGTTCACACACTAAAAAATATCTAGACTCTTGATGATAAGTGAGTAGGATCTAAGTAACATATACCCTGGATCATATCACCATTGGGTATAACCTTCAACCCGCGTGTAAACCCGATACCTGCACAAACATTACACAACACACCCCCACAAATATACAAATTATACAAAAGTTACCCAATAATCAATAATTAATGTTTAGGTTTGTAATGATACAAAAATAACACTGCTCAACATGCCCCCTCAAACTAAACATTAATTTCAGAAAACATGAACTTAACCAATCTTTTTAAACACATCTACCATATTAAGTCGATTCACAATATACTCATGTTGTACACTACCAAGAGACTTTGTAAGTATATCTGCATTTTGATTTGAAGACACAATTTTATTTACTTTTAATATTCCATTTTCAATTTTTTCTCTAACAAAATGAAGATCTACTTCAAAATGTTTTGTTTTTTCATGAAAAACAGGATTCAGGGCTAATTTAATCGCAGACTCATTGTTACAAAAAACATCCACAGGTAAATTTGATTTTATACCCAAATCAAATAGCAATTTTAAAATCAAAACTATTTCACAAGTTATACTACCTAAAGCCCTGTATTCAGATTCAGTAGAAGAACAAGAAACAGTGCTCTGTTTCTTACTCTTCCATGAAACAAGGGACCCACCTAAGTACACTAGATAACCAGATACAGACCTTCGACTAATAAGACATTTAGCCCAGTCTGCATCAACAAAACCAACCAAATTAAAAGAACTAGACTTTGTCAAATGTATTCCCATACCTGGACTGTTTTTCAAATACCTCAGCAGCCTGAAAGCAATATTAACATGAGATTTATATGGCTTATGCATGTATTGACTCAACAATTGAACAGCATAAGAAATATCAGGTCTAGTCACAGTAAGATAGATCAATTTACCAATTAGTTTCTGATATTCAGTTATATTGACCAAATAATCAGATTTTTCCAAATCACACTCTCTTTTAATCACCAAATTAGGCTCAAGTGGTGTTTTAACAGGTTTGCAAGCAAGCATCCCAAATTCATGGAGTAATTCCATACAATACTTTCTTTGATTAAGACAAATCCCATTCTCAGTTTTTAATACCTCAATACCTAAGAAATATTTCAAATCACCTAAGTCCTTGATTAAAAACTAAGACTTAAGGAATCTCTTAACACTATTTAATTCAGCTTCATTATTACCAGTTAAAATAATATCATCTACATAGACAAGAAGAAAAACAACTGTATCTTGACAATTTCTAACAAATAAAGAATAATCATTTATGCTTTGTTTAAAGCCAAAACTGGAAAGAGAAGAATAGAGCTTCTCATTCCACTTTCTTGGAGCTTGTTTAAGCCCATAAAGAGATTTTAATAACCTACAAACTCTGAAATCATCCTTAGAATGATAACCTTCAGGTTGATTCATATATACACACTCAGACAAATTTCCATATAAAAATGCATTGTTAATATCTAACTGATAAAGAGGCCAAGAATTATAAACAACCATAGAAATAACAACACGAACTGTTACTATTTTAGCTACAGGAGAAAAAGTCTCCTCATAATCTACACCCTCTCTTTGGTTATAACCTTTAGCAACAATTCTGGCCTTATATCTTTCTATATCACCATTGGACTTATACTTGATTTTATAAATCCATCTACACCCAATGGCTTTTCTTCCTTTAGGAAGGTTAGTTATCTCACGGGTATTATTTCTATAGAGAGCCTCCATTTCCTCATTCATGGCCTTGATCCAATTAGGATCCAAAGCAGCATCACTATAGGATTTTGGCTCAACAGTTTTATTCAGACTAGAAAAAAAAGCAAAAATTATCCTTATTAAGAGTCAAATAGTTAACAGACCTTTCAATTCCATATTTATGCTTACCTTCTACAACATAATCACTAAATCTAACTGGCATGTTAACATTCCGACCAGATCTAGTAACCCTAGTTGACAAACTATCAGAAGGATCAGAATTAAGTGAATCATTTTCCTCAGACAAAGAAGAAGAGTTTGGAAGCATCTCATCAGAAGGAGGCACATATGCCTCACCAGTCTGATTGCTGACATTAGAGGGACAAGTCACATCCAGGTTATGGTCTGCATTAGCACCATCCAACTGATGGTCACTTCTCAAACTTCCTATCCTAGTGTTATCTAGAACAAAACTAGAGTCAATTGAATCATCATATGAAAATAGGTCATTTGAGTCTACAGTGGCAACAGATTTATCTGTCATAGATGAGGATTTAATCTTGAAAGGAAACACTGACTCATAGAATTTTACATCCCTGGAGACAAAAACAAAATTGGTATCAAGACTAAGTACTTTATAACCCTTTTTATCAGAAGAGTAGCCAAGAAAAATACATTTATCAGCCCTTTCAGAAAACTTATCTGAATTATTTAACTTGGTGGCAAAACACAAACATCCAAAAACTCTAAGTTTATCAAAAACTGGTGTACTATTATACACAAGTTCATAGGGAGAAGCACCATTTAAAACAGAAGTAGGAGTCCTATTAATCAGGAAAACAGAGGTTAAGATAGCATCTCCCCAGTACTTGATTGGTATACCAGACTAAAACATTAATGACCTAGCAACATTTAAAATATGTCTGTGCTTCCTCTCCACAACACCATTCTGTTGTGGAGTATGAAAACAAGATGTTTGATGTAAAATTCCTTTGGACTCAATTAATTGTCTCATCCTACTATTTAAAAACTCAGTGCCATTAACAGATCTAATAATCTTGATTTTAACAGAAAACTGATTAAGTAAAATATTAAAGAAAGTAAGAACACAATTATAAACTTCATCTTTGGATTTCAACAGATAAACCCAAGTTGCCCTAGTATAGTCATCCACAATTGTCAAAAAATATCTAAATCCTTCTGTAGTTATCACTTTATAGCGACCCCAGACATCTAAATGGATTAACTCACCAAGTTTAGAAGTAGTATGTTGACTAATTGGAAAGGGTTGTCTGGTCTGTTTAGCTTTATGACAAACATCACATGGTGGAAGATTTTCATTCCCAATTTTAAGTTTGTTTCTCAAAGCACTTAAGGCTTGATTAGAAGGATGACCAAGTCTATTGTGCCAAGTTAATTTAGACACATAACAAACAGAAGAAGAAATAGATGAACTAGATAGATTACATGAAGGTACACTATTTATGTAATAGAGACCTCCAGACTCTCTACCATTCCCTACCATCACCTTTGATTGTAAATCCTGAATTTTACAATTATGTTCATTAAAAACAACTTCACAGTTACTGTCTTTGCAAACCTTATGCACAGACAACAAATTAACATTGAAATCAGGAACAACAAAAAATCAAATAGAGTTAAAGAACTAGACAAACTCATATTACCAATTTTATCAATTTTAGCTGATGAACCATTAGGATGACTGACAAGTAAATCTAACTTAGACACATCCATAGTGTCATGGATCAGTGACTCAGAAGCAATCATATGTTGATTAGCTCCTGAGTCAACTATCCATTTTTGACCATTAACAGAAGCATTAAAGGCTTTAAACAAACAAGTACCTGCCATATTTGCACTAGCAGAAGCTTCCTCATTAACTTGTCTTTCACCAATAAGTTGTAAAAGTTTGACATATTGATCCTTAGTGAGTTGATGAAACTCAGAATCCCCAATGGAGTCAGAAAAATTATTAGTACAAGTACTTCCAGAAGAAGTAATGGTTGAGTTTGCAGAAAAATTTTTAACAAAATTATTTTGATTATTTGTTTCACTTCTTGACTTAAAGTCCTTAGGATATCCAATTAACTTGAAGCATTTTTCTATGGTATGACCTTTCACACCACAGTTCTTACATTGAACTATTTGACTCTTATTCTTATTATTATTGTTTCTATTATTAAACCTGCTATTAAAAGCAGAAGACTGAGATTTAGTCACAGACTGAGATGACTGAAGAGAAGTCAAAGAACCATTTCTTTGAAGTGACTCTTCTCTTGACACAATAGAAAAAGCAGTTTTCACATTAGGTAAAGGGTCCATTAACAAAATATGACTTTTGACTTGACCATATGAATCATCAAGACTAGACAAAAACTGCATAAGTTTCATGAGATTAGAGTGATCCTTTAATTTGATAGAGGCATCACATGTACATTCAGTTAGAATAGTAAGACCATCAAACTCTTTCCATAAAGAATCAAGCTTATTGAAGTAATCAGACAAAGAAATACCATTTTGTTTAAGAGAATTAATCTGCTGATGAATGTTAAAAACAACAGACCCATCAGACTTATTGTAAGTTTCAAAAAGATTTTCCCAAATATCCTCTGCAACTTCAGAATAAGCTTGACTCTGATAAATTGAGTCAGAAATAGAAGATAACAGCCAAGAACAGACAACAACATTTTCCCTATCCCATTTAGTTTTCTTAGAATCATCTACATTACTTCTTTTATAAGAACCATCAAGAAATCCTAATTTGTTTCTTGCCTTAAGAGCCCTAGAAATGGAGCTTCTCCATAGTCTAAAATTTTCATTACCAGTTAACTTGGTTGTAATAATAGAGGTAACAACATTATCATAAGGGTGAATGTAGAGAGGATCATCAAAATTAATTTGATCATCCTTTCCACTTCCACCAGGTGGATCCGTAGAACCACCTACCATAGAAGCAAATAAAGGCAGTCAAGAATAACAAACACAACAAGAAACAAGTCCCTGTACAGATCTTATGTCCAGGTGGTCACCACGTATGTTGGGGCCCAAGAGAATCAGTACAGAGAAAATAACAGAACAATAGATATAGAAAAGGATAAAGAACGAGAAACCTCACAAAGATTTTAGAGGATATAACAAGGAATCGACTCTCTTAGTCCGTTCTCTACTAAGGTTTATTGGTGATGAAATCCAACCCCTAAAGAGTTATTTCAGACAAGAGATTGATCGATCAGTTTAGGGTTTCCAACTGAAGAGCAGTATTGCAGTCAATAATCGCACAACAGAACCTGCAAGAACACAAACCACTCGCAGTACCAAGATCTAGAAGAAAAACACAGGTATTCTTTTCGATTATTGAGGAAAAACCCTAAATCGAAGTGAATACCAAGTAGAACACAATTTATGGTAGACAGAGTTCAAGAAACCCTTCGACTAACCAACAAACTTGTGTAAATCAAATCAAAACGAAAGAGTGAGAGATTCAGAAAATACCTAATCAATCGAAAAGGCGGCGGAACTCAACGATCGTCACAGAAACAACAAGAACTCAACGATCATTGCGAAACAAAGAGCCTAAGATCTGATACCATCTAAAGAATCTAAACAACTCAAAGATTTCCCAACTTCATCATTTCATTCATTTAAATGAAACAGATGGTTTATACATCAAACAGATTACAAAGGAAAACTCACTACATATACTCTCACTCTCATATGAAAACTAAGAACAACATAGAGAACTATAAGAAGTATGAACAAACCCTAAACTGAAACGTAGAGAGAAGATCAGGGAGAATGAACAGTTCACACACTAAAAAATATCTAGACTCTTGATAATAAGTGAGTAGGATCTAAGCAACATATACCCCAGATCATATCACCATTGGGTATAACCTTCAACCCGCGTGTAAACCCGATACCTGCACAAATATTACACAACACACCCCCTCAAATATACAAAATATACAAAACTTACCCAATAATCAATAATTAATGTTTAGGTTTGTAATAATACAAAAATAACACTTCTCAACAGTTTTAGTCTCAAATTTCAATATAAGTTTTATTGAGTAACTAGTTGAAATCATTCAAGAAATAATATCAACCTTTAAAACTTAAGTTATTTAGTTTTCTATAATTAGAGTTTTTAAGCTTTTTAATGATTTTTTTAACAAAAACCGGGTAGCGTAACGGCTGTGTTTTCAATAAGAGAAATTAAATATATTCCTACATTTTATTTCTACTATCCTCCTACCCACATTAAATGATGACAAGTGGATAAAAATATTATCAATTTCATTAAATGTGTAATTAAATGTAACACATGTTAACAATTGATATGGTAGGAAGATAAGTATAACAAAATATAGGAGGATATTTAATTTCTCTTTGAATAAATCCACATTTCAACCAATGTGAAATCAACAAATAAATCCACATTTCAACCAATGTGAAATCAGCACATAAACATAATATTTGTTCACAAAATTGTGTCATAAATTTCATTTATATATCTACTACATTGTTTTGATAACATATATATATATATATATATATATATATATATATATATATATATATATATATATATATATGAAGATATATTTTATATTATGATATGATATTTTCCAAAATATGTATTTATATAATAATCAATTTAGAAATATGTGACCTAATCATTATTTTATATATAAATTTTATTGGTGGCTAAATTTTCGTAACATTTTAATATATATACATACATGATACACATTTTAATAAAAATGTGAATATATACATATATTATTACAACAAGTGTTAAATGCCTTTGATGTTCTATTTTTATATAAAAAAATTTGTAAGTGATATTTATCTTCATTTTTATATGAACTTATGAATCTTTTTGACAAATTTTTATATAAAAATTTATTTTTATATAAAATCATAACTCTTTTCGTATAAAAAAACAACACATTTTAACTATTTTGTGAAAATCTTTTATATAAATACATCAAATACATATTTTTACTAAATAATCATGTATTTACATGTTAGAGTTACTTCATTTAGTCAAAAGTATTTATTTTTCTATTTTTCATAATAAACAATAAATAAGTAATCTAGTTTGACATTATATGTCTAATATATGATTTAAAGCCTTTGTATGTTTATGACAAATTATGGATGCTTAAAACATATCATTATATGAAAATATGACATAAAAGAGACATGTGAGCATTTATAAGTTAGTTATTTATCTAACAACTTAACTATGGCAGATAATACACATAACATATCACATATTTTGTTTTTATGATTCCTAATGTGTTTCTTTGCATTGTAACATAACCTTTAAGCATATATGACCCAAAATAATACAAGCAACATTTCAAGAATCTTGTCATGCAACCAAAACATGAAATAATGCATAATGGCATCACACTTTCATATTTAGCAAACAAGTATGTATATTCTCCCAAAATCACTAAAAACATAAAATTGGGCTATAAGAACTCACCCTAGATGCGTGATGTTGATCTAGGCTTGAGATTTCTTTTATTTTCGGGAAGGCTGGGTTTTTGTGTTAAATCATAATCCAACACCAATGAAGACCTGAGACTGTTTTGGCCTTTGAAAACCACCAGAATGAGAAGGAGATGGGCTGATCATCTTTGAAGAAGGAAGGGAAAAGAAACACTAAGGCAACCTTCGATGTTGCCGTCGACAGGGGGTGGTGAGGGGCTGCTCTGGCAGCCTCCTTGTTGCTCATTCTTTTTTTTGGAAAGTAACGACGAGGGAGAAGGAAGACAAGAAGAACAATGATTCAGGAAACAACACCTCCAAAGAGTAAGAGGTTGCTGCCTCTTGATGACTTTTTAGGAAACACCACCTCCAAAGAGGGTGTTCTTGGTTGTTAACGAGGCAGAAAAAAATAGAGAAAGGGATATAGTTTTGAGTGTGTTTTTGGGGCTGCTATCGTGTGAATGGAATATCTCAATATGGCTAATCATATTAAGTTCTTTAATGAGTGTACTTTTGTTGAAAAATATAAGCAATGTCATACAATTTTCATCATGTGTGTACGAAGTCAAAATATTGCATGTAAGACGGATTAAGGGGAGTTAAAAGGAAAGAAAACGTGGGGATGAGAGAAAGAGTGAAATAACTGCATTTGCATGATGGCTTGGACTCTTAGAGTCAGTCATAATAGTACTTTGAAGGAAAACTAAAAGCATGTGTCAGTTTCTTCAAATAATGCAAGTACTTGTGAGAGAGGGTGAGAGGGTAGGAGAAAATGTGGTTATGAAAGGAAAATGATTGCATGAGTTTGTAGAGTTGGCTACTTAAGTCTAATTCAGGCTCTAATAGTCCAACACAAGGTGATGTCACGCTTTTGACATCAAAATACCTTAAAATAGCATTCTCGATTCGTGTGCCGAATTCCTGACATTTAACAATTTTTATGAAGTTGGAGAATGATAGTCTTGGGTTCAAAGATTCCAAAAAGTCAGACAGATCCTAAATCTGAGATGTATAATTACTAGAAAAGTCTTTTGAAGTTTCGCGTCTAATTCGTCCCGATTTAACATTTTTCGTGACTTTGATAAATTTACGGATTAAAAATATTGTGGTTACGAAATTAAATGTTAGACCTTTTTCATAGTTCAAAAATGTTCTCGGAATTCCCGTATGTGATGTGCAATTACATCAACGGATCGATTCGGTTTTCATTTATTAAGAAAATCAGTATTTGACGAATTAGTTTTCTTAAAATTCACGTAACTTCTGCATATGACCTCCGTTTTTGACGTTTGTTATATCCACGGAGTCCTGGGAGTATATTCTAATACAATTTGATCATAAATTAGTCTTAATTATACTCGATGCAAAAATGTATTTTTAACGTCATAATTAATATCAATTTTTGGTGATTTTTATTTGATTCCTAGTAATAACCAATTTGTTGAACATTTTGAGATATTCTGAAAGTAATTATGAGAATAACATCTTTAATATTCTTTATTAGAACAAAATTACATACATTAGTTCTTAATGCAACAGGGTCCATGGTGGTTCGGCCGATGGACTAGACCTAAAATTACCAATTGTTACATTCCCCCCCCCCCCCGGTTAAAGAATTTCGTCCTAAAATTTAGCTTGTAGATGGGATATTTTTAAACAAATGGGGATACTTCTGCAACATCTGGTCTTCACGCTTGAACAATGGTCCTCGTTGAGAGTTCCAACGCACTTAAACTATAGGGATACGACTTTACTTTAATCGTTTTATTTCATGGTCCATAATCTCCACTGGTTCCTCGATGAAGTGTAGCTTGGTGTTCAGTTGAATCTCGTTAAGAAGAGTAGTAAGGGTGTCATCAGACAGACACCTTTTCAAGTTCGAGACATGGAAGACGTCGTGCACTTTGTCTAGTTCCTGAGGTTGTTTGGTTCTTGAGGTTGATTGAGTCGATAAGCAACAACACTAATTTTGTGAAGAATTTGGAAAGGTCCTATGTATCGCGGGTTTAGTTTGCCTCTCTTATCGAATCTAATCATTCCTTTCCATGCAGGGACCTTCAACATAACTTTTTCTCCAACATAGAATTATATAGGTTTACGTCACATGTCAGCATAACTCTTCTGACAATCACATGCATCTTTTAATCGATCTTTGATTTGTACGATCTTCTCGGTCGTCTCATGAATTATCTTTGGTCCGGTGCGCAAAGTATCACCTGACTGATTCTTGGCTAATTGGGTATCTCCGACCTCAGCCGATCATAACAGTGATCATCATTTCCTTCCATATAAAGCCTCAAATGGCGCATCTTTGATGTTAGTGTGATAGTTGTTGTTATAGGAGAATTCAATGAAGGGTAAATGAGTATCCCAAGAGTTCCCAAAGTCTATCATGCAGGCTCGGAGCGTATCCTTGAATGTTGGATGGGTCGTTCACTATAACCATCTGTTTGTGGATGGTAAACTATGCTCATATCTAAGCACGTACAAAAGGACTTTAGAAATGATTGCCAAAATCGAGAGGTGAACATATTATCTCTGTCATAAATGATAGAGATTGGCACCCTGTGTAGCTTGACAATCTCCTTAACGAATGTTTTTATCAGCTTTTCCATCTTATCCGTCTCTTTGATTGGTAGGATGGGTGGACTTAGTTAATCTGTCAACCACTACACATATAGTTTCAAAGCCACTAGATGTCTTGGGCAGTTTAGTAATGAAGTCCATTGTGATCAGTGCTCACTTCCACTCAGGTATCTCTGGTTGTTGGAGTAGACATGAGGGCTTCTGATGTTCTGCTTTGACTTTAGAGCAAGTTAGGCACTTGCTCATATATGTAGCAATCTCATCTTTCATGCTGGGCCACTAATACAAACTCTTTAAATCTTGATACATCTTATCGGAGCCAATATGGACGGAATACCTTGTTTTGTGAGCTTCATCCATAACTAAATTATTGATGTCACCAAACTTAGGTGTCCAGATTCGATCCATGAACACTACAAGAAAAACGTGTTTTTGCTACGGAAGGAATCTGTGGCGAAAAGCTGAAATTCCATTGCAAAAGACTAATAGCGACGGAATTTGCAACGACCTATTTCCGTCCCTAAAAACGCCGTAGAGAGGGTTTGCAACGGAAAAGATAATTTCGTCACAAATGTGACAACGGGATGAAATCTGTGGTAGGTGGTATTCCGTCGTGTATTCCGTAGTAGGATTCCATCGCACAATCCATGGTAGTTATTCCATCACATATTCCGTGGTGGTGATTCCCTAGCAAATTCCGTGGTGGTGATTCCCTAGCAAATTCCGTGGTGGTGATTCCCTAGTAAATTCTGTGGTGGTCATTCCCTAGCAAATTCTGTGGTGATGAATCCATAGCAAATTCTGTGGTGGTGATTCCCTAGTAAATTATGTGGTGGTCATTCCCTAGTAAATTCCGTGGTGGTCATTCCCTAGTAAATTCCGTGGTGGTGATTCCGTAGTAAATTCCGTCGTGCTGAATCCCTAGCAAATTCCGTTTGATGATTTCCTAGCAAATTACGTGGTCATATCCCTAGCAAATTCCGTTTGATGACTTCCTAGTAAATTCTGTGGCCATGAATCTCTAGCAATTTTAGTAGTGTATATTATATACCAGATTCCATATGGACCGATGGATAATTGATTTATAAATTATATCCAAAAAAATTTGTAGTAATATATGGAAAAAAAAATCATAACCATTATATCATAAAATAATAAAATAATTATTTATTACATGGAAAAAAAGAAAGTTGCTACTCTAAAATACATAATCTGCAATAAACATATATCAACCTACTAATCTTGTTGTTTTGTAAAGCCATTAATAAGATCTAATGGCGTTTGAAGTTGTTTTTCAAGATGCCCGACCATTGCTTTGTTTTCCTCTTGTTGGGCATTCATCATTTCTTTAAGCTCTTCGTTTTGTTGTTTTTGTTTAGCAACAAGCTCCCTCATTTCCTCTATTTCATCATTTTTTTTCCGAAATGTAAGATACATCCATTTTACCATTTCTATTGGGAACCGCCTTTGCAAAAGAGCCTAATCCATAAAGTGCTCTTTTTTTATTATGACCACCAACAACAACATAAAATAGCTTGTCCTCCTCAAATTCAACACCTTCGGCTTCCAACTCTTCCCGTTTTTCTGTATAGTCCGTCTACAAAATAAAAATATTATAAGTTAAAAGATATCAAATTTAGGAATGATATTATGGAGTAGCTACAGTATAAAAGTTTAAACTGAAATGAATATTACATGAATTTGTTTATCTTTTTCATTTGTGAAAGTGACTCCATCGTGATCCTTCGTGTGTGAATACAGGAACAATTCACTATGGGGTGGCTCATGTCCTAATTTCCTCTTCTGCATAAATACCATATAAAATGTCAAATATACAGATAAACATATACAAACATTGATACGATGTACCATTTAAAAAATTACCAAATCAGAAGCTATCTTCAAATGACTTGCGGATCCAGCGTTATGTGTAGGTTTTGCTACTCCATCAGCTACACCGTTACGCCTATTTTTCTTGTTCAGCTTGTATTCTTCTGTATTCCATTTTAATTGTCAGGAGTTCCAGACTTCCTGTGGAATATGAGCTGGTTTAAAGCCATGTTTTTATTCTTTTTGGGCTCCTCATGTTGAAGAGATATTGACCATAACTTTCTGCCGCTTTCCTTGCCCAAGCTTGCCTCACCAGCGAGTCTATTGTTTCATCCCAACAACATTTTTTCTACACATTAACAATATAAACATAAGTTTAAGTGTAAATGTTTACCAAACAACAATTTATCACATATAGTTAATCACCTGAAACTCCTCCCAATATAATTCGCGCATTTCTTTGCTTACTTTTGCCCAAATGTACCCTTCTGGATCTACTCTTTGTTTAAAGGACTGACTAATAAAGTGTGCACAAGGGCCTGGTGGCATTAGCCTGCAAGTAATCATGTGATGTGTTAAGTTTTGAAGTGATATGTACGTGTAAACCAAAAGTTTATACATAGAAAAAGTTGTAATTAAGATTTGATTGGTAACTCACGTTTTTTTTCCAAACATGAACAGTTAAACGTCCATCTGGTCCACAATCTTCAGAGGAATTGTTTTCACCTTCTACGCTTTCCACTACAGATCCATTCATGGTTGGTTGTGTTGGTGATAGGGGTAGATTCTGGGATAGGTGTTCTTGATGGGGTATATTCTGGGGTAGGTGTTGGGATAGATGTATATGTTGAGGATGTGGTAGTTCCTTTACTTAAGGAGGGTGTGGTAGTTACTATAGTTGTGGAGGATGGTAGTGTAGATGCAGGTTTTGAGGTTGTGGTAGTAAATATAGGTGTTGATGATGTGGTAGTGGGTGTTGGTATTGAGGATGGTTTAGATGATGTAGGTGCTGAAGTTTTGGTTATTGATGTAAGTGTTGAGGATTGTATTGTTCCAGTTTCTGAAGTTTTAGATGTTATTTCTAAGGAGTGTGTGGATGTTGTAAGTGATGTCTAGGAATTGGTAGTCATGGGTGATGTTAATGATATAGGTTTAGGGGTTTTGTTGGTAGATGTTATAGGTTCTTTGGATGTGGTTGTTGGTATTGGGAAGTCGATTTCTTCATCTTGTAAATGTCTGTTTACGAATTTTGCAGCTGAAATCCTGTTGCATTTCATAACTTGTGGTGCAATGAATTTAGTTAGCTTCACACCGGATGCTCTTTTTGCTTTCGATGTCGATATCTTTCTGGCTTAAAAATTAACAAAAAACTATAGTCAATACCAATGTATTAAATATGATAAACTACTGATGACAACAGAGACACAAACAATAAAAATAAATTATATATGAAGGCATTACTTTGCATGCAAACTATTGAATACAATAAAAACCAATTTACTTGTAACTTAAGATGATAATATACATGAAGATGATCAGAGAACAAAAGACGATCGATCATCACGATAACAGTAAATTAAATAAAAATAAATTTTAGATGAGTGATAATCTATATCGCCAAAGTCAGTGCACAAATGTATAATGAACAACGATTTCGATCAATTAGCCGCCGGAGATGATGATTACAGAAAATGTAAACCCTATTTATAATCAGTAAACTTACCCTAATATGCAACATAAACGTGTGTAGGTTGGAGGGAAAGGAATTGTGAAATATTTTGAACCTCCGCTAATAAAGAATTCGAACTGTGCTAATTACCGCTAAATATTTAGTAATTCAAATTTATTAAAGTAGTTACAGATTGATAGATAGGGTATATACATATAAATAACGTCAAGAAAGAACATAGACTAACGATGTGTTCATAGTATGATATTAATTTAAAATTATATACGAGGACTAAACATTAATAAACTATACATCTTTATGCTTTTATGTTTAAACCGAAATTTATATACAAAAGACGTACGGGTCATGTCAATATATATGGTAGTGGCTTATGGTGCCATGTTATACCCATGGATGACATATGGATGACATATGGGTCATTGGTCAACATGGTATTGGCTTATGGTTTATATGGATGACATATGGGCTATTGGTCAACATGGTAGTGGCTTATGGTGTCCATGGATTACAAATGGATGGCGTATGGGTCATTGGTAAACATGGTAGTGGCTTACGGTGTATATGGATGACATATGGTCCATTGGTCAACATGGTAGTGGCTTGTGGTGTATATGGATGACATATGGGCCATTAGTCAACATGGTAATGGCTTATGGTGTCCATGGATGACATATGGATGACGTATGGGTCATTGGTCAACATGGTAGTGGCTTATGGTGTATATGGATGACGTATGGGTCATTGGTCAACATGGTAGTGGCTTATGGTGTATATGGATGACATATGGGCCATTGGTCAACATGGTAGTGGCTTATGGTGTCCATGGATGACATATGAGCCATTGGTCAACATGGTAGTGCCTTATGGTGTATATAGATGACATATAGGCCATTTGTCAACATGGTAATGGCTTATGGTGTCCATGGATGACATATGGGCCATTGGTCAACATGGTAGTGGCTTATGGTGGATATGGATGACATATGGGCCATTGGTCAACATGGTAATGGCTTATGGTGTCCATGGATGACATATGGATGGCATATGGGTCATTGGTCAACATGGTAGTGGCTTATGGTTTATATGGATGACATATGGGCCATTGGTCAACATGGTAGTGGCTTATGGTGTATATGGATGACATATGGGCCATTGGTCAACATGATAGTGGTTTATGGTGTCCATGGATGACATATGGATGACATATGGTCACTGGTCAACATGGTAGTGGCTTATGTTTTATATGGATAACATAGGGGCCATTGGTCAACATGGTAGTGTCTTATGGTCTGTATAGATGACATATGGGCCATTGGTCAACATGGTAGTGGCTTATGGTGTATATGGATGACATATGGATGACGTATGGGTCATTGGTCAACATGGTAGTGGCTTATGGTGTATATGGAAGACATATGGGCCATTGGTCAACATGGTAATGGCTTGTGGTGTCCATGGATGACATATGGATGACGTATGGGCCATTGCTCAACATGGTAGTGGCTTATGGTGTATATGGATGACATATGGGCCATTGGTCAACATGGTAATGGATTATGGTGTCCATGGATGACATATGGGTCATTAGTCAACATGGTAGTGGATTATGGTTTATATGGATGACAGATGGGCCATTGGTCAACGTGGTAGTGGCTTATGGTGTATATGGATGACATATGGGTCATTGGTCAACATGGTAATCGCTTATGGTGTCCGTGGATGACATATGGATGACATATGGGCCATTGGTCAACATGGTAGTGGCTTATGGTTTATATGGATGACATATGGGCCATTGGTCAACATGGTGGTGGCTTATGGTGTATATGGATGACATATTGGCCATTGGTCAACATGGTAATGGCTTATGGTGTCCATGGATGACATATGGATGACATATGGGTCATTGGTCAACATGGTAGTGGCTTATGGTTTTAATGGATGACATATGGGCCATTGGTCAATATGGTAGTGGCTTATGTTGTATCTAGATGACATATGCGCCATTGGTCAACATAGTAGTGGCTTATGGTGTATATGGATGACATATGGGCCATTGTTCAACATGGTAATGGCTTATGGTGTCCATGGATGACATATGGATGACGTATGGGTCATTGGTCAACATGGTAGCGGCTTATGGTGTATATGTATGACATATGGGTCATTAGTCAACATCGTAGTGGCTTATGGTGTATATGGATGACATATGGGCCATTGGTTAACATGGTAATGGCTTATGGTCTCCATGGATGACATATGGATGACGTATGGGTCAATGGTCAACATAGTAATGGCTTATGGTGTATATGGATGACATATGGGCCATTGGTCAACAGGGTAATGGCTTATGGTGTCCATGGATTACATATGGATGGCATATAGATGACATATGGGTCATTGGTCAACATGGTAGTGACGTATGGTGTATATGGATGAAATATGGGTTGTAATATTAATGAACATAATATTATGGTTTTTCAATTAGACGAAACGGAAGTTAATTTAGTTTTACTCGCAAACGTGTCTTTCTTCCTACCCGAAGTCGTAGGTTCGAATCCTACTTATGTCAATAATTTTAATTAAATTCGTCTCTCTGAATTTAATCAATAATTTTATTTAACTTCGTCTTTTTAAATTGAGAATGTCAATTTATTTACAAATATGCCCGTATGTATTGACAAAAATACCCTAACAATTTACGTAGTAACCTTTATACGTTAAAGGGCAATTATGTCAATTCATAGTCTAAACACTTAGGCGCCATAATTTGTAGTCAGACTCATCCCGTCATTTCAGTTTATCGGCGATTGATCATCTACATTCCATTCCCAACAATCAAAATTCCGGCACGTTGATCAATAAACCCTAAAATCGTTGTTGTTATATAAGTTGAATCACACTCGATGCAGTTCAACATAATGACAACGAGTTGTTCATCAGAAAGAATGCAAACAAGACAACAAGGAACAAGAATTACTGCTTTTCCGTCGCACTTGATCGGAAAAATAGTAACTACGGTTGGAGCAAACTCACCAATCGATGCTTTTAAGTTCCAGTTAGTGTAAGTATGATGTGCATTACTTATATTATACTTATATACATATTTAATTTAGTGTTTAATAGATTACTTTTGTTGATTTGTGAATTATAGTTGCAAACTATTTAGGGATTCTGTAACATCAGACGCAATATATAAAATCATTGACACAAATCGATTAAGGTTTCGTCCATTAAGTATTCAACAGTATGAAGTCATAAGCAAATGCAGAAAGTTGAACAACCCACACGTACTCTTCAACGATGGAATGGTACTCTTTTTTTAAGCAGTCGGATAATTGTGAATTCAATTAGTTTTCTATATTTACATTTTTAAAATTGTATGATTAGTTATTGTATGTCAGGAGAAGTATTTTACGATAGGGGAAGAAATAGCAGGGAAACGGTTGCTTCAAAATGCAGCCGATTAGGGGCAGTTGGATGCGATCTTCGTTCTGGTAATGATGTTGATGGCCGAAGGCATTGAAAGGAAGCAAGAAGCTCTGATCATGTTAAATAATTCCTACGTTAATACTAGAAGAAGTTGGAATCTAAGGCATACCTGTAAAAAGGTTCAAAACCACTTGGTAAGGAGATCAAAGCAGATAAAATTCCATGTCTTACATAGAAGTTGTGCAAAGCATCCTTCTGTGAGCAGTTATGGAACAACTTTTATGTATCAGTACAGTTGGTTGTTGAATTGTGAAATTTGTTTGTGGGATGCATGTTTTGTTAAGTTTTCTAGGATGTTTGACATTAGTTTGGAGTAGTTATATATATGATTGTTATTTGATTCACACAATTAGTGATGCATATTGTATGTTTATTTTGGTGTAATGGGAATACATACTTATAACTTTTATAAATGTTAATATATATATATATCTATATATATATATATATATATATATATATATATATATATATATATATATATATATATATATATATATATATATATATATATATATATATATATATATATATATGTATATGTTTGTTTTGATATGTATGTTATTTTTGTCTTTTTCATTTTACTAGCCAAAAGTTTTTTGTGACCTAGTTGGATAGATTTCAAGGGCACTTTGGTCTATTTGCAATCTCTAAAGTGAAGGCGCCATTTTTGCTATGGAAATAAAAAAAAGTTTTTAATCAACTCGTTATTAAGGAAAAAAATGTATTTATAGAATTTATATTTTAAGTAGATCTATATCTATATTTATTATGAATGTTATTTAAATTTATAATTACTCATATACTACATGGGTTTTAACATGGTATTGAATAATATTGACCCAATAATACGACCTCGTATCCATCCAACACATTGAAATCAAGGGTTGTCGAAGGTACCCTAATCGATATACACTTTGTTTGAATATGTGTTCTGCAAGTGTCTATCTCAATTAAAGCATTCTACTAATATTCTATGCCTTTATCCAATAATAAAAGTTATTCAACCATTCTAATTAGAAAACATTGAAGATTTGTTCAGCATTCGGTCATTAGCTTTGTGGAACGAGTCGTTGTTAAGGTACCTTTGCGATGTTTGTATGGTAACTATATATTTACTTCAAATGTCATATATGAATTCAAATCAACATTAATGAACATACAATTAATATTTTGTTATTTAAATTTATACTTTACAGATTTATGACAATGAACAATCCAAGTAGAAAATGGATGTATGAAAGAAAAGATAGTAGTAGTTGTATATCGCTTGTTTTCGTACAAGGAGTGAAAAAATTTATAGATTTTGCTACCAGTCAACATAGGTTCATGGACGAAGATAAAATCAAATGCCCATGCATAAAATGTCGTAACATACCATATTTAGAAGTTCATACTGTTAAGCATCATTTGTAAAAGTTTAGTTTTGTTGAGGAATATTGGTGTTGGGATAAACATGGCGAAACATCAATTGATGATGAGAATACATTTTTAGGGGTGAATGATTCAAACACAAATTTTAGTGAGGGTGCATGTTCTTATAGATAAATGGTCATAGATGCAATGGCGCCTGATTAAAATAATAGTGATCCTGAAGAGGAGCCAAATGCACTAGATAAAAAATTCTTTGATATGCTAGATGCAGCCGATAAAGAATTATGGCCTGGATGTAAAAAAGTGACACAACTATCTGCTGTAGCTGGACTATTGAATATAAAATCAGAGTATCGCATACCTGAACAAAGTTATGACGCTATCTTCCAGTTGATAAATGATGTGTTACCGGAGGAGAATAATAGGGTAGGTAGTTTATACGAGAGCAAAAAGTTAATACAAGCACTAGGTTTGCCTATGGAGATGATTGACTGCTGCAGGTCTGGATGTATGATATATTGGAGGCAAGACAAAGATCTTTATCGGTGCAAATTCCGTAATGCAGATAGGTACAAACGGTCAAAAAATTTGGCTAAATGTTCTCGCGTATCATTCAAGAAAATGCATTACTTTCCTTTGACTCCAAGGTTGAAGAGACTGTATGCTTCACAACCCACAGCCGCTTCCATGCGATGACACTTCGAGAATCATGGACATGATGCTGGAGTAATGTGTCATCCATCCGATTCAGAAGCTTGGAAGCACTTTGACAAAAGTCATCCTTCATTTGCAGTAGAAGTACGTACTGTAAGATTAGGCCTAAGTACAGATGGGTTTGCACCACATGGAGCATTTGGAAAACAATATTCATCTTGGCCTATTATTATAACACCTTATAACTTCCGACCTTTTATGTTCATGAAAGAGCCTTACATGTTTTTGACCGCACTTGTGCCAGGACCGTCAAACCCTAAGCATAAAATAGATGTATTTTTGCAACCAACTGTTGCAGAGTTGGAGCAATTATGGGAAGAAGGCGTAGTAACATATGATATATCTTTAAAAGAAAATTTCCATCTAAGAGAAGCTTTGATGTGGACAATAATCGATTTTCCAGCATATGCAATGTTGTCCGGATGGTCTACAGCAGGTAAGCTAGCATGTCCTCATTGTGGGAAACATACACAAGCTTTCAGACTAAAGAATGGTAATAAGATGTCATGGTTTGACTGCCATAGAAGATTTCTACAAGTAAATCACCCATATAGAAAGGATAAAAATAAGTTCAAGAAGAATTGGGAAGTGATAGAAGGTCCTCCTCCAAGTAAGAATGGTGAACAAACTTTATGGGAGATTGAACAATTAGGTTTGGTAAAAGTGACTGAACTAAATGCTGATGATGTAAACAAAAGATGTGGCGATAATGGTTGGAAAAAGAAAAGCATATTTTGGGATTTACCATATTGGAAAACAAACCTCATTAGACATAATTTTGATGTTATGCATATTGTGAAAAATGTATTTGAAATTTTTTTTACACTGTAATGGATGTCAAAGGGAAGACGAAGGACAATGTAGCAGCCAGAAGAGATCTGAAGCTCTATTGTAGGAAGAGAAAAGGAGTCGAAGATAATGAAAGAGCATACTACACTCTGGACAAGAATCAAAAGAAAGCCATATGCCAATGGGTGGACACATTGCGTTTCCCCGATGGTTATGTTTCTAATTTGGGGAGGTGTGTTGATTTAACAGGGTGTAGACTGTTCGGAATGAAAAGCCATGATTGTCATGTTTTTATGCAAAGATTGATGCCAATTGCATTTCGTGAGATGTTGCCAAAACAAGTGTAGGAAGCATTAACAGAGTTGAGTATTTTCTTCAAAACATTAACAACAACATCAATCACAACAAAAGACATGGAAAGGATTGAAACCGAGATCGCAATAACACTATGTAAATGAGAGACCGTCTTTGTCCCTGGTATTTTTAACTCCATGGAACATTTACCAGTACATTTGCCATACGAAGCGAAGATAGCCGGTCCTGTCCAATATCGGTGGATGTATCCATTTGAAAGGTTTGTATGGTACATCATAATGCATGTTGCTATTTTTGTAAGCTGATTTATATAATCTTCACTATAGGTATCTAAATCAGTTGAAAAAAGATGTGAAAATAAAGCTTGAGTGGAAGGGTCCGTTGTTAACGCGTACTTGCTACGTGAAGCATCTATATTTTGCTCTCATTATTTCGAGACTGGTGTCCCCACACGTAATAGAAAGTTGCCTCGAAATGATGATGGAGGAGGAGATGAGCAAGCGGATGCTAACAACGACATGTTAGATATACTTTCATATCCTGGGCGTCATTATGGAAGATTCACGAATAGAATGATGTATGATGAGGAAGTGCATGCTGCCCAAACTTACATACTCCTTAACGAAGATAATATCAAGCATTACATCAGGTACGTAACATATGCATCACTTTTAATTATAATAATCATTTTTTGTGTAATTGCTATGAATTAATAACATTAACATGCATGATTTTGTTTATTACATTCATAGTAACTTCAAAATGTTATTCAACTGGTGATACAGAATATTTGAAGAAAATTTGAATGAACTTATGGGGGATATGGATGAACAGGTCCTTGCAGCTAAAGTTGAGAAGAACTTTGCAGTATGGTTTCAAAACTATGTGGGTGTTATTTTTGTATTTTTTAAAATTTATTATTTTTTGTTATGGTTATAATTAACTCTAATTAAGTTTTTTTTACCATTTTTCATATAGGCACGTAAGATCCCGATAAACAACAAGTATATATCTGACCTTTCCAAAATGTCATTCAAAAAAGTGAAATTATATAGTGTATACTTTGTAAATGGTTACAAGTTTCACACAGAAGCTCATAGTTTGAACAAATCAACAACCAATAGCGGATTGTGTGTTAGTAGCCAAGGAGGTGATTGTTATGGTGAGGTAAAGGAAATTTTAGAAGTCGAGTACCCTGGTTACCCAATTAAATTCACGTTTTTGTTTAAATGTCATTGGTACAATCCAACACCTAACATAGGAGTTAAGATTCACAAACAATATAACTTGGTCGAGATAAACGTCAAAAGAAAATACAGCAAGTTCGAGTCATTTGTTTTAGCCATGCAAGTCACACTAGTGTGTTACATTCCTTACCCAAGTTGGAAAACAAACAACTCGGACTGGTGGGGTGTATTTAAAGTTAAACCTCGTGGTTGGACCGATGAAAATCAGCCTCAGAAAGACGTTGCTTTCCAAGAAGATGAAGTTGAATCAAATGAAATCATTATACCAAGTGCAGCCGATACAGACAATTATGATGATCACAAAATGTCAAGCAACGGTTCAAATAATGAAAATAATATTGATGAAGAAGGTGAAATTCATGAGGACGACGATGATGGTATTCCTGACAGCGAGGGTAGTTACGAGTATAGTACATCGAGCAATGAAGAATAAGAGGTTGAAGAATAAGAGGAGGAAGAAGATAACGACTAGATTTTTTTGGGTTTAATGTTTTTTTTTCAGATGAAGTTAATTTGTAATTTGGTTTAAAATCAATACATAAATGTAAACTAGGAAGAAAGCCCGGGGCTTCGCCCCAGGATGTTTTTTTTTTTTTTTGTGTTTTTTATGTCGAATGTAAAACTATTGACTGTAAAGCCCAAGAGTATCAATGTGGCTAAAGAATTGTGGAAAAAACCTAAATGTTTTTTGTGTATATTGTGCCAAATGTATAATTTTTTACAATAAGGACTAAAATTGTCAAAGTGGCTAAAAAATTGTGGCAAAATTCTAAAGTTTTTTTGTGTTTTTTTTACCAAAATGTAAAAGTATTGTTTCCAAGGGCCAAAAGTGTCAAAGTTACCAAAAAATGTGCCAAAAATCTTAATGCCTAAAAAGTTCCTATTGCTAACTATTTTGTGCTTATATATATATATATATATATATATATATATATATATATATATATATATATATATATATATATATATATATATATACATACTAATGTATTACATTATAGATTATGATATATATGTTATTTTTGTCTTTTCCATTTCAACAATCAAAATTCCACTGCTACCTATAAAATGTTATAATATTTGAATAATGTGTTTTGACACAAATATCCTTAGTATTCACATATTTGGAATGATGTCAAGGGCACTTTGGTCGTTTTGCACTCTAAAGCGTTAAGGCGCCATCATACCTCTGACGTCACACCGGCGTTATCAGTTCTTCAACCATTCAGAACTTCTCAACTTTTTCCGGACGATAAATTCCATACAAACACTAAAACCCCCAAATAGTCGAAGGGTAATCGTTCTTAAAATCGATTTTCTCCGATAATAGACACTCTTGTACTCCTCGCGACCAGATCATCATAAAGTAAGTTTTTTTGCCATACCGTGTTACACTGTTTTTCATAGTTACGCTTATTTTTTAAAAAGGAATTGAAATCAACTACTCCAATGTCTATTTTGTAAGTAGAATGTCGAATACTAAAAATCGCCGTTCGTTAGATGATCTCCCATTAGAGATTTTGAGTCGGATATTTGTAGTATTAGGGTCAGAATCTGCGAAAGACATCGTCTCTCCAAGACTTTGGTAATTCTCAATAAAAATCAACTAATGAATGTATATTTTATGAAATACAACTTTATTTATTTGCTTTTTACTCTGTATTTAAATTTTTGAAGTTCAAAAAAGATGTATGAAGCGGGGGGTGATCCTCAAGTGTTCAGAACAACATGCATTAACATGATTGAAGGAATGGGTCCCAAAAATCAAAATGTTGATTCATTTATACGCACATGTGCATTACATAATAACATTGAAGCCATGTTCAGACAAGGAATTGTATGTGTATTTTCATTAATTATATGTCATTTATACCATTTATTAATGTTTTGTGTTATTGATGTTATATATTGATATTGTTATTCTGTCAACAGGATGAGTGCTTTTATTATGGCAATTTTGATTTAGGATTGTCTTTGTTGAGACAAGCAGCAAATGAAGATCATCTTGAGGCAATTTATTTGCTTGGAATGATCTACATTTCAAGAGGGCCTCATCAATGTGATTAAGGTATGTATATATGGTATATATGTAAATTAAATTATGTATATAGTTAATTAAGGCATGTTTGTAGTTTGTGGTTAGTATTTAGTTGTGTTGTGTTGTATAATATTTACTGTTGTATTGAAAAAGATACATTGGATTAATTGATGGATATTTTAATGTGTAGGTTTACAATTACTTGATGCCTATTTTTGTTGGGCAGTTCCGGATGATGGGGAGTACACGGGTGTTGTTGATAGTGCCAAAAAGATGTTGCGGGCTGTATATGTTGCTCATAGACTTACAACGAATAACATCACATTCCAATGTGAAGAGCCACGTCATTTTGTCATTCTGTTAAAGGTGCATTTGCAATAGGCCATGAAGAGGATGAGGGTCGACAAAGATATTGCACGGTTTGTCGTTGGTATGTAGAGTATGGTAGGTTTTGTATATTTCTTGAAAATATTAATGGTTGATAGTAGATTGGACATTGAATATTAGTGTTCTTATTGTATTGTATATGAAGTTGTATAGTACTACTATAATTTTATTTTGGTTTTGTGATTATATCATTCTGTTAAAAGGGCATTTTAGTCATTTTTGCTTTCTATGTTGTTTGAGTAGGATGAAGTATACGTAAAACCAATGTTATTTTTGTGATGAAGTATAGTTAATGTAATTAAAAATAAGTTTGTAATGAATTCGTTATTAAGGAAAATAATCTACATAGATTATATACTTTAAAATGCCCGGTTAATGTAATTAAAAATAAGTTTGTAATGAATTCGTTGTTAATTATTCATTATGTACTATGTTTTCAAGAAACTATACACAACTTGATTAGCAGAACTGGTTTAACCGCGCCCTTTTCTAGCATAAGCTTAAGTTCGAGTCCGCTTGCAAGCAATATCTACTTTATAATTCATTTTTACATTTTTTAGCCATTAGTTTATGACACATATTACCAATTCAAAAACATTTCATTCAAACCATATCTTACAAATTCCATTGATCATAATAATAATTCATCCATAGTATAAGAAGATTAATTAAGCATACGACATCCCAACAAATGTCGTCACAAATTAGCTACGCGTTTTGTTCCATAGCAAAACAAGCAAACGAAATCATATTCCATAGCAGAATTCCCTAGCAAATACCTACAAATGGTACTTCCATAGCAATTCAACTATGGAATTGGTTTCCGTCACAAACTCCGTTGCATAGTAACCACGATAATGAATTCCATAGCAGCAGTACAATGGAAAGTGATTTCATAACAAATGTCGTTGGAAAATTGCTACGAATTTTTGTTCCATAGAACTATCGGTAGCATAATACCAACGGATATAGAGTCGGTAGCATTTTTCCTAGCAAGTCTCATTCTCGCTACCAGAAATAAAATCCATAGACAATGTGGTAGCAACATTGCTATGGAACGACATTCCATAGCACGATCCATTGAAGATTAACAACGAAAATACGCTCCATAGCGACCTTTCCTAGCAAAATCGCGTTTTTCTTGTAGTGGAAGTATCGTGTTTCGTCATCCCTGAACTCAAATTGTTTATCCATCCCCCATAAAGCATCTTCTGCGATGTTCTCTCCTTTACTGCCTCAATCCGACCTTCACATATCTACATACTTAGTTTGTAATGGATGGTCATAGTTAGTGCTCATATACGTCGTGGTTTCACATGCTCCTTGCGAATCGATGCGTCTGTCACCACATTTTCCTTTCTAGGTTGATAACAAATCTAACATTCATAATCATTATGTAGTTCCACCCATCTCCGTTATCTCATGTTGAGCTCTTTTTAATCGAAGATGTGTTCGAGATTCTTGTGATTTGTAAAAATAATACACTTTGTACCATACAAGTAGTGTCTCCAAGTCTTTAGGGCAAAAAACACTACTCCTAGCTCGACGTCATGTGTAGTGTAGTTGATTCCATGTACTTTCGGTTGTCCTGAAGCATAAGCAATTAACTTGTCTCTCTACATTAAAACACAACCCAATCCTTGGTGAGTCACACCACAGTAAACGACGAAGTCTTCAGTTCCTTCTGGGAATGAGAGGATTGGTGCGCTACACAACATGTGTTTCAATTTTTGGAATGTAGTCTCCTGCTTGTCTTCCCAGTTAAACTTCACATCTTTCTATGTCAATGCAGTGAGAAGCTTGGGTGTCTTAGAGAAATTCTCAACAAATCTTCAGTATAGCCAGCAAGGCCTAGAAATTAGCACACCTCTATTGGCTTCTTGGTGGTTCCTAATTTTTAATTGCTTTTAATTTTGTGGGATCCACATGTATTCCTTTGTTTCTTACGACATGCCTTAATAAATGTACTTCTATGATCAAAAATTCACATTTGGAGAAGTTTACGTACAATTTCTCTTTTCTCAGCAGTTCCAAAATTAGTCGTAGGTGTTGGCCATGTTCAATGACATCGTAGATACTGATGGGTTTTTTGGGGTTACAAGTTCAATGCCATAAGCGGAAAATAATCAAAAACAATTTCAATTAATAAGGGCACATGCAACCTAGTGTTATCTATGTATTTCAAGTAAAGCATCATAATATGAACCATAGACTACATAAACTTTTACTATGAACTAACTAACTCATAAGATTAAGATATACTAACCTTGAAGATTGTTTTAGTAAACAACCTTGATTTCTTCTTCCAAACCTTTGTTAGCAAGCGCCAGAAGTGTCGCGCCTCTAGTGGTTCACACCCAAGGAAAGCAACTTAGGATTGTGGAGAGAAGGGAAGGGAATTTCGGCCAGAAGTCTACCCAAGGAGTAGGCTACAAAATTGTGAGGTTTTAAGGCCCTTTATATAGTTAAGGTAGCTTAGAGCCAAAGCTAGGGTTTAAGGGTGGAAACCCTAATCCCTTTGATTGGTGACCAAGCAACCCACAGGCCTCCATCCAAGAGCCTTTTGACAAATTTTCTAGGAATTACCTAGAATACTTCGTCCAACCTCTCTTCAGGAGGTTCTAGAGCCTTTTCCTCAACTATCAATAAATTGCCAAACAGCCCCTGCACTATTTAATTAATCTAATTAATCCCAAAATTAATTCAGATTAATTTCTGATTAATTATTAATTAAATATTATGATTTCTAATCAATATATTATTCTCATAATATATTAAAAAATCATTTATTCCAATTTATTAATCAAATAATAAATCAACCTTCTTTCCAATATAATCATGTTCAATTGCCAGCTTTGAGGGCAACCCAAAAGGATTGTGTTACTATCAATTCTAGTTAATACCAATTATAGTTATGGGCTTAGACACCTAATTCAACAATCTCCCACTTGGATAAGTCTAATAACTATAACTGTCAATATAACTACCAAATTGATCAGCAAATTATAGCTACTAAAAGCCATTGTCGAACTCTGACTGACTCAGTAACATGTCCTAAGATAAGTGATCAAATATTGCTATTTCTAAACCCATAGACAATCTACAATTCTATTCATGACAGTCTTAATTCGCTACTTACTTCCAAAAGTACGAGCGACCGTGGAATTCGAATAATCTAATTATTCAAAAAGTAAAACATACAAAGTGAAACACTATAACACCCTGTTTCGAATCGTTCCCATTGCGTGGTGGTGATCAAGGAGTGGGTATTAGCTGATGTAGAACCCTTGAAGAATTGAGTTTCGGCTCATTTGGAGGTGCATGATGTAGTTTGCATGATCGAAGTATTCGATTTGTGTTTTGTGTAGAGGTCGAATTTAGTTGTGAGGTGTCGAATTTTATTGATAGCTTCCTTAGTTTGTAAACTTATTACAAGGGCATTTTAGAGTTCGAAGTCTAGTGCAATTAGTCTCTTGTATTTTTTGTTCGCTTTCATGTTCCCTATAAATAGGTGGATGGTACTAGAGTCAGATAAGAACTTTGTTGTATTTTGTCTATTCACTCTGTACTCTTGTGAAAGCTAATTGAGCCAAACAGACATTATTTACATCGTGTGTTCTACGTTGATTGTTTACTCTGATTCTATTGTTTTCACTCGATTGATTTGCAACTACAGTTGGTATCAGAGCAGGAATCATTCTGCAATGATCTGATTTTTTTTGTGTCAAAAGTATTTTGATTCTCATCTTAGATTCAAAAGTTTCCGCTCTTTTGATACTGAAAATCATCTTAGATCTTCAGTTGTGATTCGATTCTGCGATTAGGTTCTTTAATCGAGTGATCGATTAGTGTTTTCTGATAAATTCATCCACGAATTTTCAAGTTTCTGAAGCTTTTCTCTAAATCTTTCCGTACATCCACGGCGAGCTTCAACATGAACACGATGACTTCTTTCTCGCATTTTTGCTAGGATCTTCAACTAAGATTACTATGCTTATTCCAGAGTATTCTGATCAATGGGCGGATCGAATGGAGGATTACTTGAATGGACTCGATGAAGAGCTATGGAAGTGCATTACTGATGATGTCCATCCACCTTCGTCTGTTCAAAGTATTGGTACTTCTTCATCAACTCAAAGTGTTACTGAACAAACTGAAAGGCTACAGAAGAATGAGAAAAGATGCATGAGAGAGCTTCATGGTGCTCTTCCTCCTATGGTGTAAACTATGTTCGAACTTGCAAAACATCAAAACAAATCTGGAATACACTGAAAGAAAAGTAGCAGGGTAGTGAGAAGACCAAAATCAGTTCAGTCAAGCAATGTCTGATTGAATTAAGGGAGTTTAAGTAAAAATATGGTGAATCAATCGAATTATATTATGATTGTCTTAACAAGATCATCTATAAGTGTAATCGATATGGAATTACTAGATATACTATGGAATACAACCTTACTTTCATAATGGGGCTACACAAGGAATGGAGGAATGTGAGCTTGATGATGAAGACACAACAAAACTTCGATTTTTTGACTCTTAATGATCTTTACAATCTGCTAAAAGCTCACCAAACTGAAGTGAACAAAATATCCGAAGAGTCAAAAATCAATCTGGGAGGTCCATTAGCATTGGTTTCGAAAGTAACGAGAAGATTAGGTGAGATGGAAGTTATTGAGAAGGAAAGCTCTGAAGACGAAGGTCTTATTGTCAACTCTGATGACGAAGCGGTGACTTTTTACTCTAACAACAGAGTAAAGAAGTTTTATAAAAATCCATTCTCTGGAAAGTCGAAAGTTGGTGAAGTGATAGGGAGTAACTCCGGGAAAGCAGGTGATGAGAAGAAATTCGAGAAGAATGAGGTTAAATTTGAAGATTCGAAACTAGAGAAAAAGCTGAAGGGAGATTCGGGAACTGATTGTCATTACGGTCATGGTGCAAATCACATGGCTAATGACTGCATGCTGAAAAAGAAAGAGGAAAGGAATTGTAGAGTTAATGATGAGGCATACTATTCTGAGCGGTTGGAGGAAGTAAGGGCAAAGTCTAAATGGATGTCATTGGTTGCAAGAGGAGAAGATGAGGATGAGGGAAAATATCGGATATGGTCTTCTGGATCGGATGATGAAGAGATGAGGAATCCGACCCACGGAGCCATGTTTGCGAAGTTTGACGAGGATGAAGAAGAAAAGATAACCGGTCATTGCTTTGTTTTGACATCAGCAGACAAAGCACCAATGACTTCGAATGTACGTTCTCTACTTCAATCCTTTAATATTCCTTCAAATGCTTATAGTTCTATATTAACTAAGTTTGATGATGTTGTTACTTATGTTAATAATCTAGTGATCTCTGCTAGCAATAAGGCTAAGAAATCTAGTACTCAGTTACTAGAAACCCAAAGGATGTTGGAGGCGAAGAAGGCTAAAATAGATCATCTAGAGTTGCAAATAACGAATATCATGATCGATAGAGATAGTTTGAATACAGATAATAGGATTTTGTTAAAACAAAGAAATATTTACTGTAATTCAGCTAAAAGAATCTATTGTAAACTGACTGAATTGCATCACTATAGTGACATAAGTAAAGAACAACATAGGAAACTTCTACCATTCTTATCTTTAGAAAGGGAAAAAGTTGATGCAACTACCTATGATTGTGAGATGACTATTTCAGACTTTGATAAAGTCCCCGATAATAGATATCCCTATGGAATAGTGAAAATCGATGATCATTTAGATGCTAATCATCTTGTTGATATTGTTAATAAGACTTTGACCGTAAATGAAAAAATCAAGATTTTGAAAAAGACTGAGAATTCGACTTCTGACTCTCAAAACAAATTTGTTGATATCGAAGATGACAATAACAGTGAAATTGAGGCAGAGGAAGTAGTTGACTGTTCTTAGTTATCTGTTATTAATGTCAAATCATCAAGGGTAAAGAAAAATGTATTGATTCGAATGTTAAAGTTGACAAAGACCACCCTCTACTTCGAAAATTTTTGACCCTGACCATGTGACTGTCGAAGATAGTCAGACTGACAGTGATGATGATGATGAGGTTTCTAAAGAAACTAAAGGTCCAAATGTTTTGAAGGAAACAAAAATTCCTCGCATTGTTGAAGATGAGGTGTATGAAGAGACAAAGAAATCTGATAAAATCATGAAAGAAAAAGGTTCTCATTATCTTGAACCTAATTCTATGGTTTATACAAACTTCACATGCTCTGACAATGTTGTCTTTCCAAACCATGTTTTCGTTACAAAGGGTAATAGAGATATTGTGAAACCAAAAATCACCAAAGTGGTTGAAGAGGACAACAAGAAAGATTCGAAAGATGGATTTTTCTCAAATCAAAGCACCGTTGAGAACAATCTTACCAAAAACTCATACACTTTTCAAAGACAAAAACCAAGTTCAACTTGGGTGGTTAAAACTGAATCGTCAAAGGTTGAGAAACAAACAAACGATAAAGTTTTTGAAAAACCAATTAATAAAATTCAAAGTAAAAAAGAAAAGATTCAAAAGATTTCACAAGAAGATGGGATTTCAATGAATAAGGCACGAAACAAAGCTTATTGGGAGACTTATGTGTCTAAAAAGAAACAATATAATTTTTCTTCCAAAACATCTGAAAAGAAAAAGTCTGAGTCTTTTAAGACAACAACACAAAAGTCATTTTCTGGTGAAAAGAATTCAACATGAAAACCCTTGAAATCACAAAAAGGTTTTTCCAACGATAAGGAACAGGTTTCGAAACCAACTCAAAAGTCAAAAGCACAAACTTCTTATCATGAGAATTATGTGAACAATCAACAAGGTTTTGTTAAGAATCCGAACAATCCAAGGTTTTCACAAAATAATTTTTAAAGAAGTGATTTTCAATCAAACAAAAAAAAGACTTATCATCGTGCTCCTTATCAAAATCAGTTTTCAAATTCACAAACAGTTTTTCCAAAGAAATATGTTGGTTATCAAAACCGATTTCAAAATCGTTATAATCCTCATGTTTCGACAAGAAAGCCAACAAGACACTTTGAGAAATTCAATGTTCAACGGAGAAGAAATGAATCTTTCAGGCCTCGTCAACCTCATTTTCAAAATCCACCTTCGAAACATACCACAAAAGCCACACTTTACGAAAGGAAAAAAAATGTGCAAAATATCAATCATTGGTTGGAAGGAAAGGGAAAGAGTTTTCAATCTGGGAAATTTTCTCAAGAACAGATCAAGGATGCATATGAAAAGTATCTAAATGAATCCTCAAATGGAAGTTCTTCTTCGAAAGAATCACATCCTTCTGTTCAAAAATGGAGAGAAGTTTCGACAGAAAAAGTCAGTAAGAAAGAAACTAAGAAGAATGAGGTGCATGTCGATGTTGACTTTAAATCTTCGAATGGTTACATTTTGATACCTTTAAATAATGATGTGGACTTAATTGATAGTGTCAAAACAATAGTTTGAAACTGGATAATTGGATCTTCATTACATCACGCATTTTATTCTAATAACCAAGGACCCAAACAGCCTTGGGGACCTAAATTCATTAAATGATTGCAGGTTTTGTGTGACGAGCAATACGATGACAAATGGTATATCGACAGTGGTTGCTGTCGTCACATGACTGGGAAAAAGGAAAACCTGAGATATTTTCGAAGTCTGGACAATGTTGGTGTAGTGAAATTTGGAAATAACAACAAGTGTCAAGTCAAAGGTTACGGAAAAGTAACAAATGGGAAGTTTACAGTCAACAGAGTTGCTTATGTCGAAGGTCTTCAACACAATTTGATCAGTGTTTCACAACTGGTTGTGGGCACTGGCAATCAAGTTGTCTTTGATGAAGAAGGAAGTGCCATCTCCAATATCGAAACAAAAGAAGTTCTTAAATCAAAATGAAAAGGAGATATGTTTACACTTGACATCAAACCCATTGTTGGTGTTCCTTCTGTCTGTCTACTTTCAAAGGCTTCCTCTTATATAAGCTGGCTGTGGCATAGAAGATTGTCTCATTTGAATTTTAAAAATCTAAACAAATTAGTGGTAAAAGATCTTGTTCGAGGTTTGCCTGTGTTAATATTTGATAATGATACTTTATGTGCAGCTTGCGAACAAGGGTAACAACATAGGCAAGGTCATCCGATTGTGATTGATTCAAAGATCGTCGAACCTTTGGAACTTCTTCATATTGACCTTTGTGGTCCTTCGACAGTTGAGACACTCAACAAAAAGAGGTACATTTTGGTTATTGTTGATGATTTTTCTAGGTTTACTTGGGTGTATTTTCTTCTTTTGAAATCAGAAACAACTCAAGTGATGATCGATTTTATCAAACATATCGAATTAATTCTGAAGAAAAAGGTTTGCAAAATCAAGAGTGATAATAGATCTGAGTTCAAGAACAAAGTTCTTGATTCGTATTTGACTGATAAAGGAATTTCGCACAACTTCACTTCTCCTTACACACCTCAACAGAATGGTGTTGTCGAAAGGAGAAATCGTTCACTGTGTGAAGCTGCAAGGACAATGTTGACATACACAAATCTACCACAATATCTTTGGGCTGAAGCTGTTTCAACTGCTTATTTTACTCAAAATCAGTCTTTTATTCATAGAAGATTCGATATCACCCCTTATGAGATCATTAACAATAGGAAACCTAATGTAAAATATTTCCATGTTTTTGGTTGCAGGTGCTTCATTATGAATCTTAAGGATAATCTTTTGAAATTTCAATCCAAGGCTGATAAAGGAATATTTTTAGGATACTCTCATAATTTTGTGGCATACTGGGTGCTCAACAAGCGAACAAGGAAGATCTAAGAAACTTTTAATCTCACATTCGATGATCACAATGTCAAAAGTGTTGAAAAACATTTTGAACAAAAACCAATTCTTAATGAATCAAATTCTGAATCTGATAGTGTTGATTCGTTAGATTTTGATTATGATTTAATTTTGGGTACTCCTAATAGGGATATTGATGCTGAAATCCATGCTGAGGATAATCGAATTCTTGAAGCATCGAAACATTCTGATGATTCGACAGTAATTGCACAAAGTGCTGATAACCACTCGACCACAAATTCTCCGGTTTTTAACGAACGTCTGCCAATTTTACAAACTGATCAAGTGGAGCGGGAGCACTTGACATCGACGACTCTTGTTGAGAGGGAGTATCCTTTCAAGGGGGAGAATGGGAGAATGAATGCTGATGTTGAGGGGGAGCATCAAGAAGATAATTTTGTCGAGGGGAGCAAAATGATAAACAAACGAATATTTCAAATAATGATTATGAAAATTTTGATGATTCGACTGATAATGAGTCAATTGTAGGATCAGAGAATGATGAAACATTCGAAGATGCACATTTGGATTTTGATACAACATATCCTCCGATGGATAGATGGACACGAAATCATCCACATGAACAAATTCTTGGTGATCCACAAAGTGGAGTATTAACAAGAGCTCAAATTCGTGCAAAGAATAAGGTACTCAATACTTATTAGGAATTTTGCATGTTCAATGTTTTTATTTTGAAAATTGAACCAAAAGCAGTCAAGATTGCTATGGAAGATCCTGATTGGATTGTTTCTATGCAATCTAAATTGGCTGAATTTGAACGAAATAAAGTTTGGCGTCTAGTTCCTAAACCAAAAGATGTGTCAGTGATAGGATTAAAATGGATCTTTGAAAATAAAACTGATAAAGAAGGAAATGTTGTTCGAAACAATGCTAGGCTTGTAGTTAAAGGTTATTTACAACAAGAAGCTATAGACTATGAGGAAACCTTCGCCCCTGTTGCAGGACTCGAGGCAGTTCGAATATTTTTGGCCTATGCAGCACACAAAGATTATTTTGTCTACCAGATGGATGTCAAATGTGCTTTTCTCAATGGAGACCTCGAAGAGACGGTTTATGTTGAACAACCTCCAGGTTTTATTAACGAAAAATTTCCTGATCATTGTTATATCTTAGACAAAGCTGTTTATGGGTTAAAACAAGCACCAAGAGTCTAGTATGCTATTCTTACCAATTTCTTAAATCAATCAAATTTTAAACAAGGATCACTTGATCTTACTCTCTTTAGAAAGAAAGTTGGGTATCATCTTATGCTTGTTAAAATTTATGTCGATGATATTATTTTTGGCTCTACTGACCCTGTTTTGTCAAGAGAATTCGAAAATTTGATGAAAAGCCAGTTTGAGATGAGTATGATGGGGAAGATAAACAATTTTCTGGGATTAAACATTCGTCAAAGCAGAGAAGACATATTTATCAATCAAGAGAAGTATACACGAAATCTGCTGGAAAAATTTGGAATGACGAATAGCACGAAGCTGAGAGTACCAATGGCTGTTGGAACAAGGCTAAATCTATCATTGGATCAACCAGCTGTTGATATCACATTGTATCGAAGCATGATAGGTTCATTACTTTACCTCATGGCAAGTCGACCTGATATTATGTTTTCTGTATGCAATTGTGCTAGGTATCAATCGAATCCCATGGAACCTCATATGAATGCTGTAAAGAATATATTTCATGATCTCAAAGGAACAACTTTGTTAGGATTGTGGTATCTTTTGAAGACATGCTTCTTCATACAAGCATTCTCAAATGCTGATTTGGGAGGATGCAATCTTGATAGAAAAAGCACAAGTGGTGGATGTCAACTACTGGATGGGAAGTTAGTAAGTTGGAAATCGAAAAAGCAAACATGTGTTTCGATTTCCATAGTAGAAGCAGAGTATGTTGTTGCTGCAACTTGCACTTCACAAATCATATGGATACAAAGTCAACTGCTTGGTTATGCAATCAACATGAAGAAAATTCTGTTGTATTATGTCTCACAAAGTATCATTCGCATCTGCCATAACCCTGTGCAACATTTGAAAACCAAACACATTGCTCTTCGTTATCACTTTATAAAAGATCATGTTGAAGATGGAAACATAGAAGTTCATTTTGTAAAAACCACTGATCAGCTTGCTGATATCTTTACAAAACCTTTGGATTAAAAATCGTTTGTAAGAATTCTAAATAGCTTAGGAATGATGAATGAAAATTCAGTTCCTGGACTATCTTCGTTAGAATGACAAGCCAAAAGTGTCGAAAAGATGTCGATTCAGCGGTTACTGTTCATGATTCATCGATTACTGTTCATAGTCAACGCTTCAACATGCTTCGATTTCGACATCATGCACAAATGGTTTGACAAAAATTTTCGTTAGTTTAGTCATTTCTTAAATTTTCGTTAGTTTTGTCTTTCAATTCCAATATCAAAAATACAGAAAAGATTTTGCGTTACTTCTGCATTTTCTTTACAAATCAAAAACACCAAACATATTTTCATGTTTTGTCTTTTGTTATAAAAATTCAAAAATTCCAAAAAGATTTTTCGTTATTTTTGTTATTTTCATTCAAAAACTCAAAAATCCAAAAATATTTTTTTTGTGTCATTTTTGTTTCTCTTTTTGTGTGTCGGAATTCGCAAAGATTTTTGGTGGTTCATGCTTGCTGCTTAAGGGAAAGGTAAACTTTTGAAACTATGTCCTACTTAGGATGTCCCTAGAAGCATGATGCAACATGTCGACCCAAGCCTCCACGACTCAATGGGTTTTGAAGCCTTAATGAATTTCTCATTTTGAGGATTTTTCCCAATTAGGCTATATTCCCATTAGTCACTGAGCTACCATACTCTACTAATTGGAGTTTAGGGTTTTCTTCTTGGTCAATGAATAGCAGTGGTACTTTTGAATATTTACATCCATCTTTTTTATCCTAAAATTCTTTCACGATCACACACAATGACATATGTCCAAGAGATTTCTGGTATACATCAATCAGGATCTAGACATATCAAAATTTGTGTTTATGATCTAACATCATGAGACCGTGATGAAAGTGAAACCTACACTTTCGAAACATAAGGAATTGACGGGGAACTTTGTTCCAGATATTAACGAAACTTTTGTTTCAGTACCTATTTTCGATACTCAAAATCATATTCTTTCTTTTATAGTGATCTTGATCAAATGTTCGACACCCACAATATTTGTTACCCAACAGGATTTAGGAAGAATTTTGTTTTGAAGAATATGATTTCTGTTTGAGTATCATTCTTAACCTTCGTTACTTTATACATTTTCCAAGGCCTACTTGTCACTGACTACACTGGTCAAACAGGTAATTTTGTTTACAACTTGTCACTCTTATGTTTAGATGTGCTTTGTAATGAAAACTTAAACCACCTTCGAAATTCGTTAAAAGAAGCCCTTCGTTACTTCTCTACAAGTATACGATTGTAATTCACAGGAAACCACTCAAGCTGCTGATTATCTCTCTTCATAATTCGCAAAGCGATCTTTGCCTGGGATCTAACTGCCTTTATGTTGAAATTTTGATTTTCGACATCGCAGATCCATATTTTTTTTTATCTTTGATTCTTATCTATTTCTTGTCACACATGCACTCACAAAATCCTTGAGATTCTGAGTATTACCAACTCAGGCTGATGATTTCGAAAGTCTGGCACATGACTTCGCTTTTAAACCCAAAAGTGAAAGAGCCTAACCTCCATTCCGAAGGTTTCTGACGGTTCTTATCCACTGGGTGCTTTCGAAACGGCGTGTAATGTGATGGTTTGGTTACTGTGCGCTTTTCTAGGGTACAGAACTCATCACTTTTCCCTGACATGGCGTGCTTTACGGCTATGGGACCAACTATCAAGGAATACGTGGCAAGTCTATGAATGCTAACCATTTGAGATTCAAATTGTGGTCACCTATAAAAGGAGATTTGGGGGATTCATTCCAATTTTACGCTCACAGATTATTCTCAAAAGATTTGTGCAATCATATCCTCTGTTTCTTCAAGTTCTTTTCCAAACCCTAATCATGGCTGCTAATCAATAAAACACCACAGAAGATATTTCGTATCAACCATTGATGAAGATTCAAAGCACAAACTTTCAAGTTCAAGATGATGAAAGTGTTTATCCAGAGGGATTGTAGATGCTCTTTGTGGCTCTCAAGAGTTCTGTGTTGTCGACTGCCATGTTCAACTCTTTTGCTGTTCTGATGTCTTGGCTATCTTTGGTTGGTTCTACTACAACTTACAGCAAAACAATGATGATGGTTACGTTTCAATTCACGAACGACAAGAAGTTCAGACAGTCAAAGAAGTTGTTCACCCATATCTTGAATTTCCCTAATTGTGAACCCTTTTACAAAGTTTCAAATGAACAAGTCGTTAATATGTTCAATGAGATGGGTTATAAACCTATTCTCACCAAGATCAGTGACTTCAAGAAATCGGGTTTGCCATGTATTTGGAACTTTCTCTTTGGAATTTATCTTCGATGCTTGACAGGTCGACGTGTGGGGTTAGACAAAGGGAGATTGGAAGTCTATGCTATGGTGGCTGGCCTTTATTATGATCTACAGGTGGATTATGCGACACAACTCTGAAAAGAATTTTCCAAGAGTATTGAAAACACAAATGTTGTTGATGGGATATCGTGTGCTAGATACTGGAGTCTTATTCTTCAGTTTGTTTATAACAAAGAGGATATTCCAGTCCCTGAAAAAGAAGAAACTGCTAGTTTTGCTCTATATCAGTTTCCTAAAACTGTTGAAGATGTTGTTGAAATTTTCCCAAGTGTTTCTAGGATTCCTGATGCAATGCTTCGAAAAGTTGATCCTCTGCATCCTGTGTTGGTGAATTATTTGGCAACAATCAATCCTGATGTTGAAACTGGGAAGTTGTTAGAGAAGACAACTGAAGGTACTTCAAAGAAGAAAAGAGGTTCAAAGAAGGAATATCAGCCAAGTCCTTCGACAGTTGCTCCTGTTGAAAAAGCAGCTAAATCTCCAACGAAGGTCACAGTCAAAGTGAAACCTTCGAAAACAAGATCAAAGCCTGTTTGTAAGTCCCCAATCTGCTTGTGTATCAATCAGATCCGTTTGATGGTGTGGAATCCCAATTAAACGGATGATGCCAGATCAAAATAGAAGAGAAGGAGAAGAAGAATAAGTGAATCTATGATGTATTCAATGAATAGAATGATGCTCCATACACATATTTCACATACACTAGCTCTTCTCTCTTGTTTCTCTCTCTAGAACATGCTCCTCTTCTCTAGCCTTACACTCCTTCTCTGGCCTTACACTCTCATGCACCCCTCACCCTATATATAGGATCACCAGCCGTACACCCGTGTACGGCCGTACACAGGAGTACGGCTATACACATATACACAAAAACTACATAAAAATATTTTCCTAGAAAAGCAAAGTATAAACCAATATTTTGACCCAACAATCTCCCCCTTGGTTTATAGCTTTCTTTTCTAACTGACCCAACAAACCCCCCCTAAAAAGTAGCTGGCTTTTCTTGTCAATCTTCATTGGGAGCTTGGCTTCAGCATTAATCTTGAAATTCTTCACAGCTTCAAGATGAACATGATGAATCTTCAATAAATGACTTCATCTTGAGCACTTGGGATTTTCTTCAGAATTTGGCATTGAACGAACGTTGGGTGAGGAGGCTTCTTGAAAAGATTTCTGAAAGATGGCGCTTTCAGCTTGAGAATCTTCAGAGAGAAAAATAGAGAACGAAACTTATGGATCACTTCATCAGGTTCAAGAATAGCAGCAAATTGATTGATGAGGCTTCAATGCAACTTGTCACATAATCTTCAAGTCAGCTTCACCTTGCTTCTGGGGTTGAAGGATTGAATGTTGAAAGAATAATCTTCATTTCTTGCTCCTTCGAATGAGAATTCTTCGATGCTCACGGATGAAGCCTTGGCTCATAAATTTTCGATTCAGTCTCCATGAGTCTCATCTACATCTGAATTCACTTTTCAAGACAAAACAAAACTAAAAGAAAACTTAGCACACAATATTTTTGTATTTTTCATATTTTCTGAAAAAAAATAAAACAGAAACAAAAATATTTTTTGGATTTTTGATTTTCTTGAACAAGAAATAAAACAGAAATAACACTATTTTTGGATTTTTTTTTAATTTTCTGATTTTTGTTTGATTTTTGAATTTTTTTTAATTCTCCCCCTAAATTTGTGCATAGAGGAAAACTATGAACAAAATTAACAAAAACAAAAATATTTTGGGATCAAAGTTGTCAAGCAATCCAATATCGTTTATCAGCACACGCCTGCATGTCTAGATCTGGTCAATCACTGGTATTGTGGTCCACTTAAACACAAAGGATGTTGACAATTTGGACAGATTATAAGTGACAAGTCATTTTGATATATATTCCTAAATGGACATTTAGATGACGACGACCAAGGCTATTGTTGTCCACTTAAATTAAGCAGCAAGATCTATAGACAACCTATTAAATGGTTCAATTTTAGATGTACTAGAACGTGTTTCCCACTTCCCGATATACCCCGGTAATCAAGAACTTCCAAAGAACTCCTTACTTTAGGTGAGTATTCAATCATTAAGAAAGAAGTCATATATAGAATTGCATATGTTGTATCCCAGGTCGGATGTCTTCCAATCACATAGAGGGAACAACATATGACTAACATAAATAGGGGTTTAGAGAGATAGTAGAGTGCATATGTTGTGTCCCAGGTCGGATCTTCCGATCACGCAGAGGGAACAACATATGGCTAACAGATAGAAAGAATTTCATAGATATGGAAATGCATAGAGATAGAGTTGCATATGTTGCATTCAAGGTCGGATATGTTCCAATCACGCAAAGGAAGCAACATATGACTGACTGATAGAAAGCAAGAAAATAAAATCCTACAGACCTACTTTATCAGAACCCCCCAGTTGCCCTATCAATAACGAAAGTAAGGACATGAGTCCATACATCAAGGAAATGTTGAGCCACAGTTCTAGATAATTAATTTTTAGTGTATCTCGCAGGTTCCCATGTTTATCTCACTGCTCAATCTACCTGAGCGTCGTATTGTCAGTCCAAATGAAACTATCTAAGTCTATATTGTCTAGTCCTTTCATGGTCAATCAATGTCTAGTCTTTTTGAATCCTTTGTGCCTACCAGCACATTGAACACAGAGTCTAGACAATTCAGCTTTGGTGCATTACACGCATCACATATTTCCCTTTAGCACTAGACTTCATATCACTTCCCAAAACAACCTACTAAAGAAAGACATATAAGGAAATTAAAGAAAAATGTCTTTGAAATGAAACAGTGTAAGATAAAATCAGGAGTATAGAGAAGAAAACTCAAACCGTAAGTCATCGATTGAATTTGCATCCAGAAGGTCTGAGAACAGCACGCATAATCTCAGAACAGATCCGAAAATTCTTCACATCGTTAAACACAAAACCCCATGTGTGATCCATTCCTTTCTTCCCTTCCCGCAAAGGACACATACTCTCAAACAAAGTTCTAAATGTTGTACAGTTGAGAGATGCCTCCTATCATGTGCCAGGAAGAACCACTACCAACAAACCGAAGTCTGATGATATGCCTCCATAGCTGCTCCAGCACAGAGCGGGATCAGTTGGTATTTGGAACCCAGTCCATTTTGAAACTGGTTTGACCTTTGTCATCCTTGCACAGTACTCTCTCCCATGACATATCCTGTTTATCACAAATCGAAGATGTAGAAATATTAGAATCATTAGAAGATTTGGGAGATTGCACCTTTGGTACCCATCTGTAGTCGGGTTTAACCCATTTCTTTTTCGATCCGATGGGTTCCTCGGCACTTGATTTTGAACTTGAGGTCTGCTGTCAAGATGACTTTGACCTAGCCGGTTTTGGTTTCGTTGGAGCATTTCATGAAATTGGCTTCTGGGCCGACATTCCCATCTTGCCCTTGGGAGTTGATTTCTTGGCCTTGGGAGTTGAACTCTTGCCCTTCGTGGCATTCCAGTCGCCATTGTCTGAACGTGGCCTTGAGGGGTTTCTTTTTTGAAAATCTCCCTCTTGTCGCGTTCTACCACCCTTGTGCATAGTAGGGAACGTATGCTCGATTAGGACAATTTCTGGCAAAGTGTCCAGGTGTTCCACAGTGAAAGCAAGTATGCTTCTTCACGTAGGAGTTGTTTCTTCCTGCCCCTGGTGGCGTGTCCATGCCTTGTCTCTTGTTGTTCCTACAAGCACACTTGTAACAGGCACTTTGTTTAGCTTGAATTGGTGGCCTGTATTTCTCAACAGCAGGTTTGTTAGGAGTAACGGAATTAGAAGCAACTTATTCAGAGTTCAAGGAGTCATTGGTTTGATAATCATCAGAATTTGCAGAACTAGAATTAGTTTTGTTCTCCTTATCCTCATCCTCTATTACTTTACCTGTACAAGAAGTAGAAGCATTAGAATCGTTCAGCTCAACACCCTCAGTTGCCTGTTCAGCAGCTGGTTTACCATATACCATAAATGGTTCTTGGTCAATCTCCTCCTGAGTCAAAGGAGTAACAGTATAAGTGTGATTGAATGGAGGAGGGACACTCTCATATCCTATTCATACTTGCTTTTGGTCCTTCAATTTCATTAGTTTTTCAATCATTGTTGCCACTTTGTCACTTGACACATCGAATTTTTTAAAGTTGAAATCGGCTTTTTCAAAACGTATTTTCCAATTTTCAAGTTCCTCAATGACAGCAGCAAGTTCTTTCTGAAGATATCTATAATTGACACACTTATTGCTATAGTCCTCTTGTAGTTTCCTGAAGTCCTTAGTTTTGGCCTCTAGTTGTTCTTTCAATGGTTTCTGACCTTTCCTAAGTTGGTATCCTTCGTATTTTAGTTCCTCGTTCTCTCTTCATAGTAATTCATAGTGTTCATGTAAATTCTCCAAAGGAAAGTTCATTAACTTTGATGTTAGAAGAACTCATTGTTTATCAAAAATTCCCTTTGACTAAAAACTCAAAAGTCAACCTTAAAAGTCAAATTTAAAAAGTCAAACTTAAAAGTCGAACCGAAAAGCTAAATTTTGAAAATTTGAAAGTCAAACGAAGTCAAATTTAAAGTCAAAGGTCAAACTTTAGATTCAAAGTCTAAATTTGAGGTCAAATGTCAATTTAGAAATTTAAAATTAAAAGCTAAAATTTTTAGGTTGAAAATGGAATTTAAAAATAAAAGAAATTGATTTTGGGGTTAAAAGTGTTAAATTTGCGAAAGTGGGTGCGAAAGAAAGTCCTTTTGAATTAAATATGGGAGGAAAAGAACACCGGGGATGCTAGAGGAGTTGGTAAGGTGTTGAGCTAAGTTGGGAGGAGACCCGGGTTCTATTCCCCGCACCTTCAAAAATCAGATATCTTTTTTTATATGAGCGCTGCTGCGAGGACTTCTGCTGCTGAACGAAGCGTGATGCGAAGCGAGGACGAGAACGAAGCGATTCGATGAGAGGCTGAGAACGAGACGAAGACCACACACCGAGCCGTACACCGAGCCGTACACTGAGCCAGCCGTACACCTTCAATAGATGCGAAGAAAAAAACGACGTTTTTCACACTTTTTGCTCCAAAACTCGATCAAAGACTCGTTTTTATGAAAAATGCAAAGAACAAACCCCCCCTAATTTTCAAAGATCTATCTAAAAACGTAAAAATCTTTTAAAAATAAGATCCAAGATCTGATACCACTTGTAAGTCCCCAATCTGCTTGTGTATCAATCAGATCCGTTTGATGGTGCGGAATCTCAATCAAACGGATGATGCCAGATCAAAATAGAAGAGAATGAGAAGAAGAATAAGTGAATCTATGATGTATTCAATGAATAGAATGATGCTCCATACACCTAGTTCACACACACTAGCTCTTCTCTCTTGTTTCTCTCTCTAGAACATGCTCCTCTTCTCTAGCCTTACACTCTCATGCACCCCTCACCCTATGTATAGGATCAACAGCCGTACACCCGTGTACAACCGTACACAGGAGTACGACTATACACAAATACACAAAACTACATAAAAATATTTTCCTAGAAAAGCAAAGTATAAACCAATATTTTAACCCAACACTGTTGTTACTAAAAGTGTTGATCCTTCGAAGGATGTGGTACCTTCAAAGACTGGTGTTCTCAAACGACTCATGAAAATGTCTCGTAAGTCTCTCGATTCTCCTGAAAGGTCTGGAAGTTTTTCACCTTCGTTTGTTAAGAAGGCACAAATTGGTCGAAGGGGGTTCTCATTCGTGAAATACTCATTCCTGTCTCACCACAAACAAAAAAAAAAGGAGAGCAGAAGATATGGCGAAAAAGATTTCAAAGAAGCAAAAAAAACAAAGGAAACTGGTGTTACAAGAAGATTTATCTGATGACGAAGTGGTTCCTGACACACCACCTGCAAATACAATTCTGGGCTATTCTTCACCTGTGAGGGATTCTCCAATCAAGTCGAATTTTGAGAAGACTGGAAATCTTGATAGCAATGTGAACACTTCTAAAGTAGACACAACTATCAATCCAGGTGAACAACCAAAGATTTCGACTCCTGAGCAGACAACGGTCATACCACCCGAGGTTTCGCATACTGAGTCATTTAATGAGGAGGTTCTAACCTCAAGCATCATTGTAAACGTATCTGATACGGGTGCAAATATCAACAAGGGTGATGGAGTTTCGACACATGAAGCCCAAGGTAATCCTTCTATTGTTGTATCATCTACTTTCGAAACATCAGTTCTTAATACTACAGTTTCGTTTCCACCATATCTTGTACCAAATACATCTCATATTCCCTCTTCCACTCATTCTCCTACATTTGATATTTTGTTACAACAACCATTTATCACTTTATTCCCATCCTAATCCACCGATACACCACCAGTTCAAGACACAGAAACTGATGAAGAAGAGTTTCAGGGTTCGTTTGCTAAAATTGCGTTTGATTCCGAGGAAGAAAAAATCCCAGATCACATGATAATGTCAGGCATGCAGTTCAAGATCCTGAATAAGAAACTCAATTCCATGTTACAGTTTCAAGCGAATGCAGGTAGTAATAATTCTGTCTCAGGAATCGAAGTAGATATGATGCACAACGCTCAGGAGCATCGAATTCAAAGTAAAATTGATAATGTGCATAAAGATCTTGAATCTAGACTCAAAGTTCACTATGACTCCTTTAATGATGCTTTGAAATAGTTAAAGGTAGTTGCCAAAGAGAGACATGTTCTTTACTTTCAAGAAGTAAATACTGTTCGTGAGAATGTAAATCTCAAGATTCAAGAGCTTCGTGATGATATGGCGAAGGAAATTGTTTAATTGGGTCACGACTACTCCAATCTTCACAACAAGGTGGATATACTTGCGGCTGCAATCACGAAAGTTATGGAATGTCATACAACCCTTGTTCCGAAAGTTGATAAGCTTGGAGATGATGCATTAAAGGGTTTTGGGAATGTTGAAAAATTGTTGGGTGAGTTGAAGGATCTCGTGGCTAAGACCGAATCTTCAAAAGTTATGTCTATATCTCTTGAAATGTCAGCTGCAAATTTTCAAAAGTTATAGTCAACAATTCACTCTGAATTGGCTCCACTTACGAAGTTTGCTCACTTCATGCCAACAAATGCCCCGCCTGTTAACACAAGGGTGCAAGGGGGAGAAAAGGTTGGTGTTGGCACTGGTTCGAAAGTGAGTGCTGGAGGAAGTGGTTCTGGAAATGTCGAAGGTGATACCAAAGTGGTTGGAAGAGTATTGACCACTCAAATTCCAACATCGTTACCAACAACAACACTTGTTTCGACATCAGCCACAACAACAACAAGACCAATAACAAAGGGTATAGTTATTGGGTCAGCTGATGGAGAATCTGGTTCCTCGAAGCCCAAGCCAATTGAAGTTGATAAAGGCAAAGGCAAAGGTATCATCATTGAACCTTCGAAAGAGGAAATCAAAGCTGCTCAAGAAGCCGAGATAGAAAAACAAAGGCATGTCCAAAGCCTTTTGAAACAACATAAAAATGACCCTCTTCGTCTGAACAAAGGTGATCCAACAAAGATATATCACTATGAATATATCGAAGCTTTGACAGTGACAGGAGTTATGCATGATTTTGAAAAGGTTTCCAAAAGGAGTTGTGACACTGTGAACTCAAATCTAAATCAACTAGATTTTCCAGTGAATAGAATGATGTTCCTGGATGAGCAGTTCAAACTTGCTGACAAGTACAAGGATAAGACTGAATTCAAGCGTCTAAAGTTTCGCTTTCATGCTGTACTTGGGAAGAAGGAGGACGAGATATGGTCATTGGTCAAAAGAGTTCGAGTTCTTGGCATATCCAAAGACGTTTTGTTCGAGGGTATGTTACAGAATTATCGCTATTATGCAGTCCGAGCAAACAATGTGCAATTCGACTTCTCGGTTGTAGACTTCCCTATTATGAATCTACATGATTTAATAGTGGTGGCCATGATCATGAAGAATGATTGATGTTTCGAAGCTTCAAGTTACAAGAAAATAAGACTTTTTGAATGGTTATGTTCATTTGAAAACGTTCATTGATGGATATTATGGAGCATTGGCATTAACAGATATCGAATTGGCTAAGTCTTTGGACAGAGAGATATCTATTCCTCAAACTATTCATGTGAATAAGGCAAGTTTGAAAAGCTTCGAAGATGGAGAGATCTGCTTAAAGACTTTGGGAATTGTTTTCGTTGGGAAGAACAAAAAGGGAAATAATTCAAAATTTATGTTCCCTCTGTGTGATGTTGAAAGGCATACAACACCTCATTACACAAATTTCTGGTTCGAATGAATAGCTGCACCAAAAACAATGAGAAAGAAAAGGCTGAGATTCGAAAGATTGTGAATTGGTATGCTGAGATCAAAAGAGTCATCCATCAGATGGCGAAGATAGTAATAACTTGATTCGTCACTGCTCACAAAGGGGGAGAATGTAGAGGTCGAATTTAGTTATGAGGTGTCGAATTCTGTTGATAGCTTCGTTAGTTTGTAAAATTATTACAATGGCATTTTAGAGTTCGAAGTCTGGTGCAATTAGTCCCTTGTATTTTTTGTTCTCTTTCATGTTCCCTATAAATAGGTGAACCGTACTAGAGTTAGATAAGAACTTCGTTGTATTTTATCTATTCACTTTGTACTCTTGTGAAAGCTAATTGAGACAAATAGAAATTATTTACATCGTGTGTTCTACATTGATTGTTTACTCTGATTGTATTGTTTTCACTCGATTGATTTACAACTACATTTAGGAGCCCAAGGGTATCGGTAAAGGCGTTGGTTCGGGCCTTTTATGAATTTTGGATTTACGTTCGGTTGGTTTTCAGGCTAAATAAAGTTGATATAAGCGTAGGGATTCTCGTTACCTTTCCGTGGATATATAGATCGCTGAAAACTGATAAAGGACGCAAAAGTTATGACCATTTGAAGTTAGAGGCATTTTGGGGCAAACCGGGTACGCATGGCGTACCAAGTGGGAACGCATGGTGTTCAAAAGGAAAATGGACGTGAGACAGATTGGGAACGCAGGGCGTTCCCCAAGGGAACGCAGCACGTTCGCTGGTCAGATTTAATAGCTCATTTTTAGGGTTTGGTCCCTTTATAAGCAACATTATGGACCCAAACCTCTTCCATTCTTCAGCCTTCATCCTCTCTAACCATAAGAACAAAACCCTAGCACCCATTTATGTATTTCTTGAGTTTCATGGTGATTTTTGTGTGTTTTGGTGCTTGAAGAGAATGAAGGAACTTCTTGAAGAGTCAATGCTTGACTTAGAGCTTTTGGATCCAGGTTTTGCTCACCTAGATTTAACTTCTGGAGTTTTAAAGCCTCAACCTTGACAACTCTTTCATGTAGATCTAGCTAGTTGGTCTGGGTTATGGTTTTGGTCCCTTTGTGGTGGTTCTTGTGAGTAGAAGTTACTCCAGAACCTTTGAGATTCATATTTGCTCCTTGTTGAGGCTATGGAGTCATAAAGTTTGGATCATGATAGGTAAAAACCTTCCATGCCTGATTTGGTAGTCATTTGATGAAGTTTGGGACCTAGGGTTTTGATTTGGGTCCCATTGAGTTACGCTAAGTTATAAAGTTGGAAACTTTATGACTTAAGAAGTCCCTTTGAATCAAATCTGGAAGTTTGGACCAATAGATGGTCTGATGACGAACGCCCAACGCTCCACAAGGGAACGCCCAATGTTCGTGTCACAAGTGGACTTTATTGGACTATATCTTATTTTAGGTCTAGGGTAAGGCCCATTAGAGGGGTTGGGCCCAATTTAGAAAATTGGGCCAATGGTGGTCCATTAGCAGGCTTGGGAAGTCTACCTGATATCGGGCCTTTCATGTTATGGTTTTGGGCTTTAGGCATGGACCAAATTAGATCAAGGGTAAAATGTTCATTTTACCGTAAGAAGGATTATTGGATTTTAACTAAGTGTTATTCTGTACTGATTGCTCGGGGAAGTCGTAGGAGCAGCCATTAGAGATTTTTTACCGTGAGATTCAGCAGTGCGAGGTGAGTTTCCTCCTGTAGGAATGGGTCAAAGGCACCAATGTTGGCCCGTATGTATGTTTATATGCTTTCCGGATTTCGGTCCAATGTCGGGCGGTGCCCGATGAATGTTTATATGTTTTCCAGACTACGGTCCGATGTCGGGCAATGCCCGAGGAATGTTTGTATGCTTGATGTCTTCGTGATTCTTGCATGTGTCTGTCTTTATATGTTTTATGGACTAACGTTGAATGACGGGCGAAGGCCGATGAATGTTTATATGCTTTCCGGATTTCGGTCCGATGTCGGGCAGTGCCCGATGAATGTTTTATATGCTTTCTGGATTTCGGTCCGATGCCAGGCGATGCCCGATGAATGTTTATATGTTTATGTTATGTGTTTATTATGTATGTATGGTTGATACGTTTATATGCATGCCGAGCTCAGCTCTATGCCGGGCGGGGCCCGATGCTGGACATTGTCCGATGCCAAGCGGGGTCCAATGAAGGGGCGGGGCCCAAGATATGTTGATATATGATTATGTGTATGGTATGTGGTAGTTTGGTGAAGCTTACTAAGCTTTGTGCTTACGGTTTTCAGTTTTGATTTTAGGTACTTCTGGTAGCAAAGGGAAGAGTTCGGGATGTCTGCGTTACACACACCATGATGTTTAGCCTGGGATGTTAACTCTGATATTTTGATTTGGAAACTCTGATAATTAATATTTTGAGATACTTTGACTTATGTTTTGATAACTATGGTCTGTTTAATGATTAAAAATGAAATTTTTGGATCGTATTTTATGAGTGTTACAAGTTGGTATCAGAGCCTTGGTTTGAGGGATTTAGGCACACTCCCGGGTGTGTCTGAACTCAAACTAAGGACTTGGTATGAAAATTTTCAAAAAGAAAAGAAAATCATCTTTATAAAAGTATTTAAAAAAGAAAAAGGGTGGGGTGCATGCAATCAGCCGAGCTCAAGTAAGTTCTCCCAAATTACAAATACAAGTTTGTTATGATATGATGTGATTATGAGAACTGCATGCTAGATTAGGGATAAGGATCTAGGAAGGATATGTTGTATGCCTGCTATATGTGTATGAGAACTGCATGCTAGATTAGGGCTAAGGATCTAGGAAGGATGCCTTGTATGCCTACTGTATGAGCTTATTGAACTACGTGCTAGTACTGATTAGTCAGTGATATTATGGCCTGATTATGATATGCTTGGTTTTGTTTAATCAATGCCTGAATGATTCTTGCTTTGTGCTTTTAGGAGTTCTAGTTATCTTTAACTAACTAGTAAACGAATATGTTAAGTTACATATTATGAGGACTAAATAATTTCAGAAGGTTAGGTTTAGCCCTATTTCGCACCTCTCGTTTGAGTCCAACTGTTATAGGGAGAGACCTCACATTCGAAGACTTATCTGGTCTTAGTAATATGTAATGGTATTCGCGAGCTATTTAGGGAAAGGTAGCAGGGACTTCTTATGCAACTGATGGCGGAGAGTAGGTCAGAGATTACCCTAGGGCAAGCCTAGGATGAGACTAGCATGAAGAGAAGTAGTAGTAGAAGGGACTTGGTGGAGTCAAGGCAATTCTTGAGGAAAGTACGAATAGATGTGGAAGGTAGTATAGGCCCATACTACTGAAAGCAGAGGATCCGTACTCGAGTCAAGGAGGGCTGAGATAAAACCAGGAAACTTATAGTGCGTGTGTGATCCCTCGGTAGTGATGAGTATTCTGATGTTTTTTGTGGTGTATTTTCGAGTATGGTGACGCTACACACTAGAACAAATGGCAGTTCTGGCACCAGCGAGGGATCAGGCTCAGGCTCTGGAGCCGGGCAGCTCGATGATCAGATAAGGGAGTTTATTCCAGCTGAGATTACACGCAGTATCATTGACCAGACTCCTGTGATCTTCGGTACGGTCAAGGAGGGCATTTTGGAGATCCTTGATGAGAGGATGAGCGCATTTCGCTTAGAGGAGATGACTATCATGGAGCTAGGGACCCCATTACTAGCAGCAGGTGGTTGGTGGATGTTGCCAACGCCTTTAGTACCAGTCGTTGTCCCAAGGGGGACATGGTCCGACTTGCTTCCTGTCTCCTGAAGGACAGAGCACGTGATTGGTAGGAGGAGGTTGGACACACTATTGGAAATGATGTCGCTATTGATGCGATGACCTGGAGTGATTTCTCGACAAGGTTCAGGGCCGAGTTTGCACTAATGATTGAGGTGCAATAGCTAGCACGGGAGTTCCAGGATCTCCAACAGACTATTGAGACTATGGCAGAGATCACTACCAAGTTCTGGGAGAGTGTTTTATTGGTACCGCAGTATGCAGCAGGCAAGGAGATTAAGAAAGTAAGGTATCATGATATGTTGCAGGATGATATCAGGAAAGTTGTGAGTATTTCAGGGTGCGAGACCCTAAATGACATGATCTCTAGAGCCCGAGGGCGGGAGATTGATTTGGAGCACATTAAGAAGAGGAGGTCAGATCAGGTTCATATTTTGGAGCGTCCCGGGAAGAGACCCAAGACTTATGATCAGCTGATGAGAGGTCAGCATGGCCGAAGTCAGTACAACATGTGCGGGAAACTGCACGATGGAGTTTTATGTTCCAAGGGTTTGGGTAGTGTATCTTTGGGTTTATTCTCTGCCTGTGTTTGAATTATATTTTCAAGTGATGTCATATGCCAATTGTATACCATGAATTATTAGTGGTTAGTAAAAGGTTGTTTCCCTTTTTCGGGATGGAAGTGTTCAGTGTTATCTTGGTTATGGTCGAGATCGGTTTAGGGGCATTATGCAGAAGGTCTGCAGTCAGGATTCAACAGGGTGGTCATCCACCCTCGATAGTTTTCGGTGGGTTCATTCATTGTGCTCAGATTTATTCATGGGGTCGCCAAGGGAAGCGATCTATTACTGAAGTTTTGCTTTGAGCATCGGTTAATTGGACTCCAAGATTTGAGTACGGTATCATTTCACGGAATCTAGAGTTATCCGTATTGCTGGGATTCGAAAAGCGTTCATCTAGTCTTCAGTAACTATGCGGTCGTTGGAATGGACTAGTAATGGATCACTGGGAAGGTTACGCGTTGGTAGTCAACATGTCAATTGTGTAAGGAAAGAAGGAATGGGAATCATTCTATTGTTGTGTGCTTTGGGGTTTTAGTTGAATCAAATTGGGGAAGAATCGTCTAGGGATTTAGGAGTAGGAGCAGTTTTGAAACTGGGATAAGTTTCACATCCTTGTCAGGAAGAAAGACGGCCCAAGCGGCTGTATGGATTGAGGATAATGTGAGTTGGAAGTTCAGAAAACTTTCCAATAATGACATCGTGTTCTCAGAATGTTTGATAGCAGGATTTAAGGAATCATGTTGAGGATTCCAGTCAGGACATGAGTTCAGTTTGGGATATTAGATTGTGTGTGTGCTTGACGTTGGATGTGATCGGATTGGTAGTCAGCGGTTGAGAAAGCGTGGAAAGTGTTGTAAGACTGCGTGATAGCCGTAGCATTCATTAGTGGCCAGATATTATGGAAAGTGTTGTAAGACTGCGGGATAGCCGTAGCATTCACTAGCGGCCAGATTGTGTGGGAATTGTTGTAAGACTGCGGGATAACGATAACATTCACTAGCGGCCAGATAGTGTGAGAAGTGTTGTAAGACTGCGGGATAGCCGTAGCATTCTTCATGTGGTCAGATAGTGTGAGAAAGTGTTGTTAGACTAGGGAATAAGTCGTAAACATTCACAGGTTCATTCAGATAAGTTAGGCCCGAGTGGGTTAGTTCGTAGGATCGTGGAAGGGCCACAGCATGATCGGAATCAGGAAAGGATAGGTCGATGGCATTCGAGGTGGAGATGGACCTATGTAGCCCAAGATAGGTGAGACCTGTGGGCAAGGCCACTCCGTGATATGGTTTGGGTAGGACCCGTGGGCGAGGCCCGTGTTCTTATAGCAATGTAGGTGGGACCTGGCAGTGACCGTAGGGTCGAGGTATGGGATCGGGGATTCCAAGATTTATGGAGCCAAAAGTGGCAATGTGGATAGGGTAGTTTTTGATAGCCGAAGTTCTCTTCGGAAGTCACTGGAAGCGACTGAGAGGGTGTTCTTTGGTTCAGCAACCGGGTGGGAATCCCATATTTCAGATAGTTGACAGATCAGTTGGGACCAGGGAGGTCTCGGTTGCTTTTGGAAAGCAACTAGTAGGCAGCGTGATGTTTCGCACAGTTTTAGTGACTTTGGATTCGTGTGTGCGGAATAACTCGTTGTTCGGGAAATGCTAAGTCACTTGTAGTTTGGATCAAATAATCTCAGAGTAAGTGATTTGACCATGTTTCGCAGCTCTCGTCTGAGTCTAATCGTTGCAGGGATGAGTCTTCTACTTGAAGGATTATATGATCCTTCTGTCAAGTATAGGTGTTCTGCATCTAGTTATGGTCAGTGACCTTGTTTAGTGTGGACGGTCTGTCTGGGGGTCAGACCAACTTGAGACTTCAAGTTCGGGAATGAAGAAGTGGTTTTATGCATGGGTTTTGGATTCATTGTCGTTGGGTCAAAGAGTTTTGCTAGGGTGTGTTCTTTTTCGAGTTGGAAGTTTCTGTAAGGGTGCGATCGTCTTGGGAAGGTCGTTTTATGCTCAGAATTTTCAGTTACGTTCCTCAGGTGGTTTGTTTTGATATGGGTGTTAGTAAGGTGATTTCGAGGACGAAATCTAAGTTAAGTGGGGGAGAGTTGTAACACCCTGTTTCGAATCGTTCCCATTATGGGTGGTGATCAAGGAGTGGGTATTAGTTGATGTAGAACCCTTGAAGAATTTAGTTTGGGCTCATGTGGAGGTGCATGATGTAGTTTGGATGATCCAAGTATTCGGTTTGTGTTTTGGATCCCAAGGGTATTGGTAAAGGCGTTGGTTCGGGCCTTTTATGAATTTTAGATTTAAGTTGGGTTGGTTTTCAGGATAAATAAAGTTGATAGAAGCATAGGGATTCTCATTACCTTTCCGTGGATATAAATATCAACGAAAACGGATAAAGGACGCAAAATTTATGACCATTTGAAGTTAGAGGGGTTTTGGGCCAAACCGGGTACGCATGGCGTTCAAAAGGAAAATAGACGCGGGACAGATTGGGAACGCACGACGTTCCCTAAGGGAACGCAGCGCGTTCGCTAGTCAGATTCAAAAGCTCCTTTTTAGGGTTTGATCCCGTTATAAGTATCATTATGGACCCAAACCTCTTCCATTCTTCAACCTCCATCCTCTCTAACCCTAAGAACAAAACCCTAGCACCCATTTATGTATTTCTTGAGTTTCATGGTGATTTTTGTGTGTTTTGGTGCTTGAAGAGAATGAAGGAACTTGTTGAAGAGTCAATGCTTGACTTAGAGCTTTTGGATCCAGGCTTTGCTCACCTAGATCTAACTTCTGGAGGTATAAAGTCTCAACCTTGACAACTCTTTCATGTAGATCTAGCTAGTTGGTCTGGGTTATGGTTTGGTCCCTTTGTGGTGGTTCTTATGAGTAGAAGTTACTCCATAACCTTTGAGATTCATATTTGGTCCTTGTTGAGGCTATGGAGTCATAAAGTTTGGATCTTGATAGGTAAAAACCTTCCATGCATGATTTGGTAGTCATTTGATGAAGTTTGGGACTTAGGGTTTTGATTTGGATCCCATTGAGTTATGCTAAGTCATAAAGTTGGAAACTTTATGACTTAAGAAGTCCCTTTGAATCAAATATGGAAGTTTGGACTAAGATCTCAAGGTAAAAGCTTGCATCTTGTCCTCTTTATGGAGTTAGAATGCTTAAAATCACGATTAGGTCCTTTTTGGACCATGCAAAGGTGCCAAGTGGTCGACTTTATTGATTAAGACACTGATATGGACCTATTTGGAAGTTTTGGACGTTGGGCTTAAGCTAATAAGTCACTTGGCATTTTTTTGGTTTCTAGCCAGGAACGCCATGTGTAAGGCTGGGGAACGTTGCGCGTTCCGGCCTAGTGTCTCGATGGATGGTCCGGTGACGAACGCCCAGCACTCCACAAGGGAACGCCCAACGTTTGTGTCATCAGTGCACTTTATTGGACTATATCTTATTTTGGGTCTTGGGTAAAGCCCATTACAGGGGTTGGGCCCAATTTATAAAATTGGGCCAATGGTGGGCCATTAGCGGCTTTGGGAAGTCTACCTGGTATTGGGCCTTTCATGTTATGGATTTGGGCTTTAGGCATGGACCAAATTAGATCATGGTTAAAATGGTTATTTTACCCTAAGAAGGATTATTGGATTTTGACTAAGTGTTATTTAGTACTGATAGCTCGGGGAAGTCGTCGGAGCAGCCGTTAGAGATTTCTTACCGTCAGATTCAGCAGTGTGCGGTGAGCTTCCTCCTCTAGGAATGGGTCGAAGGCACCAATTCCGGCCCGTATGTATGTTTATATGTTTTCCGGATTTCGGTCCGATGTTGGGCAGTGTCCGATGAATGTTTGTATGCTTGATGTCTTCGTGATTCTTGCATGTGTCTGTGTTTATATGTTTTTCGGACTAAGGTTCGATGTTGGGCGGTGCCCGATGAATGTTTATATGCTTTCCGGATTTCGGTCCGATGTCGGGTGGTGCCCGATGAATGTTTATATGTTTATGTTATGTGTTTACTATGTGTGTATTGTTGATACATTTATATGCATGATAAGCTCAGCTCGATGTCGGGCGGGGCCCGATGCCGGGCAGGGCCCAATGTCGAACATCGTCTGATGCCGGGCAGGGACCGATGAAGGGGCGGGGGCCCAAGATATGTTGATATGTGATTATGTGATTATGTGTATAGTATGTGGTATTTTGGGGAAGCTCACTAAGCTTTGTGCTTACGGTTTTCAGTTTTGGTTTCAGGTACTTCTGGTAGCAAAGGGAAGAGCTCGGGATGACTGCATTGCACACACCATGATGTTTAGCCTGGGATTTTAACTCTGATATTTTGATTAGGAAACTCTGATAATTAATATTTTGAGATACTTTGACTTATGTTTTGATAACTATGGTTTATTTAATGATTAAAAATGAAATTTTTGGATCGTATTTTATGAGTGTTACAAACACAATGATAACCTAATTAACTATGTTCTCAAAACTATTGAATATAATTAAAACTCTTATTATTTAATCACCATATTAATTAAGACTTTATCAATTATATAATGTTTCGAGTAATCAACTATCCACTTGAATTAAACATCAGTCATGCCATGTTATGAACATGCATACTATGCCTCTCTTTAATCCTTCCTTTGTGAACAGATCGACTGGATACTATTCCAATGTTGCTCATTTCACATATCCAAATTCTAGTTACTTCTAAATGTGATAGAATTCCAACTTTACATGCAATTTTCCTTTTGTGATGTCAAAGCTTCAGAGTCACAGAGACTTAGCCAACGATATTACGAAACGTTCAATTGGAACTTTTGTTACTAAAAACAGTTCCATGGTAACGAAGTTTCAAATTCAAGGGACACTCCTTGAACACCTTCCTTGAATTAAAGTTTCTAACTCACATGTATATTTTTATAATCAACTCCCATTATGGAAACTTTTCCATATTCCCATATGACCATCGATTTTGACCAAGAATCATCTCAATCCAAGACATGCCATTATGGTCCTTCCAACCAATACTATACTTCCAACTGTCCTTCAGTAAACCTTAGATTTTTCTTGACAGTTGTTTAACAACTTTAGTCACACAAAGTTCTAGTCCTTTTTCCCTCTCAATGTCCAAGGCATTTTTGGAAAAATCAGAACAAGTGAATATTATAGCATATGCAATCGATCCTACATCCAAATCATATGGGATTTGATTCATAATGTTTTGTATCTCTTGCTATAATATTTCCATATATCGAATTTCCTATGTTGAATCATTTCAACACGATATTCAGATATGTCCAAGACTATGTTCTTTTAAACCCTTCAATCTAAACCTTTAGATTCAAAACGAAGTATGAGTGCCCTCTCCCTTAAGTCTAATATAGAGAAACAATTTCCAAACTTTGCAACTTCCAAATTTGTAATTTTTGTTTCCTACAAATAGTATTGCCAACTTGCAACACTTAGCATAACAATTATGTTCCTTCTAACATAAGAATTATGCTCCCAGTAGCTTTAGCATGTACCCAGAAATCAGCTATACTTCTAGAAATCAGTCCTCTTGACTTTCTTACTAAAGTGGAGATCTCTTAAGCTTTTACACCTTTCATTAGATAGCATATGTGTGTGTGTTCAAACGCTTTCAGTACTTATAACCACATGTCCTGAAGGTTCACACAATTCCTTTCCATTTCTCACAATTTGAACTATGAAAAGGGATGCCATAATCATATTGCGAATTTGAGAATGCAATTATCACAACTACTAACCGTAATGATATTTATCAGATCTTTAAAATATATTAGCGAAAGTGTTTCCTCATAAATTCATAATCATTCATGAACTAGATCGAAAAAATTTTCACTTAGATTTTATGGTGCATAGGTTCTCATCCATATAAATCCATAATTTCCAACCTACAATCATCAGATAAGGTTAAGGACAAAACCAAATTCAAATTTAGATTCCCTTTCATGGACTGAACTTCGCTTATTCTTAATTTCTTGCCTTCTGGCAGCACAAGAGCCTACCAGTGCTTCTGCGTTGTTAAGCAGATCACCCTTATTGATTAATGTACTTTCACTGAACAACGTGCTTTGCCTTTTGCAGTCACATGAGAACCATAGAAATCATAAGCATTTCCAACTCAACTGGAAAGTGCACAGAAACAAGAACGTGTTAACTTAACACAATAAGTTATCAACCTCAGGTCATGTGCTAGTGATAACTAAAAGGTTCATTGTCGATTGACTCCTTAAACTTTTCAAAATCAATAAGACTCCCACTGACTTCTTGACATATAAGTTTTCTCTCTCAAGGGACATTCCTTGACGAGCAAAAACAAATACTCAAAAGTTAGTGTGGATTCTTGACAAGAAACACTTCATGTAATTTGTCTTAGTTTATCCTTTGTTTTAACCAAAACATCACAACTTCCAATTCCAAATGTACTAAAGTAAGAAAGTATTATTACTCCACATTTCATGAGGTGTTATAAACCTACTTAGTATAAAACAAGTTTTCAAGATACGCTCTTTAGTAACTAGAGCATGGCTCTAAAACTTAATTAGAAACAAATTATAACTCATCTCTTGATTTGAACCATTTCAACAATATTCTATTCCTCTTCTTAGTCATACAATTGCACCAAGATGTTCTTCGATGATCAATTGTGATATAGTTCTATAATCGTTAAGATGACCATAAAATGTAATACTAAAGTACTCTCCTTTCTTTTCAGATTGGTGAAACTTTTATCTTTCTGCCTAATAGATTCTTCATATTCGTTTTGCTACTCTTTGAAACATTTTCAAGGCATCAGAATTATGTTTAATCTTATAAACGCAACCATACCTACTGAAACATCAGTAAATCACAACGAATAAAGTTATCATCCTTTGTGGTGGATCTGAATAGTCCATATCAGTATGTACTAGATCCATTAGTCCTTCACTTTGACTCACATAAACATGCGATCAATGAATTATACATAATATTCTAACGATCAATATTCTCATACATTACGCAATTCAAATTGCATGACTCCAAGTTTCTATCCAACTGAAACTTGGGTTATGAGAATACGTTGTCACTTAGTTAATTATGACATTACCACAATTGAAATAATAAGAATCAAATCCACAATTAATATTCCTAATATTATAAATGTAATGAACACTTTCATAAATGCCATTGTAAACAAATATAAAGTCAACCAACTAGATAAATCAAAATTTCACTTTTATTAACAATAAACAAAAAATTGGAACTTTTCCGTACAATGCATAAAATGAAAACAATGTTTCTAGATATTTCCTAAGCAATCCATTAAATTATCCTAACTCGCAAGTAGTAACTCCAAATTATGATCATCGAACCATGTGATTGAAATTCATCTCTCACGATCAGAATTAGCTCACTCCTTTTAAGCTTCCTTCTTTCTCTTAGATCCTACAATACCATCAAAATGTGATCATCACATCATGTATTAAGTATCTATGAATAGGAACTTGTTAAGATGGTGGAGTTAGGTAATGGATGTACCTGAAGTAGAGTTACACGACTTGACTTTACCATCTCTGAGATCTTTCAGGTAGTCTGGGCAGCTTTGCAACCAATGTCCCTTCAATTAGCAATAGAAACATATGGACTCTTTACGGTTAGCACATGGAACTATCTCAGAATTAGCCTTTTATTCACCATACGATCAAACAGTTTGACCTTGGCCGATCTCTTTCCATTGGGAAGAGAAATCTGTTCTGGATCACCATTGCCACCTTTGTCCATATCCATGGAAACTTTGGAGTTTGATCTTTCAAACACTTTTGCTTCACTTGTGCTCTTAAGCATTTATGCTTCAGCAACAATCAACATATGTGTCAGATAAATTAGGGTCACATCGTGGTCGCTCATATAAAATTCCTCAACAAACTGACTATATGACTCAGAAAGCAAAAGGAGAACCCAACCAATAGCTTGCTTCTTATACAAAACGACACCCGATCTTTCCAACTTATCAATGTAAGATTTCATTTTCAGAACATGAGTACACACATAATTTCCATCTTTATGTTTGCATGCCAATAGGGCTTGACTAGTTTCGTATCTTTCAACTCGTGACATGGGGAGAGTTACTGGAGGAGGACGAGGAAGAGTTGGAGAAGCATGACGTCCATTTCCACCATTGCTGGAAGAAGGGAACATACTTCCACCTTGATCAGAATGTGGAAGATCATCTTCAGAAGGTAGAGGAAAACCATTTCCAAAAGAACGAGGAATACCATTGTTGTCTGAACTTGACATCTATAATAGGAGAAAAGAGAATTCAAGTTAGTTGATTTTAATCCTTAATTATTAACCCGTCAATTTTAAATTAAGGCTAGGGTCCATATTTTCGATTCAAACTTTGAAGAGGGATGTCGTAACCAAATTCAAATCTATTTTAAGTAGGTAAGGCTTTTACCAGTTTCAATCTTATGACCCTCCTAGATGTTTTGAGATTCATTGAATCTAATCAATTGGCATGTTTAATCTCTATTATGCTCTCACTTTTTGTGACTGGGATGTCGAGGATCACAAACGAGATGTGAATAACCATGCAGATTAGCTTGGTACTCTCGATGTCATTTATCATCTCGTTTTAATGTACCGATTAACCATATGTGCTCCATTAATCAACGATAATTTTCGAGACTCCCATTACCACCCTTTATTAGTCCCCCATGAGTGTGCCAGTTAACCACACACGCTCCACTAACGACTTATAAAGTGTAATGTGCAATTTCATGGATTAGCATACAAATTGACATTTTTCCTAAAGTAATTAAGAGAGGCCATCAGGGTTGTAGCCGATGTGGCAAGTGCGGAAGGATGTACGAGGGACCGTGCAGGAGTGGTGGTGGTTCTCGTTGCTTCAAGTGCGGTCGGACGGGTCATTATAGCAGAGATTATACTGCTACCACCACTCAGTGATCAGATCTGATTTGCTTTCATTGCAATCAGAGGGGCTACAAGAAACCCAATGTTTGAGTTTGGCTACAGCAGGACAAGTGTAAGCACCCGGTTCTGCAACTCTTTGGATTATTGATGGCCGCCAGGACCGGGCAGATGCGCCTGCGGCGAAGAGCAGGGCTTTCCAGCTGACGACAGAGGAGACGCGTGTAGATCCCGATGTGGTGACGGGTATGTATCTTCTCCTTATCTTTTTATTTATATTAAATTTCTTTCTTATGTTTATATATTTTATTTTAGGATTGTTCTTTGTGAAGGGTATCTCTTCTTTAGTGTTGTTTGATTCGGGGGCTACCTGATCCTTTGTATCGCTTGCACTTAGTAAGAGATTTGTTGGAGCTCCGGGGGAGCTGGATTGTCCTCTTGATGTTGAGATTGCCGACGATAGGACGGTTCGGGTTACGAGGATTCATCGGGGTTGTACCCTTCAACTATTCAGCGAGCAGTATCCAGTTAATTTGGTTCCCATCCCTTTGCGTGGGAACAAGGTTATTATGCGCATGGATTGGTTGAGCCCTAATGGGGCAATGATCTACTGTGAGCAGCAGCTAGTTCGGGTTCGAGCCCCAAGTGGGGGAGAGCTGGTGATTCATGGGGAGAGACCGCAGCGTGGGCCGATTTTATTTTCTGCAGTGAGGGCCAGACGCTATATTCTTCAGGGTTGGTCGGGTTTTGTCGCCTATGTCATGCATACCCGACATATGGGTAAGACAACCCTGGATGAGGTGCCGATTGTGCGGGATTACCAGGATGTATTCCCGGAGGATTTAACAAGGGACCTCCGGAGAGGTAGTTGGTGTTCAGGATTGATATGGTTTCAGGTACGGCTCCGATAGCCAAAGCACTGTATCGGTTGGCTCCTCCTGAGATGCAGGAGTTGTCTACATAGCTACAGGATCTGGTAGACAAGGTATTTATTCGACTGAGCAGTTTGCCTTGGGGAGCACCGATTCTGTTCCTGAAGAAGAAGGACGAGTATCATCATATGTATATCGACTACAGGGAGTTGAATAAGGTAACGATGAAGAAGCAATATCCACTTCCGAGGATTGATGATCTTTTTAACCAGCTTCAGGGTGCATCTTGGTTCTCCATGATTGACTTGTGATCGGGTTATCATCAGATGCGGGTCAGTGATGAGGATGTGCAGAAGACAACATTTCAGACTCGATATGGTCATTATGAGTTCGTGGTGATGACTTTTGGGCTCACCAATGTTCCAGCTGCGTTCATGGATCTCATGAACCACGTGCTCAGACTGATGCTAGATCGGTCTGTGATAGTATTCATTGATGACATCTTGGTTTGTTCCAAGACTCGGGAGCGGCATGAGGAGCATTTGAGGGAAGTGCTATAGACATTGAGGATGGAGAGACGTTTCAAAAAGTTCTCCAAGTGTGAGTTCTGGTTGTGCAAGGTGCAGCTTCTAGGGCACCTTGTCAACCAGAAGGGTATTCTGGTCTATCCAGCCAAGGTTGAGGTCGTGATGCAGTGGGAGGTTTCGAAGTCTCCATCTGAGATTCGGAGTTTTCTTGGTTTGGCTGGTTATTATCGGAGATTCATTCAGGATTTCTACAAGATCGCTGTTTCTTTTACCCGACTGACCAAGAAGACAATTACATTTCGTTGGGGGCTTGAGCATCATGCAACTTTTTATACTCTTAGATAGTAGTTGTGTGAGGTGCTGATTCTGACCCTACCAGAGGGTGTTGATGATTTCGTGGTTTATTGTGATGCTTTGATCACAGGTTTGGGGTCAGTGTTGATGCAGTGGGGTCGCGTGATCGCTTACGCTTCGAGGCAGCCGAAGCCTCATGAGCCGAACTATCCGACGCATGATTCGGAGTTGGGGGCTGTTTTTTTCGCCCTCAAGATTTGGCGGCATTACCTCTATGGGGTTCATTGTACTATCTACATGGACCACAAGAGCCTGAGGTACTTGATGGATTAGCCGAATCTGAATATGACGCAGCGTCGATGGTTGGATGTGGTGAAGGATTATGATTACGAGATCCTTTATCACCCGGGGAAGGCCAATGTGGTGGCCGATGATCTTAGTCGTAAGGCGGTCGCGGCTCCAATCAGAGACCTATGTTTGAGGATGACCGTAATTACTCCATTGTTGTAGCAGATTCTTGAGGGTCAGGTGGAGGCTACGTGTAACATCCCGTTATTTACTGTTTATAAAGTCAACCCTAGTCAAACAAAAGTCAAATAGAGGTCAAATAAAACACTTTTTAGTGTTTGGGTTTCAATTTAGGTTATAATAATAACCTTTATTTGTTAAAATCCTTAAAATACTTACATTTGAAATTGAAAGGAAAAAGGCTTGAAAATCCGAGAAACTTCGCTTCGGACCGCAAACACTTCGGGCCGCAAAGAGTTTACGGCCGTACACTCTTCGGACCGTAAACCCCTCGCAGCCGTAAACGAGGCTTCGGCCGTAAACGTTAAACCGACTTCGGACCGTAAACGAGGTTCACGGCCGTAAACCCTCGCATATATATATATATATATATATATATATATATATATATATATATATATATATATATATATATATATATATATATATATATATATATATATATATATATATATAGATTATCTTCAATTTTCCTTCATTTCTCATATTCTCCAGTCAAGAACTCTCAAATTCTCTCAAGTATCATAAAGAACACTTCTAATTCTCACCAAAATTTGTAAGTGATTCTTTCATTTATAAGTTGATATTCTTCTTAATCTAGTAAAACCCCTTGATTTCATCCTTGAATTCATCTCTTTTGGGTTAGATCTTCAAGAAAACGAAGAACACACTAGTTCTTTAGGCCGTGAATACCCCCTTCAAGCTTCAAAACGTAAGTAATCTTCCATATACTAGTTATCCTATAGAAGCTCTTAACTTACAACCTTCAAAACAACTATTTCCCAAGAACATAAGAGTTTACGGCCATGAGCATCTCCCTTGGCCGTAAACTCAAGATCTTCTTAGGCCATGAACATCTCCCTTGGCTGTAAACTCCTATGAAGAACATCATTATCCGTAAACTCCCCTTGGCCGTAAACACCAAAGGTGTGGCCGTAAACTTCAAGGAGTGGCTGTAAACTCCATTTGATTGTAACATTTCAACCTAAGTGATTCCTAGTCCCTAAGATAGTTTCTTAACATAATTAGTTGTTTAAACACTAATTATATCCATATATGAATCATTATATGTTTAATAGGATCCGTTGTGTTCAAGACTTCACTTGACACTTAGCATCCTACACCGACATTACATTTGAATAACTTACTACAGGTGAGTTCATACCCCCGTAGTTTTATAGTTTTTACTGTTTTAAGGGGGGGGGGGGAATACAAGTCTAACACAAAGATTTTGTGTTATAAACAAGTGATTTTCAAATATCTTATCAAAATGGATTTCGGTTATCATTAAATCAAATGGTTTTCTATGCTTCTTTTAAAATGACATCAAGTCACCAAAATGAATTTCAAAATATCAAACTTCTTTTAAATGTTTTTATAAACTTATATTTCTCCCAAAAATCATACTAGTATATCTATAATATAAATAAGATTTAAAAGGCTTAGGACTGATAACTCACTTTGGTTCCTTTTCCTTGTTTGGATGTGGGATTATAAGCATCAGTTATTTGTCTAAGTGTCATTTAATTTTTACTTATATATAATTGTATATGTATACAAGTACAAAAGTTTGTTCAATTAGTTTCAATTACCCTTTGTAACAAGTTGAGCAAGGGGTTGCATTCATACTAAGTATCAATACAGAAAGTACTTATAAATTATAATAGGTATAATTTATGATTCACATAACATTAATTCACGATTCAAATATACTAGAATACATTGTTTTACAAGAACAAAGGTTTGATTCAAAACTAGTCAAGACTATACATTCTTTCAGATACATGTTAAGAATACTAATTCAAGAACATACTATCAGTCATTTATTTCAGAATGATTGGATTTTTCATAACTATTATACATGTAACGTTTATATGCTTTTATGAGTCAAGTAGTACAAGTTGTTTAATTTATTTAAACAATATAGTAAAGTCCTGACATTATAACAGAATCTCCAGCCGGGGATCGAAACAATGTGTGCATAGATCTATATTGAGATTGAGAACCCTGTACTCAGACTGCTAGCTACAGTCAGGCATACACGCCTGTGAGTGACAAATTGTTATCAACATGTTTTCAGCGCACTCATAGCGTTGGGTCAGGCCATCTAGTCAGTATGGTTATAATAACTCATTAAAAGATATTAACAATACATTAGTGTATAATTAACTAAACTGATGTACTTTTTCAAAGTACTAGTTTACGAGATACAATTTACAGTAATACATTACAGTTTACAATAACAGGTAGTGAAATCAGATATACTCTCAGATACAAGTTTACAAAAGGATTACAAATACAAAACATTAGTTTACAATTAGAACAGTTTTATACAACACAAACTACTTTTCATATACAACAGAAAATATAGGATTTTCTGGAAATAGTTTACATATTCAAGAAACAGAAAACATTCTTTCAAACATAAATACTTATGCACTCACTCAACTTTATGTTGATACTCTCTTTTCAAATTACTTGTATTCTCAGGAACCAGTAGACAGGTACACCCCGAGCTTTTGAGAAGATGGAGCTATTTATGTCTTGTCTTCTTCTTTTGTACAACTATTTAGTTTCAGTTTAAAATATTGAAACACATGTAAATATTTATACTTTTTAAATACAATGGTTGTTTGTACTTTGATTACTATAATGCATGTGTTGTGATACTATAAATGTAGTCCTCCACCCCCGGACGTTTCCGCCGTCTGGTTTGGGGGTGTGATAGATTGGTATCAGAGCATTGTTTATAGTGAACTTAGTTATCAATCCATAAAAGATATACAAACTATAAATACATTTGGGGCTGAGAGCTCTGACTACAAGTATACTTTTAAAAATTTAAGTATTTTTACAAGAAGTATACTAACACACATATCTACAAGTACAGTATCACAATCATAAGAACTTAAAAGTATTTGGATGTTGAACATTACAGTCAAACCTGGACAGTTATGTAATCATATCTGGGATTAATATAGGCTGATCAACTATATTGATTTGAGATATGACCAACATGTGTTTGGGAGTGATAGTGGTGTTGTGACATGTCTAAAACTTACCATACATATTCAGAAGAACTCTAGAACAAAACATAAAGATTAAAATACTATAGGGGTGTTTTAGGCACTATATACTAAAAAAAACATGTGAAAACAATAGAGCAATTAAGGGTAAAACTATAAATATTAAGGGTATATTACAATTATATATAATTAAAGTTATATAGACTTAGAATATGTAATCTAGCTTCATTTCCTGTTCCTTGTTTGGTTATGGATTTAGAGCCGGGTCATTTAATCAAAGGTCGATTATATCCAAGTTATATATAATTAGTATACACTTTATAGTTATAGTAATACCTAGAACAAGTTATACAGAATACATTATTTGATAACTGTAGGTCTTTCTCGTAAAAACTTATATCCTTAATCAATCGTTACTAACTATATTCTATATCTCTTATCCCTATTCTCGCTTAGATAACAATGGCTGGATTTCACTTACCTGGAGACCCGTACTTCCCCGATCAAGGACAAGATGTAGAGCCAGAAGAAAATCACGAAATTCCCTCAGATGATGATTTTGCGGAACATTTTCCTGAAGACAATGATTCCGAATCAGAAGCCTATAATCCTCCACCAGTAGCCCAAAATCCTAACCCTCGTCCGGTTTTCCATGGTCCGACACCTCCGTGGTTAGAAAGCTTAGAAACATGGAGTTAAGAATAGGGTCAACCTATCCCATACAATAGAGACAGAAGCTTCTACAACCTGAGCGAAGGAGGCTCAGCAGATAGAGTCCTACCAATTCTAGTCCGTAGGGTTGCCCGAAATGAAATTCAGGGTAGAACAGCCATCAACCAAGTCAGGGAAGTTGATGCTAATACGAGAATTAATACAATCTGCATTCGTCGTCTTGAATATGCTGGCAAGAGAGCTACGAGAGACAATCAATATTTACTGCAAGAGTTCGCTGAAACTCGAGCTGAAGTTATAGAACTCCGAGCACGTCTAACAGTATATGAAAGACATCTGCTTGCTATGGAGCGTCAACTGGCTGAGTTGAGGTTTCATCCAAGAGATACCCGTCGCGAGTAGAAGATGCTCTACTCGTTTCCTAATTACTCTTTTAGTTATAGTCAAGTCTACGGATAGGTTCTAGTGTTATTTTTCATGTTTTTCAGTAAGACCACGAAAATTTTATTTTCAGTAGGTCGGTATGATGTCGATATTTTTCCAGAATTTGGTGTATTGTAGACCTGTTAAAGGTCAAATTTTCCAGACTTTATGTATTCAATATACCAATGTAATCGACATGCATTTACATAATCTTTGAAAAATAACCATTCAATTTCATATCATTCTGTTACAAGTTGTACTTGTCGTAGACTTCTATTTTCAATTCAATTCAAAGTTCATGTTGAACTATATGTTTTAGTTCAAGAGATATCAAAATTTATACTTGATATCTTACCATCCTTGTATCTTTTGAATTTTATAGAAAAAGATGCCTCCTCGTAGAAATCCAAGACGTCACAATGTAAATGAAGCGCCGGTACCACCTCCGCCACCACCTCCTCAGTTTGACCCCGCTATGTTCCAAGCGGCGGTCATGGCGGTTGTAGCTGCTGCCATGTCTCATATTAATACTCCAGGTGCTAGTGGGTCTGGAGCTGGTGCAAATCCTTCTAACCATGGCGAGAGTCATGGGCACTCACGAGAGTGCACTTATAAAGATTTTTCCAATGCCAAACCCAGGACCTTTAATGGAACCAGAGGAGTTATGGCATTAAGGCAATGGATAGAAAAGATAGAAGCAATTTTTGAAATCTGCTCATGTCCTGAGGGCAGCAAGGTCAAGTTCGCTGCTTGTACTTTTTCAGATAGAGCTTTAACGTGGTGGAATGGCCATGTTAAGTCACTTACTTTAGTAGTGGCTAATCGATAAGCTGGGAGAACTTCAAATCCATGCTTATACGGGAATACTGTCCGCGAGGAGAAGTTCAGCAACTTGAACAGGAGCTCTGGGGTCTTACAATGGTTGGTTCTGATATATCAACCTATACTAGTAGATTCTGTGATCTGGCAATTATTTGCCCGGATATGGTTGCTCTGGAGAGCAAGAAGATTGAGAGATATATTTGGGACTATCGCCCCAAATTCAGACAAGTGTTTTAGTTTCGAGGCCTGTTACTTTTGACAGTGCCAAAGAGCTGCCACAATCTCTTATCGACCACGGAGCTCGTCAAAACTCAGTGGTTGCTGTACCAGAACAACCGAAGGGAAACAACAACAACAACAATGACAACAACAACAGCAAGAAGAAGGGTAGGAACAAGAGGAAGGGCAAGTTTTCACAGGATTCCTCAAAGAAACAACAGTTAGTTACAGTTAATGCTGCTACTGTACCTGCTGCTGTTCATGTTAACCCAGTACCAGCTAAGCCTTATGCTGGTAATCTCCCCAAGTGCAACAAGTGCAATTTTCACCATAATGGAAATTGCAGGGAAATGCAGTGTCGTAACTGCAACAGGAAAGGGCATACTGCCCGATTCTGTAGAGCACCACCTCAACCACTTAACCAAGTACCTGCTGCTGGAGTAGGTCAAGCGTGCTACAATTGTGGTGAAGTAGGACATTTTAAGAAAGATTGTCCTAAAGCTGGAAATGCTGGTGGAGTTGGGAGAGTTTTAGCCCTGGGTCACGAAGAAGCAGTGGCAAACCCAGCCGTAGTCACGGGTACGTTCCTTCTCAACAACACTTATGCATGCATTCTATTTGATTGTGGTGCTGAGAAGAGCTTTGTGAGCCATAATTTCAAACACTTACTAAATCAAAACTCTCAACCATTAAAAGAAACATTCACAGTCGAAATGGCTAACGGGAAATCCGAATCCACCAACGATATATACATAGGATGTAATCTTACCTTGAATAAATTTTCGTTCCCAATAGACCTTATACTGGTCTCTATCAAAAGTTTCGATGTCATAATAGGTATGTATTGGTTGTGTCCTAACCATGCTGACATTCTATGCTATGAAAGAGTCATTCGTCTGAACTTGCCAACTAATGAAACTCTTGTTATTTACGGCGATAAACCCGGAACGAACCTTCAGATCATTTCTTGCATCAAGGCACGAAAGTACCTTCGTAAAGAGTACTGTTCTTTCTTAGCTCACGTGGTAGACAAAAAGCAAGAAGTGAAAGACATATCGAGCATTCCTGAGGTCTGCAACTTTCCTGACATATTTCCCGATGATCTTCCAGGAGTGCCTCCTAAACGACAAGTCGAATGCCGAATCGACTATATTCCAGGGGCTACCCCTGTAGCCAAATCTCCCTATCGTCTTGCACCTTCTAAAATAAAGGAATTATCCAACCAACTTAACGAACTCCTTAGCAAAGGTTTCATAAGACCAAGCTTCTCACCCTGGGGAGCACCGGTTTTGTTCGTGAAGAAGAAGGATGGATCATTCCGTATGTGCATAGACTACCGCGAGCTGAATAAACTTACCATTAAGAATCGATAACCTCTGCCTCGTATTGATGATCTGTTCGACCAACTTCAAGGTTCGAGCTACTTTTCCAAAATAGACTTAAGATCCGGGTATCACCAGTTACGGATTTTGGAGGATGACATTCCCAAAACCGCGTTCAAAACTCGTTATGGTCATTATGAGTTCGTAGTGATGCCATTCGGATTGACGAATGCACCTGCTGTGTTCATGGATCTAATGAATAGAGTGTGTCGTCCATTTCTGGACAAATTCGTCATAGTCTTCATTGACAACACCCTTATTTACTCAACAAGTGAAGAGGCACATGGCCAACATCTTCGTCAAGTTTTGCAAACTCTTAGATCAGAGAAACTCTATGCGAAGTTTTCAAAGTGTGAATTTTGGATCAGGAAGGTTGAATTCCTAGGTCACGTGGTCAGTTCAGAAGGAATACACGCTGACCCTTCCAAAATTAAGGCAATTGAAAACTGGTCAGCAGCCAAAACAACTACAGAAATCCCTCAATTCTTAGGTCTTGCTGGCTATTATCGTAGGTTCATCCAGAATTTCTCTCGAATAGCTAAACCTCTTACCACCCTGACGCAAAAGGGTGTAACTTTTAGCTGGGAAGAAAAACAAGAAACAACGTTCCAAACGCTGAAGCGAGCTCTGTGTAGTGCACCGGTCCTATTCCTCCCTGAAGGGACAGAGGATTTCGTAGTGTACTGTGATGCTTCTAATCAAGGACTTGGATGTGTTCTTATGCAAAGAGGAAAGGTTATATCCTATGCCTCAAGACAACTAAAGACACATGAAGTCAATTATACAACACATGACCTTGAACTAGGAGCAGTAATATTTGCTCTGAAGATCTAGAGACATTATTTATATGGCACAAAATGCACAGTATTCACGGACCATAAAAGTCTCCATCATATCTTCAATCGGAAAGAGCTGAACATGAGACAACGACGATGGGTAGAACTACTGAACGACTACGATTGTGAGATTCTTTATCACCCTGGTAAAGCTAATGTAGTAGCTGACGCCCTTAGTAGAAAAGAATACTCGAGAGCCGAGTAAAGTCGTTGACCATGACAATCCATTCACATCTGTCCACACAGATCAGAGAGGCTCAACTTGAGGCCTTAAAACCTGAAAACATGGCAGGTGAAGCCTTGAGAGGAATGGATAAAAACTTCAGAGTCAAGGATGATGGAGTCTATTGTTTCATGAACCGGATCTGGACACCAAAGTTCGGTGGTTACAGAGACATAGTCATGAATGAAGCACACAAAACCCGATACTCCATTCATCCAGGTTCAGACAAGATGTACCTGGACCTCAAGAAACTATACTGATGGCCAAACATGAAGGCCGAAATTGCTACCTTTGTGGGCAAGTGCCTTACTTGTGCCAAAGTAAAGGTAGAATACCAGAAACCTTCAGGTTTATTGCAACAACCTGAAATCCCTGAATGGAAGTGGGAGCGGATTACAATGGATTTTATAACCAAGTTACCTAAGACATCGAGTGGTTATGATACAATTTGGGTAATCGTCGATAGATTAACCAAATCCGCACACTTCTTACCAATTAAAGAGACGGACAAGATGGAGAAGCTAACAAGAACTTACCTCAAAGAAATCGTTAGACTGCATGGTGTGTTAATATCTATTATTTCTGACCGAGATAGTAGATTCACTTCTCGTTTCTGGCAGTCTTTACAAAAATCTTTGGGAACTAGGCTGCACATGAGTACAGCCTACCATCCACAAACTGACGGACAAAGTGAGAGGACGATTCAAACTTTAGAAGATATGTTGCGAGCTAGCGTAATAGACTTTGGTAAGGCATGGGATACTCATTTACCCCTTGTCGAATTCTCTTACAACAATAGTTATCACACTAGCATAAAAGCTGCTCCTTTCGAAGCTCTCTATGGCCGCAAGTGCAGATCACCTCTGTGCTAGGCTGAAGTGAGTGACACGCAGTTAGCTAGAAGTCAAGTTCCTGACGGTGCTCTCACTGGTCCGGAAATCATACGCGAATCACAGAGAAAATCATACAAATTCGGGAGCGACTTAAAGCTTCCAGAGATAGACAGAATAGCTACGCCGACGAAAGAAGAAAACCTTTGGAGTTCCGGGTTGGTGACCGCGTCATGTTGAAGGTCTCACCCAGGAAGGGCATGATTCGTTTTGGAAAGCGTGACAAGTTGAATCCAAGGTATATAGGACCATTCGAGATTCTTGTTAGAATCGGTCCCGTAGCTTACAAACTCCGACTACCTCAAGAACCAAGTAACATACATCCTGTTTTCCACGTCTCAAACTTGAAAAAGTGTCTGTCCGACGAGACTCTTGTTATTCCACTCGATGAAATCGAGATTGACGAGAGCCTCAACTTCGTGGAAGAACCAGTAGAAATCATGGACCAAGAGGTCAAACAAACAAAGCAAAGCCGTATTCCTATAGTGAAGATTCGTTGGATTGCTAAGCGGGGACCTGAATTCACTTCGAAGCGCGAGGATCAAATAAAACTGAAATATCCTCATCTTTTTGCTTAGTTGTTTGTAATTACTTAATTGCTTAAACTCTAATTTCGGTACGAAATTCTCTCTAACGGGGGAATAATGTAACATCCCGTTATTTACTGTTTATAAAGTCAACCCTAGTCAAACAAAATTCAAATAGAGGTCAACTAAAACCCTTTTTAGTGTTTGGGTTTCAATTTAGGTTATAATAATAACCTTTATTTGTTAAAATCCTTAAAATACTTACATTTGAAATTGAAAGGAAAAAGGCTTGAAAATCCGAGAAACTTCGCTTCGGACCGCAAACACTTCGGGCCGCAAAGAGTTTACGGCCGTACACTCTTCGGACCGTAAACCCCTTGCAGCCGTAAACGAGGCTTTGGCCGTAAATGTTAAACCGACTTCGGACGGTAAACGAGGTTCACGGCCATAAACCCTCGGACCGTGAACCCTTGCATATATATATATATATATATATATATATATATATATATATATATATATATATATATATATATATATATATATATATATATATATATATATATATATTCGTCATTTTTCCTTCATTTCTCATATTCTCCAGTCAAGAACTCTTAAATTCTCTCAAGTATCATAAAGAACACTTCCAATTCTCACCAAAATTTGTAAGTGATTCTTTCATTTATAAGTTGATATCCTTCTTAATCTAGTAAAACCCCTTGATTTCATCCTTGAATTCATCTCTTTTGGGTTAGATCTTTAAGAACACGAAGAACAAACTAGTTCTTTAGGCCGTGAATACCCCCTTCAAGCTTCAAAATGTAAGTAATCTTCCATATACTAGTTATCCTATAGAAGCTCTTAACTTACAACCTTCAAAACAACCATTTCCCAAGAACATAACAGTTTACGGCCATGAGCATTTCCCTTGGCCGTAAACTCAAGATCTTCTTAGGCAATGGACATCTCCCTTGGCCGTAAACTCCTATGAAGAACATCATTGTCCGTAAACTCCCCTTGGCTGTAAACACCAAAGGTGTGGCCGTAAACTTCAAGGAGTGGCTGTAAACTCCATTTGATTGTAACATTTCAACCTAAGTGATTCCTAGTCCCTAAGATGGTTTTTTTAACATAATTAGTTGTTTAAACACTAATTATATCCATATATGAATCATTATATGTTTAATAGGATCCGTTGTGTTCAAGACTTCACTTGACACTTAGCATCCTACACCGACATTACATTTGAATAACTTACTACAGGTGAGTTCATACCCCCATATTTTTATAGTTTTTACTGTTTTAAGGGGGGGGGGGAATACAAGTCTAACACAAAGATTTTGTGTTATAAACAAGTGATTTTCAAATATCTTATCAAAATGGATTTCGGTTATCATTAAATCAAATGGTTTTCTATGCTTCTTTTAAAATGACATCAAGTCACCAAAAAGAATTTCAAAATATCAAACTTCTTTTAAATGTTTTTATAAACTTATATTTCTCCCAAAAATCATACTAGTATATATATTATATAAATAAGATTTAAAAGGCTTAGGACTGATAACTCACTTTGGTTCCTTTTCCTTGTTTGGATGTGGGATTATAAGCATCAGTTATTTGTCTAAGTGTCATTTAATTTTTACTTATATATAATTGTATATGTATACAAGTACAAACGTTTGTTCAATTAGTTTCAATTACCCTTTGTAACAAGTTGAGCAAGGGGTTGCATTCATACTAAGTATCAATACAGAAAGTACTTATAAATTATAATAGGTATAATTTATGATTCACAGAACATTAATTCACGATTCAAATATACTAGAATACATTGTTTTACAAGAACAAAGGTTTGATTCAAAACTAGTCAAGACTATACATTCTTTCAGATACATGTTAAGAATACTAATTCAAGAACATACTATCAGTCATTTATTTCAGAATGATTGGATTTTTCATAACTATTATACATGTAACGTTTATATGCTTTTATGAGTCAAGTAGTACAGGTTGTTTAATTTATTTAAACAATATAGTAAAGTCCTGACATTATAACCAGAATCTCCAGCCGGGGATCGAAACAATGTGTGTATAGATCTATATTCGGATTGACAACCCCGCACTCGGACTGCTAGCTACAGTCAGGCATACACGCCTGTGAGTGACAAATTGTTATCAACATGTTTTCAGCGCACTCATAGCGTTGGGTCAGGCCATCTAGTCAGTATGGTTATAATAACTCATTAAAAGATATTAACAATACATTAGTGTATAATTAACTAAACTGATGTACTTTTTCAAAGTACTAGTTTACGAGATACAATTTACAGTAATACATTACAGTTTACAATAACAGTTAGTGAAATCAGATATACTCTCAGATACAAGTTTACAAAAGGATTACAAATACAAAACATTAGTTTACAATTAGAACAGTTTTATACAACAAAAACTACTTTTCATATACAACAGAAAATATAGGATTTTCTGGAAACAGTTTACATATTCAAGAAACAGAAAACATTCTTTCAAACATAAATACTTATGCACTCACTCAACTTTATGTTGATACTCTCTTTTCAAATTACTTGTATTCTCAGGGAACCAGTAGACAGGTACACCCCGAGCTTTTGAGAAGATGGAGCTATTTATGTCTTGTCTTCTTCTTTTGTGCAACTATTTAGTTTCAGTTTAAAATGTTGAAACACATGTAAATATTTATACTTTTTAAATACAATGGTTTTTTGTACTTTGATTACTATAATTCATGTGTTATGATACTATAAATGAAGTCCTCCACCCCTGGACGTTTCCGCCGTCTGGTTTGGGGGTGTGACACTATGAAAGAAGAGAACCGGAAGAGCGAACGCATTATGAAGGAAGAGAATGTGAAGAGCGAGCACATTGTGGGTTAGGTGGCTTCCTTCGATTCTGATAGTCGTGGATTGTTAACGCTGCATTGGCGAGTTTGGGTTCCGTATTGGGGCGGTGTATGCCAGATCTGATGGAGGAGGGCCACAAGTTGAGGTTCTCCATTCATCTCGGGCCGACGAATATGTATTGGGATCCTCGTCCTAATTATTGGTGGCCCTACATGAATCGGGATGTGGCATGGTATGTGGAGCGGTGCTTGACCTGCAGGAAGGTCAAGGCCGAGGATCAGCAACCTCACGGCAAGATGCAGTCATTGGAGATTTCCATATGGAAATGGGAAGACATCACCATGGATGTTATCACAAAGCTTCCTATGACTGTGCGTAGAGTGGATTTGATATGGGTCATCGTGGATCGTTTGACCAAGAGCGCGCATTTCATTCTGGTTCAGGAGAGTATTTTTGCAGAGAAGTTATTCGAGGTTTATATCAGGGAGGTGGTGGCACGTCATGGGGTGTCGGTGTCGGTGGTTTCTGATAGGGATGTTCGTTTTACTTCAAGATTTTGGAAGAGGTTTCATGAAGAGTTGAGCACTCGTCTCCATTTTAGTATAACATTTCATATGCAGACCGATGGTCAGAGTGAGTGGACTATCCAGACCCATGAGGATATGTTGTGTGCTTGTGTGTTAGACTTTGGAGGGAGTTGGGATACGTACTTCCATTAGCATAATTTTCGTATAACAACAGTTATCACGCTAGCATTGATTGACCTCCTTTTGAGATGCTCTATGGGAGGAATTGCAGGACCCCGATTTGTTGGGGTGAGGTCGGACAACGGGTTATGGGGAGTATTGAGGTGGTACTCAAGACCACTGAGCTGATTCAGCAGGTTTGGAGGAGGCTCCAGACAGCCCAGAGTAGGCAGAAGAGTTATGTTGACCGGTCTCGGTCAGATTTAGAGTTCTAGGTGGGAGATATGGCTCTCCTGAAGGTGTCACCTTGGAAAGGTGTCATTCGGTTCTGAAAGCGGGGCAAGCTGGGTCCCGGGTATATTGGTCCCTTTAGGGTTTTGGCTCGGGTGGTCCGGGTTGCATATCGTTTAGACCTTCCCGTAGAGCTCAGTCAGATTCATAGCACGTTTCATGTCTCTCAGTTGCGGAAGTGTGTAGTGGATAATTTCGCAGTGGTACCATTGGAGGATATTCAGGATGATGACCACCTATCGAGAGACCGGTGGCAATCTTGGACCGGAAGACGAAGACCTTGAGGAACAAGGTTGTCAGGCTGGTGAAGGTGTAGTGGCAGCACCACAATGGATCAGAGTGGACTTGGGAGCCTGAGGATGAAATAAGAGAGCACTATCTGGAGTTGTTCGGGGTAGCGAACTTTGAGGACAAAGTCTGATTCAAGTGGGGGAGAGTTGTAACACTTGAAATTATGGTATATTATTTATGGTCCTTGAGTATTTACTAAATTATAAATTGGTCCTTATGTTGTACGCGGGCCGTACCACACGGTACGGTTGGCGTACAAGCTGCAAAACGAGTACGCAGAGCGTACCACATGGTACGCTTAGCGTACTCATGCGAGGCTTAGTCGGGCATCCGGACACGTACGCGGGGCATACGTATAGGTACGCGGGGCGTACATGGCATATTTAAAAACCCTAATTTCGGGGTTGGAGACTATATATTTTTCATTATGGCCTAAGAAACCCTCATTTCCCAGCCTCCTCAGACCCTTAAGCATCATATTCTAAACCCTAAACCTCCCTCTTGCATTTTGAGCTTATAGGGTCCATTTTGGTGTGTTTTCCTCCATATTCAAGAAGTAAGAGCTTGGTGCAAGGTGGTGGACCAAGAAGAAGCTTGTGGATCTCGACCTTTTGCTTTATTTCCAGCTTATTTGAGGTAAAAAAGCTTTGAACTTGATCAATGATAGCTTAGATCTTCCTAGTTTGAGTTTTGGACCCTTTTTGGTCTCATTGATGAGATCTAGTGGTGGATACACTCCAGGAGCTTAGACTTGCCACTCTTGGTGTTTTTACGGTTCTAGATTCATAAAGTTGGCACCTTTAGGGCTTAGAATCCCCCATGCATGAGTTTGAGTTCATCTAATGGAAGTAGATTGCTAAATTTCGAAGTTGGGGTCTTTTGGGGCATGCAAAGTCACCAAGTCAGTGACTTTATGGTTCTAGACACTTATTGGGACTCAGATATGTGGTTTGGACCTTTGAACTTAAGCAACAAGAACTTAATGGAAAAGTTGCCTCCATGGGTGAGTACGATGGGCGTACAAGCCGGTACGCGCAACGTACAAGCCAAACAACGAGTACGCTTAGCGTACAGCTGAGTACGCCCCGTGTACTCAGTCTGTTGGGCTTCACATCTTTACGGCCTCGGATGGGCCACTTCTTTGGACCTTGTTCCTTTGGGCCTTAATGGGCCATTTGAAATTAGGCTTTTGGACTAAGGAAAATTATTGGGCTTTAGGGTAAGGCCCATATAAGGGGTTTGGGCCCAATTTGGAAAATTAGGCCATAAGTGGGCCTTGGTGGATTATTTGGTATTGGGCCTTTTGTTTGTGGATTTGGGCCTTAGTCTTGGATCAAACTAGGCCAGGGGTAGAATGGTCATTTTACCCTAAGTATGGATTATTGGATCTAGATTGGAACCCAAGTGTTAATTGGGTGTTATTTTGTACTGATAGCTCGGGGAGTCGTCAGGACAGCAGCTAAGGACCTTTAGTGAGATTCAAGATTCAAGGTGAGCTTCATAACTCGGCTTAGCAGGTCTAAGGTACCAATCTCGGCCCTTATTGATTATGCTAGGATGCTAGGAGTCTGTGTGACCCTTGCATGTGTTATGTGCTGCTATGTATGTCGAGCGAGGCCCGATGACTGGAATATATGTTATTGTTTTATGATCATTGTGTGTTAGCATAGTTATGTGATATATATATATATATATATATATATATATATATATATATATATATATATATATATATATATATATATATATATGTGTGTGTGTGTGTGTGTGTGTGTGTTGTATTTGTATAGTGGGTTAGGCCCAGTGACATGCAGGGCCTAAGAGTAACAGATTTGTAAACCGAGCAGGGCTTGATGTCGGGCGGGGCCCGATGTCGAGCAAGGCCGGATGTGGGCGGGGGCCCAGTATGTGATTTATTATGTATGGTATGGGGTAGTTTGGGGAACTCACTAATCTATGTGCTTACGGTTTTTAGTTTATGTTTCAGGTACTTTCAGTTCCAATGGGAAGAGCTCGGGATGACTGTATCGTACACACCACATAGTTTCCGCTTTTGAGGTGTTACTCTGATTTATATGATGTTGATACACTTATTTTCAAATTGAGTTGTAGGGATAATGTCTTTGGAATACTGTTTTATTTAAATTAAAATTGAAATTTTTGGATCATATTTTTGGGACGTTTCATGGTCATTTTAAAGGTCCTAGGGCATAAAGTTGGCAACTTTATTCCTTTGCATGCCATATGGGAATCCAACACCTCATTTTATCCATTAAGACTCCCTTTAAGATCTTAAACTCATGCATGGAGCCATATCAACCATCAAGTTTGCATTTTTATGCTTTAAACATGGCAAAGAAACTCATATTCTAACATTCCTAACCTCTGGAGCTTCTCAAACTTACAAGAGAGAATTCATGGACCAAAAGTGGACTTGTTACTAAACCCTAACTCAAACAAGCAAAAGTATTAGCAAGATATGAACTTTTTACCTCCATAAGGTCTCCAAGATGGCCTAGATGCAGGATCTACAAGCTCTCCCACGTCCAATACTTGTTTATCACTTTCTTCTCCTTGCTAACACACCAAAAAGAGGTTACCTTAGGCCCCTTCAAGCTCAAGAATCACTCTCAATGGTAACTAGGGTTGTAGGGATGTTTAAAGGCAATGGAGGCTGGTAAGGAATAGGGTTCAAGGTCATAAATAAGCATAAATCGGGCTCAAGTCCGAGAATTAGGGTTTTAGCCTTTGGCATCGTACGCCCCGAATACATGCTTTTACTCCCCGCGTATGAGACTCAACCAACCGTTGCATCCACTTATGTACACTAAGCGTACATACATGTACGCCCAGTGTACGGAGGGTCCTGATTTGCAACTTTAAAATTCATCAAGGTCTTTAAATGAAATACCTAGATTTTGGATGTTACAACTCTTCCCACTTGAATTTGACTTCGTCCTCGAAGTCTGCCGACACAAATAAATCTGGGTAATGCTCTCTCATCTCATCCTCCAGCTCCCAGGTCCATTCAAAGCCCCTCCGGTGTTGCCATTGCACCTTCACTAGCTTCACCATTTTGTTACGAAGAGCTTTAGTTTTTCTATCCATAACTGTAATGGGCTTCTCAACATAGTTCAGGCTCTCATCCACCTGAATATCATCCAACGAAATAAATGCAGCCTCATCTGATACACACTTCTGCAACTGAGACACATGGACGGTGTTATGGATTTGACCGAGCACATTAGGGAGATCCAGTCGATAAGCAACCTTGCCAACTCAGGCAGAAATCCTGAATGGACCAATAAATCTGGGAACCAGCTTGACCCTCTTCCGAAAGTAGATGACACTTTTCCAAGGTGACACCCTCAACTGTAACACCCATAAAAATCAAGCCAATTTAAAACATTTAAAACCAATTATTACAAATTTGTTTTCAAAATAGTTTGAACATCAGAGTATCCCATAATCAAATCATAAAAATATAAGGAGGTGCACGATCACGTCTTCGCCTTCCCGCGATCATCAGAAGTACCTGAAACATAATCAACTACTGTAAGCCCGAAGCTTAGTGAGTTCCCCCAAAATACCAACGCCATACAAATATAACCCTATCATATAAACAACAACATGCATAATGAGCCATCAGCCTGAATGGACCACCTCACAGGCCATCAGTCTATTTGGACCGCTCTCCGAGCCATCGGCACGTCTGGACCGCCTCTCAGGGCCTTCAGCCTATCCGGACTGCTCGCCGGGCCTTCGGCCTAACTAGTATTGTCACACCCCCAAACCAGACGGCGGAAACGTCCGGGGGTGTAGGACTTAAATTGTAGTATCACAACACATGCATCATAGTAATCAAAGTACAAACAACCATTGTATTTAAAAAGTATAATTATTTACATGTGTTCAATCATTGTATATTGAACCAAAATATAGTTATATAAAAGAAGATATGACTCAACAAAGCTCCATCTTCTCCAAAAAGCTCGGGGAGTACCTGTGTATTATTTCCCTGAGAATACAAGTAATTTGAAAAGATAGTATCAACATAAAGTTGAGTGAGTGCATAAGTGTTTATGTTTGAAAGAGTATCTATGTATCTTGTATATGTAACTTGTTCCAGAAAATCCTATATTTTATGTTGTATATGAAAAGTAGTTTTATTCCCATAAAACCGTTCTGTGTATTAATGCTTTGTATTTGTATTACTTATGAAAACTTATAACTGAGAGTGTGCCTGGCTTCACCAGCTGTTGTTGAAAACTGTATTGAATCTTTGTATTTTGTATTCTGTAAACTGGTACTTTGAAGGTGTACTTTCGTTTAGTTATTTATACACTAACGTATTGTTAATATCTTTTTAATGAGTTATTATAACCATACTATGACTGATGGCCTGAAACAAACGCTTTGTGGGCGTTTAAACTGGTGATAACAATTGCCACTAATCTAACTGTAGCTAGCAGTCTGAGTGCGGGGTTGTCAATCCCGATATAGATCTACACATACTTGTTTCGATCCCCGGCTGGAGATTCTGGTTATAATGTCAGGACTTTTCCTATGTTGTCTAAATTGAATTAAACAACCTGAATAGAGTGTCTCATAAAAAGCATATAAACGTTTCATGTATATTAGTTTTGAAAACCCAATCATTCTAAAATAATGATTGACAGTATGTTCTTGAATCAAAACCCAATCATTCTGAAATAATGATTGATAGTATGTTCTTGAATCAAAACCCAATCATTCTAAAATAATGATTGACAGTATGTTCTTGAATTAGTATTCCAAACATGTATTTGATAATTGTAAATATTGACTTGTTCTGTATCAAAACCCTAGTATCTTGTAAGACTGTGTATTCTAGTATACTTGTATCAAGAATTATTGTTCTATGTATAAATTATACCTATTATAATTTATATGTATTTTCTGAATGTGTATTTAACCATGTTTGCATGTAATCCCTTGCTCAGCATGTTGTAATTTTATATATAAGTAAAATTTAAACGACACTCGGACAAATAACCGGTACTTTAAGCCCACATCCAAACAAGGAAAAGGACCCAGAATGAGTTATCAGTCCTAAGTCTTTTAAATCTCATTTATATATATATATATATATATATATATATATATATATATATATATATATATATATATATATATATATATATATATATATATATATATATATATATACAAATATGAATTTTTGGGGAAAAATATAAGTTTATAAAAGAGTTTAATGTTTTGAGTATTTTTAATGAATTAATATTGTTTTATCATGATTTGAAATCATGATTTTATAACACAAAGTTCTTGTGTTATGCTTGTATCCCCCCCCCCTTAAAACAGTAGAAATTATGAAAATACAGGGGTATGTACTCACTTGATAGATGGTGAATCGGACAGAGTTTCGTTTCACGAAAAGGAGTTTATTTGTCGAGAAACCGGCTTAAATTGGGCAGAGTTTTGACAGGAGAGAGGTTACTTCTCGGGAATCTCGGGGCTTCGAGGCTTGCTTAGGGTTCGAGACTTGACACCGGGGCTTTAGGGGTTGTATATGAGCTTATGGGAGTGGAAAATGTGAAAGAGAGTGAAAGTTAGGGTGAAAAATGTAAAAAGATCCGGAACCCTTGCATGCCTTATATAGGCCGAAGCCTCGGATCCGAGGCTATGCAAGGTTGACACGCGTCGGACAGGTGGCGAGGTTTCTGGCTTACTTCGGACCGCAGGCTCACTGCTGGCTGGCTCGGATTGGACCGGACTTCGGACCAATAGAAGAAGGACATGTGCGAAGGCAGCATCCGAGGTGTGTCTCCGGGGTGTCTCCGGGGTGTCTCATGCGAGGCTGTCCGAGTAGGATTGACCGCGGAGTTGTTACAATCAGGAGGTGCCACGCATGGCTTCGGTCCACTCAGCAGCTGCCACGTGCGAGGGTGACGTGGCACATGCGAAATTGCCCGGTTTTCCTATTTTTCTTTCGCATACAAGCTCCGTTTTTGGCGTTCTTTATATGCACGCGTAGGTAAGATCATACTCTATGACTTTCGTTTAGACTTCGTTGGCTAATTTTGATTTATTTTTAATATTATTATTTTAAACAGACCGGGACGGGAATCCGTTAAAAATTCATAACTTCTTCATCCGACGTCCGTTTTCTTCTGTCTTTTTACCGTTGTACTACTACCGACAAGACCTTCAATTCTCGTTTAGGTTGTGTCGGCTAAAAATCGCTCGATCTTTATTTCGAGTTTTTAGCTGTACACTGCTATACTGGAACTTAGAAAAATCATAACTTCCTCATACGAAGTCAGATTTTTCCGTTCTTTTTATGAAAGTTCTCGGTTTAACATAAACTACAACTTTCATTTAGATTGTTAAGGCTAAAAAGCCTTTTTATTGAAAATGCAGTTTTTACACTGAACAGTGTTTTGCCGGTTTTGTCCCGGATTTTCGATTGGTCATAACTTCTTCGTTATAACTCGGATTTTAGTGTTCTTTATGTTTTTGGAAACCTTGGTCATAACTTCTTCGTTATAACTCGTCAATTATGTAAATATGCACATTATGCTAAAATTCCTCTTTATTATTATAAAAAGAAATACACATTGACCTATATCATTACATAGGTTTGAAATAACAATTTGTTACATTATCCCCCCGTTAGAGAGAATTTCGTCCCGAAATTAGTATTTCAGATAGACTAGGGTTCTTCTTAACTTCCCTGTCTAGAATCTCTATGGGTTCTTCCTCGAGTGGGATCACAAGAGTCTCGTCAGATAGACACTTTTTCAAGTTCGAAACGTGGAAGGTAGGATGAATGTTATTTAGTTCTTGGGGTAGACGGTGTTTGTAAGCTACAAGACCAATTCTAGCAAGAATTTCGAAGGGTCCTATGTACCTTGGACTCAATTTGTCACGCTTTCCAAAGCGTATCATGCCCTTCCATGGTGAGACCTTTAATAAGACGCGGTCACCAACCTGGAATTCCAAGGGTTTTCTCCGTTTGTCAGCGTAGCTTTTCTGTCTATCTCTAGAAGCTTTAAGTCACTCCTGAATTTGTACGATTTTGTCGGTGGTTTCTCGAATGATTTCCGGACCAGTGAGAGCACTGTCAGGAGTTTGACCTCTAGCTAGCTGTGTGTCACCCACTTCAGCCCAGCACAGAGGGGATCTGCACTTGCGGCCATAGAGGGCTTCGAATGGAGCAGCCTTTATGCTAGTGTGATAACTATTGTTATAAGAGAATTCAACAAGGGGTAAATGAATATCCCATGCCTTTCCAAAGTCTATCACGCAAGCTCGCAGCATGTCTTCTAGTGTTTGAATCGTCCTCTCACTTTGTCCGTCGGTTTGTGGATGGTAGGCTATACTCATGTCCAGCCTAGTTCCCAAAGAGTTTTGTAAAGACTGCCAGAAACGAGAGGTGAATCTACTATCTCGTTCCGAAATAATAGATATTGGTATACCATGCAGTCTAACAATATCCCTGAGGTAAGTTCGGGTTAGTTTCTCCATCTTGTCGGTTTCTTTTATTGGCAAGAAGTGTGCGGATTTGGTTAATCTATCGACGATTACCCAAATATTATCATAACCACCCGAAGTCTTGGGTAATTTGGTTATGAAATCCATTGTAATCCACTCCCACTTCCATTCAGGGATTTCAGGTTGTTGTAATAAACCTGAAGGTTTCTGGTACTCTACCTTGACTTTGGCACAAGTAAGGCACTTGCCCACAAAGGTAGCGATTTCGGCCTTCATGTTAGGCCACCAGTATAGTTTCTTAAGGTCCAAATACATCTTGTCTGAACCTGGATGAATGGAGTATCGGGTTTTGTATGCTTCATTCATAACCACGTCTCTGTAACCACCAAACTTTGGTGTCCAGATCCGGTTCATGAAATAGTAGACTCCATCATCCCTGACTTCAAAGTTCTTATCCTTTCCTCTCAGAGTTTCACCTGCCACGTTTTCGGGTTTCAAGGCTTCGAGTTGAGCTTCTTTGATCTGTGTGGGCAGATGTGAATGGATTGTCATGGTCAACGACTTTACTCGGCGACCCGAGTATTCTTTTCTGCTAAGGGCGTCAGCTACTACGTTTGCTTTACCAGGGTGATAAAGAATTTCACATTCGTAGTCGTTCAGTAGCTCCACCCATCGTCGTTGTCTCATGTTCAGCTCTTTCTGGTTGAAGATGTGCTGGAGACTTTTATGTTCCGTGAATATTGTGCATTTCGTGCCATATAGGTAATGTCTCCAGATCTTCAGAGCAAACACCACCGCTCCTAGCTCAAGGTCGTGTGTTGTGTAGTTGACTTCATGCGTCTTAAGTTATCTGGAGGCGTAGGAGATAACTTTTCCTCTTTGCATAAGTACACACCCAAGCCCTTGATTTGAAGCATCGAAGTACACTACAAAGTCTTCTGTCCCTTCGGGTAGGGACAAGATCGGTGCACTGCACAAGGCTAGTTTGAGCGTTTGAAATGCTGCTTCTTGCTTCTCTTCCCAACTGAAAGTTAGACCTTTTTGCGTCAGGGTGGTAAGTGGTTTAACGATTCGGGAGAAATTTTCGATGAATCTGCGATAGTAGCCAGCAAGACCTAAGAATTGACGGATTTCTGTAGGTGTTTTGGGTGCTGGCCAGTTTTCAATTGCTTTGATTTTGGAAGGGTCCACGTGTATTCCTTCTGAACTGACCATGTGACCTAGGAATTCAACCTTCCTAATCCAAAATTCGCACTTTGAAAACTTCGCATAGAGTTTTTCTGTCCTAAGGGTTTGTAATACTAGACGAAGATGTTGGCCATGTTCCTCCTTGCTCCTTGAGTAGATAAGGATGTCGTCGATGAAGACTATGACGAATTTGTCCAGGAATGGACGACACACTCTGTTCATTAGATCCATGAACACAGCAGGTGCATTCGTCAATCCGTAACTAGTGATACCCGGATCTTGGGAATGTCTTCCTCCAAAATCCGTAACTAGTGATACCCGGATCTTAAGTCTATTTTCGAGAAGTAGTTCGCACCTTGAAGTTGGTCGAACAGATCGTCAATGCGAGGTAAAGGATATCGATTTTTAATGGTAAGTTTATTTAGCTCGCGGTAGTCTATGCACATGCGGAATGATCCATCCTTCTTCTTTACGAACAAAACCGGTGCTCCCCATGGTGAGAAGCTTGGTCGTATGAAACCTTTACTAAGGAGTTCGTTAAGTTGGCTGGATAATTGTTGCAATTCAGAAGGTGCAAGACGATAGGGGGATTTGGCTACAGGGGTAGCTCCAGGGATTAAGTCGATTCGGAATTCGACTTGTCATTCGGGAGGTACTCCTGGAAGATCATCAGGAAAGATATCGGGAAAGTTGCAAACCTCTGGAATGCTCGCGATATCTTTTACTTCTTGCTTTTTGTCTACGACGTGAGCTAAGAAAGCACAGTACTCTTTGCGAAGGTACTTTTGTGCCTTGATGCAAGAAATGATCCGAAGGTTCGTTCTGGGTTTGTCGCCATAGATAATAAGAGTTTCGTTAGTTGGCAAGTTCAAACGAACAACTCTTTCATAACATAGGATGTCAACATCGTTGGGGCACAACCAATCCATACCTATTATGATGTCAAAAATTTTGATAGAGACCGACATAAGGTCTATTGGGAAAGACAAGTCATTCAAGGTAAGGATACATCCTATGTATATATCGTTGGTGGATTCAGATTTCCCATTAGCCATTTCTACTGTAAACGTTTCATTTAGTGGTTGGGAGTTTTGATTTAGTAGATGTTTAAAATTATGGATCACGAAGCTCCTCTCAGCACCACAATAAAATAGAATGCATGCATAAGTATTGTTGAGAAGGAACGTACCCGTGACCACAGTAGGGTCTGCCACCGCTTCTTCATGGCCCAGTGCTAAAATTCTCCCAACTCCACCGGCATTACCTGCTTTTGGGCAATCTTTTGCGAAGTGCCCCACATCACCGCATTGGTAGCATGCTCGGCTTACTCCAGCGGCAGGTGTTTGGTTAAGTGGTTAGGGTGGCATTCTACAGAATCGGGCAGTATGCCCCTTCCTGTTGCACTTACGGCACAGTATGTCTTAGAAATTTCCGTTGTGATGAAAATTGCACTTGTTGCATTTAGGGAGGATACCAACATAGGGCTTAGCTGGTGCAAGGTTATTAGGGACAGCAGCAGGTATATCAGCGGGTATGGTAGCAGGTACAGTAGTAGCATGAACTGCCACTACTTGTTGCTTCTTTGCAGGTTCCAGAGGAGATTTTCCCTTCCTCTTGTTCCAAACCCTCTTCTTGCTGTTGTTGTTGTTCTCCTTGGGTTGTTCTGGAGCAGAAACCACAAAGTTTTGACGGGCTCCGTGGTCGATAAGAGATTGTGCCATCTCTTTGGCACTGTCAAAAGTAATAGGCTTTGAAGGTAAAACACTTGACTGAATTTGGGGCGACATACCCCAAGTATATCTCTCAATCTTCTTGCTCTCTATAGGAACCATATCCGGACAAAGAATTGCCAGATCACAAAACCTACTGGTGTAGGTTGATATGTCAGAACCAACCATTGTAAGAGCCCATAGTTCTTGCTCCAGTTTCTGTATCTCTCCTCGCGGGCAGTATTCCCGCATTAACATGGCTTTTAGGCTCTCCGAGCTGATGGAGTTAGCCACAACTAGAGTAAGTGACTTAATGTGACCATTCCACCACGTTAGAGCCCTATCAGAAAAAGTACAGACAGCAAATTTAACTTTACTACCCTCAGGACAGGAGCAAATTTCAAAGATTGCTTCTGTCTTTTCTATCCACTGCCTTAGTGCCATAACTCCCCCAGTCCTATTAAAGGTCCTGGGTTTGGCATTAGAGAAATCCTTATAAGTGCATTCTCGCGAATGCCCATGACTTTCGCCATGGTTAGAAGGATGTGCACCGACTCCCGACTCACTAACACCAGGAGTATGAACGTGAGACATGGCAGCCGCTACAGCCGCTGTGACCGCCGCTTGAAACATAGCGGGGTCGAATTGAGGAGGTGGTGGTGGGGGTGGCGTCGGTGCTTCATTGGTGTTGATACATCTTGGATTTCTACAAGGAGGCATCTCTTGCTATATAAGTCAATAGATAAAAAGATGGTGAGATATCAAGAATTAATATGAATTTGATATCTCTGAACTAAACACTTAATTCAACATGAATTTCACAAAGAATTGGAAATAGAAACCCACTGCAAGTACAACTTGCAACAGGATGATATGAAATTGAATGGTTATTTTTCAAAGAATATGAATGTACATGTCGACTGTATTAGTATATTAAGTGTATAAGGTCCAGAAAACTTGACCTTTAAGTAGGATTATAATATACCCCAACACTGAGAAAGTGTCGACATCAAACCGACCTACCGAAAATAACATTTCCGCGGTCGTAGTGAAAGCATGAAAAATAACACTGGAACATTTCTGTGATCCAAAACTTTGGAATAAGATGTTTATGAGAATTGTACTAACTCGTGTTGAAGTAAAGTGCTTATTGTTTTATTGATACTCGGTTTTGTACATATCGTGAAAAGTAGTATATACATTCGATATAGAAAGTAGAAAGTAGAAGTAGTGCGAACACTACTTGCGGCGACTTCTACGACGGTTACTAGGTTCCGCTTCGTCTTGCGCTTTCCAGCACCTTTCTTGGGCAGCTTGATGCTCCCTTAGTTCTCTGATCTCTGATTCAGCAGCATTAAGTTGCCTTTGAAGGGATTCAGTATGGTGCTGGGTGTCATCTTGCATCTCGTCAACACGAAGGATATCTGCAGTGTTAGCCTATGCAGCCACATTCACCTCTAGGATTCGGTTGATCGACATCCTTGATTGATCGAACTGTCGGGCTATTCAGTTTACTATAACTGGAAGAGCTCTGTCAGCGGTTCCTCCTCTAGAGACGTTATAGAAACCTCGTGCCATTCCGTAAGGAGGGCGTTGGCTGTCTTGTCGACTCCAATGGTTTATGTATTGGCCCCACACGGGTATGGGTTCTGCTTCCTCTTGCCTCAGGGGACGCTCCCCAGGGGTGCAGACTTGTGGCTCTGTATCCGTACCACTTGACTCGCTGTCCTCAAAGGGTTCTTCGTCTGAGTCTGTGATCCAGCCTGCATTCTGTGGATTGTAGGGGTCTCCCGGTAAATTGGGTTCAGCCATAGGTTCTGTATTAGAAGTAAGTCTGTGTTTTCTATTCTATAGTTCTTCTGTATATGTATGGTAAGTTTTAGACATGTCGCAACACCACTATCACTCCCAAACACATGTTGGTCGTATCTCAAATCAATATAGTTGATCAGGCTATATTAATTCCGGATATGATTACATAACTGCTCAGGTTTGACTATAGTGTTCAACATCCAAATACTTTTAAGTTCTTATGATTGTGATATTGTACTTGTAAGTATGAGTGTGTTCTTATGACTGTGATATTGTACTTGTAGGTATGAATGTTAGTATACTTCTTCTAAAAATACTTAGATCTTTAAAAGTATACTTGTAGTCAGAGCTCCTTGCCCCGATGTATTTATAGTTTGTATATCTTTTATGGATTGATATACTAAGTTCACTATAAACAATGCTCTGATACCAATCTGTCACACCCCCAAACCAGACGGCGGAAACGTCCGGGGGTGTAGGACTTAAATTGTAGTATCACAACACATGCATCATAGTAATCAAAGTACAAACAACCATTGTATTTAAAAAGTATAAGTATTTACATGTGTTCAATCATTGTATATTGAACCAAAATATAGTTATACAAAAGAAGATATGACTCAACAAAGCTCCATCTTCTCCAAAAAGCTCGGGGAGTACCTGTGTATTATTTCTCTGAGAATACAAGTAATTTGAAAAGAGAGTATCAACATAAAGTTGAGTGAGTGCATAAGTGTTTATGTTTGAAAGAGTATCTCTGTATCTTGTATATGTAACTTGTTCCAGAAAATCCTATATATTCTGTTGTATATGAAAAGTAGTTTTATTCCCATAAAACCGTTCTCTGTGTATTAATGTTTTGTATTTGTATTACTTATGAAAACTTGTAACTGAGAGTGTGCCTGGCTTCACCAGCTGTTGTTGAAAACTGTATTGAATCTTTGTATTTTGTATTCTGTAAACTGGTACTTTGAAGGTGTACTTTCGTTTAGTTATTTATACACTAACGTATTGTTAATATCTTTTTAATGAGTTATTATAACCATACTATGACTGATGGCCTGAAACAAACGCTTTGTGGGCGTTTAAACTGGTGATAACAATTGCCACTAATCTAACTGTAGCTAGCAGTCTGAGTACGGGGTTGTCAATCCCGATATAGATCTACACATACTTGTTTCGATCCCCGGCTGGAGATTCTGGTTATAATGTCAGGACTTTTCCTATGTTGTCTAAATTGAATTAAACAACCTGAATAGAGTGTCTCATAAAAAGCATATAAACGTTTCATGTATATTAGTTTTGAAAACCCAATCATTCTAAAATAATGATTGACAGTATGTTCTTGAATCAAAACCCAATCATTCTGAAATAATGATTGATAGTATGTTCTTGAATCAAAACCCAATCATTCTGAAATAATGATTGACAGTATGTTCTTGAATTAGTATTCCAAACGTGTATTTGATAAGTGTAAATCTTGACTTGTTCTGTATCAAAACTCTAGTTTCTTGCAAGACTGTGTATTCTAGTATACTTGTATCAAGAATTATTGTTCTATGTATAAATTATACATATTATAAGTTATATGTACTTTCTGAATGTGTATTTAACCATGTTTGCATGTAATCCCTTGCTCAGCATGTTACAAAGGTAGTTAAACTGATGAGTTAACTATTATATTTATATACATATACAATTTTATATATAAGTAAAATTTAAACGACACTCGGACAAATAACCGGTACTTTAAGCCCACATCCAAACAAGGAAAAGGACCCAGAATGAGTTATCAGTCCTAAGTCTTTTAAATCTCATTTATATACATATATATATATATATATATATATATATATATATATATATATATATATATATATATATATATATATATATATACAAATATGAATTTTTGGGGAAAAATATAAGTTTATAAAAGAGTTTAATGTTTTGAGTATTTTTAATGAATTAATATTGTTTTATCATGATTTTATAACACAAAGTTCTTGTGTTATGCTTGTATTCCCCCCCCCCCCATTAAAACAATAGAAATTATGAAAATACAGGGGTATGTACTCACTTGATAGATGGTGAATCGGACAGAGTTTCGTTTCACGAAAAGGAGTTTATTTGTCGAGAAACCGGCTTAAATTGGGCAGAGTTATGACAGGAGAGAGGTTACTTCTCGGGAATCTCGGGGCTTCGAGGCTTGCTTAGGGTTCGAGACTTGATACCGGGGCTTTAGGGGTTGTATATGAGCTTATGGGAGTGGAAAATGTGAAAGAGAGTGAAAGTTAGGGTGAAAAATGTAAAAAGATCCGGAACCCTCGCATCCCTTATATAGGCCGAAGCCTCGGATCCGAGGCTATGCGAGGCTGACACGCGTCGGATAGGTGGCGAGGTTTCTGGCTTACTTCGGACCGCAGGCTCGCTGCTGGCTGGCTCGGATTGGACCGGACTTCGGTCCAACAGAAGAAGGACACGTGCGAAGGCAGCATCCGAGGTGTGTCTCCGGGGTGTCTCATGCGAGGCTGTCCGAGTAGGATTGGACCGCGGAGTTGGTCGAATCAGGAGGTACCACGCATGGCTTCGGCCCACTCAGCAGCTGCCACGTGCGAGGGTGACGTGGCACATGCGAAATTGCCCGGTTTTCCTATTTTTCTTTATTTTTGTGCCAAAACTTGCGAAAATCATAACTTTCGCATACAAGCTCCGTTTTTGGCGTGCTTTATATGTACGCGTAGGTAAAATCATACTCTACGACTTTCGTTTAGACTTCGTCGGCTAATTATGATTTTATTTTTAATATTATTATTTTAAACAGACCGGGACAAGAATCTGTTAAAAATTCATAACTTCTTCATCCGACGTCCGTTTTCGTCTGTCTTTTTACCGTTGTACTACTACCGACGAGAACTTCAATTCTCGTTTAGGTTGTGTCGGCTAAAAATCGCTCGATCTTTATTTCGAGTTTTTAGCTGTACACTGCTATACTGGAACTTAGAAAATTCATAACTTCCTCATACGAAGTCAGATTTTTCCGTTCTTTTTATGAAAGTTCTCAGTATAACATAAACTCCAACTTTCATTTAGATTGTTAAGGCTAAAAAGCCTTTTATTGAAAATTCAGTTTTTACACTGAACAGTGTTTTGCCGGTTTTGTCGCGGATTTTCGATTGGTCATAACTTCTTCGTTATAACTCGGATTTTAGTGTTCTTTATGTTTTTGGAATCCTTGTTACAATCTCTATCACTTGGTTCATGCCAATCAAGATTGCTAAATAATTTATTTTTGAGGGTCAATTATGTAAGTATGCACATTATGCTAAAATTTCTCTTTATTATTATAAAAACAAATACACATTGACTTATATTATTACATAGGTTTGAAATAACGATTTGTTACAAGTATCCCCTAACCAGGTCTGCAGTCTATCTGGTCCGCACTGGGTATGTTAGCATAATCACAAAGCATGACCGCCTCAACCCAAACCCCCAATCAAACAACCGTGTGCACAAAAATATCATAAGTTAGCTAGCATGTACAGATAGTCATACAGTTCTAACAGATCACTAACATAGCAAACATCCTATAACCAGGATACCGATCCAACCGATCACTAACATGGCAACCATCCTATAACCAGGATACTGCTCTAACAGATCACTAACATAGCAACCATCCTATAACCAGGATACCGATCTAACAGATCACTAACATAGCAACCATCCTATAACCACGATACAATCATAAAGGGTCGGCCTTGGTGCCTTAGACCCTGTTGATATAGTGAGAAGAACTCACCTCACGATGTCGAACTGTAGTGATAAGATCAAACTCCCGAATCACAACCACGAACTCAACCACCTATAGCCACCATAAGACCAAATCCATAAAAATCCCAAATTACCAAAATACCCTCAAAAGTCCAACTTGTCAACCCTTGGTCAGAGTCAAAGTCAACGGTCAAGGTCAACAGTCCATGTTGATCCAACTCGTCGAGTGTAGCCCACTGAATCGTCGAGTTCTTCCAGAACTCGAGAAATCATGAAAACCCTAGTCGACTCGCCGAGTTTCCAAACAACTCGTCAAGTCCATGTGGTGTCCAATTATCGGGAAAACCCTAACTAACTCGTCGAATCAGTTTACTGACTCGCCGAGTCCATGTAGAAACCATAACCGGCCAATCTTCATCAGACTCGTCGAGTTGACCATGCAACTCGTCGAGTCCCTTCAGTCCATTTCTTATTCAGACGTTTTTACGCTATTCCAATGCTCCAAATTGTAGATCTAGCTTCCTAATGCATATTTACCATGTAAAGTTGCAAAATTTACGTGCATGCAAGGTCTTAAAGGCTTAAAACATCAACACCAAGTCTAGGATGAGGCTTAGGGCATGGGGAAAGGCCAATGTAAGATAAAGTTGATAACTTTATGAATTTTGGGCCTAGAGGAGTCCATATATGAGACCATGTCCTTGTGACAAGCTCAAACCCAATAGTAGCTCCATTAAACCCCAAAAATTACCATAAATGTGCATAGAAGAAGATCTAAGCATGAAAGGGTCAAGGTACTAGCTTTATACCTCAAATTAGTTGCCAAAACGAAGCAGATGACAGATCCACTTCATCCTTCTTGATCCAAGCTCCTCACGCTTCAAGTTTCCCTTCCAAAATCAACAAATAACACCTTTCAACCTCTTAACACACACAATGGGGGTTTAGGAATCGATCTAGGGTTTCGTCTGGCTGAAATGACGATGAGGGAGGCTAGAAATGGGCCACAAGTTCATTAAATAGGGTGCAAAACCCTAAATTTTAGGGTTTCCATGCACAACCTCTACCCGGCGAGTCGGGGTCTCTGACTCGTCGAGTAGTAGTCAAAAACCATGCGGACTGACTAGGTTCGACACGACAAGTTGGGGCCTCCAACTCATCGAGTTCCCTCAATAAAATGAACATAAAGCTTTCGAAAATTATACCTGGGAGTCGAGATGCTAGAATTCTCCCCCACTTGAACTAGACTTCGTCCTCGAAGTCTACTGCGGTGAATAACTCGGGGTAATGCTCCCGCATCTCTGCCTCTGGCTCCTAATTCCACTCAAATCCCCTTCGATTCTGCCACTATACCTTTACCAAAGGTACTTCCTTGTTCCGTAGAACCTTCACATTCTTCTCCATAACGGCCACTGGCTTCTCCACGTAATTCAGGCGCTCGCCGACCTGTATATCATCCAGTGACACTACTCCCTCCTCATCTAGTATACCCATTCGCAACTGTGACACATGGAATGTGTTGTGGATCTGACTAAGCTCCTCAGGGAGATCTAGTCTATACGCCACGTTACCAACCCTGGCAGTGATCCTGAATGGCCCAATGTATCGGGGACCCAACTTCCCCCTCTTCCTGAAGCGAATCACACCCTTCCAGGGTGAGACCTTCAGGAGTACCATGTCACCGACCTGAAACTCTAACTCAGATCGGCGGCGGTCGGCATAACTCTTCTGCCGACTCTGTGCGGTCTGCAACCGCTGTCTGATCTGCTGAATCATCTTAATAGTCTGCAGGACTACCTCGGTCCGACCGATCACCCTGTGACCAACCTTGACCCAACAGACTGGGGTACGGCATCTCCGTCCATACAACAACTCATACGGTGGAGCACCAATACTGGAATGAAAGTTGTTGTTATAGGAGAACTCTGAAAGGGGTAGGTAGGAGTCCTAACTCCCACCGACGACAATAGTGCAGGCTCTCATCATATCCTCGAGAGTTTGTATGGTCCGCTCACTCTGGTCGTCTGTCTGCGGATGATAGGATGTACTGAAGTGCATCCGCTGCCCAGATCCTCGTGGAACTTCTGCTAGAAGCTGGAGGTAAACCGAACATCACAGTCTGAAACGATAGAGACAGGGACCCCATGGCGAGCGATAATCTCACGTATATACACATCGGCCAACTTCTCGGCTGATGAGCTCTCCCGAATGGGCAGGAAATGGGCTCTCTTGGTCAATCGATCCATAATGACCCATATAGCATCGAAACCCTTTGTCGTTCTCGGCAATTTGGTGATGAAATCCATCGTGATCTGCTCTCATTTCCACATGGGAATCTCTAGAGGCTGCAGCTTGCCATGCGGCCTCTGGTACTCGACCTTGACCATCCTACAGGAAAAGCACCTCTCCACATACCAAGCGATTTCTCGCTTCATTCATGGCCACCAGTAACTCAATCGCAAATCCTGGTACATCTTGGTGGCCCCGGGTGAATAAAGAAGCGAGACTTGTGAGCCTCCTCCAGAACAATCTGTCTGACCCCACCAGACATCGGAACCCAGAACCGACCGTAATGGGTCAACAATCCCTGGCTACCCTGCACAAACTGGGTGTTCTCACCCCTAATCCTCTCAAGCTTCCAATTCTCCTATCGCATACCCTCAGCCTGAGATTCCCTGATCAAGCTCACGAGTGGAGAATCCACTGATATCCTCATACACGTCACTGGAGTAGAAGATCCAGCTGACTTGCGGCTCAGAGCGTCCGCAACCACGCTCGCTTTACCAGGATGGTAAAGGATCTCGCAGTCATAATCCTTGACCACGTCAAGCCACCTGCGCTGTCTCATGTTCAGGTTCGGCTGATCCTTGATATGCCTCAGACTCTTGTGGTCTGTGTATATGGTACAGCAGACCCCGTAGAGGTAATGTCTCCAAATCATGAGAGCGAATACCACCTCTCCCAACTCCAGATCATGAGTAGGGTATCTCGTCTCGTCCAACTTCAACTGTCGCGACGCGTAGGCTATCACCCATCCTCTCTGCATGAGGACCGCTTCCAGTCCCGTGATGGATGCATCACAGAACACCACAAAATCCTCAACTCCCTCCCGGAGGGTCTCAAATGCCCTCTACTGCTCAGGGCCCCACCGTAAATCCACCCCCTTCCTCGTCAGACGAGTGAGGGGTACTACAATCTTGGAGAAATCTTGTATGAATCTCCGGTAGTAGCCAACTAATCCCAAGAAGCTCCTGATATCCGATGGAGATTTCGGATTCACCCACTGCATAACCGCCTTGATTTTGGCCGGATCGGCCAAAATCCCCTCCTGGTTAACGAGATTTCCAAGTAACTAAACCTCTCGTAACCAAAACTCGCACTTCGAGAACTTGGCATAAAGTCGTTCTCACCTCAAGACTCCCAATAGCTCCCGAAAATGCTCCTTTTGCTGCTCTCTGGTCGTGGAGTACACCAACATATCATCTATAAACACGATGACCGAGCGATCGAGCATCGGTCTGCAGACCCGATTCAGCAAGTCTATAAATATTGTCGGCGTGTTGGTGAGCCCAACCGGCATCACCACGAACTCGTAATGTCCATAACGAGTCCGGAACGTGGTCTTCTCCACGTCCTCCTCCCTTACCCTGACCTGATGGTACCCGGACCTCAGATCTATCTTGAAGAACCAAGATGCTCCCTGCAACTGATCGAAAAGATCATATATCCTCGGGAGTGGATAACGGTTCTTCACCGTCAACTTGTTCAACTCCCGGTAGTCAATGCACATCCAGTGTGAACCATCCTTCTTCCTGACGAACAGAATCGGCGCTCCCCACGGGGAACTGCTCGGACGAATGAACTGCTTGCCCAACATTTCCTGTAGCTGTGATAACAACTCCTGCATCTCTGGTGGTGCCAATCGGTACGGTGTCTTGGCGATAGGGGCCGCACCTGGCACTAGGTCGATCCTAAATTCGACCCGCCTCTCCAGAGGCACTCCGGGTAACTCCTCCGGAAACACATCAGCGAACTTCCTAACTACTGGAACCTCTAAAACCGCGGTCTGATCCCCGATCCACGTATCCACCACATACGCTAGATAACCTGCACACCTGTGCTACATGTACTGCCGAGCCTGGCAGCTGAGTAAAACCCTGATCCCAATCTGGTGCCCTCGCCGAAGATAACCAGTTCTCCCCCACTTGGAGTTCGAACTACCACCCGCTGACCCTCGCATTTAATCATGGCACCGAAGCGACTAAGCCAATCCATACCCACAAGCACACATACATCCCCCATGGGAATCAGAATCATGTCTATTAGGAAAGATACCCCGAAGATCTCCAATACGCAACCCCGATAGACCAAAGAAGTGGAAATCTCGTGTTTGTTGGCGATAGAGACTCGCAATGGACACTCTATCTCTCCTACTGGCAAACCGAACTCCCTACTAAATGACTGAGAGAAAAATGACAGACTCGCACCCGAGTCAAATAATACCAAAGAAGGTAAGGAGTTCACTATGAACGTACCTAATCATAGGTACAACATATAAGCATAAAGCATATATAATCAATAAGATAAAGGGTAGAAACATACCAGCAACCACATCCGGTTCTGTCATGGCCTCCTCGGCTGTAAGCTGGAAGGCGCGTCCTCGAGCCATCGGAGGCTCTGCTCTACCCTGACCCCCGTCAGTAATCCTTAGTGTAGCCGGTGCTAGATCATGCGCCGGCCTGGCAGTGAGTTGTGGACAGTTGGTCTTCACGTGACCAACCTGATGACAGTGGTAGAAAATCCTCATATCCTGAACCGGGGTTGGCTGGTGGCAATCCCTCGGAAAGTGCCCCTCCTTGCCGCATTTGCGGCACGCGCTACCCGATCTACAAACCCCAGAGTGACCCTTCCCGCACTTGCCACAAGTGCGGCCATGCTGGCCTCCGACCTATAATCCGAGGTCTTAGACCTCTTTGGCGCCGGCTGTAACTGTGTCGGGGCCTGCCGCTACTCTCTCAAATGCAGCTCAATCTCTAGCTCACGCAGCCTAGCGGCCTCCTGTAAATCCAGCAATGTATTGCAATGCTGGATAGCAACAAACTAACGGATGTCAGTCTTAAGCATGCTCAAATATCGTGTCATCTGAGCCTGCTCAGAAGCAAACTCCAGGGAAAACATCGCCCTCTCAGTGAACATACGAGTGATCTCCGTCACCGGCTCCCGAATCACACCCACGAACTGAACCACCTATAGCCACCATAGGACCAAGTCCATAAAAATCCCAAATTACCAAAATACCCTCAAAAGTCCAACTGGTCAACCCTTTGTCAAAGTCAAAGTCAACGGTCAAGGTCAACAGTCCATGTTGACCCAACTCGTTGATCGTAGCCCACTGACTCATCGAGTTCTTCCAGAACTCGAGAAATAATGAAAACCCTAGTCGACTCGCCGAGTTTCCAAACAACTCGTCAAGTCCATGTGGTGTCCAATTGTCGGTAAAACCCTAACTAACTCGTCGAGTCAGTTTACTGACTCGCCGAGTCCATGTAGAAACCATAAACGGCCAATCTTCATCTGACTTGTCGAGTCCCTTCAGTCCATTTATTATTTAGATGTTTTTACATTATTCCAACGCTCCAAATTGTAGATCTAGCTTCCTTAGGCATATTTACCACGTAAAGTTGCAAACTTTACATGCATGCAAGATCTTAAAGGCTTAAAACATCAACACCAAGTCTGGGATGAGGTTTAGGGCATGGGGAAAGGCTAATACAAGATAAAGTTGATAACTTTATGAATTTGGGGCCTAGAAGAGTCCAGATCTAAGACCATGTCCTTGTGACAAGCTCAAACCCAATAGTGGATCCATTAAACCCCAAAAATGACCATAAATGTCCATAGAATAAGATCTAAGCATGAAAGGGTCAAGGTACTAGCTTTATACCTCAGATTAGTTGCCAAAATGAAGTAGATGACAGATCCACCTCCTCCTTCTTGATCCAAGCTCCTCACTCTTCAAGTTTCCCTTCCAAAATCAACAAATAACACCATTCAAGCTCTCAACACACACAATGGGGGTTTAGGACTCGATCTAGGGTTTCCTTTGGCTGAAATGACGATGAGGGAGGCTAGAAACGGCCCACAAGTTCTTTAAATAGGGTGCAAAACCCTAAGTTTTTGGGTTTCCATGCACAGCCTCTGCTCGTCGAGTCAGGGTCTCTGAATCGTCGAGTAGGAGTCAAAAACCACGCGGGCTAACTAGGTTCGACACGACAAGTTGGGGCCTCCAACTCGTTGAGTTCTCTCAATAAAATGAACATAAAGCTTTTGAAAATTATACCTAGGAGTCGGGATGTTACATCAGCAATACGAAATCTCCCACCTGAAACTTGCGATTCGATCGGCGTCGGTAAATATAGCTTTTCTAACGACTTTGCGCGACACGCAGCCTGTTGCGCACATGTTGAATCTACTCAGTGGTCTTAAGCACCACTTCGGTGCTTCCCATGATTCGATGGACAACCTCCCCCCAACAAACCGAAGTCCTACACCTCCTTCCATACAACATCTCGAATGGGGGTCGGTCAATACTAGTATGATAATTGTTGTTGTAGGAGAACTCTGCTAGTGGGAGGTAGGTATCCTAACTCCCTCCTAAGTCTAGAACGCAGGCCCGAAGCATATCCTCGAGCATCTGGATCGTCCGCTCGCTCTGCCCATCGTTCACGGGGTGGTAAGCTATACTGAAGTGCAGCTGAGTGCCTAACTCCTCATGAAACTTCCTTCAAAATCTGGAGGTGAACCGAACATCGCGATCCGAGACCACAGATACCGGCACTCCGTACCTGACTACCACCTCCCAAACATAGATATCCGCTAATTTCGCGGCGTATATACTCTCAGCAATCGAAATAAAGTGAGCACTCTTGGTCAGCATGTCCACAATAACCCAAATAGAATCAACACCCCGCGCCGTCCTGGGTAATTTCATGATAAAATCCGTGGTGATCTCCTCCCATTTCCACATGGGGATGGGCAACGGTTGGACCTTTCCGTGAGGCCTCTGATGCTCGGCTTTGACCTTCCTAAAGGTCAAACATCGCTCAACAAACCAAGCAACTTCCCTTTTCATGCAAGGGCACCAGTAGCTCAATATCGGGTCTAGGTACATCTCCTCCAAAATCTTCTGCCTCACCCCACCAAATGTCGGAACCCAAAACCTACCACACTGAGTCAATAATCCCCGGCTGTCTTTGACAAACAACGGAATATACCCCCTAATTTGCTCAGTCTTCCAATTTTCCTTTTTCAATCCTTCTACTTGAGTGTCCTTAATCATATCCATCAATGGTGAGGTAACCGTTATCCTCAAACAAATATCTCGGAATCAGAGAACACGCTGCCTTACGGATCAAAGCATCGGCCACCACATTGGTCTTCCCGGGGTGGTACAAAATCTCGCAGTCATAATATTTTACCACGTCTAACCACCTCCTTTGCCGCATATTCAAGTTTGGCTGATCCATCAAATACTTCAAACTCTTATGATCGGTGTAAATAGTGCATCAGACCTCATACAAGTAATGCCTCCAGATCTTAAGGGCAAACACCACCGCCCCCAGTTCCAAATCATGAGTGGGGTAATTCGCTCATGAGGCTTCAGCTGCCTCGAGGCGTAAGCAATCACATGCCCCATCCGCATAAGGATAGCTCCCAAACCTGAAATAGAAGCGCCGCATCAAACCAAAAAATCATCCAGTCCCTCGGGTAACGCAAGAATCGGGGCCACGCACAATTTCTATCTTAAAGTCTTAAAGGCCAACTGATGATCCGGACCCCACCGAAAGGTCACATTCTTCTTGGTTAGACGATTCAAAGGCACTGCAATCTTGGAGAAGCCCTGGATAAACCTCCGATAATACCGTGCGAGGCCCAAGAAACGCCGAATCTCAGATGCATTCTTCGAAACTTCCCAACGCATCACAGCCTCAATTTTGGCCGGGTCCACCAAGATACCACCCTAGTTGATGATGTGCCCCAAAAACTGCACCTCGCGCAACCAAAACTCGCATTTGGAGAACCTGGAAAAAAGCCTCTCCCTCCTCAAGGTCTCCAATTGTTGGATAAGGTGTCTAAGTCCATAACTATATTTGGTATGTACTTGACCCGACTTGGCATGGTCCAGTTGGGTTGCATGGCATCGGAACAATTTGGATAGACTTTTGTGAGAAGAGGATATTTATGATTTATTAATATATAATAAGTTCTAATATATTAATATGAATTATTTAATTACTATTGATCAAGAATTAGTTTGGAATTAATTTTGTGATCAAAAGAGATTAATTAAATAAATGGGGATTGATTTGGTAAATCATTCATTCTTATATGGTGGGCTTATGATCCATAGTCTTTCATGTTGGGCTAAACCCATGTGGTGACCCATGGATACTCAATGGAGTCTAAAACCCATGGATCATGAGGAATATGGAAAGACATGAGTTACATGGTGTAACCCTAATGTGAACACTATAGAATGAAGCCTCATCGAAGCAAAATAGGCACTTCGACATACACAAGTGAGGGCTAGCCGATTTTGGTGCGATATAATCTTCTCTCAAGTTATTCCAATTGTTGGTGGTGTTGTATGAAGCATTTGAGGTATCACATTTGGGTTGCTAGGCTCACAAAGTCTTAAGGAATCAAAGCTACAAGAAACGTATGTCATTCTACAAGGTTTTATATTACATATACCCCAATCATATGCTAGTTAGGATGAAACCTTGGAAAAATGAAAGTTTGCATGTATAATAGAGAAAACATACATCCAAGGTTTCTAGGGTTGCATGCACACCATATGAGTGTTAGAATGCTCAAAACCTAAAAAGAGTATCAGAGCCTAGGCTAGTTTTCAATTATACTTGATGCTACTTGCTGAAAAAAAGTCGATTTTCTGCTTACTATTCAGTGAACTTGCTGAGTCCATGGGGGAACTCAAAGATTCCATGTGAAAATTCATCCAACGCATCGAGTTGGTTCATGCACTCGATGAGTAGGAGGCACTGAGTGCAGAATTTCGAGTTTCAATGCAGGAATTGGACTAGGATCATTACCCTAAACTGTTTTTAGATTGTTAAACCTGTTTTTGATGTGGTAATGATTGTGCTTATCCAATTTCAAAGGTAATTGTCAAAGTTTCAAGTTTTATATTAAGTTCATATGATTCTTGAAAATTGTTGATATGAATTATGCATGCTTATGACTTTTATTAGATCATAGAAATTATTTGACATGCTTGTTAGTTTAATTGTATATCTAAATGTTGTTTAATGGACTCCATAACTTGTACTCAAGTTATGGAATTCCAAAAGTCTTTTCAATTACAATCATTAAAGCTCATAAGTTATAGAAATGAAAGGTTTTGAATAGTTTCAAAACTTTCCCTCAAGTTTTGGAATTTGTAAAGTCACACATTAATACTTTAATTCCAAACCCTAGAATTTTAAAGTTTAAAATTCAACCCTTATACTTTATAGTATTATAAGTTAATATATATATATATATATATATATATATATATATATATATATATATATATATATATATATATATATATATATATATGTATGTATAAGAACAAGTGAGTCTTACCGTTAGTAGGCCTCATTCACGAAGCCGGTCTATAAGGGGGGTATAAGGTTGTTGCCTATAAAATGGCAGCTTAATGGGTGTCCACTCTCACCCACCGCTTCCTTGACTGGTGGAGGGTCGTTAGCCGAACGGGTAAGATAAAGACTATAATTCTCATTAAAAGTATAATGATAAATATAAAGTAACTAAACTTTTTAAATTCCTAATCTTAGTTACTTTAGGAAAATGTGAAATTGATGCTAACCCATGAAATTACACTTTGCACCTTGCTAAGTCGTTAGTGGAGCATGTGTGGTTAACCGACACACTAATTTGGACTAACAAGGGTGGCTTAAGGTTTATCATAGATCGGTGGAGCGTGTGTGGTTAACCGGCACATCGGTTAGGTGATAAAATTAAGAGTACCAAGTTAATTTGCATGGTTATTCACACCTTGTTTGTGATCCTCGGTATCCCAGTCACAAACTTGAAGGGCATAATCGAGATTTAGACATGCCATTGAATTTTTCAATGAAACTCAAAAGATCTAGGAGTTTCAATCCAACTAATACCAAATAATCTGTTTCGGTTTTCATGGTGGAAATTGGTAAATCGTCATTTACCTACCTTCAGATATTTTGTAGCTTGGATTATGGCATCCCTCTTCCAAGTTATAAAATATTGTGTTGGGTCCTAGCTTTAATATTTCATTTGGGTGTTTTATTAAGGACTCTTTATCTAATCTAAACTTGTCTTTCTTCTTTTTCAGATGTCTTCCAACAATGCTTCTGGCTCAAACCCTACTGGCTCCTTTTCTCTCATGAATCTTTGTGGGAGAGTCATCTTTGATGGGACTAATTTCAATGATTGGATTAGGAACATAAGGATGGTCACTCGCTATGAAGACAAGGAGTATGTCCTTGATAAGGAGCTAAAGGTTATTGATGTGTCTTCTGCTACTCCAGAAGAGATTGTTGAGTATACTACCCATGAGAAGGATGCCACTAAGGTGTCTTGTATCATGTTGGCTACCATGACAACAGAACTCCAGAAATCCTATGAAGATTTCTACCCTTATGAGATGCACCAGGACCTGAAGGAAAGATACCATCAGAGTGCTCGTCAGGAAAGGTATGAAATCATCACCTCCATGATAACAACAAAAATGAAGGATGGAGAGTCTATCACGGGCCACCTGCAGAAAATGCAAAGATCCGTGGATCGTTTGCTAATGTTAAATGTGACCTTTGATGAGGAGTTAGCAATAGATATTATTCTACACTCCTTACCCTCCTATTATGATCAGTTTCGTATGACCTATCATATGAACAAAGAGGAGGTCACGCTTAGCAAACTTCAAGGACTTTTTAGGACTGATGAAAGTAGTCTCAAAGGTAAGAATGTTGTTACCACTCCTACCACCGCCCTTGTTCTGGAAATCGGGCAAGGTAAAGGGAAAAAGAGGAAGACCCCTTCGAAGGGTACCAACGGAAATTCTCTTGATGGCTACTCTTCGAGTGGAACCAAAGGTGGTTCTACCACTCCCTCTTCCAACCTGAAGGATGCACAATGCTTCTACAGTCAGTAAAAAGGGCACTGGAAGCGAAGCTGCCCCAAGTACTTGCAGGATCTTAAGGATGGGAAAGTGAAACCCACTCATGCAGGTATTTACACTATATTGTCTAATAACTCACCACATACTAATTATTGGGTCCTTGATACAGGGTGTGGAATTCACATTTGTTCTGATTTGCAGGGCCTAAAAAGAAGTGAGCATGTGGAGCACGAGAAGATAAACTTGATCATGGGGAATAGCAAAGTTTCACCTGTCACCAAGATTAGAGTTTATTCTTTATTTCTTAGTAGTGGATTAATATTAGATTTGAATAAGTGATGTTACTCGTCTGAAATGGAGAGAAATATTATTTCTTTTCATGGTTTGTACAAACAAGGATTTACTTTTTCATTTGATAATGAATGTGGTGGTATTAATGCTTTTTATAATGGTGTTCTTTATTTTAAAGCATTACCTTGTAATGGTGTATATGAAACTGTGTCGGTTGTAGACAACTTAGGAAATAATGTTTTGCCTATTGATTCTTCCACTAGTTTGGATAAGGCATCCTTGTGGCATTGTCGTCTTGGACATGTCAACAAGAAGCGCATAGGCCAAATCCAAAAGGCTGGTGTCTTGGAATCATTTGACTTAAAGTCAGATGATAGTTGCGAATCTTGTTTACTTGGAAAACTGACTAAGTCACCCTTCACTGGTACTTGTGCTAGGGGTGAAGGTTTGTTGGACCTCATACACGCTGATGTGTGTGGACCCTTCAGAACCGCCACAAGGGATGCTAACCGCTTCTATGTGACTTTTACTGATGATTATAGTAGATATGGCTATGTCTACTTAATCAAGCATAAGTCAGAAACCTTTGAGAAATTCAAAGAGTTTAAAAAGGAAGTGGAGAATCAGTTGGGCAGGAAGATAAAGATGCTCCGATCCGATCGAGGTGGTGAGTATCTTAGTATCGATTTCCTTGACTATCTTAAGGAATGTGGGATTGTTTCAAAATTGACACCTCCTAGGACACCACAGCTGAATGGTGTGGCTGAGAGGCGCAATCGAACCTTGTTAGACATGGTTCGTTCCATGATGAGTCGAGCTTCGTTACCAATCTTATTCTAGGGGTATGCCTTAGAGACTGCCTCCCATATCCTTAATCTAGTCCCTACCAAGAAGGTTTCCAAAACACCTCACGAGATATGGACTGGGAAAGTTCCCACTTTAGACCACATCAAGATTTGGGGTTGCGAGGCTTTCGTGAGGCTCGAGACTCATGACAAGCTCGAACATTGAAGTGAGCGGTGTATTTTCATCGGCTACCCACAAAAATCTTTTGGTTATCTTTTCTACAGACCGGGTGAAAATGTTGTCTTCGTGGGGAGGAGAGGAGTCTTTCGTGAGAGAGAATTCATAAGCCAAGGAAATAGTGGGAGGAAAATTGACCTTGAAGAACTTCGAGAGTCAATCGGTGAAGGAAACTCAAACACTAGCAATCAACCTGAGGAGGAAACTCTTGTTGAGTCGATTGATGAGTCCGTACCTCTGAGGCGTTCCACGAGAGTAAGGAGCACACCTGATTTTTATTATGGTTTCCATATTACTACAGAAGGTGATGCATTTATTAGTGATAGTACACTGATAAATTTGGATGAACCTAACAACTTCAAGGAAGCCATGGCAGGCCCTGAATCTGCCAAATGGAAAGAGGCTATGGACAGCGAGATTCAGTCCATGTATGACAATCAAGTTTGGAACTTTCTTGACAATGTACCGGTTCGAAAGACAGTCGGATGCAAATGGATCTTCAAGAAGAAGACCGACATGGATGGGAAGGTACATACTTATAAGGCGCGACTGGTTGCGAAGGGCTTTACTTAAACTTTGGGAGTTGACTATGATGAGACCTTCTCACCAGTAGTGAAGATTAAGTGTATTAGGGTTATGCTAGCCATTGCTGCATTTCATGATTATGAAATATGGCAAATGGATGTCAAAACCGCTTTCCTTAATGGAAAGTTGGCTGAGGATGTTTACATGAGTCAACCAGAGGGTTTTGTCGATGCAAAGTACCCTAATATAGTGTGTAAGCTTGAGAAATCCATCTATGGATTAAAACAAGCATCTCGTAGATGGAATCTTTGTTTCGATGAGAAAGTCAAAGCGTTTGGCTTTTCGAGGAGCGAGGATGAGTCTTGTGTATATGTTAAGGCTAGTGGGAGTATAGTTAGCTTTTTGGTATTATATGTAGATGACATACTACTCATAGGAAATGACATCCCAACCTTACAGGAGGTTAAGTCTTGGCTTGGGAAGTGTTTCGCTACGAAGGACCTAGGAGAAGCTGCCTATATCCTAGGGATAAGGATATTGAGAGACAGGAGTAAGAGACTAATTTTACTTAGTCAAAGTACCTACTTGGATAAGGTGCTGAAAAGATTCATCATGCAGGATTCCAAGAAAGGTGAATTACCAATCTAGAGTAACGCCAAACTGAGTAAGACTCAGAGCCCGAGTACAAAGGCTGAAATAGCTAAGATGAGTCGAGTACCATATGCTTTCGATGTTGGCTCGATCATGTATGCTATGACTTGTACTCGCCCTGATGTGGCCTTTGCTTTGAGCATGGTCAGTAGATATCAAGGGAATCCTGGCAAGGCTCACTGGACTGCGGTGAAGAACATTCTCAAGTACCTGCGGAGGACTAAGCACTGGGTCCTTACCCTTGGTGGGAGTGATGACTTGAGAGTAGTGGGGTATAGTGATGCCAGCTTTCAGACAGACAGGGATAATTTGCGCTCTCAGTCGGGTTGGGTCTTTACCCTAAATGGAGGAGCAATTACTTGGAAAAGTTCCAAGCAGGAGACAGTAGCTGATTCAACTTGCGAATCAGAGTATATAGCAGCAAGCGAGGCGGCGAAGGAGGCAATATGGCTAAAGAACTTCATTGGAGACCTTGGAGTTGTACCAACTATAAAGGAGCCTATGGAGATTTTCTGTGATAACGAGAGTGCAGTTGCCTTAGCCAAGGAACCAAGGGATCACGGCAGATCCAGGCACATCAAAAGAAAATACCACTTCATTAGACATCGAATAGAAGAAGGACTCGTCATGGCAAAGAGGGTATCATCGGATGAGAACCCAGCAGATCCCCTCACGAAGGGACTGTGTAGGGTTAAGCATTTACAGCATGCGAGGCGCATTGGGCTGAAGGATGATATTAGTTTTAGTAATTAGATAGCTTTCGAAACTTGTAATAGTTGAAATGTAATTGACATTTGATGTTTAAATAAAATGTGTTTTTTATTTACTAGTATGGTACTATCTTGTGTCAATCATTTACTATTTTTTCATTTTGCATGTTTTGACTTCCAGAATAATTATATTATTCAAACTATCCACAGACGATCATACTTTGGAAGTAGGTATTGAAATAAGACTGTCATGAATTGGGTTTCTAGATTTTTCTGAATTGTATTAGACATAGAAATTGTTGCTGCAACATTCATGAGTGCTCATAAGTTCTGAGTATTGGAATTAACCCACGCTCACTTGTATCACTTCATGGAATTTATCTTGAGTGATCGTGAGACGGTAATATCATATAAGTCTTCAAACCAAGAGATATGAGTTGTTGACTATGAGTTGGTTATACACTGATAGTACGAAAACACATCAGTAACATGATGTTATAAAACGTGCTATTGTGTACAATTTGATGATTAGTTAGTACAAGCATATGAGTCAAAGTTTATCTGTTCCTTTTAGTCCTTGGAGGATTAAAAGTGATATCTTGGGCCCCTCGATGATTTTGTCTTGACTTATGTGTCGGACCCGGTCAGAACTGAATTGATGTGTTCGATTAAGTTCTATGTCAAACAAATCGGAAATCGGGAAACAAACTACTGGACAATAAGTACGACGTTGTTCCATGTATTTGTCCGGCTGATATCTTGAACAGAGGACTATGTGATCACTTATCTAAAATGGCGCAACTTAGTTCCACGAGACTTTTAAGAGCTACGATTGTTGGTCGGATCCTGAAGTCGTACTTGCAGCTATAGTTATTAGACTTATCCAAGTGGGAGACTGTTGGATAAGGTGTCTAAGTCCATAACTATATTTGGTATGTACTTGACCCGACATGGCATGGTCCATTTGGGTTGCATGGCATCAGAACAATTTGGATAGACTTTTGTGAGAAGAGGATATTTATTATTTATTAATATATTATAAGTTCTAATATATTAATATGAATTATTTAATTAGTATTGATCAAGAATTAGTTTGGAATTGATTTTGTGATCAAAAGAGATTAATTAAATAAACGGGGATTGATTTGGTAAATCATTCTCCTCTCAAGTTATTCCAATTGTTGGTGGTGTTGTGTGAAGCGTTTGAGGTATCACATTTGGGGTGCTAGGCTCACAAAGTCTTAAGGAATCAAAGCTACAAGAAAGCTAAGTAATTCTACAAGGTTTTATATTACATATACCCCAATCATATGCTAGTTAGGATGAAACCTTGGAAAAATGAAAGTTTGCATGTATAATAGAGAAAACATAGATCCAAAGTTTCTAGGGTTGCATGTACACCATAGGAGTGTTAGAATGCTCAAAACCTAACACCAATAACTCCCTCAAATGTTGCTAATGCTGCTCCTTGGTCTTAGAGTAGACCAGGATGTCATCAATAAAAACAATCACGGACCGATCCAGCATCGGTCTGCACACCCGGTTCATGAGATCCATGAACGTTGCTGGAGCATTGGTGAGCCCGAATGGCATTACCACGAACTCGTAATGACCATAACGAGTTCTGAAGGCCGTATTTTGAATATCCACATCCCTGATCCTCATCTGATGATATCCTAACCGAAGATCGATCTTGGAAAACCAAGATGCACCCTGAAGTTGATCAAATAAGTCGTCGATCCTCGAAAGCGGGTAACGGTTCTTCACGTCAGCTTGTTCAGCTCCTGATAATCAATACACATCCTATGTGACTGATCCTTCTTTTTCACGAACAGGATCAGTGCACCCCACGGGGAACTACTCAGATGAATAAAACCCTTGTCTAGCGGCTCCTGTAGTTGTGTAGACAACTCCTGCATCTCTGGCGGAGCTAGGTGATATGGCACCTTGGCTATCGGAGCCGCACTAGGCATCAAATAAATCCGGAACTCAACTTGCCTCTCAGGAGGCACTCCTGGTAGCTCCTCAGGAAAAACATTGGGAAAATCCCGCACAATAGGTACCCCGTTTAAATTTTCGTGATCTCTACCCTCGAATCGAAAACATAAACCAGAAACCCAGAACAACCCTGCTGAAGAAGCCTCCTAGCCCTCGCTGCTGAACAGAGAGTTGGCCCATGCGAAACTATATCACCATAAATGACTAATTCTCCCCCACTTGGGGTTCAAACTCTCACCAACTGTCGCTCACAATCAATTACGACCCTATTGGGCCCCAACCAGTCCATCCTAATGATCACCTTCAGTCCACTCAACGGAATCGGTACCAAGTCGATAGGAAACCTCTCGTCGAACATGTTCAAAATACTCCTAGGGAATCCCCTCCCAGCGCTCACAGTACGATCATCAGCGATCTCCACCTCCAGAGGGTACTCCAAGGTCCCCGAAGCATCTCGAAACTTCTTGTTGGGGCGCAAGAGATACAAAAGATCGGGTAGCCCCCGAATCAAAATGAACATGAGCCGAAAATCCATTGACCAAAAAGGTTGCTATACAAGATCATAACAACATAAGCATAATAATAAAGCAAGAAAGATAGAGATAAGTCACATACTATTCACGACGTTCGGCGCTGCTCGGGCCTCATCTATGGTCAGCTGAAATGCTCTGCTTTTCTCCGCTGGAGCCTCCGCCTTACCCTGGTGGCCATCTGTAATCCTTAATGTGGCGGGCGCAGGCGCCGCTACTGCTTATCCAGACAACCTCGGACAATCGACATTTTTATGACCGGTCTGGTTGCAATGAAAACAAGTCAAGACCCTCTTAGGGCAGTCCTTGGTCATATGGCCCACCTGACCATAACCAAAGCATCCTGATCCCACTGATCGACAAGGTCCACCATGCAGCTTGCCGTACTTAGCGCATCTTCCCCGGCCATGCTGGCCTCTGTTGTGAACATCGGAGGTTTTAGGCTTCTTAGCATGACCCACTTCTGTCTGAACCTGCTCTAGCTTCCATTTCGTCTGGAGCTCTAACTCAATTTCCCGCTCACGGGCCTTCTCAATCATGTCATTCAGGGTTTTACACACTGAGAAACTCACAAACTCCTTGATATCATCCCTCAACATAGCATGACATCTTGTCTTCCTTATCTCCTCATCTGCAGCGTACTGCGGAACAAACAACGCCCTCTCCCTAAACTTGGCGGTAATCTCCGCCATAGTCTCCGTGGTCTGGTGAAGGTCCTGGAACTCCCTCACCAGCTGTTGTACCTCTATGGCCGGTGCAAACTCCCGATCAAACCTCTGCACAAAATTATCCCATGTCATTAAATTCACGCCCGCCGTCCCTACCTCACGGGTAGCCTCCTCCCACTAGTCCCACACTCGGTCCCTCAACATACAGAACGCGAATCCCACCTTTGTTGCATCGGGGCAAAAGCTCGTGCGTTGAGCATTCTCCATGTCAGCGATCCAACGACGACTAGCGATGGGGTCCTTAACCCCAAAGAACTCGGGCGCCCCATATGCCTTGAACTCCGGGAATGAGGGAGTTCGAGTCCCAATCTGACCCGCAGCGATCTCGGCTTGAAAAGACCTGAGCCGCTCCTGCATAATCTCCATGATCCCCTCCGTGACGGTATCAAAAATCACTGGGGTAGCGTCAAGGATGTTGGATTAGTGTCTAAGCCCGTAACTATATTTGGTATGTACTTGACCCGGTTGTGCATGGTCCTTTTCAGTTTCCTTCACCAAAGCAACTTGATAGGATGATTTATGGAGAGAGAGAGAGGTTATTATGATTTATTAATATATTATATGAATAATATATTAAAGGAGAAATCATATTGTTTAATTAATATTAGTCAAGAATTAATAAGAATTAATTTTGTGGCTAAAAGACATTAATTAAATAAAGGGGACTAGAACTGTCGATTGTGCGATAGTTGAATATTGGTCTAATGGACTCCATAGAAGTTGGAGTGGACGAAATCTATGGGGAAACCCATTAGAATTAGTCCAAGACTTCTAAGGAGGGAGTCCATGGGCTGCTTAGGGCCTAAGCAGTCAAATTAGGGTTTCCTGGTTCAAAACCCTAATAGCCTCACTATATAAGGAACCACTAAGGCCCCAAAAACGTGTGGAAGTAATCCCTAAGGGATCTTAGTCGTTCTTGGTGCTCCTCCTCCCTCTCATAAGTCATTCTCTTGCTTGTGGTGTTTGTAAGCCATTAGAGGAGTGACATTTGTGACTTTAAGCTCCAAGACAAGAACATTCAAGCCATTCTTGTAAAGGTAATCTTCTAGATCTGATCTGATATGATAATTTCGAAATATGTATGCTAGATCTAGGGTTTATAAGCTTTGGATGGTTATTGCATGTTCATTAGACAAACTAGATCCAAAAGCTTTAGGGTTTGCATGTACACCATAGGATTGATGTAGTGCTCAAAACCCATCATTGATATCAGAGACTAGGCTGTTTGTATAATGTATTTGATGTATTTCATAATCATTCAAGCTTAAAATCGTAAAATTCTGCTTTCTAGGGGTTGGACTCACCGAGTCCATGACTGAACTCGCCGAGTCCACTGGGAACTCAACGAGTCAGAGTCGCAGATGGCTGATTTTGCAGGATTTTGACCTATTTTGCTGTGGGATAATTACCAAAAATGTTTTTCATTAATAAAATCCGAATTTTATCAATATTTGGTGATTATCCTTACCAAAATAGAAGATAATTGTCAAAATTAAGATACTTACTTGTTTTATAAGATAAATATTAATTATTTGTAATTTTGTTTTGAATTATCTTGTAAGAAACTGAATTAGGTCAAATTTAGATAATCACCAATTAACTGTTTAATTGTTATTATTTGTAATTTGATCTAGAATGTTCTTGATAATGTATTGAAAAGTTTCAAAACTTGCCCTCAAGTTTTGGAATTTAAATTTTTATTAAAAAAGTTTAATTTCGAAATATTTAAATTCTAAACCCTAATGTTTTGAAAAGTTCAAAACTTGCCCTCAAGTTTTGGAATTAAAATTTTGATTAAAAGTTTAATTTTGAAATATTAAATTCTAAAACCCTAGTTTTTGAAAAGTTCAAATTACACCCTTATGGTTTTATTAAGTTAATTAAGTGTATAATTAAAAGAGAGTTAATAAATCCATAATGATTTGATTTACATTTAATTAAATTAAAAGTATAATTTATTAAATTAGACCACATAGTATTTTAAAAGTGTAAAATACACCTTATACTATATAACATTTAAAAGTTTTAACATATTATATATGTATAAGTAAGATGTCAGTCTTACCGTTAGTAGGCCTCATTCACGAAGCTGGTCTATCAGGGTGTTTAAGGAAGCGGCCTGTAAAATGATCGTTATTGGGTATCCACTCTTACCCACCGCACTTTTGACTAGTGGAGGGTCGTTAGCCGAACGGGTAGGATAGGACACAACCTTCCATTATAAGTATAATGAAATACGAAGTAACTAAACGCTTTTATAAATTCCCAAATCTTAGGAAAAAGTAAATTTGATGCAATTCCACGGAATTATACTTTGTACCCTTGCCGAGACAATTAGTAGAGCGTGTGTGGTTAACCGGCACACTAAGTTGGGATTGGCATTCGTGGCAAAGGGTGACTCGATGTTTGTCATAGATCGATGGAGCATGTGTGGTTAACCGGCACGTCGATTAGGTGACTGTAACATTGAGGGCACCTCGTACATTCGCATGGTTATTCACACCTTATTTGTGATCCTCGGCATCCCAGTCACAAATGAAGGGCATAATCGTGATTAAACATGCCATTGAAAAGTTCAATGAATCTCAAAAGATCTAAGAGTTTCAATTCATTTAAAACTTAAACTTTCAATTTTCGTTTTTCATGGTGGAAATTGGTAAATCGTCATTTACCTACCTTCAAATATTCTGCAATTTGGATTACGGCATCCCACTTCCAAGTTGTAGAATATTGTGTTGGGTCCTAGCCTTAATATCTCATTTGGGTGTTTTATTAAGGACCCAATCAGCTAACTTGAATTTCTTCCGTTTTGTAGATGTCAAAGTCTGACAACTATGGTCTTCCTAAATCCGTTGGAAAGAGTTTTCCACATGAAGATGATGTTCCACGATTGGATTGTGGAAATGCAAATCATGCTTCACTTCCTCCACCACCTCCTATAATTCTCCCTGACCCACGTGTTCGAAGACTTGAAAAGTTCAAGGTCACTCAAGCTCTATTGGCAAAAAGACACGAAGATGGAAAGTCGGTATGCGCTCATGTCTTTGATATGAAGTTGCATATTGATAGATTGGGAATGTTGGGTGTCGATGTCTCTAGGAAGCTAGTTGTTGACTTGGTTCTTCAGTCACTTCCCGAATCATATAGTGAGTTCATTAGAGAGTACTATATGATGGACCGAGACGTGACCCTCATTGATTTAACTTATTTGCTTGTTACTGCTGAATCAGAAATAATATGGCGGACTGGTCAAGCAAATTTGTCTTGTAAATCAATGTCTCAACCTTCTATGGACAATGGCAACATTGGAAGTCCAGAAAAGTTTTCTCTACGCAAGAGAAATGCTAAGTCTGAGATAGTCCCTTGTGCCATTCCTAAAGAATCTGTGTGTTTCTACTGCCAAGAGAATGGGCATTGGTCACGAAGCTGCCCTAACTACCTGAGAGATCTAAGAGATGGGAGAGTCAAGATGTATGACTCTACTTCAGGTAAACTCCACTATCTAACTCTATTAAGTTCTTTTTTGGATTCTTAATACATAATGTGATAAGATTGCATTTGGTGTTTTGCAGGATCAAAGAAAAAAGGAAGCTTAAAAAAAAGAAGTGAGCTGAATCTAGTCATGAAGAAATGGATTTCGATCGCATGATTCAAAGATCGGATTTTTTGAGCTGCTACTTTAGAGTTAGGATAGATTGCTAAATAATATTTACATAGTTTTCATTTGTAATCGCATTGTAAGGACAAGATTTTTTCCACAATAAAATAAATTTTGATTTTATCTTATTTATGTTTCCTTGCGATGGATTTTATGAAAAATTGGTGTTTGAATGTTTCAATTGTTAGCAATATTGTGAAGGGATTTGATTCTTAGTTATGTTATTTGTGGTAATGTCAGAAAAGATTATCATCGCCCAAGTTTCAATTGGACAAAAACTTGGAATCATGCAACTGGTATTGTATGATGAATGAGAAACTTCGTATATGGGAAATTAAGACTAATTCCTTGTTCACATAAGTATATGAGTCAAGTGAAGGACTAGGAGATCTGGTACACAATGTTGTGCACTGGTTAAGTCCACCACAAAGAACGATAAAATGTTCATCATGATTTGCTAAAAGATTAGTAAATGTGATTATACTTAAAAGATTAAGTATGATTCTGAATCATTGGAAAAGGTTTCATTAAATAGCCAAACGAATAAGAAGAATCAATTAGGCAGAAAGATAAAAGTTTCTCCAATCTGAAAAGATGGGAGAGTACTTAAGTATCTATTTTATGATTAACTTAGTGATTTGAAACCGTATCACAATTGATCCTCTAAGGACACCTTAGTACACTAGTATGGCTAAGAAGAGGAATCATAAATTGTTGAAATGGTTAAATCAAAAGGTGAATCATACTGCGTTCCAAAATCAAGTTTTAGAGTCATACTCCAAAATTGTGATTTTAGTGACATCGTCTTAAGAAATTTTTACACGCTCATCAAATGTGAAGTAGGAAAATGTTTTCTTGCTCTTGCACGTTTGAAATTGGTAAGTTGTGATGTCTTGGATAAGACAAAGACCAACTAAGACCAATTGTGTGTAGTATTTGCCTTGATAAGGACCTACACTAACTCTTGAATATTTGTTTTGTCAAGAAATGTTTCTTGACAAGAGAATCTTATATGTCAAGAGGTCAGTGGGAGTCTAAATGATCTTGAAAAGATTCAAGAACTAATAAAGGGTAAACCTATTGTTAAACACTAGCACACGACTTGAGGTTTGTAACATATCGTGTTGACACAATTTTTGTTTCTGTGACATTCCAGTTTAAGTCAACTATGCATATGAGTTCTATGAGTTCTTAATTGATTGCATAGAGGCAAGGCATCCTGATCAATGGAAAGTACATTGATAGGTAGGGGTGAGCTACTCGAAGACTTGGAAGCAATGGTGGGACCCTTGATGGCAACAAATAAATAATGAACAAGTTATGTCCATAAAAGTTTGGATTTGTCACAAACATTATCTTATGATTATGGTTATGACAATTTTACATGGATAGGAACACATACACCATAAAATCTAAGTGTCATAAGGTTTCTCTCCTTCATGAAAATGATTGTGAGGAAACGCTTTCACTAGGAAGATTTTAATGAGATAACGACTATGTAAATTGCATTCTCAAATTCGATTATGACTACGGCATCCCTCTTCATAGTTCGAATTGTGAGATTTGGCAATTAGCTTGGACATTCGAGACTTATTGCTATAAGTTCTAGAATTGTTTAGACACACATGTGAGCTATCCAAGGAAAGGTGTATGAGTTGTTTTCTAGAAGCTTAGATAAAAGATTGTCGAAGCGTATCGTATTAGAAATATGAGCTTTGGAAATCAATAAGTATTGTTTTCTAGAAGTTTACCAGATTTCTGAATACATATCAAAGCTAGTGGGAGCATAAATGTTATGCTGGTATGGATATAATCATCATGTTAGTGGGAGCATGATTATTCTTTTAAGTGTTGCAAGTTAGCAATGTTAATTATAGAAAACAAAAGGTTCACTTTGCAAAGTTGCAGGGGTTGAAAAGTTGTTTTGCTATAATTAAGGGAGAGAATATTATACTTCGTTTCAAAATCTAAAAGCTTGGATCAAGAAATTTTAATCAAAATTTAGTCAAAGGACATATATGGATGTTATGTTGAAAAGATTCAACTTAAAAGGATTCTGTATATGGCAATATTATAGCAAGGAACTGGTAAAGATTCAACCTTCTATGGACAATGGCAACATATTCTAGTAGTGGCGAGAATTTTGTGTTCTTACACTAACGATAAGGATTAGGGATTGTGAAATGAGCATAGTTGGAAATGTTTTCAATTGATCTATTTCACAAAGTATAGACCACAGGAAAACAGAGTGTGCATGCTTGGAGCAAGGGACAATTGTTGTTATAATTCAAGTAATAAGTTGATTACCCGAAACATTGTACAATGAATAATGTGTAATCAATATGGTGACTAAATAAAAGGAGTTTTATTTATACTCAAAAGTTTGGGGCTATATTGGATTCGATTATTCTTGTGTTTCACTTTGCATGTTTTGACTTCCTGAATAATAAGATTATTCGAACGTTCCACAGTCGATAATACTTTGGAAATAGGTATGAAAGAAGACTGTCATGAATCTGACTGTAGATTGTCTAAAGTGTTTTAGACATAGAAAAAGTTTGCTACAGGGTTCATGAGTGCTCCTATAAGATTAAAGCATTGGATTAAACCCACGCTCACTTGGATCGCTTCATGGATTTTATCACGAGTGATTGGTGAGACGATAATATCTTATATTCTTGAAACCGAGACGTGTGAGTTGTATTCTGCAAGTTGGTTTCACATTGATAATATGTAAACGCACCAGTAACTTGGTGTTATAAAACATATTGTTGTGTGTGATTTTATGAGTAGGTACAAGCGAGCATTGAGTCGAAGTTTGTCCGTTCGTTTTACCCAATGTGGGATAAAAGCGATATTTGTGGGCCCCTCGATGATTTTGTGATGACACCCTAAGCGCTTGGCCAAGCCCGGACTGAGTTGATGTGTTCAATTGTAGTCTGTTGTCAGTCGTCATAAATCGGAAATCAGGAAACAACACATGAACAGAGAGTATGATTAAAATCCATGTCTCAGTTCATACAATATCTAGAATAGAGGAATATATGATCCCTTATCTAAAGGACAGGTTGCTGATAAGATCAGAGTTCGACAGCGTCTTTAAGAGCTACGATTGCTAATCGGATTGTACTTGCATTATAGTTACAAGACTAATCCAAGTGGGAGACTGTTGGATTAGTGTCTAAGCCCGTAACTATATTTGGTATGTACTTGACCCGGTTGTGCATGGTCCTTTTGGGTTGCCTTCACCAAAGCAACTTGATAGGATGATTTATGGAGAGAGAGAGAGAGGTTATTATGATTTATTAATATATTATATGAATAATATATTAAAGGAGAAATCATATTGTTTAATTAATATTAGTCAAGAATTAATAAGAATTAATTTTGTGGCTAAAAGACATTAATTAAATAAAGGGGACTAGAACTGTCGATTGTGCGATAGTTGAATATTGGGCTAATGGACTCCATAGAAGTTGGAGTGGACGAAATCTATGGGGAAATCCATTAGAATTCGTCCAAGGCTTCTAAGGAGGGAATCCATGGGCTGCTTAGGGCCTAAGAAGTCAAATTAGGGTTTCCTGGTTCAAATCCCTAATAGCCTCACTATATAAGGAACCCCTAAGGCCCCAAAAACGTGAAGAAGTAATCCCTAAGGGATCTTAGTCGTTTTTGGTGCTCCTCCTCCCTCTCATAAGTCATTCTCTTGCTTGTGGTGTTTGTAAGCCATTAGAGGAGTGACATTTGTGACTCTAAGCTCCAAGACAAGAAGATTCAAGCCATTCTTGTAAAGGTAATCATCTAGAGCTGATCTTATATGATAATTTCGAAATATGTATGCTAGATCTAGGGTTTATAAGCTTTGGATGGTTATTGCATGTTCATTAGACAAACTAGATCCAAAAGTTTTAGGGTTTGCATGTACACCATAGGATTGATGTAGTGCTCAAAACCCATCAAAGGATGCCGCGAGTAACCTCAGCTACGATAAGCTCGCGCATCCTCTCATCAATCGGCTCTGAACCAGAGCCTAAACCCGATCCTGAACCTGATCCCTAACCTAAACCTCGTCGTGTAGCCATCACCATCCTTAACTGAAAATACAACATAGAAAATAATTGATAAGGAAGTTCGAAGGGATTCCTCCCCACCGGACTCCTTAGAGCTTCCAGGTCTGTCCTTGTCTCGGGTACAGGTTATGTGCTTTCAGTAGTACGGGACTAATACTACCTTCCACACCTACTTATACCTTCCTCAAGGCCATACATGACACCTATAATTCACCCAACCATAGATAAAACATGACATACAAAACACAGCACATACATATATCCTAGACACTTCTAGGCTTTCTCAATCCTCACAGAACCAGAAACCTCAATCAACACCGCAGGTTGCCTTGTGCATGCAAGTAATACATAAATAGAATCACATAGACTGTCAAATAAAGCTTCTACCCTAAGACCGAAACCAAACAAGGAACATGAAATGATGCATAATCCATCATTCTAGGATTATGCAATCCCAAACATATACAATTTTGAAAGCATACACTTAGCAAATAACAGAGTCAACATCGATTCCAAGAAATATATTCATAGCATGGTTAAATTTTGGGAAACACTTAACTCGGCCGATTTCGCGCATTGCACTCTCCCTTTTTACTTAAGAAAACTGTTTTCAGAAAAACTTGACTTTTGTTTCTTTTGAAAAGGTTTACCATTTCCTCAACTTGAGTTCTGACACACCCGGGAGTGTCAATAAGTTTGATACCAAAAATCCAATACATAATCATCATCATACAAAATCATCAGAGTGTCAATATCAGTGAATGCGGAAAATAGTGGAGAGTGAATATTATGCCATCAAGCCGATCCCTTCCCTTTGGAATCGGACGCACCTGAAATCACAATACAAACTGTAAGCCCAACCCTGGGGTTCATCCCAACCCCAAAAAAAAGTATGGGCCTCGCCTTGGGGTATATTTCAACCTAAGCATATCACAGTGGGCCCTGCCCTAGGGTATATTTCAACCCGTTATGTCATATTGGGCCCCGGCCTAGGGTATATTTCAACCCAATCACAACATGTAACATACAACAACTAGCATACTACATAAATGGATATTGGGTCAGCCTTGGTGCCTTAGACCTATGGTTATAGTGAGAAGACTCACCTCAGATTACTGATAAAAATACTGCCTCGCTATTGGTCCGAAAATCTCACACATAAGATACATAAGTTATCCTAGTTAGAATTAAATCACAAACTCAAGACATAGGCCCAAAACCCTAAGTCCAAACTCCTTCAATAAGGCCCAAAAGTCTTTCCTTCATTAATGGGCCTAACATCCAAGGTCCAAAAACAATAATGGGCCACATAGGCCCAAAAGGCCCAACGATGCCATCTATGGTCCAATAACAAGTTCAAAGTCCCAATACTCTAATAGATCCAGGCCCAAGGTTAATTAGGGTCCAAATGGCTCAAAAGTCCATCGGAAGCCCAAAACCCACTTGAAGCGTACGCCCAGCGTACATCTTCAGTACGCTTAGCGTACTAAGTTATTGGGCAGTACGCGCAACGTACAAACTAGTACGCTCAGCGTACAAGCTACTTTGCATAAAAAAAGCCATTAAGTACTTAATATATGAAGATTCTTCGTCCAATTCCAGATCTTAGTCATTTTAAAGGTCCTAGGGCATAAAGTTGACAACTTTATGCCTTTGCATGCCATATAGGAACCCAACTGTAACATCCGGCCTTCCAGGTATATTGTTTATTTATTTATTTTTGAGGGCTATTGACCAACTTGACGAGTTGGTGCTACAACTCGTCGAGTAGAGACGCGTTGTGCCACGTGGGATTAATAATCTACTCGACGAGTCAGAGAGACGACTCGCCGAGTAGACGCTGTGAAGAGAAACCCTAAATCCTCGGGTTTGGGGCCTATATAAGGACACTTATAGCCTCATTTGCGGCTCACCAGCTGCTTAACCTTACTGTGTGAAACCCTAAACGAGTGTAGTGAGCTAAGAGAGTCTCAAAGCTAACCTTGAAGGATTTTAGTGCATTTTTTAGGAGGAAGAGGAGTTTGTTCAGCAAGAAACAAGAAGGAGTTGTTGGGGTTCAGGCCATTTCGTCCAGAGCTTCAAGAGGAAGGTAAAAAGCTTGAATCTTTACCCTTTATTTGGTTAGATCTCATGAGTTGGAGAAATTAGGGTTTTCATCACATTTTATTTGGGACTTCGAGGATACTAAGTTATCAAGAGGTTTAAACCTCAGATCTGGACCTTGTGAGGTCCCTAGAACCCACAGGTCCCAACTTTATTCATCCATATGAGGAGTATGGTGTTTAACACCTTGTAAGAACATGTATTGGTAGATTGGAGCAAAACCATCATGCATGAGCGTAAAGATCGAAGCTTTACGTGACAAACGAGCCTTAGGATGGTAGATCTAGTGTTTAGAGTGATAGATCTGCCTTAAAACGTCTGAATGAGAAATCAGATCGAAGAGACTCGCCGAGTCCATGTCCTGACTCGACGAGTCAGTTAGGGTTTGTCCCGATGAGCTTGATCATGCGGAAGCTCGACGAGTTGGGGGTCAACTCGACGAGCTCAGTTGGACCTTTCATGAGACTTCTGAGGAAAACAGGTGGACTCGACGAGTCACATAGATGCTCTCGGCGAGTCAGGTCAAACTTCAACTGTTGACTCGAGTTGACTTCTGTTGACTTTAGGGTTTGGTCAATATGAATAATGGAGACCATGGAGGGGTAAAATGGTCTTTTAGCCATTCTAAGAGTTAGAGATAAAGAGAAAACAACCTTTGGTATATTTGAGTATAAGTAGAGTATTAATTAGAGATGATTATCTTATGTGTTAGGCGGAGGCTAGTTCGAGATTTCTGAGTACGAGACTTTTACTTGCTAGCTTACGAGGTGAGTCTTCTCACTATACTTACCATGAGTGGTACCTTTGTGTGATTGAGATGTTTATTGTGCTTAACTATGTATCTTAATATTCTGCATCATGTCTTGTGATTTATGCTGAGTATTGTTATTATGAGTTTATTGAGTTGGGACCAGAGGGTCCCACTGAGACACATTGACCGGAGGGTCTTATTGAGTTATAGCTTAGAGTGGCTAATGAGTTGTGTGTGGTATTTTGGGAAACTCACTAAGCTTCGTGCTTACCGTGTTATGTGTTATGTGTTTCAGGTACTTCTCAGGATCACAGGAAGGCGCCGACTTGATTGTACACACACCTGTGTCGGAGATATGTTTTTTGAGGATCCTGGATTTGTGTTATAAACAGTTTTTGAGACATGTGTTTTGATAACTTGATGTTTGTGGAAATTGTGATTTTGAAATGAGATATTTGGGTTTTTAAATGAAAACTTTTTGTTTGAAAATTTACGGTGTTACACCAACACCTCACTTTATCCATTAAGACTCCCTTTAAGATCTTAAACTCATGCATGGAGCCATATCAACTATCAAGTTAGCATTTTTATCCTTCAAACATGCCAAAGAAACTCAGATCTAACATTCCTAATCTCTGGAGTTGCTCAAACTCACAAGAGAGAATTCATGGACCAAAAGTGGACTTATTACTAAACCCAAACTCAAACAAGCAAAGGGATTAGCAAGATATGAACTTTTTACCTCCAAAAGCTCTCCAAGATGATCTAGATGCAAGATCTACAAGCTCTCCCACGTCCAAGACTTGTTCACCACTTCCTTCTCATTGCTAACACACCAAAAAGAGGTTACTTTAGGCACCTTCAAGCTCAATAATCATTCTCAATGGTAACTAGGGATTTAGGGACGTTTAAAGGCAATGAAGGCTGGTAAGGAAGAGAGTTGAAGGTCCTAAATGAGCTTAAATAGGGTTCAAATCCGAGAATTTGGGTTTTAGCCTTTGGCCTCGTATGCCCCCCCCCCCCCCCCCCCCCCCCCCGCACATGCTTGTACACCCCGCATATGAGCCTCAGCTACCCGATGCATCCACTTGTGTACGCTAAGCGTACATACATGTACGCCCAACATACGGAGGGTCATGTTTTGCAACTTTAAAATTCATCAAGGGCTTAAAATAAAATACCTGGATTTTGGATGTTAGATCATTGATTAAATTCTCCACTGTAAATACTCTAAATAAATATATAGAAACATCAAGTCTCTCATGTGCACTCGTGCATTTAGCATTTATTGGAGATGTCATTATTGCTATGGAAGATTTAAAGCAAGCGAATTAAAAAGTATCAACTAAAAAACAAAAGTTGCCTTTGGAAAACTTCTTAATAAGAATGTTACCTTTACAATACATTTTTTTTTTCAAAAAACAACCAATCAAGAAAAACGTCATTGATAAATAGTTGTATTATATTTTTGTTGTCTGTAAGACTATTATATCTGCTATACATAGAAAATCAGTAAGTATAATACCACGAAAACAAAATAACATGATACAACAGTAAACAGTTGCATGATACTCTATGTAACTGCAAGCGTTTATCCCTAAAACCGAGAGCATGATCATTTTTTGCTTATTAACTTAAATAAAACCTATTACATAGATCACTTTAAATGGTTAAGTTTAACCATCGTACCAAATTTCAAAATAAAAAGACATGAATAACGAGTAGTAAATTTGTATTCAATTATGAATAAAGTTGAATCTTTGATGTTGAAACTGACTAGTGGATGAATAAGTATTGAAAAATTGTCCTCGACCAATCAATCTTTCATCATCGTCTTCATGAAATCCATCCATCTAAAAATTTGACATGTAAAATACAACTATTACGATTTATAACCATATCATGAAGAAAAGCAAATCTTTAACTATAAATGAAGTTAATATTAGTTAAATAAACCACTATTAGTCCCATTAATAGGTCGGTATCTCCATGACTATAAACTTTTTGACTATTTATATCTGTTCTTTGATTTTATTAAAGTTAAAAGAGAAAAAGTAAAAATATATATATATTACCCAAAATTCCTCTTCATCTCCATATCGATGAAAAATTGCAGTCCTTTGAATCTCTCCAGGCTCGTCATTGCGTGCAAATCTACCACGTATTCGTGGTCGGTTGTCGGCAAGTGTCTTCCGGCATGCATACTATTTTCAATATAAGCCAATAAGCATTTTATTTTCTTCGTCTGAACAAAAATAATATTCTATATATAAATGTTTGATTATTAATGAAATAACTAAACTATCCCTTGTATACACAATTCACCTTAATTGTCTTGTTGAAATTCCGTTGTGTCCTCTTTGCTCTATACCTCAAGATCTTCTCTTTCCTTTCCTCTGCATTGTAACGCCCGACCTTAAAATTTGCTTCCTCCATGAATGAACTTTCTGTGGCCAATGGACTAGAAGACAGCCTTTGACTTGTTTGCTTGATCTTTGGACTCTAAAATGAAGGGTAAGAATGTCAAAAACATATTTAATAACATAAGTACATAAGAAAACATGTCACTCTCTTTATTAGCTCTAGAAATCTATACTTTTACAAGGTCGAACATTATTGGCACCAAATAAGTTGGCTTCAAATTAATGAGCTTCAAAAAACATAAAATTTAAGTTGGTATTATTCAACGTCAATTATTTGACATTTTTTTATCATATAGTGGTTTAGAATCTCATGCATATTAGAGTGTTTATCTTTGATAGACGAGCCTATAACATAGTAAGAATATACGTGATAAGCGTCACACAATTTAATATTCAATGATGTATTTATATTATATCCTTGTTCACAAATTGCATGTCATATAAGAATTCTTTTAGTGAGTCACCATTTGATAATTACGTAAATTATTAAAATTCCCTTCGATAGAAAGATACGTATGAGAATCTTGTGACCTAAAAGGAATAAAGTTTAAAGTGTAGTTTTAAAGGAACATCTCAAAATTGGAGAAGAATTTCGAAGTAAATTAATGAATAGATGACTAACTTGTAAATCACCAGTACTGCAAACCCTTCTCATATGGGAATATGAGAAGCTTTGATCAGGTGAGGTAAGGGTTTGGGCTTGAAGATTTTGGGATTCAATCAAGCCGTTAATTTTTGGTTCATAAAGAACACCATTTGGTTTCTCTTGTTGGAAAGAATTGCTGCTATAACTCCTCTGCATCATCTTCAATGCATGGTCAGACCCACCGTAGTAGTAATTATCATACAAGGGTAGTTGACTTTCTTCTGTTTTGACATCCAAATGGCAAGAGTCAAGAGCCTCGTTTGAAGAAGTTACAGAAATACCCATTTGGTAAAGAGAGAGGTTTTGAAGCTGGTGGCTTGGTGGGGAGGAAGAGAAGATGGCGGGGGCAATTTGGTCAATTTCCTCGAATGGGGTGTCAAGATTTTCTTGGGTGGTCAAAGGTGGTGGTGATGGTGGTGATGATGGTAGTAAAGGGGTATAGTTGTAATTGTGTTCTTGGAAAGCTTGGAGGATGTCAATGGTTGATGAATCAGTGAATGGTGAAAACGGATCATTGAAGATACATCCATCAAATTCATAGATTTCAGAAGACATTGACATTGAAGAACTCTTGATTGTGACCGAAAGAAACCTTTTAATTGTTTCTACTTTTTCGAGAATGATGAATAAAATGATACCTGAACCGATAACCGTCACTTTAGAACACTATTCCACAGTCTGTCTGCCCCAAAAGTTCTTTCTCTATGAAAGATGAGAAGAGGTCGATTTAAAAACTCAGCCTCTTGTCAACATGAAAATAATTAGAGACTAGTGCACGTCCACTATAAATATAGTGTGTTTTTCTAAACAACACCCTTCATGTTTTTGTGTATTAACAAAGTCTACCCTCATTTAAACAATTGACTTTTTATATTTCATTGTCATACAGTAAAGGGTACCCCCACTATGATTGAATTGCTCAAAAAATAAGTATTACTCAACTTTTTTTAGTTTTAGTGAAAAGTTGATTTTTAACTTTGAATGTGACATAAATGAAATTTTGATATCATATTTTCAAAAATTATATTACACTATAATTTTGTTTGAACGCAAGCAAGGGCGGTTTTAGTAAGTGTTCCGGTGTGTCATTCGCAACACCTACCTTTTATGTCCGCAGTGGAAAAAATTTCAATTTTTTTTTTTACCTATTTTTCATGTATTGACAACACCTATTTCATCCCGGCAACACCCTGCATCTGCCCCTGAACGTAAGCAATATTACAAAAACAAAACAATTTATCACATAGAAACAAACTTTTTAAAACATACGGTTTGACCATTTCACATTTTAGTTAAGTCATGAATTTTTTCTCAGTGTTATCAACTACCCAAAATTGAAATCGGATTAATGTAATAGTGTAATACCATTTAATGTTAGAATTAAGGATTGTAATTTGGATATTTTCTTGGATCGTGTATAAACAGTTTTCGAAAATTTTAATTTGACCCAAAGACTGGGGTTACACAAATTCAGATCGTGGGATAATCCAAGAAAACGATTATGATTACAGGCTTAATCATAATCTCAAACACATAAGACCTTGTGCTATTGTGTTCCGGAGAGACAAATATGCAGAGAGAAGTAGTTTTCTGTGTTTCATCCTTTTGTAATGTTCAAGACTTCTTTTGTTATGTAGAAGACAACAGTTATGTAGGGAAACAACTTCCTCTTTAATGGAGGCAAATCTTGGGCCATTTGACACAAAAAAATTCATTTGACACGTAGCAAAACAATACACTTATGGACACCAATGTTCGGATAAAATGTCCATCATCAATATCCACACTAGAGGTAGTTAGCCTCACATGCAAGTGAGACATATCTAGAATATCATACATTACCACAAAGACATAATGGGGTATTCGGTTTGCATAATTGGTCACACAGGTCATCATCACATCTTAAGTGAATGCAAAACTTCATGAAGAATCAAGTGCAAAATATAGTTCTTCGCATTTATAAGAAAACTCATTTCAAAAATCTTGTGAATGCACACCATCATACTTATAATATTCACATAAAATAGATAGGATCTCATAAAAGGGAGTAAAACTTATCAAAGAATAAAAAATAAGATATGGATATATATTCTTCCTAATAACTAACATTAATTAGTTGTAACACTTTAACTTCACTTCGCAAGTGATTTGGACACTTACTAGTCTCATAAAATTAGCAATATTTTAAGTAATCGTTGAATAGTTTCATTCAACCCATCCTAAAAAATATTTCCAACTTTTATCATAATACTTTATATAATGCATAATGTTACTCAACCGAGTAGATTTTACAAAGGAAATCCACCCGGCTAAGTGGACCATCAAGTCATCGTCTTAAGAGCGCAATTATTTTTCCAAGTTGTCTAAACTTATCTAAAATCGTTTAAATCCCTTACAAATAGCTTCTAATGATCCTGGATGTATGTAAACATTCTATTACATATCATAAAGCTCTTAAATACATTATTAACACTATGCTCTTTGATTTTAATGTGATTATTTAGTGATTTATTGATTTATTGGTCCAAAAGCTTGATTATAATCACTAGAAGTCACATAAACTCTAAATTGAGACATAAGATTCAACTGACAATAAATTACTACCGATTGTGATTCAAATTTACTTTCTAAGGTTGGTTTATGACTAGACTTGGAGTTCCAATAAATCTAGAACTAGTTTAAGTCATGAACAAAGTTTAAAACTCCATTGAAGCTTCATGAAAATTTTAAAACCTCAATTAGATCAATTAATGATAATATCCATAAATATTAGATTCATTAGCTCAATATGAGTTTTCTAAAATCTATTTCAAGCTAAATAATGTATCAAATTCATCTAAGGAATCTCACATTTGAGATTTACCACTTTCTAGAGTTTAGAGCTTCCAATCATGAGTTCATTCCAAATCTAGGTTTCAAAAGAAGAAGTAAAGTTATAATTGATTTTTGAGTAAATTACACGAATGGTCCCTATGGTTTGGGTTAAATTGAGTGCTTGGTCCCTAACTTATTTTTTTAACTCGTAAGGTCCTTATTATTTGTTTTTGTTACGCATTTAATCCCTACTATTTGTTTTTGTTACCCGCTTGGTCATCGTCTTACCTAAAAAGACTATTATTTAAATAGAGAAAAATGATGGGGTATGTAAGGTAAGGTGAGGGGGTGAGGTTGAGGGTGTGTTTATTTAAATAAACTAAAAAAATCAAGGGAAAAATAGTTTTTTTAGGTAAGACAGGACCAAGCGCGTAACAAAAACAAACAGTAACGACCTTCCGAGTTAAAAAATAAAGTTAGGGACCAAACGCGCAAATTACCCTGAACCATAGGGACCATTCGAGTAATTTACTCTTGAATTTTAAACACCAAACCGCTTGTAGCCAAGCGATATCAAGCTTTGCCCTCCTTCCTTGAGGTTGGGGTCAAAACTCGTCGGGGACAAGTGTAGAATGTGTAATAGTTTAAGATTATATTAGATATTTTCGTTCTAAAAAAATTGATTTCTAAACCAAGATTCATAATCTACACCTCCTTGTTTAATACAAATCTTGTAATGTTCCATGGAAGTATAGATGAGAATTTAGGGGAGATTGGGAGATTTAGTTACCAATTTCCATGGAAGTTAAGATAAGATATTAAGTGTATTAGAAGACTTAGTTACCGATTACCAAGTTAGACAAGGATTTAAGCTTCCAAACTCTCAATTACACTTCCAATGAGTTCCAAATCTATTGATGTCTTCACAATCGCCACACTTCCAAAAAATCTCTCAAAATCATTCAAAAGGAAGAGAATAGAGAAAGGAGGATTTCTAAAGTTTGACCATTTGTCACATTTATACCCACTATTTCTCATGTTTCTCATTAATTATCTACAAAATGTTTCTCATTCTTGATTGAGTTCCGTATTAACTAGGTTAACTATAACTAATAATTTTACTAACTAATAAAGTCTCACACGGTTGGTGTGACATCCTCATTTTCACGGCCAGAAAAGACCGTTTTTGTTTATGCTTTTAAAATAAAATTAGAGTAATCTTTCAAAAGGTGTTGCGGAATTTGTCCCCAAAACAAAATATGATAAAAATTTATCAAAGCATATCTTAAAGAAATGTATTTTTCATTTCATTACAAAACTCGGGATGTCCACATCGATATACACCAAAAGCATAAACAATACAATATAGGCTTTACAACAGTTATTTACATCTATTGGTCTATAATCCATAATCCCTCGTCATTGTCCAACTATGCTCTTGTTCCACTACCTATAATATAGAAAACTGAGTGGCTCAGGCTTGGGATCCTGGTGAGCATATAGGGTTTTCAACCCACAATAAATAAATTTATTAATTTCATCAATCAGCAATAAATTTATTAATTTCATCAACCAACAATAACCCTGATTACCCGTTCCCGTTATCCTCACTTTACGTTCCTAAACACCTATCATAAGGGACATAGCCTAAGGATCATCATCGGGGTAACAACACTGCTTAAGGGATACTTCTGCAGTTTCTTAAGGTTCCATCCTAAGAATCCTCACAGCGACACGATCTATTGATAGGTTTTAGGTAAAACAAATAAACCAAGAAACAATTCCTAAGTTCACATGCAACCTACTTTGGATCTATGTTTTAACTATTGAACATACAACTTTGAATTGCAAAACAAGAACCCTAGAGGAGAGAGGCTAATTTCGAAATTAACAAACTAGGGTTTAGGAGTTACATACCTTTCAATTGTTATAGCAAACAATTGATAATCCTCTTGATCTTGATCTTGATCTTCTTGGAAGCTTAGCACCACAAATGCAATGCCTCTAATGGAATCACACCCAAGAACTAGCAAGAAGGAAACTTGGAGGAGAGAGGGTAGAGGGAGTATGCAATTTCGGCCCTAGGGTTTCTTCAAAGAAGGAGTGACCAAATTTAGGAGCTGGGAGGCTCCTTATATAGCTGACGGATCTAGGGTTTAGGGAAAACCCTAATACTCCTTTGCTTGGGGTCTAAGTTAATCCAAGGCCTTATCCAAGCCCCCTTGGACGAAATCCTTAGGGTTTCCCCTATAGATTTCGTCCACCTCCTTCCAAGGAGGTTCTGGAGCCTTCCACTCAACTATTAGATAATTGCAAACTAGTCCCTGCACTTTATAATTAATACTTTTAACCCCAAAATTAATTCTGATTAATTTCTGGCTAACTATTAATTAAACATAATGATTTCTAATTAATATATTAATCTTTTAACATATTAATAAATCATTTATATTAATTTATTAATCTTATAAATTAATATCTCTCCTTTCATAATTTCCTTGTCCAGTTGCTAGGTTTGAGGGCAACCCAAAAGGACTGTGCTGCTATCAATTCAAGTACATACCAATTATAGTTATGGGCTTAGACACCTAATCCAACAGTCTCCCACTTGGATAAGTCTGTAACTATAATTGCTAGTATGCCTTCTAAATTTGACCAGCAAATTGTAGCTTCCAAAAGCTGCTGCCGAACTCTGACCCAGTCAGTTAGGTATCCTAAGATAAGTGATCATATAATCCTTCGTTCTGCTAGATATCCCTAGACATAAGACATGGAATGAAATCAATCTCTTTGTCCAGAATCTATGTTTCCCGATTTCTGATTTGTGATGATGTAGGACTTCTAATTGAACACATCAATTTAATCCTGGGTGGGCCCAGCACATAAGTCAACACCAAATCATCGAGGGGCCCACATATATCGCTTTTCCGGTTAGGGCAAAAGGAACGAATAAACTTTGACTCATATGCTTGTATCTTTTACTCATCAAATTATACATGACAATACGTTTTATAACACCAAGTTACTGATGCGTTTTTGTATCACCAATGTATAACCGACTTTGTAAATTACAACTCATATATCTTCGTTTCAAGATTATAAGATATTATCGTCTCAGTATTACTCGTGATGAATTCCATGAAGTGATACTCTGAGCGAGGGTTTATCCAATACTCAAATCTCAATTTCTGAGTACTCATGAACATTGCAGCAATTCTATTGCCATGTCTATCCTTAGACAATCTGCATTCCAATTCATGACAGTCTTAATTCACTACTTACTTCCAAAAGTACGAGCGATTGTGGAGTTTCGAATAACCCAGTTATCCTGGAAGTCAAAACATGCAAATTGAAACACAATAATAATAGTCGAATCCAATATGGCCCCAAACTTTTGAGTATAAACAAAACTCCTTTTATTTAGTCACCATATTAATTACACATTATTCATTGTATAATGTTTCGAGTAATCAACTTATTACTTGAATTTTAACAACAATTGTCCCATGCTCCAAGCATGCACACTTTGTTTCCTATGGTCCTTACTTTGTGAAATAGATCAATTGAAAAACTTTTCCAATGATGCTCATTTCACAATTCCCAATCCTTATTATTAGTGTTAGAACACAAGGTTCTTGCTACTACTAGAATATGCTAGATTCTAACATTTTATGCAACGATCCTTTCGCAAAGTCATAGCACAAAAGTCACCAAGACTTGGCCAATGAAATTACAAAGTACTCTTATCAAAAAATGTCACAAGATAGTTCCATAGACGTGAAGTCTCACATTCAAAGTACATTCCTTTGAACATCCTTCTTGCATAAAAGTTTCTAATCTAGACATAGACTCTCAACATCCAACTCCCAATATGGAAACATTTCCATATTTGCCATATGACAACTCATTCTTAATAGAATCTTATCTATTCATAATAATGTTGATATGGTCCATCCAATACCATACTTCCAACTACTCACAAGCGACCAATCCTCAGCGAACTTTGGATCGTTCTTTGATAGTTGTTTAATTATTTTAGTCAAAACCGATTCTAGTCCTTTTTCCCTTTTAATGTGCTAGACATTTGGAAAATTTAAGAATGGTCAAATATTATAGCATTTGCAATCGATCCTATACCCGAAGCGTATGGGACACGATGCATAATCTTCTTACATAAAGATATGATACTTTATCAATCTTCTGCCATAATATTTTATGTGTCACGTTCTCACAATTGGAACTATGAAGAGGAATGCCGTAATCATAATCGAAATTTAAGAACACACTATGTATCCTTTGACTAAATTTATTAAAATTTCTCAATCTAATCTTTAGATTTTTGAAACGAAGTATAATATTTTCTCCCTTAATTATAGCAAAAATAACTTTTCAACTCATGCAACTTTGCAAATTGAAACTTTTGTTTTTCTATAATTAATATTGCCAACTTGCAATACTTAAAATAATAATAATCATGCTCCCACTAACATGATGATTATATCTGTCCTAGCATAACATTTATGCTCCCACTAGCTTTGACACGTATTCAGAAATTAGCTGGACTTCTAGAAACCAATTACTTATCGACTTTCTATTCCAAAGTTCAGATTTCTGAAACCGAGACGCTTTGATAATCCTTTATCTAAGCTTCTCGAACTCATACACCTTTCCTTAGATAACCCATATGTGTGTTTAAACATTTCTAGAACAAGTCTAAAATGTTTAGACCTATTTGACATTTCCCACAATTCGAACTATGAAGAGGGATGCCGTAATCATAATCGAATTTGAGAAATACAAATTACATAATGCTATCTTCAAAATCTTTCTTAGTGAAAGCGTTTCCTCACAATCATTTTCATGAATGAGAGAAACCTTATAACACTCAGATTTTGTGGTGTATGTGTTCCTATCCATGTGAATTTGTCATAACCATAATCATAAGACAACAATTGTGACAAATCCAAACTCTTATGGATTGAACTTGTCCATTCTCAATTTCTTGCCATCAAGAGTCCCACCTTTGCTTCCAAGTTATTTAGCAACTCACCCCTACCTTTCAATGTACTTTCCATTGATCAAGGTGCCTTGCCCCTATGTAACCCATTGAGATCTCATAGAACTCACATGCATAGTTGACCAACCTGTAATGGCACAGAAACAATAATATGTGAACACGATAGGTTAGAAACCTCAAGTCGTGTGCTAGTGATTAACTATCGGTTTATTCTTGATTTGTTCTTGAAACTTTTCAAGACAATTGAGACTCCCACTGACCTCTTGACATATATGATTCTCTTGTCAGGAACCTTTCCTAGACAAAACAAATATTCAAGAGTTAGTGTAGTTCTTATCAAGACAAAACACTTCACATAATTGGTCCTAGTTGGTCTTTGTCTTATCCAAGACAGCACAACTTACCAATTTCAAATGTGCAAGATTAAGAAAGCCTTTTCCAAACTCCACATTTGATGAGTGTTATAAACCTACTTAAGACCTGTCACTCAATTCACAATCTTGGAATATAACTCTAAGACTTGATATTGGAACGAAGTATGATTGACTTCTTGATTTTAACCATTTCTACAATTCTTGATTCCTCTTCTTGGACATACAAATGTACAAAGACTTACTTGGAGGATCAATTGAGACATGGTTTTTTAATCATTATGACTTATCATAAAACACAATAAAAGATACTCTCCCTTCTTCTTAGAATAGAGAAACTTTTATCTTTCTGCCTACTTGATTCTTCTTATTCGTTCTGCTATTGATTGAAACTCTTTCAATCAACTCAAAATTGTACTTAATCTTATAAGTATAACCATATTCACTAAACTTTAGTAAATCATGACGAATATCTTTATCACTCTTGTGGTGGACTTGATCAATGCACAACCTAGTGTACTCGATCTCCTAGTCCTTCTCTTGACACTTTGTCAAAGAATTAGTCTAATTTCCAAATATGAAGTTTCTTATTCATCACGCAACCAAGTTGCATGACTCCAAGTTTCTGTCCAACTGAAACTTGGGCGATGAGAGTCTTCCTTTATTTGGCAAATTCTCGACATTTCCACAAATAACATAATTAAGAATCAAATCCATTTTTGATAACAATACACAAACATCAATTTTTCATAACGATTTCATTGCAAGGATATATAAAATTATTCAAACCAAAAAATTTTATTTTATTCATAAACGCAGCGGAAAACATGTCCTTACAATACAAAATCAACTGAAAAACTATGTAATCAAATCTATCATAACTTTCTAAGCTCAAAATCTGATCTTCGAATCCATGCGATCGTGATCCATTTCTTCGTGATCAGACTCATCTTGCTTTTCCATCAAGCTTCCTCTCTTTTCTCTGATCCTGCAAAACATTCAAATGTAATCTTATCACATTATGTATTAAGAATCAATGAATAGGAACTTAATGGAGTTAGATAGTGGATTTTACCTGAAGCAGAGCCATACGTCTTGACTCTCCCATCTCTTAGATCTCTCAGGTAAATAGGGCAGCTTCGTCTCCAATGCCCCTTCTCTTGGCAATAGAAACAAATGGACTCTTTTGGAATAGCACAAGGAACTATCTCAGAATTTACCTTTTCTGGATTTCCAATGTCACCATTTTCAATGTCCATTGAAGTTTGGGAGTATGATTCACAAGACAAATTTGCTTGATCAGTACGCCAGATCATTGCTGATTCAGCTGCTATCAGCAAATAGGTCAAATCAATGAGGGTCACGTCGTGAACCATCGTATAGTACTCTCTTACGAACTCACTATACGAATCAGGAAGTGACTGAAGAACCCAGTCAACAGCCAGCATCTCTGAGATATCGACACCCAACATCCTTAACCTATCAATGTGTGACTTCATCTCTAAGACGTGTGCACACACAGGTTTACCATCTTCGTGCTTACGTGCCAATAGGGATTGAGTGAGCTTGAACTTTTCAAGCCTTTGAACTTGTGGGTCAGGGAGAACAATTGGAGGAGGTGGAGGAAGTGAAGCATGACTCTCATTTCCTTGATCATATCTTGGAATGCCATCTTCATTTGGAAAGCTTGTTCCAATGGATTTGGGAAGACCATTGTTAGATTCAGACATCTACAAAACGGGAGAAATTCAAGTCAGGTTGATTAGAATCCTTAATGTAACACCCAAACGAAACATCAAGGCTAGGATCCAACACAATATTCCACAAATTGGAAGAGGGATGTCGTAATCCAATTTGCAGAATATTTGAAGGTAGGTAAATGACGATTTACCAATTTCCACCATGAAAAACGAAAAAGAAGGTTAAGTTTTAAATGTATTGGAAACTCATAGATCTTTTGAGATTCATTGAACTTTTCAATGGCATGTTTAAATATCGGATTATGCTCTTCTATTTGTGACTGGGATGCCGAGGATCACAAACAAGATGTGAATAACCATGCAAATGTGCTTGGTAACCTCATTGTCTTTATCATTAACTATTGATGTGCTGGTAAACCACACACGCTCCATCAAAATGACAATTATGAGATACCTATTACTACTCTTTATTAGTGCCTTTTAGTGTGCTGGTTAACCACACACGCTCCACTAACGACCAATAAAGCATAATGTGCAATTTCATGGATTAGCATATTTTTCACATTTTTCCTAAAGTAACTAGAGTTGGGATTTTGTAAAATAATGTTCTAGTACTTTCTTTAATAACATTATACTTTTAATGAGATGTAGTTGTCCTATCAAACCCGTTCTGCTAACGACCCTCCACTAATCAAGGAAGCGGTGGGTGAGAGTGGACACCCATTCAACTACCATTTTATAGGCAGTTTCCTTATACCCCCTTATAGACTAGCTTCGTGAATGAGGCATACTAGCGATTTGACTGACCATATTCTTATACATATATAATATTAAACTTTTAATTATAATATATATATATATATATATATATATATATATATATATATATATATATATATATATATATATATATATATATATAAGGTGTGTTTTAAACTTTTTAAAACTTTAAGGTTTATATATAAATTTCGAAAATTAAGCCATTAATTTTAAATTTAAAATAAACCAAATAACTAGATTTAATATTTATCTATTAATTAACTTTTAATCAACCTTGTAAGGATTATCTAATCAAATTAAACAATTAATTTAATCCTAATCCTTATCCCTCTAAATTTCGAAAATTAGGGTAAAGGATAATATCCTTATTCTTCTCAATTATCCAATTAGGCAATAATTATCCAAAAAAAAAGATAAAACCCTAAAATAACTAGCAAAATTCGAAATTTAGGGGATGAGATGATTAACTTTTAATCAATTTATTAAATCTTGTAAGGATTATCTAATCAAATTAAACAATTAATTTAATCCTAATCCATATCCCTTCTAGATTTCGAAAATATGGGGATAGGATAATTTCCTTATTTTTCTCAATTATCCAATAAGGCAACTATTATCCAAAACAAAGAAACCCTAAAAGGGATAAGCAAATTTCGAAATTTTAAAGGGATGAGGCTAGGGTTTTCAAAACCCTAACCCTAATTTCGATTAGGGTTCATGGAGGCTAGGGTTTTCGAAAACCCTTTGAACCAAAACCCTAAAATCGAAAATTTTGGCCTTTAGGGTTTAATGGCTATAAACCCTAATTTGCAATTCAACCATTATAGCAATTCAATTTAAAACAAACAATGTCTCTGATACCACTGATAGGTTTATGGTAAAACAAATAAACCAAGAAACAATTCCTAAGTTCACATGCAACCTACTTTGGATCTATGTTTTAACTATTGAACATACAACTTTGAATTTCAAAACAAGAACCCTAGAGGAGAGAGGCTAATGTCGAAATTAACAAACTAGGGTTTAGGAGTTACATACCTTTCAATTGTTATAGCAAACAATTGATAATCCTCTTGATCTTGATCTTGATCTTCTTGGAAGCTTAGCACCACAAATGCAATGCCTCTAATGGAATCACACCCAAGAACTAGCAAGAAGGAAACTTGGAGGAGAGAGGGTAGAGGGAGTATGCAATTTCGGCCCTAGGGTTTCTTCAAAGAAGGAGTGACCAAATTTAGGAGCTGGGAGGCTCCTTATATAGCTGACGGATCTAGGGTTTAGGGAAAACCCTAATACTCCTTTGTTTGGGGTCTAAGTTAATCCAAGGCCTTATCCAAGCCCCCTTGGACGAAATCCTTAGGGTTTCCCCTATAGATTTCGTCCACCTCCTTCCAAGGAGGTTCTGGAGCCTTCCACTCAACTATTAGATAATTGCAAACTAGTCCCTGCACTTTATAATTAATACTTTTAACCCCAAAATTAATTCTGATTAATTTCTGGCTAACTATTAATTAAACATAATGATTTCTATCTAATATATTAATCTTTTAACATATTAATAAATCATTTTTATTAAATTATTAATCTTATAAATTAATATCTCTCCTTTCATAATTTCCTTGTCCAGTTGCTAGGTTTGAGGGCAACCCAAAAGGACTGTGCTGCTATCAATTCAAGTACATACCAATTATAGTTATGGGCTTAGACACCTAATCCAACATCTATACTCTCAGATCTAAAATCAACCGCTTTACCTAATCCATACTCCCGGATCTAAAATTTACCTCTTTACCTAATCCATACTCCCGGATCTAAAATTTACCTCTTTACCTAATCCATACTCCTGGATCTAAAATTTACCTCTATACCTAATCCATACTCCTGGATCTAAAATTTACCTCTTTACCTAATCCATACTCCTAGATTAATAATAAATAACTACTGTCTTAATCCATACTCCCGGATTAATAACAAATAACTATGTATTAATCCATACTCTCGTATTAATAACAAATAACTATGTCTTAATCCATACTCTCGGATTAATAACAAATAACTATGTCTTATTCCATACTCCCGGATTAATAACGAATAACTATGTCTTAATCCATACTCCCGGATTAATAACAAATAACTAGGTCTTAATCCATACTCCCAGATTAATAACAAATAACTACGTCTTAATCCATACTCCCGGATTAATAACAAATAACTATGTCTTATCCATACTCTCGGACTAAGGACAATTAACTAAGTCTAATCCGTACTTTCGAAAAACATCTACAGTTTACGAGCCTGTTAACGTTCCACTGGACTGTCTAGAAAAGTTTGTGGTCGTCATCTATATTCCGCTAGATGACTGGAACATTGTCAACATCGAGACATCTCATCATTTTGTTTCATCACATATCAACTATTTCATCTACCCATGTTATAACCAACATATTTGTAGATAAGAATACATATACAGTTTAAAACATGTATAAAACATTCATTCAACACCCATTTCAAATAAACAATCAACATATATACACATAGCGCGTATTTTATATAAAATACTTCATATCTATGTGTAAGATGAAAGTGACTATACACTCACTTGATAAGACAATGATTAGACAGCACTTCGTCCCTTAAAACAATCTTTTTCGATGACACCGGGATGTTTTCTCAAAAACCAGGCTCTGCGCGGGCAGAGTTTCGGCTCGAAAAACTCTTTGGAGACATCGGGACTCCGGGCTTGATTACGACGCTAGGATGTAATTATAGGCTTGGGGGTTTTAGTGTAGCTTGGAAGAGAGTAGAAGGGTGAAAGAAGTAAAATTTTTCTAAACAAAATCGGGCAACCTCGCATCCTATTTATAGGGGACCGAAGCACCTAATTACGTTGGGCGTAATTCTTCGGTACGCGGGGCGTACTGCCTCGCAAATCTCTTCGTTGGGCGTAACTTCGTACGCTAGGCGTACGAAGTGGATCAGCTCGGACGCGTCAAGGCTACGACACGTGTCTCTCATGCGAAGGAGTAGGGCGACGTGGCTGACTCTGGATCGAATACGTGCGAAGTACGTTGGGCGTAATCTTTATGTACGTTGGGCGTACTCCTTCAGCCTCGAAGTTTGTGCCCAGAACTTCAAAAATTCGTAACTTTCGCATATAAACTCCGTTTTTGACGTTCTTTATATCCACGCGTAGGTGAAATTATGCTCTTAAACTTCTTTTAGACTCCGTTGGCTAATTTTGAATTAAATTTTAAAGTTATATTTTTAACAGGCCGGGACAGGAAAAGTCTGTTAAAAATTCATAACTTTTTCATCGGACGTCCGTTTTCGTCTGTATTTTTACCGTTAAACTACTATCGACGAGATCTTCAATTCTCGTTTAGGTTGTGTCGGCTAAAAATTGCTCTATCTATAATTCGAATTTTGGGCTGCATATTGTCATGTCAAATCTTAGAAAATTCATAACTTCCTCATACGAAGTCAGATTTGGACATTCTTTTTATGCACGCTCTTGGTTTAACGTATACTACGACTTTCATTTAGATCAATATGGCTAAAAAGCACTCTATTGTAAATTCACTTTTTACGTCTCATAGCGTCGTGTCGGTTCTGTCGCGAAACTTCGACAGGTCATAATTTCTTCGTTATAACTCGGATTTCGGTATTCTTTATATCTCCGGAATCCTTGTTTCAACCACTACAACTTTCTTCATAGATATCAGCTATATCCAACATTTTACTTTCGACGCTTATTTTTATCCTTAATTTATTATATCATAATAATTAAGTATAAAACACATAATACTCAAATAATACATCTTATTATTTCAAAACAAGTTATAAAGGTTGACCTGGACTATTACATCATCTTTAATGCCTAGCCTAGAAACACGGGCGTTACAATTCTCTCCCCCTTAAGATGATTTTGTGCCCGTAATCATACATCAACAAACAAATGCGGATAGCGACTCATCATGTCACTCTCCGTTTTCCAAGTGAGATTTGGCTCATTCGTATGTTTCCATCACATAAGCACTAACTCGACCATCTTGCGTCGCAACTTCTTAGTCTTGCGGTCAACAATTGCCTCCGGTTCTTCAATTAACCTATTGCTTTCATCCATCCTTAACTCAGAAATTGGAATTATGTTGGGAACTTCTCCCGAGAACTTCCTCAACTAACACATGTGGAAAGTGTTATGAATACCATCTAGTTCTTCTGGTAGTTCTAGCTTCTAAGCTTGGTTCCCATCCTCTGAAGAACTTTAAACGGTCCAATAAGCCTTGGACTCAACTTTCCCCGAACCACGTAACATACTTATCTTAGTCAGACTCGATTCGATATGACCTCTAGGATCGGAATATCAATCATCTTCTTATTTGTTACCGAAGCGATGGTAATGACACACTTGAATAAAAACGAAATCAATTACTAGCTTCTTGGTAACCATGTGACTTTTCCATGATCCAAGTGTGAGTCCTGTGCTTCCAGTAGTACAGGCCTCTACTACTATTCACACCTACTCATACGCGTCCCAAGTATTGCGTCGCAGTCCCCAAGTTCCTATTTCCAAAAATCACAACCCATTTTAACACATACGAATGTGTCCAAATAATCTGTAACAACGTAAATTTTCAAAACAAAATTTTGATTTAAAACCACGTAATTCTCATAATGCATTTCACAAAATCTCATTTATTAAGTTAACACTTTTCAAAAATTCATAATTGATTGGTTAAAATCCAGGATCCACAAAAACATAACTCTTCCACTGGTGTGTACAATCGAGCTGGTACCTTCCCGTGATCCTGGGAAAACCTGAGACACATAACACATAACACGGTAAGCATGAAGCTTAGTGAGTTCCCCAAAATACCACGCACATATAACTAGCCACTCGAGGCTATAACTCTATGAGACCTTCCGGTCAATGTGTCTCAGTGGGACCTTCCGGTCCCACAACTCTGGTAGACCTTCCGGTCCTACCCATGATGACCTTCCGGTCCTAACTCTGTTGACCTTCCGGTCCAAACCCTGTTGACCTCCCGGTCCACCATGCAAACTCATGATATAACATATACATAGAACATAGAACATATATCTCATAACACTTATAAGCACATAAGACCTTCCGGTCACACATAATTACCATTCCAGGTAAGGTATAGTGAGAAGACTCACCTCGGATGATGATTAGCCCCTCATAATGTTGCAGCTACGCATCGGCTACTAACTCTGTGCCAATCCACAATTATCCCAGTTAAGAACTAAGTCCAACACTCACTCCGAAGGTCCAAGACAGACCACTAGTCATCCCATTAATGACCTAAGACCCATTGGGCCCACCAAGGTCCAATGATAAGTGGGCTCTCCAGAGGCCCAAATCTCAATTCTCGAAGGTAAGCCCAACACTAGACAAACTCCCTAAGCCCACTAATGGCCCAATTTGCTAAACTGGGCCCAAACCCTCCAATGGCCCTTACACCAAGCCCAAAAATATCTTTCGCCCATAATATCTGACTTATGATGGCCCAAAAGGCCCAAAGACCCAAGGCATGGCCCAACCGTGGCTCAAGGACATAAAGCCCATACTGACAGAGTACGCGGGGCGTACACTTGCATACGCTAAGCGTACTGGCTAGTGGCTTGTACGACATGTGTACCTCCTTGTATGCCCAGCGTACAACCCTGTTAAGCCACTTTCCCAATAAGTGCTTAATACCCCAAACCAGAGTCTATAATTACAGATCCAGATCATTTTTATCCTCTTAATCCATAAAGTCATTAACTTGGTGACTTGCAATCCACCAAATAAGCTCAAACTCAATTAGTAACAACATACTTCCATAACAAGGGCTAAATATCATGCATGAACTCATTAGGACCATCAAGATTGAAACTTTACTGCTTATGGGACCCCTTTAGCTCTGAGAGTGGCAACCCTAAGCTCAAAGATGAGATTTCATCATAAAGGTCCAATCTTGGCACCAAAATAACTCCAAAACTTCACTACACTAGATCTATGCCTTGTTAAATAAAGTTATAAACTTTATACCTCAAAAGAGTTCCAAATGATGATGTTATTCCAGATCCATGAACTCCAAACTCCCAAGTTCTTCCTGTCCAACTTCTTCTTTTGCAAATTCCAAGCTTACACCACCAAATGAACCTCTTGAAGACCAAATCTCCCCAAGGATGAAGATATGAGGCGTTCTAGGGCTTCTTTGAGGTCGGGGAACAAATATGGAGGCTAGTGTTCAAACCATAATGTTCTATTTATAGTGGCACACCCTAAATTTAGGGTTTCTGGACTCTGGACGTATGCTGGGCGTACGCCAAAAAGCATCCGTGATCATTTCCCATCATACTTTGGGCGCAACCCAACTTACGTTGGGCGTACCCTGCTGCTCACACGCATGCATTACACGCATGCATAGGACTCACTTGTCGACCATTTATATTAGGGGCCATCATTGCCAAAAACTTTAAAGTGCTATCACTTTTTCGTTATAAGTCCGATTCTGACGAACTTTATATCCGAGAAACTCTACACTTCTATCAACTTTATTCCTCCTGAAGCCTACTCGAACTCAGATCCCAAAATTCATGAAAAGCCCGCACCAGTGCCTTTAACAACATATTTGGGCTCTAAAGCCCAAGCCGAACTCTTTTATCACACAACCTACCTTACCCTTGTCCCAAAAAGGCCTAAACCTTTATCCTTCAAAGCCTCAAAGCCTTCTCATACTCAGATAAAGGCCCACGGGCCTTAAATCACAACACAATCTGGAACAGGATGTTACAATTCTCCCCCCCCCCCTCAATTAGATTTCGCCCTCGAAATCGTTCTTTTTCATCGAATAGATCGAAACAAATAACCCGAGGAGCACAACCGGAAAATCTCTTAACATTCAACGATTCTTCTCCCAAGACATCTGAAACCAAATAGAAATTCCCAAGCCGAAGAAGGACGGACCCCTCTTTCCCGTGGAGGTATCTGTTCTAACTCTCCAGAACTGGAAAAACTATAATGGTCTGTCTCCCCGTCAGACCGCCCATGCAGAATATCACCCTAATAATCGCTCATCGGATAACAGACTCGGATAAAACACTTCCAACTCTGAGCACCAAGTCAGCTCCCGACTCAATGATTTAACCTCCAACGGCTACCCCTTGCACACCCAATAAAATGACTTTACAACCCTCCTGCTCACAATAGCTATCTCAGCTCATCACGGCACACAAGTCATGTAGTTCTCTTTTACCCCAAGCGAATACTACAACTTATCTAAAATCGTCTCACCTTCGAACTCTGTCGTCTACCAACCACTGATTCCATGCGTTTTGCGGTTCTTCCCATACTGTTAAACTAACTCACTCTGGTCTATTACATCTGATGGAGAACAATACTTCTCAAAATGAACCCATCTACGAATCTGAAACCTCATCTTGCCTACTAAGCACACGAACAAATCCAGACTCAAGCTCTAGAGTCGGATTCAACAACAGAATTGGATCCACACAATTCCAATCTGGTACTCAACTCATGACCCAAGATTCGCAATCCACGCGTACACCACTTCTCCAATTCCCTTCGGTTGCGATACCCACACCTTACTCAGAATATAACGATTCCCGATCATTGAGGAGACCCCAGCCTCGCCCCTGGTCCGACCACCAGGTCCCCAAAAACTCAATAATAGGGCTACCTATGCCTAAGAACTCTTCTGTGTCGTGCTCAGACTAGCGAAAAATATGGCTCCCCGCAGCATCATAACATTCCCCCTCACTGACTAGTGAGTACTACGGCTCCCCGCAGTATCACAACACCCTCTCGCTGACTAGTGACTACTACGGCTCCCCGCAGTATCACCACACTGTGTCCATTATCTCACGCTTCGCGACCCAACATAGATAGGTACACACACCCATCCAGGCTACACATCACTACTCCTGGCGACCACCGTCATGACAAAACACTTTTCTCACTGCAATTTACATTCTCAAATAGTCCTTCTTGATGGAAATTAGCTAAAGGGCTCTTACCGGGACCATAGACACTTGATACACCACTCGCCACCTCCTAATTCAAGTCTCAAAACGTTACGAAATTCGAGCATTATACTCGGATGCCTCGGCACACCATCACCGAACCTCATGATGTCTTGCCTCAACCACTGATCTCCTAATTACAGCATCATACTTAGATATGGCTATACATCTTTCTAGAATCTCATAACTCACTCGAAACTCGGAATATTCCAACTCTCGATTGGAACACGGAGAATTCGCCATCGACTCAGAACACGTTGACAAGCATCCGAAACTCCCTTCTCTATTGCTCAAAATCCCATGCAAGAATACCCATACCGGCCCGGAAGTTGGCTGCCCAATCATCTCCTATCCTTCCCAAACTGCGTATAACAACCCATACATTGACCCATAAATTCTCAACGTCCGAATGATTCTTACAAGCCAACCATCTTGAATAATTCCTTATCACCACAAGGTCTCTAACCAACGGCCGCCTGCCGTGGAGACACTTATCCTACTTGAACACGTATGACATGAATTATCTAATTTCGCACCTTGATGCAACCACTAATAACCCTGGTCTCATGATTCCGAACCGCAGGTCTCTATATCCAATTCCCTAACCGCTTTCGACAAATCCTGACTTTCTTAATAAAACACCCGGTTCTTCCCCACTCAGGGCTCGAACCATCACCATTTTGGTACATCAACAATCTATTCCATAGACTGTTTCGCCAGGTACATCATACATACTCTTAGAAAGTACTACACAGAATTCGACGATCTTCCCGAATCTCTGATAAAATCCTCGAACACTTCCTAGCGTGTCATCCAAATCTCGTACTCGACTCACTACCGGACATCTCAATTTTCCCGTAGCAGTCAATACCCTCAGTCTGAAAATAAGGGACTAACATACCTCTCATCTTCGACTCCCAACCATCGACCCATCATGAGAATTACCAGGTGGGCAGAGACCTCACTCCCACACTCGAAATCCATCATAGACAAAGAGAGCCTCCGCTCCGATATATTCCTCTTGATCACCCGACACTGATGCTAACATATGCTCTACTATACTCAAATAGGGTATATCCTTGTCCTTGACCATCTCAGTCAACACTGATGACCCTCTCAGACTATAATACCACCTTGCGGTTGACATACTGCCCAGATACTCCGGTGAAAGATTGCAACCAAAGCTACCCCATAGGGCTTACCCCCAAGGTCAAAAAACCGGAAATCTCAATATCTCTCATGTTTCCCCACAGGAAACGGAAATAGCACCGCACAGGTCACAGAAGGTGTCATCTTCACTATCGGCCGATTGCTCAACTCAGATCGTAGTCCTCCATAAGGCATCATCCCTACTCATCCCTGAGTCTTGCGCCTCCAGCTGACATCACACCAGAAATCCCTCGAAAACAACTCGATTTCCCTCTCAAGGGATTCTCCATTGAAACTCGTTCATCATGGCCCTCTGGCCCCATACTCTTTCACATCTGATCTCAGTCTAGCTAATCACTATGGAATAACCGGTAAAACCAGAAGCAGTAACTGCCACGATTCATGGTGCTCGAACCATGTGGCCACCTCTCGATCTGCTATAAACCATGGTACCCGAACAATGTTATCTCCTCTTAATCTGCTACTGATCATGGTGCTCGACCCATGTTCTCTCTTCTCAATCCGTTACGAATCATGGTACACGAACCATGTTCTCTTCTTCTCAATCCGTTACTTAGAACTTCTGAAATTCTCCCTGTTTCGAGTATGGGTCCTCTGCTTTCAGTAGTACGGGCCCATACTACCTGCCACATCTACCCATACCTTCCACACGGATCATCCCAGATTTCCTAAGTAGCTGCTCAACTTCCTCAATCACTAATCCCGTTATGCAAGTTCGCCTTCCAGCGAATACTCTCCTCCGTCAGCGTACTCATCTAACTACGTTCACTCCCTAGGCTCTTCCTAGGTTTGCTCAGTTCCCTGCCATCAGCTGATGAAGAACTCCTTATGATGCCAGCCATCTACCTCCTGAATATCGTCATATTCACTCAGTAGCTGACTCCCATCATCAAAGGTTCCACAAAGCACGAATCAAACAGCATTCGGGCATCGCATAATCTTCATCAACATGTAAAACCACTTTAGGTTATTACCCCACTTGCTCTCCTCATACTCGAAGGATATCACCGAACTCAAGCAACCTTACCCCACGCGGGCATCTGACTACCCTCTCTATAGACTCCTCAAATGCTCATCTAGGTATCTCTCCTAGATTACTCCTCTACTCAAATCCCTCACTAAGAAGGATTCCCGCAGGATACTCTTACTCCGCACTTACTCAAAAGCAAATCACAGATAGCAACAACTCCTAGGCTAAGGCATCACAAATCAGGCCACTCTAGTCCTAAAATATGAAATACCTAGTGTCACACCCCAAAACCGGAACGGCGGAATCGTTCGGGGGTGGAGGACGTCATGTACAGTATCACAACAATGCAAAGTAGTAAACAAGCAACAACATCATCCATTGCATTAATAATATAATTTCATACAAGTGTGTTCTGTCAAGTTATATAGACACCAAAAATAATATACATCAAATTAAAGATGAGTCTTGAACGAGCTCCATCTTCTCAAAAACCTGGCTCCGGTACCTGTCTACTGGTGACCTGAGAATACAAGTTATTTTGAAAGAGTTTGTCAGCTTTAAAGCTGGTGAGATCATAAGTATATTAGTGTCTGTAGTTGTATGAAAGTGTTTGTAAGTCTGTAATTGTATATGTTTGTAAAAGTTTGTATTTGTTTGAACTCTCCTAGAAAACCCTATGTTTCCTACTAAAAGTAGCCTTCTACCAAGGCATCTAGTGTCTGTGTGTGTGTCTCTTGTAAGAGTATGTATTTTCCCAAATCTGACTATCATTATCCAAAAATATAGTTTCTACATTATTGTTTATTGTGTGAATATCACAAAGTAAATGTAATGGGAAAATGATATAGTACTGTAGTGTTGTATTAAGTAACTACTACTGTACTAACTACTTTAAAACCAATTGTTATTTAAAGTACCATGTGATCGACCTCTATCCTGCTACCGACTCAATAGAAAAACGACAATGTAAGATGTCGTAAGAAATGACATTTGGCACCCGTAGACTTGCAAGTCCCACTGTAGCGAGCAGCAAGGTGTAGGATAGTCAATCCAGTATAGATCTATACACAAACTCATACGCTCCCCAATTAAGGAGATTCTGGATACAAAAACGGTCATGACAGGTTGTGCCATGCCCCGTTAGGTGGCTCACATAACTGTAATAATGTATATGTAATGAATGTGCTAGCTGTATTGTATGTTCTCCCTCTGTCTAGCCTGTATGTTCTCTCTGTATGGTATTGTTTGTTATCTCTTTCTCTGTATGGTATTGTTTGTTATCTCTTTCTCTGTATGGTATTGTTTGTTATCTACTCTGTATGGTATTGTTTGTTACCTACTCTGTATGGTATTGACTCATGTATGAACTGACTCTTTGTATGTTTCATTGTTCTAGTAATAGTATTAGTATCTCCCTAAACTATACCTATTATAGTTTACTAGTAATGTTGTTTATGTATATGAACTTGTGAGTATACCTTTGCTACCCAAAGGTATTGAACTGAATGAAAGAAGTAACCTTTTATATCTATATACATATACATAATATATAACTAGGATTCAAACGACCTTCGGACAAATAACTTTGATACCCTAACTCCACAACCAAACAAGGAACAGGAAGTAAGGTAGACTATCAGTACTAAGTCCTTTCAATCCTACTTATATAACTATATCCACAAAGATACACAGAATATAAGTTAAAAGAGTTTAATAAAAGTATTTGATATGCAAAAGATTTTGTAAGACAATTTGAAGTAAAACAGTTTGGTAACACAGTTTGAAAAGTAAGAAATCCACTTGTTTGGTAGTTATAAATCACATGTGATTGATATAATAACTATAATAGATCAACTTGTATCCCCCCCCCATAAAAGTATTTAAAAACATTTAAAAGGTTAATTAAGGGGTATGAACTCACCTGTAGTGAGTGGTTTGGATGAATGGAAAGTATAGGATGCTAGGTGTCAAGTGAAGACTTGTACACACTCAATGATCCTAGATAACATATAATAACACATATATGTATTCAGTTAGTCTTTAAACAACTAATTAACAAAGTTAAGACATCCTAGGGCATGTAAAACACTTTATATAAGTGTTATAAGTGCTAAGGATTGTATCTAAGTGTTGTAGGACATTGCTATTGAGTTTAGGGTTCAAGGGAACCCCTTACATGAGTTTACGGTTTTATGACCATAACTCATTGAGTTTACGGTCGTAAACCCATGAGTTTACGGCCGTAAACTCATGCTTCTTTGACCATGTGTTGTTTTGAAGCTCTACAAGTCCTTAGAAGCATTTCCACTTGAAGTATAAGCCTATGGAAGAGTTTAGGGCAACATTTCACTCCTAAATGGAGTTTACGGTCCTTAGACCACTTTTCCTTGGGTTTACGGCCGTAAACCCATATGGTTTATGGTCTTTTGATGTTTTCATGTACTAAACTCATTAAGGAATGGATCTATACAAGTTTCCAAGGCTTAGGAGGGACTAGGGCACACTTTGGCATCCTATTTAGGGTTTACGGTCCAAGAACATCTTGGACCGTAAACACCTTGATCTTGGTGTTTCTTGAGTGTTTTCTTGATGTTTAGAAGTATAACAAGCTCTATTATACTCTAGGATAGAAGTACTTACTAGTTAGAAGCTTGAAAGATGCTAAAAGTCCAAGAACACTAGTGTGTGTTCTTGGTGTTCTTGGTGAAACTTGAAGATCTAACATTTTGGAAAGATTTCACGGATGGAAGTGTGTTAAAACACTAGATTAAGTAATATCTCAACTTAAAAGGGCTAGAAACACTTACAAGTTGAAGATCTTGAAGAAAAAGTCGAAGATACTTGAGAGAGAATTGAGTTTGGATCTTGAGTTTGTGAAAAATGGTAATAAATGACTAAGTGTCATATATATACCCCCAATTTAGGGTTTACGGCCGTAAAAACCCTTGTTTAGGCCGTAAACTCCAATCTTTTGGAGCTTTGGGGTATTATTGTTGCACAATGCACCCTAGAGCATCCTCTCTCCTCGTATCTCCTGAAGTGCTAATCCTAAAATTCTCAAACTTATTCCAAAAAGCTAGAAATTTAGCAGAAACTGTTCTGACTTCTATTGAATTGAAATGTTGTATAGAATAGAAATTTCGGGTTGTCACATCATCCCCCCCTTAGAAGGAATTTCGTCCCGAAATTAGAGTTTAAGCAAATATGTAGTTACAAACAACTAAGTAAAAAGATGAAGATATTTCAGTTTCATCTGATCCTCTTGCTCCCAAGTGAACTCAGGTCCTCGCTTGGCGTTCCAGCGAAACTATCGGGATGCGGCTTTGTTTCGTTTGCTTGACCTCCCGGTCCATGATCTCTATAGGTTCTTCCACGAAGTTGAGGCTCTCGTTGATCTCGATCTCGTCGAGTGGGATTACAAGAGTCTCGTCCGACAGACACTTTTTCAAGTTCGAGACGTGGAAGGTAGAATGTACGTTACTGAGTTCGCTCGGTAAGTTAAGTTTGTAAGCTACAGGGCCGATTCTTGCGAGAATCTCGAAAGGCCCAATGTACCTTGGATTTAGCTTTCCACGCTTTCCGAAGCGTATCAAGCCCTTCCAGGGTGAGACCTTTAATAGAACACGGTCGCCCACCTGGAATTCGAATGGTTTCCTTCGTTTATCAGCATAGCTTTTATGTCGGTCTCTAGAGGATTTCAATCGTTCACGAATTTGAACGGTCTTCTCTGTCGTTTCCTGAATGATCTCCGGACCTGTGAGAGTGCTTTCAGGAACTCGTCCTGTAGCTAACTGGGTATCACCCACCTCAGCCCAGCACAGAGGGGATCTGCACTTGCGGCCATAGAGGGCCTCGAATGGAGCAGCCTTTATGCTCGTGTGATAACTGTTGTTGTAGGAAAATTCTACAAGTGGTAAATGAGTATCCCATGCTTTCCCAAAGTCGATCACACAGGCTCGCAGCATATCTTCCAAGGTTTGGATAGTCCTCTCACTTTGTCCGTCTGTCTGAGGATGGTAGGTTGTACTCATGTCCAGCCTAGTTCCTAGGGAACTTTGTAGCGACTGCCAGAATCTCGAAGTGAACCTACTATCTCTGTCCGAGATAATGGATATGGGAACACCGTGCAGTCGTACAATCTCCCTAATGTAAGTTCTTGTAAGCTTCTCCATTTTGTATGTTTCTTTGATAGGCAGGAAGTGTGCGGACTTGGTCAATCTGTCGACGATGACCCATATGGTATCAAGTCCACCCGTTGTCTTGGGCAACTTGGTTATGAAATCCATAGTGATCCGCTCCCACTTCCACTCCGGTATCTCAGGCTGTTGTAGAAGACCTGAGGGTTTCTGGTATTCGACCTTGACCCTTGCGCAAGTAAGGCATTTACTTACGAAGGTAGCAATCTATGCTTTCATGTTAGGCCACCAGTATAGCTTTTTAAGATCCAGATACATCTTATCTGAACCCGGGTGGACGGAATAATGAGTGTTGTGCGCCTCGTTCATGACCAAGTCTCTGAAACCACCAAGTTTCGGGGTCCAGATCCGATCCATGAGATAATAAGCTCCGCCACCCTTAACCTCCAAGTTCTAATCCGTTCCTCTCAGGGATTCACCTGCCACATTTTCAGGTTTCAAAGCGTCGAGCTGAGCCTCCTTAATTTGTGTGGACAGGTGTGAATGGATAGTAAGAGTCAATGATTTGACTCTACGACCAGAATATTCTTTCCGACTTAGGGCGTCAGCTACTACGTTGGCTTTACCCGGATGATAACGAATTTCGCATTCGTAATCACTGAGTAGCTCGACCCACCGTCGTTGTCTCATGTTGAGCTCCTTCTGGTCGAATATATGTTGTAGGCTTTTGTGATCTGTAAAGATTGTGCTTTTTGTTCCGTATAGGTAGTGTCTCCAGATCTTCAGAGCAAACACAACTGCTCCTAGCTCAAGATCGTGTGTGGTGTAGTTGACCTCATGTGTCTTCAGCTGTCTCGAGGCATAGGCGATGACCTTACCTCGCTGCATCAGTACACATCCGAGCCCTTGATTTGAAGCATCGCAATAGACAACGAAGTCTTCTATCCCTTCGGGGAGGGATAGTATTGGTGCGGTGCACAAGGCTCTTTTGAGCGTTTGGAACGCTCTCTCCTGTTTCTCTTCCCAGTCAAAGGCCACGCCCTTCTGGGTCAGTGTCGTAAGAGGCTTCGCAATGCGGGAGAAGTTCTGAATGAACCTGCGATAGTAGCCAGCGACCTATAAATTGACGAATTTCTGTAGGCGTCTTCGGTGCTGACCAGCTCTCAATGGCTTTAATTTTGGAAGGGTCCACGTGTATTCCTTCTTCGCTAACCACGTGCCCTAAGAATTCGACTCGTCGGATCCAAAATTCGCATTTTGAGAACTTCGCATATAGCTTCTCCGCACGCAGGGTTTCTAAGACTAGTCGCAGATGTCGACTATGCTCCTCCTTACTACGAGAGTAGATTAGTATGTCATCGATGAAGACGATGATGAACTGATCCAAGTAAGGACGACACACCCTATTCATTAAGTCCATGAATACAGCGGGCGCGTTTGTTAATCCGAACGGCATCACTACGAATTCGTAGTGCCCATAACGAGTTCGGAAGGCTGTCTTCGGAACATCCTCCCCTAGCACTCGTAGTTGGTGATATCCAGACCTTAAGTCGATTTTTGAAAAGAAATTCGCCCCTTGAAGTTGATCAAATAAATCGTCGATCCTAGGCAAAGGATAACGATTTTTGACGGTCAGTTTGTTGAGCTCCCTGTAGTCGATGCACATGCGAAATGATCCGTCTTTCTTCTTGACGAACAAGACTGGAGCTCCCCAGGGTGAGAAGCTTGGTCTTATAAAGCCCTTGCTGAGCCGTTCGTTAAGTTGACAGGACAGTTCTTGCATCTCTGCAGGTGCTAGACGATAGGGCGATTTGGCTACGGGGGTAGCCCCTGGAACTAAGTCGATTCTGAACTCGACTTGACGTTGCGGAGGTAATCCTGGGAGTTCTTCTGGAAAGATGTCGGGAAAGTCGCGTACTACTGGAATGTTTTGAATGTCTTTCGTTTCTTGGCTCACATCGACCACATGAGCAAGGAATGCGCGACATTCCTTTCGTAAGAACTTCTGAGCCTGAATGCTCGAGATGATACGAAGGTTTGTGTCGGGTTTGTCGCCATATACTACTAGGGTTTCGCCAGACGACAGATTAAGGCGTACAACCTTTTCGTAACACATGATGTCGGCACGATGAAGACTCAACCAATCCATGCCGATGATGACGTCGAAACTTTTAATTGAGACCGGCATGAGATCGATTGAAAAAGAATGGCTATCTAGTGTTAGGGTACACCCTATGAATATACTGCTAGTGCTCTCTATCTTTCCATTAGCCATTTCTATAGTGAACGGTTCTTTAAGTGCTCGTGATTTTTGCTTAAGTAAATGAGCAAAGTTTTGGTTCACGAAACTCCTCTCCGCTCCACTGTCAAATAGAATGCATGCATAAGAGTTATCGAGGAGAAATGTACCAGTGACCACTGTGAGGTCGGCAACCGCTTCCTCATGGCCTATGGCCAGCACTCTTCCCACTCCACCGGCAAAAACTGCCTTCAGGCAGTTCCTTTTGAAGTGGCCTACCTCGCCACATCCATAGCAAGTCTGGCCCACTCCTGTGCCGGGGACTTGGGTGATTGGCCTCGCCGGAGCTTTGCAGAAACGGGCAGTGTGCCCCTTCCTGTTGCAGTTTGAGTACTGCATTTCCCGGCAGGCTCCTGTGTGGTGGAAGTTGCATTTGTTGCACTTAGGCAAACTTCCAGAGTACTGCTTGACCGGAGCAGCAGCGGCAGGTGCTATCGCAGCATGAACTGCCACGACCTGCTGCTTTTTGGCAGCCTTCATCTTCTTCTTGTCATCCCAGAATTTCCGCTTGGACTCAGCGGTTCTGGCGGGTTCTGAGATGGCCAGGGTGGTTGTTGCGGCCGGGGTACGAACCTCATGGGCTATGAGCCGCTGTGCCAATCGTTTGGCACTATCAAATGTAGTGGGGTGTGATGCCAAAACATTTCCCTAGTATGGTGGCATCAGTCCCCATATATATATCTCGATTTTCTTTCCCTCAGTATGAACCATGTTGGGACACAGGGCCACCAGTTCACAGAATCTGGCGGTGTAGGCGACTACGTTGGATCCCTTCATGGTTAGGCTCCACAGTTCTTCCTCCAGCTTCTGGATCTCGCCCCTTGGGCAGTACTCCTCAATCATGAGGTCTTTCAAAGTTTCCCAGCCCATAGCATTAGCCACTATAAGAGATAGTGACTTAACATGGTTATTCCACCATGTTAGGGCTTTAACTTCAAAGGTTCAAGCAGCGAACTTGACCTTGCTCTCCTCTGGACAGGAGCAGATTTCGAAAACCGATTCGGTTTTCTCGAACCATTGCGTGAGGGCAATGACTCCGCCAGTCCCTTTGAAGGACAATGGCTTGCAGTTGGTGAAGTCCTTGTAGGAGCACTCTTTCAAGCGCACAGGGATTTCACCACGAGTAGATAGGACCGGGGTTCCTCCTCCAGTGGAACCAGACGAATGATATTGAGCCATGGTTGTAGCCACAGCCGCAGCTACAACAGCATTTAGAGCTGCCGTGTCGAACTGAGGAGCAGGTGGTGTTGGTGCGGGAGGATTGCGTCTTGTTGATTTACGTGGAGGCATCTTTGAACTATAAGTTTAGAAAGATAAAGATTTTGATAAGAATTTGATAGGAAAATTGATGAGAATGACTCATGGACTAACTCTCCATAGCCCAACAGCATAATTGAATAGCACAATTTAAGGATGATCTAGTACTAGCAGATGATAGCAATTGGATATTGATTTCCATAAGATTAGATATCTGTCAAAGATACTGGAATTACATATGTAACAAGTTCGGAAAAAATGACCTAGAAGTAGGTCTTACATCAACCAAGATAGGAAAATTTTGACAGAACTACGACCTAATCAAGACCTAACAGGTCTAAGATTTATAAGGATAGGAAATTAGACTAGAGTTTTTACATAAACTAGTTTATATCCAAAAGAGAAGTCGATGAGACTCTATCGGCGACGAGAACTGCTAGAGTGAGTTCTCGATTCCGACAGAAGGCATTCTATATCCCTCACGCGCCTATCGGATCTTGCTTGTTGTGCTCGAAGTTCCCTGAATTCAGCTTGGGTTTCAGTGAGTTCCCTCTGAAGAGCTGCATTGTGGACCAGAGTCCTTTCATGAGCAGACTCTAGCTGGCGAATACGGACTGTGTTAACGCCAGAGTTGGTGTCAATCTCCATGACTCGGTCGATAGCTGCTCGACCCTGCTCAGTGTTCCGAGAAATCCTACGAACCATGATGGGTAGGACCCTGTCAGCTGAACCTCCCTCGGTGAGGTTGTAGAAGCTTCTGTCTCCATTGTAGGGAATGGGTTGACCTTGTTCCTGACTCCATCTATTCAAGTTTGTGGCCCACAGGGGTGTGGGTCCTTGAAATGCTGGACGAGGGTTTGGGTTTTGAACAACTGGGGGTAGGTTGTTGACTTCTGGCTCCGAGTCAGAACCATCAGAAAAGCCTTCAGCTTCATGATCATCCAAAGGGATTGGGTGATCATCTTCTGGTTCTTCTTCCAGCCATCCTGCGTTGCCGTGGTTGGGGTAGTACGGGTCTCCGGGAAGATGGAATCCAGCCATTAATTCTACGCGAGAAAAGAGGTGTAAGAAATAACTAAATAGACGATCTAATTAGATAATTATAAGATGATTTTTATCAGTTACTCCAATAGTTGTTTAGTGCATACCAGTTATATGTAACACAGAAAGGATAGACCTTCGAATAGGTGACCCTAACTCTAAGCCCACAACCAAACAAGGACAGGAAGTAAAGCAAAGATTACATACTCTAAGTCTATGATATCCTAGCACATATAACCTTAGTGTATCCACTAAACAACCATTGACATACTAATAAAGACCTTTAGTTCTCAGATAAGTAATTATAGTAACACAAAATACTCCTATAGTATTTTAAGTTTATGTTATGTTCTACTGTTCTTGTTGTAGAAGTGTTGGTAATTTTTTAGACTTGTTGCAACCTCACAACCATACTTAGGCACACGCTAATCACTCCTCGGATAATGTAGTTGATCAGGCTACATCTTCCCAGGGTTGACCATATGTCTCTAAGTTTACTTGTGCGGTCCAACAATCGTAATACTTTTGTTTTGTCCTAGTGACACTGATTTTAGTATGAATGCGGGTATGTATACTTGGTTAAATATTTTATTATTTAAAAGTATAAACTCTATATCAGAGTATTTTAATCCCGCTTGTGTTTATAGTTCGTATATCTTTTATGGGTTGATACACTCGATTCACTATAAACAATGCTCTGATACCAATCTGTCACACCCCAAAACCGGAACGGCAGAATCGTTCGGGGGTGGAGGACGTCATGTACAGTATCACAACAATGCAAAGTAGTAAACAAGCAACAACATCATCCATTGCATTAATAATATAATTTCATACAAGTGTGTTCTGTCAAGTTATATAGACACCAAAAATAATATACATCAAAATAATGATGAGTCTTGAACGAGCTCCATCTTCTCAAAAACCTGGCTCCGGTACCTGTCTACTGGCGACCTGAGAATACAAGTTATTTTGAAAGAGTTTGTCAGCTTTAAAGCTGGTGAGATCATAAGTATATTAGTGTCTGTAGTTGTATGAAAGTGTTTGTAAGTCTGTAATTGTATATGTTTGTAAAAGTTTGTATTTGTTTGAACTCTCCTAGAAAACCCTATGTTTCCTACTAAAGTAGCCTTCTACCAAGGCATCTAGTGTCTGTGTGTGTGTCTCTTGTAAGAGTATGTATTTTCCCAAATCTGACTATCATTATCCAAAAATATAGTTTCTACATTATTGTTTATTGTGTGAATATCACAAAGTAAATGTAATGGGAAAATGATATAGTACTGTAGTGTTGTATTAAGTAACTACTGCTGTACTAACTACTTTAAACCCAATTGTTATTTAAAGTACCATGTGATCGGCCTGTATTCTGCTACCGACTCAATAGAAAAACGACAATGTAAGATGTCGTAAGAAATGACATTTGGCACCCGTAGACTTGCAAGTCCCACTGTAGCAAGCAGCAAGGTGTAGGATAGTCAATCCAGTATAGATCTATATACAAACTCATAAGCTCCCCAATTAAGGAGATTCTGGATACAAAAACGGTCATGACAGGTAGTGCCATGCCCCGTTAGGTGGCTCACATAACTGTAATAATAATGTATATGTAATGAATGTGCTAGCTGTATTGTATGTTCTCCCTCTGTCTAGCCTGTATGTTCTCTCTGTATGGTATTGTTTGTTATCTCTTTCTCTGTATGGTATTGTTTGTTATCTCTTTCTCTGTATGGTATTGTTTGTTATCTACTCTGTATGGGCCCAAACCCTCCAATGGCCCTTACACCAAGCCCAAAAATATCTTTGGCCCATAATATCTGACTTATGATGGCCCAAAAGGCCCAAAGACCCAAGGCATGGCCCAACCGTGGCTCAAGGACACAAAGCCCATACTGACAGAGTACGCGGGGCGTACACTTGCGTACGCTAAGCGTACTGGCTAGTGGCTTGTACGACGTGTGTACCTCCTTGTATGCCCGGCGTACAACCCTGTTAAGCCACTTTCCCAATAAGTGCTTAATACCCCAAACCAGAGTCTACAATTACAGATCCATATCATTTTTATCCTCTTAATCCATAAAGTCATTAACTTGGTGACTTGCAATCCACCAAATAAGCTCAAACTCAATGAGTAACAACATACTTCCATAACAAGGGCTAAATATCATGCATGAACTCATTAGGACCATCAAGATTGAAACTTTACTGCTTATGGGACCCCTTTAGCTCTGAGAGTGGCAACCCTAAGCTCAAAGATGAGATTTCATCATAAAGGTCCAATCTTGGCACCAAAATAACTCCAAAACTTCACTACACTAGATTTATGCCTTGTTAAATAAAGTTATGAACTTTATACCTCAAAAGAGTTCCAAATGATGATGTTATTCCAGATACATGAGCTCCAAACTCCCAAGTTCTTCCTGTCCAACTTCTTCTTTTGCAAATTCTAAGCTTACACCACCAAATGAACCTCTTGAAGACCAAATCTCCCCAAGGATGAAGATATGAGGCGTTCTAGGGCTTCTTTGAGGTCGGGGAACAAACATGGAGGCTAGTGTTCGAACCATAATGTTCTATTTATAGTGGCACACCCTAAATTTAGGGTTTCTGGACTCTGGACGTATGCTGGGCGTACGCCAAAAAGCATCCGTGATCATTTCCCATCATACTTTGGGCGCAACCCAACTTACGTTGGGCGTACCCTGCTGCTCACACACATGCATTACATGCATGCATAGGACTCACTTGTCGACCATTTATATTAGGGGCCAATATTGCCAAAAACTTTAAAGTGCTATCACTTTTTTGTTATAAGTCCGATTCTGACGAACTTTATATCCGAGAAACTCTACACTTCTATCAACTTTATTCCTCCTGAAGCCCACTCGAACTCAGATCCCAAAATTCATGAAAAGCCCGCACCAGTGCCTTTAACAACATATTTGGGCTCTAAAGCCCAAGCCGAACTCTTTTATCACACAACCTACCTTACCCTTGTCCCAAAAAGGCCTAAACCTTTATCCTTCAAAACCTCAAAGCCTTCTCATACTCGGATTAAGGCCCACAGGCCTTAAATCACAACACAATCTGGAACAGGATGTTACAATTCTCCCCCCCCCCCCCTTAATTAGATTTCGCCCTCGAAATCGTTCTTTTTCATCGAATAGATCGAAACAAATAACCCGAGGAGCACAACCGGAAAATCTCTTAACATTCAACGATTCTTCTCCCAAGACATCTGAAACCAAATAGAAATTCCCAAGCCGAAGAAGGACGGACCCCTCTTTCCCGTGGAGGTATCTGTTCTAACTCTCCAGAACTGGAAAAACTATAATGGTCTGTCTCCCCGTCAGACCGCCCATGCAGAATATCACCCTAATAATCGCTCATCAGATAACAGACTCGGATAAAATACTTCCAACTCTGAGCACCAAGTCAGCTCCCGACTCAATGATTTAACCTCCAACGGCTACCCCTTGCACACCCAATAAAATGACTTTACAACCCTCCTGCTCACAATAGCTATCTCAGCTCATCACGACACACAAGTCATGTAGTTCGCTTTTACCCCAAGCGAATACTACAACTTATCTAAAATCGTCTCACCTTCGAACTCTGTCGTCTACCAACCACTGATTCCATGCGTTTCGCGGTTCTTCCCATACCGTTAAACTAACTCACTCTGGTCTATTACATCTGATGGAGAACAATACTTCTCAAAATGAACCCATCTACGAATCTGAAACCTCATCTTGCCTACTAAGCACACGAACGAATCCAGACTCAAGCTCTAGAGTCGGATTCAACAACAGAATTGGATCCATACAATTCCAATCTGGTACTCAACTCGTGACCCAAGATTCGCAATGCGCGTGTACACCACTTCTCCAATTCCCTTCGGTTGCGATACCCACACCTTACTCAGAATATAACGATTCCCGATCATTGAGGAGACCCCAGCCTCGCCCCTGGTCCGACCACCAGGTCCCCAAAAACTCAATAATAGGGCTACCTATGCCTAAGAACTCTTCTGTGTCGTGCTCAGACTAGCGAAAAATATGGCCCCCCGCAGCATCATAACATTCCCCCTCACTGACTAGTGAGTACTACGGCTCCCCGCAGTATCACAACACCCTCTCGCTGACTAGTGACTACTACGGCTCCCCGCAGTATCACCACACTGTGTCCATTATCTCACGCTTCGCGACCCAACATAGATAGGTACACACACCCATCCAGGCTACACATCACTACTCCTGGCGACCACCGTCATGACAAAACACTTTTCTCACTGCAATTTACATGCTCAAATAGTCCTGCTTGATGGAACTTAGCTAAAGGGCTCTTACCGGAACCATAGATACTTGATACGCCACTCGCCACCTCCTAATTCAAGTCTCAAAACGTTACGAAATTCTAGCATTATACTCGGATGCCTCGGCACACCATCACCGAACCTCATGATGTCTTGCCTCAACCACTGATCTCCTAATTACGGCATCATACTTTGATATGGCTATACATCTTTCTAGAATCTCATAACTCACTCGAAACTCAGAATATTCCAACACTCGATTGGAACACGGAGAATTCGCCATCGACTCAGAACACGTTGACAAGCATCCGAAACTCCCTTCTCTATTGCTCAAAATCCCATGCAAGAATACCCATACCGGCCCGGAAGTTGGCTGCCCAATCATCTCCTATCCTTCCCAAACTGCGTATAATAACCCATACATTGACCCAGAAATTCTCAATCTCCGAATGATTTTTACGAGCCAACCATCTTGAATAATTCCTTATCACCACAAGGTCTCTAACCAACGGCCGCCTGCCGTGGAGACACTTATCCTACTTGAACACGTATGACATGAATTATCTAATTTCGCACCTTGATGCAACCACTAATAACCCTGGTCTCATGATTCCGAACCGCAGGTCTCTATATCTAATTCCCTAACCGCTTTCGACAAATCCCTGACTTTCTTAATAAAACACCCGGTTCTTCCCCACTCAGGGCTCGAACCATCACCATTTTGGTACATCAACAATCTATTCCATAGACTGTTTCGCCAGGTACATCATACATACTCTTAGAAAGTACTACTAAGAACTCGACGATCTTCCCGAATCTCTGATAAAATCCTCGAACACTTCCTAGCGTGTCATCCAAATCTCGTACTCGACTCACTACCGGACATCTCAATTTTCCCGTAGCAGTCAATACCCTCAGTCTGAAAATAAGGGACTAACATACCTCTCATCTTCGACTCCCAACCATCGACCCATCATGAGAATTACCAGGTGGGCAGAGACCTCACTCCCACACTCGAAATCCATCATAGACAAAGAGAGCCACCGCTCCGATATATTCCTCTTGATCACCCGAGACTGATGCTAACATATGCTCTACTATACTCAAATAGGGTATATCCTTGTCCTTGACCATCTCAGTCAACACTGATGACCCTCTCACACTATAATACCACCTTGCGGTTGACATACTGCCCAGATACTCCGGTGAAAGATTGCAACCAAAGCTACCCCACAGGGCTTACCCCCACGGTCAAAAAACCGGAAATCTCAATATCTCTCATGTTTCCCCACAGGAAACGGAAATAGCACCGCTCAGGTCACAGAAGGTGTCATCTTCACTATCGGCCGATTGCTTAACTCAGACCATAGTCCTCCATAAGGCATCATCCCTACTCATCCCTGAGTCTTGCGCCTCCAGCTGACATCTCACCAGAAATCCCTCGAAAACAACTCGATTTCCCTCTCAAGGGATTCTCCATTGAAACTCGTTCATCATGGTCCTCTGGCCCCATACTCTTTCACATCTGATCTCAGTCTAGCTAATCACTATGGAATAACCGGTAAAACCAGAAGCAGTAACTGCCACGATTCATGGTGCTCGAACCATGTGGCCACCTCTCGATCTGCTATAAACCATGGTACCCGAACAATGTTATCTCCTCTTAATCTGCTACTGATCATGGTGCTCGACCCATGTTCTCTCTTCTCAATCCGTTACGAATCATGGTACACGAACCATGTTCTCTTCTTCTCAATCCGTTACTTAGAACTTCTGAAATTCTCCCTGTTTCGAGTATGGGTCCTCTGCTTTCAGTAGTACGGGCCCATACTACCTGCCACATCTACCCATACCTTCCACACGGATCATCCCAGATTTCCTAAGTAGCTGCTCAACTTCCTCAATCACTAATCCCGTTATGCAAGTTCGCCTTCCAGCGAATACTCTCCTCCGTCAGCGTACTCATCTAACTACGTTCACTCCCTAGGTTCTTCCTAGGTTTGCTCAGTTCCCTGCCATCAGCTGATGAAGAACTCCTTATGATGCCAGCCATCTACCTCCTGAATATCGTCATATTCACTCAGTAGCTGACTCCCATCATCAAAGGTTCCACAAAGCACGAAGCAAACAGCATTCGGGCATCGCATAATCTTCATCAACACGTAAAACCACTTTAGGTTATTACCCCACTTGCTCTCCTCATACTCGAAGGATATCACCGAACTCAAGCAACCTTACCCCACGCGGGCATCTGACTACCCTCTCTATAGACTCCTCAAATGCTCATCTAGGTATCTCTCCTAGATTACTCCTCTACTCAAATCCCTCACTAAGAAGGATTCCCGCAGGATACTCTTACTCCGCACATACTCAAAAGCAAATCACAGATAGCAACAACTCCTAGGCTAAGGCATCACAAATCAGGCCACTCTAGTCCTAAAATATGAAATACCTAGTGTCACACCCCAAAACCGGAACGGCGGAATCGTTCGGGGGTGGAGGACGTCATGTACAGTATCACAACAATGCAAAGTAGTAAACAAGCAACAACATCATCCATTGCATTAATAATATAATTTCATACAAGTGTGTTCTGTCAAGTTATATAGACACCAAAAATAATATACATCAAAATAAAGATGAGTCTTGAACGAGCTCCATCTTCTCAAAAACCTGGCTCCGGTACCTGTCTACTGGCGACCTGAGAATACAAGTTATTTTGAAAGAGTTTGTCAGCTTTAAAGCTGGTGAGATCATAAGTATATTAGTGTCTGTAGTTGTATGAAAGTGTTTGTAAGTCTGTAATTGTATATGTTTGTAAAAGTTTGTATTTGTTTGAACTCTCCTAGAAAACCCTATATTTCCTACTAAAAGTAGCCTTCTACCAAGGCATCTAGTGTCTGTGTGTGTGTCTCTTGTAAGAGTATGTATTTTCCCAAATCTGACTATCATTATCCAAAAATATAGTTTCTACATTATTGTTTATTGTGTGAATATCACAAAGTAAATGTAATGGGAAAATGATATAGTACTGTAGTGTTGTATTAAGTAACTACTGCTGTACTAACTACTTTAAAACCAATTGTTATTTAAAGTACCATGTGATCGGCCTGTATCCTGCTACCGACTCAATAGAAAAACGACAATGTAAGATGTCGTAAGAAATGACATTTGGCACCCGTAGACTTGCAAGTCCCACTGTAGCGAGCAGCAAGGTGTAGGATAGTCAATCCAGTATAGATCTATACACAAACTCATACGCTCCCCAATTAAGGAGATTCTGGATACAAAAACGGTCATGACAGGTAGTGCCATGCCCCGTTAGGTGGCTCACATAACTGTAATAATGTATATGTAATGAATGTGCTAGCTGTATAGTATGTTCTCCCTCTGTCTAGCCTGTATGTTCTCTCTGTATGGTATTGTTTGTTATCTCTTTCTCTGTATGGTATTGTTTGTTATCTCTTTCTCTGTATGGTATTGTTTGTTATCTACTCTGTATGGTATTCTTTGTTACCTACTCTGTATGGTATTGACTCATGTATGAACTGACTCTTTGTATGTTTCATTGTTCTAGTAATAGTATTAGTATCTCCCTAAACTATACCTATTATAGTTTACTAGTAATGTTGTTTATGTATATGAACTTGTGAGTATACCTTTGCTACCCAAAGGTATTGAACTGAATGAAAGAAGTAACCTTTTATATCTATATACATATACATAATATATAACTAGGATTCAAACGACCTTCGGACAAATAACTTTGATACCCTAACTCCACAACCAAGCAAGGAACGGGAAGTAAGGTAGACTATCAGTACTAAGTCCTTTCAATTCTACTTAGGGTTCAAGGGAACCCCTTACATGAGTTTACAGTTTATGACCATAACTCATTGAGTTTACGGTCGTAAACCCATGAGTTTACGGTCGTAAACCCATGAGTTTACGGTCGTAAACTCATGCTTCTTTGACCATGTGTTGTTTTGAAGCTCTACAAGTCCTTAGAAGCATTTCCACTTGAAGTATAAGCCTATGGAAGAGTTTAGGGCACCATTTCACTCCTAAATGGAGTTTACGGTCCTTAGACCACTTTTCCTTGGGTTTACGGCCGTAAACCCATATGGTTTATGGTCTTTTGATGTTTTCATGTACTAAACTCATTAAGGAATGGATCTATACAAGTTTCCAAGGCTTAGGAGGGACTAGGGCACACTTTGGCACCCTATTTAGGGTTTACGGTCCAAGAACATCTTGGACCGTAAACACCTTGATCTTGGTGTTTCTTGAGTGTTTTCTTGATGTTTAGAAGTATAACAAGCTCTATGATACTCTAGGATAGAAGTACTTACTAGTTAGAAGCTTGAAAGATGCTAAAAGTCCAAGAACACTAGTGTGTGTTCTTGGTGTTCTTGGTGAAACTTGAAGATCTAACCTTTTGGAAAGATTTCACGGATGGAAGTGTGTTAAAACACTAGATTAAGTAATATCTCAACTTAAAAGGGCTAGAAACACTTACAAGTTGAAGATCTTGAAGAAAAAGTCGAAGATACTTGAGAGAGAATTGAGTTTGGATCTTGAGTTTGTGAAAAATGGTAATAAATGACTAAGTGTCATATATATCCCCAATTTAGGGTTTACGGCCGTAAACACCCTTGTTTAGGCCGTAAACTCCAATCTTTTGGAGCTTTGGGGTATTATTGTTGCACAATGCACCCTAGAGCATCCTCTCTCCTCGTATCTCCTGAAGTGCTAATCCTAAAATTCTCAAACTTATTCCAAAAAGCTTGAAAATTAGCAGAAACTGTTCTGACTTCTATTGAATTGAAATGTTGTACAAAATAGAAATTTCGGGTTGTCACACCTAGCCTATCTCTGGCATGCATAATATCTCATAAAATATCTCATAAATATCTCATAACCCGAGAGTAAGGGTATTTTGGGAAATCACCGTTCGGGCTTTTGCTGATTGTATACACTGCTCCTTCTCATTTACTCTTAGAACTCTTGCTCGTTTTAATAAAAAGATTCATTTCTTTGAAAACCTTTCTCAAATCCTCAGTTTGAGTCCAGATTTACCCGAAGGTGCATCCGAATCCCTCAAACCCAGGCTCTGATACTAACTTGTAACAACGTAAATTTTCAAAACAACTTTTTGATTTAAAACCACGTAATTCTCATAATGCATTTCACAAAATCTCATTTATTAAGTTTACACTTTTCGAAAATTCATAATTGATTGGTTAAAATCCAGGATCCTAGAAAACATAACTCTTCCACTGGTGTGTACAATCGAGCTGGTACCTTCCAGCGATCCTGGGAAAATCTGAGACACATAACACGGTAAGCACGAAGCTTAGTGAGTTCCCCAAAATACCACGCACATATAACTAGCCACTCGAGGCTATAACTCTATGAGACCTTCCGGTCAATGTGTCTCAGTGGGACCTTCCGGTCCCACAACTCTGGTAGACCTTCCGGTCCTACCCATGATGACCTTCCGGTCCTAACTCTGTTGACCTTCCGGTCCAAACCCTGTTGACCTTCAGGTCCAAACCATGCAAACTCAGGATATAACTGTTGGATTAATGTCTAAGTCCATAACTATATTTGGTATGTACTTGACCCGACCCGGCATGGTCCATTTGGGTTGCACTTCACCGGCACAATTTATATGGATAGTCTTTTGAGAATAGTATATTTATGATTTATATTAATATATTATAAGTTCTAATATATTAATATGGAATAATATTATTTAATTAGTATTGATCAAGAATTAATTTAGAATTAATTAAGTGATCAAAAAGAACTAATTAAATATGGACTCTTATATATATGGAATGGGCCAAGTTCATTTAGGTTGGGCTAAGCTTTTATGGATGGTCCATGGAGCTTTTAACCCATGGATCCTATGTAAATGAAAGGTCATGGGTATTAGGGTTTACATGGATGTAACCCTAATCCTCCATAATATATAAAGGGGTCCTTGGCTCACAAAATTGGTACAAGTGTGTGAAAATAAGAGTGGGCCGATTTTAGTGTGCATACATATTCTCTCAAGTTCTTCCAAGGTGTTTTGGTGATTTGTGATTCCGTTTGAGGCTTCCACACTATTGGGGCTAAGCTCTTAAAGCTTGAAGACATCAAGCTACATCAAAAGGTATGTCATCTAACTAGAACTTTGTAGTATAGGTGCTTCATAATATGCTAGTTAGGATGAAACCTTGGAATAGTTAATATTTGCATGTATAATAGAGAAAACATAGATCCAAGGTTTATAGGGTTGCATGTACACCATAGGAGTGTTAGAATGCTCAAAACCCAACAGTGGTATCAGAGCCATGGGTTGTTTTCTGTTATATTGATGCAAATGTTTTATTTTCAAGTTGAAAAAAAAGGAAAAAAAACATGACGTTTGTCAAATTTTAAGATAATTACTTGTTTTTGTGAAAAACTAATTATTTGTAAAATTTGAATCATTTGCTATATGAGTTGAATTAGGTCAAATTTAGTAAAAGATAAAATGATATGATTATTTTATTAGTTTTAAAAGTTTGATCTAAAGAGTTTTTTGAAACCTCCATAAGTTATGGATATGAAAAGGTTTTTAAAAAAAATGATTCAAAGTTTTTTATGGAGTTACAAAACTTGGTCTTAATGTTTTAAAGAATTCCATAACTTGTTCTTAAGTTATGGAACATGAAAAGCTTCATCATAAAACAAGTATTTAACTCCATAAGTTATGGAATCCAAAAGTTTTCAAGAGTTACAAAACTTGCCCTCAAGTTTTGGAATTTGGAAATAGTTTTTTATGATAAAAAAAAGAATTGAATTCTAAAACTCTTGGGTTCATAACTTAAACAATTAATTAAATGGTTTTAATTTTGAATTTAATAATTGGAATTATGATGTTTTTATTGAATAATTCAATTAACTCTTATGGACTTTATTAATAGATAATTAAAGTGTTTAATTAAAAGAGAATTAATAATTCCATAATGACATGGTTTAAATTTAATTAAATTAAGAGTATAGTTTAATTAATAGATTAAACCACCAAGTATTTTTAAATGTCTAAAATACACCCTTATACTATTATAATATTAAAAGTTTAATATATTATATGTATAAGAGCACGTCGTCTTACCATTAGTAGGCCTCATTCACGAAGCCGGTCTATAAGGGGGTATAAGGTTACTGCCTATAAAATGGCAGTTTAATGAGTGTCCACTCTCACCCACCGCTTCCTTGACTGGTGGAGGGTCGTTAGCCGAACAGGTAGGACAAGGACTATAATTCTCCATTCATTATAAGTATAATGATAAATACTAAGTAACTAAACACTTATAAATTCCCAATCTTAGTTACTTAGGAAAATGTGAATAAGGTGCTAATCCATGAAATTACACTTTGCACTTTGTTTAAGCTGTTAGTGGAGCGTGTGTGGTTAACCGGCACACTAACCTGGACTTAACAAGGTAGGCAAAGGGTAACTTAATGTTTATCATAGTATCGTTGGAGCGTGTGTGGTTAACCGGCACATCGATTGAGGGGTAAATATTAAGGGTACCAAGTATATTTGCATGGTTACTTCACACCTTGTTTTGTGATCCTCGGCATCCCAGTCACAAAACCTGAAGGGCACACTCGAGATTGAAACATGCCATTGAAAAGTTCAATGAATCTCAAAAGAATCTAGGAGTTTCAAAACCAATTAAAACCTAATAATACATTTCGTTTATCTTGGTGGAAATTGGTGAATCGTCATTCACCTACCTTCAAATATTTTATAGCTTGGATTACGGCATCCCTCTTCCAAGTTATAAAATAGTTTGTTGGGTCCTAGCCTTAATATATCATATTGGGTGTTATATTAAGGACTTAAATCAACTTTACGTGAATTTCTCCCATTGTTGATGTCTGGTTTAGACAACAATGATCTTCCCAAACCAAGCTTTTCTAATGAATATGACTTCCCGAGTTTGGCTCATGGAAGTCATACTTCTCTTCCTCCACCTCCTCCAATTATTCTCCCTAACCCACAAGTTCAAGGTCACTCAAGCCCTAATGGCAAGCAAGGTCTATGTGTGATCACATCTTAGAGATGAAGTCACATATTGACAAGCCGGGAGAGTTGGGTGTCAAAGTCTTGAGAAAGTTGGATGTTCAATCACTTTCTAAGTCACATAGTGAGTTCCTTTGGGACTACTATGAAACAGACTATGACATGAACCTTAATGATCATATCTATTTGCTTGGTGCTGCTGAATCAGCAATGATTTGGAACGATAGTAAAGCAAATTTGATTAGAAGATCAACTTCCCAAAAACTTTATGGACAGTGACAATGGTGACACTGGAAATCCAGAAAAAGAATTCTCTTCCTAATGGAAAGGGATTGGCCATAGTCAACCCGGTTGACCAAATGGTAAAGAGAAAGGCTAAGTCTGAGATAGTCCCATTACCAAAGGGTCCATATGTTTATTTTGCCAAAGGAAGGGGCGTTGATTGCAAAGCTGCCAAATTTACCTAAGGATGTTAAAGTCAATAAGTTTGACTCTACATCAGGTAGAGCCTATTATCTAACTCTGTTAAGTTCTATTCTGAGATCCTCATTACATGATGTGACTGGGTCACATGTTGATGTTTTAAGAATCAAAGAATAGAGAGAAATCTTAAAGGAAGTATATGCTGATTCTGATCGTGAAGGTAGATTTCGATCGCATCAGAATTTTGAGCAGTTGATTAAGAAGTTATGATATATTGCTAAGGAATAGATAACAACAATTTTCCATGTGGATTGTAAGGATAAGTTTTTCCGCAAAGTTTTAAAATAAAAGAAAATTTTTTAATTTTATTTATTTGAAGTATCCTTACAATGGCATTTGTGGAAAATTGTTGCTTATATGATTCCACTGACAACAATATTGGAAAATGGATTTGATTCTTTCATTTGTGGTAGTGTCTAAATTTACCAAATCAGGAAAGTTCCTCATCGCCCAAGTTTCAATTGGACCGAAACTTGGAATCATGCAAGTTGAATAGTATGATGAATGAGAACTTTCAAGCATTGGAAAATCAAGACTAATTACTTGTTCACATGGATGTGTGAGTCAAGTGAAGGACTAAAGGGATCGAGTACACATTCTTGTGCACTGGTCATGTCCACCACAAAGCTCGTTAAGACTATTTGATTTACTAAAGTTTAGTAAATATGGTTATACTTACAAGTTTAAGTATAATTCTGAAACATTGGAAAAGTCTCAATGTATGGCAGAACGAATGGGAAGAATCAAATTAGGCAGAAAGATAAAAGTTTCTCAAATCTGAAAAGATGGGAGAGTACTTTAGTATCATGTTTGTGATCATCTTAATGATTTAGTGCATTCTTATGACTAAGAAGAGGAGTCATGAATTGTTGAAATGGTTAGATCAGGAAGATGAGTCATACTTCGTTCCAAAACAATTCTTAGAGTCATACTCCAAGATTGTAACTTGAGTGACATATCTTAAAGAAAGGTTTAAAACACTTGTCAAATGTAAGAGTAAAAGTGTCCTACTCTTGTACATTTGAAATTGGTAAGTTGTGATGTTTTGGATAAAACAAAGACCAACTAAGGCCAATTGTGTGAAGTGTTTGTCTTGATAAAGAATCCGCACTATCTCTTGAATATTTGGCAAGATAGTCTTATATGTCAAGAGGATAGTGGGAGTCTTAAAGATCCTAAAAAGAATTTGAAGAACTAATCAAGAATAAAACCTAAGGTTCTTCACTAGCACACGACTTGAGGTTTATAACCTATCGTGTTGACATATTTTGTGCCCATTCCAGTTAAAGTTGGCTTTGTATAGGAGTTCTGAAAGTTCTCAATTGGTTGCATAACAACTTGGAAGCAATGGCAGGCCCTGTACTGCCAGGTGGCAAGAAGTTAAGATTGTATAAGTTCAGTCCATATGAGTTTGGATTTGTTATTATCCTTGTCTTGTGACTATGGTTTTGACGATTCACATGGATAAGAACACATACACCATAAAATCTAAGGGTCATAAGGTTTCTCTCCGATTCATGAAAATGATGGTGAGGAAACACTTCCACCAAGTAGATTTGAAGCAGATGGCAAAAGGTCTAAACAATTGAGACTATGATTACGGCATCACTTTTCATAGTTCTGAAATTGTTTAGACACACATGCATGCTATCTAAGGAAAGGTGTATGATTTTGATAAAGTTTTATCAAAGCATCTCGTATCAGAAATCTGAACTTTGGTAAGAAAATCAATAAAGTATTGATTTCTAGAAGTCCAGCTGATTTCTGAGTAAATGTCAAAGCTAGTGGGAGCATAAGTGTTATGCTAATAATCATCATGTTAGTGGGAGCATGATAATTATTGTTAGTGTTGCAAGTTAGCAATGTTAATTATAGAAAACAAAAGTTTCAATTCGTGAGGCTGCAGGGATTGAAAAAGTTGTTTTGCTATAATTAAGGGAGAGGATATACTTCATTTCAGTTCTAAAGGCTTAGATTGAGACCTTAATCATCTTTAGTCAAGAATATATATATGAATTTCATGTTGGATTGGTTCAACTTAAGGAAATTCTATATATTGTGTTCTCAAAATTCGATTATGATTACGGCATCCCTCTTCATAGTCAAATTTTGAAAACATGGCAAATAAAAATATTGTAGCAAAAGACTGGTCTAGAATCATGTCTTTATGTGAGACATCATGAATCGTGTACCATTTGCTTTGGGTACAGGATCGATTGCATGTGCTATAATATTTGTCATTTCTAAATTTTTCAAAATGCCCAGAGGCATTAAGAAGGGAAAAGGTCTAGAATTGGATATGACTAAAATGATTAAGCAATTGTCAAGGACAATCTGAGGTTTACCAAAATTGGTTTCTCAGGGACAGTTGGAAGTATAGTGCTAATTTTGGAAGGACCATATTGACATATTTTGAAAAGAGGCATCTCTTATTCAGAAGTGATAGTCAAAATGAGAATATGGAGTTGTCTCCATAGGTGGAAGTTATCTTTGTAAGATTAGAAAACTTAATGCAAGAAGCATGTCCAAAGCAATGTACTTTGAATATGAGACTTAGTTTCCATAGAGTTGATCTCCATTGGAATACCTTATAATGACTGTTGACAAGTCTTTGTGACTTTGTACATATTCATTACAGGAGGGTCAGTGCATATAAGTTTAAAATCTAAACAGATTTCGATAAATGATAGGAATTTGAAATTCTCACATTTTTCGATAAGGATTTGGGAGTGTGAAATTAGAATCATTGAAATTATGTTCAATTGGTTTATTTCACAAAGTAAGGATCATAGACAAACATAGAGTGCATACTTGGTGTATGGCAAAGTTATTGTTTAAGAAAAACATAGTGTACATGCTTGGAGCATGGGACAACTAGTGTTTTTAATTCAAGTATAAAGTTGATAAAACCGAAACAATGAATAATGAGTAATCAGTATGGTGATAAATAAAAGTGTTTATTTATATTCATAGGGTTTGATACCATATTTGATTCATTTATTCTTGTGTTTCACTTTACATGTTTTGACTTCCATAATAACTAAGTCGCTCTTCCTGAATGATTAAGTTATTCAAACCATCCACAGTCGGTCATATGTTGGAAGTAGATATGAATCAAGACTGTCATGGGTTGGTTTGTAGAGGTCCAAGTTGGTGGACAAAGTGGTGCTACAACACTCATGAGTGCTCATAAGTTCTGAGTATTGGATTCAACCCATGCTCATTTGAATCACTTCATGGATTTTATCACGAGTGATCATGAGACGATAATATATTATATTCTTAAAACCTAGAGATATGAGTTGTTACTATGAGTTGGTTATACATTGATTGCACGAAAACGCATTGGTAACTCGATGTTATAAAACGTGCCTTTGTGTATGATTCAACAAGTAGTAGAACAAGCCATATGAGTCGAAGTTTATCCATTCCTTTTACCTTCGGGATAAAAGCGATATCTGTGGGCCCCTCGATTATTTAGCGATGACACATGTGAGTGCTTGGCCAAGCCAGGACTGATTTGATTTGTTCAATCAGTCAGTCATCATAAATCAAAAATCGGGAAACAACAAATGGACAGAGAGAATGATTATAATCCATGTCTCAGTCCATATGATATCTAGAATGGAGGAATATATGATCCCTTATCTAATGGACAAGTCATTGACAAGGTCAGAGTTCGACAGCGGCTTTAAGAGCTACGATTGCCAGTTAGGTTTTGAAGTCATACTCAATAATAGTTTTAGACTTATCCAAGTGGGAGACTGTTGGATTAATGTCTAAGTCCATAACTATATTTGGTATGTACTTGACCCGACCCGGCATGGTCCATTTGGGTTGCACTTCACCGGCACAATTTATATGGATAGTCTTTTGAGAATAGTATATTTATGATTTATATTAATATATTATAAGTTCTAATATATTAATATGGAATCATATTATTTAATTAGTATTGATCAAGAATTAATTTAGAATTAATTAAGTGATCAAAAAGAACTAATTAAATATGGACTCTTATATATATGGAATGGGCCAAGTTCATTTAGGTTGGGCTAAGCTTTCATGGATGGTCCATGGAGCTTTTAACCCATGGATCCTATGTAAATGAAAGGTCATGGGTATTAGGGTTTACATGGATGTAACCCTAATCCTCCATAATATATAAAGGGGTCCTTGGCTCACAAAATTGGTACAAGTGTGTGAAAATAAGAGTGAGCCGATTTTAGTGTGCATACATATTCTCTCAAGTTCTTCCAAGGTGTTTTGGTGATTTGTGATTCCATTTGAGGCTTCCACACTATTGGGGCTAAGCTCTTAAAGCTTGAAGACATCAAGCTACATCAAAAGGTATGTCATCTAACTAGAACTTTGTAGTATAGGTGCTTCATAATATGCTAGTTAGGATGAAACCTTGGAATAGTTAATATTTGCATGTATAATAGAGAAAACATAGATCCAAGGTTTATAGGGTTGCATGTACACCATAGGAGTGTTAGAATGCTCAAAACCCAACAATAACATATACATATCACATAGAACATATATCTCATAACACTTATAAGCACATAATACCTTCCGGTCACACATAATTACCATTCCAGGTAAGGTATAGTGAGAAGACTCACCTCGGATGATGATCAGCCCCTCATAATGCTACAGCTACGCATCGGCTACTAACTCTGTGCCAACCCACAATTATCCCAGTTAAGAACTAAGTCCAACTCTCACTCCGAAGGTCCAAGACAGACCACTAGTCATCCCATCAATGACCTAAGACCCATTTGGCCCACCGGAGTCCAACGATAAGTGGGCTCTCCAGAGGCCCAAATCTCAATTCTCGAAGGCAAGCCCAACACTAGACAAACTCCCCAAGCCCACTAATGGCCCAATTTGCTAAACTGGGCCCAAACCCTCCAATGGCCCTTACACCAAGCCCAAAAATATCTTTGGCCCATAATATCTGACTTATGATGGCCTAAAAGGCACAAAGACCCAAGGCATGGCCCAACCGTGGCCCAAGGACACAAAGCCCATATTGACAGAGTACGCGGGGCGTACACTTGCGTACGCTAAGCGTACTGGCTAATGGCTTGTACGCCGTGCGTACCTCCTTGTACGCCCGTCGTACAACCCCGTTAAGCCACTTTCCCAATAAGTGCTTAATACCCCAAACTAGAGTCTACAATTACAGATCCAGGTCCTTTTTATCCTCTTAATCCATAAAGTCATTAACTTGGTGACTTGCAATCCACCAAATAAGCTCAAACTCAATGAGTAACAACATACTTCCATAACAAGGACTAAATATCATGCATGAACTCATTAGGACCATCAAGATTGAAACTTTACTGCTTATGGGACCCCTTTAGCTCTGAGAGTGGCAACCCTAAGCTCAAAGACGAGATTTCATCATAAAGGTCCAATCTTGGCACCAAAATAACTCCAAAACTTCACTACACTAGATCTATGCCTTCTTAAATAAAGTTATGAACTTTATACCTCAAAAGAGTTCCAAATGATGATGTTATTCCAGATCCATGAGCTCCGAACTCCCAAGTTCTTCCTGGCCAACTTCTTCTTTTGCAAATTCCAAGCTTTGTAACGCCCGTGTTTCTGAGCTAGGCATTAATGTTGATGTAATAGTCTAGGTTAACCTTTGTAACTCATTTTGAAATAATAAGAATGTATTATTTGAGTATTATGTGATTTATGCCTAATTGTTGTGACTTAATTGAATTAAGGATAATTTAAGCGTTAAAAATAAAATGTTCGATAAACCCAATATCGATACATGAAGTTGTAGTGGTCGTGGCAAGGTTTCCGAATATATAAAGAATGCCGAAATCGGAGTTATAACGAAGAAGTTATGACACGTCGAAGTTTCGCGACAGAACCGACACGACACTATATGACGTAAAATACGAATTTAAGATAGAGCGATATCTAGCCTTAGTGATCTAAACGAAAGTCGTGGAATACATTAAACCGAGAGCATGCATAAAAAGAACGTCCAAATCTGACTTCGTATGAGGAAGTTATGATTTTTCTAAGTTTCGACTTAGCGGTATACACCCCAAATCTCGAAATTAAGATCGAGTGATATTTGGCCGAAACAATCTAAACGAGAATCGAAGATCTCGTCATTAGTAGTCCAACGGTAAAAAGAGAGACGAAAACGGACGTCGAATGAAGAAGTTATGATTTTATAACGGAGTTTTCCTGTCTCGGCCTACTAAAAATAATATAATAAATAAAGTAAAAGTTAGCCGACGAAGTCTAAATGAAAGTTGTAGAGCATAGTCTCACCTACGCATGGATATAAAGAACGTCGAAAACGGAGCTCGTATGCGAAAGTTATGAATTTTTGAAGTTCGAGGCACGGATACCAAAGCTTATCCGAAGAGTACGCCCAGCGTAATCAGGATTTACGCCCAGCGTAAATCGGGGTTTCATCCCCTATAAATAGAAGTCGTGGGCTGCCGAATTTGGTTGCTCATTTCTTTCCCTCTCACTCGTTTTACCTCGTTTTACGTGCAAGCTTTACCCTCGAAGCCCCGGTATCATTCCCGACACCCGAAGCAAGTCTTGAAGCCCCAAGGATCCCGAGAAGTAAAGTTTCCGAGCCGAAACTCTGTCCGCGAGAGGCCCGGTTTTCAAGGAAGCATCCTGGTTTCACCGAAGAGTTACTACTTGGAGAGCCGTAGTGCTGTCCGACAATCGTCTTAACAAGTGAGTGTGTAGTCACTTTCTTCTAACACATAGATATGAAGTATTCTTTATAAAATACGTGCTATGTGTTTATATATTATTTGTTTATTTGAAATAATTGTTGAATGAATGATTTGCACAGGTTTGAGCTGTATATAAATGTATATATTTTTATCTGCTAATATGTTGGGTAGAACATGGGTAGATAAAGAATGAGGGATGAAAGATGTTATAGATGTTATTGGCAGCTGCGCCTAATGATTAACAATGGCAGCTGCGCCTAATAAATGATATTGGCAACTGTGCCAATTAGAGAATAAATGATGCGGTCGGCAGCTGCGCCTAATAAATAACATTGGCAGCTGCGCCTAATAAATGATATTGGCAATTGTGCCAATTAGAGAATAAATGATGTTATTGGCAGTTGCGCCTAATAAATAACATTGGCAGCTGCGTAGTAGGCACATATGGACTTTGAGCATATTCCTTAGGATAACCCTTAGGAATGAATGAGTAAAGGATAGATGATTCTTAAAATCTTTAAGAATAAAGAAGATAAGGGGGTCTAGAAATTTGGATCGTCAGATGGAAGAAACTAGACGTCTGCTTTGGCAGAATCGTGAAGAACTTTCAGTGCCGATTGTACAGCCCGAATTGAGTGAAGGGCAGTCAGAAGGAGGAAACTTCAGTGGAATTTTTGGTCAAGCCAACCCACCGATAGTTAGACAAAATAACCAAGATGGAGGAAATGATGGACTTGGATGCAAGTACAAAGATTTTCTGACTTGCAAACCATCGACCTTCATTGGAAAAGAAGATCCGATCGGAGTCATGGATTGGATCTCGGAGATGGAGCTAGCCTTCATGACGTGTGGATGCAGAGGCATGTTGCAGACCACATTCGCAGTACGTCAGTTCATAGGTGGCGTTGTTCGTTGGTGGAACACTCTGGGGAAGACTCTAAGCCCTATTGAGCCACTGCAACTGACTTGAGCAGAGTTCTTGGTGCATTTCAAGCGCAAGTACTGCTCGGCCCAAAATCTGCTCGAGTTGGAGAACAAATTTCTGACATTGAAAAAGGGAAGCATGTCCATTGATGAATACACCAATAACTTCACAAATAAAATGGAGTTTGCTTTGCGTATTGTCCGAGACGAGTTGACAAAAATCGACAGATACGCAAAGGGACTTCCATGGGAGTATGCAGTGCCAGTGCGTCAGGCACTTACTCTAGAGGCAGCTATCTGGGCTGCCAAGTCTGTCGAAGATATGATCAAGGGAAGAGCCGCCAGCAAGGTTGAAGTTGGCGAGAAAAGGAAGCTTGAAGGAACTTCAGGTTCCAATAAGGAAATCAAATTTTCAAAGTTTGGAGAAGGAGGAGGATATGAAGCAAGATGGTGTGATAAGTGCAACAAGAAACACTTGGGAAAATGTGGCGAGGATGTTACATGTTTCAAGTGTGGAAAACATGGGCATTACGCCAATGAATGTACATTCAACAAAAGGGTATGTTACGAATGTAGTGAGGAAGGGCACTTCAAGCAAGACTGTCCAAAGAGGAAAGGAGCTACAAAGCAAAATGTGCCGCCAAAGCCAAAGGCAAGAGCATTCCCAATGATCCTTAATGAAGCAGGTGACGATGCAAGGGATCGGGAATAAGGATTTTATATCCAAAAGATCGAGTTATGAAATAGCAATGTGAATAGTATCATGTGGTGTAGCCTATTAAAGGCATAGTATAGGGTGAACTTGAACCTCGTTGTAATCATTTCAAGAAATAATATAAACCCTAGTTTTGTTATCTGATGTGTTGGATGATTGTGTGATTTTATTGTATGGTGACTTGGATTGACTTCGGGACAATACTTGGGACGAGTATGAGTAGGTGTGAATGGTAGTAGAGGCTTATACTACCGGAAGCACATGACTCAAACTTGGATCAGGGAAAGTCACAAGGTTACCAAGAAGCTAGTAAATGATTTCGTTTTGTTCAAGTATGTCATTACCATTGTTTCGGTAATGACTAGTAAGATGGTTGTTATTCCGACCCTAGTGGTCATATCAAATTGAGTCCGACTACGATGAGTTTGTTACGTGGTTCGGAGAACCAAGATCGATGTAACATCTGACTTAAGTCAGAAGGGTGAAATCTATGCGACCAATTGTATCGCGCTCGTTGTTAAAGAAGTTAGTAGCTAGAAATGCTACATGTTAAAATGTGGTTATATCGCATTAGAATATGAAGGAAGGTATATTCCATTCTGGAATTTGACTCTAAGAGACTTGAGTCTAAGCGTTGCATCATACGATGAGAGATCATTAGAGCATGACCCATCGGTCTGTTACAATAGATAAAGGAAAGTATTTATCCTAAGAAGAAGAAGGAGTCCACTATAAGGACTTATTGTGTAACTTGAAAGTTATGATTGAAAGTCCAACATAGTACGAAAAGCAGATGCAAGATTGAGCATCGTCTGCAGTCAAGAAGCCCTAGAGTTAGATACTCTTTCAAGGAAACATAGAAATTACGGTTATTACTTAGGATGGAAAGATAACGTATGGAATCATTATACAAGTCCTATTTACGTTGATGATGTCGGGACGGAATCATTCTAAGGTGGAGAGAATTGTAACGGCCTTGTTTCTGGGCTTGGCATTAATGTTGATGTAATAGTCTAGGTTAACCTTTGTAACTCATTTTGAAATAATAAGAATGTATTATTTGAGTATTATGTGATTTATGCCTAATTGTTGTGACTTAATTGAATTAAGGACAATTTAAGCGTTAAAAATAAAATGTTAGATAAACCCGATATCGATACATGAAGTTGTAGTGGTCGCGGCAAGGTTTCCGAATATATAAAGAATGTCGAAATCCGAGTTATAACGAAGAAGTTATGACCTGTCGAAGTTTCGCGACAGAACCGGCACGACACTGTATGACGTAAAATACGAATTTAAAATAGAGCGATATCTAGCCTTAGTGATCTAAACGAAAGTCGTGGAATACGTTAAACCGAGAGCGTGCATAAAAAGAACGTCCAAATCTGACTTCGTATGAGGAAGTTATGATTTTTCTAAGTTTCGACTTAGCGGTATACAGCCCAAATCTCGAAATTGAGATCGAGTGATATTTGGCCGAACAATCTAAACGAGAATCGAAGATCTCGTCGTTAGTAGTCCAACGGTAAAAAGACAGACGAAAACGGACGTCGGATGAAGAAGTTATGATTTTATAACGGAGTTTTCCTGTCCCGGCCTACTAAAAATAATATAATAAAAATAAATTAAAAATTAGTTGACGGAGTCTAAATGAAATTTGTAGAGCATAGTCTCACCTACACGTGGATATAAAGAACGTCGAAAACGGAGCTCGTATGCGAAAGTTATGAATTTTTGAAGTTCGAGGCACGCATACCAAAGCTTATCCGAAGAGTACCCCCAGCGTAACCGAAGTACGCCCAGCGTACTGCTTGTAGAGGCATTACGCCCAGCGTAATCAGGATTTATGCCCAGCGTAAATCGGGGTTTCATCCCCTATAAATAGAAGTCGTAGGCTGCCGAATTTGGTTGCTCATTTCTTTCCCTCTCACTCGTTTTACCTCGTTTTACGTGCAAGCTTTACCCCCGAAGCCCCGGTATCATTCCCGATGCCCAAAGCAAGTCCCGAAGCCCCGAGGATCTCGAGAAGTAAAGTTTCTGAGCCGAAACTCTGCCCGCGAGAGGCCCGGTTTTCAAGGAAGCATCCCGGTTTCACCGAAGAGTTACTACTTGGAGAGCCGTAGTGCTGTCCGACAATCGTCTTAACAAGTGAGTGTGTAGTCACTTTATTCTAACACATAGATATGAAGTATTCTTTATAAAATACGTGTTATGTGTTTATATATTATTTGTTTATTTGAAATAATTGTTGAATGAATGATTTGCACAGGTTTAAGCTGTATATAAATGTATATATTTTTATCTGCTAATATGTTGGGTAGAACATGGGTTGATAAAGAATGAGGGATGAAAGATGTTATAGATATTATTGGCAGTTGCGCCTAATGATTAACAATGGCAGCTGCGCCTAATAAATGATATTGGCGACTATGCCAATTAGAGAATAAATGATGTGGTCGGCAGCTGCACCTAATAAATAACATTGGCAGGTGCGCCTAATAAATAACATTGGCAGCTGCGCCGTAGGCACAGATGGACTTTGAGCCTATTCCTTAGGATAACCCTTAGGAATGAATGAGTAAAGGATAGATGATTCTTAAAATCTTTAAGAATAAAGAAGATAAGGGGGTTGGGAAATTTGGTTGATTGTTTAATGTTTAAACATAATAAATTTATTATTTGTGGGTTGAAAACCCTATATGCTCACCAGACTCCCAAGCCTGACCCACTCAGTTTTTTTGTATCATAGGTATCAATACGAAGACATATTTCACTGAGAGATTAAAGGAGATGTAAATCATTAGTATAAATGAATGTAAGTTCTATTTTTGCTTATGTGTCTGTATTGACCATGACATCTCAAATGTTTTAAAACGAATAAAATGCATTTCTTTGGAAATGCTTTGATAAAGTACTTATCAGGTTTTCTGGGAACAAATTTCGCAACACTTTTAATAAAAGAAGTACTCTAATTTTTATAAAGCGTAAACAAAATCGGTCTTTTCTGGCCGTGAAATTGGGATGTCACAAGCTTACACCACCAAATGAACCTCTTGAAGACCAAATCTCCCCAAGGATGAAGATATGAGGCGTTCTAGGGCTTCTATGAGGTTGGGGAACAAACATGGAGGCTAGGGTTCGAACCATAATGTTCTATTTATAGTGGCACACCCTAAATTTAGGGTTTCTGGAATCTGGACGTACGTTGGGCGTACATCCTGTACGCTGGGCGTACGCCAAAAAGCATCCGCGATCATTTCCCATCATACGCTGGGCGCACCCCAACTTCCGTTGGGCGTACCCAGCTGCTCACACGCATGCATTCCATGCATGCATAGAACTCACTTGTCGACCATTTATATTAGGGGCCAATATTGCCAAAAACTTTAAAGTGCTATCACTTTTTCGTTCTAAGTCCGATTCCGACGAACTTTATATCCGAGAAACTCTACACTTCTATCAACTTTATTCCTCCTGAAGCCCACTCGAACTCAGATCCCAAAATTCATGCAAAAGCCCGCACCAGTGCCTTTAACAACACATTTGGGCTCTAAAGCCCAAGCCGAACTCTTTTATCACACAACCTACCTTACCCTTGTCCCAAAAAGGCCTAAACCTTTATCCTTCAAATCCTCAAAGCCTTCTTATATTCGGATTAAGGCCCACGGGCCTTAAATCACAACACAATCTGGAACAGGATGTTACAATTCTCTCCCCCCCCCCCCCCTCAATTAGATTTCGCCCTCGAAATCGTTCTTTTTCATCGAATAGATCGAAACAAATAACCCGAGGAGCACAACCGGAAAATCTCTTAACATTCAACGATCCTTCTCCCAAGACATCTGAAACCAAATAGAAATTCCCAAGCCAAAGAAGGACGGACCCCTCTTTCCCGTGGAGGTATCTGTTCTAACTCTCCAGAACTGGAAAAACTATAATTGTCTGTCTCCCCGTCAGACCGCCCTTGCAGAATATCACCTTGATAATCGCTCATCGAATAACAGACTCGGATAAAACACTTCCAACTCTGAGCACCAAGTCAGCTCCCGACTCAACGATTTAACCTCCAACGGCTACCCCTTGCACACCCAATAAAATGACTTTACAACCCTCCTGCTCACAATAGCTATCTCAGCTCATCACGACACACAAGTCACGTAGTTCACTTTTACCCCAAGCGAATACTATAACTTATCTGAAATCGTCTCACCTTCGACCTCTGTCGTGTACCAACCACTGATTCCATGCGTTTCGCGGTTCTTCCCATACCGTCAAACTAACTCACTCTGGTCTATTACATCTGATGGAGAACAATACTTCTCAAAATGAACCCATCTACGAATCTGAAACCTCATCTTGCCTACTAAGCACACGAACGAATCCAGACTCAAGCTCTAGAGTCGGATTCAACAACAGAATTGGATCCCCACAATTCCAATCTGGTACTCAACTCATGACCCAAGATTCGCAATCCACGCGTACACCACTTCTCCAATTCCCTTCGGTTGCGATACCCACACCTTACTCAGAATATAACGATTCCTGATCATTGAGGAGACCCCAGCCTCGCCCCTGGTCCGACCACCAGGTCCCCAAAAACTCAATAATAGGGCTACCTATGCCTAAGAACTCTTCTGTGTCGTGCTCAGACTAGTGAAAAATATGGCTCCCCGCAGCATCATAACATTCCCCCTCACTGACTAGTGAGTACTACGGCTCCCCGCAGTATCACAACACCCTCTCGCTGACTAGTGACTAGTACAGCTCCCCGCAGTATCACCACACTGTGTCCATTATCTTACGCTTCGCGACCCAACATAGATAGGTACACACACCCATCCAGGCTACGCATCACTACTCCTGGCGACCACCGTCATGACAAAACACTTTTCTCACTGCAATTTACATTCTCAAATAGTCCTTCTTGATGGATATTAGCTAAAGGGCTCTTACCGGGACCATAGACACTTGATACACCACTCGCCACCTCCTAATTCAAGTCTCAAAACGTTACGAAATTCGAGCATTATACTCAGATGCCTCGGCACACCATCACCGAACCTCATGATGTCTTGCCTCAACCACTGATCTCCTAATTACGGCATCATACTTAGATATGGCTATACATCTTTCTAGAATCTCATAACTCACTCGAAACTCGGAATATTCCAACTCTCGATTGGAACACGGAGAATTCGCCATCGACTCAGAACACGTTGACAAGCATCCGAAACTCCCTTCTCTATTGCTCAAAATCCCATGCAAGAATACCCATACCGGCCCGGAAGTTGGCTGCCCAATCATCTCCTATCCTTCCCAAACTGCGTATAACAACCCATACATTGGCCCATAAATTCTCAACGTCCGAATGATTCTTACAAGCCAACCATCTTGAATAATTCCTTATCACCACAAGGTCTCTAACCAACGGCCGCCTGTCGTGGAGACACTTATCCTACTTGAACACGTATGACATGAATTATCTAATTTCGCACCTTGATGCAACCACTAATAACCCTGGTCTCATGATTCCGAACCGCAGGTCTCTATATCCAATTCCCTAACCGCTTTCGACAAATCCTGACTTTCTTAATAAAACACTCGGTTCTTCCCCACTCAGGGCTCGAACCATCACCATTTTGGTACATCAACAATCTATTCCATAGACTGTTTCGCCAGGTACATCATACATACTCTTAGAAAGTACTACACAGCACTCGACGATCTTCCCGAATCTCTGATAAAATCCTCGAACACTTCCTAGCGTGTCATCTAAATCTCGTACTCGACTCACTACCGGACATCTCAATTTTCCCGTAGCAGTCAACACCCTCAGTCTGAAAATAAGGGACTAACATACCTCTCATCTTCGACTCCCAACCATCGACCCATTATGAGAATTACCAGGTGGGCAGAGACCTCACTCCCACACTCGAAATCCATCATAGACAAAGAGAGCCACCGCTCCGATATATTCCTCTTGATCACCCGAGACTGATGCTAACATATGCTCTACTATACTCAAATAGGGTATATCCTTGTCCTTGACCATCTCAGTCAACACTGATGACCCTCTCACACTATAATACCACCTTGCGGTTGACATACTGCCCAGATACTCCGGTGAAAGATTGCAACCAAAGCTACCCCACAGGGCTTACCCCCAAGGTCAAAAAACCGGAAATCTCAATATCTCTCCTGTTTCCCCACAGGAAACGGAAATAGCACCGCTCAGGTCACAGAAGGTGACATCTTCACTATCGGCCGATTGCTCAACTCAGACCGTAGTCCTCCATAAGGCACCATCCCTACTCATCCCTGAGTCTTGCGGCTCCAACTGACATCTCACTAGAAATCCCTCGAAAACAACTCGATTTCCCTCTCAAGGGATTCTCCATTGAAACTCGTCCATCATGGCCCTCTGGCCCCATATTCTTTCACATCTGATCTCAGTCTAGCCAATCACTACGGAATAACCGGTAAAACTAGAAGCACTAACTGCCACGAGTCATGGTGCTCGAACCATGTAGCCACCTCTCGATCTGCTATAAACCATCGTACCCGAACCATGTTATCTCCTCTTAATCTGCTACTGATCATGGTGCTCGAACCATGTTCTCTCTTCTCAATCCGTTACGAATCATGGTACTCGAAACATGTTCTCTTCTTCTCAATCCGTTACTTAGAACTTCTGAAATTCTCCCTGTTTCGAGTATGGGTCCTCTGCTTTCAGTAGTACGGGCCCATACTACCTGCCACATCTACCCATACCTTCCACACGGATCATCCCAGATTTCCTAAGTAGCTGCTCAACTTCCTCAATCACTAATCCCGTTATGCAAGTTCGCCTTCCAGCGAATACTCTCCTCTGTCAGCGTACTCATCTGACTACGTTCACTCCCTAGGCTCTTCCTAGGTTCGCTCACTTCCCTGCCATCAGCTGATGAAGAACTCCTTATGATTCCATCCATCTACCTTCTGAATATCGTCATATTCACTCAGTAGCTGACTCCCATCATCAAAAGTTCCACAAAGCACGAAGCAAACAACATTCGAGCATCGCATAATCTTCATCAACACGTAAAACCACTTTAGTTTATTACCCCACTTGATCTCCATATACTCGAAGGATATCACCGAACTCAAGCAACCATACCCCACGCGGGCATCTGACTACCCTCTCTGTAGACTCCTCAAATGCTCATCTATGTATCTCTCCTAGATTACTCCTCTACTCAAATCCCTCACTAAGAAGGATTCCCGCAGGATACTCTTACTCCACACATACTCAAAAGCAAATCACAGATAGCAGCAACTCCTAGGCTAAGGCATCACAAATCAGGCCACTCTAGTCCTAAAATATGAAATACCTAACCTATCTCTGGCATGCATAATATATCATACAATATCTCATAAATATCTCATAACCCGAGAGTAAGGGTATTTAGGGAAATCACCGTTCGGGCTCTGGCTGATTGTACACACTGCTCCTTCTCATTTTTTCTTAGAACTCTTGCTCGTTTTAATAAAAAGATTCATTTCTTTGAAAACCTTTCTCAAATCCTCAATGTGAGTCCAGATTTACCCGAAGGTGCATCCGAATCCCTCAAACCAAGGCTCTGATACCAACTTGTAACAACGTAAATTTTCAAAACAAAATTTTGATTTAAAACCACGTAATTCTCATAATGCATTTCACAAAATCTCAGTTATTAATTTTACACTTTTCGAAATTTCATAATTGATTGGTTAAAATCCAGGATCCTCGAAAACATAACTCTTCCACTGGTGTGTACAATCGATCCGGTACCTTCCCGCGATCCTGGGAAAACCTGAGACACATAACACATAATACGGTAAGCACGAAGCTTAGTGAGTTCCCCAAAATACCACGCACATATAACTAGCCACTAGAGGCTATAACTCTATGAGACCTTCCGGTCAATGTGTCTCAGTGGGACCTTTCGGTCCCACAACTCTGGTAGACCTTCCGGTCCTACCCATAATGACCTTCCGGTCCTAACTTTGTTGACCTTCCGGTCCAAACCATGCAAACTCAGGATATAACATATACATATCACATAGAACATATATCTCATAACACTTATAAGCACATAAGACCTTCCGGTCACACATAATTACCATTCTAGGTAAGGTATAGTGAGAAGACTCACCTCGGATGATGATCAGCCCCTCATAATGTTGTAGCTACGCATCGGCTACTAACTCTGTGCCAATCCACAATTATCTCAGTTAAGAACTAAGTCCAACTCTCACTCCGAAGGTCCAAGACAGACCACTAGTCATCCCATCAGTGACCTAAGACCCATTGGGCCCACTAAGGTCCAACGATAAGTGGTCTCTCCAGAGGCCCAAATCTCAATTCTCGAAGGCAAGCCCAACACTAGACAAACTCCTTAAGCCCACTAATGGCCCAATTTGCTAAAATGGACCCAAACCCTCCGATGGGCCTTACACCAAGCCCAAAAATATCTTTGTCCCATAATATCTGACTTATGATGGCCCAAAAGGCCCAAAGACCCAAGGCATGGCCCAACCGTGGCTCAAGGACACAAAGCTCATACTGACAGAGTACGCGGGGCGTACACTTGCGTACGCTAAGCGTACTGGCTAGTGGCTTGTACGACGTGTGTACCTCCGTGTATGCCCAGCGTACAACCCTGTTAAGCCACTTTCCCAATAAGTGCTTAATACCCCAAACTAGAGTCTACAATTACAGATCCATGTCCTTTTTATCCTCTTAATCCATAAAGTCATTAACTTGGTGACTTGCAATCCACCAAATAAGCTCAAACTCAATGAGTAACAACATACTTCCATAACAAGGGCTAAATATCATGCATGAACTCATTAGGACCATCAAGATTGAAACTTTACTGCTTATGGGACCCCTTTAGCTCTGAGAGTGGCAACCCTAAGCTCAAAGACGAGATTTCATCATAAAGGTCCAATCTTGGCACCAAAATAACTCCAAAACTTCACTACACTAGATCTATGCCTTCTTAAATAAAGTTATGAACTTTATACCTCAAAAGAGTTCCAAATGATGATGTTATTCCAGATCCATGAGCTCCAAACTCCCAAGTTCTTCCTGTCCAACTTCTTCTTTTGCAAATTCCAAGCTTACACCACCAAATGAACCTCTTGAAGACCAAATCTCCCTAAGGATGAAGATATGAGGCGTTCTAGGGCTTCTCTGAGGTCGGGGAACAAACATGGAGGCTAGTGTTCGAACCATAATGTTCTATTTATAGTGGCACACCCTAAATTTAGGGTTTCTGGACTCTGGACGTATGCTGGGCGTACGCCAAAAAGCATCCGCGATCATTTCCCATCATACTTTGGGCGCAACCCAACTTACGTTGGGCGTACCCTGCTGCTCACACGCATGCATTCCATGCATGCATAGGACTCACTTGTCGACCATTTATATTAGGGGCCAATATTGCCAAAAACTTTAAAGTGCTATCACTTTTTCGTTCTAAGTCCGATTCCGACGAACTTTATATCCGAGAAACTCTACACTTCTATCAACTTTATTCCTCCTGAAGCCCACTCGAACTCATATCCCAAAATTCATGAAAATCCGGCACCAGTGCCTTTAACAACACATTTGGGCTCTAAAGCCTAAGCCGAACTCTTTTATCACACAACCTACCTTATCCTTGTCCCAAAAAGGCCTAAACCTTTATCCTTCAAAGCCTCAAAGCCTTCTCATACTCGGATTAAGGCCCACGGGCCTTAAATCACAACACAATCTGGAACAGGATGTTACATAATCTTAAAAATTTCCTTAGACTCTACTAGGACTTCTTCCATGCATATCTTCAAAATAATTGTGCTTCAACTCCGTTGGTGATGGAAAAGCCAGACGATAGGACAACTTCAGGAATCACACCAACCGTTCTACCATCCCGCCAATCAAATGTGTACATTCGGATGTACCGTACTCCTTTATACGTACTGTTATTTTATTAGACATATTCTAAAGGCAAGATACCACTCTTAGGATATCTTCCGATAGGTATCACTATCGTAAGCCTTCTCATTTCCTCCATTTACTCAGTTCACTATGAGCCTTCACCATGACGTTATGTTCACGGAAGCAGGCGTTCATCATATCGGAACGAGAATATAGATAGAGGGAGGTTTTGAGGCGTATTCCTCCTTATTACTCCGAAAAGTTACATGTCAGTTCTAATATCGTAATTAAACGTTTAGAAATCTGAACACATAAAATTTCCAGATCCAGTCCGCAATAAACCATAGATCCAAACAAATAATACCATATAAGGCATCTTTATAGCTATAAAATAAAGCATTTAGCACATAAAAACATTTTAGGCATCTTTCCTAAAATAAACTAGTGCTCGTGTCTAAAGTATAGTAGACACTCATATCACAATCATCGCTTAGCATTCTAAGTTTAAGCCTAGAAATCCTACAAATTCCTAGTTCACTTAAACTAATGCTCGGATACCAACTGTGACATCCCCATTTTCAAGGACAGAAAAGACCGGTTTCGTTTATGCTTTTAAAATAAAATCAGAGTAATCTTTCAAAAGGTGTTGCGGAATTTGTCCCCAAAACAAAATATGATAAAATTTTATCAAAGCATTTCTTAAAGAAATGTATTTTTCATTTCATTACAAAACTCGGGATGTCCACATCGTTACAGACCAAAAGCATAAACAATACAATATAGGCCTTACAACAGTTATTTACATCTACTGTCCTATAATCCATAATCCCTCGTCATCGTCCAACTATGCTCTTGTTCCACTACCTGTAATATAGAAAACTGAGTGGGTCAGGCTTGGAAGCCTGGTGAGCATATAGGGTTTTCAACCCACAATAAATAAATTTATTAATTTCATCAATCAGCAATAAATTTATTAATTTCATCAACCAACAATAACCCATATTACCCGTTCCCGTTATCCTCACTTTACGTCCCTAAACACCTATCATATGGTACCTAGCCTAAGGATCATCATCGGGGTAACAACACTGCTTAAGGGATACTTCTGCAGTTTCTTAAGGTTCCATCCTAAGAATCCTCACAACGACACGATCTATACTCTCAGATCTAAAATCAACCGCTTTACCTAATCCATACTCCCGGATCTAAAATTTACCTCTTTACCTAATCCATACTCCCGGATCTAAAATTTACCTCTTTACCTAATCCATACTCCTGGATCTAAAATTTACCTCTATACCTAATCCATACTCATGTATCTAAAATTTACCTCTTTACCTAATCCTTACTCCCAGATTAATAATAAATAACTACTGCCTTAATCCATACTCTCGGATTAATAACAAATAACTATGTCTTAATCCATACTCTCGGATTAATAACAAATAACTATGTCTTAATCCATACTCCCGGATTAATACCAAATAACTATGTCTTAATCCATACTCCCGGATTAATAACGAATAACTATGTCACAATCCATACTCCCGGATTAATAACAAATAACTAGGTCTTAATCCATACTCCCGGATTAATAACAAATAACTACGTCTTAATCATACTCCCGGATTAATAACGAATAACTATGTCTTAATCCATACTCCCGGATTAATTACAAATAACTACGTCTTATCCATACTCTCGTACTAAGGACAATTGACTAAGTCTAATCCGTACTTTCGAAAAACATCTACAGTTTACGAGCATGTTAACGTTCCACTGGACTGTCTAGAAAAGTATGTGGTCGTCATCCATATTCCGCTAGATGACTGGAACATTGTCAACATCGAGACCTCTCATCATTTTGTTTCATCACATATCAACTATTTCATCTACCCATGTTATACCCAACATATTTGTAGATAAGAATACATATACAGTTTAAAACCTGTATAAAACATTCATTCAACACCCATTTAAAATAAACAATCAACATATATACACATAGCACGTGTTTTATATAAAATACTTCATATATATGTGTAAGATGAAAGTGACTATACACTCACTTGATAAGACGGTGATTGGACAGCACTTCGTCCCTTAAAACAATCTTTTTCGATGACACCGGGATGTTTTCTAAAAAACCGGGCTTTGCGCGGGCAGAGTTTCGGCTCGAAAAACTCTTTTTCTTGGAGACTTCGGGACTTCGGGCCTGCTTAGGATGCTAGGATGATATTATAGTCTTGGGGGGTTTTAGTGTAGCTTGGAAGAGAGTAGAATGATGAAAGAAGTAAAATTTTCTAAACAAAATCGGGCAGCCTCGCATCCTATTTATAGGGGACCGAAGCACCTAATTACGTTGGGCGTAATTCTTCTGTACGCGGGGCGTACTGCCTCGCAAATCTCTTCGCTGGGCGTAACTTCGTACGTTGGGCGTACCAAGTGGATCAGCTCGGACACGTCAAGGCTACGACACGTGTCTCTCATGCGAAGGAGTAGGGCGACGTGGCTGACTCCGGATCGAATATGTGCGAAGTACGCTGGGCGTAATCTTTATGTACGTTGGGCGTACTCCTTCAGCCTCGAAGTTTGTGCCCAGAACTTCAAAAACTCGTGACTTTCGCATATGAACTCCGTTTTTGACGTTCTTTATATCCACACGTACGTGAAATTATGCTCAACAACTTTCGTTTAGACTCCGTCTGCTAACTTTGACTTAAATTTTAAAGTTATATTTTTAACAGGCCTGGACAGGAAAAGTCCGTTAAAAATTCATAACTTCTTCATCCGACGTCCGTTTTCGTCTGTCTTTTTACCGTTAAACTACTATCGACGAGATCTTCAATTATCGTTTAGGTTGTGTCGGCTAAAAATTGCTCGATCTATAATTCGAATTCCGGGTTGCATACTGTCATGCCAAATCTTAGAAAATTCATAACTTCCTCATACGAAGTCATATTTGGACATTCTTTTTATGCACGCTCTTGGTTTAACGTATACTACGACTTTCATTTAGATCAATATGGCTAAAAAGCACTCTATTGTAAATTCACTTTTTACGTCTCATAGCGTCGTGCCGGTTCTGTCGTGAAACTTCGACAGGTCATAACTTCACTCGGATTTCGGTATTCTTTATATCTCCGGAATCCTTTTTTTAACCACTAAAACTTTCTTCATAGATATCGACTATATCCAACATTTTACTTTCGACGCTTATTTTTATCCTTAATTTATTATATCATAATAATTAAGTATAAAACACATAATACTCAAATAATACATCTTATTATTTCAAAACAAGTTACAAAGGTTGACCTAGACTATTACATCATCTTTAATGTCTAGCCTAGAAACACGGGCGTTACAGTTGGTTAGGTTAAATAACATGGTCAAGTACGGAACTTTCTGTCCGTTCTAAAAAAAGTATGAAACTTTCCTAAAATAACAAATTCAACATTATAGTTTCTCCCATTTTCACTTTAGTTATATATATAATTTACTGTTTTCTCTAAATTTTACTTTTATTATAAGTATTTTTTTATTTTTATTATTTATTTACATTTATAAAATTTTAAAACTACCTCTAAAAGGCGGGTGTTAGAATTACTACCCTCTTAGAGAGATTTTCTCGATCCTTAAAATTATGGACTCCACAAAAAGGTGTGGATAACGATTCTTCATCTACTCTTCTGTCTTCTGACTAACGTTTGGTCATATAGAGTGCTTCCATTTAATAAGAACCAATTCAATCGTTTTCCTCTTCATCTTCTTAGTCTTTCGTCAAACAATTTATTCAGCTTATTTAATTACTCGCTTATTTGCATCCACTTGAATCTCACTTGATGGTACTAAATCCACCATTACTCTAATCCATTTCCTCAAATAGATTTCATGAAAAACATTACGAATGTTGTTTTGGTCAAAAATTAATCAAGTGTAAATCAACCAAATTGTATGAGAGGCTGTGATGTTGTAATATAAGCAAATGAGCAAATCAAGAGTAGGTGACACAAGTGGTTTACATGGAAAGCCCTTGATCATTGCTAGGATCCCCGGAGAAAAACCTTGGGAGGTGATAATGATCACCTGCCTTGTTAGTTTTTATTAATTGAAAAGAGGAGTTACAGATGAAATGATGAATATACGAGTACAATAGTTGCAGTAATTCTAGGTATGTGTTGTGTGCAAAATACATGTGTATTTATAGTATAGTCTAAGAAACAATAAGTCTGATATTCCCAGGGTCCTCTCGAATAAAAATGAACATGTTGGTTTGACTTGATATTCTCGGGTTTTTTGCTTGATTGAAGTAATTCTTCGGTGAGAATAAGTCTCATGTTGACTAATTTTGTACATGTGAGAAAAAGACAAGAAATATATATGTTAGAAATGTTCAGAATTAATAATAACAATAGTCAGGATTCTGAGAAGTGTTCGGGATCCTGAAAGATCTTGAAGATATGGGATCTTGAGGATCTTGACCCTGACTATTTGCCCCAAATTATACCTGCGAAATATCAAGGTTAATTTCAAATATTTAAAGGTATAATTTTATGTATATAGAGATAAGGTTTAAAATTTTAAACCGTAACGGATATAATTTATCCATTTAATACTCATGATGATATAGTCAAATCATCATTCTCTCTCTTACCTGACATCGAGATAAATAGGGGTAAACGGAGTAATTTTTTCTTTACTTTTTCTCACTTCCCTTTGATCATATTCGGCTAACTTCGAAGGTAACTTCTTATTTATTTCTCTTTTTCCTTCTTCTATCTCAATCATGGGTAAAAAGACGGTTCGCTCTCGAGCTAGCATTTTTGCCCCTTCTGAGGATGACTTTACCAATAAAAACCTCCTCACTTACAACGAGTTGTGCTCGTTCGATGATGAGGATATTGGGTTCCTGAAATCCAATGAGGTTTTTCCTGTAGACACGATCTTTAGGCCCTTCGATCCTTCGATTCAACCAGATTTCACTTATACTAAATGGGTTTGCTTTTCTGAATACCCCTTCTCTTTGGGTTTAAAGTACCCCTTTCCTGTTTCTGAGAATTTCGAAATTACACACATCTCTTATATCAAAGCCATGTGAGTCATATAGAGGATCCTATTCCAGATGAATCAGTTGAATCAATCCAATGACCTAGGCATAGGCATCGTTGAACTGACTCATATTTACGATCTCTCTACCTTCGGGAACTCTCATTTCTTGCTAAAGCTCAAACCTAACAAATCTCCACTTATTTTGAAATCAAAACACAATCACGGAGCTTGGAAAGAGAAATACTTTTTTGTGAGGCGCGACACTATTCCCGGTAGGGATCTTCTGCCAAAGTTTTGGGTCAAAAAGAGTATGATTTACTCTTTAGTTGCAAGGATATTGGGATTCACTTTCTTATTTTGTTTATTGTGATGTAGGCGCGACACTTTCTTATTTTGTTTATTGTGAAATATAAACTTATAACGATTATATAATAGTTTCTATCTTTTTTTATTACTATGGTGTATTAATTTTTTTAGTATTTTACGTTTATAAAATAAAAAAACAATATAATTTTATTTTTATTTTCGGATGTTTGTAGCATTCAACGTCTATAAAATATGATGTGTGTGACAAAATGTGGACTTCCACGGGAATAAAAAAAAAATGGATTTACTTCCTTTTGGTATTTTGGCCAAAATACCTTGACTCCTCGATACTCAATCAAATTCTCTTGCAAAAACTGACTAATTAAATGGAGGACATTTTGTATAGATAACGATAGATTATGTAAAATTAAATAAAAACTATTTAAAGAGGTTAAACATTAAAGATGTCATTTAATTGTAGATTAAAGATAACAAAAGGATGAGAGGATAATATGTTTAGGAAAATTAAGTCAACTAACCACTTTTGTATTGGTTTTTATAAAAATAACATTTTTTTTTGCTAAATAACCATCTTCTCTGGAATGATGGGCCTATTCTAGACCTTTCCAGCACGTTCTGAAATGCCAATTACTGCCTATTCCTACACATTCCAGACTAGTTTGTAAAAAATCATATACCGGAATATCTACACATTTCAGACTAAAAAGAAAAATAACATATGGTATCAAATTCTGATGAGTTGGAAGTTTTATACGTAAGTTCTTGACTCATTCACTTGTAGTTATTCAGTTTTAAGATTATTGGTATAAAATTGTTATTCTTGAACACGAAGGACATGTTCAGAACACGAAGAACACGAAGAACACGTTCCAGAAAATGTTGTAGAAAATGTTATTTAGTGTTAAGACTAACCCAAAACTAGTTTAGTTAGTGTCTTACGTTACTGTACATCAAAATTTGTTATTCTGGCACGCAAAAAAGTGATCCCAAACATGTCCAGAATGCCCGAAATACGAAGAATCATTCTGGAACATGAAGAAAAAATATGGAAAACACAGAACAATTCTGGAATGCTCATCGCTTTTTGCTCTGAAGCACCCTTTTACACTCCTGAATTAGCTTAAAAGTAATTTTTTTTTTGCAACAAAACAAGGTTTTTGATGCACTGTCTTGAAAACCCGTCATTGTTGCTGATATTCTTACGAGACTCATGGACCGACCACCACATGAGGCTATGCTCAAAAAGACATGTTTTGGTGTGTGATTAGATATTCCTATCGGGGTAGATGGGGGTCCTCTACGTTTACATTATGTGTTTTTCATAGAAATTGTAACAGTCCCTCGAAGCGAAGTAAAGGAAATGGTTTTTGATATTGAGGAGTATGATCCGACGTTAGGGAATAGGTAATTATGTCTTGTCACCGGCTTCCAGTTTGGTGAATATTTTGATGCATCGGTTTCCGATCTTGCAGTTCAATCATATGTCTTTCCTATGGTTAAGAAGAATGACTCTGTGAAATTAAAAGATGCCATTATTTTGTTTGATGAATCACTTCACCAGTTATCGGACAATGATACGGTTCATGTATGTATTTATATATGTTAGAGAGGGGTTTCAATGTCTGGAAGCATCGTTAGCTTGTGAAAGACGATTTTTTGGCTTTGGTATCCAACATTGATGAATTCAACATGTATGATGTCGTTAATATATAATTATCATTACTAATGTTTTTTTATGAAATTAATTGTGCAATTATTGTGTTTGATGGATCGCTTCACCAGTAATCCCCTTTAAGAGTTTCATAATCACCATTGTCCAAGGTAAGGATGTAAACCGGTCTGGAACCGGTTCATAATTGAAAGAACCGAAAACCGATTAAGGAGTAAATGGGGAACCGAGAACCGGAACGAATGCCACTAATTGGTTCAACTCGATTATACTAGGAAATGTTCTATCTAAGAAGGTGTTTGGGACCGGAAACGGACCGAACCTAACCGGAACCAAAAACCGAAAATGATGAATTTGGGGAACCGGACCAAATCCCATTAATCGGTTCCAACTGGTTTCGGTTCCATTTTCCAGTTAAAACGTTCATCCCTAGTGCATGCCACAGACGTATCTCAACAGTCAAGCGAGAAAAGGGATTGCACACTCTGCGTATGTTGGTTCCTAGAGAGGTTGAACACTGGAAATTTTGTGACCATAAAGGGTTGCACACCATAAAGGCTTGCACCAAGATCTCAACCGAGTCATATTATAAACGATTTGCGGAAATTGTATGTGGGTACAAAGAAGTAGGGGTCGATTTAATTAAACATATTTAACTTTAGGGTCCCTTAACTTTATGTAATTATTATTTTTTGCAATAAATTTAAGGTTTTCATACAATTACATTTTAGGGTATGTTTCTATTTTTTTTTTTTTTTTTGAAACCATATAAATTTTTTTGAAACCATATAAATTTTAACGACCATTTAATCAAATAAATTTTAACAATAGTTAAACCATTTAACAAAAATCAAACAAAATTTAAATAAACTCCAAAATATAACTTCGAAATGAGGTTCGCATTTATATATGAAATGAAACATTTTAGATAATATGTTCACTTTACAAAAAAAAATGATTATTTTTATGAACAACACATTTATAAATGGGTTAAATTATTTACTTTCCTATAATTTTAAGTGATAGTACTATCAAGGATATTTACTAATCACGGCCTATTATATGACTAAATCTTTTTCATTTACATCTAAAATACAATCAATACCTTTATATGGTATCATAGCAAAACTTGCTTTAAGAAGCCTTGATCCCCCTTCTTCTCTGTAACACTAATCTACCAGGCTTCCATGGCACCATAAGACACGATCATCCAACTCACAGCCACCGGTCATTTCCCGATCAACACTTATTGGGCTTAACCTAGAAGACTTCATCAGTGGCCAAAGCAAACAGCCACCACAGATGCTCACCAACAAAGATGCCACAAAAACAAATCTAACATACACAATTTGGTATCATCAAGACCAGATCCTTTTCAGTGATATCCTTGGAAGTTGTTTCGATGCCATTCAACCCAACCTCACATATGCCTCTACAATGAAGGAAGCATGGGATCGACTAAACACGAGCTATGCCATCCAATCTCGATCTAAAATTATTTCACTCAAGTCAAAGCTTGCAAAGAATCCCAAAGGAAGTTGCTCAATCACATAATTCCTTAATGATATGAAACAAATTGTTGATGAATTAACACTTGCTCAAAGCCCCCATCAATGAAGAAGATCTCTTAGTTCACGTACTAAACCAACTTGGGGATGAATACATGCCACTCATAGTCGCCTTAAAAGTTTGGGAAAAATCGATATTCTTTCTAGAACTAGTTGAAAAACTAGTTGACTTTGAACGATCTTTAAAAGAAAATGAATCTATTGGTGCACCTCTTATTGTCACAACCAACTTCTCCCAACGCCAACCAGGCGGGTTCAACAGTCGACCCTCGTCTGACTCTCAATCCTGACTACATCATATCAAACGCTTCAATTCAAAGAACCAATCACACAACAACCGCTCGAACAATAACACTCAGTACATGAACAATCACTCCAATTCCTATTGTCAATTTTGTGTTATTCTAGGTCATGAGACTCATGATTGTAGGAAACTTGCTCGTTTTCTAAAAGACAATAACATCACATGCACCGACATCTCCAATCAGGTTGCAAATGCTACCTCTTCGAGTTCACACTCGACTCTACTTAATGCACCTTGGATGTTTGACAATGGGGCTTCTCATCACTTAACATCATATTGATATTCCCTTCACACAGTCTCATAATATGGTGGACCAGATGAAATCCTTCTTGGTGATGGTACAACTCTTCCCATTTCTCACATGGGTCATACAAAAAAACCAACCGCATCTCGATCTTTAAACTTATCTAATTTTCTTTGTGTTCCTAATCTTCGTAAAAACCTCGTTTCCGTTGCCAAACTTTGTCGTGCTAATCAAGTCTCTGCTGAATTTTTTCGGGTGTTGTTTTGCATACCCTTTGAGTTGTCATAAATAAAACCCCTTCTGATTTGGCATAAATAACCCATTTCGATTTGACTTTTTTTGTCATTTTCTTGTTTTTTTATTTTGTTTCTTTTTTCTTTTCTTTTTTTGTTGTCTTTTGTTTTGTTTTTTATTATTATTATTATTATTATTATTATTTTAATTAATTATTTCATTTTTACGAACAATCATACGTATTGTTCTGACTATTATTGTGTTATTTTTTTCGTTCGGATTGATTATGTATTATTTTTTTATTTGACTAACTATGTTTTTGTGTGGATTTTATTTAATAGCTATGAAAATTGCAACAAAATAATAACACTAAATAGTTCAGACTAAAAAAACAACACAATGGCAGTTCGAATGAAAAAAAATAACACATTGATAGTCTGAATGAAAAAAATAATAACAAGATAGTCCAAACGAAAAATATCACATGAATAGTCGGAAAAAAATATAGAGATGATCAGAACAAAAAATAACATAGAAATAGTCCGAACAAAAAAAATAACATGTGAATAATCGGAACGAAAAACAACAAAATGTTAGTCGGAACGGAAAAATAACACAGGGTAGTCTAAATGAAACAATAACATAAGAATATAGTATGAACGGAAAAATAACATAGAGATATTCGGAACAAAAAAATAACACAAGAATTGTCTGTATGAAAAAAATAACACATAGATAGTCCAGACGTAAAAATACTATTGCATAATTCAACTGAAAAAAACAACGCAAAGATAGTAGGAACGAAAAAAAACAACACAAAGATAGTAGGAACAAAAAAATAACACAATGATAGTCCGAACGAAAAAAGAAAAAAAAACGTGGATAATCTAAACGAAAAACAAAAGAATGTTAGTTGGAACGGAAAAATAACACAGAATAGTCTATATGAAACAATAACATATGAATAGTCTGAACTGAAAAATAACATAAAGATAGTCGGAACAAAAAAAAAATAATAGAAGAATTGTCTGTATGAAAAAAATAACACATAAATAGTGCAGAGGTAAAAATAATATTGGATAATTCAACTGAAAAAAAAACAACACAATGACGGTAGGAACTAAAAAAATAATACAATGATAATCCGAACGAAAAAAAATAACACGTGAATAATCGGAACTAAAAGCAACAAAATGTTAGTCGAAACGGAAAAATAACACATGATAGTCTAAATGAAACAATAACATATGAATATTTTGAACAGAAAAATAACATAGAAATAATCGGAACAAAAAAATAACACAAGAATTGTGTGTATAAAAAAAATAACACATAGATAGTCCAGACATAAAAATAATATTGGATAATTCAACTGAAAAAAACAACTCAGAGACATTAGGAACTAAAAAATATAACACAATTTATAATCCGAACGAAAAAAAATAACACGTAGATAATCGGAACGAAAAACTACAAAATGTTAGTTGGAACGGAAAAATAACACAGGATAGTCTAAATGAAACAATAATATATGAATAGTCTGAACATAAAAATAACATAGATATAGTCGAAACAAAAAATAACACAAGAATTGTCTGTATGAAAGAAAAAATAACGCATAGATAGTCCAGACGTAAAAATAATGTTGGATAATTCAACTGAAAAAAACAACACAAAGACGGTAGGAACTAAAAAAAATAATACAATGATAATCCGAATGAAAAAAATAACACCTGGATAATCGGAACGAAAAACAACAAAATGTTAGTCGGAAACGGAAAAATAACACATGATAGTCTAAATGAAACAATAACATATGAATATTTTGAACAGAAAAATAATATAGAGATAATCGAAACAAAAAAGTAACACAAGAATAATCTGTATGAAAAAAATAACACATACATAGTTCAGACGTAAAAATAATATTGGATAATTCAATTGAAAAAAACAACACAAAGACATCAGGAACTAAAAGAATAACACAATGATAATCCGAACAAAAAAATAACACGTAGATAATCGAAACAAAAAACTACAAAATGTTAGTTGGAACAGAAAAATAACACAGGATAGTCTAAATGAAACAATAACATATGAATAATCTGAACGCAAAAATAACATAGAGATAGTCAGAACAAAAAATAACACAAGAATTGTCTGTATGAAAAAAAAATAATACTAACATATAGATAGTCCAAACGTAAAAATAATATTGGATAATTCAACTGAAAAAAAAACAACGCAAAAACAGTAGGAACGAAAATATAACACAATGATATTCCGAACAAAAAAATCTTATTGATAATCTGAATAAAAAAATAATACAAAAATAGTCTGAAACAAAGATAGTCTGAATGAAAAAAATAACAGAAAGATAATCTGAATAAAAAAAATAACACAAAAATAGTCCAAACAAATAATAAAATATATTTTTAATGTTAATAATAATATGTATTAATTAAAAATATTAAAATAAGTTGGGGTTAGCCTACTTGGCTAACAAGGAAGTCCTACACTAACAACTAACTAAAAGATCTTTGGGTTTAATTACAAGGATTTGAGAAAAATAATTATTATATGTTGTTCCAAAAAAAATTTAAAAAATAAAATAAAAATAACACAAAATAAAAAAAATCAAACAAAACGGTAAACTAGGCAACTAGCAATTAGGAGGTATACGAAGGATTGAGTCATATAATTATAGGGCGCGATTAGTGTATATATCATTGAGGCTGGAGGGAGTGATGCCACCGAAATCGCACTCCCTCCCCCGCCACATAAGCGCCATGTCAAATTATACCACACAAGTGTGGTTTCTTGCCACACCAAGGGGGTGGTGCCACACTTTTATTTATTATTATTTTTTTTTTGTTATTTTGTTAACTATTTTAATTTAATAAAACTTATTTATTTAATAAAAAACATAATTTTAAAAAGATAATATTTCATTAATTAAAAATACAAATACCATACATTACTTAACTTTAAAAAAAAAACCTAAAAATTTAGAAAAACAAAGTAGAAACATAAAACCTACAACTTAAAAAAAAACACACACACGAAACGATTAAAAACTTTAAAAAAAACTAGAAATTAGCCACGATTGATGTAACGATTTTTCACTTTCTCCTTCATCGCCAAAACCACTTCAAGCTCGGCCCCGGTCATGTTCGACGTGTCCATCGCTAGTATTCGCATGTCGCTCTCCCTTTGTTTCCGAAGCTCTCTTTCAGAAGCAAATTTCAAAATTTTATCCATTCTGTCTTTTATACCCTTCATGTCGGATCCCATTTCTTTCAAATCATTTGAATCCGACGCTTTGCCTTTGCCTTTGCTTTTTGATTTGTCTCTTCCCATTGGTCGGGAAGGTGGTGAAACTGGAACAGGTTCATCTTCGTTCAGATCAAATTGAACACGAGCATCTGATGTAGTGTGGTCGGACTCAGATGTTCTGCTGCGTTTTGACCCACTGTCGATATGCTCGTCTGATGTTTTGTTACTCAGCCATTTCCTGTTATCTTTCAAAAAATTCCAAACTTCAAGAAACTTGAAAGCCTTCAGATTTTCTTTATGATACACTTTCAACGCTTTCTTCAAAATCACTTCATCGCTTTCTCCACTTTTCCATTGACGTTTCATGTTGTTCCACAAGTCATTAAACAACATGACTTCCTTGTTCATCTTCCCCCATTTGGAGTACACTTGATGTTTTGAACGATATTCTCCACGGTTCATTCCTTTATGGAACCTGTGTAAAACGCGAATCCAAAAGCGGTCATGCTTTTGGTCTTTTCCAACCGTCGCATCTTCTGAAATATCGATCCAAGATTGTGCCAACACTAACGCTTCCAAAGGTTCCCAACATCTAGCCTCCGCCTTCTCTTTTCTTTTAGTTGCCGCTCGAGTGGGCTGAGTCTCTGTGTCGAATTCCGGTTCAGAATCACAAACACCACCACTACCACAACCCGACCCGGATTTTAATCAATTTGATTTTTTATCTCAACCCGAGTTTGTTCAACAAACACAAACACAACCAGAAACGACCGTTTCTGGTTGTGTTTGTGTTTGTTGAACAAACTCGGGTTGAGATAAAAAATCAAATTGATTAAAATCCGGGTCGGGTTGTGGTAGTGGTGGTGTTTGTGGTTGTGTTTGCGCTGGTCGTTGTGGAAAATACGGAAACATACCACCGTAGTGGTAATATGGAGGTGAGAAAATCGATTGATCAAATGAAGGTAGTGGGGTGTTGGTATTTCTGACTGGTGTTTTTTCTTTGCTGGGTCGTTTGGAAAATGACATTTTTCAAAAAAAAAAATAAAGAAAAAGAGTAGAGATATGGTAAAAGGTTGTATAAAAATGTTGTGTAGAATGGTAATATATATATATATATATATATATATATATATATATATATATATATATGTGTAGTAAAGTTTAAAAAAAGAAAAAGAAATTAACCACAAAGACCAATCAACGGTCAAAAGTAGTCAAAACCCAATGACCAATCAAAAACCGTGGTATTCCCCAGCCGCACTGCGGCCAAGACCGCACCAAGCCGCGGTCTAGGGGCGGTGTTCTTGGTTGACGTGGCACCAACTGCGGTCCGGGACCGCGCCCACACCCTTCAGCCTGATAAGGACCGTCTACTCCTATATACGAATGCTCTGAAAGATACTAATATTTCTTTTGTTAAGCAGCTGGGATATTATTTTGCAAAGTCAAACGTTTCCGTTGACTTCATCTTAATCGTCGCAGATCGAGTTTCAATGGCTTCCTGTTCTTCCTCTGGTATTTTGGCTTGTGCTAATGCTAGCAGTTACGACGTTTTTCTAAGCTTTAGAGGCGAAGATACCCGTCATTCTTTTACCGATCATCTTTACAAGGCATTAATGCAAGCAGGAATCCGTACTTTTAGGGATAACGAAGAAATCAACAGAGGTCACGAACTGAAGCCGGAGATCGAGAAAGCAATCAAAGAATCTAGGGCTTCAGTAGTTGTATTGTCAGAAAACTATGCAACTTCCGCTTGGTGCCTCGACGAGCTCCTGTTGATCCTCCAACAAAAAAGAGAGTGCAATCATTTCGTTTTACCTGTTTTTTATCAAGTTGATCCATCTGATGTAAGGAAACAAAATAAAACGTTCGCAATCAAAGTCAACGCGTCTCCAAGGTGGACAGATCACAACCTGAACCTTTGGAAGAAAGCTCTTATGGAGGTTGCTGATTTGGCTGGCATGGTTCTGTCTGGGTATGCCTCTTAATTTGTTTCTTCTCGTACCCAAAATTTTGTTAGCTATTTAATATCTTCATTAAATCAAACAATACATGTTGTTCCAGGCCTGAAACAAAGTTTTTGAAGGAAATTGTTGACGCAATTTACAACAAACTGGATCGCAAAGAAGTTCATCTTCCACCCAATCTTGTAGGGATGAGCAGTCGATATGGTGAGATCAGTTCCTGGTTAAAGCGACCCGATTTTCAAGTTTTAGCAATTTGCGGCATGGCTGGAAGTGGCAAGACAACTTTGGCCAAGTATATTTACGATTCAAATTGTAATTATTTTGAAAACACAAGTTTTATTGAAGACATTGGTCGTAGATGTAAAGAATACCATGTTATGCGTAAGCTACAACAACAGCTTCTTAAAGATATTTTAGGTGGCAAGAAGAGAAAAATACCCGGCGTTTCTCAAGGTACATGTAAGATTATGGAGGCTTTAGAAACGAAAAGGGCGCTTATTGTTCTTGATGACGTCACTGACCATGGACAGATACTCCAATTACTTGGAACTGGGACGATTAATGCACAAAGCAAGATTATAATAACAACCACCCGGGAAAGTACAAATACTTGGTTTCACTTTCACTTCCCATATCGGAGGTGTCAAGATTATAAAATGAATTTATTAAACAATGATGAATCATTAGAGCTTTTAAGTCGTTATGCCTTTGGTTCTAAAGTTCCTATGGAAGGTTTTGAGGAGGTTGCATTACAAGCACTAGAATATTGTCAAGGACATCCTCTCGCACTTGTATTGTTGGCTTCTTCTCTTTCCAATGACAATACGATATCATATTGGAAAAGTCGATTGAAGTTGTTGGATAAAGATTTTGATTCGAAACTTGAAAGTGTACTTATGACGAGTTATGACTCATTGCCATCTATCTTAGAGAAGGAGTTGTTTTTGCATATTGCATGTTTCTTTATCGGCAAAGACAAGGATTATCTCGTAAAGATATTGGAGCATGATTACGCTGCATTATCTGGGATTAAAACCCTATCCAACAGATGCCTTCTTTCTATTTCACCAAACAACATACTGATGATGCATCGGTTAGTTCAAGAGATGGGGAAAAGCATAGTTTTCCAAGAATCATTAAAATTCCCTACAAAACGTACTAGGGTATGGCTTAATAGCGACTCTTATAGAATATTAAGCAAAGGAGAGGTAAGCTGCTTCTTATATGTGTATGTTTAGGGGTGTGGTTGAGAACTTTTAGCTTTTAACTTTATTTTAAACAAAAATCCAAAACTTACTTCAAGTAGTTTTTAGGAGCTTTCAGTTTTTAACTAATTTAACATGTTTAAAAGCTAAACCAAACATGCTCTAAGAGTACTTTTACTTTCACACCACCCTATTTCAATTCATTTAGATCTACAATTATCTTTTTGTTTTTTTTTTTTAGGGTTCAGAAACAATAGAAGGTTTGGCACTTGATATGCAAATGCTAATGGCAGAGAAGCATGCATTCAAGGTAATACAGAATAACTAAAATTGAATATTTGGGTTTTGTTTCTTGTTTATGGTTTAGATCTGATTATTTTCTTAAATGAATTATCTATTTTGGATTTCATACTGTTTCATGTATATATTAATAAAAAAGAAGAGAAGTAAAAAGAAAGATGAAAAGCATGAAGAAATTTGTTTATGTTTAGAAAAGGTGGTTTTTTCTAATGTCCTAGTCAACGATGGTGTTACTTAGGATCCTTAAATTTCGTGAACTTATTAATGGATATGATGTAAGCTTACTATCCTTCTTCATGCTAAATCTGCAGTCATCAAACCTCACGACAGCTGCACTTCAAAAGATGGATAAACTAAAATTGCTGCAACTAAATTTTGTGCAACTCGATGGGTCCTACAAGAATTTTTCAGAAGATTTAAGATGGCTTTGCTGGTTTGGATTCCCTTTACGAACCCTACCCTCTGACTTATTCATGGGAAATATGGTGGCTATAGATATGAGCTATAGCAACTTGGAAGTATTCGAACCACCCATGGTAGGGAATTCGATTTAGCTTCTCAATTTTTGTAACTCATTTTGCTTACATATATAACTTGTTACTTTTGCAACAGGTTCTTCAATCACTGCATATTTTAAATCTTAAAGACTCCTACAATCTAATTGAAATCCGCAACATGTCCAGGATACCTCATCTCGAGACTTTGATTCTTTGGAACTGTCAAAGTCTGGTTCGTGTTTGTGAGACCATAGGAGAACTCACGAGTCTTGCACTACTGAACATGACAGGGTGTAAAAATCTGTGCAAAAGGGAGCAAACAAACCTGTTATTAAGGCTAGTAGCTTCTACTTTTGGTGGAGGAGTTTCAAATTCAGAACAAAAAACCTTTCCTTTCCCACATTCATTACACCAGTTGTTCCTCAAGGACTGTAATCTCGATTCTTTTCCTTTGAATTTCAGTGTTCAACCATCTTTGGAGTACTTGAATTTAGGCAATAGTCTGTTTGAGTTTCTTCCTACTTATAATCATCTTAAAAATCTTCGGGTCCTTGACTTGAGTTTATGCTCAAGGCTTAAATCGCTTATATCTCTCCCAAGTACACTTGCAGAATTGTATATATACTACTGTACGTCACTGGAGAAAATAAGTTTTGAATCACATCGATTCACATTGCAAGAGTTGGGGTATGAAGGTTGTATTAGTTTGTGTGAAATAGAAGGCTTTATCAAATTGGTGCCTGTTGCAAAACTTGAAGATAATGATTTGGGACACATGAAGTGGCTAAAAGAATATCAAAATCAAGAGGTGTCCCTGATTGGTGATGATGAGCTAACCAAAGGCAGAAGCTCTTTTCTCCAGGTTAGTTGTTTTTAATTTCTTTTCTCCCAAACACAATCACAAGCAAAAACTGATTATGTACATATGTGTGTGTGACTACAGATGCTATATGAGTTTGATATAATGAGCACATCTCTACCAGACATAACGGATCCAAACATGAAGCCTACGTATATATCAGAATTATCGTCTTTGTCCTTTGATATGTCTTCGTGTCCCAAGAATAGGAGGCTTAAAGGGCTTGATATAACTTTCAAATACACAACAATATCAGGTGATGACGATTGGGCATGGTTCTGTAAAATCAATACGAACAATGGTGTTGAGTTGATGTACAATCCCAAAGTCTTTGGCAAAATCGATTCTGATAAAGTTGGTATATGGTTTAGTTATTGGCCAATTGGAAACACATTGAACACTGGTGATAAAGTTAATGTCACGATTGTTGTGATGAGTGGATTGGAGGTACACGAATGTGGTGTGAGACTTGTTTACGCTAATGAAACAGAAACCTTAGAAAATAACATGGGATGGATAGAAACTCTTGGAGGAGATTTGTCTGGATTTCAACTAAGCACAGGAGCATACTATCTTTGTCGTCGTGATTTCTTTGGGTTAATGGAGGTTGGCAGACTGATTCCTGACTGGTTTAGGGTTTTAGTTGACGATAATACCATTGACTATACTGGTATTAATTCTGTGAATTGTAGTTAGATTTATATATGCTAATAGAGAAAGTTCATCTTACGACACCAATCTTGTTACAGAGGTACGAGGATGGAGAAAGACAGGTCGACCTAAGCAGTTAAATCCCTCATTTACAGAGTTGGGAACTGTTAGATGCATCATCGATGGTCCTGAACCGGTAAGATGTTTTTTTTTTTTTTTTTTTTTTTCCGCATCAATTCATTAATGAACAATATGAAGAGCGACATATTACATAATAACGGTTGGTTTTGCGGATCTGACTATTGTGTTTATGAAAATCAAATAGGAGGAAATTTACAAGATTCGAAAAATATCTTTTTTAGATAAAACTTTGAAGTTGACATCAAGGATATTTGGGGAGACAAGGAAATCTGCCACATCCTTTAAATCTAGTTATACAGCAAAAAAGGTGATTGGACATTAAGTTTAGTGGATAAAAGAAAAGAGTTTTGACTTTTCCTTGTGTTGGACATTAACTCACACCCATCAATGTACACATTTACAACCTACAGGCTGAGGACAAATCTGAAGAAACATTTGATGAAAATGAAGATGCAGACCTACAGTTTGAGGACATGTCTGAAGAATCATATGATGAAAGTGAACATTTAGACCTTTCATTAAGTGATTTGGATGAGAGAGCAGAAGCTTTTATATATAACTTTCGTAAACAACTAGAAAAGGTGATTAAACGTTTATATTGCTTGGTAGATAGAATTGAGGAGTTTAATCTTTCCTAATATATGAGTATATGTTATTCATCTTAAACTTATAAATCTGCAGAAGACATTTAATGGAGTTTGCCTATACTTTCACTCTACAACTTAATTGTCATGTCTTGAAAACATAACCTGGCTATTGTTGATGTCGTGATTTATTCAGGAAAAAGGTGAGAGTTCGAGCATGTATAAAGCCTTTGTTCCTAATGAGAATCAGGAGTCTACTTCAAGCTCACATGGGGAAAAACTGAAATCTCTAACAACAGATGATGGTAGTCGCCAGATGAAGGTAATTTCGACATTAACTAATAACTATACCCTACATTTTATTTCCAATATGTTACTATGAAGCAATATTGTCTAGTGAATCTTCAACTGTTGGGACATGTAACATCAAACATGATTGATAACAATTAAGTATATTATCAGGTTCTATATATTTCTCTGATGATTCTACTGTACATTCCAGAAAATTGTGCTGGAAGTCAACTTAGGCAGCCAAAGTCAAAAACAGAAGGTGATAAATGCGTTATCTGGACTTGAGGGCATTGAAACAATCCATGTGGATACCGAAGATGGGAGATTAACTGTTACTGGGGATGTTGATCCTGAGGTTGTTCTTATATGTGTGAGGAAGATTGAGATGGCAAATCTCATAAGTGTTGCACGTGCAACATAATATATAAACTGAGAGATTCCATGCTGTCATTTCTGATCGATTATATCCTGCTGCTGCTCATTTCAACAATTGCTATACATACATATATAAAGTTCCTCTACAATTTTCATTGTATCTGGTTTGCATCAGAAGAGATACATGTTCATGACTGTGAGTCAAGTTCTTGTATATTCGTACAAGTCCATTACCGTTTATTCATTATATTTCTTTTTTGGACTAACGGATGTTAACTTTAGGGACCAAAACCATTTCAAAAGGACTATTTTACAAGTTAGAAACTTTTTTGAACTTTAGTTAAAGAAAAAGGCAAACAACGGGGACATGATATGATGAAAACCGTTGACAGGGGAAAGAAGGTCAAATCCTCTAAGTATAAAAATAAATAAACACATGTGTCAAGTATCTCTATCGAAAGTATACAAGGCATAAAGAAAACCCTTGAGGTTGAAAAAAATAAACACAATGAACAAATACAAACAAAAACAAAAACTTTGAAAGAGCAAGAAAAGAAAAGGAAAAACGTGAAAAAGAAGAAGAATGCTAAAATTTTAAATGATCAAATTGATTGGAAATAGAGTTATCAATTATGATTGAACAATAAAGAAATTGTATGCGAAACAACTCAATATGTTTTTAAATAATGACATTATTTTGTTGTGTATTTTATCAATTACTATAGTAGATCAAAATATCTCGTTGTGTAAATGATTTTTTTTCGGGGCTTTGAAAAATGAGAAAAGTAATACAATGATAGTCTTCTGATTTGATATGAGTAAGACGACCTCCAAATGAAAGATTATTTTGCCTTCGAACTATTCAACTTGGATTGAAAACGATTAACAATGAGATTTCAATTTTTGGAAAGTACCATGTTACCACCAATCAAGAACTCGATGTCATATAATTTGCCTTCATGAACATTCACTTTCAACCCGGATGTTAGGTAGAATCATCTATGAATCCAAGTTATTTTGATTGTATTAAGGATGACCTAATGAACATAAACTTATCAATATATATTTAGTGTGACCCCGGTTGTCCATTATTAGGAAGAGAAATAGTTGAAACATGGGTTTTTGCATGCTACTCGCACACCTACCTTAAGTCCTTCCAAAACAAAAAGATAAATAAAAATTAAGTCCATCCAAAATAAAAGGATAAATAAAAATTAAGTACTTCCAAAACAAAATGATAAATAAGAATGGAGAAAATGGGGCACCTTACCTAACAAAAACAAAGTTTTTCCGGAAAGCTACCCATAATCCATTTTCTTCATTTGTCTCCCAAAGCTATTTGTTCCATTGCAAAGTCTAGAAAACCCCAATTAATAGAGTAAAATGTCTTATCAAAATCCATTTTTAATAGCATTGATTTTTTTTCTTAGTTTTTTATCCACGAATAAAGTTCATTGGTGATAATAAACCATCATTCCTTCAATGTAAGACGGTTGGTCACATGGGACTGTGGGGGTATTGCAACATCCCTAAAATGACTGTTTATATATATATATATATATATATATATATATATATATATATATATATATATATATATATATGTTTGGGGAATATGTGGCTGTTATGTACCTAATATTATGTATAGAACCATAAAAAACTACATAGTTTTAACAAAATACAATCAAATATCTCTACCATCTTTCTTGCATCCTCTTTTAGAGCTTATGATAGGCTTTGTACATATCTTTTATGGAGTTTTAAAACTTTAATTTTGTACCATAAAACGTCTATAAGAATACTTTACCAACTATCTGTAGGTCTTTATATTGAAATTTAATATAGAAAACTATAGTGAAAGATTGAAAGTGTTCATTAAAAAACCCAATAAACCTCTTTCTATAACCCATAAAAAAGAATAATGCAAGTATACCTAAGGTAGATGTCGTATTAAGTTATGAAGCCTACTAGAGGTTTAATAAAAATAATGTGACAACCCGAAAATTTCTACCTTGAAAGTCAATTCAATCAATCGAAAGTCAGACTTGTTTCTATTGCCTTTAGCCTTGTTTAGGGTTTGTTTGAGAGTTCTAAGCCTAGTACACTCAAGGTTTGTGTGTTAGGAAGTGTTAGCTTGAGTTCTTTAAGTTGCAATTGAGCCGAAAACACCATCAAAAGGAGTTCACGAACCTATGAAGGTTCATAGCCGTGAACAACTTTCATATATATAGGAAATTGGCTCATTTTCTTCACTTTTTCAACTCCTTCAACCCTAGCCGTGAACACAACCCATTCTCTCTCAACTTCTTCAACGGTGAACACTACTCAAAGCTACCAAAACGTAAGTATCTCTTCTATCTTCTTGTTGTCCATTAGAAACACTAAGATTCCACTTTGAAACAACACTTCAATGCATGATCTTCAAGAGTTCACGGCCGTGAACCCTTCATGGGGCCGTGAACCCTTCATAGATTCATGCATGGGCCGTGATCACTTCATCCATGACCGTGAACCCTTCAAAGGATCACGGTTGGTCCATGAACACATCATGTGTTCTATGGTCGTGAACCCTCCTAAGGCCGTGAACAATCCCTTGTTTGGCCGTGAACTCCTTTCATTCAATCACATGTGATTCTAACACTCCATTATGAGTGTTTCCTAGTTCCTAAGGTTGTTTCCCTTACATTTTAGTGGTTATAAACACTAATTACATGCCAATATATGCCATTATATGTCATTTAGGACTCATTTGTGTCTCGGAACTTCATTCGTGGAACTTCTCATCCTTAATCGAATCTTCAATTGAATCACCCACATAAGGTGAGTTCATACCCCTATAATCTATCTTTTAAATGTTTTTAAATGCTTTTAAGGGGGGGGGGATACAAGTTGAACACAATGATATTGTGTAAATATTTACCTGTGATAACCATCACATTAAAAGATTTCTTATGCTTTAGTAAGTGATCAAATCAATTCATAAACTCTTTTTAAAGATGTTAGTTTGTTGTTTATAAAACTTCATTCTTAAAGTACATGCTTAACTCAATAGATAAACGAGTCTTTTCTACAAATCAGGGACAGTTCAAAACAAACATACTAGTAAACTATAATCGGTATAGTTTAGGGGTTCAGTTCATACTATAACTAGAACATGGAGGAACATACTATAACTAGAACAGGGAGGAACATACTATAACAAAACAGAAAGGAACATACTATAACAAGAAAAAGATAATACTAATGTGAAACCACTACTTCACGGCATAGCAATATACTTGTTATGTCGTGTTTTGTAACCAGAGTCTCCTGGAGGGAGAACGGGCATTGTGTGTATAGATCTATTCGGGACTGAAAATCCCGCATCCCGACTGTTCGCTACAGTTTGGCCGGCAGGCCAAAGGGTGACAAATGTCACATTAGTTTCGACGCCAGCAGGTCGTCGTGTTAAATACTAGTCAATCAGCATGGTTATAACCACATCACATTTTACCTTAATTAAACTTATTGGTTTTAAGGTAGTTAGTACTTCAGTAGTTATTTTATACAATACTATTGTATACTTTCATTTTCCCATTACATTTATATAGTGATATTCTCACATAAAAGGTAATGCAAACTATTTTCTATTAAAGATAGTCATAAAACTTGGGAAAACATACATTCTTACGAGAGAACAAACAAACAAAACAATTGGGTCTTAGTACATTCAATTAGAAGGGGGCCTATAATGCTAACTTTATGATTCCTTGGCGGATACATTAGGGATATATATTAATCGGATCCGACAGACAGTAGGATGTGTGCTTTCCGCTTCATTTCCTGTTCCTTGTTTGGTTGTGGGCTTAGAGCACATTTACACAATCTACTATCTATTCGATCTTAGCTATATATATCATGTATACACCAGGTAATCATAGGGAGTAACAGGTATGGGTCAGTTCTGAAGGGTTTTGAGCATCCTAACACTCCTATGGTGTACATGCAACCCTAGAAACATTGGATCTATGTTTTACTATGAATACATGCAAATTTGTTTTTCCAAGGTTCATAACCTATCTAGCATGGCATGGGGAACTTTAAACAAAAAGCTAGATGAATTACATACCTTTCAATAGTGAGTTGATTCCTTGGAGTTTGAGAGCCAAGCACCAATAATGTGGATGCCTCAAATGGAAGTCACAAATCAACACAAACTTTGGAAAAACTATGAGAGTGTATGTTTGCTTGTAGAAATCGGCCACCTTCTTACACACACACTTAGTAGTGCCATTTCAAGCATCATAAGCTCCTTTATATAGTGTGGGGAATTAGGGTTACATCCATGTAAACCCTAATACCCATGACTCTTCCTTTCCAAGGATCCATGGGTTAAAAGCTCCATGGACTATCCATGGACTCCCATGCATGCCAAGTCCATTCCAAATGAGTATTAGCCCACACTTATATAAATACAAGAGCCCATATTTAATTAGTCATCTTTTTGATCACCAAATTAATTCTAAATTAGTTTATGATCAAATACTAATTAAATAATATGATTTCATATTAATATATTATAACTTATAATATATTAATAAATCATAAACATACAATTCTCAAAGGTTTAACCATACAATAGTTCGGGTGAAGTGCAACCCAAATGGACCATGTCGGGTCGGGTCAAGTATATACCAAATAAAGTTATGGACTTAGACACCTTATCCAACAGTCCCCCACTTGGATAAGTCTAATAACTATATTTGTCTATATTACTTCAGGAACCAACGGACAATCGTAGCTCTTAAAACTCTGTTGAACTATGAAGCGCCATTTTAGATAAGTGATCATATAATCCTCTGTTCTCAAGATATCAACCGGACAAATACATGGAACAACGTCGTACTTATTGTCCAGCAGTTTGTTTCCCGATTTCCGATTTGTTTGACATAGAACTAAATTGAACACATCAATTAGGTTCTGACCTGGCCCGGTACCTAGGTCAAAACAAAATCATCGAGGGGCCCATATATCGCTTCTAATCCTCCAAGGACTAAAAGGAACAGATAAACTTCGACTCATATACTTGTTCTACTACTTGTTGAATTATACACAAAGGCACGTTTTATAACATCAAGTTACTGATGCGTTTTCATTCAATCAATGCACAACCAACTCATAGGCAACAACTCATATCTCTAGGTTTGAAGACTTATATGATATTACCGTCTCACGATCACTCGAGATAAATTCCATGAAGTGATGCAAGTGAGCGTGGGTTTATTCCAATACTCAGAACTTATGAGCACTCGTGAATGTTGTAGCAACCATTTCTATGGCTAAACACCTTTAGTCATCTACAAGCCCAATTCATGACAGTCTTAATTCATACCTACTTCCGACGTATGACCGACTGTGGAAATTTGAATAAAGTAATTTATTCTGGAAGTCAAAACATGCAAAGCTGAAACAATAGTAAATAATTGACAAAAGACAGTAACACCTTACTCATAAATAAACACACCTTTTATTCATCATCAAATGTCGATTACATTTTACAAGTTTCAGAGATAGCTATCTAATCTGTAAAAGTAATATCATCCTTCAGCCCGATGCGCCTCGCATGTTGTAAATGCCTAACCCTCGTCAGTCCCTTCGTGAGGGGATCTGCAGGATTCTCTTCTGATGATACCCTCTTTGCCACGAGGAGTCCTTCTTCTATCTTATGTCTTATGAAGTGATATTTTCTGTCAATGTGTCTGGATCTGCCATGATCTCTCGGTTCCTTGGCTAAGGCAACCGCACTATTGCTGTCACAGAAAATCTCCATATGCTCCTTAATAGCTGGTACAACTCCAAGGTCTCCGATGAAGTTCTTCAGCCATATCGCCTCCTTTGCCGCTTCACTCGCTGCTATGTACTCTGATTCACAGGTCGAATCAGCTACCGTCTCCTACTTGGAACTCTTCCAAGTGATTGCCCCTCAATTTAGAGTAAAGACCCAGCCCGACTGAGAGCGGAAGTTATCCCTATCAGTCTGAAAGCTAGCATCACTATACCCTACTACTCTCAAGTCATCACTCCCACCAAGGGTAAGGATCCAATCCTTAGTCCTCCGCAGGTACTTGAGAATATTCTTTACCGCAGTCCAGTGAGCCTTGCCAGGGTTCCCTTGATATCTGCTGACCATGCTCAAAGCGAAGGCCACATCAGGGCGGGTACAAGTCATATCATACATGATCGAGCCAATAGTGGAAACATATGGTAATCGACTCATCTCAGCTATCTCAGCCTCTGTACTTGGGCTCTGAGCCTTGGTCAGTTTGGCATTGCTTTGGATCGGTAATTCTCCTTTCTTGGAATTTTGCATGTTGAACCTTTTCAACACCTTATCCAAGTAGGTACTCTGACTAAGTCCAATTAGTCTTTTACTCTTGTCTCTTAATATCCTTATCCCTAGGATATAGGCAGCCTCTCCAAGGTCCTTCATAGCAAAACACTTCCCAATCCAGGACTTCACCTCCTGCAAGATTGGGATGTCAATTCCTATGAGCAGTATGTCATCCACATACAGCACCAAGAAGCTAACTATACTCCCACTAGCTCTGACATATACATAGGACTCATCTTCACTTCTCGAGAAGCCAAACTCTTTGACTTTCTCATCGAAACAAAGATTCCATCTGTGAGGTGTTTGTTTCAATCCATAGATGGATTTTTCAAGCTTACACACTCTATTAGGATACTCTGTACTGACAAAACCCTTTGGCTGACTCATGTAAACATCCTCAGCTAACTTCCCATTAAGGAAAGCAGTTTTGACATCCATTTGCCATATTTCATAGTCATGAAATGCAGCAATGGCTAACATAACCCTAATAGACTTAATCTTTGCTACTGGTGAAAAGGTCTCATCATAATCAACTCCCGGAGTTTGAGAAAAGCCCTTTGCAACCAGTCGTGCCTTATAAGTGTGTACATTACCATCCATTTCGGTCTTCTTCTTGAAGATCCATTTGCACCCGACTGTCTTACGACCTGGTACATTGTCAACCAAGTTCCAAACATGATTGTCATACATGGACTGTATCTCGCTGTTCATAGCCTCTTTCCATTTAGCAGCCTCAGGGCCTGCCATGGCTTCCGTGTAGCTGTTAGGTTCATCCAGATTTACCAGTGTACTATCACTGATAAGTGTATCACCTTCCGCAGTAATATGGAAACCATAGTAATGCTCGGGTGCATTCCTAACTCTCGTGGAACGCCTTAGACGTACAGACTCGTCAATAGGATCAACAGGAGTTTCCTCCTCAGGTTGATTGCTAGGGTTTGAGGTTCCTTCACCACTTGACTCTTGAATTTATTCAAGGTTAATTTGCCTCCCACTATTTCCTTGGCTCATGAACTCTCTTTCACGAAAGACCCCTCTCCTTGCCACAAAGACCACATTCTCACTGGGTCTGTAGAAGAGGTAACCAAAGGATTTATGTGGATAGCCGATGAAAATACACCTCTCACTTCGAGGTTCGAGCTTATCGTGAGTCGCGCGCCTCACAAAAGCCTCGCAACCCTAAATCTTGATGTGGTCAAAGTTGGGAACTTTCCCAGTCCACATCTCATGAGGTGTTTTGGCAACCTTCTTTGTAGGGACTAGATTAAGGATATGGGCGGCAGTCTCTAAGGCATACCCCCAAAAAGAGATTGGTAGCGAAGCTCGACTCATCATGGAATGAACCATGTCCAACAAGGTCCGATTACGCCTCTCAGCCACACCATTCAGTTGTGGTGTCCTGGGAGGTGTCAATTGTGAGACAATCCCACACTCCTTAATATAGTCGAGGAACTCTGTACTAAGATACTCACCACCTCGATCGGATCGAAGCATCTTAATGTTCCTGCCCAATTGATTTTCTACTTCCATTTTAAACTCTTTAAACCTTTCAAAAGTCTCTGACTTATGCTTGATTAAGTAGACATAATCATATCTACTATAGTCATCAGTAAAAGTCAGATAATAACGATTAGCATCCCTTGTGGCAGTTTTGAAGGGTCTACATACATCACTATGTATACGGTCCAACAAAACCTCACCCCTATCACAAGTACTAGTGAAGGGTGATTTTGTTATTTTCCCAAGCAAACAAGATTCACAACTATCATCTGACTTTAGGTCAAATGATTCCAGGACTCCATCCTTTTGGAGTTTGCCTATGCGTTTCTTGCTTACATGTCCAAGACGACAATGCCACAAAGATGCTTTATCCAAGCTAGTAGAGGAATCAATACACAACACATTATTTCCTAGGTTATCTACAACCGCCACAGTTTCATACACACCATCACAAGGTAATGCTTTAAAATAAAGAACATTATTAAAGAAAGCATTAATACTACCACATTCATTATCAAACGAAATGGTAAACCCTTGTTTGTACAAACCATGAAAAGAAATAATATTCCTCGCCATTTCAGACGAGTAAACACATTTATTTAAATCTAACTTTAACCCACTACTTAGCAACAAAGTATAAACTCCAATATTGGTAACATGTGAAGCCTTGATATTCCCTATGATTAAGTTCATCTTCCCGTGCTCCACATCCTCACTTCTTTTTTGGCCCTGCAAATCAGAACATATGTGAATACCACAACCTGTATCAAGGACCCAAGAGTTAGAATATGGTGAGTTATTAGACAATATAGTGTAAATACCTGCATGGGATGGTTTCACTTTCCCATCCTTGACATCCTGCAAGTACTTTGGGTAGTTTCGCTTCCAGTTCCCCTTATTCTGGCAATAGAAGCAATCAACATCCTTAGGGATGGCAGAAGGAGTAGCAGAACCACCTTTGGTTCCACTTGATGAGGAGCCATCAAGAGACTTTCCCTTGGTACCCTTCGAAGGGTGCTTCCTCTTCTTTCCTTTGCCTTGCCCGATAACCAAAACAGGGGTTGCTGTAGGAGTAGGAGAAACAACCGACTTACCTTTAAGACCACTTTCGGCGGTCTTCAGAAGTCCTTGAAGCTTGTTGAGTGTAACTTCCTCCTTGTTCATGTGGTATGTCATGCGGAATTGATCATAACACGAAGGTAAGGATTGCAAAATGATGTCAATTACCAACTCCTCGGGAAAGTTCACATTCAGTTTCAGCAAACGGTCCACATACCTTTGCATTTTCTTCATGTGGCCCGTGATGGGTTCACCATCCTTCATCCGGGTTGTTATAATGGAGGAGATTATTTCATACCGCTCTTGACAAGCACTCTGATGGTACCTTTCCATCAAGTCCTGGTGCATCTCAAAAGGGTAATAGTCCTCATAGGACTTTTGGAGCTCGGCTGTCATCGTGGCCATCATGATGCATGCCACTTTGGTGGCATCTCTTTCATGTGTCCTGTATTCAGCGATCTCCTCAGGAGTAGCAGTAGTTTCATCGAGTTCCTTAAGCTCCTTGTCGAGGACATATTCCTTGTCCTCATAACGAGTGACCATCCTGATGTTCCGGATCCAATCCATAAAGTTGGAACCATCGAAGATGACTCTCCCACAAAGGTTCATGAGAGAGAAGGAGCCGGTTGGGTTAGAACCAGATGCATTGTTGGAAGACATCTTAAAAGAGGAAAGACAAGTTTAGATTAGATATATAGAGTCCTTAATAAGACACCCAAATGTAATATTAAGGCTAGGACCCAACACAATATATTATAACTTAGAAGAGGGATGCCATAATCTAAGCTATAACATATTTGAAGGTAGGTGAATGACGATTCACCAATTTCCACCATGAAAACGAAATAAATTATTAGGTTTTAATTGGTTTTGAAATTCCTAGATTCTTTTGAGATTCATTTAACTTTTCAATGGCATGTTTCAATCTCGATTGTGCCCTTCAGGTTTTGTGACTGTGATGCCGAGGATCACAAAACAAGGTGTGAATAACCATGCAAATTCACTTGGTACCCTTAATATTATCACCTAATCAATGTGCCGGTTAACTACACGCGCTCCACCGATCTATGATAAACATTAAGTCACCCTTTGTTATCCTTACTAGTCCAAGTTAGTGTGCCGGTTAACCACACACGCTCCACTAACGACTTGGTAAGGTACAAAGTGTGAATTTCATGGGTTAGCACCATTTTCACATTTTCCTAAAGTAACTAAGATTGAGAATTTATAAAAACATTTAGTTACTTTATAATAATCATTATACTTTTAATGAGAATTAAATTCATTGTCCTACCCGTTCGGCTAACGACTCTCCACCAGTCAAGGAAGCGGTGGGTGAGAGTGGACACCCATTAAGTTGCCATTTTATAGGCAGCAACCTTATACCCCCCTTATAGACCGGCTTCGTGAATGAGGCCTACTAACGGTAAAACGACTTGATCTTATACATATATATAAATATTAACCATTAATCTTATAATAGTATAAGGGTTGAATTTTAACTTTTAAAATCCTAAGGGTTGGAATTAAAGTATTTTAAAGTGTGTGTGACTTTACAAATTCCAAAACTTGAGGGCAAGTTTTGAAACTATTCAAAACTTTTCATTTCATAACTTATGAGTTAATGGTTCATAAAAGTGAAGACTCTTCATTTTTATGTAACTTATGTGTTTTAAATGTACATTAAAGAAAGTGACCTTTGGAAATCCATAACTTGAGGACAAATTATGGATTCCATTAAAACACATAATTGATCAAGAAATAATCATTAAACAATTTAGCAAGTAATTCCTATGATCTAACAATAACTCATAAGAACATGAATATCATATCAAAACTTCAAGAATCATATGAACACATATAAAACATGGAATTTTGATATTAGCCATTGTAAATGGATTAGCATAACCATTACACCATCTAAAACAAGTTTTAAAAAACCAAAACAGTTTAGGGTAATGTTTCTAGTCCATTTCCAGCAGCAAAAGTCGAAAAACTGCAGTCAGAGCCTCCTACTCATCGAGTGCAGGAACCTACTCGACGAGTAGCATGAATTTGCACTTGGACTCGTCGAGTCCCCCCATGGACTCGGTGATTCCACTGTCCAGACAGGTCAATTTTTCGATTTTTCAACCGTTTGCATCAAGTATTCAAGAAAACAATCGTAGGCTCTGATACCACTGAAGGGTTTTGAGCATCCTAACACTCCTATGGTGTACATGCAACCCTAGAAACCTTGGATCTATGTTTTACTATGAATACATGAAAATTTGTTTTTCCAAGGTTCATAACCTATCTAGCATGGCATGGGGAACTTTAAACATAAAAGCTAGATGAATTACATACCTTTCAATAGTGAGTTGATTCCTTGGAGTTTGAGAGCCAAGCAACAATAATGTGGATGCCTCAAATGGAAGTCACAAATCACCACAAACTTTGGAAAAACTATGAGAGTGTATGTTTGCTTGTAGAAATCGGCCACCTTCTTACACACACACTTAGTAGTGCCATTTCAAGCATCATAAGCTCCTTTATATAGTGTGGGGAATTAGGGTTACATCCATGTAAACCCTAATACCCATGACTCTTCCTTTCCAAGGATCCATGGGTTAAAAGCTCCATGGACTATCCATGGACTCCCATGCATGCCAAGTCCATTCCAAATGAGTATTAGTCCACTCTTATATAAATACAAGAGCCCATATTTAATTAGTCATCTTTTTGATCACCAAATAACTTCTAAATTAATTTATGATCAAATACTAATTAAATAATATGATTTCATATTAATATATTATAACTTATAATATATTAATAAATCATAAACATACAATTCTCAAAGGTTTAACCATACAATAGTTCGGGTGAAGTGCAACCCAAATGGACCATGCCGGGTCGGGTCAAGTATATACCAAATAAAGTTATGGACTTAGACACCTTATCCAACAAGGTCATAGCATACAAATTCAGTATACCGCTTTCTAGTACAAAAACATACTTTTCAGATAGAACATTAAGTAGATGAAACTAGAAACTTATCTATAAAAGGTTTGATAACTTAAAGGACCTTAAATGGTTAATTCTCTAATACCTTACTTTATACATCAGGGTTATATATAATTAATATTTGATAGGCAGTGGGATGTGTGCTTTCCGCTTCATTTCCTGTTCCTTATTTGGTTGTGGGCTTAGGGTAGATTCACACATTCAACTGTCCGTTCGATATTAGATTACATATAGCTAGTATAAACTAAGTGATTATAGAAGGAATTATTGTGGTTACCATTTTTACTAAAGGAAATATATGATTTTCTTAAAGAATGTTTTCATCAAATATAAAGGAACTATTATAGTTAACTCCGTAAGTACCAAATGAATACGCCAGGGTTATATATAGTGAAGATCTAACAAACAATGGGATGTGTGACTTCCGCCTCATTTCATGTTCCTTGTTTGGTTGTGGGGTTAGGGCAGATTCACACAATCGATTGTCTGTTTACTATGGGTTTTATATAACTTGTATCCATTTAGTACTCATAGAAGGAATTGTAGAGTCATTTTTACTTATCATTTATCACATCAGAAAAGATAGGATTTTCTGGAGGAACAGGCGAACTTTTCTAAAAGAACTTACAGTTTACTTTTCATCACTAAAATACTTATGAACTCACCAGCTTAACTGCTGATCTACTCTTTCAAAATAACTTGTATTCTCAGGAAACTAGTAGGCAGGTACGCGTACTGGGATTTAGAAGATGGAGCATATAGCTTCATGTCTTGTTTTGTTATTTACTTTGGAGTTAATGTTTTGTGAATCTAATACATTGTAAACACTTTATTATTTATACAATGGTCATTGTTACTTTGATTACTATGATGCATGTGTTTTGATACTAAGCATGCCATCCTCCTCCCCCCGAACGTTTCCGCCGTTCCGGTTTGGGGGTGTGACAAATAACACATTCGAAATACATAGATATTGGGGATAAATTATGAAATCAAAAATAATATGAGTTCAATAGAATAGGAAGAAGCTAACAACAAAAGAAAATTGTGGTTTATTTTAATATAAAAGAAGTCACTTTTGATGGTTCTATACCCAACATTACATACATAACAACCATATATTCACTTTTCCATATATATATATATATATATATATATATATATATATATATATATATATATATATATATATATATATATATATATATATATATATATATATATATATATATATATTGAGACATCCCCTTTCTCACGGCCAGAAAAGACCGATTTTGTTTATGCTTTGTTTAAAAATCAGAGTAACATTTTAAATAAAAGTGTTGCGGAATTTGTTCCCAAAATAAAATATGATAAAGATTTATCAAAGCATTTCCGTAGAAATGTATTTCATTAAAAACCTCGGGATGTCATGTTCAATACAGATCAAAAGCATAAACAGTACAATATAAGCCTTACTACATTTATTCATATCTACAGGCCGTAATCTCTCATCCCAAACATCATATCTATGCTCGTGCGCCACTACCTGTAATACAAGAAACTGAGTGGGTCAGGCTTGGGAGCCTGGTGAGCACATAGGGTTTTCAACCCACAATAAATAAGTTTATTAATTTCATCAACCAACAATAACCCGATTACCCGTTCCCGTTATCCTCACATTACGTCCCTAAAACACCTATCATAAGGGACCTAGACTAAGGATCAACATCGGGATGGACACTACTGCCAAGGGGTTTCCTCAGCAATAAATGTCCTAAAGGCAACCATGAGGGGGATGGAGTACACCGGTGAACACATCGTTCACAAACACCTACAGGTTGCGAGCCTGCTAGCGTTCCACTGGACTGTCTAGAAGAGTCCGTGGTCGTCATCCATACTCCGCTAGATGACAGAATCAACAACAACAACATCGAGGCCTCTCATCATTTTATCACACATCGTCTTATTACATCTACCCATGTTTTACCCCAACATTTTTTTTGTATATATAAAATACATATACAGTTTAAATTATTTAAAACATGTATAAAAATCTTTCATCAGTATAGGCAGCAAGTATTCAGATAATATGCACACATAGCACGTAATTAATATAAAATACTTCATATCTATGTGTAAGATGAAAGTAACTATGCACTCACCTGATTAGGTGGTGACTCGGTACTCGAACAGCACTCTGTTATCTCAAAACAATTTTTCCTTGATCAAAACCTAGTATTAATATCACTAGCGTTTAGTTTTAACGTTAACCGCGACTAATTAATAGTCTGGCTATTATTATTATTATACAAGCGTTAAATAACACTCAATATATAAATAATAATAGCCCAAATAATTATTTTAAGGACCTAATAACATTACTATAATTATTTAAAAGTTATATTAAAAATTTCGTAGGCGTACCTTACTTACAGCGAGTTTTTCTTTCTCAAAACCGGGCTTCGCTGGAGCAGCGTTTCCGAGCCGAAAGGTTCTTTTCTTGGGAATCCGGGAGCCTCGGGACTTCCTTCGGGTGCTAGGGGGTTTACCTAGACTTTAGGGGCTCAAGGGAGCTTAGAGAGAGAGAGTTTAGAGAGAGAAAGTGGAAGAGGAAAGGTGTAAGAAATGAGAGAACCCAGCACTTCTATTTATAGTGAGTTGGGGCATGTGGTGGCCTTCTGGTGGTGCCACTTGTCCAAATTCTGGTGGTGTCACATGTCCAATTTCTGGTGGTGCCATGTGTCCAATTTCTGGTGGTGCCACATGTCCAATTTCTGGTGGTGCCATGTCACCCAATACCGCGTATCGGCCTCCCGTCTTAGAAAAATCATAACTCTCGCATACGAGCTCCGTTTTTGACGTTATTTATATCCACGCGAAGGCGGGAACGTAATCTACAACTTTCGTTTAGACTCCGTTGGCAAATTTTGAATTTATTTTAAAAGTTATATTTTTAACAGGCCGGGACAGGATTGGTCCGTTAAAAATTCATAACTTCTTCATCCGACGTCCGTTTTCGTCTGTCTTTTTATTGTTACGCCACAATTAAAGAGCTCTTCGATTCTCGTTTAGGTCGTGTCGGCTAAAAACTCGCTTTATCATAAATTCACTATTCACGCTTCCCGGTATCGTGCCGGTTCCGACGTGAAACTTCGTCGGGTCATAACTTCTTCGTTATAACTCGGATTTCGGCGTTCTTTATATCTCCGGAATCCTTGTTTTGACCACTACAACTTTATGTAAAGATATCGGGCTTATCTCATATTTTAATTTTGACGCTTATTTTTATTCTTTATTAATTATACATTTATAATTAAATAATAAGCACATAAATTCACAAAATACTCAAATATTTCATTTTTATTACATCAAAAGAGTTACAATAGTTGACCTACACTATTACATCGTCTAAAAATGCTTAGCCCCGAAACCCGGGCGTTACAATTCTCTCCCCCTTAGGATGATTCCGTCCCGGAATCATGCGTCAGCAAACAGATGCGGATAGCGACTCATCATGTCATCCTCTGTTTCCCAAGTGAGATTCGGCCCATTCGAATGTTTCCATCGGACTAGCACTAAGTCGATCATCTTGCGTCGTAACTTCTTAATCTTACGGTCAACAATTGCCTCGGGCTCTTCGATTAGCCTCTTATTCTCATCCATTCTTAACTCCGAGATCGGAATTATGTCGGGAACTTCTCCCGTGAATTTCCTCAGATAACATACATGGAAGGTGTTATGAATACCATCGAGTTCTTCGGGCAATTCCAGCTTGTAAGCTTGGTTCCCAATCTTCTGAAGAACTTTGAACGGTCCAATAAACCTTGGACTCAGCTTTCCTCGTTTCCCGAATCGTATAAGTCCTTTCCACAGTGAGACTTTAAGCAAAACGGAATCCCCAACTTCGAAGGTCATCAGTCGTCTTTTCTTGTCAGCATAGCTCTTCTGACGATCCTGAGCTGCTAACATCCTTTCCTTTATCACCTTCAGTTTCTCAGCAGTCTCATGGATTATCTCGGGGCCCATAAACTGCTTTTCTCCAGCCTCAAGCCAACAAGAAGGCGTATGACACTTTTGTCTGTACAAAGCTTGATAAGGTGCCATCTTGATGCTCGAGTGGAAACTGTTGTTGTAGGAAAATTCTACCAAAGGTAAGTGCTCATCCCAGTTACCTTGGAACTCGAGGGTACATGCTCTCAACATATCTTCAAGCGTTTGAATCGTTCTTTCACTCTGACCATCAGTCTGCGGATGGTAAGCTGTACTCAGACATAACTTCGTACCCAATTCCTCTTGTAGACTTCTCCAAAACCTTGACGTGAAACGACTATCACGATCCGATATAATTGTTAGAGGAACACCGTGAATTCTCACAATTTCCTTCACGTAAGCATTTGCAAGCTTATCCATAGACCACCTTTTATTGGCAGCTATGAAGTGTGCACTCTTTGTGAAACGATCCACGACCACCCAAATCATGTCGTGACCGTTCTTCGTCCTGGGTAGTTTAGTCACAAAATCCACGGTGATGTCTTCCCATTTACCCATGGGTACAGGTAAGGGTTCTAAACTCCCATATGGTTTCTGATGTTGTGCCTTAACTCTTGCACAAGTTACACACTCGGCCACATATTTCGCAACGTCGAGCTTCATCGTCGGCCACCAGTAGTAGGGTTTTAGGTCCCTATACATTTTAGTGCTACCGGGATGAATCGAGTACATGGTCTTGTGAGCTTCTTCCATCAGAAGATCTCTTATTCCTCCAGTCTTAGGTACCCAAATCCGGTCTTGGAATACCTTTAGTCCTTGACTGTTTGTACCGAACACTAATGTTTTTCCCAAACGTTCTTCTTTTCGGTCACTCTTCTTTGAAGCTTCTTCTTGAGCTTCCCTGATACTTTCCACAATGGTCGAGACAACTTCTATTCTCAACGCTCTTGGCCTTTTTCTTTCAAGGTTGACTTTTCGACTGAGAGCATCAGCGACAACGTTTGCTTTACCGGGGTGGTAAAGTATCTCACAGTCATAGTCCTTGAGTAATTCTAGCCAGCGTCGTTGCCTCATGTTCAATTCTTTCTGATTAAAGAGATATTGGAGACTCTTATGATCGGTGAAAAGTTTGCACTTCGTGCCATAGAGGTAATGCCTCCATATTTTTAGAGCGAAAACTACCGCCGCCAACTCCAAGTCATGAGTCGGGTAGTTCTTTTAATGTTCCTTCAACTGTCGAGACGCATATGCGATCACCTTTTCTCTTTGGGTCAAAACACAACCCAACCCAACACTAGACGCATCGCTATAAACAGCGAAGTCTTCAACTCCATTGGGTAGAGAAAGTATCGGTGCCTCACATAGTTTCTTCTTTAGCTTCTCGAATGCTTCTTTATGCTTATCACTCCAAGCATAGGTAGCTCCTTTGTGGGTTAACGCTGTTAATGGACTAGCGATTGAAGAAAATCCCTGGATAAACCTTCGGTAATATCCGGCTAATCCCAAAAAGCTTCGGATCTCCGTGGGACTTTTTGGTTGTTCCCACTTCATTACCGCTTCAATCTTTGCTGGATCGACCATTATCCCTTCTTGGTTGACCACGTGACCCAAGAATTGGACTTCTCGAATCCAAAAATCACATTTGGAGAATTTAGCATACAGCTTCTCCTTCTTCAAGACTTCTAACACTTCCCGCAAGTGTCTACCATGCTCTTCTTGGCTTTTTGAGTAAATCAGAATGTCATCTATGAACACTATCACATATTTATCAAGAAACGGATTACAAACCCTGTTCATTAAATCCATGAATGCTGCTGGAGCATTGGTTAGTCCAAACGACATAACCAAAAACTCGTAGTGTCCATATCGTGTTCTGAATGCAGTCTTCTCTATATCTTGCTCTCTTACCTTCAGCTGATGATATCCTGACCTTAGGTCGATCTTTGAAAAATAACTTGAACCTTGCAGTTGATCGAACAGGTCATCAATCCTTGGCAACGGATATCTATTCTTTTTTGTTGCCTTGTTCAGCTCTCTGTAATCAATACACATTCTCATACTTCCATCTTTCTTTTTCACGAATAACACCGGAGCTCCCCAGGGTGATGAACTAGGTATAATGAAACCTTTGTCCAATAACTCCTGAAGTTGCATCATCAGCTCCTTCATCTCCATCGGTGCTAATCGGTAAGGTGCTTTTGCTATTGGTGTCGTTCCTGGTAACAAGTCAATACAGAATTCTACTTGTCGATCAGGCGGTAATCCGGGAAGATCTTCGGGAAATACTTCCGGATAATCACACACGACAGGAATGCTCTGTATCACCTTCTTTTCCTTCTTAGCATCGATCACGAATGCTAAATATGATGTACATCCCTTGGTCAAACATTTTCTGGCTTTCATTAGAGAAATGATTCCAGAATTTACCCTGCGTTTGTCCCCATACACCATAAACGACTCTTTCCCAGGCGGGTTTACTTTTACGATCTTCTTTTTGCACAGTATTTCCGCATCATTGGTGCTAAGCCAATCCATTCCCAACACGATGTCGAAACCGTTAAGTTCGATAGGCAATAATTCCTCGTGAAACTTATTCCCGTTCAAATCAATTAAGATGTTTTTCATACGATGGCTAACATGTACAAACTTGCCACTAGCAACTTCGACTAATAAGGCATTATCTAGTCTATCGACAGGCAAAGCTAGCTTTCTACCAAATTCATGCGAAATAAAGGAGTAGTTGGCTCCAGAATCAAATAAAATTTGGGCATGCAATTTGTTTACGAGAAAGGTACCTGAAGCGACATCAGCTTCTTCCTTAGCAGCTTCCAGTGTCATCTGGAAGGCTCTAGCCTTCGGCTTTGGTGGAATGTTGGGTCTTCCTGCTTCCTTCTTCTTCGGGCAGTCCCTCGAAATGTGCCCCTCCTCGTTGCACTCATAACAGACCTTCTTAGTGAATGTGTATTCATTGGCATAGTGCCCAGGCTTCCCACATTTGAAACAAGTGACCCCTCCGTCGCACTTCCCAGAGTGCTTCTTCTTGCACTTGTCACACCACTTCACTTCGCCTCCTCCACCTCCTTTCGAACTAGACTTTGAGAATTTACCCTTTTTGCTGGACCCCGAGGGTCCGTCAAACTTCCTCTTCTCACCAACCTCTGACCTTTCCAGACCTTTCTCCCTGATCTGGGTCTCAACATTTCTGGCAGCCCAGATGGTGGCTTTCAACGTGGTTGCTTGCTTAACCATTGGACCATAGTCCGCTGGTAGTCCAAGGGCAAACTTATTGACCTTTGAAAGTTCTGTTGGAACTAGCTATGGGATAAGCTTCATTTTCTCCGTGAAACTTGCAGCGTATTCAGCAACGCTCATCTTTCCCTTCTTCAAATTCTGAAACTCGTTATTGATTTCCAGTAGGTCCTGCTCTGAGCAGTATTGCAGTTTCAGTTGTTCCACAAAATCTTCCCAAGACATTTTACTCGCTTCTCCCTTGGGCATAGAATCAGCTAACAGCTTCCACCAACTCAACACGCCAGATTTCAACAACGGGATCGCAAGAGCGGTCTTCTGCCTGTTGCTGCATTCGCAACTTTCAAACATTGTCTCCATCTTGGAGATCCAATCCATAATTTGCACCGGCGTCGGGCTTCCGGATAGACACGGTGGCTTAGGCGCCATAAAATCCTTGTATTTACATCCTCTTCCATCATTTCCTCCATTACGATTGCCTTGTCTAACAATTTGTGGGTTGTCTTGACCAACGGTACCACTGAAGTTTCCACCTTCCGATGGCCCTCCATTCACTTCGGGCTCTTCAACTTGGATTGAAAGTTCTTCACGATTTTGTCGAAGCAGACGTCTAGTTTCTTCCATCTGATTATCCAACATCGCCTGAATCATCAATTGTACACCAGCCATCGTTACTGGCTCAGGTGTTGCAGCTACAACAGGTATTTGCTCAATTACAGGTGGTCGATTCCTGTTTTCGTTTGCGTTTCCAGCTCCACTGCGGGTTCTTGCCATTTTGATCTATACACCGAATAAGGTGAATTTAGATCTTTATTCAGGATAGACGTTTAAATCATCCTTATCTCTCCGAAACGTTTACATGTTAGTTCTAATATCGTAGTTGTACGTTTAGAATCCTAAACACATAAGGTTTCCAGATCCGGTCGGCAACAGACCATAGATCCGAACAAATAACAGCATATAAGGCATAAATCATTTAGCACATAAAAACATTTTAGGCACAATTCCTAAAATAAGCTAGTGCTCACACCTCACAATCATTGCTTAGCATTCTAAGTTTAAGTCTAGAAATCCTACAAATTCCTAGTTCGCTTAAACTAATGCTCTGATACCAACTGAGACATCCCCTTTTTCACGGCCAGAAAAGACCGATTTTGTTTATGCTTTGTTTAAAAATAAGAGTAACATTTTAAATAAAAGTGTTGCGGAATTTGTTCCCAAAATAAAATATGATAAAGATTTATCAAAGCATTTTCGTAGAAATGTATTTCATTAAAAACCTCGGGATGTCATGTTCAATACAGATCAAAAGCATAAACAGTACAATATAAGCCTTACTACATTTATTCATATCTACAGGCCTATATCCGTAATCTCTCATCCCAAACATCATATCTATGCTCGTGCGCCACTACCTGTAATACAAGAAACTGAGTGGGTCAGGCTTGGGAGCCTGGTGAGCACATAGGGTTTTCAACCCACAATAAATAAGTTTATTAATTTCATCAACCAACAATAACCCGATTACCCGTTCCCGTTATCCTCACATTACGTCCCTAAAACACTTATCATAAGGGACCTAGACTAAGGATCAACATCGGGATAAACACTACTGCCAAGGGGTTTCCTCAGCAATAAATGTCCTAAAGGCAACCATGAGGGGGATGGAGTACACCGGTGAACACATCGTTCACAAACACCTACAGGTTGCGAGCCTGCTAGCGTTCCACTAGACTGTCTAGAAGAGTCCGTGGTCGTCATCCATACTCCGCTAGATGACAGAATCAACAACAACAACATCGATGCCTCTCATCATTTTATCACACATCGTCTTATTACATCTACCCATGTTTTACCCCAACATTTTTTTTGTAGATATAAAATACATATACAGTTTAAATTATTTAAAACATGTATAAAAATCTTTCATCAGTATAGGCAGCAAGTATTCAGATAATATGCACACATAGCACGTAATTAATATAAAATATTTCATATCTATGTGTAAGATGAAAGTAACTATGCACTCACCTGATTAGGTGGTGACTCGGTACTCGAACAGCACTCCGTTATCTCAAAACAATTTTTTCTTGATCAAAACCTAGTATTAATACCACTAGCGTTTAGTTTTAACGTTAACCGCGACTAATTAATAGTCTGGCTATTATTATTATTATACAAGCGTTAAATAACACTCAATATATAAATAATAATAGCCCAAATAATTATTTTAAGGACCTAATAACATTACTATAATTATTTAAAAGTTATATTAAAAATTTCGTAGGCGTACCTTACTTACAACGGGTTTTTTTTTCTCAAAACCGGGATTCGCTGGAGCAGCGTTTCCGAGCCGAAAGGTTCTTTTCTCAGGACTCAGGGAGCCTCGGGACTTCCTTCGGGTGCTAGGGGGTTTACATAGACTTTAGGGGCTCAAGGGAGCTTAGAGAGAGAGAGTTTAGAGAGAGAAAGTGGAAGAGGAAAGGTGTAAGAAATGAGAGAACCCAACACTTCTATTTATAGTGAGTTAGGGCATGTGGTGGCCTTCTGGTGGTGCCACTTGTCCAAATTCTAGTGGTGTCACATGTCCAATTTCTGGTGGTGCCATGTGTCCAATTTCTGGTGGTGCCACATGTCCAATTTCTGGTGGTGCCATGTCACCCAATACCGCGTATCGGCCTCCCGTCTTAGAAAAATCATAACTCTCGCATACGAGCTCCGTTTTTGACGTTATTTATATCCACGCGAAGGCGGGAACGTAATCTACAACTTTCGTTTAGACTCCGTTGGCAAATTTTGAATTTATTTTAAAAGTTATATTTTTAACAGGCCGGGACATGATTGGTCCGTTAAAAATTCATAACTTCTTCATCCGACGTCCGTTTTCGTCTGTCTTTTTATTGTTACGCCACAATTAAAGAGCTCTTCGATTGTCGTTTAGGTCGTGTCGGCTAAAAACTCGCTTTATCATAAATTCACTATTCACGCTTCCCGGTATCGTGCCGGTTCCGACGTGAAACTTCGTCGGGTCATAACTTCTTCGTTATAACTCGGATTTCGGCGTTCTTTATATCTCCGGAATCCTTGTTTTGACCACTACAACTTTATGTAAAGATATCGGGCTTATCTCATATTTTAATTTTGACGCTTATTTTTATTCTTTATTAATTATACATTTATAATTAAATAATAAGCACATAAATTCACAAAATACTCAAATATTTCATTTTTATTACATCAAAAGAGTTACAATAGTTGACCTACACTATTACATCGTCTAAAAATGCTTAGCCCCGAAACCCGGGCGTTATATATATATATATATATATATATATATATATATATATATATATATATATATATATATATACTTAGGTTCAAATGAGAACAATAATATAATTGAGAACGCGAGAACAAATGTGAGCCACTAATTTTTATTTAGTTAAAAGAATTTTCATTTAGTCTTTTTAATTTAGTTTTTATTTATGTATAGTTTATTAATCATATATGTTCTTAGGGCATCCACAATAGGAGTGCAATAAGAGTTCAATGGATTATATTTCAATATAATATGGAAGAGAGAGAGTATAGATTTCAATATTCATTGAACGGTTGAATGGATTTCTAATGCAAATTTATTGACTTTTTAAGAATTGACTTGAAAATATACATTCTCTCTCCTACTTGGCACCCTATTCAACTCTCCATGAGCTGAATGGAGTGTATGCTATTAATAGCATCTCTTTCACTTCGGACCATCACAGTAACCACCCAAGCACCGCTGAATCACCTGACCTCTGCCGAATTCACCGAACCACCAATTGTCGTTGGAATCACAGAACCACCAAACATCCTGCACTCGTACCCACGCCGAAAACTACATGTCTTGCTACCTACGTCTCTTATCACATCTTCGATTTTCTTGTCAACACCTCCCTCCACCTCACTCGTCCCTCATCATAAACCACTTTCATCTTGTCACACCCCCGAACCACGACGGCGGAAACGTCCGGGGGCAGATGACGTCATGTATAGTATCATAACAATTGAATAGTAATGAAACATAGCAATACAAACATTCATACATTTAGATTTAGATTATTACATTGTTTACAAACACAATTGCTCGAAAGTCGAATACAATTAACTGAAAAGTAAATAACGTGAATAACGATGCCGGTCCTTAAGAAGGGTTGAGTACCTGCCTGCTAGATCCCTGATAATACAAGTCGTTTTGAAAAGTGTCAACTATAAAGTTGGTGATTTCATAAGCATTTTTATAAGAAATCTTTGAAATATCACTGTTCATAGTAAGTTGTAAAATTCCAGAAAATCCAATATTTTCTTAAAAAAATAGTTTGCGAGTCTCGTTCCAAAATCGTGTATAATTGCATGCATGTTCTTTGGTTTCCCTTTTGTTTGTTATCGAAAAGAAAGTGTTCCCAGAAAATCCTATATTTTCTGTATATAAAAATGTTGTGGTCTTAAAACCCTAAGACCGAAGCTGTGAAATTAGTTTACAAAATATACGAAACATAGTTCTGGATTTTTGTAAAACTAACAGAGCGAGTGCTCTTTGTAAGATCGTGTATAATTGTATGCATGTTCTTGGGTTTTCCTTTGTTTGTTAACGACAAGAAAGTGTTCCCAAAAAATCCTATATTTTTTGTATATAAAAGATGTTGTGGTCATAAAACCCTGAGACCGAAGTTGTGAAATCAGTTTCCAAAATATATGAAACATAGTTTTGCATTTTATAAAACTAATGGGGTGTATATTTCTCGTAATTTCTAATGTTAATAGATCCCTACTCTACGTGAGTCGTTACAACCATACTAATATGACGAGAACGCCTGCCCTGACGTTCTTCAGGCGTCAGCTACTATGAAAGATATTTGTCACCTTAGACTGGCCGGTCTAGCTGTAGCGAACAACATAGGTGTAGGGTGTCAACCCCGTATATATCTATACACAAACTCCCGCTCTCCCTCTAGGAGACTCTGATTATAACTTACAGGACTTACAACGTACGTTAGGTAGGTACGGAAAAGAAAAAAAAATATCTCACAAGAGCCTTAATGGAATTTACGCGAGTTTTGAGTCCCATTATGAAATAATGCAAATAATGTTTTCTTGTGTAAAGTTATGACTGCAGCTTTATGACATACGTTTTACAACTTTATGACATACAACTTATCACTTGTATTTCTGAAAGTTTTATGATGGATAGTTTATGACACGCAATTGTTTCTGTCGTAAAAACTCCGTTTTGTATTTCAACTTGATAAAATTATTTATATTGATAATTTTATATAATCACTAATAGTGTGTCTACTTGCAATAAGTTATAAATATGACATAATGTTCAAAGTTCAAACCCTTGAAATGGTATCAACACAACATGATTGTTTTTCTAACAACATTCATTTTCAGAAAAATGACCAAGTTTTGAAGGGTGTTTTGACATACCCAAAATTTTGTTTAGATCTTTGTAACCAAAATATTCTATTTTTGTTGTGACTAAAATATTGTCACTAGTTTCCCCCAAAATCTCATATAATCCATAAGATCAAATATGTTTCAATGTTTGCATAAGTTTTAGTGGTAAAATATTTTTAACCACAAGTTTACTATTTTGAGTATAACTCATCATATTTTTATTTTATGTTTATCATAAAACCATAATATGTAAAAAAAACCTCAAAGATAACTTAGTTCTAACATCATGAGGTTTATCATAAAACCATAATATGTAAAAAAAACCTCAAAGATGTTGTGGTCATAACTTGTATGTGGCTTCCAAAGTGTACACTTTCATATACATGCACTTGTGCCCTAATGGTTTTCAAGGTTTTTATTGGAATAGGGTTGCAATTTAGACCTTGCTTGATCCAAAAATTTCGGGTTGTCACACATCTAAACTCCTATCTTATCTCGTTTTACTGGCTACCAGATCTGGTATCACTGGATCTGAAGCATAAGGCAGCCGGATCTGTTTTCCCGATCTGCTTTCACTGGCCCCCACCGCCTTCATCTCACTAGCAATGGTCGTCATGCCCAAAAACCTAGAGAAATCGAGCGACCCCAAACCCTCTCAAGCCGATTTCGATACATTTTTAGACAACTCGTCATCTACTGCAGCAGAGATCGTTTCTTTGAGATGGAAACCAATCTATACTTCTGGATTTAGATTATGTGTATTATCAGGTATGACGACATTACCCCTGTCACGCTATCTGTAAAACTCTTATCCTGTTTCTTTGTGTTGGTATGCATTGCTGATATGTGCTTCTTAATCCATTATTGTTATAGTGATATGCATTGCTGATATGTACTCTATGAACTTACTATGTCAATAATTCCATCATTTTTCTGATTTATTTTCATCTTGAAATCTGTCATATCCATTGTTGATATGTATCGTTATGCTTAAGTAATTTGTAATCAGGTAACTCTTTGGTAATATGTCACAAGTTTTTCTGTTTTATTTTATGTCTATGACTCCATAAGCTTCATATTCAATTGTTGTTATAATGATATGAATTAATGATTTATTTTATGACGTGTGCTAATATGCTTAAGTTAACACACAAACATGAGAGTATGATTTGGGGATCAAAAAAAACATGGGAGTGATAAAGTTGGAATGTTTGAATGTTATTTTTAACTCACTTCAAGCTTTTTGATGGCTAATATGTCTTTATTAAAGTACAATTCCTATCTTGCAGGTCTTATTTAGGAAGTTTGTAGGGGTTTTTCGGAATTAAAATTTTTGTCTCCTGGATAACGAGCTAGAAGATATTGATCGAAAGATGATAGCTTTTTTTGGGTGGAGTTGAGATATTCTTATCCATCACTCTGTTACTAGAACATGCCAAGGGTCCAAGAAATGAGACACCAGCAAAAGTCGAAGTGTGTTCTTGGAATGTGTTCTTGATTTGTATTCAACTCAATCATTATTGATATTTGAACAAAACATGTTTATTCCTATTTGAACAAAACATATTTATAAAAAAATTCATATGTATAAATATTATGCATGTGAGTTATTAAAACGAAAACAATTATGGAACTGAGAACGCAAGAATAAATTAATCACATGTGAATAACAGGTTTTAATCACATGTGAATAACTTAATTATATTTAATAACATGGTTAGATCACATGTGACTAAATACATATAATAAGAAAAAAAACTATTAACAAATAAAAACAATCGTTATGTGTATATTCATATGTGAATAAAAGGTTTCAATCACATATGAAAATCTTAATCATATGTGAATAACATGGTTTAATCACATGTAAATAAATATATATAATTTAAAAAACTTATTTAAAAATAAAAAAATTTGTTATGTGTATTATCACATGTGAATAATAGTTTTTAATCATATGTGAATAATTTAACCATGAGTAAATAAAATGGTTTAATCACATATGATTACATACATATAATAAAAAAAATATTAAAAAAATCGTTATTTGTATATTCACATGTGAATAAAAGGTTTTAAGCACATACGAAAAACTTAATCGTATGTGAATAATATGGTTTAATCACATGTAAATAAATACATATAATAACAAAATTATTAAAAAAATGTTATATGTATATTCTATTTGAATAACAGTTTTTATCATATATGAATAACTTAACCATATGTGAATAACATTTTTTAATCAAATATGATTGAATACATATAATAAGACAAATTATAAAAAAGGTAAAAAAAATTTATGTATATATTCACATGTGAATAATAGGTTTTAATCATATGTGAATAGCTTAATCATATGTGAATAGCTTAATCATATGTTTAAGCGCATGCGATATAATAAGAAAAGTTATTAAAAAATAAAAAATTTGTTATGTGTACATTCACATGTGAATTACATGCTTTAATAAGATATGAATAACTTAATCATATGTGAATAACATAGTTTAATCACATATCAACAACTTAATTGCATGTGGTGGTGGTGGGAATGTCAAAATAGGGGTTTGCATTGGTGGTGCGTGGTGGATGGTAAGGGATGAGGTGAAGGTTAAAACAGGAGTTGACGGTGGTGGTGGGTGTTGGTATTGGTAGGGTAGTAGGTGTGGTAGGGGTTGGGTGGTTCGGGGTGTAGTGAGGTGTAAAGGAGGTGGTGGTTGTGATGGGTGTTGGGTAGTGGTGTTAGGTGGTGGGTGTGTTAGTGATGGTGATAGTATGTGGTGGGTGGTGGTTGTAGGTGGTGGCAGGTAAGTAGGTGGGGGATGGTTGGTAGGTGGTGTTAGGTTGTGTGGGTGGTTGGTTGGTGGTGGTCAGTGGTAGGTGGTGGTTGTGGTGGTGGGTGGTTGTAGTGGTGGGTGATGGTGATGTGTGGTGTCAGTGGTGGGTAGTACGTGGTATGGGTGGTTGGCCGGTGGTGTTGGTTGGGGGTGGTTGGTAGTGGTGGGTGGTGGTGGGTGATGTGTGATGGTAATGGTAGGTGGTTGATGTTGGTGGTGGGTGGTGGGTGTTGGTAATGGGGTGGTGTGTGTTGTGCGGTGATGGATGGTGGGAGTGGTATAGGGTAGTGGTGGGGTGATATTGGGTGGTGGGTGATATTGTCATATTTATACATATTTTTAGGCATTATTTTAATACATTTTATGCTATATTTTGGTTAAATACAAAGATATTTTATACTTATTGAGTTAAATTACATTTTGCAGCAAAAAAGGATATTCTTGAAGAAAAGGGCCAAATCTGAACCAAAGTTGGAAGTTAGAGGACTGGAGCTGAAAAATATACAAGAAGGATGTTGTTGGACGGTTTGACCCCTCATCAGTATTTTGGCCATATATCATGACTCGTAACTCCGATTGACGAGATTCAAAATCTTCTGAAAACTAGACAAAATTTCGAACAACTTTTGTTTTTGTGCCAAATGCTAATTTGTAACATCCCAGAATTTAGGTCAAAGACTGTGAACGGTCAAGTTCACAGTAAATCTCTTTGTAATTTTATTCATTGAGTTTTAGTGCATCTTATGGTAAATAAATGAGTTCATTTAAACTATTATAAGATACCAGGTGGTATCTTACTTCAAAATGTGTAAACTGACAAACGAATCAAATAACTCAAACTGCAACCATAGTTAATGCGTCTGAAAAACTAAAATTTCATATTAAGCAGTTGTGATCCATACAAACACTCTAGTCTTGTAGCACGTGTTTCACTGTTTCCGAAAATATAAAGAACGTCCAAATCGGAGGTCATATGCAAAAGATACGGCCGTTTTAAGAATCCAAAACCAGTATAAGAGTGATTTTCTTAAAATCGCTAAAACCGTTTCTATCCGTTGAGGGATTGCACACCTCAAATGGAAATTCCGAAAGCATTTTTGGACTCAGGCTATAGTCTAATATTTAATTTCATATTTGAAATATTTTTAGTAAAAATATTTATAAAAGTTGAAAAATCAGACGTTTTCAGATTTATTAATCGTGAAACCTTAAACTATTGATTTCGACATGATTTCTATTATTGGTAATACAATAAATCTAGTTTTCATTATCCTTGTTACATGATCCTTTATGCGAAAATACAATAAATCTAGTTTTTATACATGTGCCAATATACCTTGTTTTTATAAATTCATTATCCTTTATGCGAAAATACAATAAATCTAGTTTATAAAAATATGTTATTTAACAATTTAACATATTGTGACAAATAAACTAGTATAAACTTTTCGTATACGTATTATGATTATTTTATTGTGAAATAACTAGTCCACACAACAAATGTTACATGATACAAAAATATATGATTTTTATGTGACATTGTATATTATAACATGCACGTTATAAAACTTTGTAGTATTTCAAAGATTTAAGCTATTACTATTCATGTATATTTATATGTTTAAATACATAAAGTTTATGCATGTACATATGTTCATTACTTTGAAACATACATCTTTATAAAAGCGAGTGCATTACACTTTTATATACATACGAAGCATAGTCGGCTTTTATAAACTTTATACAATGAAATTCATTATGCCTAGTGACTTAATCACAATTAAGTTAAGGCTAAGAGCTATTCACATACTTTTTAGTTAAGGGTTTTTTAGTGAGATATTATTCATTAGCTGAGTCTAAACACTTAGCATACCCACACTACTATAACTGTTAATCTTCGGAGCTAGATACATATGTATAGATCTATACGGGGTTGACATCCCCACCCTGCGGTTGCTACCTATAACCTCGACCGATAAATCGAAACGGGTGATAAGTGTCTACAATTATTACTACAACGTCCAATAAAGCGTTGCAGGGGGTACATGTCAGTCACATAGCTTGGTTATAGGACTCACTATAAACATTAACTGGAATCTCTCTCTCTCTCTCTCTCTCTCTCTCTCTCTCTCTCTCTCTCTCTCTTTCTCTCTCTCACACTACAACCATGGGCTTCGGTGCTTTCAAAACTATTTTTAAGTATGGATTTACTTATAAAAATATACATTTTGGCTTTCAAAGATTCCTTACAAATGAGATTTTAAGTATGGATTTCCTTATCCAAAGATACATTTTGGCTTTCAAAGACTCTTTGCAAACACAATTTTTAACTATTGGTTAGGGATGAGCTTTAGAACTGGACCGGTTCGGAACCGGAACTGGTTTTCCTATATTATAAGAACCGGGAACCGGACCGTCGGTTCTAGCGCCGGTTCCGGTTCCGGTCCCGGTTTGCCTGTTATTTTTCAAAGTAGAACCGGTTGAAATGTTGTAGACGATATGTTATCTTTCGAAGCTTGTAAATGATTCAGTATTTAACCAAATTATGACTTTTTACATTCTAAATTGAATTAAAAACACTAAACTATATGATGAAAAAAGAATCAAGTAATTCTTTTGGGGCATTGATATTTTTTAGAACCGAGACCGGTTTTCATAAAAATGGAGAACCGGTAATCGGACCTTATTACCAATTCCGGTTCCGGTTCTGGCGGTTCTAATGTTCATCCCTGCTATTGTTATACATACAAAGATAATACTTTTTAGACTTATTAAAAGTATTACTGTTGTTATCAGAAAACCTATAGCACTCACCAACCTTGTGTTGACCCTCAAAACTACATGTATTCTCAGGAAACCACTAAACAGACATTCAAGATGGATTGGATTACAGGTGACCTAGTGTACTTGTTGTTGTATTATATGCCTATCTGTTAAGGCCATAAATGTATTATTATTATTTGTAAAAACCTTGTATTCAAATATCAAGACTGAATACGAATGTTATATTGTTTATTATTGTGCTTGTGCTATATATTCAGTTTACCTATGATCCATGAATTTAGTCACACATCCCGACGTGTTCCGCCGCCTCGGCCGGGGGTGTGACAGATTGGTATCAGAGCTAAATTGGAAATAGAGAACTCGTATCCTCGAAGGAGGAATACAACTATAGCAACTAGCTTCAAAATAAAAGTATTATTATTAATTACACTACTTCTTGGCTACTTACGGTACGGGGAATCTGGTTTGAATGGGCCGCATAGGGTTGTTGGATTTCAGAACGGCTTAATTGCTAGAATGGTCCTGTTCTCCGGTGTTTCCTGTCTGGCCCTCGTCTGTACTTGGTAGTCTTGGAGTACAAAACAAAATTTAATAATACTGTTGTGACATCCCCAAATTCACGGTCATTTTAAAAAATTTATTTATGCTTATTTAAAAATCACAGTATCCTTTTTGAAAAGTAGTATTAGGGAATTTTGTAGTGATTATAGAACATGGTTTGGCATGCGGAATTAAAGTTTGCACAATGAACATGGTGATTTGGGTGTTCAAGAGATGTATTGAATATGTATGGTGTTACAAAAAGGGACATAGATCTACATCTAAATAAATAACACACACTTACACACTCACTTTTACACCTCTCAAGCACACCTCTACAAGTGGTATGAACCCACTATTTATAGAGGTGTTTACATGTCTCTCTCTCACTCTCACTAACACATGGGTCTAAAGGCTAATGCACCACATGCAAGTGGGTCTACAAGAGTCAAACCATTACAAAGTCATACATGAAGAACTTTGCACCCCAACATTCTCCCCCTCAAAGTTAGGAATGAATGACCCACTTCAAATCTTCCAAAATCGAGCAACTACGCGACCCGAGCCTCAAGCGTGACACATGTCGAAACGAACTTTAATCTTCAATTCTTCCATGATTCTTCAATTTGGGCTCTAGGATGTGAAACCATACAAACCGAGCAACAACGAATGATTAACTCCAAATAATCACCCAAAAGTTGCGCATAAAAACACACCCCAAAAATCTTCAATAAAACCAAACCCATTTCGAATACACCACTTCCGAACTTCCAATTTCATCATTTCGTAAGCTTCAAAAATTAAGGTCACTTCGATCGTCAAATCCGCGTAATATGAAAAATTCAAGTTCGAATTTCCATATAAATTTCTCCCCCTTTTTATAATCGAAATTTGATTATAAAACTCCCAAGGAAAAAGAACGTGCTCTATTCGGAATTTTTCGTGTCAAAACTTCCCCTTAACATGTGGCATAAACTTTGTGCTTTAATCCGGAAAATTCAAAAAAAAATTGAATTTTTAGCTTCGTTCACGGATCGCCTTTGACAAAATTTCTAAAAAATCGGTAGAAATTGTCAATTTCAAAATTCTGCAGTGACCCGGTGCGCCCAAAATATAAAAATATGCAAAACACTCCCCCTTTTCCAAAGCTGGGTAGAAAGCGTCAATTTGCACAAACTGTAGGGGCCTGAAATGCACTTTCTTCAATTTTTAGAAAAAAACAGTCCTTTTTCGAATTTGGGTGCAAACTGCCAAACATTCGAAGCCTCAGGGACTATTTTCGAAAATTCTTCCCTTTTTACTCCAAACATACGAAGACTAGTGCCAAAGATACGAAGCTCCAAAAATTTTCGAATTTGGGTGAAAAGTGTCAAACATACGAAACTTCATTTAATTTTCATAGTGCCAAATATTCGAAGGTTCAGGGGCTGTTTTTGAAACGTTTGCTTTTTCAATTCATACGAAGCTTTTTGATGAAACATACGAAGCTTTTTGATGAAACATACGAAGACAGTCAAAACTCAAAACGTACGAAACTTTTTCTTTCTCTCTCCTCTTCGTATGAAACTCCATCTTCCCCAATCAAACAAAAAATTTCTCAGCATACGAAGACTTATATATGAACAGTAATGAACAGTAACCATTCTTCGTTCGTTCAATCATCAACCCTTCGTATGAATCCACAGCACCAAAAACCTAATCACAAATCGACTGTAAACAAACATTGACCCTTCGTTCTTTAACACAGTTCTTCTCCAATTCATTGATCAAATAACCAAGGCTTCGTTCGTTTGATTGAAACCAAAACCAAAATCGTCGTCCTTTGTTTTTCAGAGATCAACCCAAATCATCAACACTTACAGTTCTTCGTTCCTTATATTTCTTCCCAAACTCAACGCAAGTACCCTTCGAATCGATCAACCCCAAAATTATCAAAACCTTTGAAATCGATTCCATAATCAAATTCTTCAATTATCTTGCCTTCGCGTTTAATACACAAACCAAATCATCAACCATACTTGAACCCTTCGTAAATCAACGATCAAAATCCTTCGTTCTTCAGTTTTATACATCATCAATCAACAAACCAACACAAAAACAATTTCGTTCACAAGCATACCCTGACCGACGAACCTGATTTCAATACATGTTCGTTCTTCACTTTCAATGACCGTCGACAACAAAAATCAATCGAGTCTATGGCTTCGAAATTATATCATCAACCAATATCAACATCAACAATCAATCTCCAAATCTAGTTTAACTTTTAGTTTTGTGTTCAATTTATCAAGAACACGAATGTTGACTTTTCAGGTTGACTTTTGTTTTCAAAAGATCAAATCGATTCTACCTTCTCAAACCAAAATTCCAAAAGTACATCACATATTTGATTTCTCGATTAAATGAATATCGACACAAGAAATATTAGAAATCAAGAACGAAACTGAGTATTTAAAGATCAATTGGCTCATGAACAGTGAATAGATGAAATATAATTGATGCATCTGAAACAACGAAGTCGATGATACATAAATCACCAGTTTGACAATTGTTCTTGATTGCTCATCGAAATCAAAGAAACAATTTATGATTTCTCAAGAACGAGATCATCATCGTTCAAGATCAAAACGATTAAGAACTGAGATAAGCACAACTGATGGTACAACTTGTAATGCATATGACGATGATGAACAAAAAATGATCGAATCGTATATCTGAATTTTGATGAACGAGCTTTGTATTTTAAGATATTGAATCTAATAACAAAAATGTATGGGCTCAATGGATGGACATGAACAGTAGATGATCTTGAATTTTGGGCTCTCAAAACAAATGATGAACAGTAATGAGTTTTAACTTTTGGATGCAATTAAAATGTGGATGTTCAGTAAAGAATTCGGAATATTTAGATCACAAAATAATTTTGACCATTAATTTCGATTCAAGTGAACAAATACAATTTGAAAATTGAATCGAACAAACAAATAGGATTGGATCGGACGTTGATCAACGAAAAATTATTGGATCACAACAAATGGGTTTTTCAAAGAAAATTTGATCCAATGAGTCAAACGATCATGAATCAAGAACGCAACGCACGATTTCAATGAGATTAAGAGAGATCATAGAGAGAGACTCACCAAAAATTGCTCCAATTGTGACAAATGTTGCCAAACCGAGAATCGTTCTTCAAAAATCACCTTGATCTTGAAGACCCGCTCTGATACCAATTGTAGTGATTATAGAACATGGTTTGGCATGCGGAATTAAAGTTTGCACAATGAACATGGTGATTTGGGTGTTCAAGAGATGTATTGAATATGTATGGTGTTACAAAAAGAGACATAGATCTACATCTAAATAAATAACACACACTTACACTCTCGCTTTTACACCTCTCAAGCACACCTCTACAAGTGGTATGAATCCACTATTTATAGAGGTGTTTACATGTCTCTCTCTCACTCTCACTAACACATGGGTCTAAAGGCTAATGCCCCACATGCAAGTGGGTCTACAAGAGTCAAACCATTACAAAGTCATACATGAAGAACTTTGCACCCCAACAAATTTGTTCCCAGAAAACATGATAATGATGTTATCAAAGCATTTCCAAATAAATGTATTTTTATTTAAAACATTAGGATGTCATCGACAATACAAAAACATAAACATAAATAGATCGTACATTAATTTACACTAATGATTTACAACTCCTTTAATCTCTCAGTGTAATGTATCTTCGCATCGATACCTGTGATTCAAATAAACTGAATGGGTCAGGTTGGGAAACCTGGTGAGTACATGTCACACCCCAAAACCGGAACGGCGAAAACGTTCGGGGGTGGAGGACGTCATGTACAGTATCACAACAAAGAATAGTAGTAAACAAGCAACAACATCATCGATTGCATTAATAATATAATTTCATACAAGTGTGTTCTGTAAAGTTATAAGACACCAAAAATGTAAATCAAAATATAAGACGAGTCTTGAAAGTGCTCCATCCTCTCAAAAGCCTGGCATCGGTACCTGTCTACTAATGACCTGAGAATACAAGTTATTTTGAAAGAGTTGATCAGCTTTAAAGCTGGTGAGTTCATAAGTATTTTAGTGTCATTGTTTGTATGAAAGTGTTTGTATGTACTTGATCTAATGTTTGTAAATGTTTGATAATGTTTGTAAATGTTTGTAACTCCTAGAAAATCTTATATATCTTCTACTAATCGTAGTCTTCTACCAAGGCATCAAATGAAATGTATGTTAGTTTCTTGTAAAAGTGTGTATTTTCCCAAGTATGACTATCATTAACCAGAAATATGGTTTTCCATTATCTTGTATGTGAAGAGATCACAATGTGAATGCAAGGGGAAAATAATAAAGTACTGTAGTGTTGTATTATAGTAACTACTGTTGTACTAATTACCTTAATCCAATTGTTAATTAAAATGACATGTGATATGCCTGTACCATACTACCGACTAGAAACACGACGATGAAAGACATCGGAAGAAATGACATTTGGCACCCGTAGACTTGCAAGTCCCACTGTAGTGAACAACAAGGTGTAGGATAGTCAATCCAGTATAGATCTATACACAAATTCAACGCTCTCCTTGTAGGAGACTCTGGATACAAAACGAGCCATGACAGATGATGACATGCCCCGTTACGTGGCTCACATAACTGTTGTAATGTTCTTCTATATGTATTGTGTGTACTATTGTAATGAATGTACTAGCTGTATTGTATGTTCTCTCTCTGTCTAGTATGTATGTATGTTCTCTCTGTATGTTATTGTTTGTTTCTCATCATAGTATGCTCTATTTGTTTCTCATCATAGTATGTTATGTTTGTTTCTCATCATAGTATTCTCTATCTGTATGTTATTGACTCATGTATGAACTGACTCATTGTATGTTTCATTACTCTAGAAATAGTATTAGTAACTTCCTAAACTATACCTATTATAGTTTACTAGTAATGTTATTTATATGAATGAACATGTTTGTGTACCTTTCCTACCCAAAGGTATTGAACTGAATGAAGGAGCTTTTATATCTATACACATATACATAATATATAACTAGGATCCAAACGACCTTTGGACAAACAACATATACCCTAAGTCCACAACCAAACAAGGAACACGAAGTAAGGTGAGCTATCAGTCCTAAGTCCTCTCAATCCTACTTATATAACTATATCTATATAGATACACATTTGACAAAGAATAAGTTCAAAAGAGTTTAATAAAAGTATTTAACATGTAAAAGAGTTTGCAAAACAGTTTGAAGTAGTTTGTTTGATAACACAACTTGAAAAGTAAGAAAATCCATATGTTCGATAGTTATTAATCACATGCGATTGATATAATAACTATAATAGTTCAACTTGTATTCCCCCCGTAAAAGCATTTAAAATCATTTAAAAGGTTGATTAAGGGGGTATGAACTCACCTGAAATGAGTGATGCGAATGTAAGATCGGAAAAAGGATGCTAAGTGTCAAGTTAAGACTTGAGCACACACGGATCCTATTTAGCATATAAAGACACATATATGAATACAATTAGTGTTTACTGAACTAATCAGGTAAAGAATAACACTTTAAGGACTAAGAAATCCTTAAATGGAAGTGTTATAATCACTTAGGATTGCATAAAAGGGTTGTAAAGCCACTTAAGGGAGTTTTCGGTCCAAGTGGTATGTTTCTTGGAGTTTTCGGTTCTTGTGGTTTTCGGTCCATATGGTTTTTGGTCCAAATAGTTTTGACCGAAAACCCATGGTCTTTGATGCATAAGGTGATTTCCAAGGGCTTTCAACAATCAATTAAGTGTTCTAGACTCAATACTAAGTATTAGGAAAGGCTTAAAGTCATTTTGCACCCTTTATAAGGGTTTTCGGTCTAAGGAGATATACTAGACCGAAAACACCTTTTGTTCTTGGATAAATGATGATTTCAAGGCCCTAAATCAAGAGTTTCAACTAGATAACAAGTATAGGGAAGTAATACTTACGATTTAGAGGCTAATAGATTTGATTTTGGACCAAAACACTAGTGTGTGTTCTTGGTGTTCTTGGTGATCTTGAAGATCTAACCCGAAAAGAGATGATTTCATGGATGAAATCAAAGGGTTGTACTAGATAAAGCTTTGTATCAACAAATTAGATGAAAGGAATTCTTACAATTTTGAAGATTGGAATGAAGAACTCGATGATACTTGAGAGAGAATGGAAGTTTTCTTGACTTGAAAAGGAAAGAATAATCAAAATGATCATGAAATATATATGTATAAGGGAGTTTTCGGTCACCTTGGCCGAAAACCCAAAGATCTTGACCGAAAACTCCTTTTTGAGGAGGTTTTCGGTTTGCTTCATGATTAGAACTTCAACCAATTCATCCAAACACTGATTCCTTTGAGGTACTAAGTTTAGAATACTCGAATAGACTCCAAATAGGGCTAAAAGTTAACAAACAAGACTAACTCTAATAAATTTGAATGTTTATACAAGCTAGAAATTTCGGATTGTCACATCATCCCCCCGTTAGAAGGAATTTCGTCCCGAAATTAGAGTTTAAGCAAATAAGTAGTTACAAATAACTAAGTAAAAAGATGAGGATATTTCAGTTTCATCTGATCCTCTCGCTCCCAAGTGAATTCAGGTCCTCGCTTGGCGTTCCAGCGAACCTTCACTATCGGGATACGGCTTTGCTTTGTTTGCTTGACCTCTCGGTCCATGATCTCTACAGGTTCTTCCACGAAGTTGAGGCTCTCGTTGATCTCGATCTCGTCGAGAGGGATTACAAGAGTCTCATCGGACAGACACTTTTTCAAATTCGATACGTGGAAAGTAGAATGTACGTTACTGAGTTCGCGAGGTAAGTTGAGTTTGTAAGCTACAGGGTCGATTCTAGCGAGAATCTCGAAAGGCCCTATGTATCTTGGATTTAGCTTTCCACGCTTTCCGAAGCGTATCAAGCCCTTCCAGGGTGAGACTTTCAATACAACACAGTCTCCCACCTGGAATTCCAACGGTTTCCTTCTTTTGTCAGCGTAGCTTTTCTGTCGGTCTCTAGAGGCTTTCAATCGCTCACGAATCTGAACGATCTTCTTTGTCGTTTCCCGAATGATTTCCAGACCTGTGAGAGCGCTTTCAGGAACTCGTCCTTTAGCTAACTGTGTGTCACCCACTTCAGCCCAGCACAAAGGTGATCTGCACTTTCGGCCATAGAGGGCTTCAAATGGAGCCGCCTTTATGCTTGTGTGATAACTATTATTGTAGGAAAATTCGACAAGGGGTAAATGAGTATCCCATGCTTTCCCAAAGTCGATCACACAGGCTCGCAACATATCTTCCAAGGTTTGGATAGTCCTCTCACTTTGTCCGTCGGTCTGTGGATGGTAGGCTGTACTCATGTCCGGCCTAGTTCCTAGGGAACTTTGTAGCGACTGCCAGAACCTCGAAGTGAATCTATTATCTCTGTCCGAGATAATGGATATGGGAACACCGTGCAGTCGTACAATCTCCCGAATTTAGGTTCTTGTAAGCTTCTCCATCTTGTCTGTTTCTTTGATAGGCAGGAAGTGTGCGGACTTGGTCAATCTGTCGACGATGACCCATATGGTATCAAGTCCACCCGTTGTCTTGGGCAGCTTGGTTATGAAGTCCATAGTGATCCGCTCCCACTTCCATTCTGGTATTTCCGGCTGTTGTAGAAGACCTGAGGGTTTCTGGTATTCGACCTTGACCTTTGCGTAAGTAAGGCATTTACTTACGAATGTAGCAATCTCTGCTTTCATGTTAGGCCACCAGTATAGCTTTTTAAGATCTAGATACATCTTATCTGAACCTGGGTGGACGGAATATTGAGTGTTGTGCGCCTCGGTCATGACCAAGTCTCTGAAACCACCGTGTTTCGGTGTCCAGATCCGACCCATGAGATATAAGGCTCCTCCACCTTTGACTTCCACGTTCTTATCCATCCCTCTCAGGGATTCACTCGCAACATTTTCAGGTTTCAAAGCGTCGAGCTGAGCCTCCTTAATTTGTGTGGATAAGTGTGAATGGATAGTCATAGTCAATGATTTGACTCTACGACCAGAGTATTCTTTCCGACTTAGGGCGTCAGCTACTACGTTGGCCTTGCCGGGATGATAACGAATTTCGCATTCGTAGTCACTGAGTAGTTCGACCCACCGTCATTGTCTCATGTTGAGCTCCTTCTGGTCGAATATATGTTGTAGGCTTTTGTGGTCTATAAAGATTGTGCTTTTTGTACCATACAGGTAGTGTCTCCAGATCTTCAGAGCAAACACTACTGCTCCCAACTCAAGATCGTGAGTGGTGTAGTTGACCTCGTGTGTCTTCAGTTGTCTCGAGGCATAGGCGATGACCTTACCTCGTTGCATCAGGACACAACCGAGCCCTTGATTCGATGCATCGCAATAGACTACAAAGTCTTCTATTCCTTCTGGGAGGGATAGTATTGGTGCGGTGCATAAGGCTCACTTCAGCGTTTGAAACGCTTTCCCCTGCTTCTCTTCCCAGTCAAAGGCCACGCCCTTCTGGGTCAAAGTCGTAAGAGGTTTCGCAGTCCGCAAGAAGTTCTGTATGAACCTGCGATAGTAGCCAGCGAGGCCTAGAAATTGACGAATTTCGGTAGGCGTCTTCGGTGCTGACCAGCTCTCAATGGCTTTGATTTTGGAAGGGTCCACGTGTATTCCCTCTTCGCTAACCACGTGCCCTAAGAATTCGACTCTTCGGATCCAAAATTCGCATTTCGAGAACTTCGCATAGAGCTTCTCCGATCGTAATGTTTCTAAGACTAGTCGTAGATGTTGACTATGCTCCTCCTTACTACGAGAGTAGATAAGTATGTCATCGATGAAGACGATGACGAACTGATCCAAGTAAGGACGACACACCCTATTTATTAAATCCATGAATACTGCGGGCGCGTTGGTTAATCCGAATGGCATCACTACGAATTCGTAGTGCCCATAACGAGTTCGGAAGGCTGTCTTTGGGACATCCTCCCCTAGCACTCGTAGTTGGTGATATCCGGATCTTAGATCGATTTTTGAAAAGAAGTTCGCCCCTTGCAGTTGATCAAATAAATCGTCAATACGAGGCAGAGGATAACGATTTTTGATGGTCAGCTTGTTGAGCTCCCTGTAGTCGATGCATATACAAAACGATCCGTCTTTCTTCTTCACGAACAAAACTGGAGCTCCCCAGGGTGAGAAGCTTGGTCTTATAAAGCCCTTGCTGAGCAGTTCGTTAAGTTGACCGAACAGTTCTTGCATCTCTGCAGTTGCTAGACGATAGGGCGATTTGGCTACTGGGGTAGCCCCTGGAACTGAGTCAATTCTGAACTCGACTTGACGTTGTGGAGGTAATCCTGGAAGTTCTTCTGGAAATATGTCGGGAAAATCGCGTACTACAGGAATGTTCTTAATGTATTTCGTTTCTTGGCTCACATCGACAACTTGAGCAAGGAATGCGCGACATTCCTTTCGCAAGAATTTCTGGGCTTGAATGCTCGAGATGAGGCGAAGGTTAGTGTCGGGTTTGTCGCCGTAGATTACTAGAGTTTCATCAGACGGCAGATTAAGGCGAACAGCCTTTTCATAACACATGATGTCGGCACGATGTAGACTCAACCAATCCATGCCGATAATGACGTCGAAACTTTTAATTGAGACCGGCATGAGGTCGATTGAAAATGAGTGGCTATCTAGGGTTAGAGTACAACCTATGTATATGCAGTTAGTACTCTCTGTCTTTCCGTTAGCCATTTCTACAGTGAATGGTTCTTTAAGTGCTCGTGATTTTTGCTTAAGTAAGTGAGCAAATTTTTGGTTCACGAAACTCCTCTCCGCTCCACTATCAAATATAATGCATGTATAAGAGTTATCGAGGAGAAACGTACCAGTGACCACTATGGGGTCGGCAACCGCTTCCTCGTGGCCTATGGCCAAAACTCTTCCCACTCCTCCGGTGTTCCCTGCCTTCGGGCAGTTCCTCTTGTAATGGCCCACCTCGCCACAACTGTAGCAAACTTGGCCCACGCCAGCACCGGGGACTTGGTTGATTGGCCTCGCCGGAGCTTTGTAGAAACGGGCAGTGTGCCCCTTCCTGTTGCAGTTAGAGCACTGCATTTCTCGGCAGGCTCCTGTGTGGTGGAAGTTGCATTTGTTGCACTTGGGCAAACTTCCAGCGTACTGCTTCACCGGAGCAGCAGCGGCAGGTGCTATCGCAGTACGAACTGCCACGACCTGCTGCTTTTTGGCAGCCTTGTTCTTCTTCTTGTCATCCCAGAATTTCCGCTTGTTATTAGTGGCTTTGGAGGGTTCCGAGATGGCTAGGGTTGTTGTTGTTGATGGGGTACGGACCCCATGGTCAATGAGCCTCTGTGCCAACCTCTTGGCACTATCGAATGAAGTGGGGTTTGAGGCTAAAACATTCCCCTAAAATGGAGGCACCAGCCCCCAGATGTACCTCTCTATTTTCTTTCCCTATGTGTGAACCATGTTGGGACAGAGGGCCACTAGTTCGCTGAACCTGGCGGTATAGGAAACTATGTCGGAGCCCTTCATGGTTAGGCTCCATAGTTCCTGTTCCAATTTCTGGATCTCGCCCCTCGGGCAGTATTCTTCAATGATTAGCTCTCGGAGAGCTTCCCAGCCTATAGCATTAGCCACTACTAGTGATAGTGACTTGACATGGCTATTCCACCATGTCAGAGCTTTTTCCTCGAAGGTGCAAGCAGCGAACTTGACCTTGTTCCCTTCAGAACAGGAGCAGATTTCGAAGACCGATTTGGTCTTCTCGAAGCATTGCGAGAGGGCAATGACTCTGCCAGTCCCTTTAAAGGACTTTGGCTTGCAGTTGGTGAAGTCCTTGTAGGAGCACTCTCTCGAGCGTACGGGGGCTTCACCGTGAGTAGAATGAACAGGAGTCCCACCTCCGGTGGCACTTGAAGAATGATATTGAGCCATGGCTGTTGCCACAGCCGCAGCTACTGCAGCATTTAGAGCTGTCGTATCAATTTGAGGAGTAGGTGGTGTTGAAGTTATCGGAGGATTGCGTCTCGTTGATCGGCGCGGAGGCATCTTTTAACTAAAAGTTTACAAAGATGACGATACTGGTAAGAATAGAGAAATTGATGAGAGTGACTCATGGACTAACTCTCCATAGCCCAACAACATAATTGAATAGTATGATTGAGTGAAGATCTAGTACTAACAGATGATAGCATTTGGATAATAATTTCCATGAGATTAGGTATCTGTCATTAATACTGGAATTACAGATGTAACAAGTTCGGGAAAAATGACCTAGAAGTAGGCCTTACATCAACCAAGGTGGGAAAATTTTGACAGAACTACGACCTAATCAAGACCTAACAGGTCCAAGTTTTAACAAAGATAGGAAAATAGACTAGAGTTTTACATAACTAAGTTATATCCAAAAGAGAAGGTTGAGTAGGCTCTATCTACGACGAGAACCACTCGAATGAGTCCTTGACTCTGACAGACGGCGCTCCATGTCTCTCATGGGCCTTTCAGACATTGCCTGACGAGCTCGAAGTTCCCTGACTTCAGCTTGGGTTTCAGTAAGTTCTCTCTGCAGGGCTGCATTCTGGTTCTGAGTTCTTTATTGAGCAGACTCCAGCTAACGTATGCGGACTGTGTTAACGCCAGAGTTGGAGTCAATTTCCACAACTCGGTCGATCGCTGCTCGACCTTGCTCAGTGTTCCGAGCAATCCTAGGAACCATGATGGGTAGGACTCGGTCAGCTGAACCTACCTCGTTTAGATTGTAGAAGCTTCGGTCCCCATTGTAGGGTATGGGTTGACCCTGCTCCTGACTCCATCTGTTCAAGTTTGTTGCCCATAGAGGTGTGAGTCCTTGAAATGATGGACGAGGGTTCGGGTTCGGAGCTACTGGGGGTAGGTTGTTGACTTCAGGTTCGGAGTCAGAACCATCAGAAAAGCCTTCAGCGAGGTGATCATCCAAAGGGATTGGATAATCATCTTCTGGCTCTTCTTCAAGCCAACCTGCATTGCCTTCGTTTGGGAAATATGGATCTCCGGGAAGATGGAATCCAGCCATGATATCTATGCGAGAAAAGGGGGTATAAGAAATAATTAAATAAACGTACTAATTAGATAATTATAAGATAATCTTTATCAGTTACTTCAATACTTGTTTTGTGCATACTAGTTATATGTAATCAAAACAGGATAGACCTTTGAATAAGTGACCCTAACTCGAAACCCACAACCAAACAAGGAACAGGGAGTAAAGCAAAGATTACAGATTCTAAGTCTATGACATCCCAGTTACATATAACCTTAGCGTATCCACTTAGCAACCATTGACCTACTGATAAAGACCTTTTTAGTTTGCACATAAGTAAATTATAGTAATACAAAATACTCCTATAGTATTTTAAGTTTATGTCCTGTTCTAATGTTTTCATTGTAGTAGTGTTGGTAAGTTTTTAGACTTGTTGCAACCTCACAACCACTCTTAGGCACATGCTAGTCACTCCTCGGAAAAATATAGTTGATCAGGCTATATCATTCCCAGGGTTGACTATATGTCTCTAAGTCTAATTGTGTTGCCCAACAATCGTAATACTTTTGTTCTGTCCTAGTGACACTGATTTTAGTATGAATGCAAGTATGTATAATTAGTTAAATATTTTATTATTTAAAAGTATAAACTCTTGGTCAGAGTATTTTAATCCTGTTGTGTTTATAGTTTGTATATCTTTTATGGGTTGATATACTCGATTCACTATAAACAATGCTCTGATACCAATCTGTCACACCCCAAAACCGGAACGGCGGAAACGTTCGGGGGTGGAGGACGTCATGTACAGTATCACAACAAAGAATAGTAGTAAACAAGCAACAACATCATCCATTGCATTAATAATATAATTTCATACAAGTGTGTTCTGTAAAGTTTGTAACTCCTAGAAAATCCTATATTTTCTACTAATCGTAGCCTTCTACCAAGGCATTAAATGAAATGTATGTTAGTTTCTTATAAAAGTGTATATTTTCCCAAGTATGACTATCATTAACCAGAAATATGGTTTTCCATTATCTTGTATGTGAAAAGATGACAATGTGAATGCAAAGGGAAAATAATAAAGTACTGTAGTGTTGTATTATAGTAACTACTGCTGTACTAATTACCTTAATCCAATTGTTATTTAAAGTAAGATGTGATATGCCTGTGCCATACTAACGACTAGAAACATGACGATGAAAGACGTCGGAAGAAATGACATTTGGCACCCGTAGACTTGCAAGTCCCACTGTAGCGAACAGCAAGGTGTAGGATAGTCAATCCAGTATAGATCTATACACAAAATCAACGCTCTCCTTGTAGGAGACTCTGGATACAAAACGAGCCATGACAGGTGATGTCATGCCCTGTTACGTGGCTCACATAACTGTTGTAATGTTCTTGTATATGTAATGTGTGTACTATTGTAATGAATGTACTAGTTGTATTGTATGTTCTCTCTCTGTCTAGTATGTATGTATGTTCTCTCTGTATGTTATTGTTTGTTTCTCATCATAGTATTCTCTGTTTGTTTCTCATCATAGTATGTTATGTTTGTTTCTCATCATAGTATTCTCTATCTGTATGTTATTGACTCATGTATGAACTGACTCATTGTATGTTTCATTGCTCTAGAAATAGTATTAGTAACTTCCTAAACTATACCTATTATAGTTTACTAGTAATGTTATTTGTATGAATGAACATGTTTGTATACCTTTGCTACCCAAAGGTATTGAACTGGATGAAGGAACTTTTATATCTATACACATATACATAATATATAACTAGGATCCAAACGACCTTCGGACAAACAACATATACCCTAAGTCCACAACCAAACAAGGAACAGGAAGTAAGGTGAGCTATCAGTCCTAAGTCCTCTCAATCCTACTTATATAACTATATCTATATAGATACACATTTGACAAAGAATAAGTTCAAAAGAGTTTAATAAAAGTATTTAACATGTAAAAGAGTTTGCAAAACAGTTTGAAGTAGTTTGTTTGATAACACAGCTTGAAAAGTAAGAAAATCCATATGTTCGATAGTTATTAATCACATGCGATTGATATAATAACTATAATAGTTCAACTTGTATTCCCCCCTTAAAAGCATTTAAAATCATTTAAAAGGTTGCTTAAGGGGGTATAAACTCACCTGAAATGAGTGATGCGAATGTAAGATCGGAAAAAGGATGCTAAGTGTCAAGTTAAGACTTGAGCACACACGGATCCTATTTAGCATATAAAGTCACATATATGAATACAATTAGTGTTTACTCAACTAATCAGGTAAAGAATAACACTTTAAGGACTAAGAAATCCTTAAATGGAAGTGTTACAATCACTTAGGATTGCATAAAAGGGTTGTAAAGCCACTTAAGGGAGTTTTCGGTCCAAGTGGTATGTTTCTTGGAGTTTTCGGTTCTTGTGGTTTTTGGTCCATATGGTTTTCGGTCCATATGGTTTTCGGTCCAAATGGTTTTGACCGAAAACCCATGGTCTTTGATGCATAAGGTGATTTCCAAGGGATTTCAACAATCAATTAAGTGTTCTAGACTCAATACTAAGTATTAGGAAAGGCTTAAAGTCATTTTGCACCCTTTATAAGGGTTTTCGGTCTAAGGAGATATACTAGACCGAAAACACCTTTTGTTCTTGGATAAATGATGATTTCAAGGCCCTAAATCAAGAGTTTCAACTAGATAACAAGTATAGGGAAGTAATACTTACGATTTAGAGGCTAATAGATTTGATTTTGGACCAAAACACTAGTGTGTGTTCTTGGTGTTCTTGGTGATCTTGAAGATCTAACCCGAAAAGAGATGATTTCATGGATGAAATCAAAGGGTTGTACTAGATAAAGCTTTGTATCAACAAATTAGATCAAAGGAATTCTTACAATTTTGAAGATTGGAATGAAGAACTCGATGATACTTGAGAGAGAATGGAAGTTTTCTTGACTTGAAAAGGAAAGAATGATCAAAATGATCATGAAATATATATGTATAAGGGAGTTTTCGGTCACCTTGACCGAAAACCCAAAGATCTTGACAGAAAACTCCTTTTTGAGGAGGTTTTCGGTTTGCTTCATGATTAGAACTTCAACCAATTCATCCTAACACTGATTCCTTTAAGGTACTAAGTTTAGAATACTCGAATAGACTCCAAATAGGGCTAAAAGTTAACAAACAAGACTAACTCTGATAAATTTGAATGTTTATACAAGCTATAAATTTCGGATTGTCACAGTACATAGGGATTTCAATCCCACAATGTTATACCATATATATATATATATATATATATATATATATATATATATATATATATATATATATATATATATATATATATACTTTAGAACTCACAATATATATAATTTCACCTCATATAACCAATTTTACCCCACCCCATCGATCCTCACAACGACACGATCCATTCTCCCAGATCTAAAATTAATAGATTTACCTAATCCATACCCCCAGATCCGGTTTGTCTAATCCATGCTCTCAGATTAATGACAAATGACTATGCCCACTCCATACTCTTGGACTAGGGACGAATGACTATGTCTACTCCATACTCTCAAATCAATGACAATTTTAATGTTCGGCCCTCCATGTATATCTCACCTGTACTCATAAAAAGATACTACCCGATATTCATATCAATTAATTTAGGTTTATTGTGTACCCTAAATTATCATATATTATCAGATATGCTCTTAACACGTATTTCAGGAAATAACAAATATTTCACACACAAACATATATTTAATACTTTAATCAATACTTGTATTAAAATCATGTTAATAAAAGGGACTATGCACTCACTTGTTAAAGTGATGAATCCAAACTCGGGCAGCGTTTCGCTTCTAACAATTTTATTTTCCTTCGACGAAACCTAGTAACATTATCACTAGATTTTAGTCTAATATTTATTGTGACTAATTATTAGTCTAGATTTATTATTAACTCAAGGTCTACGAGCAATATTGTTTTTCTTGTATTATATAAGTGTTAAACAATACTTTTCAACTACTATGTACAGACAGGGCCCAGACATGAAACACCAGAGGGCATGACCATTTTGGCATTTAAGCTGTTCCTGAAATCCACACTACTAGAAAAATAGTCTTTTACGACACTCAATTAATGACACACGCTGATAGAGGACGCGGATTTGTGCGTGCCCTACAAATTAATGTCAATTTTCCAAAATTTGAAGGATAGAGGACACGCATTTTTGCGTGCCCTAAAATTAGTGTCAGAAAAAAAATACGGAAGGCACCTATCAAAAAATGTGTGTCGTGTAAGTGTGTCGCTTTATATTTTTTTAAGGAAACACGCGTTTTTAGGGGGAAAATGAAATCCAAAAAATTAACCCCCGCCTATTCATCCCAAAAATTCCCCGCCTATTCGAATTAGCAAGAAAAAACCTAGGGCCTTCGTCTTCATCCACAGCTTCCTCAATTCCTCGATTCATCTGGGAGTTGTTCACTTGTTCATCGGGGCCACATGGCTTCCCAGAATAAGTCGTGGATCGGGCTCTGCTTAAGCGGTAATCGCCGGTTAGGAATTGGATGATTTCAGTTGATGAGAGAGAAGAGCAGGCTTTGCCGATCGGGATTTTTGGGCGGATGTGGATGGCTTGGTTTTGCTTGGTCGGCTCTAAGCTGCTTCTCGTTAAATCTTGCTTTCGATTTCATATTGCCATGGCATCAACAAAGGCTTCATCCCGATTAAACTTCTTAATGAGAACACGTATTGTTCTGGTGATAGTCTTCCATCTCCAAATAACCTACAAATCTGCAACCAAAAGCGTTACAACATCAAAACACATATTGCAGATCCTGCTTCTTTGGACCGCAATGATTGAGCGTCGCCGATCTCTTCCAGGAGTTTCTTTTTGACAACGATGACATCAGTCAGGTACTTTATATGTTAATAGATTTCTAGGGCTTATGTATGTTTCAGTTTCTAAGCAACTTCCCCAAATTAATCTAGAGAAACTTCTAGGGTTTATGATTGTTTAGGTAATCTGCAGTGATTAGGTTAATTTACTCATAGTTTGATTAAGTTTTTTTTTATCATCATGTCCAGGTCCCTTCTCTACTGTGTTCATGTGAGTCTTATACTCAGTAAATAAATATGTAATAAAGAGGAAACTAAACGAAAAAATTTCTTTTGGTTTCTGCATATATTTCCAGTAGAGCTCAATTTATGGATTTTATTTGCACTTTCTGCATATATTTCCAATAGAGCTCAATCTATGGTAAAAGCTATTTCATTTCAACTTTTACCTTCGTGAATGAAAATGAGAATGTTGATTGATTCTTCAATGGATTCAGCTACAAAGTTCATGTCTAAATAGATTCTTGGATCCATAATGACAATCACAGAAACAATGCATTTCAGTTGTTTTACAGAATTATTTAAAGAGTAATGATTACGACACAACTTCTTATTTATGAAAATTACCATTATGCCCTTGTCTCTTTCGTCTTCTTAATCTCCTTCATCTTCCTCTACAAGAAACCTGAAACCAAACAAAATCCGCAAAAGTCAAACCAATAAAATCAAAACTCAAATTAAAAAAGAACATAACAAAAACAAAAAACAAATATTGGGATCTGTTATTGAACAAGAAGTAGTACTCAAATGGATAAAATTACAAAAAGAAGAAAACAATATGAATTCTCAAATGGACAATTAATAGATTGTAGCTGGTATCTTTGTAGTGCAATTACCACTTTGAATTGTCTAGTCTAGTTTAAGAGACTATCAATATGGAATGGATTATTATGTTACATTATATCCTAAAAGGTACTTGATGATCCACCTGCCTATTATTAACGTAAGAGAAATCAGTAATGTCGTTAATATTTTCATAGTAGTTTCTTGAGAGCAATAATGTTTTGCATGTGAAAGTTAATATTACTTTAGGATTTCTAGATTTTAATATTACTGTTATGATAACATCTTCTCTTAGGCTATTTCTGCTACTGTTTTATCTGCTGTTGGTGAATGCTATTACAAAGTTACTGCAGAGGCATTAAGAGTATGTGGGGAACTTGTTCGAGTTGTGCGCCCAAACATTGAGGTTTTATCCCTTTCTATTTCATCTATTCCAAAAATTTCTTGTATTTATCTAATTTTCTGCTCTGATATTACTTTATTGATTTTTTTTAGGTTTCTGATTTTGATTTCAAACCTTATATCCATTCGATATATATGGCCATCCTGTCACGATTGACAAACCAATATCAATACCAGGTTAGTACATCTTGGTGAACTTCCAATGGTGTAATTTGTCTTTTAACAGTTTTTGCACTTAATTATTTTTTTCCAGGAGGTTAAGGAATGTGTTATTTCTTGTATGGGGCTTGTTGTTTCAACATTTGGTGATCATCTCACATCAGAACTACTGGCATGCCTTCCCGTTCTTATAGATCGAACGTGAAATGAGATAACCCGACTTACATCTGTTAAGGTTTGTTTATATACTTTCTTTAGGTTTCCTTATGGAATGATGAAACTTTTTCCAAGTCAAGTTCGGATGTTGTAAGTCCCCAATCTGCTTGAGTATCAATCAGATCCGTTTGATGGTGCGGAATCCCAATCAAACGGATGATGTCAGATCAAAATAGAAGAGAAGTAGAAGAAGAATAATTTGAATCTATGATGTATTCAAAGATATGAGTGATGCTCCATACACATTAGATTCTCTCACACACACTTAAGCTCCTCTCTTCTCTCTAACTTTCTCTCTCTACAATATGCTCTCACGTGTTCATCAACCACTCCTCACCCACCTAACATCTATTTATATACTTATGGGGAACATGGGCCTTAGATGGGTTCACGACCGTGAACAGGTTTACGGCTGTGAACTGGTTTATGGCCGTAAACACTCACTTGGCCGTGAACACAGCCGCAAATATATATTACATAACAGAAAAATACATTTTCCTAGAAAAGTAAAGTATAAACCAATATTTTAGACCCAACAGATGTGTTTAGTTTGTGGATTCCGGTGGAATTGGAATTCAATATTCCATTCCATTGCGTGTTTGGTTCCAAATGGAAAGAATTAGTTCCATCAAATTCCTTCAGTTTTCCATGTTTGATGGACTTTACCATTCCTAGGAATGGATGGAAGGAATTCAATTCCATACCATACCCTCATTATATAGAACTGGAAAAATTATTTATAAGTGAAAGTCTTGAACTATTCATTTTTCATTATAATATTCCATTCCACTTTTTGTCAACCAGCAGTTTAGAATCTGTCAGATCCCATTCTCTTAGATTTTGATTCCTTTGAGAAATTCCAATTCCTTCCAAAACATTATGGAAACCAAATGTCCCGTTAGTATCATATACTTAGTAAACAAATATGTAATAAAGAGGGAAATGAATGAAAAACAAAAGGTCGGAAGGTTTAAACTTGTATAAGATACAAAATGGGCAACAACTTGTACTTTTATCTCTGAACCTTGATTTTTTCAGGCTTTTGCAGTCATAGTTGCATCTCCACTGCACCTAGACCTTTCATGTGTCCTAGAACATGTTATTGTGGAGTTGGCTGCATTCTTACACAAGGTATAACAAACACCAATATTTAAGTATATCAAACTTTAAGGTCATTGAAAATTAGACCAAAACTTTCTTCTTTCCAAAAATAGGCTAATCGAGCATTAAGGAAAGCAACACTTGGTACCTTGAATACACTAATTGTGGCATATGGTGATAAAATAGGTTCCACTGCTTATGAAGTTATCATTGTGGAACTTTCAACATTGATCAGGTTTCTCACTTGACCTTTTTATAAATTTTCAAGTTATTGTGTTTCAGATTAATGTAAAATTTAATATTTATATATTGTTGGTTTTGAACCTTAACAATGATTCAGATTTGCATATGGCGGCTCTTGCCCTGGAACTCTGTTGTACCTTGATGTCAGACAGGAGGTCTGGTCCAACTGTTGGTTTGACTGTCAGAAATAATGTTCTTCCACAGGCTTTGACTTTATTCAAAAGCTCATTTCTTCAGGTACAGACCCTTTCGGCTTTACAAAACTTTTTTGCTACTTTGGTGTACTCTGCAAACACGAGTTTTGATGTTTTGTTGGAATCTCTTCTTTCAACTGCTAAACCATCACCTCAGTCAGGTGGTATTGCAAAACAAGCTTTGTTTTCCATTGCACAATGTGTTGTTGTACTCTGTCTTGCTGCTGGTGATCATAAATGTTCATCTACAGTCAAGATGCTCACAGAGATCTTGAAAGATGATAGCACTTCTAATTCTGTATGTTTCCAATCCCTAATTTCTTTCTTCTTATTTGATTGAATGTAGGGATTCAAGTGATGATACACTTGTAATATCTAGGCACTGTGATTTGAAACATCAATCTAAATTTATAGAAGTGAAAATTGCTTTGTATTTGGACAAAATTGCTATAACTGTCTAAATCTATCAGATTACAATGCTGTAATAAGTAGAAATGAAATAAAAGTTATGCAAATATATGCTCAAAAGAGTGTAAATCATATTGTTTCATGTAGTTTTTACTAGTTCAGATAAAGATCCAATTGATCCTTTTCTGGCTATGCAATGAAATCTGACAATCCTACAGTGTAATCAGATTGTCATGCTTAACCTTGTGTTTATCTTTTTCAGGCCAAACAACACCTTGCCTTGCTATCAAGTATTCACCAGGGAAACGGTTGTTGTTGCGGTCAAGTATTCGATAGTTGAACGACCAGAGAAGATCGATGCGGTCCTCTACCCTGAAATTTCCTCATTTCTTATGCTTATCAAGGATCAGGACCGGGTAAGTCTCTCTCTCTCTCTCTCTCTCTATATATATATATATATATATATATATATATATATATATATATATATGTGTGTGTGTGTGTGTGTGTGTATGTATATGTATATGTATATGTATATGGTGGAATCAGGAAAGGAATGGAATATGGAAAGAAAACTTTTTGTTTTGTCTAATTCAATGGAATGGACTCAATGGACGTTCCAGAAAACCCTAATTCTTTTTTTTTTAAATAATATCTATAATCTATATGCATGAGTTATGAGTATGATCTCTTAAATTTTGATAAACTTGGGCAGCATGTTAGGCTTGCAGCTGTTTTGGCTTTGAGTATAGCTGGCCACAACAAGCCAAATCTCATCAAGGGCCTTCTTCCAGAAGTCTTGCCACTTCTTTATGATCAGACAATTATTAAGGTAGGTATCATATATATTTCTCATAGATCATAATACCCTTGTAGTACTATATGAATATCAATGAAAGTATATATATATATATATATATATATATATATATATACATATATTGTTATTGACAGAAAGAACTGATACGAACGGTGGATCTTGGACCTTTTAAGCATACAGTTGATGATGGTCTTGAGTTGAGGAAAGCATCTTTTGAATGTGTAGATACATTGCTTGATAGTTGTCTTGACCAGTTCAACCCTTCTTCTTTCATTGTCCATGACCTTAAATCTGGTCTTAATGAAAATATGTTTATATTTCTTGCATTTTACCTTATGTTATATTATATTAGTCTTTGTTTGTATTTTGATGAAGAATATGATGCGATGCATTATATTGTTTACATTTTATAATTCAAATTTCCTTGAAGTGGGAAACTCCTCCTCAGACTGTGCTTATCTTGACAAAACCAAATTCAACTTCAGTCAAAATCCTTTGTGCAGAAATGGTCAGGTATTATGACTTCAATTGTCTTCTTAAAGGGTATTTTTGGCATATGGTTATTAGTCAATCACTTCTGTTAAAGTATATTTCTTTGAGCTTATGCATTACATTGTTGTATATTATTATTTACAATATTTCATTGAGCTTCTAATATAGTTGGTTGAAGGAAAAGAGAAGTATGAATATATTTGTTGAACCACGAGTAAGAAATAAACTTCTAGAAGAATATTCATACTTTAACTTTGCACAATCGTGGATAGATGGTGAGTTAATTTCATCTACCTTCAACATAGATGCATAAATTTCATGCTTACATATTGGGATGATGGTTTATGTGAATCTAATGGTTGCATTATTCAAATTTGTAGGTCTTGTTGATGTGCACAGTGTCAAGCAAAGTAGCTTGGGATGTTGTTAAGGTGGGCAACAAGTTCTTGTAGTTCAACTATTATTTGATGATCATGACTTTCATCTCTTTCACATTTGATGTATTACATTTGTCTACTATTGGAATGATTATTTATATGACATTAACTTTTGTGCAATGGATTATATTTTTTGTATATGGTATTTTATTTTCTATTATGAGACATGAAATGCAAATTTAATTTGAAAATTAGTAAATCTATAAATATTTTTTTTTAAAAATTAAAATTAAAATTACGATACGCAAAAATGTGTGTCATCTTCATTTATGACATGGCCTTTCTTGACAGCGGCTTTAATGATACACATTGTGTGTCATAAATGAACGTCGTAAATGTGTGTCGTCTATAGACGACGCGCAAAAGCGTGTCGTCTCTCGTTATGACAGGGCCTTCCTTGACAAGCATTTGCGCGTCGTCTGAGCGTTTTACGACACGCATTGCGCGTCGTAAAAGACTATTTTTCTAGTAGTGCCAACAACCCTATGCGGCCCTTCAAACCAGATTCTCCGTACCGCAAGTAGTTAAAAGATATTATAACAACACTTTGTATAATTTAAAATACTTAACACATATATTGTTTATATGTTCACAATAAAAATAATGAATTTAAACATAAGTTATACTTAAAGCGTAATAGGTGTAGCTCAACTTATAGGGTTTCTAGAGAAAACTTAGAACCCCGTGGTCAGAACTTCGTCGCTAAATCTTTTTTCTAAAAAGATTCTTGTAGCGCTTCAGCGCTCACCTTACTATACAAAAACTACAGAAAGAGAAGTCGAATCATGAGGGATCGAAATGGTCGAGGGATAAGATGAGAAAGACTCTTGAATCAAGAGAATGGTGCAAGAAATATGAGAGCCTAGAGCCTCTTATTTATAGTAATTGAATTTTCAAAAACTACCCTCTATACTTACTTAATGACCTTATAGTTATTTAAACGAGTAAAGACTCATTTAGAATACTACTTTAAATAGATTTAACGATATGTGTACTAACTAATTTCGAAAGTACTCAACACTAGTCTTATAACGACCGCATCGTCGATACATTTCTAATGATATATATATATATATATATATATATATATATATATATATATATATATATATATATATATATATATATATATATATATATATATATATATATGATTTATACTTTATTTTAATACGTAAATATGCTATTATAAATTATAACTCGTTCATACAAACTCCATTTTTGACGTTCTTTATATCCACACGTAGCTATCGACATGATCTACAACTTTCATTTAGACTCCGTCGGGTAATTTTGAATTTATTTTTCGTCCATATTTTTATAAAATTAATTGATTTTGCTAAAATCATAACTCTCTCGTACGGACTCCGTTTTTTGGCATTCTTTTTCTCAAAATTCTTATTTTAAAGAGTACTGTGATTTTCTTTTTGGAGACTTTAGCTAAAAGTCAATCATTCTCTTCGTAGCTTTACGTTGTACATCCGTTGTGCGCGGCTGACTTTTATATCTTCTAAAAACCATATATAATTCATACGGAGTCGGATTTCTACGAAATTTATATTTTCGGGATCGGGAAGACGTGTACTTTCTAAATATAATATATATATATATATATATATATATATATATATATATATATATATATATATATATATATATATATATATATATATATATATATGTGTGTGTGTGTGTGTGTATGTGTGTGTGTGTATGTGTGTGTGTGTGTGTTTTGGCGCACTTATTTTTACGATTTACGGACGATTCGACTGATTTTTTATTATTTTATTATATTATAATAATAATGAAACATATAATATTCACATAATTCTTCTTTATTAAATCAAATAGGTTACAATTGTTGACCATAACTGTTACTTTGGTTAAGATTATTTATCCTAGATAATTAAAGAAATCATTTTTAACGCTTACTATATCTTAATTGACTAGCCCGAATCTGCGGGTGTAACGTTTGAGTCCTGGTATGCATTTAACTCATTAATTTATTTATTTTGGAAGGGCAACTCGACATGTAACATCCCCAAATTCAAGACCAAAAATTTCATTTTTATATAATAGAAAAACACTTAACGACTTTGTTCCGAACATTGAAAACGTTTCATTTAAAATAAATATCAGAGTCTAATCCCCAAGATCATATAGTACATAATAATATGGGTGAATGCGATGCGATCGTCCCAAGCTCCTTTTCTGAAAACTGAAGGTAGCTGAAACCAAAACTGTAAACCGTAAGCACGAAGCTTAGTGACTTCCCCAAATACCACATACCATACATATCAACTGGGTCGTACATGTCATACATATCAATCATATATAAAATAAGGTGCTATGAGCCGCACATAGTCTTGTTGTTATGCCACGGGCCGCCACGTGGTCTTTCTTGCCAAGCCGGGGGCCACCCCCTGGGTCTTACAGACAAGTGTCAAGAGCCGCCTCCTGGTCTTCCATGCAAGTATCACGAAGACAAATAGCATACATACTACTCTACTTAGCTAATGAGCATACAGTGTGCCAGGGGCCACCTCCTGGTCTTTCATGCATATTGCCTAGGGCTAACCCCCGGGTCCTCCTATCATACATAATAGCATACCGTGTGCCAGGAGCCACCCCTGGTCTTTCATACATAGTGCCTAAAGCTAACCCCCCGGGTCTTCCTTTCATACATAATAACATACCGTGTGCTAGGAGCTACCCCTGGTCTTTCATACATAGTGCCTAGGGCTAAGTGGCTAACCCCCAGGTCTTCCTACCATAAATAAGCTAAATGGGCTGGCATTGTGGCCGTAGACCCATACACACAGTGAGGAGACTCACCTTGCACTGCTGAAGACTTGCATATAATCCTCTGACTGCAAACTGGCAATTCCCGAACTGCTAATTCTTCGGCTCCCCGAGCTATCAATACCAAATAATACTTAGTCCAAAACCAATAATCCTTCTTAGGGTAAAATGACCATTTTACCCCTGCTCTAATTTGGACCATGTCCAAGGCCCAATTCCATCTAATCTTTCTAAGTCCAATAATAGCCCACTAAAGGCCCACTAATGGCCCAATTTGCTAAATTGGGCCCAATCCCTCTAATGGGCCTTATCCTAAGCCCAAACATATTCTTGGCCCAAATTATCTGACTTTCAATGGCCCACTAAGGCCCAAAGAACTAAAGTCCAATGCATGGCCCACTCCGAGGCCCAATAATGCAAAACCCACTCTAACCGAGTACGTGGGGCGTACTCAGCTGTACGCAGGGCGTACTGGGCTAGTGACCTGTACGCTGCGCGTAGCAGCTTGTACGCCCATCGTACTCCCCTGTTAAGCCCTTTCTTCTATTAAGCACTTAATAAGGATGAGATTTAGAACCGGAAAACCGGACCGGAACCGGAATCGGACCGGAACCGGAATATATAGAACCGGTTCCCGTTCCGGGTTAAAAATTGGCTTTATCTGGGTTCCGGGTAATCCGGGTTTGGGTCCATCGGGTCCGGGTAGTCTACAGTTTATACATGAGTTTAGACTATAATTTTGTCATTTTTGGTTTAACATTCAATGATTTACAGTCCTCCAAAGTCGGGATATCAAAACTGAAAATTTTCAATTTTTCGGCTATTTGTTTTTGTACTTTGTATTATGTGAAAATGTTAACACATGCATATCTCATTCGTTTAAAGTCGGATTGACATGCGGTTTTTTCCAAAGTGTATTTTAGAGTTTGTATATGATTTTAGACTATAATTTTGTTAATTTTGGTTTCATATTCAATGAGTTAAAGTCCCCCAAAGTCGGGATATCACAATGAAATTTTTCAAAGTTCAACCCACTAACTAGTTAGTAATTACCAAAAAATTATGGTTTTTCGGGGTTTTTCGGTTCTAAACCCACTTTATCCGGTTCTAACCTACCCACTTTGATGTTTCCGGGTTTTCCGGTTCTAGACCCACTTTACCTGGAAACGAACCAGAACCGGTTCCTATATACCGGTCCGATTTCCGGTTCTACAAAATCCCGTTAACCGGTTCCGGGTTTTCCGGGTTCGGGTCCATCCGGTCCGGGTTTGGACCCACTTTCATCCCTAGAACTTAATGTTTCTATCGAATGGTCCAAATCATAGATCTAAGTTCCTCTTAACGTCTGAATCCATAAAGTCACTGACTTGGTGACTTTGCATGCCCCAAACAAGCCCAAACTCCAAACATGGTATTCTACTTCCATGAAAATGGTCTTAACTCTTGCATGAGCCCATTAAGACCACCAAGATGACAACGTTTTGTCTTAGGGAGACATTTAGCACCAAGGGTGGCAACCCTTAGTCTAGGAATCAGATTTGGACCATAAAGCTTCATCCTTGGGACCAAAAAGGTCCCCGGTTACCGGTTGAAAGATACCGAAGGGGAGGTCAGCTCCCGGTTACCGGTTGGAAGATACCGAAGGGGAGGTCAGCTCCCGGTTACCAGTTGGAAGATACCGAAGGGGAGGTCAGCTCCCGGCTACCGGTTGAAAGATACCGAAGGGAAGTCCAACTTCTGATTATGCCAGTCAGATACCGGTTGAAAAGATACCGAGGGATAGACAGTATATGTTTATGGTATGTGGTATGATGGGGGAACTCACTAAGCTTCGTGCTTACAGTTTACAGTTTTGTTTTCATATACCTCTTCATCGAAGGGTAAGGAGCCGGCACGGTAGCAGAGCATCGCACACACACCCGATTTCCGCACTATGACGTCCTTGGGATTGTACTCTGACATTATTATTATTTCATGACATGTTTGTATGACATTTGACTTATGGGTTATCAGTTTGATATGATATTGATGTTGTTTTTCAGTAAATTGTTTTATAAATTACTTAATTAAAATTGGGATGTTACAAAGTTGGCCGAGATCTACGTACGAGAGGTGGTGGCACGGCATGGGGTGCCAACATTGATAGTGTCAGATCGGGATGTGAGTTTTACTTCCAGGTTCTGGAAGAAATTTCATGAGGAATTGGGCACCCGGTTGCATTTCAGCACTGCTTATCACCCACAAACCGACGGGCAGAGCGAGCGGACGATTTAGATGCTCGAGGACATGCTACATGCATTTGTTATGGACTTCAGAGGAAGTTGGGACACTTACTCGCCCTTGGATGAGTTTTCATACAACAACAGCCATCATTCCAGTATTGGTATGCCTCCCTTTGAGCTCTTATATGGGAGGAGGTGTCGAACTCCCATCTATTTGGGAAAGGTAGGGCAGAAAGTGACAGGGAGCACTGAGATAGTGCTCAAGACAACAGAGCAAATCCAGCAGGTTAGACAAATGTTACTGATGGCCCAGAGTCGTCAGAAGAGTTACGCCGATCGGCGCCGTTCGGAGCCGGAGTTTTAGGTCGGAGATTTTGTCCTCTTGAAGGTATCCCCATGGAAAGGGGTGATATGATTCAGGAAGCGAGGTAAGCTGGGCCCTAGATACATCGGTCCTTTCAGATTGATCGCACGAGTGGGTAAGGTAGCTTATCGGTTGGAGCTGCCTGCGGAGTTGAGTCAGATTCATAACACCTTCCATGTGTCCTAACTAAGGAAGTGTGTAGTGGATGAGACAGCGGTGGTCCCCTTAGAGGACATTCAGGTTGATGAGCGCCTGAATTACATTGAGAAGCCGGTAGCGATCTTGGATAGGAAGGTGAGGGTCTTGAGGAACAAAGAGGTGCCTTTGGTTCAGGTTCAGTGGCAGCATCAGAAGGGATCCGAGTGGACTTGGGAGCCGGAGTCCGAGATGCGAGAGCAGTACCCCGAGTTGTTTCCGGAGGATGAATTCGAGGGCAAAGTCTGATTCTAGTGGGGGAGAATTGTAACATCCCGAATCCCAGGTATGATATTTGATTATTTTATATTCATTTTAAAAAGTGAACTCGACGAGTTGGAAGCCACAACTCGTCGAGTAGAGTTTGAGATAGCCGCGGAACTTTTAGAGTCTACTCGACGAGTTGGAGGACCCCGACTCGACGAGTAGGAAGTGGGTGAGAAAACCCTAATTTTCTTGGTTTGTGTCCTATTTAAAGGAACTTAAGCCCTCATTTCCGCCTCCCTTATCATCCCAACCCTCTGTGAGAAACTCTAATCATGTGTATCCATTTGTGTGAGAGAGAGAGAAAGAGAGATAGAGAAGCTAACTTTGAGTGTTCTAGTGCACATTTGGAGGGGGAGTGAAGAGCATCAAGGCTTGGAATGAGAAGAGGCTTTTGGATCAAGATTTTTTCGGTGCTAGCTTCTGTTTGGAGGTAAAAAGCTACCACCTTGATCATTTCTTTTTTTAGATCTCTTTTTAAGGAGTTTTAGGGCTTTCTTTCATCCATCCTTTGGGTATTGAGTCATTTGAGCATGGCATGAGGTTGAGACATCAGATTTGGACTGAAGGAGGTCCCTTGAGTCCAAAGATCCAAGCTTTATCAAGCTAGAGGCAAGCTTTTATGCATTAGACCCCATATAGAGCTTATTATGGCATTTTGAGCCCTAGATGCCATGCATGGACGTAAAGCTTGCAGCTTTACGTGGTATTTCAGCCTTGGGATGCTAGATCTAGAGTTTGGGACATTTTTTCTGCTTAGAATCATCGAAATGAAAATTGGTCTAGAGGGGCTCGACGAGTGCATGAGCCAACTCGACGAGTCAACAAGGGTTTCCCAGATAGTCTGAACGCGCTACAACTCGACGAGTTGGTGAGACAACTCGACGAGTTGAGTTGGGGTTTTCCCGATTTTCTGAGGACAGGAGGAACTCGACGAGTCACATAGGTGCACTCGCCGAGTTCGTTCAACATGGACTGTTGACTCAAGTGTTGACCTCCGTTGACTTTTAGGGTTTGGTCAATAGTGGATTTTGGAGACCATAGAGGGGTAAAATCGTATTTTCACCCTTTTGGGACCTAGTGGTAAAGTTAACCTGGTGGTTATTACAAATTGTTGATTAGAGATAATTATATTATGTAGGCGGAGTCTAGACTGATTGTGGGGTGCTAGATCTACTTGCTTACTTACGAGGTGAGTATTCTCACTATACTTACCTGAGTGGTAATGTTACGTGACCGGAGGGTCTTATTTGAGTTATCGACCGGAGGGTCCTATGTGCTTATATTGAGTTATGTGATATTATACATCTTGTCTTTGTGATATATGCTATATTCTTCTGTGCATTGTTGAGTTAGGACCGGAGGGTCCAAACCGAGTTGTGAGACCGAATGGTCTTCACTGAGATATAGGACTGGACGGTCCGACCCGAGCTATGAGACCGGAGGGACTTCACTGAGACACATGAACGGAGGGTCCACACCGAGCCGTGATACCAGAGGGTCCTCACTAGGACGCAGGACCGGAGGGTCCATGACGAGTTAGAGCCATGAGAGGCTTATTATTTGTGTATGTGGTATTTTGGGGAACTCACTAAGCTTTGTGCTTATAGTTTTGTGTGATATGTGTTTCAGGTACTTCTCAGGATCACGGGAAGGCGCCGACTTGATTGTACACACAAGATGGAGTTTATGATTTGAGGATCCTGGATTTTATCAAACAATTTATGAATTTGTTTTTTGACAATCTGACAATTATGGTTTTTGAATTGTGATATTGAGAATTATGTGGTTTTGAAAATGAAAATTTTGTTTGAAAATTTACGGTGTTACAATACCCAGTACCGGTTGAAAGAGACCAAAGGGGTTGCAAGCACCCAAATATGCTTGTCTGTTATGTATGTATGGTGTGGGGTATTTTGGGGGATCACTAAGCTTTGTGCTTACGGTTTTTAGTATATATTTCAGGTACTTCCAGCTTGAAAGTGAAGGACCCGACCTGATCGCACTGCATCCACCTATGATTTTTCCGCATCACGTGATTTTGGGATTTTGTACTCAGATAATATGCTATTATGATATACTCTTGACCGGTTTAGTATGATTATCATATGATTGAAATGGATTTAAAAATGAAAATTTTATCTGAATTTTTGGGACGTTACAACTTTAAAGAAGATAGATATTTTGACATGCTCTAATTCTCACAGCGTGAGACTTATACCTCACGTCATGAGCTTCATATTTTCACGATTAAGAAGACTTTTATTTTTGATTCACATCGTGTCTCTCTATTTCCACGACGAGAGATATCAACAATCGTGTTTCTGTTCTTTCTTTCGACCATAAAATGTGGCGTATACTTTCTCACATTATGATGCATTACTTTGAAGATTTTATGCACCATACTTTTTGAAGATGCAAGTATTTTTTAACATCATGTTTCGGATCTTTCGAGATTAGGGTTTGTCGGCTGCAACCTGGGCATGAGGATGTCTCGGGGTTATATCAAGGAAGCAATGGAAGTTTGAGGTTATGGCAGGATAAGTCCTTTAATTGAAAAAGGTGTCAGCGGAGTACGCTGGGCGTACGTGTATGTACGCGTAGCGTACTCATGTGCGTGACTTTTAAGCAGAGCCACCTAGTACGCTGGGCGTACCAGAGAGTACGTTGGGCGTACTAGGCACAGAAGGAAACCCCTAATTGTGAGGAGTGTCCCTATATAAAGAATGAGAAGGCCTCATTCATGGCTACCATCCTCAGTCAATAAACCCTCTCAAACCCTAAACCTCGTTCTTGAGCTTGTGTGTGACCATTGTGAGCTTATAAGTGTTCTTGTGGGATTTTGGAGTGAAGAAGGAGCATGGAAGAGAATAGAGTTAGAGTCCAAGCTTTGGATCTGAGCTTTTCTGTGGTTGGAGCATCATTTGAAGGTATAAAGCTCAAAGCTTTCCCATCCTTTTGTTTTGTGCATGATATGGTCCATTTTAGGGTTTTTGGTCCCAAAGCTTGAGTTTTTATGAGTTGTTGCACTCCAAAGCTTAATATCTGTCCTTTTAAGTGTTTCTAGTGGAGAGGATTCATAAAAATGAGGTCTTGAACGTGAGAATCAACCCATGAATGAGATATGAGCATTTTGAGTTAAGAGAGTAAGAGTTTTGAGTGTTTATGACCTTATCAGCCATGCAAAGGCTTAAAGTCACTGACTTTATGGAGTAAGAGCCATTATGGAGTCAAGATCTGGGATTTGAGTTAATGTCTTAACGGGTTAAGACCAAATGAGTAGAAGGAGTAAATCTGGGGAGTACGCTGAGCGTAATTCCTGTACGCCCCGCGTACTGCCCCAGTGTCCCCGATGGCCAATATGGATTCGTGAGTACGCTGAGCGTACCAAGGGAGGTATGCCCCACGTAACCTCACTGTGGACTTTTAGGCTAAGTCTTATGTTGGGCCTTGAATGTTGGGCCTGGAGTTTGGGCATGTTGCAATAGAGTTTTGGACCAGAGGATTATATATATGTGCTTTGGGCCCTTGAGTTGGGCTTGCCATTTAGATTTGAGAGTTGGGCCTCGGGAGAGCCCATTTATTACTGGGCCTTGGTGGGCCCAATGGGTTTTAGGTCATTGATGGGCTGGTTAGTGGACTACCTTTAGATATAATGAGTGAGAGTTTGGACTTAGTTCCTAATTGGGATAATTGTGGGTTTGGCACAGAGTTATTGGCCGATGCATAGCAGCAGCGTTTCTAGGGGCTATTCATCATCCGAGGTGAGTCTTCTCACTATACTTACCTTGAGTGGTAATCTATGTGTGACCGGAGGGTCTTATGTGCATATACTGTGTATTGAGATATCCTGCTTATTTGTCTTTGTGATATGTATGATGTGTATTATATTGAGTTACTGAGTTGAGGGACCGGATATTCCATCTGATTTGTGGGACCAGAGGGTCCCACTGAGACACATTTGACCAGAGGGTCTTATCTGAGTATAGCCATGAGAGGCTGATGAGATATGAGTGGTATTTTGGGCAACTCACTAAGCTTCGTGATTACAGTGTTATGTGATATGTGTTTCAGGTTCTTTTCAGGATCGCGGGAAGGCGCCGGCTTGATTGTACACACCAGAGAAAGAGTTATATTTTTGAGGATCCTGGATTCTTAATTATGGAGTTGTGTTTGTAAATTAAATAAATGAGATTTTTGTGAAATGTTGTAACGCCCGTAGATCCGGGCTAGTCAATTTAGAGACGATAAGCATCAAAAATGACTTTTTGATGGAAGATTATTTAGAAGGATTAATCTTAACCAAGTTGTATTATATGTTACAAGGATTCCGTACATATAAAGAACGTCGAAATCCGAGTTATAACGAAGAAGTTATGACCTGTCGAAGTTTCGCGACAAAACCGGCACGGTGCCGAATGTCGTAAAAAGTGAGTTTTTGATAAACTACTTTTTAGCCTTGTTGATCTAAACTAAAGTCGTAGTACTTGTTAAACCGAGAAGTTCGATAAAAAGAACGCCAAAATCTGACTTCGTATGAGGAAGTTATGATTTTTCGAAGTCTCAGCTTAGCAGTAGACAGCTAAAAACTCGAATTTTAGATCGAGTGATTTTTAGCCGACACGACCTAAACGAGAATCGAAGGTCTCGTCATTTGTAGCACACAACGGTAAAAAGTCTGACGAAAACGGACGTCGGATGAAGAAGTTATGAATTTTTAACGGATTTCCTGTCCCGGTCTGTTAAAAATAATAATATAAAAATTAAAGTCAAAATTAGCCGATGAAGTCTAAACGAAAGTTGTAGAGCGTAATTTTACCTACGCGTGCATATAAAGAACGTCAAAAACGGAGCTCGTATGCGAAAGTTATGGATTTTAGAAGTTTTGGCGGGAAAACCGAGAAACTTCGCATGAATAGTGCTGCCACGTCATCCTTCGCATGCAGCCTCCACGTGGCGTCTTCTGATTGGACCGCAGCCTCGCGTGGCACCAACTGATTGGTCCGAAGTCGTCACCCTCTTTCCCCATTGGACTGAAGCTTGGTCCACTTAGGAGCTTGCATCTGTCCGAGCCGGAGACCCAGCCGATGACGAGTCCGAAGCCGATGACTCCTCGCATGGAAGCGTGCCAGCTGCTGCATCCGAGCCTCGCTGGCCTTTGCTGCTTCTGCCCCGTGTCCGAACCCCTCGCTGCTGCGTGTCCCTTCTCGGCCGACCTTCGGATTTCCCCTCCTATAAATAGGAGACTTGCGAACCCTCCCGGGTAAAAATGGGATTTTGCCATATTTAGCCCCCTTTTCCATATTTTCTTCATCTTAACATTCCCCAAAGCCCCGGTATCGATTATAACCCCCGGAATACGCCACGAAGTACCCGAGAAGCCCGGAAAATTTATCTTTTCGGTTTCGAAGCCCGACCCTTCGCAGAGCCCGGTTTCTCAATAAAACTCCCGGTTTTATTAGAAACGATCGTTTTAGGAAACGAATTGTTGCCCGATTTTCATTAAATCAGGTGAGTGTGTAGTCACTTTCATCTTACACATAGATATGAAGTATTTTATATAAAATAGGTGCTATGTGTATATATGTTGTTTGTTTATTTGAGATGGATGTTGAATGAATGTATTATACATGTTTAAAATGATTTAAAATGTATAAATATTTTATCTTTAAATATGTTGGGTAAAACATGGGTAGATAAAGTAGGAGGGATAAAAGTACAGTATAGATGTACGTTGGTAGCTATGAATTTAGTACAGTATAAATGTACGTTGTTAGCTATGAATTTAGTACAGTATAGAAGTACGTTGGCAGCTATGGACTTAGTGCCTGTTGTATAAACCCTGGCGACTATGTGACATAGTGCCTGTTGTGTAAACCTGTTGGGTTTTGAGCATTCTAACACTCCTATGGTGTACATGCAACCCTATAAACCTTGGATCTATGTTTTCTCTATTATACATGCAAATATTAACTATTCCAAGGTTTCATCCTAACTAGCATTGATGAGAATAAATCTCTGATCGATTAGATCTTTCACATGTAAAAGATGAAGATCAAACAAAACAAACACAATAATATTAAGAACACAGAACAGAATCAACGTTATGCTTATGATTCAAATATAGTCACGCCTCAGCAGAGCTCTATGAAGAACTTCCACTGTAGAGGCGAGCTAGGGTTTACAAAACTTGTGTGAGAAAATAATAAAAACCTTAATAACAAAGACTGCATGCATGCAGCTTAAATACTAAACCCTAGAGAAAAACATGCACGGTTGGACAGGCCCATACCGGCATCCAAAACTGGGCTAAGGACCGAGCCCATGACGCAACACTATAAGCCCAACAATCTCCCCCTTTGCGTCAAATGAGGCGAGAGATCATTTTCTTTGAGTAGGCTTCACAGTTTTCACCACCTTGAACAGCCGAGGGATGATTGCAAGAAGAGTCTGCCGAAATTGAATGTACCATCTCAGCATGTCAGTAAACATCTTCTTGTCGGTTGCAGAATTCTGATTGCACTTGTGGATAATCTCCAAAATATGCTCCAAGCAAGCAGTTGAGAATAAGTGCTTGTCAACAAGAGCGAATAGGCATTTTTGACCTTCACCCCTGATAAACATCACTGTGTGGAATGTTGGGTTAATCTTGCCTTTGACCATCGAGTTAATATCGCCAGCTCTTCCCATCGGTTTGATCGTGGTTCGCTTGTGAATTGCTGAAGCGATCTCTTGATCCATTTTTTCCACTTCGTGAATGTAGCAGACAAGCATTCGCTTGATATGATCAATGATTGGCTGATACTCCTGAGGATTTGACAGTAAGATGTTGTTGAGGAGTATCCAGTCGTGTGGGTTAAGGTTCGATAGATCAGCCAGGGAAAAGTTGTGAACCGAGCCTTCAGATCCTCGAGTCACTTTGAATTTCACATTAACAAACTTCCCTGCTGAGTAAGGCTTCAGTACCTTGACAGTAGTAATTTTCTGTAAGCTCCATGTCAGGTACTGTGGTTGAGCAAATTCCAGATAGAACTCCAAAAGATCCCGATCCACCTTCGGGTCTGGAGAAGGGATAGCAACAGTTGAGTTAGGTTCGGGAGGAGGTTGAGTTTTCACTACCTTCTCTCCCCCTTGTTTCGGCTGGACACCACTCACCGGAACACCCTCAATACGACTAAGGATAGCCAGTGCAGGTCTGAGTTTCTCAGCCAAGTGCCTTCGGATGGTAATGGTGATGATGGGATCATGGGCATCAAGAAGGTGAAGCAAAATGGAGTGAACATCGCCAACAGAGCTTCGAAGAACCTCCCTTTCAGATTTCAAATCGTTGAGTTCAGTTGTTGCCAGCTAACTCAGCTTTAACTATATCCCAAACGTCACCCCATATTTCTCATGAACCGTCATTGCCTTTGTAACTTTATCGAGCATTGTAATACTTGAAGATATTAGAACACCATGAATAGAACCAGATTTTGGAAAATCAAAAATTTTCGTGCAAAGAGTGTCAAAGATAAAGAAATAAAGCAAACTTTTTGTGATAATTTGTGAAGTCTTAACTGATGGGTTTTGCGCATTCTAACACTCCTAAGTGTACATGCAACCCTAAATACCTTGGATCTATGTTTTCTCTATTATACATGCAATTATGAACTTTCCAAGGTATTACCCTATCTAGCATACAATACTTGATACTTGGGTAATCAAATGGATAGAATACATACCTTTGTTTGATGTAGCTTGTCTATATGAAGCTTGAGTGCCTAGTGCCCTAAGTGTGACACCTCAAATAGTTCACACAACACCAAATACACATGGAATGACTTGAGAGAAATGGAACACTCCTTGAAATCGTCTAGCCCTCATATTCACACATTAGTGTACGATTTCTTGAGCCATGGGATTCTTTTATATGGTGGCTATTAGGGTTACACCATGTAACTCATAACTTTACCCATTCCTTATGCTCCATGGATTTTAACCTCCATGGAGTATCCATGGGTCACCCCATGGACTTAGTCCAACATAAGGAATCTTGGATCACAAGCCCACATATATAAGAATGAATGATTTACACAATCAACCCATATATTTAATTAGTCTCCTTTTGATCACTTAATTAATTCCAAATTAATTCTTGATCAATACTAATTAAATAACCTTATTAATATATTAGAACTTATAATATATTAACCAACCTTAAGTGTTATTTCTCTCATTATAGTCTATCCAAATGCATGATGCCATGCAACCCAAATGGACCATGTCGGGTCGGGTCAAGTCTTACCAATTATAGTTATGGACTTAGACATTAATCCAACATTAACAAGACATAAAGCAGCTGATTCTGGGCACGAATCTCTTCCTTCAAAGTCAAGAGAGACTTTAAAGTGCTTGTGTGGCTCCCCATTAAATAACGATCAAGTACTTGTTAAGAAGTATTGAAAGGCATCTTTTAAATTTAAAGCTTATAACGGGTGGTCGTCGCTTCAATTCATGAATTCGAGACTTGATATAAGACCGAAACAGAATGAAGTACTTGTGAGATCAATGTGATCTGTTGAACAAGTAGGTAGGGAAAATATTTATTGACTGTTGGATAGGTGAGAAATCCCAAAAAAATTTAACTGGATCCTTGGGGAAGAAAAATTCTTGGTAATAGAAAATTTCAGAAGAATCACTCAAAATAAAAGAGATTTCATTTATAATATATAGGTCATGTACCGTCAATTCGTTAATGGTATTGAATGGTGGGTTTCACTTAGTACGTAGTGACACGAAACTAAGATCATTAACACAGATTTTGTATAACCATAAACCTCAGTGGTTATTGCTGAGAGTCTCAAGGGTTACAATATGTGAAACGAATCAGTGATGGAGAAAAATGATGGAGGTGGTATACGAAACAAATGTACCTCTGCTGTAAAGGAAGGACTAAGCAGAAAACTCTAAGCTCAATGTGAGTAGAGTAAGGTAGCTCATGATTAGAGTGAATATAACAGCCTAGCTTGGGAAAACATGATTTGTATGTATCATGTTATTAAGGCTTCACTCAAAATCTGTCGAGGCTTTAGTCAACATGCAGCAGCATGCTTCTAGGGACGCGTAGAAAGTTTATAGAAAAGAGATTTTACCTTCTGAATCGTCATCATCGAGAGTAACACTTTATGCAAAAGAAATCATTAGATCAAAAACGGAAAATATTTTTGTATTTTGTGAAAATTGTTCAATTGAACGAAAAAGGAAAATATTTTTGGATTTTATGAATATAAGAAGAATTTTAAAAGAGTGTACATAGGAATACAATCAAAATGCCTTGATAAGAAAAAGAAGCGAACGAGTTCAGAAGGACCGAACCCGAAATAGACCGAACGCTCGGTTCATTTCGGTTCATGGTCGAGCCGAACCCGAAATAGACCGAACGCTCGGTTCATTTCGGTTCACTCTATTTCGCTTCTTACCTTTATTGAAGCGAAGGCGATTTTGGTACTGATTCTGCTTCCATCATTCCTAGGCCTTGCAAAATCTTGTTGAAGCTTGCTTCAGGTAAAGCCTTAGTGAATATATCTGCCAGTTGATCAGTCGTCCTTACGAAGTGAATTTCTACGTTGCCATCTTCCACGTGATCTTTGATGAAGTGATACCTCAGTGCGATATGTTTAGTCTTTGAATGTTGCACTGGGTTGTGACATATTCTAATTGCACTTTCAGAGTCGCAATATAGTGGGATTTTCTTCATGTTCAGCCCATAATCTCTAAGCTGACTTTGTATCCATACAACTTGAGATGTGCATGATGCTGCAGCGATGTATTCAGCTTCTGCAGTGGAAAGAGAAACACATGTTTGTTTCTTCGATTGCCAGCTAACCAATTTACCGTCTAGAAATTGGCATCCTCCAGTGGTGCTTTTACAGTCTAATCCACAGCCACCTAAGTCGGCGTCTGAGAACGCTTGGACAAAGAATCCTGAGTTGGCTGGATACCACAGACCAAGAGAGGAGGTTCGCTTCAGATAGCGAAAGATGTTTTTCACAGCTTGAAAATGAGGTTCGCGTGGGTTAACTTGGAATCTGGCACAATAGCAAACTGAGAACATGATGTCAGGCCTACTGGCTGTGAGATACATAAGTGAGCCAATCATTTGTCGATAAAGCGTCATGTCAGCGGCTGGTTTCTCTAATGAAGGTGTAAGCTTTGTCCCAAAAGCCATTGGAACTTTAACTCTGGAATCTCCCATCATACCAAACTTAGCAAGTAGTGTCTTGGTGTATGCCTCCTGATTAATAAAAATGCCTTCGGGTCCCTGTCTAATGTTTAAGCCAAGGAAAAAGTTAATTGGACCCATTGAGCTCATCTCAAATTTAGTTTCCATCAACTTCCTGAATTCAGCTGTTAAGCTGGGATTCGTGGAGCCGAAGATGATATCATCAACGTAAATTTGGACTATCATAAGGTGGTTACCTTCTCTCTTACGAAAGAAGGTTGGGTCAACCGAACCTTGTTTGAATCTAGACATTTTTAAGAACCGAGTAAGAGTTTCATACCATGCTCCGGGAGCCTGCTTTAAGCCATATACCGCTTTGTCAAGTATGTAGCAGTGACCTGGATACTTCTCGTTCACGAAGCCTGGCGGTTGCTCAACGTACACAGTTTCTTCAAGTTCGCCGTTGAGAAAAGCACACTTGACGTCCATCTGATAGACTTCAAAGTTTTTATGTGCAGCATAGGCAAGAAAGATACGAACAGACTCTAATCTTGCAACTGGAGCGAAAGTCTCTTCATAATCGATACCTTCTTCTTGACAATAGCCTTTCACCACTAAGCGAGCTTTGTTACGAATTACGTTCCCTTCCTTATCCATCTTGTTTCTGAATACCCATTTGAGACCGACAACCGAAGCATCCTTTGGAGTTGGAATAAGACGCCATACTTTGTTCCTTTCAAACTCATTCAGCTCATCTTGCATGACCTGAACCCAGTCAGAATGATCAAGTGCTGAATTAAAAGTCTTCGGTTCAACTTTGGAAACAAAGGAGTTGAACATGCAAAACTCTACTTGAGAAAAGAGTGCAGCTTGTTTCGCTTTGATCTGTGATCGAGTTAACACTGTTTCTGAAGATTCTCCAATAATTTGACTATGAGGATGATCTTTGGTCCATTTAATAAGCGGTGGATAGTTTGGATAACAAGAGGGATCCAATTCTGCATTTATTTCTTCTTCCAATTCTGATAGAGTATCATCATAATTGACATGTGTACTCTCCCCCTCGAATGATGACACTAATTCTGGATCAGAATGTTCCCATTCGTTTGGACTTTCGGTTGAGCCAGATGATTGTGACGTTGAATTCTCCCCCTGGAATGAAGGACCTTGATCGTGTTGTAGAGTCGGACCCTCCCCCTCGACAGAAAGACGGTCATTTGAAGGTTCACCTTCGACTGGCCTCTCGGTTGCTTTAGGTTGATCAGCAGCCATCTTTTGAGCAGCATCATCGATGATTTGCTTTAGACTGTCAACCTTGTTATCTTTTGCCATTAATTCAGAATGAATTGCCGTTGGAGGCTCATCAAAAAGAAGCATATATTGCTCGAAAAGATTTGAAATAGGGGCTGTTACTTGACCAGTCTTTGGAAAGAGTTCCTGAGTTGTACCTTCGGTTGCTTTCATCTTCTTGACATATCTATCGTCAAAAGTGACATAGTATGTTTCTTCGATCTTCTTAGAGTGCTTGTTTAAAACCCTATATGCCTTAGAATTCAGGGAGTAACCTAAGAACATTCCTTCATCAGCCTTAGCATCGAACTTATTTTGCTTCTCTTTAGAGTTGAAGACGAAGCACCTTGAACCAAACACATGGAAGAATTTCACGTTCGGTTTGTGATTGTTCAAGATCTCGTAAGGAGTGTGGGAGAATCGCTTGTTTAGATATGATCTGTTCTGAGTGTAACAAGCGGAAGCTATAGCATCAGCCCAGAAATACAGAGGCAATGAAGCAAAGCTGAGCATAGTGCGAGCTGCTTCGCACAGAGATCGGTTTCGCCTTTCGACGATTCCATTCTGTTGTGGAGTATATGGGGCTGAAAAATTATGAGTTGTTCCCTTCTCAGCAAGAAAATCTTCGAAATCTTTGTTTTTGAATTCCAAGCCGTTGTCGCTTCTTACGTTGCGAACAACTTTCCTTAGTTGAATTTCAATCTGCTTTATGAAGAGCTTGAGCCTTGGAGTAGCCTCAGATTTTTGCTTCAAGAAAAATACCCATGTGAAGCGAGAGAAGTCGTCGACGATAACCAGAATGTACTTGTTTCCACCAATGCTTTCAATGGAAGAGGGACCATACAGATCGATGTGCAATAGCTCCAATGGTTCTATCACCTTTGTATTGATAATGGAGGGATGACTTTGTCTACTCTGCTTTCCCATTTCACAGGCTGCGCATAGATGTTCTTTGTCGAATTTGAGAACTGGAAGACCTCGAACATGATCTCCTAAAACCAGCTTGTTGATATCCTTGAAATTAAGATGAGAGAGTCGTCGATGCCATAACCAGCTTTCATCTGAATGAGCCTTCGTGAGTAAGCAAACTGTTGGTTTACCTCGAATTGGGTTGAGGTTCAAAGGGTACATTTCCCCCTTTCGCTTCGATTTCAGTAGAATGTTATTTGACTTCTTCTCAACAATTTCTAAGCCTTCATCATCAAACGATACCTTCAATCCAGTTCCAACTACCAGCTGAGATACGCTGATAAGATTGTGTTGGAGCCCTTCAACATACGCGACCTTTCTGATTGAGAAATCACAATTCGTAATCATTCCATAGCCTTTGATAGTTACAAACGAGTTGTTGCCATACTTTACAATACCACCATCCTTGAGAGACCTAAAATCCCTCAGTTCTTCCTTCCTTCCTGTCATGTGACGCGAGCAGCCACTATCAATATACCATTCTTTGTCAAACTGCTCGTCACGCATAACCTGCAAAAATTAAGCAGATTTAGGAACCCAAAGTTTCTTGGGTCCTTGTGAGCCTTTTACAGGAGAGGGAATAGTAAGAGAGATATGAACCAAATAAGTACGTTTAATTAAAGTTGTTTCATCTTTTCTTTTTATAGTGAAAACTTTAATTTTATTTGACTTAGATTCGATAGACGTAGGATTTGAAGTGTTGACGTCTGCATTATTTTGGAACTCTTTTGGACGTCTGTTATCTTCTGGAAAGAGCTTTCCTTTCCCCTTTAAATCTTTGGAAGAATAAGAATTGGAATGAGAAGAGTTAGGTTTAGAAGCGACATTGGATCTTCTGTTCGTTTGATTGAACTTGTAGGTTTGAGGACCGAAACCTCTCTTTCGGTTGATGTTGGGTTGAGGACCGAAACCACTCTTTCGGTTGATGTTGGGTTGAGGACCGAAACCACTCTTTCGGTTGATGTTGGGTTGAGGACCGAAACCTCTCTTTCGGTTCCTTTCAGTCGAGGGACCGAAAGTTGTAACACTCGTGTTTCTAGCCTAGGCATTAATATTAAGGTGATAGTCTAGGTTAACCGTTGTAACTCATTTTGAAGAAATGAAAAAGGAATTATGTGAATTTTATGTGTTTTATATGTTTTATGCTTAATTACTAGGAGTTAATTAATTAAGAATAAAAATGAGCGTCAAAATTAAATTTTAGATAAAGCCGATATCTATTAAGAAAGTTATAGGGGTCGTGACAAGGATTACGGATATATAAAGAATGCCGAAATCCGAGTTATAACGAAGAAGTTATGACCTGTCGAAGTTTCACGACAAAACCGGCTCGGTGCTGAATGTCGTAAAAAGTGAGTTTTTGATAAACTACTTTTTAGCCTCAGTGATCTAAACGAAACTCGTAGTGTTCGTTAAACCGAGAGTAGGTATAAAAAGAACACCCAAATCTGACTTCGTATGGCGAAGTTATGATTTTTCGAAGTTTCAGCTTAGCAGTAGACAGCTAAAAACTCGAATTTTAGATCGAGTGATTTTTAGCCGACACGACCTAAACGAGAATCGAAGGTCTCGTAAATAGTAGCACAACGGTAAAAAGTCTGACGAAAACGGACGTCGGATGAAGAAGTTATGAATTTTTAACGGATTTCCTGTCCCGGTCTGTTAAAAATAATAATATAAAAATTAAAGTCAAAATTAGCAGACGAAGTCTAAATGGAAGTTGTAGAGCGTAATTTTACCTACGTGTGCATATAAAGAACGTCAAAAACGGAGCTCGTATGCGAAAGTTATGGATTTTAGAAGTTTTTGCACAAAAACCGAGAAAATTCGCATAGTCACGAGTTGCCACGTCACCCTCGCCTCGCATGTGACACGTGTCCGAAATCTATGACTCATGCGAAGCCACGTGGCGAAGCTGCTGAGTCATCCGAGCACATGGCCTTATCCGAAGCGGTCCAATAGCCATGCGACACGTACCCTCTTAGCACGAGACCGAACCCTCGCTGACTGCCACGGTGCCTAGGCTTCGGACCAGTAGACCTCGGTCCAATAGGAGACTGCCAGCGAGCCTTCGCAGGTGCGACCCACGTGCAGCCCTCGTGCGAGCCTCCTCTGCGAGCCGTCGGATCCGCGGAGCGTGGCCACTTCTCAGCCATTGGATCAGGAGGCTCGGCCCTATAAATACAAGGGTGCGAGGCCTCCCGGGGGTATTTTGAAAACTTGTCATTTTTAGCCCCTTTCTCCATATTTCTTTCATATTATCATCCCCCGAAGCCCCGGTATCAATTATAAGCCTCAGAATACGCCATGAAGTGCCCGTGAAGCCCGGAAAATTTATCTTTTCGGTTTCGAAGCCCGACTTTTGCAGAGCCCGGTTTCTCAATAAAACTCCCGGTTTTATTAGAAACGAACGTTTTAGGAAACGAATTGCTGCCCGATTATCATCAAATCATGTGAGTGTGTAGTTACTTTCAATTTACACATAGATATGAAGTATTTACCTTAAAATACGTGTTATGTGTAAATATGTTAATTGTTTATTTGAGGTGACTGTTGAATTGATGTTTTATACAAGTTTTAAACTGTATATGTATTTTATCTACAAATATGTTGGGTAAAACATGGGTAGACAAAATAGTCGGTGGGTGTTAAAAATGATGAGAGGCCTCGGTGTCGGTGTTGTTGTTGGTGTTATCGTTGTAGTCGTCTAGCGGAGTATAGATGACGATCACGGACCTTTCTAGACAGTCCAGTGGTACACTAGCAAGTTCGCAACTTGTAGGTGTTGATGAACTAAATGTTCATTGGTGTACTCCAATCCCCCTCATGGTTGCCTTTAGGACATGTATGGCTGAGGAGTCCCCTTAGCAGTAGTGTCCAACCAGATGATATTCCTTAGTCTAAGTCCCTTGTGTTAGGTGTTTAGGGACGTAAAGTGAGGACAACGGGAATGGATAATCAGGGTTATTGTTGATTGGTGAACTTAATATGTTATTATTATTGTGGGTTGAAAACCCTATATGCTCACCAGGCTCCCAAGCCTGACCCACTCAGCTTTTTATGATTACAGGTAGTGGACCCCGAGCATAGTCGGAGGACGATGAGAGATTTTTGATTATAGGCCAGTAGTTGTAAATAACCGTTGAAAGGCTTATAATGTCTTGTTTATGCTTTTGATCTGTATCGGAACATGACATCCCGAGTTTTGATATATATATATGGGAAATATATACCTTTTTAAAGAAGGGTTTTGATAAACTTTTATCATATGTTGTTTGGGGACCAATTCTGCAACATCTTTTGAAAAGATTTCTCTGATTTTATTTTAAAAAGCATAAATTAAATCGGTCTTTTCTGGCCGAGAAATTAGGGGATGTCATAAAACTACCCTTTTGGTTCATTTCAGTTGAGGGACCTTAACTACCCTTTCGGTTCCTTTCTTGCTGCGAACCTAAGCTTTCCTTTTGGTTCCTTATCTCCTTTTGTTTTGAAGGTTTTTCATAGTGAACATAATTAGGATTTTGAGATCTCCAGAATTGCTTCCTTTCGGTAAGGTTTTTCTTGTACTTCACATTTCTTTGATGCTTTCTTTCTCTCACCTGTTTTGGGTTTCTGTGAATGTTAGCCTTTTTCTCAGAACTTTGAGTATTAACATTGCACCTAGGTGAATTGGTTTCGCTTGAAATAACAACTTGCTCATCTCAAGACTTTTTAGTCCCACTTGTGCTCGGCTCATCAAAACGAGTAGGATCATTAAGTGGTTCGGCTATATATCTGCCTCTCACTCTCCATGTGGTCTTCTGTGACAGACCTACTGTTTCATCAGCATTGTCAATAGGTGCTGACCCGAAGAATTCATCACATCCGTCAGCATTATCTTCTGCTATTATCGCCGTCAGTTCGGCTGTTTGTTGCTGAGTTACTCCATTAACCTTGTATACTTGATTTGGAGTGGATTGTACCTTTTGATACACAACCGCTTTTTCTTTAAGGACTTTGGTCGTGTCTTTGGATAGTCGATAGTATTCAACTGAATTTTCAGAAATCAGATTTTTGTGGGTTTTAGGTTCGCTCTTGACAAACTCAGAACAGTCCACCACATCCTCTACAGCGATTTCACTCAGATCATCGTCCTCATTAAGTTCAGATGCACTTTCAACATTAATTTTATTTTCTAAACTTAATTTGGCATTCAACGAGTCAAATTTCTGTACAGTTTCGGCTCTTAACTTCAATCTATCATTCTCATCTAACAGATTTTTGAGCATGTCCTTATGGTCCTTGGACTTTATGTAGGATTCAATTTTGTCAAGACCGATTTTGTATGTAGGTGAGATCTCATCAGAGGATACAACACTTTCACAGATGTAAGCTTCAGCATCGATTTCATCCTCCTTTAACTCAAGGAAGGGCAAAATCATGCGATGTATCTTCTTTCCTATTTCACAATCGAGATGCAACTGTGTGATATTAAAATAAAGTCTCTTGGCAATCAAACAAAACACATTTCGTTGTTTTAAAAGTTTAAGATTGTCTCGTTGCAAATAAATGGATTCATCCTTAGACCTAATCAACTCTTTCTCCTTCTGCTCAATCCACATCCTCCTTTCCTCACTCTTCGACGATATCCTGCTAATTTGATCAGTCAGGTTAGAATTTGTGACACGGGTTTGGGTGAGACTACTACTTATACTTGAAAATTTAGATTTTAAGCTATTCAGTTCCTTTTCATAGTTAGTAACAGGTATTTTTAGAGAACCAAGAATATTTTGTACCTTCTTGATCAACTCATCACATTCATTGATCTGTGTACTAACAGGTTTCGTAGCAAAACACATGTCCTCTCGCTCCTTCTCACCTTCTATTCCTCCATCAGTTGTATATCCTCTCATCTGGGATACACCTTCGGTCACCATGAAACACCTTCCAGCAGTGTGTTCTTCTTTTACCAGCATCGCCTTGCCATGAGTGGGTTTTCTTACTTCTTCGTCCTCTGAGTCTGTGGACCATACTTCCACGCCACCGAATTCATCACGGTAGTCTGTATCCTGTACAATCAAAGCATTCATAGTTTTATTGTTAGCAGCAGACTTTCTTTTCTTGATATCCTCCAGTCGTCTCATGAGGCTCGCTTCCTCATCATCATCATCCGTCTTTTCTGCCCTCTTTTTCAGCATGCAGTCCTTGGCAAAGTGATTCTTGCCTCCACAGTAATGGCAATCAAATCCTGAGTCTCCACCAATTTTCACTTCTTTCTTGGACTCTTCTGACTTCAATCCTATCTTCGGTTCCTCCTTAACCTTTTCAGCGCTGTAACTTCCCTGCCAGTTTCGGTTCTTGTTGGCTGGGAACTTTCTTTTAATGAACTTTCTAGGATTGGACACCATCAGGGCATACTCTTCACTGGTTAGATCGTAGTCAGCAAGATCCAATTCCTCTTCTTCTTCAACAGAACTTTTCCCTTTAGAAACAAGGGCTAACGAACCCAAACTAGAAACCACATTCGTTTCCTTAGACAATGCACTTTCATGGGATTTCAAAATTCCCACCAGTTTCGCCAGAGAATACGATTTAAACTGTTCATGTGCTTTAACAGTGGATACGACAGCCATCCATTCAGGTCTTAGACCATTCATGAATGTAACCTTTTGTTCAATAACCTTCCTTTCGATCCCATGCTTTATCATCTTACTTAAAAGATGATTAAAGCGATCAAAAGCCTGAACCAGTTTCTCTTCGGGCTTCTGTTTGAAATCACCAAATTCAGAAAGCAAAAGAGTTTGAATCGAATGTTCCAGATCTGCGTCAGTGGAATACAATTCTTTTAGCATGTCCCATATCTCTTTAGCTGTAGTGCAAGAATTCACCAAACGAAACGTATCTGACTGCAATGCAAACCTAATCATTCTTAAGGCTTTAATGTTACATTTAAACTTCTCTTTCTCGTCTTGAGGAATATCTTTCACATCACTCACAAGCTGATTGTACTCCTTTTGGGTTTTGACAATCCTTGAGGTGTTTGAATGAGCAAACGGGCCAACTGTGATAGCTTCCCAGATCAAGTACCCATTATCTTCTGATCCGATCACATAATCTTCAAAACGATGCGTCCAAACTTCATAATCTTGAGTATACAAGATTGGAATCCTTGTTGTTGAACCAATGCTGTTAGAGATGTTGATTGGATTGGTTTGAGAATCATCCATGGACATTGTGATGAAGTTTGATCGATAACCTGTTTAAGATCAGACTTGTAATTTATCGTTAGAGAAAGATCGACAATTAATGAGATACGCCAATATGGAATGACGGCTCGATTAATATCAATCAATGCGGAAAAACCCTAATAACTTCTTCGACAGAAGAGATGTGTATGAATTACACAGTCTCCTGCTCTGATACCAATTGATGAGAATAAATCTCTGATCGATTAGATCTTTCACAGGTAAAAGATGAAGATCAAACAAAACAAACACAATAATATTAAGAACACAGAACAAAATCAATGTTATGCTTATGATTCAAATATAGTCACGCCTCAGCAGAGCTCTATGAAGAACTTCCATTGTAGAGGCGAGCTAGGGTTTACAAAACTTGTGTGAGAAAATAATAAAAACCTTAATAACAAAGACTGCATGCATGCAGCTTAAATACTAAACCCTAGAGAAAAACATGCACGGTTGGATAGGCCCAAACCGGCATCCAAAACTGGGCTAAGGACCGAGCCCATGACGCAACACTATAAGCCCAACAAGCATATTATGAAGCACCTATACTACAAAGTTCTAGTTAGATGACATACCTTTTGATGTAGCTTGATGTCTTCAAGCTTTAAGAGCTTAGCCCTAATAGTGTGGAAGCCTCAAATGGAATCACAAACCACCAAAACACCTTGGAAGAACTTGAGAGAATATGTATGCACACTAAAATCGGCCCACTCTTATTTTCACACACTTGTGCCAATTTTGTGAGCCAATGACCCCTTTATATATTATGGAGGATTAGGGTTACATCCATGTAAACCCTAATACCCATGACCTTTCATTTACATAGGATCCATGGGTTAAAAGCTCCATGGACCATCCATGAAAGCTTAGCCCAACCTAAATGAACTTGGCCCATTCCATATATATAAGAGTCCATATTTAATTAGTTCTTTTTGATCACTTAATTAATTCTAAATTAATTCTTGATCAATACTAATTAAATAATATGATTCCATATTAATATATTAGAACTTATAATATATTAATATAAATCATAAATATACTATTCTCAAAAGACTATCCATATAAATTGTGCTGGTGAAGTGCAACCCAAATGGACCATGCCGGGTCGGGTCAAGTACATACCAAATATAGTTATGGACTTAGACATTAATCCAACAGTCTCCCACTTGGATAAGTCTAAAACTATTATTGAGTATCACTTCAAAACCTAACTGGCAATCGTAGCTCTTAAAGCCGTTGTCGAACTCTGACCTTGTCAATGACTTGTCCATTAGATAAGGGATCATATATTCCTCCATTCTAGATATCATATGGACTGAGACATGGATTATAATCATTCTCTCTGTCCATTTGTTGTTTCTCGATTTTCGATTTATGATGACTGACTGATTGAACAAATCAAATCAGTCCTGGCTTGGCCAAGCACTCACATGTGTCATCGCTAAATCATCGAGGGGCCCACAGATATCGCTTTTATCCCGAAGGTAAAAGGAATGGATAAACTTCGACTCATATGGCTTGTTCTACTACTTGTTGAATCATACACAAAGGCACGTTTTATAACATCGAGTTACCAAATGCGTTTTCGTGCAATCAATGTATAACCAACTCATAGTAACAACTCATATCTCTAGGTTTGATGAATATAAGATATTATCGTCTCATGATCACTCGTGATAAAATCCATGAAGTGATTCAAATGAGCGCGGGTTGAATCCAATACTCAGAACTTATGAGCACTCATGAGTGTTGTAGCACCACTTTGTCCACCAACTTGGATCTCTACAAACCAACCCATGACAGTCTTGATTCATATCTACTTCCAACATATGACCGACTGTGGATGGTTTGAATAACTTAATCATTTAGGAAGAGCGACTTAGTTATTCTGGAAGTCAAAACATGCAAAGTGAAACACAAGAATAAATGAATCAAATATGGTATCAAACCCTATGAATATAAATAAACACTTTTATTTATCACCATACTGATTACTCATTATTCATTGTTTCGGTTTTATCAACTTTATACTTGAATTAAAAACACTAGTTGTCCCATGCTCCAAGCATGTACACTATGTTTTTCTTAAACAATAGCTTTGCCATACACCAAGTATGCACTCTATGTTTGTCTATGATCCTTACTTTGTGAAATAAACCAATTGAACATAATTTCAATGATTCTAATTTCACACTCCCAAATCCTTATTGAAAAATGTGAGAATTTCAAATTCCTATCATTTATCGAAATCTGTTTAGATTTTAAACTTATATGCACTGACCCTCCTGTAATGAATATGTACAAAGTCACAAAGACTTGTCAACAATCATTATAAGGTATTCCAATGGAGATCAACTCCATGGAAACTAAGTCTCATATTCAAAGTACATTGCTTTGGACATGCTTCTTGCATTAAGTTTTCTAATCTTACACAGATAACTTCCACCTATGGAGACAACTCCATATTCTCATTTTGACTATCACTTCTGAATAAGAGATGCCTCTTTTCAAAATATGTCAATATGGTCCTTCCAAAATTAGCACTATACTTCCAACTGTCCCTGAGCAACCAATCTTTGGTAAACCTCAGATTGTTCTCGACAAATGCTTAATCATTTTAGTCATATCCAATTCTAGACCTTTTCCCTTCTTAATGCCTCTGGGCATTTGGAAAAATTTATAAATGACAAATATTATAGCACATGCAATCAATCCTGTACCTAAAACAAATAGTACACGATTCATGATGTCTCACATAAAGACATGATTCTAGACCAGTCTTTTGCTATAATATTTTTATTTGCCATGTTTTCAAAATTTGACTATGAAGAGGGATGCCGTAATCATAATCGAATTTTGAGAACGCAATATATAGAATTTCCTTAAGTTGAACCAATCCAACATGAAATTCATATATATATATATATATATATATATATATATATATATATATATATATATATATATATATATATATATTCTTGACTAAAGATGATTAAGGTCTCAATCTAAGCCTTTAGAACTGAAATGAAGTATATCCTCTCCCTTAATTATAGCAAAACAACTTTTTCAATCCCTGCAGCCTCACGAATTGAAACTTTTGTTTTCTATAATTAACATTGCCAACTTGCAACACTAACAATAATTATCATGCTCCCACTAACATGATGATTATTAGCATAACACTTATGCTCCCACTAGCTTTGACATGTACTCAGAAATCAGCTGGACTTCTAGAAATCAATACTTTATTGACTTTCTTACCAAAGTTCAGATTTCTTATACGAGATGCTTTGATAAAACTTTATCAAAATCATACACCTTTCCTTAGATAGCATGCATGTGTGTCTAAACAATTTCAGAACTATGAAAAGGGATGCCGTAATCATAGTCTCAATTGTTTAGACCTTTTGCCATCTGCTTCAAATCTACTTGGTGGAAGTGTTTCCTCACCATCATTTTCATGAATCGGAGAGAAACCTTATGACCCTTATATTTTATGGTGTATGTGTTCTTATCCATGTGAATCATCAAAACCATAGTAATAAGACAAGGATAATGACAAATCCAAACTCATATGGACTGAACTTATGCAATCTTAACTTCTTGCCACCTGGCAGTACAGGGCCTGCCATTGCTTCCAAGTTGTTATGCAACCAATTGAGAACTTTCAGAACTCCTATGCAAAGCCAACTTTAACTGGAATGGGCACAGAATATGTCAACACGATAGGTTATAAACCTCAAGTCGTGTGCTAGTGAAGAACCTCAGGTTTTATTCTTGATTAGTTCTTGAAATTCTTTTTAGGATCTTTAAGACTCCCACTATCCTCTTGACATATAAGACTATCTTGCCAAATATTCAAGAGATAGTGCGGATTCTTTATCAAGACAAACACTTCACACAATTGGCCTTAGTTGGTCTTTGTTTTATCCAAAAAATCACAACTTACCAATTTCAAATGTACAAAGAGTAGGACACTTTTACTCTTACATTTGACAAGTGTTTTAAACCTTTCTTTAAGATATGTCACTCAAGTTACAATCTTGGAGTATGACTCTAAGAATTGTTTTGGAACGAAGTATGACTCATCTTCCTGATCTAACCATTTCAACAATTCATGACTCCTCTTCTTAGTCATAAGAATGCACTAAGAGGACTAATTGTGATATGATTTCTAAATCATTAAGATGATCACAAACATGATACTAAAGTACTCTCCCATCTTTTCAGATTTGAGAAACTTTTATCTTTTTGTCTAATTTGATTCTTCCCATTCGTTCTGCCATACATTGAGACTTTTCCAATGTTTCAGAATTATACTTAAACTTGTAAGTATAACCATATTTACTAAACTTTAGTAAATCAAATAGTCTTAACGAGCTTTGTGGTGGACATGACCAGTGCACAAGAATGTGTACTCGATCCCTTTAGTCCTTCACTTGACTCACACATCCATGTGAACAAGTAATTAGTCTTGATTTTCCAATGCTTGAAAGTTCTCATTCATCATACTATTCAACTTGCATGATTCCAAGTTTTAGTCCAATTGAAACTTGGGCGATGAGGAACTTTCCTGATTTGGTAAATTTAGACACTACCACAAATGAAAGAATCAAATCCATTTTCCAATATTGCTGTCAGTGGAATCATATAAGCAACAATTTTCCACAAATGCCATTGTAAGGATACTTCAAATAAATAAAATTAAACAATTTTCTTTTATTTTAAAACTTTGCGGAAAAACTTATCCTTACAATCCACATGGAAAATTGTTGCTATCTATTCCTTAGCAATATATCATAACTTCTTAAGCAACTGCTCAAAATTCTGATGCGATCGAAATCCACCTTCGCAATCAGAATCAGCATATACTTCCTTCAAGATTTCTCTCTATTCTTTGATTCTTAAAACATCAACATGTGACCCAGTCACATCATGTAATGAGGATCTCAGAATAGAACTTAACAGAGTTAGATAATGGGCTCTACCTAATGTAGAGTCAAACTTATTGACTTTAACATCCTTAGGTAAATTTGGCAGCTTTGCAATCAACGCCCCTTCCTTTGGCAAAATAAACATATGGACCTTTTGGTAATGGGACTATCTCAGACTTAGCCTTTCCCTTTACCATTTGGTCAACCGGGTTGACTATGGCCAATCCCTTTCCATTAGGAAGAGAATGCTTTTTCTGGATTTCCAGTGTCACCATTGTCACTGTCCATAAAGTTTTTTTGGGAAGTTGATCTTCTAATCAAATTTGCTTTACTATCGTTCCAAATCATTGCTGATTCAGCAGCACCAAGCAAATAGATATGATCATTAAGGTTCATGTCATAGTCTGTTTCATAGTAGTCCCAAAGGAACTCACTATGTGACTTAGAAAGTGATTGAACATCCAACTTTCTCAAGACTTTGACACCCAACTCTCCCGGCTTGTCAATATGTGACTTCATCTCGAAGATGTGATCACACATAGACCTTGCTTGCAATTAGGGCTTGAGTGACCTTGAACTTGTGGGTTAGGGAGAATAATTGGAGGAGGTGGAGGAAGAGAAGTATGACATCCATGAGCCAAACTCGGGAAGTCATATTCATTAGGAAAGCTTGGTTTGGGAAGATCATTGTTGTCTAAACCAGACATCAACAATGGGAGAAATTCACGTAAAGTTGATTTAAGTCCTTAATATAACACCCAATATGATATATTAAGGCTAGGATCCAACAAACTATTTTATAACTTGGAAGAGGGATGCCGTAATCCAAGCTATAAAATATTTGAAGGTAGGTGAATGAAGATTCACCAATTTCCACCAAGATTAAAAAAATTTATTATTAGGTTTTAATTGGTTTTGAAACTCCTAGATTCTTTTGAGATTCATTGAACTTTTCAATGGCATGTTTCAATCTCGAGTGTGTCCTTCAGGTTTTGTGACTGGCATGCCGAGGATCACAAAACAAGGTGTGAAGTAACCATGCAAATATACTTGGTACCCTTAATATTTACCCCTCAATCGATGTGCCGGTTAACCACACACGCTCCAACGATACTATGATAAACATTAAGTTACCCTTTGCCTACCTTGTTAAGTCCAGGTTAGTGTGCCGGTTAACCACACACGCTCCACTAACAGCTTAAACAAAGTGCAAAGTGTAATTTCATGGATTAGCACCTTATTCACATTTTCCTAAGTAACTAAGATTGAGAATTTATAAAAGGGTTAGTTACTTAGTATTTATCATTAATACTTTTAGTGAAGGGAGAATTATAGTCCTTGTCCTACCTGTTCGACTAACGACCCTCCACCAGTCAAGGAAGCGGTGGGTGAGAGTGGACACCCATTAAACTGTCATTTTATAGGCAGTAACCTTATACCCCCCTTATAGACCGGCTTCGTGAATGAGGCCTACTAATGGTAAGACAATTTGCTCTTATACATATAATATATTAAACTTTTAATATTATAATAGTATAAGGGTGTATTTTAGACATTTAAAATACTTGGTGGTTTAATCTATTAATTAAAGTATACTCTTAATTTAATTAAATTTAAACCATGTCATTATGGAATTATTAATTCTCTTTTAATTAAACACTTTAATTATCTATTAATAAAGTCCATAAGAGTTAATTGAATTATTCAATAAAAACATCATAATTCTAATTATTAAATTCAAAATTAAAACCATTTAATTAATTGTTTAAGTTATGAACCCAAGAGTTTTAGAATTCAATTCTTTTTTTTTATCATAAAAAAACTTTTTCCAAATTCCAAAACTTGAGGGCAAGTTTTGTAACTCTTGAAAACTTTTGGATTCCATAACTTATGGAGTTAAATACTTGTTTTATGATGAAACTTTTCATGTTCCATAACTTAAGAACAAGTTATGGAATTCTTTAAAACATTAAGACTAAGTTTTGTAACTCCATAAAAAACTTTGAATCAATTTTTTTAAAAACCTTTTCATATCCATAACTTATGGAGGTTTCAAAAAACTCTTTAGATCAAACTTTTAAAACTAATAAAATAATCATATCATTTTCTCTTTTACTAAATTTGACCTAATTCAACTCATATAGCAAATGATTCAAATTTTACAAATAATTAGTTTTTCACAAAAACAAGTAATTATCTTAAAATTTGACAAACGTCATGTTTTTTTCCTTTTTTTTCCAACTTTGAAAATAAAACATTTGCATCAATATAACAGAAAACAACATGGCTCTAATACCACTGTTGGGTTTTGAGCATTCTAACACTCCTATGGTGTACATGCAACCCTATAAACCTTGGATCTATGTTTTCTCTATTATACATGCAAATATTAACTATTCCAAGGTTTCATCCTAACTAGCATATTATGAAGCACCTATACTACAAAGTTCTAGTTAGATGACATAGCTTTTGATGTAGCTTGATGTCTTCAAGCTTTAAGAGCTTAGCCCCAATAGTGTGGAAGCCTCAAATGGAATCACAAACCACCAAAACACCTTGGAAGAACTTGAGAGAATATGTATGCACACTAAAATCGGCCCACTCTTATTTTCACACACTTGTGCCAATTTTGTGAGCCAAGGACCCCTTTATATATTATGGAGGATTAGGGTTACATCCATGTAAACCCTAATACCCATGACCTTTCATTTACATAGGATCCATGGGTTAAAAGCTCCATGGACCATCCATGAAAGCTTAGCCCAACCTAAATGAACTTGACCCATTCCATATATATAAGAGTCCATATTTAATTAGTTCTTTTTGATCACTTAATTAATTCTAAATTAATTCTTGATCAATACTAATTAAATAATATGATTCCATATTAATATATTAGAACTTATAATATATTAATATAAATCATAAATATACTATTCTCAAAAGACTATCCATATAAATTGTGCCAGTGAAGTGCAACCCAAATGGACCATGCCGGGTCGGGTCAAGTACATACCAAATATAGTTATGGACTTAGACATTAATCCAACAAAACCTTGGCGACGATGTGACTTCGTGCCTATTAGATAAACCCTGGCGACTATGAGACATAGTGTCTATTGTATAAACCCTGGCGACTATGTGACGTAGTGCCTATTGTATAAACCTTGGCGACGATGTGACTTCGTGCCTATTTGACATAAATTGTTGAAGGAAAGCAATGTTGTCACCCCGGTGTTTGTTTTATTTGACATAAATTGTTGAGGAAAAGCAATGTTGTCACCCTTTTGACATAAATTGCTGAGAGAAAAGCAATGTTGTCACCTCGATGTTTGTTTGACATAAATTGCTGAGGAAAGCAATGTTGTCACCATTTTGGTTGTCTTATTTGACATATTGCTGAAGGAAAGCAATGTTGTCACCTTATTGGTTGTTTTATGTTAGGTTGTTTTGTTTGACATAAATTGTTGAGGGAAAGCAATGTTGTCACCCTGATGTTTGTCTTGTTTGACATAATTTGCTGAGGAAAGCAAAGTTGTCACCTTATTGGTTGTCTTGTTTGACATAAATTGTTGAGGAAAACAATGTTGTCACCCCTAATGAAAAACCTTAGGCTAGGTCCCTTGTGATAGTTGTTTTAGGGACGTAAGGTGAGGATAACGGCAACGGGTAATTAGGGTTGTTTTTGGTTGATGAAATTAATAAATTATTTGTTGATTGATAAACTTAAAGAGTTTATTATTTATTGTGGGTTGAAAACCCTATATGCTCACCAGGCTTCCAAGCCTGACCCACTCAGCTTTTTATATTACAGGTAGTGGACCCCGAGCATAGTCGGATGATGATGATGAGTGATTTTTGGATTATAGGCCAGTAGTTATAAATAACTGTTGTAAGGCTTATAATGTCTTGTTTATGCTTTTGATCTGTATCGGAACATGACATCCCGAGGTTTTGTTATGAAATAAAAATATATATTTCTTAAAGAAAGGTTTTGATAAACTTTTATCATGTTTTGTTTTGGGGACCAATTCCGCAACATCTTTTAAAAAGATTTCTCTGATTTTATTTTAAAAAGCATAAACGAAATCGGTCTTTTCTGGCCGTGAAATTGGGGATGTCACAGATGTGTTATGAGATTTATGTGAAATTAAAATGTAAATTTTGTTTGAAAATTTACGGTGTTACATCTTTGGTTCGCATTTTTATCGGCACATTCACAAGTAGCTACAAAAGTCCAATTCTAGCAACATATTGGAAACGTTCGAGCTTTCCCACAATGATCAGAATTCGATCATGCCACTACTACCCCAGGGAATTCTGTTTCTTTTTCTTACTTTTATTGTTTTTATTGCATTCATAGTATGCAATAAGGACATTGTATGAAATAAGTTTGGGTTATGGGGTCGAAAAAGGATAATCAAGCATACTTAATACAAATTAGAAAAATTCTAGAAATTTAAAAAATTAATAGGCTTGCATAAATACTCTAATAAATATACTCATTTAAAAAAGTATTATTTCATATGGGCTAGTTTGCTAGTATTATGTGAGATGATTCGATGCGAACCCTAAGATTTAGTTGAGCAAATATGTTATAGTGTATTTGTGGCTTCCCAGTCTTAGTGAAATCGTGGGACAAAAACACAATCCTATTTAGTTTGAGGGACATAATATGTTTAGCATCGTGTACCAGAAATGTATCCAGGAGAGCTTATGTAGTCATTGCACTTTAGGCTAATACCTTTAAATAATAAGGGTTGAAGTTAAGTTCCCTTGCTTAAGCATGTGTTTTTATTTTTAGGATTTTAGTTTTGAGTGAAAAAAGTGAGAAAAGAAAAAAAAATGAAAAAGTTGTGAAAAAAAAGAAAAAAAAAGTTGCAAAAGTTTGAGTGAATACGAGTCTACAAAGTTATGAAGATCAAGAAATATCAAGAAAAGATTCAAAAGTTCAAGTTATTGAAGACTCAAGTTGAAGAATAAGGAAAATTGCCAAGTTATTTTTTATTGTAATTTTTATTTCTAGGTTATTTTTCCATATGCATGCTTGAGAGCTTAACCAAAAATACATTGAGGTTAAAAAAGTTTTTTGGGATGGATTCCGAGGATGCATAAAATGAATGTCGTTCAAAATAAGTAGGAAACGTTTATGAGGATCGCAAGTATTTAGGGTTAGGAGGTAATTATGATTTAGACACAAATACATGCATTGCAGTAAGGCGTACTTAGTGGGTTCAATTCGGATTGTCTTGTGTGATATTGGTAGGCATGGTTCTATGTGATGTATTAAATATACACTTTTGCTTGAGGGCAAGCAAAAGACAAGTGTGGGGTATTTTAATATTGTCATATTTATAAATATTTTTAGGCATTATTTTAATACATTTTAAGCTATATTTTGGTTAAATACAAAAATATTTGGTACTTATTGAGTTAAATTACATTTAGCAGCCAAAAAGGGTATTCTTGAAGAAAAAAGGCCAAATCTGAACAAAAGCTGGAAGTTAGAGGACTGTAGCTGAAAAATATACAAGAAGGATGTTGTTGGACGGCTTGACCCCTCATCAGTATTTTGGTCATATCTCATGACTCGTAACTCCGATTGACGAGATTCAAAATCTTCAGGAAACTAGACAAAATTTAGGATAACTTTTATTTTTGTGCCAAATGCTAATTCCAAGTTCTCATGACGTGAACACTATCGTATCACAACGTGAGATTAATTCTTCTAGAAGATAACTGCGCGGAATGCAGTTTCCTTGCCAGACACGATTTGCACTGATTTCACGACGTGAGACCCTAATTCTCACGATGTGAGATACAATTTTAGGAAACTATAAATACCCCTTTTCACATTCGAGTTTAGAGGTTGGATCTGATTTCCTGGAGTTATAGTCGATTTCAAAAGTAAGATGAGTAGCTAATTTAGTAGAATTTCGTTTAGTTAAATGAAACCTAATACTATGAATTAGTTTCTTATTTTATGGATTATATGAATTAGGTTTATGCATTTGTTTGATTATCATTACCTATCATGTTAAAGTTTGCATCTTTGTTGCTTTAATTCAAGTTAAGTGTAGTTTATTAACCATTTGAATTACATGAACTTGTTTACCTAGTAGTTTATGATCATTAAATTTCTAGAGCTAGGATTAATCACATCTTAGATTAAGTGCTAAAGGTAACAACTTTAGCTGTGTTGGAGAACACAATTTGATCATATGTGTTTAATTAGTTATCTTGATCATAAATAATTATCTTGGATATATCTTACATAGCCCAATCATCATTAATAATCAATTCTGTGTTTGCTTGTGTATGATCATTACATAGTTGTTGATGAATTGGTGAAAATATTAGTAGATCGGATCAAGACTACTAATTATATATAAATTGGTAACCAACTTTATTAATCCATAAATAAGAACTAACCATAGGAAAAAGGTGGTTTCAAAACTAAACGAAAGTGTTTTTAATATCATGATAACAATCATTTTTAGTTAATTGTTTGTTAGTTTTAAGTTAATCTGAACTTGCAAAATCAGATAAAAACCCTTTTTAATTATTGTTTGATTTAGATTAATTTTTAGTAATTATTTTAGTATACTGAATCCGTTCCCTGTGTTCGATACCCGACTATTTGTGTTATTCTATTTTCGATTAGGTACATTGTCTTAGACGTAACAGTTATTTAAATTAGTTGGTTTAAACTATTATATAAATTATGTATCAATGGGTGTTGGGTATGGGTGGTGGTGGGTGTAGGCGGTGAGTGGTGGTGGGTGGTGGGTGGTGATGGTGGTGGATTTGTGTGGTTGGTGTTGGTGGGTGTGGGTGTGGGTGGTAGTGGTTTTGGTTTAATAATAACCACAATTATTTTGTTCTCTTTTAGTTTAATTAATATTTTATATTTTTTGGATTTTTATTTAAAAAAATTAATAATTGGGTAAATATGTAGCTCACAAGGTTTCTCGCGTTCTCGATTATATAGTTGTTCTCATTTGAACCTTCTATATATATATATATATATATATATATATATATATATATATATATATATATATATATATATATAAACATTTCTATGTTATTGTACCTCCAGCTAAAAGATTGTACCATGTTTTTAATGTCTGGATAGAATAACTATATAAAATATATCTTTTACGGTTACTACAATAAGGGCAGAAAGAATTTTTTTTGGAATAACATGTCAAAAATAAGTTGCGGAATAACATAGATGATCAAGTTTTAAATGAGTTTTTAGTCACTTTATTGACAATGATATGTTTCTACAAGTTCTTGATGATTGTATCATTGATCAATTTCAAGACATGACCAGACAAATTCAATTATAACTTTTGCTTAAATTATATATTTTTTCGATTTAGGAGTTTAAATGTTAAGAAACTCTTTTCAGATACTAATTTTAATTTTGATTATGTGTGTATCTCGTATCAAAATTATTGGCTCCGCCATCGCTTATGACTTTAGAGATAGCCCTCTTAAGACGGATGGCTAGAGGCTTAGAGCAACTTAGGCCCTGTTTGATATGCGTCTGACCGAGTCAGGTCAGACATTTTTGGCTGAGTCGGTCAGCCGAAGGTGTTTGATAAACAAATGTTGGGCGTCTGACTCGGAAAACAAGATCTGATTGGGAAAGAAATGGACACTTAGTTGACTGAGAAAGGCATGAAGGTTTCCAATCGTACCCTTAGGCGACTCCCTTTCGTTCTTCTGTTAACATCCCTTTCGTTCTTGCTCTCGTTAACAGATTGAATGTTAGAACAATCCATGTTCTATCCATGTTCCACCGTATCCTATTTCCATATCTTCAACAGTGGTGTTGAGCCGCCTCACAAACCCTAGATCCAACCTTCCATACATATCATGCGTATTCTTTTTAAATTTTATAAGGTTTCCTTCGTTTATTCTTCTAACCCCAACCATGGTTTACATTGGGCTTTAACTATACAAATACAAACAAGGCCATTTATGGGCTGTAAAGTACTAGACTAACATGGCGTCCTCTTTTTGTTTTAATTATAAGTTTGTTTGATTAGTTTATATGAGATGATAGACAAATAAAATGAAATCTCTAATAAAATAAACAATGTAATAAAATAGATCATTATATTTCATGATTTTTGTTTGCTTGAAAACAATGTAATAAAATAGATTATTATATTTCACTTTAATCATTTGTATTTTACCTTACAATTTAATTTGTTAATAAGAGAGTTTTCAGTGTAGCAGGGTAAAATGGTAATTTTTCATCGGTCAGCATATTCAGTCGGATATACGATCAAACAACATGCTTTCTTACCCAGTCAGCATATATTACTCAGACAGACCTTTCTCAGTCAGCACTTTTTCAGCCAGCAACTATCAAACGGGACCTTAAACATGCAACTAATAAGATTGATGAACCAAAATCTTTGAGTGAAAATGGGTTACGAACTTTAGGAATAAGTTTTCTTTAAAAGGTTATATCTAAAATTTACACTTTTAAATAGGGATGAGCAGCGGAAGCGGGTACCCGCTTTCGGAACCGGAATCGCCTCGGAACTGCCGGTTCTGGAACTGGAACTGCCTTAAGCGGTTCCAGAACTTATACCTGATTACTTAGGCCTTAGTCATTTTTAGGGTTTTAGTGATTCGTTCTTACAAAAAAACGCCGACACCCTAAACTACACTCTCTTGTTCTCGTCGTCAATCTCATCAATTTCGAAGCTTCAATCACAGCTTCAATCTGTTCAGTCGAAGCTTTAATCGTCATCTGCTCACATTACCGATTAACCTAGGTTGTTCAATCGTCACTCATCTCTGTTCAATCGGCTCAAACGAAGCTTCAATCTACAACTACTTTCTCAGTCATCGGCTTAATCGAAGCTTCGTCTCTGTCCATACGGCTCAACTGAAGACGACTAGTTTGAAGGCCAAACCTGTTCTGTTCAATCGAAGGTCAAACTTGCTCAATCGGTAAAATTCAATAATCTTTTCACTTGGTTTCTACAAGGTCTCAACGTATGGATTATGGAATGTCTTGACCTGTTACATTATTTTTATGTATGCATATAAATGAATTCATGGTGTTAAGTATGGCTTACAATGTCATTGTTTTGAAGATGCTTGGAGTCAAGCGAATTGAACGTTTTCAACTGGCACTCCATGGAATTAACTGTTGTTAGCGAGGTATGTGTTTTTATACAAGTGAGAAAAACTAGAAAGAACCATTGTCTCTTTTGTTTAACTTGTTTATGGTCCAGGTTATTTAATATCACCACTTTAAATTTTTGTTATAAAAAATGATGAAGCTTTTCAAGAAATTTTATTGTTCTTTTAAGATGATCCTCTAAAAAGTTTTCAATCAAACTTCCCAATTTAACTTCTGAAAAGAACATGGTTTTGCTAACATGGTTATGTTCTTGGTATTGAGGTGGAGAGCTCTCTAATGAAAGGCAACACAACACTTACATGTTCAAAATTTCCCAGGTTTTTCAATCTGCACCATGAATCACCACTTTTATGTTTTAGACCGATTTGCTTACTCTATGATGCACCATATATCAAGATCATGAGTTCTGCCTCAGTGTGCCTTTCACTTTTGTTGATCATGTTCTTCCAGTGGTGAAGGGAACTTCTAATAAGGAAAAAAAT